>NC_139561.1:58771162-60017355 GCF_965112155.1 Podarcis liolepis | reverse complement strand
ACTAAGAGCATGCTACATTTTCAAAAAGAAAAAGAAAAAAAAGAATGCGCACTACTATTCTCAGTAATGAGAATAGGGATATATGCATAACAGAAGCCCCAGAGCCTTTCAAAACTGAGCATATGCCATGGTGCAAACAATAAATAAAGGAGGAGAGGATAATCTAACAAGCTCTTGTTAGGTGCTAAGCAGTAGCAGCCAGTAGTGGGGTGCCTCCTGACATCAGCATCACTGCAGCTTACCTGGAGGCAGCCAGGGCAAGATAGGGTAGTGGGGAATTTGGGGCTGTGCAGACGCAACAGCAGGAGCATGCGGCTGGCTCTGCCAGTGTACCTGTGCAGCACCAACCTCACTGCCATGGTGCCTTGCCCGGTCCCAGGTAAACTGCAGCAACAGGGTGGTTGGGAGGGTGGTTCTGCCCCACCATGCTGGCTGCTGGTAGTGATAAGATAGAATCAGAAACAGCACCGTGCTTACCTTCATCAGGTGCTTATTCACCCATTTGGTGAAAGTCTTTTTCTGGACCCGATCCCGTTCATCTGTTAAAAAGAGCAGAGAGAGAGAGAGAGAGGCCTAAGTTAGCAAATCAGTCACTTGGAAAAACAAAGAGCATTTCGCGTTGCAGGTGACAAGCAGCAGCATCACAAGCTTTTCTCGGAGCTGATGCATGCCTTCAAGGGCACTTAGGGAGAGGCCAAACTATGCACACACAGACACAGGTTGCTTTCTCGAACAAGGGTCTCAGCCTGTACCTTTTGCTGCCTTTCCTGAGCGCAGAGGTTTTATAAACGACATAAACCAAGTGCATTTATCGGTTGTAAGAAGCTACCCTTCTAGAGCCTAAAACAATGCAGGCAATTAGCGGCTTATTCTTTCACTGTATTTTGGTTCATTGGATTTTAGGGATTTAAAATTTATTTTAGGCCCTCAAGCTCAACCCAAGGACACCTGAAGCTTTTTTTAAAACCCAAGCACCCCAGGCTATAGATACATCTCATATGGGGGGTGAGGGTTCTGCTCTCAGCACCCTTCCCACCTTGGAGCAGATGCCCACCAGTTCTGTGCTACAAGCAACTCCCTCCCCCAGCCAACTCAAAGCCGTTTGAGTCCAAGTTTTCAATCCAACTTCAGTGTGAAACATAGGGCCATCCCCACAGCCCAGATCAACCCAGAGCACATTGTGCAGTAGGGTGGGGGACACCACCAGAGGACCCTTGCAGAGGAAACAGCTCCAGGCAACTTCAGCAAGGAAGCCAAGCTGCACACCGAATCCAAGGTTTACCAACTCCATCTTCACTAGCAAATTCATGCTATATAAGTACTTCCCTCATCAACACCCCAAACAGACCCTGAAAGGGGACAAAGGCTACATATTAAAAGGTCTGCAATGCTGTCAATAATGAGCAGTGCTTTTTTGTGAGGCTACTCACAAACATTGATTATGAGACTCCAGACTAATTTAAAATTAATATGAAAGCCCGAAAAATCCAACACACCACACATCTTGGCCTGGTTACTGGAAGTGATACACTCCTTGTTACTCTCTAACAATTCCCTTTCCTGCCTCCCCTTCTTCTCTCTTGCATTGCCCAAGTTCACAGAATGATAGAACTGTAGAGTAGGAAAGCATCCATGACAGATGGCCATCCAACTTCTGCTTAAAAACCTCCAAGGAAGGAGACTCCATCAGCCTTCTGAAACCAGGTGCATTCCAGATGTTTTGGACTACAACTCCCATCAGTTCCAGCCAGCACAGCTAAATTATATTGGGGCTGATGGGAGTTGTAATCCAAAACATCTGGAGGGTACCAGGTTGGAGAAGCCTAATTTATACTTTGAGAAGGGACCTTACTATTGTTCTCTGCTTAAGCTGATCTATAAAGATCCATGGGCATTGGTGCCCTGTGCGAATCATCACAACTCTGCATATTCTGGGGAACAAACCCATCACACACTCCCCCACCCACCCCTCTATTTTTTATTTTTTGAGTCCTATCATCTCCAGCACAAATTCACCCAGCCCTGACCTTTGGCCTCTCTGCAATCAAGATCCAAGAGCAAGCACAATTTATTGTGATTCATGCGCACAGGCTGTCATGCTCAAGGACTCTCCTTCTGTGGAAGCCTAGCCAAAACATCAATGGGTCTTTTCCTCAAAGGGCCTTGTATAGATTTTTAAACATCTGCAGATTTAAAAAGCAAGCAAGGAGCAAGGAGCCCCTACCCCTACCCCCGGGGGCAACCCCATTCTAATCACTCTCCAGGGATGGGCTATTTATTACTGACATTCGCATGTTGAGTAGCTACAGCCACTTCAACAAAGAGCACCATGAGGGTCAGCCAACCTTGAGAGCTGCTCTCAGGTCAAACAAAGGTGAGCCACCCATGCTCTACAAAACGCTTTTCAAAATATATTTGCTATTTCAAGAAAATCACCATGAAACATTGTGGAAACACAGAGCCAAGGTGCCTCCAGTTCCTCCCATCATAACTGCAAGACTCATTTCATTTTCAGGGGGCTGCACTGGTAAGATTAAAGGTAAAGGTAAAGGGGACCCCTGACAGTTAAGTCCAGTCATGAACGACTCTGGGGTTGCAGAGCTCATCTCACTTTACAGGCCAAGGGAGCCGGCCTTTGTCCGCTCCACAGACAGTTTTTCCGAGTCACGTGGCTAGTACGACTAAGCCACTTCTGGCTCAATGGAACACCGACACCAGAGCAGCGCATGGAAACGCCGTTTACCTTCCTGCCGGAGCAGTACCTATTTATCTACTTGCACTTTTTTGTGTGCTTTCGAACTGCTGGTTGGCAGGAGCTGGGACTGAGCAACTGGAGTTCATCCCGTCGTGGGGATTCGAACCACCAACCTTTTGATCGGCAAGCCCAAGGCTCAGTGGTTCAGACCACAGCACCACCCGTGTCCCTGGTAAGGTTAAAGACCTTCCCAAATCTTATCGGGACCTGATGGCTCCCAAATGCCTCTCTGTCCACTCAGCTGCACTGCTATTGGGTGGCTGCAGATAGGACACCAGCCCAGAAGATGCACCTCCAGCAGGTTACTGGGAGAATACCCTGAAATCTCTACCCATTGATACTATATTCTCATTTGGGGGAAAATCAGCATATTTGAATAATCAGCTGTGAACGAGTTACTTGCACTGACATTTTCTTGGGAATTCAGAAACATTTCTATTTTCTTAAGGTTACCTGCAGAACAACACCCAGAATCCTGCCTCACAATGCTTCCGTCTTGGCTTATTAATGCTTTCTGCACTCTGGTCAGTGACGGCCTTTGAAAGCAGCTCGTCGGCAAGCAAGTGCTCGCCAGATGGTGTGGACTACAACTCCCATCAGCACCAGCCAGCATAGCTGTGCTGTTGGGAGCAAGTGTCAAGGGCAGGTTAGCAATAAACCATTCAGTGTCAGTGAAGTTAATTTTTTATTCAAGGAAATGAGGTCAACTCAGGAGGCCAGGCCTAGTGAGCACAGCAAATCATCCCGGTAGATCTTGCCTAAGTCTCCTTCCCACCCATCAGTTCCTTCCCAAGCAATCTGAGACTCCATCACCATGCCTATCTTTGCTCATCCATCTTCATACCTCTTGTGGTTCTGGGAGACTGGGAAGAGGGGAGCTGGTTGCAGCAGGAAAGGGAGACCCCCTGGCTTCTTCACTAGCCTGACTCCTCTCTGCCTTTTGGCCCCCTTTCTCTCAAGCCTTCACTTCTGCCTTTGATTCTGGACTGCTCTGTGCCACAGCCTCTTCCTGCTCACGAAACCCAGTCACCTCTTCAGCTTCCAACACCTCCTCTGCCCAGTCTTCTACCTCTGACTACTCATCGTCCCACCACCAATCCCCAGGTTCAGAACTTTCTTCCCACCTGGTGCTTCCCACCATTCCCTCTGCATCCAGCCAGTCCATGATACATGCTGGCAGAGGCTGCTGAGAACTGTGCTCTGAATCATCTGGAGGGCAACAGGTAGGGGAAATAAAGGAACATATGCTCTTCACTATTTCACTTAAGTACTCATATAATCAATTTTTAAAAATAATAAAAAAAGATTTTGTATACAATTACAATACAGTTACATACGCTTCAGGTTACAGACTCCGCTAACCCAGAAATAGTGCTTCAGGTTAAGAACTTTGCTTCAGGAAAAGAACAGAAATCGGGCTCCAGCGGCGCGGCAGCAGGAGGCCCCATTAGCTAAAGTGGTGCTTCAGGTTAAGAACAGTTTCAGGTTAGGAACGGACCTCCAGAACGAATTAAGTACTTAACCCGAGGTACCACTGTATGTATCCCCAATATATGTTTACTTTATTATCACTTAACATAAACAATATGTACATCAGGGGTGGTGAATATTGCAGCCCTCCAGATTTTGCTGAACTACAATTCCCATCATCCCTGGACCATTAACCATGCTAATGGGAGTTAGAGTCCAGCCTGCCTCTAGAGGGCCACAGGCTCCCCATCCTTGCAGGAAGCGGTTCCCAAAAAGAACATTCCAAAAAAACCACCCAAGAACAGAAAATACGTACCTTTACAGAAGAAAACCATCTCCACGCTACATTAAATTTCCCTTATCACACCATAACTTAGTGTTGCATTTCTATCAACTAACCAATATCTAGTTATGGCTTCAGAAGAGGGAGAAAGTATATTCTCACCAGTCAGCAGAAAAGACTGAGGGAGGGAGGGAGGGAGGGAGGGAGGACAACAACTGTATCTACTACATGACTTGGGGGAAAATTTGGTTCAGTTCACATTTTAATGCAAAGCTCCCAAACTTGTACTTCCCAAAACAACAAGTGAACTGAAACATGGCTAAGCTTCAAAATTTGCACTTCTCTGAATTTTGCAATGCGTTTCTCCAACAAAATAACGGTTACAAAAATGTGTGGAAAAGATAGTCCCTTGTTACAAAGCAGCAGCAAAGCCCATTAGAAGTCAAGGCCCAACCCTCTGTTTTAAGTTTTCCTGTGCAAGTCACACTGAGCTTAAGTGAACTAGAGTCACACCATTTCCACCCATTGCACAGGATGCCCCTTTCTGGTGAATTGTGCCCCAGCTATGAATCAGTTCTGTACCCCCCCACACCCCTCCTCTATCAGTGGCCAAAATCTCTTGCTCAAGGCAGCTGCCTCCACTCTTAGCACAGCCCTTTCTGCTCCCCCTTTCTTTTCCCCCAGAAACCTTCCTTTGATGCCCCAAATTCTCTTCCTACAAGGCTGGAATTAAAAAAAGAAAGGGAAAACAGAAAGATGAGCCAGAGGAGAGTGACAGAAGGATCAGGCTTTACTCCTCAGGACACTTTATAGGAAGCAAGTGAAGTAACCATGAGTAACCTCTGAGTAGCCATGCTTAGGATGAGGCTGCCACGCAATCCACTCCCCCCCCCCCACCATCAAGGAAGATGTAACAAACGAGGAGGCCGTACTAACCAAAGCAGCACATCTTGCACACGAGGTGGGCGTTCAGCTCCCTCTCCCCTCTGAAGATGTGCCACATGGACCCCTTAGAGCCCAGTGCCATTGGCATCAAGTCCTTGGTTTGCAAGAGAGCTCTTCCAACTCCTGGTTTCCCCTGGAGTCTGTTATCCTCAACGTGGTCTCCTAGTCCCATGCCCTGGCTGCCGGCTTCCTCACCACAGCTCCTCCCACAGCTTCCTCCTTCGTGATCAGCAGCAAAAGAAAGTGCGCACGCGCATGAGCCTCCCTTCAGAACATCTCTGCAAACAGTCCCACACAGAAGGGAGCCTCAGAGGCTTCAAAGAGAAAGGGGTTCACTTTGCAAGAAGGTGCCAACGTCTTCCATAGTTGGGGAGAGACAGAAAAAACCCTCTGAGACACAAGCAAAACAAAAATAATACGGTGGTCCAGCACAAATATTTCAAAATAGCCACATCATCACCAGACCTCAAAGGGGCAGGCAGGCACAGGCCTCAGCTGTGCATGAAGATTCGGCAGCAGCAAGGAGGTTGGTCAATATCCTGCCGCACCCCAGAATGGGTTACACTTCATTCAGTCACTACAATGTCCTTGGTGGAAACTCCCTATTCCCACCATCACCTTTGCACTCAAGAAAGGAGGCGATCAGGTCAAAATAGATGTAAAAAGCATTCAGCAGGTCCACCACTCCTCAAGAGAGAAATGAGACTGAGAAAAAGATTCTCTTCTTCAGGTTGAGCAAGAGTACAAATCCAAGACACACTGGGAAGGACAACTCATGACTACTCAGGGACTTGGAACAGAAGAGGAATTTTCCAGTTCTTCAGCTTTTTCTCTCTAAAAATCCCAACTTCCAGCCAAAACTCCATCACACCCAAGTTGCCACCTCCATGCAGCAAGCAGCATGTGGGAGTCAGAAGGTCCAGCCAGCACCTCTCTCAAGAGAACTCAGCAATGCAGCTCCAGGCTG
Organism: Podarcis liolepis; assembly: GCF_965112155.1. Classification (NCBI taxonomy): domain Eukaryota; kingdom Metazoa; phylum Chordata; class Lepidosauria; order Squamata; family Lacertidae; genus Podarcis; species Podarcis liolepis. The sequence goes on along the minus strand of NC_139561.1, from coordinate 60,010,935 downwards.
TTTGCCTCCTGGTTCTAATGTGAACTCCCAGAGTCACCAGACGGACTGAAACACTAAGGCAGAACAATAGGCTGTTCTTCTTTCTCTCCATTCATTGGGGGCCTGCAGCATCTTCACAAATAAAACATCCTCAAGCTGAAGACAGTCCCCAAAATTTCCAGAGCTCAGCTCTGCAAAAGCACTAGCTCAGCAGAAGACTACGCCATTTGAGGAGGGCAATGGTGTGGAGCGTCCACGGCAGAGATAACGGGGGCTAGCTTATCAGTCATCTTCCTTTTCCTCTTCTTCTAAATATAACTCCACTTCAGTCTCTTTGAGCCAAGCTGAGTGCTCCCCACTTCCAGCAAGTTAAGCACAAAGCTCCAGCATCACTTAAGCACCCTGGCAGCAGCCAGGCCCAGCAGAAAACATCAGCTTCTGGCTTCCTTCACTGCCACCCAGGAAATAACTCCATGAGTACTCTGTCCGATGCTTTTCCTCCTCCCTTATGAGCCTGTCACCCAGCCTTACTCCTCCTGGGTAGATCTTGGTGTCTAATGAGATTAGCCCTCCCACCCCCAACATACACACACACACAAAGAGAGAGAGACACTATCCTATCCACTGAGCTAAGAATAAGTCCCTTGCTCCTTCTCACCAACAACATCAAGGTCTTGCCAGCTTATCTTCAACGGCTTAATCTTTTCCCAGAGAGTCCTTCTGATAAGCAACCTGTTACCACCCGACTGCTCAACTCTCAGCAGCCCCCGCTGCTGCCTCACTGGCTGGCTACCCGCTATCCCACCCTTGCCCACATTCCCCCCTTGCCCACCCAGAAGATAACCAACCAACCGTCTGGCATTCCTGACCAAGGCCAAGAACAGAGGCCACAGCAAAGCTGCTATTGTCAGTGACCTGGGCTGGCCTAACAGACGGAAGGGGGAGCAGGGAGGAGGCTCAGGGCAGCCGGAGGAGCTCAGCACAAAAAGACAGCAATGGGAAAAAATAACAAACCAAAGGCACTTCTCAAACAGAGCAAAGCACGGACCCAGCTGTGCCCTTTGGAAGATTCTTTACAGCAGCCTTCTACAACCTTGTGCCCACTGGGTGTTTTGGACTGCCCCACCTGCCCTAGCCTTCATGGCTACATGGTGATGTGGTGGGCTGATGGGAATTGTAGTCTGAAATGTCTGGAGGACACCAGCTTGAGAAAGGCTGCTGCAAAGCCTCCAGCAATTACAAGATCTGCAGCTGGACACCACAAAGGCTGCCTTATGAAACAGTCAGGTTCCGATCCGATACACAGGATAGGTAACTGGGTTCCAGGTTCTCAATGGGTTCTGTAGCAAAGGACTAACCAGAAACATGCACTTGATGAAAGAAAAAGACTGACAGTACATAGGGATGCAGAAAGCTGCCTTGTGCCAATTTACCTGACTGCCAGCAGCTCTCCGGGGTTTCAGGCAGGAATCTTTCCCAGCCCTATAATTGGCAATGCTAAGAAGAATTGAACCTGAAGCCTTTTGTATGCAAAGCAGATGCCCTCTTGCTGAGCTGTGTCTGTCTGTCCATCCCTAACACACACACACACAAAATCACATCCTGCTATTCTGAGCTTAGTTAAACCAGAGCAATGCTGGTTCTGTAATTTGTTGTTGTTGTTTTGTCGTTTAGTCGTGCCCGACTCTTCGTGACCCCATGGACCAGAGCACGCCAGGCACTCCTGTCTTCCACTGCCTCCCGCAGTTTGGTCAGACTCATGTTTGTAGCTTCGAGAACACTGTCCAACCATCTCGTTCTCTGTCGTCCCCTTCTCCTTGTGCCCTCCATCTTTCCCAACATCAGGGTCTTTTCCAGGGAGTCTTCTCTTCTCATGAGGTGGCCAAAGTGTTGGAGCCTCAGCTTCACGACCTGTCCTTCCAGTGAGCACTCAGGGCTGATTTCCTTCAGAATGGATAGGTTTGATCTTCTTGCAGTCCATGGGACTCTCAAGAGTCTCCTCCAGCACCATAATTCAAAAGCATCAAGTCTTTGGCAATCAGCCTTCTTTATGGTCCAGCTCTCACTTCCATACATCACTAGGTTCTGTAATTACCAACCACTATTGTAAATTAGGATCACCTTCAACTTCAGTTGTCTTCTAGAAGAGGGTTTCTTTACCCAACCATGATTCAATACACACACACCCCAAACATTAACAAGGATTTCCACAGTGTTGCAAAGGCCACCCCCACTTTGCTGATGATCTTGGACCATTCACAAGTCACCATGTCTCTCTGGAAAAACTGTTTCCATCAGAGATTATAACTGTGATCTCTCAAGCAAAGACACTCAGCAAACAATCACTTTCTCATGATCAGGCTTCCTCTCTTGCAACCTGCCTGCCTGTCTGTCCAGCCCAGCCCACGATCCTCTACCTAGTCACTGATTACTCTTTTGGGAGCATATCAAGTGCAACCCTTTTGCCTGAGCTACAGTCTGCTTTAGAGGTAGCCAACATGTTGCCATCAAAGTGTTGTTGGACTCAGAACTCCCACTGTCCTTGGCTAGGCTTTATGGGAGCTGAAGTCCAGCATCTGGAGGGCACTATGCTGGCTACCTATGGTCTACCCAGACATGTGCATGAAGTTCCTTGTGCTGGGGGCTGCTTCTTAACTTGCTTCCCATTTCTACCTCCCTGGAGACGCTCCCCAGACAGGATCCCCCAGCTTCACTGGACTCCTGTGCTTTCAGTCCTCTTCCTTGGGCCATCTGCTGACTTCTGAGTCCGGCACTCATCAAGGGACTTCCCACAAAGAGGCTCAAGGTTGCTTCCCCAAACAGCAGGTGAAGCCAGAGCACAAAGAGAGCAAATGGATCAGACCATCAAGAATATGCACTGAAGCAGAGCAGGGTGGCTTTAGTCCCATCCCAGTTCAAAGCTGGAACAGAATAGACTTTAATGGGTATACAGTGGTACCTCTACTTACAGATGTGATCCATTCCGGGGTGCTGTCCGCACCCCGAAAAGTCTGTAAGTAGAGTGCCACTCCTGTGCATGTGCGAAGCAGTGAACCCGGAAGTAAACACTTCCGGGTTTGCCATGTTCATAACCAGAAAAAACGCAACGTGAAGCAAACACAACTCGAGGTATGACTGTATAAGCATTCCTTCCTATATCACTGTCTCAATTTCAGTCCCTTTCTGAATTATCCCTAGCATGGAATTTGCCTTTTTCACTGCCTCTGCACATGAAGTTGAATTTCCAGCTCTACAATATCTTCCTTTGCAGAAGCCATGCTGGTTCTTCCCCAGCGGCACCTGTTCTTCTTTGCTCTCTAATCCTTTGTGCTAAAAAGAGTTTTTCAAGTGCTGAGTTTTAGGTTTGCATGGTGCTCTGGGATATTGTGTGGAAACCAGAATGTTAAGGAAGTGTAAGACTGAAAATCCCCATTCATAGAAATGAGGCAGAAATGTACACAAGGCCCCAGAAACATAGCCACATAGTGCTGTCACTTAGGAAACTGTCATTGTGGCATAAATCAGAATGCTCTTCTACCAATGAACACTGGTGACATGCAGAGGGGCTAAGTCATGGGCATCACCTGAGTCAACTGACCACTCATTTAGTTTCCTCAAAGAACTACAATTCCCAGAGCTCTTTGACAGTTAAAGGAAGTACTGAAACTTTCTTATGTGCAACAAAGAGTCTCGTAAGTCTAACCCTCTGGAAGCTTCTCTTATGTGTGTCCAGCAGAGTCTTCTGCATATTCCATGACATCACCAACCCAGCAGTGCTTCTGGGCTGTTCCTGACCTCTTGCCATCAAGCAGAAAAAGAGGACTGCTGCTTTGAACAAGGTCAGGTGGAAGAACAAACACATATACACAGAAAGAGAGAGGGAGAGAGAGTACATTTTGGTCCTCAAATAACAGTACCTTCCTGCCTCCTGCTCTTCGTCCAATACAAGATCCCAGCAACTCCAAGAACGTGACTCAAGACGAACACAGTGGGTGGCAAGAAAGTGCCATTCAAAAGGGGCATTTGCCTCCTGGTTCCCCTGCCGTTATCACAGATCCCGAGTTTTAAATTCCTCTCTTGAGGCCGCAAGCGCCCAGACACAGCATCACACGGAACAGGGCGGGCGAGAACAGCAAAGGCACAGAGTTCAGAGGAGAGAAAGAGAGCAAGAGCGAGAGAGGAGAGAGAGCTGTCTCTGGAAGGAGGGGGGGGTTCTCTTCTTCTCTCATCAACCCATAGGGTGGGGGAGAAACAGCCTGCCCTCTGTTGCTTCCAAAACAAAAATGTCCGACGGAGCAAGGGGACTCCGGACAGAGAAAGTGAGCAAATGAGCGTCCGGGTGACTCAAACATCTTTCCTTGGCATCCACCAACGTGATGAAATGAACCAACTTCAGCCTCTCCCCCCCCCCCCTTCAAGAGAGAGAGCGTCATGCTCTTAAATTTCCATTCCTAAGCCCATTGGAATGCCCACTCTCCAAGCAGGCTTGTTTGGAAGAGAACAGGGAAGGCACTGCTTGAGGAGCCAGGACAGACAAGGCAGAGCAGGGTTTCTGCTGGCTCAGGACAGGCTGCCTAAAGAGCAGCCTCCCATACAGCCCTTCCAGATGACAGGAGGGGGAAAAGAGAGACCAGTTGGCTCAGTGCTTTTTTAGTTCATTGAATTGCAAACCTCAGCAGGTGCTGGCTGGGGCTGATGGGAGTTGAGTCCAAAACAGCTGGAGGGCAAGAGGGCTGGGCTATGCAGATGAGGGGGTGTGGCTATGCAGATGGGAAAAGCCTTGGTTCTCAATGGCCCCTGGAGCTGAGAACAAGGACAGACCCCATCACAATGATGTCCTTTTCACTTTCTCCCATAACTGAATGAGTACCATTTACTCCTAGGGGGAAAAGTGAAGCCCTGAGCTTTGGGAGTTTGCTTCTTATGCTCTTGATGTCTATGGGGAGAGTGTACCAAAGCTGAGGTGCCACTTTCAAAAAAGGTTGTTTCTGCCGTCACCATCCCCCACCCACCTCACATCAGATGGACTGGAAAAGTCCCTCCAAAGACATCCAGGGGGTTGTGCTGTACCATGTGGGTGTAGGCAGCCCCAAGGTTACCATGGCAGTGTATGTGTACATGCCATGCACATCTATGTGCAGAGATAGTGATGTGCTGCACACACAGGTGCCCTTGTGAGATATAAGCCATTCCTTCACTCACACAACTCCACACATGCCCATTTGCCCACAGGCATTTTGCTAAACAAATTAATAAAGAATTGTAGATTGTATGACCTTCGGGGAATTTTAATTATGTGCAGAGCATTATTATTATTACTATTACTATTATTATACACTGGTGGCACTATACAAATGATATTATTAATAATAATATTATCCTGGTTTCAATGCTTAGGCCCAATATAGGCAAGTGGCACCCACAGGTTAAGAAATCCTGATCTTTCCTATTCAGAAATGCAAAGCCGTAGAGCAGTCAATGTCTTCCAAGGACGGAGGGGAAACATTGCCACTTTTGTTCACAGTGGCTACATTTGGGGCCACTGGGCAGGCTCACCATGCCAGGGAAAAGACAGTGAGCGATTGTTCCCAACTGGCTCCGTTTAGAGACAACCTGACACTGTGCATCCCATTTCTTGTTTTTTTTCTTTTCAAAAGGAGGTTTTCACTGATATGTAAAAAAGCAAAAACTCTGAAATTGCTACATAAAAGCCAAGTGTAGTATTTAAACAAGCACAATATTTTCACACCCACACCCCATGCCAGGATACTGTAAGAAAGCCTTCCCCAATTGAGTGCCCTCCACTGCCATCCCCACTGGGGCTGAGGGAAGTTGCTCTCCAGGCTGCTATTTCTTCCACAAGTACACCCCAAAAATGTCTACTTTCACAGGCTTCCTGGATTCTTTGCTTTTAATTTAGGCTGATTCCAATCTGGGTCTCAGGTCAAAATAAGATAAGAGGAAATCCAGTCATCTCCACTGTCTGTGGTTTAAGACATTTCAGAGCCTGGGAGATAAGATATCCAAAAGGTCACCCACAGATGGGAAAATTTATCCGTTTCAGTTCCTTATATTTCCATTATTAAAGTCAGTTCTCCAAACTTCCACGTTAGTTTGTGGACTTATTAAAATAATAATGTCACTCTACTCTATCCTCTGCAGTGTAAATATTCGCCCAGAGAATTAACAGATGGGAGTTGTGGCTTGAAGAGACCAGTGGGAGGATGAAGAAAATAGCACATATTTCAAAGCATGTGTGGAAAAGTTTGGGGGAACCCCCACTCCAAAGCGCCAGGACACCGTGCTGGAAGGATTTTTCTCCACCTACCCTTTGTGAAGAAAAACCAGAAATAAACTTGATTGTGCAGTTTGCTTCCTCGGCCACTGTGCCTGTTCTGCTGCTTTTTCATATGAAATTGTTAAAAATACAGTAAGCCTCTCTTGTGAATTGAGCAACTGAAACAGCCTCGACCATCACAACAGTCCAAATGAAACACACAGAGAGAGGGAAGAGCCACCAGAAGCCACCCAGGAACAGAAGGACAAGGCGCTCTCTGCACACGTCCTGTTTGAGAGAATATTGTATGCAAACAACCACAGGCTACTGCTGGGCAAGGAGAGAGAAGAAGGGAGGCAGGAGGTTAAAAGGGGATGGGTTCCAACAAGGACAGGGTGCAAGCTCAGCCAAATGATTCTCAGAGGAAAAATTCAGTTCAAAATTGTCTAGAGGAGCAAAAGCTCTCCCTCCCACTACATGCCCACAGCACTGCCAGAAGTTTGAGTCAGGGGCAGGCCAGCAATAACACACCCTGTGTCAGTGAAGTTAACTCTTCATTCAAAAGAACACAAAACAGTGCAGGCCTAGTGATCAGAGCAACTCTTCCCAGTAGATCTTGCCCCAGTGAAGCAGTTGTGAGGAATGAAGGTTCCCACTTTCCCACAGCTCTCCAAGGTGCCTCCCCTGGTTCCTTTTCCCAGCAGCCTAAGGCTCCATTGTCTTGTCTCGCTTTGCTCCTCCCTCTTCATACCTCTTCTGGTCCTGGGAGACAAGGACAGAGGGGAGCTGGTTGCAGCAGGATGGAGAGACTCCATGGCGTCTTCAGAAGCCTTACTCATCTCTATCTCCTGTCCTCCCTCCTCTCCTGCCTTTGATTCTGGACTGCTCTCTGCCACAGCCTCTTCCTGCTCACTAAACCCTGTTACCTCTTCAGCCTCCAACACCACCAAGCAAGGAAAGCGTCATTTTCTGCCAGTTCCCTGTGAAACAACCTAGTGTAGCCTCCATCCCCTCCTGCTACCCTGCAACCTGGTCCCTTCCATATATTTTGGACTACAACTCCCATCAACCCTGATCATTGGCTGTGCTGGCTGGGGCTGATGAAAGCTGTAGTCCAAAATGTCTGGGAAGACGCCATGTTGGGGAAGGCCGGCCTATTTATAGTCCCTGTGTACAGCATATTCTGTAAAAGGCAAGGAAGGGACAAAAGAAATCAACTGGTTAAAAAAATAGGCTTGTGCTTTCAGAGAGAGAGAGATTTCCAGTCTCATGCCCCAAAGGTGGGCTGTGCTTGACTACAGATGCTGAAATTGTGGCGGGTGGTGACTCTTGTCTACTGAGCTTAAAAAGGCTAAACTCCTTCTGAAAGCAACACAGTGTATAGGCCAGAATAAAGGGAAATACATTTTCACTTCCAGGCAATTGAACTTCTTTGCTCCCTTGAGAAAAAGAGACGGTGCATTTGGTCTAAGTGTCCTGAGGAATTACTTAGCCCCTGCGGGAAAGTGACAGGAGACAGCAATTCTCTCAGCTGAGGAAGGTTGGTTGGCCACCTCACCCACCCCAGACAATTACAGTCATACCTCATGTTACATTTGCTTCATGTTACGTTTTTTCAGGTTGCGTCCTGCGGTGACCTGGAAGTACCAGAAAGGGTTACTTCCAGGGCTCGCCAACCGCACTTCACGCATCCGCCAAAACACACCACGCACCTGCGCAGATACGGTGCTTCAAGGTTGCACACTTTTCAGGTTGCGAAAGGGCCTCTGGAACAGATCCCGCTCGCAACCAGAGGTACCACTGTACCAAGCTACAAAAGCAGCCGGAAAACACACCAAACTTTGAAGACACAAGCCAAGGTTTGTTGGCTCAACTGTGGGGCAGCTTGTGGTTTGTTCAACAAACCATAGCTTAAAGAAACTCTGGCACAGCATTATGTGAGAATCAGGCCCTCCCCGTTCCAATTCACCCCCACATGCACATAAGTCCATGGTCCTGCCCCACCCTCCCCTAAGAAGGAGAGCTAGGGAACATTGCCTTACAAGAAAACAAAAACAAACATTTCTAAGGGATTCAGATTCTGTGCCAGATGCTTCAAGAGGCAGCCTGTGGAAGGAAGATAAATGACCCACAACCGCCACATGCTCCAGTCAGAGTTTTTAAAAGATGCACAAATGCACAGTTTATTCATTTCCCGAAAGAGACAGTTGCTGTGGAACTGTCATCTGCAAAACTCCCAGCCCTTTATGCCAATTCTTAAAGAGATGTCTCTTCCGTTCTCAGAGCTGAGTCACCCTCTGGCTCAGCTCAGACCAGTGTGTGTGTGTGTGTGTGTGTCAGGCCAGACTGCACACTTACTTGACATTTCCCTGGTGAGTAACACTTTCCCCAGCCTAACACTCGGTGACTTTGCAAAGCATCAGGGGCCTTATAACAGACGTGAGAAGCTGCCAGCAGTTCAAGAGAGCGCAGGTCCACCAAGCACAGAACCAACTTTCCCCACTCCTCCCGGCCCGAATCCTGCTTCTTTATATTCTTCCCAAACTCAGCTGTAGAACTGAAAATACCCTCCCATTGAGACAAGCTGCTCTCTGCAAGTGGGCATCGCACATTGGTTGTGGGTGTAAGGTGAGGAATCCCCTGTGCAAATCTTGGCTGCAAACTCATAAGGCGGCTTTGCCCAAACTGCTTACATGTGCTCAGCCTTAGCTGTGGCACTGGCAGCACCTGCAAAAGTTCAGGTTTTAATATTCGGTTCTAATGTTCATCTGATGCTGGAAGGCACTTTGGGTTACTTTTTTGGGAGGGGACTGCTAATATATGTCAGATATTATATCGTGAATATGCTAGATTATAATAAAAAAATTCCTTCCAGTAGCACCTTAAAGACCAACTAAGTTAGTTCTTGGTATGAGCTTTCGTGTGCATGCACACTTCTTCAGATATCAGTTGGTCTTTAAGGTGCTACTGGAAGGAATTTTTTTATTTTGACTATGGCAGACCAACACGGCTACCTATCTGATGCTAGATTATAGTGTGATCTGCCTTGCCCCAACACAGCTTTGCCAAACTGATGGATCCTACTCTTGACTACAGTGGAAAATTCCAATCGGAGGGCACAGGAGAGGGAGGAGATCCAATCCTAGAGGTACACGCTTGAGATCCAGCCCCACTGTAATTTACGCTGATTACAATGACAGGCATTGCTCTTGTAGTGAAATGTTAGAGAGGGAGTGGGGAGAAGAAGGAATGGAAGAATAGTAACAAAGGCCTTTGCTACTCCAAATAGCTTCTTCATCTATTGGTTTGCTGCAAAATCTGTATCTTTTCAAGTCCTTGCTAAAGGAATCCCTAGCCTTTTGAACACCTGGAACTCAAAAGTGTATCAGATTATGTAAAACCAGCAAGTGAGCACCAGTCTGCTTAATTAGCTTCATCTGTACCAATGGGAGAATACAGGTCACCTTGAAGCAAAATTTGCATTTTGTTTTATCAGTGCAGAAGTGCACCTAGCATAATCCCCAGGGATCGGACCCAGTCATTCAAGTTATCCAAAAACTGCACAAAGCCACAAACTCCGGAAGCTGAATCCAAACTAGTTCCTGAAGTACCTGATTGCTTAGCAAAGATTACCACTGCAGAGTCAGTTCAAATCCAAACATACAACCAGAACAGCAAGGCGGGGGGGGGGGTTCCTTTGTGTCAAAAGGATGCTGCTGCTGAGAAGGCTTTTCATGGGCTGCTTGTGTATCCCAGGAGACACAGATTGCCCTATCTGAAACTTTCATGAAATTGAACCTCTTCACAGGGGACGCCCACCTTCAGTAACACAAAGGGTCTTAGAATCATAGAGTTGGAATAGACCACAAGGGCCATCGAGTCCAACCCCCTGCCAAGCAGGAAACACCATCAGAGCACTCCTGACATATGGTTGTCAAGCCTCTGCTTAAAGACCTCCAAAGTAGGAGACTCCACCACACTCCTTGGCAGCAAATTCCACTGTCAAACAGCTCTTACTGTCAGGAAGTTCTTCCTAATGTTTAGGTGGAATCTTCTTTCTTGTAGTTTGGCTCCATTGCTCCGTGTCCGCTTCTCTGGAGCAGCAGAAAACAACCTTTCTCCCTCCTCTATGTGACATCCTTTTATATATTTGAACATGGCTATCATATCATCCCTTAACCTCCTCTTCTCCAGGCTAAACATGCCCAGCTCCCTTAGCCGTTCCTCATAAGGCATCGTTTCCAGGCCTTTGACCATTTTGGTTGCCCTCCTCTGGACACGTTCCAGTTTGTCAGTGTCCTTCTTGAACTGTGGTGCCCAGAACTGGACACCCAGAACTGGACACAGAACTGGACACCCAGAACTGGTCTTAAGGTCTGCCTGTGAGCAGAAAAAGATCAGAAACTCGTCCCCAAGGAAGGAGAGCCTGAAACTGGACAATGGTGCGATCTAATAGGGATGGCAGGAAGAGCAGCAGCAGCAGCCTTTGGCCTCATCAAGGACAGATGTTCCACGGAGACTACTGCTTCCACACAGAAAGAAGTAGTGCAGATAGATAGTTAATAACTGTGGAAAATAAGAAACATCTCCAGGAGGGCAGTATGGGAAGTTTAGGTAAACTGTGAGAGCACTGATTCCATATTATTTTCAGATCATCATCATGCCTCAAATGACTAACACAGTAGGAGGAACATGTGAGAAGTCAGGAACAGACGAATGTCCTACTGGATTGGTAAACTGGTGGTGCAATTACCGTATTTTCGCCCTATAGGACGCACCGGCCCATAGGACGCACCTAGATTTTTTGGGGGGGGGAATAAAGGGGGAAAAATTTTTTTCCCCAGGCACGGGGCTGTGGCGGGGGAAGTCTGAGCATCCCCCACCCCAGCCCCCAGAACAAGCAGCTCTCCGCAAGCCGTTGGAGGCCAGTTCGAAGTCGCGCCGGGCTCCCACAGCTTGCGGAGAGCTGCACGAAGCCCGCTCTGGGAGCATGCGGGGCTGGGGGAGGGGGAAGCCCAAGCTTCCCCCGTCCCCAGCCTCCAGAACGGGTCCCAGAGCGATACCGAAGCTGCACGCAGCTTCGGCATCGCTCTGGGAGCTTGTGGGGCTTGGGGATGGGGAAGCCCGCCGCCAGCCTCCAAACCACGCCGGGAAACAGCGGGATGGCGGCGTTCCGCCTCCCCGCTGTCTCCCGAGCTTGTGGGGCTGGCGGTGGGGCTCTCCTGAAGCCTGGAGAACGAGAGGGGTCGGTGCGCACCGACCCCTCTCGCTCTCCAGGCTTCAGTGTAAGCCTGCATTCGCCCCATAGGACGCACACACATTTCCCCTTCATTTTTGGAGGGGAAAAAGTGTGTCCTATACGGCAAAAAATACGGTATGTGCAATTCAAAGGCTTGCATACATCTCAATCCATAGTAACTGGCCACAAAAGAAGGCACTGCCTACCTTTTCTCATTTCCTGGTATAATGCTCGGGAAAGGGGTACCACAATTCCACAATATTCTAGAAAATCTACTAATTGCAGCACTGGATAATAACTCCAGCTTTCTGAGAATCGCAGCTTGCTTTCCTCTTTTTCAAGCAACTTCCTAACCCTTATGGTAATGAAGGCATGCTTGAACACAGTCTGTGGGCGATGCTCTCACTGTTTTGTTTTATTTCCAAGGGTATACAATGCCCTGGAAGGTTCCTTCCCCTCCACTCCCCTAAATTTAACAGAATAGGTTTGTTTTGTTTGTTTGTTTGTTTGTTTGTTTAGTAGAGGCCAATGATATGCCCAAAAGTAGTCATGCAAATCTACGCAACTTGTATAATCAACTGTACGATCTGGTGCAAGTTTTGCTGTTAGCGGTTCTTTTTAAGTAAAGCATGTGATCTGTTTTTGTCCCATTCTTTGCAGTGTCCGCCAGATGGCGCTGCAGAAGCACCAAACTACAACCCATGCAATTTATAGGCTAGGAGGGGGGGGCTTGAGAAAACCCTCAAAAGCATTACAGTACCTATCACTACAAGCAGGGAAGAGACAGAGAAGCTGCAAGCCAGCAGTGCAGGCATGGTTGACCCACTTGCATTCAGGACCAGTACGCAGAGCTGCATAGCGAATAGTTTGAGGGAGGGAGATTAATGCAGAGAGAGGTTGATGGACAAAATATACAGCTCCATGACTTTGCTTGAAAACAGACAGATGCGGTGGGGCTACAAGAGCCATGAAATGGGGTCTTCTAAGGCTGGGGAGAAAAGTGCACTCTTTGGGGAGGAAACAGCATGCACTTTCAAAGCAGCCTTTGCCACTGCTGCCCTCCAGATCCCATATGATGCTGATGTGGTTTGTAGTCTGACACATCTGCAGGGAACTACGTTGGCAAAGGCTGCTTTAAACTAAAAGAACACTCCTTTAAAAATATATATATATCACAAGGGAAAAGTGGCAAGCCTCTTTCTGGAACCCATAACCAGAAGTGGATTTACCACAGACTTCCATCCAGCCTCCCTCTTCATGATTACCTTCTTTTACCCAAGGGTCCCGCAGGAAGTGTGGGCTACAGGACTGTATCTGTGAGTCAGCAAAACTGCTCACCTGAATTGCCATGTGTATATAGCCTGTCATAATTTTTTCTTCATTTCCAAAATGAAAAGAGCCAGGGCTGAAACTTGCTTGCAAAGGAAGTACATGAGAAAGACCTTTCAGGACCAGACCAATAGTCCACCAAAGAATGTCATGCCATCTCTAGCTGTGGCCAGAATCCAGCCATTTTCAGATGCACCCACAAGCAGGGCATGGAGGAAGCAGCCTGCTCCAGTTTGAGCGAGCATCTAGAATGCTGAGGTAGGTTGCCTCTGGACCTGGAGGTTCCACTTAACCACCATAGCTGGCTGTTACTGAGAGGCCTCTGCACTCTGAATCTGCCTAATGTAGCTTTCCCCAATCAGGTGTCCTCCAAATCCAGCCATTTGTGTGTCTTCTCTAGCTCAGTTGGTTAGGAGTATGGTGCTGATAATGTATGGGGTAACTGCATATTGCTGCAATGCAGTGGGCTGGACTAGATGACCCTTGGGATCCCTTCCAACTCTACAATTCTATGATTTCCATAAAATGTTTTGGCCCATTACAACACGGCCATGCTGCCTGGGCTGGTGGGATTTGTAGTCCAAAACTTTGCAGGACAGGGGGGTCCCACCCACCCCCCAAAAATTTGCAGCCCAGTCAAAGTGAAACCCAGAAAATGTAAAGAAGGACCCTAAGCTCTCAAATCCAGGTCTCCCACAGCATCACTGTGTTCATAAATGCAAACAGAAATTGATTAGGCAGTGGGTGAGGGTAAGAATAGGAAGAGGATTTTAATCCTTCAGTTACAGGAAACCTGTCTGTGAGGTTCCAACAGTGCTTTCATCATGTAGAACAAGGAAATCTATATAAATATCTCACACATGAGACCCTGAGTCATCCATAGTACTTCTTGCTCAGAGAGGACATCATTTATCATGCAGGCTAGAGGGGGTGTCTCCCTCTGTGTCGCTCAGCCATTTCAAAACACACACATTTAAGAGCCACAGGTTACCCTCATAAACCCCCAGGATGTCAAACCCAACTTCCTTCCTTCCTTTAGGAGAACATCACAAGGAGCCTGAGCACCTCTGGGCAACTAGATTCAGTATGCAACCTCTGGAACCCTCTGCAGTTGCTGGTGCCACTCTATGCGCCGTGGGAAGAGGATGTGGCCAACAGATGCCACGTAAATTCAAGAGCAGACACAAAACCCACATGAACCGAGTCACCTCCTCGTGGGCTGTTTCAGTCTTTAGATGTCAGACAAGGCACTGCCAACTGACTGGGCATAATGGAGTCTGAGTCCTGCCCCTGACACCCAGATCATGACAACAGCCTCTCTCCCTGCAGGATGGGGAACTCTGTCCCTTCCTAAGGGGAAGATAAACCTAAAAAGTAGACTCCCTGGTGCCAGAACAAGAACCCAACACAACCAGAAAGAGAGAGAGAGAGAGAGAGAGAGAGAGAGAGGGAGAGAGAGAGAGAGAGAGACCTGTGTCTCGGCTCCCAGAACCAGCAGATTCATTACCCTGATCAGCAACTACATTGCAGAATGAGCCATGGGCCAGGCATCAACCTTCACCCATCAAAGTCACCCACTGGCAACTCTGCTTATTACAATGGCTGCTTCCAACATCATTTTCTGAGTTCTCCAGGCCAGGGTTGGCAGAAGGCAGATGGACACCCAGTGGTGGATCAGCAAGCATTTCCAATTCCCCATTATCCAGCAAAATTACTCCTTCCCGAAAATATACTGCTGAAATGACAAAAACAGAGTATGTTGTAGAGACAAGGAATTTGCACGTGCAAGGGCTGTGGGCAATCTGCAGCCTTCCAGAGGTTGCTGGACTACAGCTCCCATGTCACCCCTGACTACTGGCCACATCGACTTTCGGGGCTGATGGGAGTTGGGTTCTAACAACATCTAAAGGGGCAATGGTCCCCTCCCTCTGCTGCAAGTTTCAGAGTAGCTGAATAAAACAGTTTCCAGAAAGGCTGCCATGTTGCCCTGTAGCAGCAGACACAACTATCAAGCTTGTCATATTTTAACCAGAGATCTACCCTCCATTCAGGGACAGCCATACATCCCTTTCACATGCCTTAGGACGGCCTTCTCACCAACGTGGTGCAGAAGATGGGGCTGATGGGAGCTGTAGTCTGAAACAGTTGGCTGGCATCACCTTAGGGAAGGCAGCCTTAGATGACAGGCCTGCCACTGCTTAACCTAAAAACAGCTACTCACTAGCAACAGGCCACCTCACAGAAAACACCACAACAGAGGGACAAGACCCCACAAAAAGCCCAGGTGCCAGCTAAGTCCCCATCGCCCCACCCTGGCAGCAAGATCAGCCAGAGCACTGGGGTTACTTCACCTGCTACGCAGTGCTCTTCTGCTTTCTGTGAAAGACAAACAGGTCAGCTTCTACCCAAAAGAATAAATGGACACAAATCAGAAACAATGGGACTCCGAAGCCAGGGAGAGAACATTTCAACACCTGCACTTCCTGTCTACTGAGATCAAGCCGGCACCTTCACTGTACTTTTTTCGATTACTGCTAAAACATTCCTGTTTAAACAAGCCTACCCAGATGCTTAGAAAGCTGAGGTCATTTTAATCTGTTTTAGTATTTTAACTTTTGTATATTTTAAAGTATGGCTGTGATTTATTTTTTTAATTTGTTGTTTCTGTAAACCACTTTTTATAGGTCCCCCCCTTTACAATCAAGCAATGTATAAATTTTATGAAACAAACGAAGCAACTAAACCTTACCTACCTCTCAGAACCCTCACGAACTGAAAGGAGCCATTCTCCCACAGGGGTTTTTGGTTCTAGCATGATTCAACAGAACTTGAAGCCATCAAGCGGCTTGTAAAGGGCTTGAATGGAAATAGTTTTGCTACAAGACATTTATTAATTTGACACTGTTATCTCAGAGAAGCTGAGCTATAATATTTGAGCAGTTAGGGGTGATGCAGATCCTCTCTTTTGGAGGGGGTTGTTTAATAAATATATGACATTGAATTCACACAGGTGGCAAATCCCTTTGAAATGTTTTTTTTTTTATTTGGTGGCATCTGTAAA
The DNA here is from genome assembly GCF_965112155.1 of Podarcis liolepis. Lineage (NCBI taxonomy): Eukaryota > Metazoa > Chordata > Lepidosauria > Squamata > Lacertidae > Podarcis > Podarcis liolepis. Next base: position 59,995,050 of record NC_139561.1, on the reverse strand, counting down.
CAAGCAAGACCTTTTTCTTTTTTCCTGTTTCCCTCATTGTACAATATAAGTTGTGTTTTTATACCCTGTGTATCACTGTATCCATTTCATTCACACATCTTTTATTTTTCTTTTATTATCGGAGGCTCCTTCAGTAGAACTTACATTCTTTTGTTGTTAATGTTTGTTTTTCTCTTTGTATGTGTTGTCTGTGTTAGGATACCCTGTGGACTTTTTGCATTTCAGTGCTCTCTTACCTCACTGCTCAACAACAACAAACTCATCTGCCTTCAACCAGCCAGTAGAGAATAATAACACTTCATGAAGAAGATAGAGTGGACTTTAGACCACCAAAGCTGTTGTCTAAACAACCTAACAAAAAAAACTTGATAAATGAATCAAGACAAGACATCAGCAGAACATAGAGACCAAAATTTCATTTTTGTGGAATGCAGTTCATAGAAACCTGCTGCCTTTTTACCAAGTCACATAGCTGGTCCGTGAAGCTCAATATTGTCTACACTGACTGACAGCAGCTGTTTCAGGCATAGGGGACATTCCCAGCCCTGCCTGGAGAGGATGCTAGGGGTGGAGGCTGGGACCTTTTGCCTACAAAGCACGAGCAGTATTTCAGTTTGAAAATTCACATCATTACCCAAGAGTGTTTCAGCTTACCAAGTTACTGACTAAAGGTCTTTTGGTTAGCCAGTTTGGAATTTGGCCTCCCTTTTCTCACTCGCTGTCACCCCCCTGACACCCTCCCCCTCCTCCCCTAGCAAATCTGCACAATGTTCAGCCATGAGTGCACAGCCCTGGAATCCAACCTCGCTTGGCTGCACCTCTCTGCTCCTGTAGACGTCATTCCCACACAGGCCAGCCACCCGCCTGCCCTCAGCCCTCCGGGATCTCTCCTGAGCTGTGTGGGAACTGGGGAAGGGGAAGAGGCAAGCACCGGCCCAGGTGACCTGCTGCTGCCGCCAGCTGCTCAGGAGGACTTCTTCACCGCTCTCTGCTCAACCTGACCCAACACTGGTATTCCTTCAACAGTTCCCACACCAGGGGTGAGGAACATTTTCCAACCCAAGGTCTCACATTCCCTTCTGAGCAACCTTACGATGGCCACATGACAGTGGCGGGCATGGCCAGAGGCAAAAGTGGGTGGAGCAACCAATGCAATTTTCAACCTGTGTACAGTATGCTAATTTCTACACCTATACACACACACACACACACACACACACACACACACACACCCTCTATCCTCATCAAGGCAAGCATGACACATTTATCGCAGTTCAAGGACACACTCAAGGCAGACCAAAACACTCAACGCAAGGCCAGTGGGGAGTGTGGCCTGAGGAGAGTTTTGAGGGTGATTTAGGCTGGATCTTTACAGATATAAAAAACGTATGGAAAAATAAATGCTATTGGGGGGGGGGGGAGCTTCCAAGGCAATCCGCCATTGACTTTGGATTCCGCTCTGCAGCACAATCTGGTGTCACATTTATAATGTTATAAACTGACCTGTGTAGCTGAGTCCATAGAGAGGCCCAGAGGGCTGTATTTTGTCCCTGGGACTAAAGTTGCCCACCCCCAGCTTTACACCACAGATGACTTTTCTAAATGCTATCCACTTCAGGGCACTCACCACAGGCACTAGAAAAGGCATGGCACAGGCTATTTTAGAGTCTCCATCATGTTCAGCTTCAACAGAAAAGTCTGTGGCTCACTCTGGATACTGAATGCGGTGGCTCTCAGCATCATCCTCTGCTTTTGCAGTTGGTTAAGATCAAGAATGATGCTTTCTGGCAATTTCCATGGGGTCACCGTGCTAGTCCCTTGCAGCAAAATCACATGGACTTCAGTCCACCTCAGTGTAGGCCACAATAAGATGCCACAGGATACCCTGTTGGTTTTGCTTTCTGTTAAGGCTGTGATCACTGCTCCCGATTCCTTCCCTGCCTTCATGCTCTGCATTTCCTTCCATGAAATTTGTACAAATGGCTTAGCTTTCTGGCCAAAGCTTGTGGCTGAATTTGTGTTATTTCCAGTTTTACGGTTGTTATTTACTTTCCCGAAATTAGTGTAAAATAATTACACTGAGCCGTGGGGATTATCATCATCCTCTTGAACTGACCCAGATGCCAACCTCAGGACCCGCCTGGATTTCTACCTTTTGGTCATGCCTCTGGGTATATACCGCCTATGCAGTCAGCAGTAAGGCATTTAGCACAAACACACATGGGCTACACCCTCCTGCAAGCACAGGCAAGAAGCAGGAGATGGATCAAGCCACACATGCCCTCCCTGCTCCCAGCCGGCAGCCTTGAGAAAAGTCATGAAGAAAAGATGACATTTCTAGAGACAGTCAGGGACTCCACCCGGCTTCCCAGGCGCCCCTCCTTCCATGGCTGTCACATCTCGCGGCTCCCCTTTGAAATGCCTTTCACTGCAGGTGAATCATAGGTGTTTACAGATACTGGCCAAAAGGCTTCCTGAGCCAACCATTCCCAACCTCGGGTCCCTGGATGTTGCTGAACCACAATTCCCATCTGCAACCAGCTGTCATGGCCAAGGATCAGGGTTGATGGGAAATGTAGTCCATCAACATCCGAGCCCCCAAGCCTGGGAAAGGCAGCTCTAAGCAGTATATGCCAGTTTCAGTAAGTCTCCCCTCAAGGCTTCTACTCTTTCTGGCCAAAAGGGTCCCATCTCAACAAACAGCTGTGGTCAGGGGAAGGATCCACTCATATATCTAAGCAGCCCACAGTTTGGAACTGCCCTTGGTAACAAAGCAACAGGCTGTGATCAGCAGGATCCTAACCTTCCACTTGTCCCTGAGGCCAGGGATACCCCCAACTCCAGTGTAGAGTTAGAAAGTGAGGCTGGAGGCACCTAGACAAGGGAGCAGCCAATCCCCCAGTTTTCCTCTTAGACTCAGAAATGGGGCAGGAGGCAAGGATTACCACACAGGTGTCAGGAGGATACCCGACCACAGCTGGGAGGGGCTCAGGCATGTCATACTCACAGGAGCGCAACAGTATACTCATCGTGGCAGGCAAAAGCGTGGAAGCTCTGCAAAGTGCCCCCAAGTGTTTTTTACTCCAACTCCCGCCAGCCCTAGCAACATGCGGCAGTGCTGGCTGAGACTGATGGGAGTTGTAGTCCCAAACAGAGGGCTGGTGTACAGAATGGCAGGACCCCACACAGCTTGCAGCAGTTCAAAATATAGAAGGAATTTATATTAGAATACCACAAGTGAGAAGGGAGATAAGGGTCCCTTGCTAGCAGAGCAGGAGAGCCTCTTCCTTTTGAGTAACCACCAGACTTTAGAAGCCTCCTTAAGGGCATCAAGGGTAAATGTTTAACTCCCAAAGAATTTTCTGAGAATCGGTTTCGAACAGGCTCTCAATTCCAACAGCCAGAGAGGACACAGGCCTTTCCAACCCTCATACAGAAGCAGAAAAATATTTTTCAAGACACCACACAAGGACACTCTCTCCTTCCTTCTTTCTCTCTCTCCCTGAGAGACACACACACACACACACCAATCCTTGGAACAGGCCAGTACCCTGTCAGCTGTCCAACAGGCTTTTCACATACAAATATGAACTCTGAGGAACCCTGGTGGGGAACTTACTGGAATCAAGGATTCAAAAGCTCAAGTCAATTCCTCTTTTCAGCAGCCACTTCACACCAAAAGATTAATTCTGATTGCACACTGAAAGGACAGGCTTCCTTTTCATCATGGATCTACAATGGTGCTTAGGAACGCAATTAGCCATATGCTAGATGGATAGGAGGTCTTTTGAGGGGAGACAGTGACATTGTGACTCCCCTATGGGATATGCATTTGGGAGTCCCTTCCCAAAAAACTATCCAAGATGTTCCCCAAGTTTAGTGGGCACTGGTTGTGTGACAGTGTGGGGAGGGACTTCTCCTGAAAACGGAACGCAACACAAATCTGATTTTGCATTTTTAAAGGATTTCTAGAATGGTGATTCTTGAGAATGCAAAGTTACAAAAGAGCAAGTAATTCTAAGAAAGTCTTAATGTTCTTTGCCTATACAATGAAAGTAGTTGCTGCATGTTGCACCACTGCACTTCTGTAACCATCCTGCCCAAATTCAAAATAAGTAGATCTAAAAGAACAAAGTCTCTTGAGTATCATCAGGCAGAGGAGAAAGGAGGCAGACCTACAGCTGAGCAGCAATTACCTTTTTAGCATGTTATGGCTGAAGTCCTGTGTGTACCTCTTTGTATCCTTTTGATCCAATAGGGGAGATTAACCTTATCTGCATCATAATCCTCCAAGGATCAGAGGAACACAAAGTAAGATGACAACTTAAAACCTTCGGGACCTTTTCAAAACAAGCACACTTGGCTCAAAGAGGAGTGACTATCTCACTCCTCTTTTCATAAGGTGGATTTTTCCACAAGGTGATCTAGCCAGTGAACTTGGAGGGTTAAAGACCAATAATAGTGCAGCCTGGCTTACTTGCTTCAATCCTCGGGCACTCTCCACTCTGCAGATAACAAGGTATGGGTATCAGGCACCGCCCTGCTCTCAATTGGTTTCCCTGTGTTACTCTAAAGAGGGGGGGGGGTATGAGGGTAAGCAGACTTCTTTTGGGATCTCCACCTTCCTGCCCCCAAGGCTTAGGGCTCCGTATTCCTCAAAACGCATTGTTTTTGAGATCATACAACTCTTGCAACACACCCACCACACATCCAGCTTTCCTTTTGGCCTCCAGCCCTGGCCTGCTACTCACTTCTGTTTACAGGGGGCTTCCCATGTGCAAGCTTCATTGTGCTTCCCCTTCACTGTGCAAAAGTTGGTAACTATTATTCCCATTATGCAGATGGAGATCAAAGTCTAAGGCAGGCCAAGGCTGAGGAGCCAAAGACCTAGCTGTGTATGCTGCCTGTCTATTACCAGCACAGTGCTTGATACAGTAACTCTTTGCCTTCCAGATGTTTTGAACCACAACTCCCAGCAGCTCCTGTCAGTGGGCAAAGGTTGCATAAATATATCCACAGCAGCTCATAGTAGAGGTAAAGGGACCCCTGACCATTAGGTCCAGTCGCGACCGACTCTGGGGTTGCGGTGCTCATCTCGCTTTATTGGCCGAGGGAGCCGGCGTACAGCTTGCAGGTCATGTGGCCAGCATGACTAAGCCCCTTCTGGCAAACCAGAGCAGCGCACAGAAACACCGTTTACCTTCCCGCTGGAGCGCTACCTATTTATCTACTTGCACTTTGACGTGCTTTCGAACTGCTAGGTTGGCAGGAGCAGGGACCGAGCAATGGGAGCTCACCCCGTGGTGGGGATTCAAACCGCCGACCTTCCGATCGGCAAGTCCTAGGCTCTGTGGTTTAACCCACGGTGCCACCCGCATCCCAGCAGCTCATACCTGGCTGCAAAAGAAAGAGATCTTGTGGCCTTGTTGTAGTCCCTGGCCTTGGGCCCCCATCTAGGTTGCTGCCTCTTGGGACATCTCGCATACCAGAGACATCTGTGTGAAGCGTGTGCCACAGAAGCACCAAAAATCTAAGCTCCCTTTGCCTGAGCACTGGAATGATAGAAAAAAGAGAGAGTAGGGAATGAACAGGTGTCAGCGGGCAGAGAAGGTGCCCTGGTTCACCTTGTCCAGCTGAAAAGAAAAGGAAAGGCAGGTCCTGCTGGTGCAGGAAGAGATAAGAGGGCTCAGCTGTGATTGAGGCACAAACAAGAGCCCTCTTTGCTTCCCATCCCACCCCCAAAAAGTAAACAGCCCAACTCAGTTGTGGCAACACCAGCACCTTGAGGAAGTTTTTAGCATTCTCCTGAGACAGGAAAGAAAGAGACTCCAGGTTAAACCCTTGGCTGCAGATCCTCAGGCATACAAAGGAAGCCAGTCAAAGATAGTCCTTGGATCTCCAGGACAACGGCTGGCTGTCAAAGGACCGCAGGGACTTCCAGGCGCAGTATGGTGGATTGTGCTCCTCTCATGATTTTTGGCAATGCTCGCAGAAGCCTTTTTCTCACGCTCACCACAGCCTGGCCAAACTGAAAAGCTCAGAGTGGAAAAATTGGCAAAGCTGGAGGCACCGCTTGCGCCGGCAGCCTCTTAATCTCCCCAAGGCCTGACCGACTTCATTATGCAGCCTTTGTTTACGCCCATCTTTTTTCACTGGAGGTTCCAACCCTGACAGTGCAGGAAAACTCATCAGCTAGCAGGAATCAGGCCTGCAAGGGAGAACCACAATGAGGGATCAGAGCTTTCCCTCTCTATTATACGCGATCTGAAGCCAGGTATCTGACAGGACAATACGGTTCCAGTTTGCGGAATCTGAAGCAACACACCTTTTGCTACATCCCGATAATACTGTGTGGCACCAACACGTCCACCCCCAACTCCCACACCACAAAGACAACATCACTGAAGTGTCGAGGGGGGGGGGAAAGCTGATGGAGGAGAGAACACAAAGAGCTCGAAGGATTTGCCGAAGATCTCAGAAACAGAGCTGCTTTCTTCCAAGAGGAAATTCCACATCCACACTATACATAAGGATTAATGAGAAATGGACCTTTGCCAGGGCAAAGGCGGGAGAAAGAAACCGAGGCCTGTCCCTTGAAGAATGAAGTAACTAGTAAACTTGGTGGTGGGGGTGGGTGGGATAGCATTTGGGGGCCATGTCATACAAGACAATTTCTTATGAGGGTATTTTCACACAGTAAGTACAGTGGTACCTCTGATTAAGAACTTAATTCGTTCTGGAGGTCCATTCTTAATCTGAAACTGTTCTTAACCTGAAGCACCACTTTAGCTAATGGGGCCTCCCGCTGTTGCCACACGATTTCTGTTCTCATCCTGAAGCAAAGTTCTTAACCTGAGGTACTATTTCTGGGTGAGCGTAGACTGTAACCTAAAGCATATGTAACCTGAAGTGTCTGTAACCCGAGGTACCACTGTATACACTGTAGTATGTGAGAGAGAGCTCAGGAGCAGGGCTCACTCCACCGGTTCTGCTGTGACAGGCCAGCCCCACCAGCCTCTTCCTCCTTCCTCTTCACTGTCATCCTGGGGGGCAGTCATTCCATAAGACTGGCGGGGGGGGGGGGAGCAGAATGGGGAGACAAGAAGCAAAAAGGCTCATTTCATCAGCATTGCTGGAGGGCCAGTTCTGTCAGGCACCTCTTGCCCCTGAACTGTGCCAACTGGTCAGTATAGGAACAGCAGTATAGAAAGTGGTGCCCAAGTTTTTTATTTTCCTCTTCCCTCCCTGTCCCTTTTGTTTTGCATGTCATTTTTTGTTTTTTTATGGCAAGCCTCTGATAGGGAAATGTCTTTCTTTAATTGTATGTAATTCACCTTGGGAGCCTTTTTGGCTGAAGAGCTATGGTACAAATGCTCTAAATAAATAATGTATTTCCACTGAATTTCCACTTTGTCGGCATATCACACTTTGGGGGAGACACACGTGGTTTCCTTACTATAAATTTGTCTAGTGATTATAAACCTGTCCAGCGATGAAGTGGCTCCTGGGATCCCGCCTGGCAGAGCTATCCTGTGATTGTACCTGCCAAACTGACTAAGCCTGTGAGACTTCAGTAGAGCATGAGACTCTTAATTTTAGGGACATGGGTTCAAACCCCAAACCCCATGCTGAGTGAAAGATTCCTGCATTGCAAGGGGTTGGACTAGATGAACCTTGGGGTCCCAACTCCACAATTCTAATTTTTTCTTTACTTAATAGTACCATACCAATTACAAATTGCTCTCTTCCCGAAGAAGGCTTGCCTGGTAGCCCATGCATGTAAGAAGTCCACAGTTCAAGCCAGACATTTCAGGAATAGCATTTGGAAATGCACTGTTCTTCATTTCAGGTTTACTTCCCCAGAACTGCCACCAGAGAGCCCTACCTGCTACAGGAGGTCTGAAGGTAGCTCTCTCTCTCTTTTTGGGACCAACATTGAGGCAACTTTTACTAAAGCCATGTTGGGTAGGGGGTCCTGCCCATGGGCGTAGCCAGGGGGTGGGCTGTGAGTGGCATCTGCCCCTCCTAGATCAGGTAAAACAATAGAAATACTTAACTAACTGACCAATCACATCGGTCCTGCCCCCCCCCCCCCACAACAAAAATCCTGGCTGCGCCCATTGTCTTGCCCCAATTTCAAAGCATCCTGCAGTTTGCACAGTGGCAATGCCAACATCCCCACCCCTTAAAAAAATGCCAGGAAGAAGCTTGGCGCTTGTGCTTCATTGCAAACAGAGCACATTTCTGCTTTTGTGTTTATGAAGGGTCTTCTTCAAGGCCCTCAAGGAAGGAGGCTTCTCTTCAGTTCCAGCAGGAAGCCTCCACTGGCAGCTCCTCTCTCTACAGAAGCATGGCAAGACAAGGGCAGAGAGAAGGAGCACTGATGTAAACATGAATGTATCACTACTCTGCTCCTGCCAGCCCAGGCAGATCCCCACACCCTACAGCTCCTCTGCCTCCACGGCTTCCAGAGTGCCCGAGGGGAGCTGCTGCTGAAATGGCATTCCAAAAATGTGCCAGCCGTGAAGCTCCAGCAGATGCCTGACAAGTGCCCACGTGCGCACTCACTGCTTTTGTGCAACTGCCCTGCACATCAGCAACGCAGCTGGCAGCCAGCTCCCCTCTGCACTGAAGATGGGGCCTCTAGGATTGATTCACATGGACCAAAACTCCGGTTCATGGAATCACAGAATTGCAGAGTTGAAAGGGACTCCCAAAGGGACATCTAATCCAACCCCCTGCAATGCGGGAATCACTGAAAGATGGGCATCCAACCTGTTTAAAAACCTTCAGTGGAGGAAAGTCCACCACCTTCTGAGGAAGTCCATCCACTGTTGAACAGCTCTTACCGTCTGCCTAATGTTCAATAGGATTCTCCTTTCCTTTCATTTCAATCCATTGGTTCGGGTCCTATCCCTTGGAGCAACAGAAAACAAACTTGCTCCATCTTTCTGGTGTGAGTCACTCAAATGATTTTGGTGGTTCAAGACTGACAAAAGAAAATCCTGCTCCCCAGAGGCTCTCCTGTCCCCTCTTTTCCCCCCAGCACTGCAAGCTCCTTGCAGGCAGGTACCTTCCCCCCCCCTTTCTTAACTCATGCTACTCTAAAAAGTACATTAACGGCACTGTACAAACAGTTTTTGAAAATCACCCTGAACATTTAAAAAGCGGGGTGGGGAGGTTGATAGTGGAAACTAAGACACAATGAATGGAGAAAAGGAGGGCAGTTTTGGTAACGGAGCAGAGAAACAAGGGAGTCATGGAGGCAGACAGGAATGAAGACCTCCGTGTTGGCCAACAGAGAAAGAGGAAACTTCGGAAGCAGGCGGTAAGGAACAGACGTGGGCTGCTCGCAAAAGGTGTGCATTTGAGGGGGGGTGGAGATGTTTTGGATGCAGAAAGACACCCCCACCCATCCACAGCACCGCCACAGAAAAGGAACTTTGGAAGCAGAAAAAGCAAACAAGAAAATTGGGGGGGGGGGTGAGAATTCAAAAAGAAAAGAGACGTGCAGACTGACAGAGAATTAATTAAGTCCTGAGAAAAAAGGCAGCGAGGCCAGACCTTTTGTGAAGTTCTCAGAGGCCTCGAACCCCAAGCAACTAATCGCTGTTTATAGCAGAGCCCTGGAAGCTGCCAGCATGTGGGGGTTCCCCAGGGGGAGGGCACCAGACATGATGGCAGGCCAGAGGCCCTTCTAGATTTATGTGAAAAGGAAGGAGCGCCTCCCACTTTCCCTCCCATGAAGGCACAACCAACTGAGGAGTGGAGGGGGGGCGGGGCACGGGGAGATGCCTCCCCACCTGGGAGACCAGGGCAAAAGGAGGACAAGCTGGAAAAAGGTGGGCCTAACCCAGGAGAATGGGTCCCTTGGCTCCGTGTGGGCACACAGCATCGCCAAAAGCAGGGCAAATTGAGCAGATGCACTGCTGCTTGCATAGAGCACCTTCTTCCCACCCTTGAACTTGATTAAAAAGCAACCATGGACTTTTAAGGCAATGCAAAGCCACCCTAATATACAGCCACACACCTGCAAGAAAGCGCCCCTGGTCACCATCCCCACTGACAACTAGGCCAAGGGACCAGTTGTTGCTTCATCAAAAAGGGGTTGTGACTGATATACGGAGAGGGATAGAGCTATGAATGCCTATTAGCAGCACTGTTTTTCTAGAAAAAGAGGTTCTGGAACTCACCATGAACACCTCCCTTGCTCTCTTATAATGGCAATGGTGCCCACCTAAGAGGTGCAGGAACTGAGTTCCAGTTGAAAAAAAGCCCTGCCTATTAGTGATGTCAGATAGAATGGAACCTGCAGAGACAGGGGCAGTATAGCTCTGAATACCCAGATGTTGAGGGCAAACATGAGATGGCCACCAGCTGCACACCCTCCTGGAGATGATTCCCTCAGGTGGGGTTGGTAGCCTCCATCCCCCAGCCTAATCTCATGCAGGTGGCAGAAAGCAAGAAAAAGCTACCCACCTTTGCATCCGGCCCCACCTGCAGCTGAAACCCCATAAAAAATGTAGCCCTCTCCACAAGGTCAGCAGCCCAGCCATGCTCCACAACAACCCATGTTTCTGTGAATATGCCGGTACACTTCTGTGAAACACAAAAGTGTCTCACTGAAGGCTCAGTGTCCATCTGAAGACCTGGACAAACTGGACAGTGACTCTGGAGGCCGTTTGCTGCTTTCCCCTGGCACGGGTGGGTTGGCATCTGCTTGTGGCCCCTGCATGTGGACTGGATTTTTATTGGAAGTATGGGGGCAGCCTCGGCTGTGCATGGGACCTTATGAACCCATAAATCCTTCTGCTTCACTGAGCCCCCTCAATTCCCCTCTTCTCAAGCGTCCGGGTGCTTTCAAGGAATCCCCTTCAAACGCTCTCCAACCTTCCCACAGCAGCTTAGGAAACAGGAAAGAAGAAAAATAGAGGAGTGGGGGGAGAGAGAGAAAGCAGCCTTGAATGAGGGAGTGAAAAAGGCCCTTTTTGCCAGTTGAACAAAAGCTGCGGTGTCTTCACAAACAAGCCTGTTATTCTAACACCAAACCCAGAGGCTACTTGGCAGAGATGGGAAATATGAAAATGTTAGGCTTGTGGGAACCATCCACACTGCGTCTTTTTCTGGTATGCTGGGCCTTTTCCGAGTGTATTTTTGTAACATCTTCCACGCAGGCAGGCCACCCACTTCCAACACAAACACCACTCAAGTGAGTCAAAAATCACTCCAAGGGGCCTGCGGATGCATGCTGCTCTGAGACAGTGGCTAGAGCAGCTCTGATGCCCTCCAGCCTTTCCAGCCAACACGTGCCCCTCTAGGTGTTTTGGACTACAACTCCCATAAGGAGGACCCAAGGGAACAGCACTCTGCCTCCCCTGCAATTCCCAGCATAGTACCTCTAGCAGCAGTGGCAGAATGTAGCCACCCTGGCTAGTACCCATGGATAGCCTGACCCTCCAGGAATTTGCAGAAATCCGAGGAAATAAAAAACCCCACCAGGGTTTTCCCCCCTGCAATCATCTTTTTACATGCCATGCTGAGAAAAGGTAAACTCAAGAGGTCATTCTTGGTAGACCTCAGAGATTGCAATCACGTAAGGAAGAGAAGGCCTTCTCAATGCATAGCTCTTGCTTCCAAAGCAAACATTGTCTGGAGAAGGATCCCAAACAGGCTCGAGTCTTGCAAATCCTGTTAATGAATCCACTGTGGGAATGTGAGGGAAGAGCAAGCCAACTGCAGATAAGAAATAAATAATAATTTTATTATTTATACCCCACCCATCTGGCTGGGTTTCCCCAGCCACCCTGGGCGGCTTACAATTATTTGGATTTGCATTACACTGCCGAGTTAAGTCAGTGCAATTGAGTCAATGGTAGATAATAATGCACACACCATGCGTACAATGGCTACAGTCTGCATTGTGACGACTTTGCAGGTTAACTGCCCCAACCATTCAGACCTCACGGGTGGGCCTGCAGGCTTAAAGCGCCAGGCTCCACACTTCCCCAGCGGAGGGCGAGGCACTGAAATTGAGGGTTGTTAGGCTGCAAACCTCTCTCAAAAGAGGCCTTGCCATGGTGAGACAATGGGAGGACCCTTGAAATAAGAAGGAAGGCAACTTGGCATGACAAAAGCTCACATTTGAGAACCTGGGCAGTAGTCCTTGAAGGCCTCCTGCTGTGATAAAATAAATCAGTTTGTCAGAGAGATTCTCCTTGCTGTTTTAGCGACTGGCGCTGAAGATGTGGAGCATGAAAACCCTGCGCGTGTCTGGCCAAGTTCTAATTTGAACAGCTGAACGAATTCTCATTTGGTTTTGCTAGACAGATCCAGCTGCAGCAGCACCATTGCTTCCGCCTGTGTCGCTGCATGGATTCCGTGTGTGTGTGTGTGTGTGTGTGTGTGTGTAGGGGGGAGGGAGGGAGAGATTTTTGGATGCAAACAGAAAGCGTGTTTATGCAAACAGAAACCTCCACCATTCATCTCCCGGCTCATGTGGAAATCCCCCTCACCTCGCTTCCCTCCTAATCAGGCACATTCACCAGAAGCAGAAACTCGGCTCGTTTCATGGAAACTTTTAAAGGGGCATTTTGCCCCCCACTTGTTACACTAGAGTCTCCCCACTCTATTCCCTATTCCCCTCAATGCAACCTTGAAAGTCACAAGGCAGCAATCAGGAATTTGCGATCATCAAAACACAAAGAAGGATCAGTATTCTGTTCCCTGGAGGGTTGCTCTCCTGTCTTAAAACCTATCTGCCCATTAGAAACCAAATTAAATCATGCAAATGCTAGCATGTCTTTGCTTAGTTTGGGTCCAGGCTAGCTTCCCCAAGCTGGTGCCCTCCAGCGGCTTTGGACTACAGCTCTCCTTAGCCCCAGATGACATGGACCTGCTCCCTTTAGCCCCAGCATCGTGTGGCCATATAATTCAAGGCAGTTGGAGAGCACCAGGTTGGGGAAGAAGGCTGATTTAAGCACAAAGAGGCCACCAAACATTACAAGGAGCTTGCTCATGCAGCCCAGCAAATGCAGTTCTGGCCATGTGAAGCCAGGCGAGGGGATTTCAAAAACTGACACCACAGCCAAGAAGGCTGTGCACCTAGTGAATTCCTGCCAAGCATGGGTAAATTGCTCATACTAGCCAAAAGCAAACTTTGAGGCTGGCACTTTCTAGGACTTGGTGGGAGGCAAATGGCCCTTCAGGTCTGCTGAGTAGGATGATCAGGAAGCCTGGAGCACAGTCTGCCCAGCCCAAAGTAGAAATAAAGCTCTGGTGGAACAGGAGCCCAGGAGCCAGAGTGTGACCCCCTAGCCACCCTGGTTCAAAAAGTAGGTATGGGGACAGTTTTATAAACATCTTGTTGGTGCTGCTACTGACACACAGCAGGGCATTCTTGGTGGTGTCTCCCCGCTTGTGGAAATCTCTCCCTGGTGAGGTGACAGTCTGCCACGTTATTCGTGTTCATCCACACATTTGATGGCTGAATGATACCTGTTCCGTGCAACCTTGAAATTATTACCTGCGAGGATACGTGGCTGTTTAACAATATCTTGAGATGTTCTTAACGTTTTCAAACATTTCAAATGTTTTTTTATTTATTGCATTGATTTGACTCTTGGTTGTTTGTCCACTGTGGCTCCCTTTTAAAGGAAAAGTGGGATAGAATTTTAAAATAAAGTTTTTTGTGTGGTTTTTTTTGTAATAATTTTTATTACATTTTCCATTTCCCCCTCAAAATTACATTATAACATATATCATAATTCACTAATCCCAAATAGTCCCTCCCCTCCCTCCCCTCAGACTTCCCTTAACCTCCTTTTCTACTGTGTCAAAATAGACACAGTATCAAATCCTGATTATTTCCTTTCCATTCATTTTTTAATATTTACCGTAATCTTATAACTTATATAAATTTTGTTATTTGTAAATGTTTACTCAAAACCTGCTAATGAGTACAATTCTTTGCATTGTTTCTGTAGGTAATTTTAAAATAAAGTTAAACACACACACACACACACACACACACACGCCTTACACCCATGCTCTCCCAACCATCCTTATAAAACAGCCCTACAAGGTAGGCCAGTGCTGGTATCCCCAGGCTGCAGCAAAAGTGTGTGGGGAGCCGAGCCTGAGAGGGAAAGGGGCTTGGCTAAAACCACCAAGCAAGCTCAAAATAGGAATTTTACCAGCTTGCTCTGGCAGGAAGTCCCCAGGCTCCACCTGCTCTCAGGTGGTTTTTGTGCCCCCAGGAGCCTTTAAAAAGCCTCCAACTTTCATTTTGGAGTGAGAAAGGAAAGACGAAACTTCAACCACAGGCCATCAAGAAATACGTAGGACTACACCCACCCACCCTGACCCTTGCAGTTTCCCACCCATCTCCACAAGGCAGCACTGGGATCTGCAAAGGATTGTGCCCCTTGCCCCAGGGGTGGGGGTGGGGGGTAGAAAAGCCTCAAGGCACCTACACAGACACACACACACACACACACACACACACACACACAGAGTCATAGCTCAGGCTGTCTTATCATATACAGACACCTTGAGCGGCCCCAACTGCTTCCAATTCAAGGAAATTAACACATGACTGGGCAAAAAAGCAAAAATACGGAAAATAAACACTGGAAGTGGGGGATTGGAGGTGGCATCTTGAGCCCTGCCTACCCCCCAGATGCCACCTGATGGCGCCCCCGGGGCCAGGATTCAAGCAGCCAATTCCTCCTAGCTCCTGTCTTTAACCACGTCATTTGAAAGCAGTTTGCTGCAAATAGCACCTTCAGAGGTGATTTCCAGCAGGAAAGTGGCACTGAGAATGGGGGGCAGGGAAGAGAGCCATGCTCTCCTCCTGGCCATGATCTGGAATTTGTGGTGCACACAGAGCTTTTGCTGACAGAGAGTGGCTGGTTTTAAGCAGACTTTTTAGGCACAGGGTTAGCACAACATGCAGCTTTGCTTAGACAAGACTGTTTCTGCAGTTCATGAATTCTTCCTCTTTCCTGGCACACCTCTGTAGTCTCTGGTCAAATGTGCTTTGCAGGTTTCGGTTGTACTCCAAAAACCTGCAAGACCTGTTCACCCAGGCAGGACACCAAGGGGGTGGGGAGAGAGTTAAGAAGTTAAGAAGTAAGGCCAGAAGGAACAATGCCTTCATTAGAGCACCTCTAACTCCTGAGAACTGTATCTGAGAACATCTGTATCTGAGAACTGTATCCTGAGAAGTGTATCTGAAGAAGTGTGCATGCACACGAAAGCTCATACCAAGAACTAACTTAGTTGGTCTTTAAGGTGCTACTGGAAGGAATTTTTTTATTTTGACTATGGCAGACCAACACGGCTACCTATCTACTCCTGAGAACTGGTGATCGCTCTCAAGCCCTGGCAGAAAAGTCAGCCTTCTAAGGCTGTCGATGGCGGACATTCTCAGAACAGACTTTCTCACTCCTTTCTCCCCTTCCCTGTAGCACAAGAGGTTTGAGTTTGGTTGCACCCAATGGTTAGAGCAAAGGTTGGCAACCTAAGGGCCATGAGCTTCCTGGAACCAGGCCACAGCCGTTCCGTGGATCGACATGGGGATTCCGTGCTTTTCCCCCTGCGGCACCATGTTTTTTCTTGCTGCGGGGACCGACTTCCGGGTCAGAAGAGCGCCGGAAATAGTGTGTGCACACCTGAGCATACATACGCATGCGCACACACAATTTCCAGCACACTTCCGGAACGGAGGAGCGCCATGCGCATACGCACACATTATTTTCGGTGCTCTTCCAACCTGGAAGAGCGCCGGAAATAGCTTGAGTGCATAGGCGCACACGCTCCGGCCGGGGTCTGCCGGGGAGTGGATCAGACCGGCTTCAAAAAACGTTGCCAACCCCTGGGTCAGATTCTCGGACTAGGACCTGGGAGACCAGGGTTCAAATCCCCCCTCAGCCATGAAGCTCCCTGGGTGACCTTGGGGGCCAGACACCATCTCTCAGGCTAACCTACCTCGTAGGGTTGTTGTATTGAGGAGTACCACATACACCACACCTTGAGTTCCTCAGAGAAAAAGGTAGAATATAAATGCAATAAGTAACTTGAAACAGATACCCTGGGAAAACACTTTAACCACCTATTTCAGGGAAACTGAAGGGTGGTGAAGGTCTTGGGCAAGCGGCAAGGACAAGATCTCAAACAATGTTCTTACATTCAGAGCCCAAAAGAACCCAGCCCTGTTTTGCTAGCCAAATCAGTCCAAGCAACATGGACACTCCCTAGCAGGTATGATTTCGGGGAACGCCCAGATTCAGTAAATACACAGCCACTAAAGAGTCAGAGGACCAGATAAACCCCATCCAAAGACACAGTTATCCACCTTGGGCAGACATTAGCATCGTCTTGGGTCAGGAGACTGGGTTTTGAGTGTATCTTTAGGGAAACAGGCACGGGGACATATGGTATGGGGCAGATGGTGTTTTCATCACCAGTCAATGATACTGCACTCAGAACAGTGACCCCAAAACAGCAAAAAGGCAGGGAGGGGGCACGCTGATTGTGCTTCAGCCCAATTTCTGGCACTTAACCCACTTTACTGCATGAACATCTGGCTCACACTCCAGAGAGACTCCAGTGGAAAGCTACTGGTTACATGTCCAATTATGACACACAGCTGCAGCCTTAAGGCAGAAGCGGTCACCCCACAGAAACTCAAGGAAGCAAAGGCCATTTCTAAAAAGCGCTTTTGAGGACAGAGAACGCACCTAGAAGTTAACAAAAGGAGAAAACACACCATAAAACAATATAACCCATGGTATAACACTCAAGACCAGGGATCAGCAAACTTTTTCAGCAGGGGGCCGGTCCATTATCCCTCAAACCTTGTGGGGGGGGGGGTGCCGGACTATATTTTGGAAAAAAATAATGAACGAATTCTTATGCCCCACAAATAACCCAGAGATGCATTTTAAATAAAAAGACACATTCTACTCATGTAAAAACGCCAGGCAGGCCCCACAAATAACCCAGAGAGGCATTTTAAATAAAAGGACACATTCTGCTCATGTAAAAACACACTGGTTCCTGGACCATCCGCGGGCCGGTTTTAGAAGGCGATTGGGCCAGATGTTTGGGACTTCCACTGCCATCTGCCCCTGCTGACAGGGGATGATGGGAGTTGTAGTCCAGTAGCATCCAGAGGGCACCTGGTTGGCAAAGGCTGGTGTCATTAACACTGGCCAATCCCCACCCCTGAAACTCACAAACAGAAGGTCAGGTAAGAAAATGCCAAGGGGCTGCTGCTCCTTAATGGAGAACAAAGCTTTAGAGCTATGAAGCAGGGCTTCTCCCTCTCCTCACCCCCCAGAGACACATCTTTGCCCCGTGAATGGTCGTTCAATAGTAGAGAGCAGTTGTTTTCTGAGACTGCTATAGGGCAGATAGACTGAAGGAAGCCATCTTCTGTAGGAAGGCTTAGCCAGAAGCATTTTAAGGGTCCAAAGGTTTCCTGGACAATGGCCCAGGCACACAGGGGAGGAAAAGTGGTCCAGAAACCTACTGGCTACTGGAACTATGCCTGCTGGAAAACAACAAGCCAGCTGGGGAGAAAGTGAAACCCACATCTGGGGAGACAATGCCATAATAAAATCTTGGTCAAAAGGGCTTCTCCCTCCACGTGAGCTAAACAGGAAGCCACTGGGCACTCTGCACAGGGCGTGTGCATGTGTGTGGGTCTGTTCAAGAGCAGTGACCGTCATGGCTGCTGCCCATCAAAACTTGAGGCAGGAAATTTCTCCTGGAAAGCTCAGTGACCTACATTAGCAATGTGACTTCCAGCCTAAGGGAACAAATAAGACAATTAACAGGAGGGCTCTGCTTCTGCTAGGACACTCTGGGGAATGAAGGGGAGGGAACACTGCTGACTCAGCATGGATCAAAATGGGAATGTTGCTATTGTTATTCATTCAAATGCAAGCTCCCACTTAACTGGCCAAAAGCCCCCATAACGGCTTACATGACAAAAATCAATACAGGAGTCACATTGTTTCAGAAATCCCCACTCAGCCATGAAGCTCCCTGGGTGACCATTGGGCCAGGTTCCTACCTCTCCGCCTAACCTACCTCAAAGGGTTGTTGTGCCAGTCAGAGACAGAATTATGTACACTGCCCTGAGCTCTTCGAAAGAAGGGCAGAAATTCACAGGCCATAAACTAAAATGAAGTATACCAATTACAACGTATTTGTCCTAATGTATTATTAAAGTACAGTTTTGGCAGTTTAAAAGATGCAGCCACCAGAAGGGCAAAATAAAAAAACACCTCTATACTGAAAAAAGAAATTAAGGTTGAGATAATTACCGTATTTATTTCATTTCCTTCCATTTATAAACCCATTCTTCATTGTTTTAAGAACCCCAGGATTGTTATAACATAAAACAAAATCACAATGACTGCTGCAAAAAGAAACAAATCCAACACATCAGAGAAAAATTACTAAAGCATTATCATAATGATATAGCTGCTATGTATTATAGCAGATTTTTAATACAGTCATAAACCATATTACAACTCCACGCAGAACCCTGGACATCTTTAGCCAGTGCCAAAAAACCAAGGCATGTGAGCACTAGACACACCGCAACAGGGCATTCCAGGGATGGGGTGCCACCACCAAAAAGGTATTTCCCCAAATTTTCACACAGCATTGTTCACCTGATAGCAGGACAACTATAAGAACCTCTAGTACCAAACTTAAAGCCTGGGCAAGTGGAGGAGGGGAAGGGGTTCCTTCAGAGATTTGGAGCTGACTCAACATTGAACTGCGCTTGGAAACGTATAGGCAGATTTTTCCAAACAGACCTCATGGTGACAAAAAGGGCACTCCACACAGGCTCAAAGGTGTTTTCTCCATTCCACCCATCTGCAGGATAGATGGATGGTGTTTTATTTGGTTAAGTTTTATTTATACCCCACCCTTCATAAGAAGCCCAGGACAGGTTATTCTAAGTATCCAAGTTCTAACATTAGATTCTAAGATGTATCTTCCTTCAATCCAGTTAAGAACTGTATCACATTTCGCAAGGGCCTCACGTACAAAAAGAATTATATCAGCAAAATGCTTTTACGGGATCATGGCATCACAGCAGAAGTAATCCAAACAGCACCTGTGGGTCATTCTCCCCTCCCCATGACCTGTTCATGTGACCCACTAGGGGGTACCAAATCTGGAACGTTGTGATCCAGTCTTCATCCCATGCATTCAGTATGTCACGTGGGGCTAGAAAGAGGCCACATCAAAAGTGCAAAATTTGCCATTTTATTTTACCCTGCCCATCTGGCTGGGTTGCCCCAGCACATCATTCAGCCTGGAAGCCATGAGCCCCAGTCTACCCAAGGATGCCTGTAGCTTCTCAAGTGATGAGAAGGTATTCTGCACACACTCAGAGGTTCTGCAGCTTCTAAGTTTCAGACATAAAAGCTAACATTCTAAACTAACTCTGGGGCTGTAGCAGAGCTTGATTTAAGCTCCATGTGTCATATTAATTAAGCACAGCAGTTGCTTCATTCTTGGGATCAGTGTCAAGTAGAATCCATCCCCAATTGCCCAACTTAATCTGTAGGATTGCCTGCCCAACACCCTGAAAGCTGAAAGTAAATCAGGAATTCAGAATTTATGCACCAGGTTTTATTTCATTTCATTGTGAAGAAGTTGCACAGAGCAGCTGGAGCAACCCAATAAATTGTTGGTTGGATTTGAACACAACTCTACAAGACTAACAGGCTAGTTGAGGCACAAGCACTTGTGTCTTAGCCCCCTCTCTGACGCGTGCGTGAAGGGTTACCTGTCAGTGTACATGATAAACAAGGCAGTGAGGTAGCCATGAAACTCCCAAGGTCTGTCCCATCTCCATGCAGAGGCCAAAGAGATGCAAAATGAACACTAAGGAAGTCCTTGCAGGACAGCCACCTCTGGCAATAGCACAGCAAAAACAGTTACAACCAAACACCTAAAAGGAAAGCAGTTACTTTGATGTTCCAGTGACCAGAGTCCAAATTCAACAGAATCAACTTTGCTACCAAATACCACAGTTCTGGGCTACAATCTCTTTGAAGGCCTTTTGCAGAAATGTGGGGAAGCTGTGACATCGACAGCAACAGCACTGCAGGCATGTGAACATTTGTTTATTTCATGAAATTTGCATACTGCTTGATTGGTTGTTGTTTTTTAAAAAATCCCTCAAACTATCTTACATGAAATATAAAACAATGAAATTATAATTTCAGCACAGTGGGTTCAAAGCAATCAAAAAGTGAAGAAGGCTAGCAAGACAGCAGGGTCCCAAAGGAGTATGTCAAAAAGCCACACAGCAATCCAGGTCTTTCCCACTCCCCACTGGCCACAATCTTTGCCAAAGCTCCTTGAGCATTCCTTGAGTCCAAGGGCCAGAGTTCCTCTGCTTCCCTGAGAGGGTCTACAAGCCAAGAGGAGAGGAACACAGCAGGGACTGATTCAGGAGAACAAATGCACTCTCTTCCACAAATCCAGCAGCGACCTGCTAATTGCCTAGCCCTAAACCAGCATAGATGCAGAATTGAATGCAGGAGGAGCAAAAGTGGAACACAAGGTCAGCTGGGCCAAGTGGAGAAAAACAGAAGGCCCAGCACCAGGCAGAAGACAGGTATGCAATACCGTTCATTTTTAAAAAGGTACTTTTAAACAAAAAGGCCAGCTGGTTGGCAATGAGTTGCCAAACTCACTTCCGTATCACAGCTGCTGATGTGCTGGCCAAATGGGGAGGGTTATATGACGTGTGTGTGTGTGTGTGTGTGTGTGTGTGTGTGTGTTAAAAGAATGTCTCCAGGCTTGCCCTTAATTCCAAACAGTTGCTTCACTACTTGAACCATGCAGGAGTTTGACTTACACTTGATTCCCCAACACCAGCTGCAAATGGTAGAGAAAGGGAAAAAAACATTTATGAAGGACACAGCCCCAACTTTCTCTTCTCTAACACAATCTTTCTGCGCACACACACACAAAGCCCTTCCGATTTAAGTGAACTGGATTAACTCTTCTTGTATGGCAAATGCAGGAATAGGAGGTCACAGGCCTCTCTTCTAAGTCTGGCAACATGAAAGTGACAGCGAGCCAGGTGGGAATGTGAAAACAGGCAGAGGGCAGCCTCTTTGGCATTGAGCTAAACTAAACACACAGCTCACCTTTGCAACACAAAACATCATGATCAGCTGAGAGAACTTCCAGAGAAAAATTATGGACAGCCAGGGCTGAATTTAAGCTCTCCGGAATCCCATTTGAGTCATGGCAGATCATTGCTTAAGCATAATAGTCAAAAGGAGAAAGGAGTGCCTTTCTCCCAAACAATGCTTTTAAGCCTGAGAAAACGTCGGCTCCTGCTGCTGGTGCTACTATTACTAGTCATCGTAATAAATGGCAGATTCCAAGCTGTTTCTAGCCCCTGCGTCCCCATTTAAGGCAATTCCTGATTTCCTCAGCTCCTATAACTTGCTTTATTTGAGGAAACTGTCGTATTTTGGTTCCATCACAGCCTCAAACAAGTCAAAGACTGCCCCATTTAAACAAAAACAAAACACCCCACACTATATATCAACCATTTGTGGCACAGCAGTCACCTAAAAGGGGAAAAAAGAACTCTTCCACATCTCCTTCCTGGTCTCCTAGAGGCAATTTTTAAATCAACAGAGGCGATGAGGTGAGCAGCTGTCTACAAGCCTGGCTGCAGGACGACCATTTCAAATTTAGATTGTGTTTGAAACACAGGCTTGTTCGGGGAGACTTCCCCGCTGGAGTTGCCATTACCAACCACCCTTATTCCAACAGGGAACGGAAGGAACAGAGGCCACGACAAGTCAAAATGGGTCACTGGACTACCCCAGGAAAGCTCTGGAGCCCTGCTGGAGGCCAGGAAAATAAACAGGAAAGAGAGAAAACTAGGCCAAAACACATTGACTAATGAGAAGCCCCAACAAGACACAATATTCTCCTGTAGTTCAAGCCAGCGAAAGAGTGAAAGAGTCGAGAGCAGACTTCTTTGCTTGCCAACACAGAGGAGGTTTGAGCCATGGAGCCCAAGTCCTTGCCCATAGGGATGCAGGAAGCTGCAACACCCAGGAACCTGACTGTAGGTCCACCGAGATCTGTAAAGCTCAAGGTGGATTTATTTATTCATTTGGGGAAGCTCAGACACCAATTGATTGCAGCAAAATCTCTGGGCGGTTTATGTGAAATATTAAAACTACCGATAAAACAGTTTAAAACAATTTAAAACATTATTAACAACAGTAAAGAAAAGATTGAAACACATTGACATTGACATGTCTGGATAGGCTCGCCTAACCAAAAATGTTTTAACCACAAAGACTGGCTGCCTGGTTTTAATGGGCAGGGAGTTCCAAAGTGATGGTCGGACACAACATCAATTCTCAGTGGCTGCTTGGGGGCTCAAGAGAAGACTATTTCCCAGACTTAGGAGGAAATTCTGGGGACTGAACCCAGGACCATCTGCATGCAACATTGGTGGGATGCCACCAAGCTATGGCTCTTTCCTAGAATCAGCTTCTACCCTTTCCCACTGCAGCTGCTCCTGTCCCTCTCTCTCTGCTGCTCAGAGGAGCTTGCAGACAACTGGGCACGGGAAATATGTGGCTGTGGGTCCAAGGGGAAGGCAACCTCCCCAAAAGAGTGGCTGGACATAACCTGGTGAAAACAAGCATCAGCCTTAGGAATCCACCAAAATCCTTTCCCGCTACAAATAAGCCAGTCAAACCCCCTGCCATGAGCATCTCCCCTGTTGGAGCAACATTTCAAGTATGACCATTTAGCATTTGGGCACAGCAAATTCTCCTGCATCATTCTGCCTTTTCAAACTGGCATGGCAATCAATCTTGAGAAGGCTCTGAACATCTCCAGCATGGCACAGACTGCCCTGCTGCAAAAATATCTGGAAGGCATATAGAGCCAAGCCGCAATTCAGCACATGCCCAAGTATCTCACTAGCCACATACCGCATGCGCAGACTGAACATTTGTGCAAGTGCCCCCCTCCCCACCATCCAGCACCTGCTTCAAGAGGCCACAGAGAGCTTGATCAAATGTCCATCGAAACATTTATCCCCTCTCCCAACCTCTGGGGGGTGGGGGGGAAGAGGTGGAAAAAAATGGAGCTGGGAAGTGAGAGCTTGGCTGGAGCATCAAGGAGTGTCTCCATCCATCACGATCCTGGTACAAAAGGATCACATAGCACCATCTGCTCCCTCCGGTCTACAATCCTGGTTCATACAAGAGCTTTACGTGTCTGTCCATCCATATCCCCCCCCCCCAAAAAAAAAAAACCCACACAGAGCGAAAATGCTTGGAAACTTCTCTGCAAATCAGAACATAGCAAGGATGGTAGATTTAGAGGGCAGGAAGAAGCAAAGTTCTCAGGGTGTTATTTAGCAAAGCCCTCTCTGGACTCCAAGGAATGGCAATAATGCAGCATTTTTTTAAGAAAAAAGAGAGTTGTTTTTCTTATGTAAAAGAGCAAATGCTTTCTAGATCCTTTTCTGTCCCTATAAAGCCCTTGCCTTCAGCTATTGCAGGAAAGAGGTTCATGTTTAAACTCTGACTCATGCATCACTGAGACACCTTGGGAGAAATGGGTACCGGAAACAAGGTGGGACTGCCAGGACAAAGGCTGGACCAGCTACCTCTTGAAGAACAAAGCAGGACAGGGGTCGATCCCCGCCCCACCAACAGAACAGCCGACCTGAGGCGGACAGAGATTAATGGGAAGAAGAACAGTCGCTTCCCTTCCAGCCTGACTACTCACAAAGCCAGTCTCCAGCTGGAGACAATGGCTCTTCAGAGAGCTGAAGGCAGGTTGAAGAGGAAATCGCTGGTGCTGGTGCTGCTCACGATACAGACACACATCCCATTTGCACCACTGGCCAAAAGGATTTGCAGTTTTCACTGAGTCCTAAAAACCTGCAAAGCCTGTTTGACCAGAGGCAGCCGTGGAACAAAAGGAACGCTTGTGCACAGCTGCCCCCCTCTCCAGTCAAGTGAAGTGCCTGGCAAACCACCTTCAACTGGCTGCAAAACTGTTGTCCGTCGCCAGCCTTTGGGAGCTTATTCCTTCCTATCACAGGCAGCTGTGCTCACCGGAGAACGGGCTCTGCTCCCTCCTGAGCCTGGTGACAGAGTTGACTCAGCTACCTTGCTCCTTTCTACACACACTCCAACGGGGGAGAAATAAAGGCGCTTGTGTCTGTACCTTTCAGGTTGTTGAGTCCATCCAGGAACTTCCGGTATTTCTCGGTGTTCATCTGCCCACTGGATTGCCCTCCTTTCAGCTGGAAGGCGCCGTGACCATGTCCCAAAGGGATGCAGAATTAATGCACAGATCCACAGAGTCACTTTGGAGGTCCGAGCCAGCCTCCCGTCCTGCTCCAAGTTAACCAGCCACCAGACAAGAACTGCACTTTGGTCACTCTTTGAGCAGTGATGTCACCCGGCCAGCCTCCCTGTGTTACGGCCCTCTTTGTGTTTCCTTATTTGAGGTGAAGTGTGCATTAAAAACCTCATTGGGTGTCAGCCAACCCCATACGTAGCCACACGCCTCCCTCTTCTTTATGCAAACCAGCAGTGACACTGTAGAAAGGCCCCATCTGTGAGCGAAGGAGAGGTGTAGGGTTCCACCGCCACCCCGCCCCAAAACCAAACCACACAGAAAGAGGGAGAGAGAAATGGCACAGCTGGAGAAAATATGCAAGAGAGAAAGGCCTCATCCACGCAGTAAGTGGGATTTCAAATAAGTTATTCAGAAGCACCAAGCAGCAAGGCATATGGAACTAATGCAACTGGATATTCTCTATGCAAAAGAGGAGAGTCACCACAATGCTTAGTATTATTATAACATTTTAGTGTATAGCAATTTGAATGCCAACACTGACCTGGTGTGCACACAATGCTAAGCAACTGTTTATTAAACTATTGCTTACTAAACCATGGTTTGTTTCCTCATCCAAAGTCTCCCAGCATCTACCAACAAACCAAAATTTGAAGCCATGATTCTTCATTGGCTTAGAAATTTGGGGTTTTTAAACTATGGCTCAGTGTTCTATGCAAACCCCAAACCCTTACTTAATAATGGTTTAAGATTTATTAGTGGTTCCTTAATTATAATTTGGCTGCTCCGCTCCAGCCACGAAGGTACAAAATGGAAAACAAAACAAACCTTGGAGAAACGAGCCATGGTTTGCTAGATCATCTGAGAGATAGCTCATAGTTTGTCAAACAAACAATGGCTTTGCATTACATTGTGAGCCACTGTAAGGTAGATCAGTACTATTGAATTCACACTGCAGATGGGGGGGGGGGGCTCTGAGGTCAAGCTGAGAGAAGCACCTTGCCTAAAGGCTACCTACTGGAATGTGTGGCTATGGTCATATCTGAACCAGATTTTTCCTAGGCTGCACACACACGCTTTTAATTTTGCTAACTATTACTTTGTGTCTCTGATGAGATGAATCAATACAATTTATGGTCATTTGATACATCTCAGAAAGTCAGAAAGGCCTTTGGCAATGAGGGGGGGGGGACATGCTGGAGGAAAATGGGGTATGCAGAAGCAAGCAGTAGTCAAAGGTCTGTTTGGATATCAACAGCTATGCCTCCCCAGACACCTTCCGTGTCGCCTCTGAAGGATTCCCACATCATATTCATTCTTCAGATATGCATGGATAAAAACCCAAATTCCACAGGAGCTGCTGTGGTTTCCCATACAACACATGGTGTTGAGAAGCCACAATTTTTTGCAATCTGCATGAAGACGCATGGATTTGTGGGGATGCAGCAAGCAAAACACAGAAGGGCCTGTCCCTCTTGCATGCAACTATCCCCCAACACTCTGCCATGTGCTGGCACAAAACTGGATCCTAGACAAGAAGATAAGCTCAAACCTACATGGCGGTGATGCAGACCTGCTACAGAGGAAGCCCACCTTGGCTTCTTCCCTCTTTGCTTACCTCTCCCCCCCCCCCCGGCCATTCTTGCTTGCACGCAAATGGCAAAGTCATTAAAAAGACTACAGTACTTGTTTTTCAGAAGGCTTTTTGGTTGGGAACAAATAGCCTAAAAGGTGATCCAAGTGGAATGTGACTGGAATCCACGGAACATTTTCCCTCATTGCGTAACTTTGGCCTTCTCAATGCAGCAAATGGGTTTTTCAAAGGAAGTTTGATTGCATAATATCTAACCACAGCGGAGAAAACACAAATATTCCTCCCCCATTTATTGAAAGATGCAAAATGCAAGCTGCAGAACTCAGCTGGGGGGTTTAGGTGTGAGCTTGGCATAGTGCTGCTGCCTAAGCCTGTCCACAGAGTCCCACATCCCACCCACAGGCCTCCCTTCTCCCCCCCCCCCCTGCTTCTCTGTTGCTGCTCGAGCACTTGCGTGGCCAGCCTCCCACTCTTCCAATCACCAGCTCGCTCCACAGAGCCTCCCACGTCAGTCTCCTTAGCAATGGCAGCCACCACGGTCTCCGCACCAGGGACTGCTGAATGCTATCTGAGGGAGTGCAGCTGAACCCTGCAGGGAGCAGGCTTGACCCACCTCACTGTGAGTGGAAATGCCAAATGTCTTCTCTCCTCCTCTCCCACACAGAAGCCGCCTGCAGAGCTGCAAGGTCCCAGTGGGAAGAGGGTTGCTGGGGCTGCTCTGAAAAGCATCTGTGGGTGCTGCCAGGCCTCCTCACTCAGACTACAAATAACACAAAGTGCTTGCTTACCCAAACACTATTTTTATACACCAGAACCAGCCTTGTTGCAAAGGCACTCAATGTTATCGCACTTCCTTCCGTCCCAATGGAATTTCCTCCCTTTTACTCCATTAAAACCCAGCGCAAAGTGGGCCAAATTGGGAAGGTAACAGGAGCAACCAACAGAACCAGACGTTTTGCCTGCACACACAGAGGACTGAGCGCTGAAACATGCAACTTAGCAAATTCGACCGGTGATTAAAACTGAGGACGCTGTGCTCTGTCCAAGCAGGGAGAGAGTCTAGCATTTCTTTTGGGGCTGGAGAGCAGAAATCTAAAGACTTGAACTCAGGCTTCTAGAGAAAAATCGCACCAGGACAAATGCAAAGCACTACTAGCCCAAATAATGGTGTTGGGCTCACCCAGCCTAGAAGCTTCACACTCAGACACATAAGTTCTACCCTCTGCAACGCTCCGGATGCAAAAGGGGCAGGGGCTGTGATTCCTCAGCCATGCTGGAAAGTCACTCAGCACATGGCCAGAGACATTCTCTTTTTAAAATAGGCAATGGCCCTTATATCCCGTGTATACCAAGGTAACAAAGAATATGGGGATCGGTTCAGGTAAGCACTTACATGGAAAGTAATACACATGTGTGTTTTTAAAGTGTTATTTCTTAGAAGAGCCACAAATGGCAACCAGGCCCTGATCAACAAGCCAACTTTCCAGGCTCTCATCTTTCTAAGGAGGCCCCCAAGAGCAGGAGGGCACAGCAGAGACCAGCACACAATGGCCACCGTATCAGTTTCCTTCGCTGCAAAAGTAGCATTGGACACCAGTTGCTGCTTCTTGTCTGAGCAGCAGCTGTTTGCCCAGGAATCCAAGAGGCACAATTGCTCCTCTGGGGCCCAAAGATCTCTTTGCTAAAAAAGCAGGTGCTGGGTCAAGGGAAGCCATTTTCTGTTGCTGCAAACACCTAGTGCACACCCATCCCAACATCACAACCGGGGGTGGAGCACTGGGTGTTATACAGCTAAGTTCAATTCTTTCCCTTTAGGAAAAGCTTGGTGGAAGGACTTTGGAGCACGCACAGATGACTGAATGTGCCCCCAGACTCATTATTTTGCAAGAAAGATTCAACTGTACCACGAACCTTCCATGAATTAAAGCTCCTCTCCATCCTAACAAAACAAAACCGCTTTTGCTTTTTTAAATTTCTTTCAGTTTGGGAAGTGATAGGAAGATGGGAAGAAAATTGTGGGATGAATGAATTACTAACCAGAAGATGTGTAAGCACCCCACAAGCAAATCGGGGTGAAGGAAGGATGAAATCTCATTGCCATATAACTGCCTCATAAAGAAATTGGAAAGAATGCCCAATTAAGCCCAAATATTATCTAATCTCTGTGCAAGCTTTGTGCAAGCAAAATGAGCTAAATGCTGAATTAACAGATTGTACAGAGGAGTCTGGAAATCACCCTGCTTGGTGTAAGGAAGGAGTTGCCCCTCAATAGTACAGTGGTACCTCGGGTTACATACGCTTCAGGTTACAGACTCCACTAACCCAGAAATAGTGCTTCAGGTTAAGAACTTTGCTTCAGGATGAACAGAAATTATGCTCTGGCGGCGCAGCGGCAGCAGGAGGCTTCAGGTTCAGGTGGTGCTTCAGGTTAAGAACAGTTTCAGGTTAAGAACGGACCTCCGGAACGAATTAAGTACTTAACCTAAGGTACCACAGTAATAGAGATCATGTGCCCAGTGGCCTGGGATGAGGGGAGAGCCTGTTCCCAGCAGGTTGTGGCTGGGCTCACTTGCCTAAGTTGTCTCTGTACACATCCACCTGCAACGTACCAGCCCTGCATTTGTGGCATGTTGCAGCCTGGAACCAGGCTTGGGACTGGATGAGATATTTTGAGAGGGCCGGCTCCTAAACAGATGGCCCTGGCCTACAAAAGGGGGGGATTTAAAGCCCACCCGCACAACCACCCCCACCCCACCCAGCAACATTGGTGACAGGAACCCAAAATGGCACAGCTCCGTGCCTGCAGATTTGCCAAGTGCCCTAGGAATTTCCATTCCAAGCCTCTTTAGAGAATGGCAAAGCTGGAAAAGCAGACACAAAGCAGAGACTGGCGAATTAGCACCTTCCCTCCACTCACCCTGATGCTTCCACTGGAATGGCACCATCATCTGCCTTCACATCAATGGGGGACACTGCCCTTACTCAGGGATTGATTTATTGATCTGCAGCAACCACAGAGAGAGGGAGGGAGGGACACATTCATTTTCCCTGAGCGAGAGCAGACCTGATCGCTCATGATAGGCCAAGCGGAAGGGGGAGCACAGCACTCGCTCTAAGCCTGGCGGAACCTCCTGGGAAGAGGATCTGCCTCGCTCCAAAGGGCAGACAGAGTCCTTGTTGGGTGGGTGAGGAATCTGCATGAATGCCAGAAGGCTGGACTTAATCAATCTTTAAGCTGATCCAGCCCAAAAGGTTCCAATCAACTGGAAACGAAACAGCTAGACAATAAAAGTCTCCGTGCCCAGATAGCAATAGCTCGGCCCAAACAAAACCTGCTCACCCTTATAAATGTAACCAACTGAACCCAAAAGGAAGCTGTCTAACACAGAGCATGCTCTCTCTTGGCTCAGGATTGTCTCCTCCAATAAGCAGTGACTCTCTGCAGTCTCAAGTAGGTGCCTGGCCACTAAGCTGTGGCCTTTCCCTGAAAAGAAACAAGCAGGCTGGGCCAAAGCTTAGAGCCAAGCGACTGGTCCCTCCACAAATACAAAGCAAATAAATTCAGTAAGGCTATTGCTTATTTACCATGATCTAAACAAGCTGTGGAGTCAAGGTAGTACTTGGGTTACCTGGAGCTGGTGGTTGCGGAGAAGGCTGGGGGCAAGGAGATTAAGACAATGTACCCCACAACAATGGGCATGTAAGACCAAAGGAAGCCTGGCAGGGCAGCTGTTGAGAACCGGGGGTGATGATGTGCTTCCTTCACCACTCCAAACTGATTCACTATCTTACAGTTGGAAGATGTGGGTCCAAAACTCACTTCAACAGGAGGATCCTAGGTGTGTAAGCAAAAACTACAACTTCCCACATGCAACATGGGAGTGATACAACTGGAACTCCACGCTATTGCAAGGATGCTCAAGGGACTGTTTCACACCTGGGCCAAACAAATCTTTGCAAGAGGGTGCAGCTGAATACCCAATGCAACAATACCTGCAGCAGCTGCTACTGGACCTCCTACTCGTTTCCCTTAAGTAGATTTTCCTTGCAAATTGCATCGCTTTAAGCATTTGGCCATGCTGTAGTGCAAGAACATAAAAAGGTGAAAAAAATTCCAAACTGCATGGGAAGCCAGCAGCCAATAAGGACAAACACCACATGAGTCAACAGAGGGAGGATCTTCCACCTCCAAGAATCAACCAAGCCTGACTTTGGTCTGGGGAACATGGATTCAAGTCCCCACCTCCATCATGAATGCACTGAATCTCACCTTCCCACTGGTGGAATGCATGTCATGCAGGAACCAGCAGAAGAGCCTCTTCCACTGATCTTAAGGTATGGGCAGGTTGATATGGGAGAAGGTGCTCTCTCCAATATTTGGGGCCCAGGCCAATTCAGGGTTTTAACTGCACCTTGAAGTGGGTCTGGAAGATAACTGGCAATGAATTTGGCTGTTTGAGAGTTACACGTGACTGACTCCCTGCTGCCACCAAACCCTGGCCATGACATTCTGCACAAGTTGATCACTTCAAGGGCAGCCCCACATAAAATTAGTTACAGATGTCTATCCTGGAGATTACAGGAGCATGGATAACTGACACCACTGTCCCTGTCCAGAAAAGCCTGTAGTTGATACATCAATCAAAGGCAGGCACAGGCACTCCTAGTGACTGAGGTCTCCTGGGCCTCAAGTGACAATAACAGTTCTAGCAGAACCAAGAATCCCCATTTGCTTCTTCAAGGGAGCAGGGGGTTGCAAATCTGTCCAAAACAGCCTGTATCACCAAATCCTGGACCTGGGAAATGCCTAGCAAATGAAACTCTTTCTTGTCTGGATTTAATTTCAATATTTTGCTTCACTTCCAGGTCATTATTGCTTCTATGCACCGATTCAGAACCTGCACTGCCTCTGCTGCTTATGGAATGAACAGAAAAGCAGAGCTGGGTGTCATCTGCCTATTGGAGACAAACGACCATTAGGACTTGGAAAAAACCGCTTCTTTGCTAATTAGGAAGTGCCAAAGACATGCTGAAGGGGGTGGGGAGCAGTTGCGCTTAGCACTCTCCACCAGAACAGCATGGCATCCTTGTCTTCTCCTCAGCAGTTCTGAAGAGGGTCTGGAAGCCCACCCACCACTGAAAAGCCACATCCTGGCACTGTTTGGAAGCCACAGCAAGAGCAGAGCTGGCCTCCCATGAGAGGAACAGGTTGGTCAGCGTCCAATTTTATTGTACAGAAGCGGGAAGGGTTCCTCCCTCCCTCTTCCCTGTTCCCCTGCTTTTCCTGGACCCTCATTGAAAGAGATTGGAGGGGGTTGCACAGGCTCCTTGGCAAGTAAAGGAGGCAGATGGCTGTTTAAGCAAAATTACAATTATTGGCCCGGGGAGAAGGTGGTTTGGGCACAGCTGAAGCTTCTATCGATGACCCAGACCACCACGGCCATCGGACGGTGCCCTCAGCTCACTTTTGTCCCAGACTATTGACCGCTCAAAGCCTGCATTCCCCCCTCCAAGATGATAAAAAGTAACTTGAAACTTTTTTAGCATTTCTTTGTCTCTTTGTCTCCCTCCCCCTGCTCACAAACACTCAATTGTGAGGAGGAAAAGTAGGTCAGGGGCTGGAGGAACAGTGGCCAGGAAAAGATCAGGCAGAGCTGCGTGGAACTGAAGTCTCCAGCAGATCACAAGAAAACTGGCAGGCTGTGGTGAGCACACCAAAGGTGGCAAGGCAAGCTCAGTGCACTCGACTGGAGAGAGGAAAGCATTTTCAGCCTGGGGGCCACATTCCCTTCTGGGCAGCCTTCCTGGGCCCACACACCAGGGGTGGGTAAGGCCAGAGGTAAAAGTGAGCAAAGCAATACAGTGGTACCTCAGGTTACATACGCTTCAGGTTACATACACTTCAGGTTACAGACTCTGCTAACCCAGAAATAGTACCTCGGGTTAAGAACTTTGCTTCAGGATGAGAACAGAAATTGTGCTCCGGCGGCGCGGCAGCAGTGGGAGGCCTCATTAGCTAAAGTGGTGCTTCAGGTTAAGAACAGTTTCAGGTTAAGAATGGACCTCCGAAACAAATTAAGTATGTAACCAGAGGTACCACTGTAAATGTAAATTTTGCCTTTCCACAGCAAGATTGTTTCTGCACACTCCTCTGCATCCAGGCCAGCATGAGGCATTAGCAGAGTTCAAAGATATATCCCAGCAAGGTAAAATACTCAGTGTGGGGTAAAATACTCAAATTAAGGCTGATGAGAGGTATGGCTTGGGAGGGGTGGTGGCCCAGAGAGACAATTGGAGGGGGCCCGCAAAGAGGCCAGAAAGGGCCTGGGGCCTCTCCACATCCCTACACAAACACGCAACCCCAAGACAAGAAGTGCAATGGGAAGGGGAACAAAGAAAGAAAATAAGACCTTGTGAACAATCTAACTAATATTCTTCCACTGTGTTACCCATTTAATGAGTTGGGTCAGCTTAACATATGCCAAAATGAAGACCCTGAACCAGATTTCAGTGTCAGGGCTCGGTCCAAGAAAATGTGAAGGGTGGTAATAACAAAGACAGTGTCTCTGGGGACATGCACAGTGGCTTAGCTTCAGAAGTGAGCAGACACAACTAGTCTTCAACAGATTTGGGCCAGCTTACTTCTGTGCAGCCAGACATATACTATATGCTTGGAACACATTTGAAGTCAATACCTTGAAAACATGGGTTGAAAGACAGATAAGCAGGGCTATTGAACCTGAGCAACATTCACTCCCAACACTAAAGATAAATGCTTGGATTCAACAGTGTTTAAGGATGCCCCATTTGATCTCAAAGGCCGGAAGGTAATCTACATAGGCTCAGAGAAGCCATGTACTATTAAGTCATTCTTTCTCTGGCTCTGAATGACAGCCCATAACCAAAACATTGGGAGTCATGATTGGCCGTCTGCAACACGGCAAGGGATTCTGGGGTTTGACGCTTAGATTGGAAGAATGCCTTGGAGCAGCCTCAGAACAAGGAGTGAAACTTTGTAGGCACCTTTTAAGAAGCCAAGGATTCCAGCAGCAGCATCTCCAGAAAAAAGCCAGAAGGGACCACACACACACACACGAAAAATCCCTTTGCTTTTGCTGCTATAGCACATGCATTTTCAGCCATAAAAGCATTGGGATATGGGTACACTTCTCCATCTACCACCATACTTCCATGCCTGGGGTGTCCACTCCTGCACAGCTGTGAAGTGGTTAACTCCCTGCCTGCTCCAGTGCTAAACTCATTGATGCTGACAAGGCTTCTCTCTCCCTCCTTCTGAAGAAGCATGTCTGGAATTCCGGGACTGGGAAAGGGAGAAAGAGAAAGGGGCTGCTCCAGCTGGCTTTGGAAACCCAGGACTGCTTGCCATGCACAGGAAATTGCATCAGCATCCCAAAAGCAAGAGGAGGGAGGGGAGGGGAGTTGAGCTCTCTGCTTCTTGGGGTGCCCCCCAGGCGCTCAGCCACCTCTTGGCTTTTGGAATCCCAAGGATCTCCCATCAGACTGTGCTCAGCGAGACCCAACAGCATCCAAAACAGCTGAAGAGGATGAGATGTCCATTCCTTCGGCCTCCTCGGCTCCAGCGGGAGCCACAAGCAAAAATCTGAGCAAAAGGGGGCACCCCACAGCCAATAGCCTGCTCAGACCGCTTGCCTGGCAGAAAGTACAGTTGTCAGAAACCCTGCACCCATTTATCTGGAGGGCTTCCTCTGTCTACCGCAATCCTGAGCCGCCAACCCTGCTCCACTGCAGCTGGCTTCCAACCAAGTAGAGCCTGGAGGGAAGACTGTCTGCGGAGGGGAGGGGGGCTTTTAAAAGTTGGGAAGGTGGAGAAACTTGTGAACAGTGGGAATTTATTTCATAAAAAAATTATACACTGCTTGATTGTAAAAGCAAACAAACCTCAAAGCGGTTTCCAAAAAAAGATAAAACAATTTATAAAAATATCAGTGAGAAAATTGACAATAATTTAAAACGTTCAGAAAGCTAAAACCTGCACCAACTTTCTAAAGATCTGGGTAGGCTCGTCTAAACAAGAATATTTTAGCAGTCACCAAAATTATATCGCAAAGGTGCCTGCCTCGTGTCAATTGGCAGGGAGTTCCAAAGTGTAAGCGATGCTGCACTATAAAATCGAGTGCTTATACATGAAGAAAGGGTATTATGTTGCAGATGTAACCATGCCAGTTCTGCCAATTGGAGGCCGCAGACCCCAAACATGGCATGCAGAAGGTTCAGGCCCAGGTTCAGTCCCAAGCATCGCCAGTCACAGCTCAGGGAGCAGGGCGACAAGAAAGGCTTCCCATGGAGACATCCTGGAGAGGGAGGAATGGGAGGAAACTGAAGAGTCAAAGGAGGAGGATGCAGGGGAGGTCCTATCAGGCTGGGGGATGAGAAGCTGAGCAGGGAAGAGCCCCAGTAGCCTGGATCGTGGTAGTCCAGATCCAGTGGAAGGATCTCCAAATTGGAGATCTCTGCCATGCCTAAGCAATTTGTAATCTGCTGACCCATGTTGGGATGCTACACAGATTCCATAAATAAAACCTTTAGAACTTCCATTCGTGGTGATAGTTCAAGTTTTGAGTCTGGTGAGAAGAGCCAGGACATCCCCTCTCCCCAAAACCGTGGAGAGCTGCTGCCAGCCAGGTGGCCTCATACGGCAGCTTCCTATGTGCCAAGGCACCCTCTGGATACTTGTAAAACACTGGGCAAGAGCTCAGATTATGGCAATGAAGCTGGCATACAATTATGCTGTTTTCTCTGGATGTGGCTCAGTTGCCTTCATCTCTGACTACTGGCAATGCTGCCTAGGGCTGATGGGAGTTCATTAATACCTGGACGGCCACTCTATGCTATCAGTTTTGGGGGAAATCCCATGTGCCTAGGCACACACTACTCTGGCTCAGCCTGGGTTCTGGTGAGCCCCACCAGGCTTGGAGTCAGCAATAGACACCCCCACTCTGGGAACTCCCAGCCCAGTCATTGTGACACACCACTCAGGATCCTACAGCAAAGGTGGGTCACTCTCTCTTTCTCTTTCTCTCTCTATATATCTCACTCAAAACAGAATCAAAGCAAGTATTTTGAGATTCTGTACCTCCCTGATCACCCTTCCATCCCAGTAACAGTGATGCACCCAGAAGAGGAAAAGGTTTTCTAAAATATTAATTAGAGAGTGATTTGATACCTCTCTGGACTGACTGGCTGAACAGACTCACACATCTCCTTGGTGATTTGTTTTTCTAATAATAGAATATAAATTTACTCTCGCTGAATTCCAGATGCACATAAAGGAAACACACAGAAGGGAAAGGGGAGAGTGTTAGCCGAAACTACTCCGGGCAGAGTTTCAAGAGGGGCCAGAGCTGAGTGCAGGAACTCTGCATGCACGCAGTCCCAAATTCAAGCTCCAGAATCCCCACTTAAATGGATCAAGTAACAGGCAGGTGGGTTTTTATTTTTTGTTTAATTGGCAGCCAGACTCAAATGGGCAGTCACGGGGGGGGGGGGGCAGTTAAAAAATTCAAGTCATGTATGTATTACGTCAGGTGATGCAAAAAGTGACAACAATGCAAAAGGTAAATTAAGTGGCCTGGGCTGCCCTGGAGCCCATTTCTTCTTTCCCCACTCCCAGAAAACACCCTCCCCACAGGCACCATGGCTGCTCTGTCTCTGCAGAGTATTCATCAATGTCTGTACCCAGGAAGGAAATAATTGCAGGGACCCCCCCTTTCCTGGCAAGGCATATGAGGTATTATGATAATGGCAGTGGTAATGCCAGAAATATCCAGCGTGGCATTCTTAACAGAGACCTTACTGGGGCAAAGCAACATGAAACATTTCTGCCTGAAAGCATAATCACAGCACAAAATTATCCAATCTGAGCTTTGAAAAGAGGTAAATCTCCCATCTAGATTTATCACAGTAACAAGAGTCCCCAGCATATTGACCTCTAAGAGGCACTTAGGAAGTCTGAGTTCTCAACTCTCTCTTCAAGATCCCTCTTCATTCTAGATGCCAAATTGCCAGCTGAGGATTTTCTCCCACTCTGTGTAGGCTTCTAAACATCACCGAAGGAGACTTTAGCAGAAAAGCATGTGCACACACACAAGTAAAATGCACTAGTGTGTTGTAGTGGTGCACACTTTGCATTCAAATTACTGTATAAGCACACAGCACTGAGCAGTCTGAAATTTTGCTTAAAAGAAGCCCTAGTAACAGGTGATGAGAAAGTGTGTGTCCCATCCCCGTCCAGCTGCCAGCCAGAGTGGATGACGCTGGGTCAGATGAACCGATTGCTCAATTCAGAGTAAGGCAACTTCATGTATACACAGGGAGACGCTTGTAGCTCAGTGAGAGAGGATGGTCCTTAATGCCATCAGATGGACCTCAGTGCCTTCAGTTTTATCAGGTGGCAATGTTAGCAAATGCCTTTTTCCCGAGGCCTTGGAGGGATGCCAGTGCTACTGGGAGGAAGAAATGCTGGACTAGAAGGTTGACTCAGGATAAGGCGGGTTCAAGATGATTTAGCACCCTGCATATGACAGCATGTGTCATACATCTTATCAGGAGAGGGTAGGGATTCTTTTCCCCAGCTTTTCCTTTTGTAAAAAATAAATAAATCAGAATGCCTGATCCTTAACACCCATGTACAACCTATGCGGATTTCCAGAAACAAGTAACAAGACTAACAATCTTATGCTGACAGCATAATCTGTTACTGGAACAGAGGAAGACACAGACACCAACTGCAAAGGCTTACTTTGCCCCCAACCCCGTCTGAGGTGGGAGGGCAGGAGGGAGTCATTCATTCTCTAACTGCATAGCCCCACCCCTTTTATCTACATAGTTCCAGGCTGGGTTCCATGTCTTAAACCCGTTTATGTATCAACAGACATGATCAAGCTTTTCCTGGATTGTACCACTTCAGGCTACGGAGTGGGGAGGAGGCACCAAAAGGTACAAATGCTCCCTCGTGAGCACGCATATATCCCTGCCGGCCTGCACAGAAAGGACAGCTCAGCTTAACAGCTTCTGCAGCATAAAATCCTTTAAAAGAGCCTCCCAAAGTCTCTTTGAAAAATGTTTAATTAAAAAGATACATCAAAAGGCTGCAATCGTTTCATCCACCAAACAGAAATAAAAAAATTAACATGGGGAGGAACCATATTTTAAAAAGAGAGTTGTGTTTATATTTGCAGGAAGGCAGGAGTAAATGTGTCTTGTGCTGTCAAGGGCAAAGTAGTGGGGGCTTGGGGGAAGATGCAATGGGTAGAGATTTTTCTTAAAGCGGTGTAGAAATGAAAATATAACAACAACAACAACAACAACAACAACAACAATAATAGACGGAGGGACACACACACCAACTGTGTGATACCATCCAAAGCTGCTTCCACACTGGGCATTTACTGTGGGGGAAGCCACATTTTGTTCATCCCCGAACTTGTGCTTTCCTGGCTAAGCTGTCTTCCCACGCACCCCCCCATACCTGTGCAATTGCAACCCCCCACCCCATAGGAGGCTGCTCACATTGCTATTCAGGCCAGTCTGATTCTTGCCACTTCCCAGTTTGCTCTAGCCATGTCTTTTTCTATGATCTGCCTCGCCACTCTAGAAATCAGCTCTATCACTTTAACCCTTTCTTGCCTTCTGCGCCCGTTATTTCTCCTTGCTGTGGTATTGGAATCCTGATCAAAAGTGGAGGGGACCCAGGCAAGTAAACCAAGCTGTATGGCAAGGGTGAGGAACTTTTACAACCTGAGGACCATATTCCCTTCCAGTGGCCACATTATGAATCATGTATGCATAAATCAACTTCTACACAGTTGTCTTAACGTCACGTGCAATTCAAACAAAAAGAAGCACAAAACAATTTAAAACACAAAACAATACAAAATAGACACCCACGGCAGAGACATTAGCATCCAGCTGGAAAAGTTTGTCAGGATAAAAGCTGTCTTCAATTGTTTCTGCAAAGTGCAGATAGTGGCAGCCTGTCATATCTGGACAGGGACAGCTAAAAGCCTTGTTTTGAGTTACTGCAGAGGGGGCACTTGCATGTTTGTATCAACACCTTAAACATGCCAGCAGTGGGTGGGACAATGAGCAAAAGTGGGCAGAGAAACTAAAGATAATTCTACCCTTGTACAGTAGCAAGCTAGAGCCAGTGTGGTACAGTGGTTAAGAGTGTTGGACTGGGACCTGGGAGACCAGGGTTCAAATCCCCACTTAGCCAGGAAGCTCACTGGGTATGACCTTGATTCAGTCCCTGCCTCTCAACCTAACCTACCTCACAGGGTTGTTGTGGGGATTGAATGAGAAGGAGGAGAACTGTGTATGCCACATCCTTGGAGGAAGAGAAATCAAGCAGGATGTGTGAAGCAGGGTTGGCGAGGGGCGTGGCCAGAGGAGAGAGGGTGTGGCCTGACAGAGAGGTTAAATTTGGCTCCCCTATCCTTGCTAAGGGATGCGAGTGGCGCTGTGGGTTAAATCACAGAGCCTAGGACTTGCCAATCAGAAGGTCAGCGGTTCGAATCCCCGCGTCAGTGAGCTCCCGTTGCTCGGTCCCTCCTCCTGCCCACCTAGCAGTTCGAAAGCACGTTAAATTGCAAGTAGATAAATAGGTACCGCTCCGGCGGGAAGGTAAACGGCGTTTCCATGCACTGCTCTGGTTCGCCAGAAGAGGCTTAGTCATGCTGGCAACATGACCCAGAAGCCGTACGCCGGCTCCCTTGGCCGATAAAACGAGATGAGCGCCGCAACTCCAGAGTCGGCCACAACTGGGCCTAACGGTCAGGGGTCCCTTTACCTTTACCCTTGCTATACACTATTGGGAGAATGCAAAAAAAGTAAAGCCCTATACCAGGCACCCCCAAACTCGGCCCTCCAGATGTTTTGGGACTACAACCCCCATCATCCCTAGCTAACAGGACCAGTGGTCAGGGATGATGGGAACTGTAGTCCCAAAACATCTGGAGAGCTGAGTTTGGTGGTGCCTGCCCTATACAGTACAGTACAACATACAAATCAGTGTTCTCCTCCAAGAGGAGGCTTTCCCTGGGAGCCTTCCACTGCTCCCTCTGGTCTAGTCTATCTCCCTCTCCAGCAGCCCCAGAGAAACAAACTCTGGGATGCAGGTTCTCCACCTGTTCCATCCTCATAGCTTTAGCCTCTTAGCGTTTAAGCGCTGTTTAAACACAAACTTCTTGCATCCCTATCCTAGCAATTTGGCTGGGGGCCCTGGAAACTTGGATTGCTTTGGTTTAAAAGTGCCGATATTGCCCCAGAGGCAGGGGGAGAGAGAGTGGGGAGTGATGCAGAGCAAGGATTCCAGTGCAATATTAAATAAGTACACCTCTCCCTCCCACCACGGTCCATGCCAATTTCTTTTCTTTTTTTTAAGCACAGTGTTAAGACTCCAGAGGTTTCTATACAGGATGCTGGGTTTGCGCTGTCGGAAAACAGGAAGTAGAAACTGGAAGAGCAACCAGATTTTCATTTGCAGAAAAAGTAAATAAAGCACTGTCCCAAAAGAGTCACAGCTCAGCAGCTTGGAACGGTCCCATCCAAGTGAAGAAAAGTTGCAAGGAAGTGAGGAGGAAAACCAGAGCTTAGTCTGAGCCAAGGCTCAGCAGAGCACAGCCCAGGAACCAATTGACGATGCCAGGGCTCAGCCCTGCAGCACATGGCAGCGAGACAATGCCCCTGAGCATGTGCAGTGATTCCCCACACATCAATGAGAAATCACAGGATTGGCCAGCCTGATTTCCAGAAGTGCCTAACAGGGAGATGCAGGTCTTTAGAAATTAGTCACCCAACTCATGGAGTTGCGTACGCCAGGAAAGAAACCAACCCTTACGATGTACTGAACCATCACTTCAACCACAACCAACCCCCAGCCAAACAAGTGGGTCCACCTAATCTGGCATCCTGCTCCCCACAGCACCCAAGTGGATGCCTGCAGGAAGCCCACAAGCAGAGCAGGGAGGCAACAGCCCTGCTCTATTGCTGCCCCATAGCAACTGGTTCTTAAAGGTACACAGTCCTGGAACATGGAGGCTCTACATAACCATCATAGAATTGCAGAGTTGGAAGGGACCCTGAGGATCATCTAGTCCAGCATTATAGTTAAAAGTCGTAGAAAGCCCTCTCCTCCATAAATAAAACTCCCAGACCTTCTAAGTGACCCTATTTTCCAGGGACATCCCTGATTTAGAGAAACTGTCCCAGCTTCTGATTCGATCCCAGAATGTCCCACTTTTCCATTGGATGTCCCTATTTTCATTGGAGAAATATTGGGGGGGTATGGAGTTATCTGATCCCTGAGCCATCTTTTTTAAAAATCCCTATACGGGATTGCATTGAATGTTTAACGTTTTATTATGTTTTTATATATGTAGGAAGCCACCCAGAGTGCTGGGGCAACCCAGTAAGATGTGTGGGGTACAAATAGTAAAATTATCATTATGGGATGGGACATCACTATTTTCATCAGAGAAATGCTGGAGGGTATGAAGCCCCAGTCAGGTCTACAAATTTTGCCTGGACTCAGTGGCCACAGATTGCTGCAGGGTGAAGGGAGAGAGAGAAAGAGGAGAGAGAGAGAGAGAGAGAGAGAGAGAGAGAGAGAGAGAGAGAGAAAGAAAGAAAGAAAGAAAGAAAGAAAGAAAGAAAGAAAGAAAGAAAGAAATCCCTCCAATGCACAAACTAAAGCTGCACCCCCCAAACAACACACATTTCAAAAGAGACACTCCCTGGCTCCCTGTGTTATCAGCTTTTCAAAAATATGTGACTCTTGTGGCACAGAAAACTACATTACAGTTGCTCCATGTAGTTGCCAAGATAATGTTGCTGGTCACCACTGATGACCTGGCAACTTTAGGGGAGAACTCCTGGTCCCAGTGCCTGTGAGATAATTGGAGGGAAACCCACCCATTTTACAGATGGGCACAGAACACCCAATTTCTCCAAATAATCTGGATCTGAAAGAGGAGCCTTTTTCAGACTTAGAATGTAGAGCAGCAACTCTGAATCCAGGAGCTTGGAGACCAATATTTGTTTGTGTCTGTCTCCCACTCCTTTTTGCCTTGGGAGCATCACTCCCCATACAAGTTCGGGGAGGGTGTGTGCAGTCTTCTCCTTCGCATGCTGCAGTCTTCCTCCCTCCCTCCCTCCCTCCCTCCCACAAGAGAGCAACTCCTGCGCCTGCTTTATGAAAGGAGTCCAAAGCTCTTTGACAAAACAGCATCATTCAGGTTAACCTGGCACAAGGGCAAAGCTACATGGTAATTTATCAAAAGCACCAAGCTCAACAGTTTTATGCAAGATAGAAGCCAGCGATTCCAGGGCCCCTTGAAGTAAGAGATGAAGGAAACAATCCAGCCGCTTGTGGGAAAGGGACAGTTTGGGGGTTTATCCTTTGTGACTCAAGAAGCACATCTTTGGAAGCACACCTGCTTACTCAACGCTGCTCCACAGCACCATGGAGTTCAGAGGGGAAACCAAGACAATTGGGCTTAGAAGAAATAAAAGGGAAAACATACAAGAACCTGTCAGATCTGTTGAGCTGAAGTACCACAAGCAGCGACCAGTCTTTGAAAGAGCCTTTCAAAACACAGTCTGCCTGGGGACCCAGGTACCAGCAGATGGAGTTAGACCAGGGCCTCTGCTCTTCACATCAACACTCGGCCATGATTCCCACTGAGAAGCCTCAAGCAGCCAGTGGCTTCCCACACCAAAAGTGGCCAAAGTCCTACCCCGCAAATATAAGGGATCTCAGGTCTGCAAGGCTGCTTTGGCGAAGCCACACCCACCTGCCATACACCATATGACATCAGGTGTGATAGGGTGGGTAAACATGCAGGTGGGCTAAAGGGGGGATTGCAAGCACGGCTGACTGGCAGCACCTGCAAAAACCCCATACATGGAGCCCTGTAGGCACAAACATTCAGCGGATCATCCCTGGGGGCTAAAACAGGTCACCTGACATCATTGTGAGGTCAGGTAATTCATCAACCTTGGCCTGTGAGGGCTGGGGAAAGCAAGCTGGATCCAATTCTCCTGGCCTGGCCTACCTTCAAAGGGTGGTTGTGAAGGTTTCGTGCAAGAAGCATATCTTTCTCTTCTTGGCTGCAGTTTGTTCCTGCTGTAACATCAGCAACGAACTTCACATCTGTCCTATTTGCCCAGGAGGATGTGTGCTTGCAATTTACTCCGAAGCCACCAGCACCATCTTTTGCCATCAGGCAAATAGAATCAGCAGTGAACTGGCACAGGACCTTCCAGCAGTTAAGTCAGACCCAGTAAAACCAGAGACAAGAATCTAGGCCAGCTTTTGCCAATTTTGTGCCCTCTAGATGCTTTGAACTAGCATGTTGCCCAGGGCTGGTGGTAGCCATAGTGCAAAACATTTGGAGGACACCAGGTTGGTGAAGGCTGGTCCTAGCTGATGTCCTGGGAAGACAGCCTTGAAGAGATCCACCCCAAATCAGTAGCGTCTCAGTCTGGAGACAAGGAGCTCGCAGCCCAGCTCACAGTGCACCTGTTCTCTTCTGCCATCACTCCCAGTTGATTTCAAAGCAGCCCCAATTCTGCAAGATAAATCTCACATTCACTTCTTTATTTTTATTGGAAAACTTTGTGTTTAGTTCTGGGCCTACATAGCACAAGGTAGGCAATGGGAAAAGAATCTTCAAAGGGAAGTTAGCTCACTCGACAAGAGACACACCTGCCAGGATGTGCAAATCCATCAGCCCCACACAACTGGGCCAAGCTTGGGAGGTGTGGGAAGCCTCTCTGCTGCTGTGCTGGAGGGCTGGGCGTGTGGGGGCCCCACTGCATTGCTTCACCACCAGCTCAGAGACATTAATCAGCCCAAGCAGAATTAATAAGCACAGCGAATCGGTTCCGCAGCCTGCCAAGCCAACAGCCTGGAGGAGAGAGGGGGGCAACTCTCAAGCAGAGAGCATGTTCAAGGTGAGGTTCAGGAACATAGGAAACTATACTGGTTCAGACCATTAGTCCATCAAGCTCAGGATTGCCTACACAGATGGGCAGCAGCTTAAGGGACTGCGCTAGGAGTTTTCCCAGCCCCACCTGAAGATGCTGGGGACTGAGACTGGCACCTCTTGCATGCAGACAAGGTGCATAACCAGTGAGCACAGCCCAGCCCCTAAAGAGTTGCTGCAAAGTAAAGCAAAGAGAGGCATTTTTGCTGGCTTCACAAAAACCAGTCAACCATGTGCCCAAAGGGGATTTAGTAAGGAATTGTTTGTTGTAAGAAACCTTTTTGGCCCAGATTTCCTCCTTTAATCCTGCTCTCTTGTCCCTTGTTCCATTGCCAAACTTTAATACACAACTTTAGGCAAGAATTGGCAGTGAAACAGCGCCAGGAACCCAGCTGTGCAGAGGTACCAACGGCCATTGCACAACAAATTAATTGGGCATCCTGGCAACCCAGAAGGCGATTCGACAAGCCTGCAGGCCAGGAGGAAGAATTGTACAAGCTGAAGGGGGCTTAGAGGGTTTGTAGTCAAACCCCACAGCACAAGGCAGGGACACCCACCAGCTCCACCCACACAGAGATGCAGAGGCCACAAGCAGAGATCAGCTGCTGTCCCAGAGCACTACCCCTGCAGAGCAAACAGCTCCACATGGCTTCAGTAAGCCACATAAGCAATTTGCTGCACAGCAATATCTGATGGAATCCACAGCTAACAGAAGGAAACTTTTTTCAATTTTTAAAAGAAGTTTGCCAACAGAGCAAGACTTCAGTCCTCCCTCATATCACAATTTGCAGGCTAGCGCTTGATCACTCCAATCCATGTTCACGACCCACTTCTGTGGAAGAACAGAAGCAGCATGACACACCATGCAGAATCCTGCTTCCTAAGAACAAAGGTTCCTGGAGAAAACAAGCATCTAGCCCCTCTGGGTGGCAACAAGTTGCTTGAAAATTAAGTGAGCAAATATGT
Source organism: Podarcis liolepis (assembly GCF_965112155.1). NCBI lineage: Eukaryota > Metazoa > Chordata > Lepidosauria > Squamata > Lacertidae > Podarcis > Podarcis liolepis. The sequence goes on along the minus strand of NC_139561.1, from coordinate 59,951,064 downwards.
CTAGTGAAATTTCAAAAGCCAAAGGAGTTCCCAAATTAAGATTTCAGGTGGTTAGAGAGGACACCAGCGCCCTGTGGAGTTCCTGACAAGCAGAATTATGCCAAATCATGAAAACTGCAGTTTCGCAATGTAAGCAAATGTGCGTCTTTTTTACAGAGGGCAAAGAACCTAGCTTTCCAGTAGACACAAAACCATAGGCCCTTCCCACGCTGCCTCCTGGGCCCCACTGGAGGCCCCTCTCTGTGACCATGCAACACCAGAAGCATCTTCACACTCATTGAGGTTCAGCACTTAATTTGGAGAGGCAACAGAACAAGCCCATTCTCAGCGCTTTTGGTCTCAGGCCATCCAGTAAATCCGCCAGGGAGAAGAGATCAAAGGCTTTCTCAGTCTGCTCCTAGCGATGCACCTTCCCCTCCCAGAGCAAGCCACGCCAAGGCTGTCAGCAGGTAGGAATTCAGGCAGCATGAAAGGAGGAAGGGGGGCTGAGGCTGAGAAGGATGGGCCATGGCAGGCGCCATCCCTAGAGGCAGGACGCCTCTCCTTCCCCAACCAAGACAGCCAAAGAATCTCCAAAAATAGAGAACGAAACATTCCCACTCAGGACCCAAGACTTCACCACCGAAGCAACCTGAGAACTTTCAGAAGACAGGGTATTTTTAGGGGTGCCAACAGAGCGACAGTCCAGCAAGGAGATGCTGAGGCAGTCCTCAGCCTGAAAGCTGTGCAGCAGGATGGACCAGCAAAGCATCTGAAGATGGAGGGACGGATAGATGGCTTCCTCTCTCACCACAACAAGAGTCAAGTGCAAAGGTATTGGCCTTTCCTATATTCCAGGTTGCGTTGCAACAGCCCTCTGCTGCAAGCACAGATCACCCTGGAAGGCAGGCCCACGCAACTGGCTTCCCAGTAACCACAGCTCAGCAGTGGCCATGTGATGGACCCCAGAAAGCACTTAATAAACCCCACATTACACTCTTATCTATACCACCTGTTTATTCCACATTCATTCTGATTGGCTTGTACAAAGCTTATGAGGAGCTTAGGCCATGTTTGGTCTTTACTGACCATTCATTCCGACAAGGTAATTATACAATAATGAACACTCATCCTGATGTGCTTGCAAGGTATTCACCTGTCTTTCCATTAATTAATTAATTAATCATTCATTCATCCCACGCTCTTCGGTGCATCTTTTCCTGTCACTTTCCTAACTGCAAAAAGTCCCATTTTTGTTTGTGTGTGTATTTGTTGTACTAGGACAATTGAGTCTTTTAGGACACTTTAACTGCACAAACCTAGATTTCTGGTGTGCACCTGAATTCCTCCCACACAATAATGAGAGTCTGGAGATATCCTTACACTATAACTCCTATCACCCGTACCACTAGCCATGCTGGCTGGGGTAGACATTTGCCACCTTGATCGAGGGCACAAAACTGAGCTACTTATCACTCCCTCCAGCAACAACGCAGGGACTAGCAAACTGGACAGACAACTGGAACCAGGCAAGGAGAGGCAGGGTGTATCCTCGTCACAAGAACACAATCATCCATCATACTTGTTTCCTCAACAGGCAGACCAAATAAGCCTAACATAAAGTCCTTCAACATGAGGCTCTAGTCCCCAGACCCCTGGCAACAGAGCTATTAAAAATATATATCCCCACTAGGCTTCCAGATGATCAGGTTAACCCTGCTAAAAGGCAATAATTCTCTGCAGAGCGGCCAAAGCATTATCTATGAAATTCCTTGCTACATAATGAAGATATTGCAACCTTCCCCAACGTAGTAGCCTCTAGATACTTTTGACTACATTGCCCATCTACAACAGCTATGCAGACTGCAACTGATGGGAATTGTAGTTGTTGTCCAAAATATTGTAGTTGTAGTCCAAAATATTGAGAAGTCATCTGGTTGGGGAAGAACTGTTATTGAATGATACTGTTTTAGCGTCCGGTGGGGGGGCGTTATTTTGGCCAGTAATTTTGGCAGCCACCCAGTTCTAAGAATTCTTAGTTCATATAGAGTAGCTAAAAACTCTTAAAGGTTTCTCTTTCTTTTCCCTCTCTCTCTCCTGGTGCACTGGACATTGTGCTTAACTTGGACTGGAAAAACCTAGGTTCACATTCCATTTCAGCTGGGGTTCACTGGCAGGCTTCTGTCCCAGCCTAGGCTCCCTCAGCCCCCATGTCAGGAAAGCCCAATGATGATATTTCAGTATGACCCAAAGTTTGAACCATCAGCATCCAGGATGTCATTTTCCAAGTTACAGGGAAAACGCCTGGCGTGCAAAGAACAGGCAACGCAGCTGCTCCACCTAGAACTGCAGCACTTAAGATACAGCTTCCTTCCCACCCACTGCTCAGGCAAGGTGGGAAAGGTGCTTCAACGCCCAGCAACACCAACCTGGGAGGTAGACGTGCTCCCCAGGCAGGGAGTGTTGCCATTTCTTTAAGCAGAACAGGCCACTTGCTGCAGGCTGAGCTTCTGCAGGAACCAAAACGCTCACCAAGCAAGACTTTCTCCTCCATCACCACAAAGGAATTGTGTTTATCATTGCAAGGCGAAATGGAGCACAGAGAGTTGCGGGGGGGGGGGGAGAGCTCCAAATTGACTTGGTATCTAGCAAATAGCTAGGCCACTTCCACCTCACTGCAATCAGAAACATGGACATCTCTTCCTTTTCCAAAGGGCAAAAATCACAGACCGGTGTGACAACTGAAACTCTTGGGCAATATGCAGCAATGGGAGTTTGAATGACAGAAGCATAGCAGAGGAGGAGGAGATGGCTTTTGGTATGGACATTTTTATGATGTCATTGACATCAGGCCTCTCAGTGGAGAATGACTAGGCAATACTACCACTGTGCAACACACAACATTGACAGCCCAGAGGATCAGCGAGGCAAAAAAAAAAAAGACTCCTATTTCTTAGTCACCACAAAACCACTCAATACAGTACAGTGGACGCTCAGGTTGCGAACGTGATCCATGCGGGATGCACGCTCGCAACCCGCAGTGTTTGCAACCCGCAGCTGCGCACACGCGGATTGTGATTTGGTGCATCTGCGCATGCACGACCACCGAAACCTGGAAGTAACCCATTCCGGTACTTCTGGGTTTCGGCGGTCCGTAACCCAAAAAACGCAACCTGACGTGTCTGTAACCCGAGGTATGACTGTATATGCAATGATGAATGCTGTATTGGACCACAGAGTTCAGTTTGCAGGGATGCCTTGCAAACTGGCACAGTAGATGATGCCATAGCTTTTGATAATTTACCACACAGATACTCCCCCTCTTCACAACCACCCACTTTTCTCTCCCTCTTTCTCCGTTCCAATTTCAGAGCAGTACAGTTTATATCACGTTGCCTGGATTACAACTCATTTCTGGCTGGCTAGACTGGAGCAGCAGGTCCCCACAGACGCTGCTTAGCACGTGAACACAATATTATTGTCCTCTGTCAGCAGAAAGGGAGACAAGGCTTCACAATCGTCTGGAAAACCTACCCGACTGGATTTTCATGCTGCCCAAGATCCAAGCCACCAGTATTTGCATGTGAAGAGTGCTTTCAACCTCTACATCATTCGGGAAACAGTGCAAGGAAATTGGAAACACCATAAATGTGGGGTGCAGTGTGGATTGATTCCAGAGCACCCCAGCAACCTTTGGCCTTATATAGTTGCCTGCACACAAAAGAACAGAGTAAGCTGCCTTCTATCAAGTCAAACTTCAGACCATCTACTTCAGCATTGCCTACACAGACTGGCAGTGGCTCTCCAGGGTTTCAGGCAGCTCTCTCCCCCAGCCCTACCAAGTGGTGCTGTGGGTGTGGGGGACTGAACCTGGGATCTTCTGCATGCAAAAACAGGTGCTCATTCACTGAGCTGTGGTGGCCCTTCCCCGAGGCTGTACGCCAGCCTCCTCTGCCACACTGCAGCAGATCCTGGGGCATGAGGCACTCCACATTTTGGCCATGTCAAGCATTTTGCTGTGCCCTCTTCAAGACCAGCAAAGGGACCTGCACCCCCAGGTCTTATTTTGAACAAGTCAGAGGCAGTGAATGAGAGAATTCACTCCCTTCAAAGTATTAGCCCCAGCCCTGTCAAGCCCTTCAAGGCTTGGGACCAGGGTACTTGGAACACCTACCTCCAAACATGCTTGCCTTTTCTCTAAGACCACTGAGCTATAGCCCTCCCCCTAAAAAAAATAAAGCTTCTAGTCCTCATGGACTAGATTTAAACTGGAAGCTGCCTGATCAAACCACTGGTCTGTCTAGGTAAGGTAAAGGTAAAGGACTCCTGGACAGTTACGTCCAGTCAAAGGTAACTATGGGGTTGTGGTGCTCATCTTGCTTTCAGGCCGAGGGAGCCGGCGTTTGTCCACAGACAGCTTTCCGGGGCATGTGGCCAGCATGACTAAACCGCTTCTGGCGCAACGGAACACCATGACCGAAACCAGAGCACACGGAAACACTGTCTACCTTCCTGCTGGAGCGGTACCTATTTATCTACTTGCACTGGCATGCTTTCGAACTGCTAAGTTGGCAGGAGCTGGGACAGAGCAACGGGAGCTCACCCCGTCGTGGGGATTCAAACTGCCGACCTTCCGATCAGCAAGCCTAAGAGGCTCAGTGGTTTAGACCACAGTGCCACCCTCATCCCTACTGGTCTATCTAAGTCAGCACTTTAACACTGAATAGCAATAGCTCTCCAGGGTTTCAGATGGGGAGTATTTTCCTGGCCCTGCCTGGAAATGCCATGGCAGATTGAACTTGAGACCTTCTACGTGCAAAGTAGATGCTCTTCTATTAAAACTGTGGTCCTTTCTTTTCCTGCTTCCACATATAGTTAAATATTATGTTCTGGCATGTTATCTTTGTGAGACACACAGAGAAACATGCAACTACGCAGCCAACATAAATATCACAAATAGATAAAAATGTAAAAGAGTGTGGTGGGCCAGCTGTTCCTCTCAAGGCTGCTGGTCCAAAGGGCTGATCTGATGTCAGACCCCATAGCAATCAGTGCATAGCTCTGCTCATTAAATTAAAAGTGCCATATAAAAGTTATACGGAGGAGGAGCTTTCGTATATTCCAAAGGGGTGACTGAAAAAGAAGAAAGGAGAAAAAGTTCCTCCTTTGCTGCCCTACCTGAGGCAGCTTGCCTCTTCATTTCCACAAGCATGGTAAGAAAACTGCTTTGGGGCTCAGATGCACTCAGTGGTTTGAGTTCTACACCCACCCACCCACCCCTCTTTCTTTCGCAGGGTCATTTTCCTAAAGGCTGTCCAGAAGAGACACCCAAGCAGACAATGGTCCATGCCATGAGAAGCGCAGTTCTGGCTAATGTGACATGCTGGTTAATGAAAACCAATTGCCACCCTGGAATTCACAAGGGGGCTCAGCCCAGCTGGGAATAATCTTGTTTATGATGCCGGCCTAGCAAAGGGAAATTAATGTTTAAGCTGTAAAATCCATCCCCGCCCCCTTTTCGTGTCTGTCTGTGTATGTCTCTTCCAAGGATATGTTCAGTCTTTGCTCTTGAGGGCTGTACATACAATGAAAGAGAAGACCAATTTGTTAAGCTAAGGCCAAAGACGGATTTGCTTCTACTGGTGTTCCCTCCCCTCTTTCCCCTAATAATGCAAAATAGATTTTCCTGTCCAGAACAAGTTTGCCATTCATTTCCTTCCTCTCCCACCCCATAGACAATTCTCAGTCAAACGTGTGTGTGTGCGCTTGTCTAACTTGGCCTGAAGGTGAGAGTTAATGTTGACTTTCAGAAAGTGTTTTAACCTCACCAGACAAGTTTCAGCGCACCCTGTAACTCACTCACTTTCAATTGCCATCAGATAAGCCTGTTGTTTAAAGGGCAGTGGCTCACATCATCCAATGCCCTTTGTGTTACTAGCCTGCTAGATCTGACCAGGGATCCATCCAGCCCAGGATCCCATTCATGGCCACCCAGATACTCCCTTGCTCAGAAGCTCAAGACCAGGGCTTGAAGGCATCAGGCATCACCATCACCTTCTCAGTGTCTGTCCCCATCAGCACCTGCTAGGCAATTGTCTTAGGAAGACCCTGACTTTGTCCAGGTCTTTCTTAAAGGAATAGAAGGCGCTTTCCTCATCTAACTTGGCAGAGAAATCCACTTATAATCAAGGAGAAGCAACTGCTTAAAAATTAATTTGAAGACCTTTTTTTTAAAAAAAGGGCTGCCATTATTTATTCAGTGTGCAGCATTTTACATCATAAGATAAAACAAGACAGGCACTGCACCCCCAGAAATGTACAGTCATCACCTCCCAATCTGGTGCCCTCCAAATGTTGTTGGATTACAACTCCAGTCAGCCCCACCCAGTAAAAATCAATGGTCAGGGAAGATGGGAGTCAGGTTGGGGGAAACTAGCCTAAAGTGACAGCAGAGGTAAAGCTAACAAGATTGAACCATGGTAAGACAGTTGGGGATTCAGCAAGAGAATTGCAGGGGAAATGGAAGATTTGAATATGGGCTAGGAGAGAGTTGGCACCATACAGACCCTCTGGGAGCATACTGCATTAAGAGGAGGCTGAAGGATCACTGATTTAAGATCTACCACCAATAGCATATAAGCTTTCAGAGTTTGCATTGGGATGCTCCAACCCCACAACCAGAATGTTCAGTAGAAATAAGGCCGTCCCTTTTTTCAAGAAAAAGCAACCTAACTAGGCCTGGCAAATAATACCCCAGATGTTCAGGGACACCTAATCTGTGACCCTCCAAACACTGCTGGACTACAACTCCCATCATCCCAGCCCACTGGCTGCTGGGAAACAGAGTCCAAATCATTCAGGGGGGCACCTGGTTGGGGAAAGCTGTTTTATTGGAACTAGAAGCTATTTAACAGCAACCCTGAAGTTTGCTCTCACCATCTACGAAGAACACAAAGTTCTGAAGCTGGCAACTTTGTAGAGCGGCCACCAGATACTGTCTCACATGACCTACGTTTCTTATGCTGTTTTCCAGCACCCAGTTCCAGTCTGGACAGTTTGCAAGGTTGTTCTTAAGGGCGTTTTTTCCTCTCTTGCACTATCTATCTTGAGAGTGACGTCTGATTAGGGAAGTGAGCTCCAGCAAAGTGCAACTGTGCAGTATGGCAAGGACACCAAATCACGGCAGCAACCCAGCCAGTTTCCCAATGAAGAAAAAGAAGTCAGTTGAGTTCAGCAGTGATTTAGACAAGCAAGCACTCAACTCTCCAGCAGCCGTTTTAGCAGGACAAAACACGTGTTTCATTGTGGATTTCCCAGTTTTTACTTCCATCCCCCAATGTTGTGAAGTCTCGATACTGAATAGAGAGCTATTCCTCACTTTTAGCTTTTTTTTTTAATACAGAAGACGTTTTGAACAGGTGAAAGGATTATAGTCATTATGCCACCCACCCACCTGCCATAAAAAAAACTGTTTAGCACAGCTATGCCTCCCAAGTTTATGGGGAAAATGGTAGGCTTGGAAGCTGCCTTGTTGTATCTTCCAGATCCATTTCCCTCTGCACGGACTTCACCAATAAAACACAGGAAGCCGTTTTATACCAAGGCAATTCATTGCTCTGTCCAGCTTATTGTCTACACTGACTGGCAGCAGCTCTCCAGGTTCTCAGGGCGGAGTCCTTTCCCAGACCAACCTGGAGATGGGTTGGAGAACTGAACCTAGGGCCTTCTGCACATGCTCTGTGACTGAACGGCAGCCCTTTCAGCAAAGGAGACTCCCACGCCAATATCCGCTTTGATCGCAAAAAAAAAAATTGACTCCCTTGTGCTAAGTTCGTTGACTGCACAATGCATATGCTTTGGACAGCCTCCACCCTATTCCCCAGGTGTTCTGGACTACAACTCCCATCAGCCCCAGCGAGCAGGTGATGGGAGGCAGAGTCCAAAACACCTGGAGGAAAATCGGGTAGGAAAGGGAAGAATATACGGGTGATGCTAATAATGTACTGCATGCCTGCAGGGACAGACAGACAGACGTCTAAGCCACATCAAGGAAGAAAAGAGAGTCTACATGGGAACGTGCACACCCACCGCCCGCTCGTGCAACCCACAAACCACACCAGAAATCACACGGGCCGCCACCAAGGAGCCTCGACAGCAACTGGCTTTTGAGTTCCTATGACCCCACCGCGGTTATCTGAATGGAAGGGCGTGTAGGCGCCTCGTTGTTGTTGCTTTAGCGGCAACCAAAGTTAAATGGAAGGCGTCATTCTCCGTTCTTCTAAAGAGGAGCAGCCAAGCGGGGCAGGGAGAGCTCCCGAGGCCCCGGGTGGGGCAAGTCCAGGCGCTCCTTTTGCGAGAGACCCGCACGCGGCTCGCCTGCGGGCCCATCAACAAAGGGAAAGCCGCTTCTGGGCAGCCCTTGGCTGAGAGGCGGAGGAGGACCCGGCCTGCTCGGGCCTGGAAGGATGGAGCGGGAGGGGGCGCCGCCGTCCTCCTCCTCCCCCGGCAGACACACACCCCAGCACCGCACTTCGGCGCGGAGCCAGCAGGCAGCCCTTCCCCGGCCAGCCCGAGAATGCAGGCGAGGAGGCGCTGCGCGAAGCAAGCCGGCAAACAGCGTCCAGAGGCAGGAAGGGATCTCCAGGCAAAGAGGCTGCAGGGAGGAGCCAGCCGGACCCCGGCCGAGCCCCCCACCGCCAGCACCGGACCGGGCTTCCCCGCCGCCGCCCTCCCCGGCAGGAATTCTGACAGCCAGGCTGGAACCCTCTCCTTGCCCCCCTCCACACTTTAGCATCCTTCGGCGCCTCCCCCGCCCAAGCATCCCTATCGCCCCAGGGGGGCCCACCTGGGCCAGGGTGTGTGTGTGTGATTAAGGCAGCCCGCTTAGGAAAGGGAAGGAGAAGGAAGAGGGGGGCGCCCGCCCGCCCGCCGGTGCCGCTCCCTTCTCCAAAGTAGCCGCGAGCCCACCTTTGTAGCGCTCCAGGACATCCTCGTAGGCCTGCACGAACTCCTTCTCCTGGCTGCGGTTGAGCGGCAGCTTGCCCGGCACGTAGCCGGCCATAGCGCTGCCCGCCCCGGACCGGGCCAGACCAGCTGGCGGGCGGGCGAGGGAGCGGCGATCCCTTTGTGCCGAGCCTGGTGCCTGCCTGCTGGCTGCGCGTCGGGCGAGGAAGGCGAGAGGCGGCCGGGCGCTGGAGCTCCGCGGCGTCGGCGTCTCCCTGCCGCCGGCTCTGCTCCTGCTGCTTGCTCCTGCTGCTGCTGCTCCTTCCTTCCTTCCGCCTCGTCTCCTCCTCCTCCTTCTCTTCCCGGCCTCCCGGCTCAGGCTCCACCCGCTGCTGTCAGGGAGGCCCAGGCCAGCCCCCGGCTCGGCGGCTCTCCTTCTTATTCTGCCGGCCCGCCAGGAGCCTGCTCAGCCCCGCGCAGCCCGAGTGGCGGCGGAGGCGACGCCCGGCGGCCGGCCGCGGAACTGCAGAGGCAGAGCGAGGGCAGAACCCGGCTGGCGCCACTTGGGGCGGATCCGCATCAGGAGCTGGGCTGGCCGGGAATCAGGTGCGACCACCGGACCCAGGGCCCCGAAGGCAAGGGGAAAGGCCCCGGGGTGTCAGGAGACCTCGAGATCCGGAAGAGAGGCGCGAGGAAACGGCCCGAACTAGAGGCGGAAAGGGAAAGAGGAGGACAGACTGGGACAGAAAAGCAAACTAGATCCGAAGAAGAGTAGAAGGGCGGGATGCAAACCCAGAAGGGGTTGGTTGGATTGCCCCCGTCCACAATCCAAGAAGCCTCAATCCCGGAGGGAGAGGGGACAGCCCACACCCAAGTACCACCGGAATCCTTTCTGGCGAAAGAAACAGAAAAGGATGGGGGGCAGCAGACAAAGAAGTCAGGAACTCACCCCAGATCTAAATTTGTGGTAGGCCCTCCCTCTTACTGATCCCAAGCCCTTTTGCTGCAACACTCAGTGCACACCCACTCCAGCCCTTGTAGGTGATCAGGCTGTTGAATCTAACTTCTACCCTGGTGATGTCCTCCATCACACCTGAGGGCTTGATGTGGCATATAGAGGTCTGCCCACCCTGCCCTCCTAGCATCCACCTCAACTCAGCCAAATGGCAGGGCTGGGCCAGCAGCTGATCATTTTCAGCAGAACCGTGCCCAGAACCCCACCTCCACGCCTGGCCTGGCCTTCACCTGCCCTGACAACTGAATCTTCCAACCACATGCTGCCAAATCCTAACTTCTCACCTGTCCAGTTACGGGTCCCAATAATGGCATCCAGTTACGGGTCCCACACTTCACTGACACTAGAAGAATGTTCCAAACTAGTGGCCATGTCATAGTCCTTGCATGCTGTTGGAGCTGATGGTTGGTGCAAGATGAGGCCCCTTGAAGAATGAAGCCCCATCACAGAGCCCCAAAAGGCTGGGTTGCCACAAAGGCAGCATTTGGGGTCTCAAATTTCAGCAGCGCCCTGTGCAACACTAACATTCACCCCCCCAACACTCATGTTCCATTCTAAAGCATTGTTATGGCATCTCCTGCAGTGCCCCTGAGGCTCTGTGCCCAGTGTGACCAAGCTGGTCGTGCTCCCGTAAATCCGCCTCTGGCTGCCAAGAGTCAGAGCCATTCAGCATGAGCTGTATGATGCCATTTATTCCACTTTTGAAGTAGGCAAGTATTTAGTCATTGGCAACCCAGTGCCTTCCAGATGGTTCCCATGGGCTGCTAACTGCTGTATTCTTATGGACCTGAAGAGCACCAGGTATTTCTGAGGAATGGGCAGCGGTAAACTGCAATCCTATGTTCACTTGCTTACATTGTTTCCCCTCTCCCTTCATTTTTCATATATCTTGTCAAAACCTTCCTGAGCTTGAATCTGCATTGCAAACTGGCTCCTCCGGCTTTTTTCCTTGAGCAGACCTTGCACCCCATTGAAGGCATTCTTCACATCGCTGGTTCAAGGAGAAATCCACCTTGTTTCTCCAGGCACCCTGCAGGGGTGGCTGTTTTGCTACCTAGGCACTTTGTCTTAATAAATTAGCATCTTCCCAAACCAGGTAGCGTTAGAAGCTAATACTTCCTTAAGCCAAGGTGTGTGGGGGGGGGGGCAGAGGTCAGTGTTGCTGCTGGTACTCCTCCATGTCTCAGCTTCTTGTGTCCCACCAAGCCAAAAACATTCCACCAAGAATTCAACAAACCTGCTGGAATAGTGAGGCGGGCGGGGGGCAGGCAGAGTGCCAGTAAACAAAAGCAGGAGGCAAGAAAGGCCACATACCCGGCAGGTGGGCTGGAAGTAGCTCAGGCCTGTGCCATTGTTCACCCAGAATGTGATCAGTGCAAAAATAGATGTCTATGATGGTCATGTGCAATGATCTGCTTTCGGTGAAGAGAATCTGTCATAGTTGAAGAGGGATGTGGCAGCAAATGAATTGAAGAGTTTGAGCGACATCTGGTGGGAAATCTTGAGAAGTGCAAGACCCCAGAAAAGAAACCGCTTACGGGTACTTTGTTATTTGGGAAGCTAGGATATGCCCACTGACATAAATAAAGGGGATGGCAGAAATTGCCTGGGAATTAAAGCCGGGTCCCGTCCCCCCCACAAAAAAAGGAGTGAAGTATGAGATAAGTTCCTGACTGCTGTGGGCCCCATTTGTCTCCAGCTGGAAATGGAGGTGTGCAGATTGAGGCAGGGTGAAAGAGTTCTCTGTATGTGCACAAAAGCAGCTACACTTTCATCAAGGGTCAATTAGCGGGAAAGTCCAAAGATTCTCTTTGTGGGATTTCCTGTGATGACACAAGACCACAGGCTGGTGGGGCTGCAATGAGTGGCAGGTAGAGGCAGGCAAATCTTACCTGTAGCTGTGGCACACACAGGAGAGAGCAAAGTTGCTTGCGCAGGAGAACTCATTGAATTGTGCCCTTTATCAGTTTGTGTATGGGGGCAGTCACTTGGGCAATGGATGGATTGAATTTATATACTCCATTTCTGCATTGAGCACCAAAATGTTTTGGAGCAACCCTGGGGGTTTTCAGAAGTGAATGAGTGTCCTACACACAAAGTGATTGAGGACATTCTTTGGCATAAGACAGAATAATAATTATTACAATTAAAAAAAAACTAGGCCCAGTGAAGACATTGCCTTTGTAACATAATATTCTCTTCACAACAGAAAGTGTTTAAAAACTTTCAACTTAATAAAGTTGACAGTCTTTACTTTTTTATTTTAACTCATTCTCTGTGCATATTTTATAGCATTGTTTTTCATTTTTCAATTTTTGTCTGTTGCTGTAATTGTTCCTTCTGTTTTATATACATTATAACATGCAATAATAATAATAACTTTAACCCCGCCCCCCAAAAAAACCCTTAGACTTTTTCTGAGGGGGAGAACTCCCTTCAAAACGGGCATCTTGAGACCCACGATCCTATTTACGGATGGGGATAGGTGGAGCCAAACCAGGAGTAGTCAGCTATATATATTTCCTTCCCCCCACTCTCTCTGTAACCATGGCAACCAACAGAATGGTTACTCAGCCATCTGCGTTGCAATGGCAACCTGAAAAGCGCCTTATTCCGTTCCAGTTTCAATCTCTCACGAGCTGACTGGCGTGACAATTCTCCTCGGTGTTCTCCTATGCAGACTACATAAGCAAAACTTGAGGTGCTGGGGTTTTGAGGGGAGTAGGCCTCTGCATCCCTTGCAGGCGATACTGAGGTACAATGCAGAGAGCTGAACCCTTACGACACCCACCATGCTTCTCTGCACCTACGCTCACCCCCAAAAATGCACACATTTCAAAAAAGCCATTTTCACCCTTGAAACTTTGTGACTGAAAGTAACCCTGAAAGGAGGAGGAATAGGGATTAAGTGGTTTGTCATAGAAAAGGTGGGTGGCGGAGGACTCAACCACTCCAGGCCACACTTTATAAATACACACCCACACACCACTTTGTAGGAAATTGGGAACATCTGGGTTGGGTCCTGCCGCTCTCACGGTCCTGTCTAGCTGCATCCTGACAGCACAATACTATACATGTGTACATGGAAGTAAGCCCCGCTGAATTTCAGGCCAATGTGTATAGGATTGCATCAAATAAACACTACCTCAGTAATCCCAGGAATGCTGTAATGTAGACCAGAATTATTATTAGGCCCATGTTACAGCTTGAGGACTGAGGCTGAGAGATAGCAGCTTGACTAAAGAGCAAGTGTCAATTCAGGGCTAAGCTCAGAACCCAGGGATTGCGAGTTCATAGCACATGCTCTTAACCAGTTCTCAGAGTGGGTTGGTGAAGCATTTTGTTCTTTTGTTTTTAAAGTGTTCTACTTGGCACACTCCAGCCCAACTCAAGCACCCTGAAGTACAAAAGGAGAGGTGTCAGCGTGATTTGCCTATCCCATACGAAGGATCTTGTTTGTCACTCATCTGCAAGTGCACAGGATGAAGTAGGATTGGCAAGCATTTTTCCTGCTGAAGGGGAAGAAGGGCCCGTCGTGAAATGTCGATGCAATGCAGCTGCAGGGTGGGAACAGGACATCAGTTGTGTCAGTGCAAAACACCTCCAGTGCTGCCTAGCGTAGCAGAGGTAGTCTGTGCTGCAGGACCGTGGAGAGAAAGTGGGCCTGGGTGTCATGAGCCCCTTGATCCTGAGTGGCATGGGACTAGAGTGGCCTGAGGGAGAATGGGTGTGTGCCTTAGACACATGGGAAGGCGACATAGTCCCTCCAGCTCCCTGTCCTGCTCCATTCATGGAACAGAGGGAATCTCTATCAATAGGGGAGGGTGCTGGCCAGACAGAAAAGGAGGCGGAAAAGCCAGAGGGCTCATCTCCTTCCCATCACCAATACCAAGGACTGCCACTGGCAGCAGATCCACTACCCTTGGGTGCCTCAAAGCTCCTTAGCAGCTTCATAGGAAGAAAGAGACTTGTAATTGAGTCTCACCTTTAAAAGCAGGTGGGATGGGTGTGACTGTTTGTCAAGAAATGTTTGCAGTTGCGATCCAGCCTGTCTTTAAAGGGGTTCAGCCCAGATTTCAGAGCTTCATTGCTTTTCAACAACTTTCCATCAAACTTTGCAGGGAGTGGGGCAGGGATTATGGGGTTTCAACTTCAGGAGACAAAAATTCAGTAGAAGATATTGGGGATTTTTCCCTTTAAAAAAACAACAACCTCCAAATGTGTGACAAATCTGGTTTTGAAACTTATTACCAGGAATGAGAAACAAGCCATAATGATGTTTGTGGATGCAGAAAAGGCCTTTGACAACATAGCATGGGACTTTATGTTGAAAAATTTAGAATATATGGATGTTGGTAAAGAATTATTCAACGGAATAAAGGCAATTTATACAGAACAAAAAGCTAAACATATTATAAACAATGTAATTACAGAAGAAGTAAAGATATCAAAAGGAACAAGACAGGGATGCTCACTTTCGCCATTATTATTTATAACGGTGCTAGAAGTCCTTTTAAATTTGATTAGACAAAATGGAAAAATAAAAGGAGTGACAATTGGCCAAAATGAATATAAAATCAAAGCGTTTGCAGACGATTTGGTAATAACAATAGAAGATCCAATAAGTACTGCAAAAGAAGTATTGGAGGAAATTGAACAGTTTGGAGGAGTGGCAGGTTTTAGACTAAACAAGAAGAAAACGAAAATGATTGCGAAGAACATGGACCAAAGTGCAATTGAAATAATGCAACAGCAAACAGAGATAGAGGTGGTTAAAAAGGTGAAATATTTAGGAATATGGTTAACCTCTAAAAACATAGACTTATTTAAGAACAATGGAATGGAATAAGAAAGGACTTGGAGGTGTGGGGAAGAATGAAACTGTCCTTTTGGGGCAGAATATCTACAATTAAGATGAATGTGCTTCCAAGGATGCTATTCTTATTTCAGGCTATCCCCATAATTAAGGGGAACAGGATTTTCAAAGAGTGGCAAAGAGCGATTTCAAGATATATTTGGCAGGGCAAAAAGCCGAGAATTCAATTTAAGTTACTAACAGATGTGAGAGAAAGAGGAGGCGTTGCCCTGCCTGACTTGAAATTATACTATGAGGCATCATGCCTTTGATGGTTGAAAGAATGGATAAAATTAGAAAATAAGGAATTGTTAGACCTAGAGGGGTTTGATAACAGATTTGGATGGCATGTGTACTTATGGTGTGAGAAGAAAATCCATAAAGGTTTTGAGAACCACATCTTCCAAGGTCCTTTAATTGAAGTTTGGGATAGGTATAAAAACCTATTAGAACCTAGAGTACCACACTGGTTATCTCCATTAGAAGTTATGAGTGTAAGGAAAATCAATATGAGAGGTAATTGGATCACATATGGCCAATTGTTATTTAAAGGAGGAAAATGGAAAATGAAACCATATGAACAGGTTAAAGAACATGTATATGACTGGTTGCATTATTTTCAAATAAATGAAATGTTTAGGAAAGACATTAAAGAATGTGGTTATGCAGACAAGGATTCAAAATTTCAGATAGAAATAATAAATAATGATTTTAAAATTTTATCCAAAATGTATAAGTTGTTGTTAGAATGGAATTTGAAGGATGAGGAAGTTAAATCGGTAATGATACATTGGGCCAGAGATTTTGGTTATAACATACAATTTGAAGACTGGGAAAGATTATGGAAGGAGAATTTAAAATTTATAGCATGTATGACGTTAAAAGAAAATGTTATGAAAATGTTTTATAGATGGTACATAACACCGGTAAAATTAGCAAAAATGTATAAGACATGTAATAAGTGTTGGAAATGTAAAGATAAAGAAGGTTCTTTTTACCATATGTGGTGGGAATGTAAGAAAGTGAAAGGCTTCTGGGAAATGATATATAATGAATTGAAGAAGATACTAAAATATATATTTATAAAGAAACCAGAGGCCTTTCTGTTAGAAATTTTAGGAAATGAGATAAAGAGAAAGGACAGTAATTTTTTTCAATATGCAGTGACAGCTGCAAGAGTGCTACTGGCTCAGAAATGGAAACAACAGGAAATACCGACGATGGAAGAATGGAGAATGAAACTGTTAGACTATGCTGTTGGATAAATTGACTGGGAAGATTAGATATCTAAGAGACCAAAAGTTCATCGAGGACTGGGGAAAATTTGTGGAATATCTGAAAAGTATAAGTGAGGGACAGATAACGCTAGAGGGATTTAAAGAAGCACTGTGAAATGTGAGAAGTATTGTTAAAAGGGAATAGAAAAAGAAAGGCTGAAATAATGACAATACAAACCTAAGGAATGCGTAACTTAAATAATGACTATGAACAATTTACGGAAAAGCTGAAGGAAGTCCAGAAAAGAAATACTTTGTGAAAAATTGGATGTGAAATTATTGTGTGTTTTTGTTTTTGTTGTAAATTAATAAAAAAAAATTTTTTTTTTAAAAAGAAACTTATTACCTTCTTTTTAAAGCTTGTAAAAAGGTAAAGGTAAAGGACCCCTGACAGTTAAGTCCAGTCGTGAACGACTCTGGGGTTGCGGCGCTCATCTCGCTTTACTGGCCGAGGGAGCCGACGTTTGTCTGCAGACAGTTTTTCCAGGTCATGTGGCCAGCATAACTAAGCCACTTCTGGCAAAACCAGAGCAGCGCACAGAAATGCCATTTATCTTCCCGCCGGAGCGGTACCTATTTATCTACTTGCGGTAGCTATTTATCTACTTACATTTTGACGTGCTTTCGAACTGCTAGATTGGCAGGAGCTGGGACCAAGCAACGGGAGCTCACCTCGTCACGGGGATTCGAACTGCTAACCTTCCAATTGGCAAGCTCTAGGCTCAGTGCTTTAGACCACAGCGCTTGTAGAATGTTTTAAATACTACTGAATATGAATTTCCAAAGCATATCTTGGATGGTCCAAAAGGGAGGTTCCTCACTATCAATAACCCCCAGGTGATTGTTACTAAAACAAACAAACAAACAAACCCATAAGCTTAAGCGATAGATGTGCAAATTAATAGAGCCTCCAAATTATAAGCTGGCTCTGTCTACAGTATCTAGCCTCTACCTGACATTATTTACCAAGTGTTTCACCTTTGCCTAAATGAGGCAAACGTGAATTTGTCCCTTATTTTCAGGAGACTCGTTTATTTTAAGACAAATCATGTACTTCAGATCATCAGCTTACCAGAAAAATAAACCAGGTCTCCTTTTTTTAGAACATCCTATCTCCAGAAAAGACACTCTGCACAGTGTTGCTTATTTCAGCTGTCAACTTTACCCTAAAAATAAGTAAAGCATCTGTCATGCTTAGAGCACAACAGGCAAGTGAGTGGGGGGGGGGGTCCTGCACAATTTCAGCTGCAGCCTGACCTGCATTTTTGCCTCCCTGTTGCTTTCAATTGTCTGCATTTTTATTTGGCCTCAATGCTACCTAATGACAGTTGTTGTCAATTACCATTCACTTCCTAAGCATGTTTTGGAGCACAAAGTTCTCCTTTGTTTGTCCTTAACTTTCATTTATCCTCTCACACACACATCATATTTCCACCACAGCCCCACCAAACACGACTCTCTGCCAAGTGCTTATTATTGAAGTTGCATGTATTTAAATGCATTAATAATATGCAAACTAACAAGGCTTGGGAAGGAACTCATTCCCACCCACCCCCAGGAAAAAGAGAAGAAAATCACCTCTTTGCTCCTGGGCTTCTTAGTGGCACATCCCTGTTCCCAGGTGGAAACTAGAATAGTTGCAAATAACACAGAGCACCCAATAGTATAGAGCACCAAATCATAATGGGAATGCAAAAATATTCACAACCAATATCCTCACCAATATCCCCCTCCCAGTCCTCAAATTCCAGCTCTCAAATTGTGGGGTTTTTTTATATAAACAAATAGATTTATTGCAATCATCATCTGAGGCATTTCTTTGTGTGCCTCCTCCACCAGAGGTCCAGAGGGTAGCATCACAAGTATGGGCCTTTTCTCTAATAGCTCGCCGTTTGTGGAATACTCTCCCTGAGGAGACTCACTTGATGCCTTCATTGCATATCTTTAGGCATCAGGCAAAAACATTTCTCTTCTCCCAGGCCTTTGGCTAATTTAACAATATGTGGCCTTTTATCCTGCAAGGGAGGGGGGTATTGTTTTTGTTATTATGGTATGTGTTTTTGTGTTTTTATAATGTAAACTGCCCTGTGATTCTCGGTTGAAGGGCAGTACGGTCATACCTCATGTTACTGATGCTTCAGATTACGTGTTTCCGGGTTGCGGACCGCGGGAAAGCCGGAAGTACCGGAACGGGTTACTTCCAGGTTTCTCCACTCGCACATGCGCAGAAGCACTAAATCATGCTTCACACATGCGCAGAAGCACCAAATCGTGCCTGCACCTGCACAGACATGGTGCTTCAGGATGTGAACGCTGTGGGTTGCGGACGTGCCTCCATCACGGATTACGTCCGCAACCTGAGGTTCCACTGTATAGAAATTTAATACATAAATCATATATAGGGCTCGTCAACCTGGGAAGGCAGCCCATCTAGGAGAAGGAAGACTCTGTTCCTAAATTTCTGGTACCTTGCAGGATATGTTTAGGAGAAGAAAAGGTTTAGGAGTAAACTCTACACAAATCCAGAGTGGCGTCCATAAGACGGTTGAATGGCAATTGTATCCTTCCTCCTGGCAATTCCTGCAGCCAAGCTGGTGCTAAACATATTGTTCTGCTTTCCTTTGGACCATATCAGTGAGGCCAAGAGGAGTTTTTTGTTGTCTCGGCAGTCCAAGACCTCCATACACACTGCCCAGAAAGGATACTTTGGTACGGCTAACACAGCAGTTTGACTTCACCCCTGGAGGCGCACTCCCTCGTTTCTCAAGAAAGATGCTAACAACATAAACCTGTCAAAGGGCAACACACAATTTTCTTGTATCCAGCTTGATGAAATAAGATGCTTCATTTGGGGTATACAAGAGGTTGCTTATTTACTTTAAGCAGCATGTAAAATTATGATTACCGGTAACTATTGACTAGCCTAGAGGAGCTGGTCTAGAGATGAGACTTCTAGGACTGCAGCAGGAGGGGACAGTTCTCTCATCAGTTTCCTGATAATACAAAATTGTTTGAAGTTGTTAAACCAAAAAGAGATTGTGAAGGGGATCTCTCCAAACTGAGGGCAGGAAAAAGGCAATTGCAACTCAGTGTAAACTAGTGTAATGCACATTTGGGGGGGGGTGTCATTAATTCCACATACAGGCTCATGGGGGTCTGAACTGGCAGTGACTGGCCAAGAATGAGACCTTGGGGTCAACTGAGCTGTAGACCTAGCATGTGGCAATTGTGAAGAAGGCCAATTTCATTCTAAGGATTATTAGGCAATAAATTAAAATAAAACTGCCAGTATCATAATAGGTAAAGTTAAAGGGACTCCTCACCATTAGGTCCAGTCGCAGACGATTCTGGGGCTGCGGCGCTCATCTCGCTTTACTGACTGAGGGAGCCAGTGTACAGCTTCCGGGTCATGTGGCCAGCATAACTAAGCTGCTTCTGGAGAACTAGAGCAGTGCACAGAAACGCAGGGACAGAGCAATGGGAGCTCACCCCGCCGCGGGGATTCGAACCACGACCTTCTGATCAGCAAGCCCTAGGCTCTGTGGTTTAACCCACAGTGCCACCCACATCCCTCTGCCAATATAATAATGCCATTATACAAATCAGTGGTGTGACTCTATTTGGGATACTGCATGCAGTTCTGGTCACTTCACCTCAAAAACGATATTGTAGAGCTGGAAAAGGTTCAGAAAAGGGCAGCCCAAATGATCCAGGAGATGGTGCAGCTCCGCTATGAAGAAATACTGCAGCATGTGGGACTTTTTGGTTTAGAGAAAAGGCCAAGTAAGAGGTGACATGATAGAAGTTCATAAAAATTATGCATGGCATGGAGAAAGGGGATAGAGAAAAGTTTTTCTCCTTCTTTCACAACACTAGAATATGTGGACATCCAATGAAATGGAATCTGGAAGACCCTCAGGATCCCTTCCAACTCTACCATTCTACAATTCAATGGGACAGATAAAAGAAAGTACTTCTTCATGTTCAACGTTAAACTCCCACAGGAGGCAGTGTTGGCCACCAAGTTGGACAGCTTAAAAGAGGATTAGACAATTTCACGAAAGACAAGGCTATCAATGAATGAATGGATGAATGAATGAATCTCTATTTGCGTCAGCTATCAGCCATAGCAATAAAACAAGGCTATCAATGGTTACTAGCCACAGTGGTTTTATTCTACCTCCAGTGTCAGAGGCAGTATATCTCTGAATACCAACTGCTAGGACTCATAGGTGAGGAGAGTGCTGTTCCACTCCTGTTTGACTTGCAGGCTTCCCACTGAAACATTGGG
The DNA here is from genome assembly GCF_965112155.1 of Podarcis liolepis. Lineage (NCBI taxonomy): Eukaryota > Metazoa > Chordata > Lepidosauria > Squamata > Lacertidae > Podarcis > Podarcis liolepis. The sequence continues at coordinate 59,930,704 of NC_139561.1, read as the reverse complement.
TTGGCCACTGTGAGAACAGGATGCTGGTCTACATGGCTCTTTGCCCTGATTCAGCAGGCTCCTTCTTATGGCTATATTTGCACTTCATATGTGTGAACATGTCAACTTTGCTAATGATTTGGACAAGGAAGTGGACAGCAGGCTTATCAAAACCTATAGCTGCTATAAACCTGGGAAGGACTGCAATCACAGAGGATAAACTCGGACAAGAACAGTGGAATTAAATTACTAGAGTTTGATTAAAACATCTGCTTGCCAGATGTCTCTTATTTGATGGGAATGCCCCCTTTTCCAATCAAACAAAATGGATTTCCCTAAGTTTACAACAATGTGCATTCAACTCCCGAGTGTGCAGTAGGATGACCAATGCACCCCTTGTCTGAACAATTTATATCTCGTAAAAACTGACCCACAGCAAATGGTCCCTTTTCCCAATGTCCATTTTTACTTCTTTTGGAGTATGGGACTGTATTAACACTGCTTATTTCCCCCCAAAAGGTGTAGCAGCTCAATCCATCATTCCAGCAGAAAGCTATCCTTCCCCCAGCCCCTAAATGAGGCGAGTGTCATTAATGTTGAAGACAGCCATCATCCACTGTTGCATTCATGGGAATGTCTCCCTTAAGGAGATGGTGACAGCACAAGGGGTCAGCCAGAGCTGCCTTTGTTGCCATTTTGCCTCCGAACCATTTACCTGATGCCCACTAGACTGACGGAATAAGGCAGGCCTGCTGAGGAAAGGAAAGCAGTGATTGCCCATGAGAGAACTTGAAATGAACCAGGACACTCAGAGGAGACCAACAAGTTATCTGTATTTATTCACTGCATTCTTATAAACATGCTCTTCGGAGATGCAAAATCTCCTCCTCTCCCCCTTTCTTAATAATAATAATAATAATAATAATAATAATAATAATAATAATAATATTTATCATTTATACCCCAGCCACTCTGGGTGGCTTCCATCAGAACACTAAAATACAATAACCTACTAAACATTAAAAGCTTCCCTAAACAGGGCTGCCTTCAGATGTCTTCTAAAAGTTGGGTAGTTATTTTTCTCTCTGACATCTGGTGGGAGGGCGTTCCACAGGGCGGGTGCCACTACCGAGAAGGCCCTCTGCCTGGTCCACTGTAACTTGGCTTCTCGTAGCGAGGGAACTGCCAGAAGACTCTCAGCACTGGACCTCAGTGTCCGGGCGGATACAAGTTTCAGCAGCCTGGAGCAGCCACTCACTCATCCAGGACTATTAATTAAGCCTCATCAGCTATCAAGATGTATGGGCAGAACGATGGAGGTGAAGACACTCCTTCAGGTATACTGGACCGAGGCTGTTTAGGGCTTTAAAGGTCAGCACCAACACTTTGAATTGTGCTCGGAAACGTACTGGGAGCCAGTGTAGGTCTTTCAAGACTGGTGTTATATGATCTCGGCAGCCGCTCCCAGTCACCAGTCTAACTGCCGCATTCTGGATTAGTTGTAGTTTCCAGGTCACCTTCAAAGGTAGCCCCACATAGAGCGCATTGCAGTAGTCCAAGCGAGAGATAACTAGAGCATGCACCACTCTGGAGAGACAGTCCGCGAGCAGGTAGGGTCTCAGGCTGCGTACCAGATGGAGCTGATAAACAGCTGCCCTGGACATAGAATTGACCTGCGTCTCCATGGACAGCTGTGAGTCCAGGATGACTCCCAGGCTGCGCACCTGGTCATTCAGGGGCACAGTTACCCCATTCAGGACCAGGGAGTCCTCCACACCCGCCCACCTCCTGTCCCCCCAAAACAGTACTTCTGTCTTGTCAGGATTCAACCTCAATCTGTTAGCCGCCATCCATCCTCCAACTGCCTCCAGACACTCGCACAGAATCTTCACTGCCTTCACTGGTTCTGATTTGAAAGCGAGGTAGAGCTGGGTATCATCCACGTACTGATGAACACCCAGCCCAAACCCCCTGATGATCTCTCCCAGCGGCTGCATGTAGATGTTGAAAAGCATGAGGGAGAGGACAGAACCCTGAGGCACCCCACAAGTGAGAGCCCAGGGGTCTGAACACTCATCCCCAACACCACTTTCTGAACACGGCCCAGGAGGAAGGAGCGGAACCACTGTATAACAGTGCCCCCAGCTCCCAGCCCCTCTAGAGGGTCCAGAAGGATGTTATGGTCAATGGTATCAAAAGCCGCTGAGAGATCCAGCAGAGCTAGGAAACAGCCTTTGTACATCTTGATAGCTGATGAGACTTAATTAATAGTCCTGGATGAGTGAGTGGCTACTCCAGGCTGCTGAAACATGTATCCTACCCTACCTGCCCAAATTGAGGATGAAGAAAAAAAGGGAAAGGACTGAGAAAAAGGAAAAGAAGCCTGGCTTTAGAAGCTGGCTGAGAAGAAGTTACCTTGAGGGGGAGTCTGCATTGGTATGCTGTTACATTTGGGGGACTTGTGCTATTTTAGATCTAATATTGCCCCTCTGGAGCAATCTGGATACTTGTAAATAAATCAAGGTCATTAAAGCACCTGAGGGCCCCAGTGTTCTCTGCTCACAAGGGACTCAAGGCTGCTGTGAAACTTCTTCACAAATGTGAGCCAGAGTGGTGCAGAGCACTAGGTCAGGATCTGGGAAGCTAAGGTTCAAATCCCCAGGAAGCTACCAGGGTGACCTGCCTCACAGGGAGGAAATGGAGAGTGGGAAAGCCACGTACATTACCTTGACTCCTTTGGATGAAAGGTGAGATATAAATGAAACAATAGCAGCAATTTCATTTGAAAAGAAGCAGCTAAGGCTGCAAGTGGATGAGTGCCATGAGGTGCCTGGATGTTTTGTTCCAGGAGGCAAAAAGCACCTCCAAATCGAATGCCACCTGGATCAAAAAAATGAGCATGTCTCTCAGCACCTAGTCTTGATCCATTCTGGGACCCCTATAGCTGTATGTATCCTGTAAAAAATGAAATGGGAGCTCTGAGCATTGAGCTTCCACTGTTGGTGGCCATCACTGCCTCCCGAGGGAGCAAGTTCCATAGTTTAACAACGTGCTGCATGAAAAAGTACTTTCTTTTTTATCTGTCCTGAATCTCGCCACAAAAAAACTACCTTATACTGAGTGGCAAGTGGTTCATCTAAACTGACTGGCTGGGACTCTCCAAGGCTTCAAGCAGGGTGCCTCCTCTCATCTGGGATTTGAACCCAGGACCTTCTGCATAAACACTTTGTCACTGATCTACAACCCTTCCCCAGAAAACATAGCCATTCTGATGCCCCCAGAGCAGAAGGCCACGAGGTTTGCACCCTTCCTCCATTGTTCTATAACACTGTTTTCCATAACACCGTCACAGCTTTCACTGCCTTTGCACTGCTGCTACAAAAACCACATCACAACATTTGCATTGCCACAAACACAGAAGCAGGTGGCCCAGCAAGGTCCAGAGCAATGGGCAAGTGTCTGCCCCGTCTGAGAGGTTTTGGGTGGCCCCCAGCACGCCCTTGACCCTGGGTCAGTTGATGAAGTCCCCTTTAGTGACCACTTCACTGCTCCTTGCAGTGCTGCCATTGTCATGCCTGAGGAGGGAGCAAAGGAGCCTGTCACAGGGAGTGGATTGTTTGGAGAGGAGGCCAGGGTTGTGGAAATGCTCAGCCCAGGACTGACAAAGAAAGACCCAAGACAGAGGCAGCGATGTGGAAATGAGATGCATCCAGCTGGGGGAGACGTGGGGGTGGGAGGGTGTACCAGGAAGATGTGGGGAAAGAGGGAAGGAGGAGAGACAACCACTGCATTCATCCCAACCCATTTTCTTGTCTTTCTGGAGTTGCCACTGGAAGCCAATTGGCTACTTTAAAACTGCCCTCTGTGCCACATCCATCCTCCCAGTAGCTTTTTCCTGCCACCAACCTAGCCTCAATGTGATGCAATGGGCAATTTCAAACTGGCATACGCACAAGTGAATTAAGTTTATGGGAATGAGCAGTTGTTCTTTGGTACCAATCATGATAACGCCCCCTTCTCTTTGGGTTTCACTTGCTCCAATTCAGGTCTCCTTCCCCTGCTACCCATCACCTCCAGTCTTTGAGTTTGCCTAAGAACAGCATCTTCCACAGAAACACAGGAGGCTGGGTAGGCTTCTCTGAGGGCAGGAAATCCTCCCCCTTTTACATTCAAAAAACAAATAGGTCCTTGGGTGAGACGTGCTTCTAATTTTAATTAAAGGGGGAGTGTGCCATTAGGGAGACACTGATCTAGTGCTAAGCTCTGCAGGGAGACATGAGTTCTTTGAGCTAAATTATTTCAGTCCTACTCATGTGACTCAGCCCCAAAACGTGACAATAAGAGTGTGGCTCACCCCCCTGACTCAGCCCAGTTTTCCCAAGTGGTTCTCAGACAGACAGCTTTTCAGGTAGGGCTGTGTGCGCAACTGCTCCAGCATGCTGGAGTCTGAAGTTCACCACCAGCATTTGAACATGGACCCCAATGCATGAGCATTTTGAAACTTCTTGATAGGCAGAGGTCACATTCCTGACCCTGGGCCTTGTCATCTTCACTTTTATCCAACTTTCTAAGAATTGACATGCCTCTAAAGCAGGGTTTCCCAAACTTGGGTCTCCAGCTGTTTTTGGACTACAGTTCCCATCATCCCTGACCGCTGGTCCTGCTAGCTAGGAATGATGGGAGTTGTAGTGCAAAAACAGCTAGAGACCCAAGTTTCGGAAACCCTGCTCTAAAGAAAACTGTGTAGGTATCAACCAATGCCTCCTTAAATTATGGCAGGGGTGGGGAACCTTATTCAGTTCAAGGGTGACATTCCCTTCTGGGCAATCTCCTGAAAGCTATATACAGTGGTACCTGGGGTTACATACGCTTCAGGTTACATACGCTTCAGGTTACAGACTCCGCTAACCCAGAAATAGTGCTTCAGGTTAAGAACTTTGCTTCAGGATGAGAACAGAAATTGTGCTCCGGCAGCGCAGCGGCAGCAGGAGACCCCATTAGCCAAAGTGGTGCTTCAGGTTAAGAACAGTTTCAGGTTAAGAACGGACCTCTGGAATGAATTAAGTACTTAACCCGAGGTGCCACTGTACTGGGAGGAAGGGCAGAGGCAAAAGTGGGTGGGGCAAGGGTTGTAAATATTACTTTTGTATAGTACAGGGGTCTGCAACCTTTAAGACAAAAAGAGCCACTTGGACCCGTTTCCGAAGAAAAAACAACAACTGGGAGCCGCAAAACCATTGCGACATTTAAAACAAATATATCTCCGGAGCCACGATCTGACAGCGGGCGGGAAGGTGACGTCAGGACGGTGCGTGACTAACACACGTACCGCCCCCATGCGACGTCACAGCCAGTACAGCGCCCGCCACAGTGAGGAGTGTCGGGGCGCACAATGCGCCTCCTCCCCTCGCTAGTATCCGCCCCGGAGCCGCAGCAAAGATGTAAAAGAGCCACATGCGGCTCCGGAGCCGCGGGTTGCAGACCCCTGGTATAGTAGGCTCATCTATCTCTCCACAGTTTCTCTAGCCTCCATCCAGGCAAGCAAAGTTCATGGACACATTCCAGAGAGGGAACAAGACTCCAGGAGGGTACAAAGCAAGGTAAGGGAGGAGTGTGGCTTGGAAAAAGGGGGAGTGGCCTGGAGACACTCTGAAGGGCCATACAGAGAGGCTTCAAGGTCCACACTTGTCCCTCCCCCCGCCCTGAGGTTCCCCTCCCTAAAACAATGGTACTGAACCAGCTTCCTTACCGGCTACTCTGACGACGGCTCTTTCTGCCGGATCCAGCACAGAGTCTTGACTTTTCCTCTTCTTCTGCTCATGGAGAGGTAAATTCCAGGGCAAGGTGTCCCCCGGTGGGCAAGGAGACAGACTGCCGGACCTCTCACTCCGATAGGACCTCTCACTTCGGCACGAACGCTCACTCCGGTAAGACCTCTCGCTCAGGGTCTCTTCGTCGGAGGACGACATGGCCCCGAAGGAGGGAAGGAGGCACAGAGGGGCTGCCGATCCTTAGGAACAGCCGGCCTAGGAATATCAGCATGATTATTACAATTACTGATTAATTAATTGATCAATTTAATTCCATAGTCACAGTTTTGCACTCAGCTGCGACTCACACAGTAAAAGTAACAAAGAAATTTGTATTATCAGAGCTGCATACACACCTCAGGTTAGTGGGAACATGAAGGCACATAACAGCCAATGGGTGAGTGGGTGAATTTATGGTGACGGATTTGTTAATCAATGGGAAATCAAAAGCAGCTGACACTTTTTGTAGCCTGATGAGCATCTAGGATGGGGTAGTCAAGCAAACCATGCTTAAGCAAGGCTGCTCTGTCCAAGCACAATATCCAATCGTAGTTAAAACAAACCATGGTTCATAAACCAACAGGTTAGCACATGGTGATTTCTTGCCATGGTTAGTTGGCTGAGCTGGGCTCACACATCCAAACGAGGACCATTGCCAAGTTACACCACAGTTTCGTGTTATGTGAGCATTCAAACAGATGACGCTGCCTTATACCGCCAGACCAACTTGCATAGTATTGTCTGCTCTGAGTGGCAAGTTTTCCATCCCTCTCTGGGATTGAAACTGGGAGCCTCTGAGAACCAAGCTTGTACCCTACCACTGTGGAAGCCACTCTCCAAATAGTTTCCAAAGAATTACAGCTACCCAGCTTTCTGGAAGTAACAAAAACCTAGACATGCAGGACCAGCCAAAGCCCTCCAGACACTGCACTGTCTCCCCTGGGGTGCTCCAGAATCCTTTGCTATGCTGGGGCCCAGTTCTTGGGTGTGGTGTGGCTGCATTAGTGGTATAGCAGAGCAGGGCAGGTGGGGTCAAAGTGCTATCACTTATTTCACAACAGGAAAATCTCCTTGGGGACTTTTGGCTTACCCACTGCATGCCAAACAAATAAGCTTTTCTCAGAGAGAAACCTGCCAAACCCATTTCCATAGTCTCAGTAGTGGAAGTGGTAGGTTACACCAGCGTGCAGAGCTAAGAGTTAACGTGCCATTTTTATTCTGGGATGAGGTTGGGGAGCAAAGTCCCTTTATTACGACCAGCCAAAATGTCACAAACAGCCCATCAGAACCCTTCAATGAGCAAAAAGGGTGGTTTGGTATTGGTGCTACAGTGCCTCTGTGGGCCAAAAATTCATTAGTGTTGTACAGTCTGAGACAGGACCTGGCTATGGATTGTGTGAGGAACAGCACCTGCCCGTCAGATTTTACCACAACCCCCTGAGCTGCAAGGAGCTGGACCTGCCCTACAGACAAGTGGAGTCAAGCAGTGGTGAGGGAGTGGAGCTCTAAACATGCTCTCCTGCACAGCCCTTCCCATCTAGTCCAGCCCCCAGGTTACAAATATCTCCTGGCAAGAGGGTGACTCCAAAGCATTGGATTTAGGGTGGTGTGGGCAGTCCCCCCCCCACAGGGCACCAAGCCAACAGGGTGCAAAATTGAGAAGACTCATAATGGAAAAGATCCATTCAGGGGCACCATAGTACAAAAGATTACCAAAGTCCGCCCCGGAAAGCATTGCACCTTACACAGTGCTAATGAACCAAGAGCAAGTTGATCTCCCTCCTTTGCTCCAAAAACAGAACATTCTCTGTGCCTGAAAACCTTGACATCTGCCTAAGAATCTTAAAGACTGTGCTCCTAACAGCTTATGCAAATCAATAGCCATTATGCACATTTGCATGTTTTGCCCTGAGATTCCTGTGCTTTAAACATCCCGCAGATGTTCTTTTTGAACGAAGCAAATTCATTTCCCCCTATTTTCCTCCAAATATATCAGGGGTGTGGGTGGTTTTGCCCAGGAATGACGTGAAGGAAACAGCTCCAGAACTCAGGGGTCAGCCAAGGAAAGGGGTTGGCAGGAGATTCAGAACAGACCAAAAGAAGTCTTCTCATCCACGTGACACATAATTAATTTAAAGGATTGGCTGCTACATAATGCAGGGATGGCTACTGGCTCGGTGGCTGGGCTTGCCTTAACCCCTTGCTTGTGAGCTGCCCAGAGGCATTTGTTCAGCCAGAGTGGGAAGGAGGAACCTAGAAGAGAAGGACCTTTGGCCTGAACCAGCAGGGTAGCTCTTAGGTTATTTGATTCATATTCCCTGCAATGGCTACATGGACGGAAGGCATTACCTATCCCTCTGAAAATGTGCATGGATCAGCCTTTGCCAACCTGGTGCCCTCCAGATGTTTTGGACTACAACTCCCATCAGCCCCAGTCACCACTGTTATATGATGCTGAGACTGAGAGGAGTCCAATACATCTGGAGGGCGCCTTGTTGGTGAAGGTCGGTGAAGTCTGTAAGAACAAAGAGGTATGGAAAAGAAAGGTCTGTAACCACTACCGGACGAAGGCGTATGGGTGATTTTATTGCACAATGGGACTGCTTTGTACTCTGTGGAAATTAAAATAAAGGACAAGCACAATCTCCAGTGCTCACGGCAAGCCATGGACGGACATTTTGGGTAACATATGAAGAAGACCATTTAAAGATACAAAATACGCATTGTAGTTAGTTGATGGTAGGAAGCAAGAAAATTAGTCTTCTGCACCGGGTGCCAAATTTCTTTCTGTGTCCTTATTATATAAAATAATAAAAACATATTTAAAAGAAAAAGAGAAGACACAGAGAGGGCAACATGGCAGGAAGTCATAAAGGGGTGAGTGGTAACTTTTAGAGCTTCAGTGCTTTTGCAGGACATTGGTTTCAACTCTCACTTCCATGAGGTCTAGAAACTTGACTTTAGAAAGAAGAAAAAGAGTTCGGATCTGTCCAACCCTTGCAGCCTCCCTGTTCATCTTGGCCCATCTCCAGTGTGATCTGGCCCTAGTCTTGTTACTTAATTTCTACAAAGAGCTGCAGGGCACCTAGGAGTCACATCCTATACTAGGGATAGATAACAAATGCCCTACAAAAGCTGTTGGACCAACCAACATTTCTGCTTTGCAGGGGGTTGGACTAGATGGCCCTCAGTGTCGCTTCCAACTCTACAATGCTATGATAACGCTCATCAGCCCCAGCTAGCATGACCATGGTCAGGATTGATGGAACTATAGTCCAACATCTAGAGGGTACTCCATTGGCTACTCCTGCCCTATGCCATAGAATAGCCATGTTCAAACTTTCAGAGGAGGCTGCCTGTTACTTCTCTGCATGATTCCCTGCTCACCTCCATCCAGCAGCTACTCACAGAGAAATGTAAGGGGCAGGCTCTTTTTCAAAGTAAAAACAAAGGCATGCCTCCCATTTTTTATTCAAAATAAAATATGCATGCCTCGCCTGTCCAATAGAGTGGTGGGGAATGCTGTCTTAGAAGCCCTGTCTTGCAACTCCCAACGTGTTGGAGGGGGCTGCAGCTTCTCAACAGTGAGGGAAAGGCACTTCACACATGCACACTGCATGTCACAGAATGGAACTCTTGCACTGAAAATTGTAACCCTCCTTTTGTGGGCTGTAACAGGCAAGTATACAGCTTCTATGGAAGTTAGGCGTGAGGCTTCTGTGTGTTTGTGTGGGGTATGTGAGGTGTGGAGATGTTAATGCATCTAAGAAACCCCAATTATGCTGAAGGTGCCTTGGAGTTACCCCTGCACAGGCTGATGCAGGGGAGGAGGTACCACAGAGAATATGCCTGTCCCCATTTGCAGAGATTCAGCGCTTTACATTGCAACTGTCAACTAGGACACGTATATTTGTGGCAGTTGGGGATGGCTGTGTATTTCACCCCTGCTGGAAGCCACATTCCTTGATCAGGAAGTCCCTGCTCCACATGGTTCCAGCCAGTAGGGATCAGAAGGCACTCTGCATATGCTCAAAGGCTCACACCAATAGCATTTCATATGCTCCAAGGCTGAGACTTGGCACTGAAGACAGATCTGAGTCCAGGGAAATCCCAATTAAGCCCTGTGTGACTCTTTCAGGTCTGGCCAACTCGGCTAACATGGAGAACAAAGTGGGCATTGTCCACACTGGTGCTAAGGATTTTTACAGTTTTTTTACAATTGTAGTAAATGAGAGCAGGGTCCCTCGAAGGAAGCATGCTTCCCTTCCTAGACCCTTTGCTGTGTGGCTTTTCCCTTGTAGGAATCGTCAGCTTCCTGGAGTACCACTGCTGTGTCGTGGTGAGCCTCCTTGACAGCCAAGTGGTCCTCCTTTCTCATAAATGCAGAACGCCTTCCTCCTTTGCAAACCCTGGACTCTTGAGCACCAATGCCAGAAGGATGCATCCTTACTATCAGCCTTACAATGCTCTAGTTTAAGGTGCTAAAAGCAGGGGGTTGGAAATGTGGGGAGGGAGAGAGGGAGAGGGAGAGGGAGAGAAAGGAGAGAGGGAGACAGAGAGGGAGAGAATCCCCCATCTTGGGCACGAGAAATGCAAGAAGGCTACTGTACTAATAAACTGAATGCCTTTGCCTCCATTCAAAGCATCCCTCTCTTTAGATATATTTTTTAAATACAGTGATTCTATTCAACAATATGCCAAAAACAAAAAAGCCACAACTGCTGGAATCCGGTTGGATCCCCTTCCTTTGGAAACAGTTTTTTTAAAAAAAAAAAAGAAAAGAAAAATCTACTTGATCACGAGCCATCAGATGCAAAATATAATTCCATCCCTAGACTGAGTGGTGGAGGATAAATGTTTTTAAATCCACACGCAATCAAAGAGATGATGAACCACAGTTCTAAATAATACCCGTTTCTAAACCTGCAGGGCCATTAAAAAGCGAAATTGTGCATTTAGTGTGATGGAGCAATAACAACAACATCCCGATCCTCAGACCTCATTATCTGCTAGCACCATTTATAAATACCCTCGTTTCCATTTTGATGCTATTACCGTTATGATTTCTGAAGGGGAGGGTAATTCAAAACAAGGAATTGGGAACAAGAGGCTGGAATCCTATTTGTAATCAATGAAAATAATAGTCGAGAACAAAGAGCATTTGTAAGCCTCCATTCACTGTTCTCCCCCCGCGCCCCAGTAAAGCACCCTTCCCCCTCCATTGCTGGGAGTGGGGATACCTGCGCGCCCGTTTCAATGGGCATCCATCTGACAGGCAAACCCACAAGCCCATCGGGCGACTACTACGCCTTGCCAGGGCAACCCCGGGTGGGGATAAATGAAAAGGCTGGGTGCCTTTTTGGGGTGCCTGGTTCCTGGGGAACACACCCACCCCAGAAACCTCCGGTGGGAGTAGACGGCGGCATGCCGAGGCTCCGTGCAACAGAGGCACAAACGCGACCCTCGGTGCTTCGGTGGGGGCCGGGGGCGGGGCGCGCAAAGGAAACCGACCCGTGGGCTCGTGGGTACAAATCCAGCACAGAACCCCCCCTTATTTTAAAGGTTTGCCTTCTGCCTTCCGATCGGTGCCTGCCCCGCCCCGTCCAGCCTTTTGGGTCTGGGGGCTGCAGCTGGAGCAGCAGCAGGTGCAAAGATGCCGCTGGAGGAGGGAGCATCCTTGCCTGGAAGCGGCGGCGGGGGGGGGGGCTGTTGCTTTGGCACCATTTAATTGCTCCCTCCCTCTCCCGCCGCCAGGTCATTCCCTTCTCCCACCCCCAGGCTACAGGGTGCCCCCTTCCCTTCCCTTCCCTTCCCTTCCCCTCCCCCAGATGCTGCCAGAGTGCCATGGCGCGGAGGAGATGTGGGGAGAGAAAATGCCCCGGCCGCCTCCGCCCTCCCTCCCTACATCCCCTCCATACACCGCCTGCCCCCTCCCCCCGGTCTAACCTTACCAGGCGGCCTGAGTGGGTCGGAGCGCACAGATCCGACCTTCGCGCGTGCACAATGGCCGAACTGCCCAGGCAGCCAGCAGAGGAAGGAAGGCGGGAGCAGGAGCCCGAGCCGAGCGAGCGAGCAACCACCGACCGCCAGTCCCTCCCTCTCTTTCCCTCTCTCCGCCGACAGCAGCGCGCAGACGCCGCCCCTCGCCCAGCCTGGATCGGGACCGCCCCGCGGCCAGGCGCGCCCACGCGGACGGAGGGGTGGCACGACCCTCTCCCCGTCCACACGCACAGGTGGCCACGACGGGGAAGGGGATCATGGGGGTAGAGGGCCCACAATTAGCCCCCTGGCATGGGTACTCCCCCTAGATGCTGGCGGAGGCTCCCTAGAGAAGGCCCACACCCATCCCACACCCAGGCCAGCAGAGCGGCCAGAGGTATCCACCGCCCCCCGGAGAAATGCCCACGCCTGAGCCTCGTAGTTGGCATCCTCTTACAAATCACAAACTCTCTCTCTTTCCGCTCCCCCCCCCCATCCAAGCTGCTCCCTGCCTGCAGCCTAGCACTTATCATGGAACCCCCCCCCACACACACACACTGCCTTGGCCAACCTGGTGCCCTCCAGAGGTTCTGGGATACAGACAGTGCCTGGCTAAGGCTAATGGAAGTTGGGCGCCAGGTTGGCAAACGATGATCCATGCACATTTTCGGAGGGATAGGTAATGCCTTCCGTCCATGTAGTTATCTCAGAGCCTGGCCACACCACTGACTCCATGTGCATACAGGAGCCTCTGTGGAACGGGTGTCAGGCCTGTTATCTGCTGAACCTCAAAAATTCTACGCACAGCTTGGCATCAGATAAGGTTCATGCAGCAGCCATCATTTGCCATAGATAGCACACCTTCCTATAGAAGCTGGCACTATTCTGGAGCTTTTCAAAGTCACACCAGCCTGACACAAATCACACCCATCCCACACACCTCCATCGGAGCATCAGAAGAGCTTGTCTGCTCCCAAATCAGTCCAGCCTTTGGTGCAGCTTCCCCATTAGAATCATAGAATCATAGAATCATAGAGTTGGAAGAGACCACAAGGGCCATCAAGTCCAACCCCCTGCCAAGCAGGAAACACCATCAGAGCACTCCTGACATATGGTTGTCAAGCCTCTGCTTAAAGACCTCCAAAGTAGGAGACTCCACCACACTCCTTGGCAGCAAATTCCACTGTCGAACAGCTCTTACTGTCAGGAAGTTCTTCCCAATGTTTAGGTGGAATCTTCTTTCTTGTAGTTTGGATCCATTGCTCCGTGTCCGCTTCTCTGGAGCAGCAGAAAACAACCTTTCTCCCTCCTCTATGTGACATCCTTTTATATATTTGAACATGGCTATCATATCACCCCTTAACCTCCTCTTCTCCAGGCTAAACATGCCCAGCTCCCTTAGCCGTTCCTCATAAGGCATCGTTTCCAGGCCTTTGACCATTTTGGTTGCCCTCCTCTGGACACGTTCCAGTTTGTCAGTGTCCTTCTTGAATTGTGGTGCCCAGAACTGGACACAGTACTCCAGATGTGGTCTGACCAGAGCAGAATACAGTGGCACTATTACTTCCCTTGATCTAGATGCTATACTCCTATTGATGCAGCCCAGAATTGCATTGGCTTTTTTAGCTGCCGCGTCACACTGTTGGCTCATGTCAAGTTTGTGGTCAACCAAGACTCCTAGATCCTTTTCACATGTACTGCTCTCAAGCCAGGTGTCACCCATCTTGTATTTGTGCCTCTCATTTTTTTTGCCCAAGTGCAATACTTTACATTTCTCCCTGTTAAAATTCATCTTGTTTGCTTTTGCCCAGTTCTCTAATCTGTCAAGGTCGTTTTGAAGTGTGATCCTGTCCTCTGGGGTGTTAGCCACCCCTCCCAGTTTGGTGTCATCTGCAAATTTGATCAGGATGCCCTTGAGTCCATCATCCAAGTCGTTGATAAAGATGTTGAATAAGACCGGGCCCAAGACAGAACCCTGTGGCACCCCACTAGTCACTCTTCTCCAGGATGAAGAGGAACCATTGATGAGCACCCTTTGGGTTCGGTCAGTCAGCCAGTTACAAATCCACTGAGTGGTAGCATAGTCAAGACCGCATTTTACCAGCTTCTTTACAAGAATATCATGGGGCACCCTGTCAAATGCCTTGCTGAAATCAAGGTAGGCTACATCCACTGCGTTCCCTTCATCTACCAGGCTTGTAATTCTGTCAAAAAACGAGATCAGGTTAGTCTGACATGACTTATTTTTCAGAAATCCATGCTGACTATTGGTGATCACAGCATTCCTTTCTAGGTGCGCACAGACTGTTTGCTTAATGATCTGCTTAATGATCATGCTGTGGCCAACCCCCGCCTATTCTAACAGACAACAGCCTTCTCCTATTGCTTGTCCCACCCCCAGGTATACTCCCTTTAAACATGGAAGCTTTATCTCTTTTCCTGCAACACTGAACTGCAAGATGATCACCTTACTTAACAGAACGGAAAGGGCACTCTACAGGTGACTCAATTACCGTCTCTTCTTTTATTATTACAACAAGCCTTGCAAGGAAGTCCGCAAAAAATAGCAGACCGTTGTTTGTTAGTCCATCTGCCTACAGAGTCATTTGTGGCACTTGAATAAATGGGGAAAGAATCAGCTCTTTCCCAAAGTGCAAATGTTTTCTTCCACCTGCTCACCTGGAAGGGAGTCTGATTCACCAAAGGTGAACCAAAGGAGTGGCTATTTACAGGTGGCCGTCTTACAACAATCACAAATTCCAGAGTCCTGCTCTGAAAAACAGGCGCTGCCTATGAGCCCTGCCTCAAATTAAACTTAAGGGGCAGCAACCTAGTTTTCTGGGAAAGAAAATCAGACTGCTGCCTCTCTGTGGAAGATGTCGCCTTCCCTGCAAGTAGCAGAGCAGTGCTGCTGCTTTCAAAAAATCAGCCTGTGTCCAAAAAAGTATGTGCCATTCAGGAGTGCATGGCAGAACATGTTTTCCCCTTGACTCATAACACTAGAACTCATGAATATGCAATGAAGCTGAATGTTGGAAGATTCAGGACAGATACTTTTTCAGGCAGACTGTGGAACTCACTGCCACGGAAGGCAGTGATGACCAGCAACTTGGATGGCTATAGTTAGACAAACTCATGGAGGAGATGGCTATCAATGGCTACTAGCCAGGATGGCCGTGTTGACCTCAACTGCCAGAGGCATCATGCCTCTGAATACCACTTGCTGGGAACCAAAGAAGGGGAGAGTTCTCTTGCACTCTGTTTGGGGGCTCCCAGAAGCATCTGGCTGGCCGATGTGAGGACAGGATGCTGGACTAGATGGGCCATTGGCCTGATCCAGAGGGTTCTTCTTAGGTTCTTATGTTTATAAACACTGATCCACCTGCATGATGAAAGGAATCCCAATCAAGCTGTGGGACCACAGCAGCTTCCTCAAAAAGCACCATTTAGCTGGGGGTGGGGAGCCCATATTGCAAAGGTGTGGCATGCAGAAGGTCTCAGGGTTGATCCCTGGCATTTCCAATTAAGAGAGTCAGGTAACAGGTAGTTTTATTTATTTTCATTTAACGAAATGTGTCACTTAGTAAAAGCAAACAAACCTCTAAGTGGTTCACATAAAAAAATATAAAATATTCATAAAGAAAATACCAATAAAATCGGCAGACTTGGAAAAGCAAGTAAGCATAATCAAATTATGAAAATGTAGATAAGAATGAACAGAGATGGGACGGAAAAGACCCCCCCCTCTGTGCCCAAGACCCCAAGGAGCTACTGCCAATCAGAGTAAACAATGCTGCCATCGATGGACCAGCCGTCAGGATGAGGCAGCTTCCCATTTGACAGTGGGACAGAAGATGGTGGGCTCTCCTTCATTGGAGGTTTTAAAGCAGAGTTGGGATGGTCATCTGCCAGGGATTCTTCAGTTGTGATTCCTCTGTTTTCAAGAGGTTGGACTAGATGACCCTTGGAGTCCCTTCCAATGAATTATTTTGTGCAACATCCCACAGAAATGAACAGAGGCTCCCATGCTCTTGCACAGCTTCTCGTCTTTCTGAGGTGAGCCGGTGGTGGGATGGGGGAAAATATGTACACCTCTTGGAGAACTTTAAAATGACAGCTTCTTTAGGACAGGCATAGGATTTCCTGTTGACCTTCTGTGTTCAGAGTCAGTAAACCTCTAAAAGCCAACTGCTGTGAACAAACAACAGAGAGTGGTTCTTGCTGTTTGGCGGCAGAGTGCTGACCCAGCGTTTGTTTTCCTAAAACAAGCTTGTTCTGTGGGATTAGGTGGTGTTATGCCCTCTCTCTCCCATGACGGCTAACCCCCTACAGGCCGACTCTTCATTGGCTTTCGCTCTGTTCTTTGCATCCACAGAGATGTTTCCTTTCTCAGACCAGCAGTGCAGGGAGTAGTTGCATAGAGACCCATTCAAGGACCAAACCCCCTGAAAGGATGACAGAGTCAGGCATGGGCATAGCCATGTCTATATGTATTAAAAACACCCAAGAAGGTTTTCTGAGGAAGCACATGGTGAAGCTGCTGCCACTACCACACTTTCCTTCCTCCTGGATCCAGTCCAAGGCCTTTAGCATTAAGGCAAATCCTCTAACACGCCAAGAGAGAAGTGTGGGATTAATTAAAAACAGTACAGACCAAACATTTATGCTAATTCACGTAACACAGGACCTTACAAGATCCGCTTACTTTGTTAAGAACTTTTTCCCAGGAAGTTCGGACTTTGGCCAGGCTGCTTTCTGAAATACCATTTCAGAGGAAACATACTTTAATTACTGACAGCCAGCCTCTCTTCCCCTCACCTGGGAAACCCAGCCAGATGGGCGGGGTATAAATAATAAATTATTATTATAATATTATCACCTCCATTTGTGTACTTTCCAGCCTGATGAAGACTTCAGGAGAACTCAGAAACTTACACACTATTTTGTGTTATTTTGTCTTAAAATTGCTCTAATAAGGTGATTTTGGAACACTTAAAATTGGTGATTGTTTTTAAAAATACCTTCAAATACCAGATCAACATCCACAGCTGTTTCATTTTGCTCAGCAAGAACTGTATGGTTTTTTTCCTCACCCTTCCATGAACTGTTAGGTGTCACTCTTCTGTCCCTTTCTCAATCTATATTTTCCTTTCTTTTTTCTCATTAGCTCTTAGCTTAATCCAACAACTGGAATTGAACTCCAGCAGCAACATCGCTCCCCCCCCCTCAATTGGCCCACCCTGCTGTGGATTTCCACATCGCCCCCAATCTGCCAAGCCTAATGGCCGTTTACATTTTGAATTGATCTGTAAGAGTCTCTTGGGATGCAAAAGCCTTTCAAGATATTTAAATATTTCCTCCAGTACTTGGATTGTGCTTGATTGGATGACTCAAACCGGAATGGATGCTAGCAAATGCTGCAAGATATGATGATTTTCTCTCTTTTTAAAAGAGCTTAGTCTTCTCTTCCTTTGTCTTATTTTAAGTGCAGTTTTCCCCTCACATTCTTTGTGGCAAACTAGCAATTATCACGACAGTGTGTGTCAGCCTCTGGAAGTGGCATCACACTGCAGCTCTGTTCCCCACTGTATTTTTTCACTTACTGGTTCACAATTTATTTCAGCATCGTTGTGGCAAATGACTTTGCACAAAGGCAAAATGGCCAGTCATCACCTGGCTCTCGAGCAAAGCTGGACATTTTGCTCTTTGCTCTGGAAGTCCTACTTGACCCTTGGTAATTTAGGTTGGACTGAGGTTGTTCAGCAGCAAGGCCAGGGTGGGGATATGGGCTCGCTGCATGCTCCAAGGCACACCCTCCTTTATTCATCCTGACATGTTCCAGGACTGAGTCCTCTGGGTCAAAAGCCACCCCCTGCATTTCCTGGGTCTCCCCTATTTTTCTTTAGTGGTTCTGAGCTCGGAGCACCAGACCCTCCAAGTGTCCCTATTTTTCAGGGACATCCCTGATTTAGAGAAGCCGTCCCAGTTTCTGATTTGATCCCAGAATGTCCCACTTTTCTTTGGATGTCCCTATTTTCACTGGAGAAATGTTGGAGGGTATGGAGTTATCCAACCCCTGAGCCATCTGAAGACAATCCTGTATAGGGAAGTTTTTTTTAATGTTTAATGTTTTATTATGTTTTTATATATGTTGGAAGCTGCCCAGAGTGGCTGGGACAACCCAGTAAGGTGTGTAGGGTATAAATAGTAAAATAATCATTATGGAATGGGACGTCCCTATTTTCATCGGAGAAATGTTGGAGGGTATAGAGCACTATTCTAGAGTTTGCATACAGCCAGACCAGGGATGAGTTTTCAAAGGGAGTACTAAACAGATTTGGGTCAATGGTTATTTATATCATTCACAGCCTGCACCAACATTCAGTACATCCCCTGTTTCCCTTCTCATGGCAGGACTCTTTGATGTCTGTTTTTATTATTTTTTCCTCCAGAGCTGCTTTTGGTCCTCCTCTTCAAACTCTTTTCTGTTATGGCATCTTCCTAATCCCCCTGACTGTGTTTGTAAAGAGAAGAAGAAGAAGAAGAAGAAGAAGAAGAAGAAGAAGAAGAAGAAGAAGAAGAGGAGGAGGAGGAAGGGAGCTTGCTGGGCAGCCTTAGGGCAGAGCAGGAGAGGGGCTGGCCTAAGGAAAAGTTAGGAATGTGCCATCGGTGGGCACAGTTCAGTGATTTTGCTTAAAGGATCAAGTTTCTGTCCCTCATTAAGGCAAATATATGTATCAAAGCATATGGGTGATATCTGCTGAAATCTGAGGGCCAGAGCAATCAGATTCTTGGTTGTAGGGCACAACTCAATGACTGGCAAAGCCAGCATTATATATGCAAAACAGCAAGCATGTAAGTTTGTATAATAGAGCAAACTCCATTTCACTCTTTAAAAACCCATTTCTACTGTTTTATTAATAAAGTTGGATAGGTTAGACTATGTCCGGCCTTTACTGAGCATTCGTTCTGATTTTTTTAAAAAACAACAGCAACCAGGTTATATGACAATGAGCATTCATTCTGATTTGCTTCTGTGGTGTTTATATGTCTTCCCATTAATTTTTCATTCATTTATACACTTTTCAAAGCATTTCCCGTCACTTTCCAAACTGTAAAAAGTCTATGATTTGGGTCTCTCTCTCTCTCCTCTCTCTCTCTCAGATTTGTTGTGCTATGACAAGAGAGTGCTTCAATCCACTTTAACTCCGCAAACCTCAAGTTCCCATATACATACCTGCGTACTCTTCTCTCTAGGCACTTGAATCCCTCCTGCGAAATACTTGCAGTCTGGAGGCACCCTAAGAGCACTTCCCTGTTTGTCAAAGTTTAAAATGGAAAATGTGCCTTATTTGCCTAATGCATATAAGCTGCAGAATTTGGATGCAGAATTACCT
The DNA here is from genome assembly GCF_965112155.1 of Podarcis liolepis. Taxonomy (NCBI): domain Eukaryota; kingdom Metazoa; phylum Chordata; class Lepidosauria; order Squamata; family Lacertidae; genus Podarcis; species Podarcis liolepis. The sequence goes on along the minus strand of NC_139561.1, from coordinate 59,911,539 downwards.
TTTCATACGGGCTATCCCATGGCCACCGTTCTTATTCTTATATATTTATTTATACCCTGCCTTTCCTCCCGACAGGACTCAGTGAGGTCTTATTAAAAATAAGAACCACTAAAAACAGAAAAAAAATCATTTAAAAAATTAAACATTGATAGAATTAAGACGAGATACATATATAAAATCTATTAAAACCATACCAATAAAAACAGCACAGCACCATACCTTTCATTAAAGCAGTCCCCCCAAGCCTGTTGGAAGGGTCTGCTGTACAAGTCCTGTTGCAGTGGAGGGGAACCGCAGAAACCTGCAGAACAAGTTCACAGCCAGAGCTAAAGTTCTGTTAGATGCTGCAATTGGTGCACCCTGGGAGCTGGTCTTCCCTTGCTCCCTTCTAGCTCCTTTGGTCTGTCACTAACAGGGGAAATGGAGCATCTGTGTCTCCCACCAATGAAACTTTGACAGGGGCACACCAAGCAGCTTCCTTGCTGCAGGACCCATCTGTGTTACAGTAATTAATCCATCTGGGACCTGAGCAAGGAGGGAGTGACCTGCACCTTCCAAAGGGGAGCAATTTCCGAGGGACGAGTTGAAGAAGAAGAGGAGCCACCAGCTGGTCTTTTGGAAAGAAGATGCAACTTGTAGGGGTGGTCCTTCACAACAACATCTTAGCTGCACTTCCACTTCACAAATGGAAAGAAAGAGGAATCCCTTTCTGCATAATGGAACCACTCCAGCTCCTTGTAATAATAATAATATGATAATTTATTATTTATACCCAGCCACCCTGGGCGGCTCCCAACAAAATATTAAAAACATGATAAACATCAAACATTAAAAACTTCCCTAAACAGGGCTGCCTTCAGATGTCTTCTAAAGTTTGCTTATTTCCTTGACATCTGATGGGAAGGCGTTCCACAGGGCGGGTGCCACTACCGAGAAGGCCCTCTGCCTGGTTCCCTGTAACCTCACTTCTTGCAGTGAGGGAACCACCAGAAGGCCCTCGGAGCTGGACCTCAGTGTCTGGGCTGAGCGATGGGGGTGGAGACGCTCCTTCAGGTATACTGGGTTGAGGCCGTTTAGGGCTTTGAAAGTCAGCACCAACACTTTGAATTGTGCTCGGAATTGTACTGGGAGCCAATGTAGGTCTTTCAGGAACTTGAATAACCTTGGGTGCCCTTTCCTGACCCCTTTTGCGTTCTCATAGAATTGTAGAGTTGGAAGGGATACCAAGGGTCATCTAGTTCAGCCCCCTGCAATGCAGGTTCTGACATGTCCTATTTGAGGTGCAGCGACCAGAATGATATTCAAAGTGCAGTTGCACCACAGATTAGTGGAGTGGCGTTATGATATTGGCAGTTTTAATGCTGAACCCCCATCACTCCACCTAGCACATCTGTGCTGGCTGGGATTGGTGGGGGTTGTAGTCTAAAACATTAAGCGAAATAGAATGGAGAAAACAATTTTCACAGTCAGCACTTCCATCAAAACTTCCTGCTGCGGATCTGCTCCTCTTATAAAACAGGTAGACTATTGCATGCCTTTTCACAAGCACCCCTCAAAGCATTGCTGCTCCACGCCTGGAAAGCAGGTGGAACAGAAAGGGAAGTGGTCAGGGCATGAAGCACCTGATCTGCCTTGTCCTGTCCCATTTTCCAATAGGCCTCTGGTTTTTTGATCTTGCAGCCTCATTGCAAGGCCAGAGCGCAGCTGTGGAAAGGCAGCCTGGCATAATTAGCTGCTTGCTTTCCTCTGCGGGCAGCAGGGGGAATTAACACACTCAGCCAAGTGAGGATTTATCGCTGACTACACACAGTGTGAGGACGGGAGCATTATGCTCATGACTGTGTTTGCAGAGAGAGAGAGAGAGAGAGAGAGAGAGAACACACACACTCTTTGCTTTATATTCATGGATCCTGCTAACCAGTGGGAGGACACTTCTCTTTTTCGCACACTCAGTTAAATCCAGTCCTTCTGCTTTTTCTGTTTGCCACCTTCAGAATTCTGGGTTTTAAATGCAAAATTTTTTTTGGGGGGGGAAAGGGTGTTGGGTCTCTAACAACCACCAGCCACACACTAACATACATACCTTAGGTAATGCTATAACATCTCATGTATGACACACACAGGAGAAAATGTACAGGTATTTGAATTTTTTTCCTGTTGTATTTCTTAAACGTGTCACACACACACACACCCTATGAAATTCATTCTTAATGAATGAAACAAGTCACACAAGGGTAAAGATTTAGCAATTAAAAAAGATCAAACGCACAAGGTCCTGCTTGGCCTCTGCCTTATCCATTTTCCCTCCTCTCATCCTCTCTGGAGCTGGGGGTGGCAGGCAGGGGGCATTTCTAAGGCTGAATGATTTGTACTCCCAATTTGTTTCGGGAACTTTCCACCTTACAGTAGTGATAATATATCATCACAGGGAGCCCAGTTTTTCTGGAGGGACTCTGTGCTACAGGGCACTTTGAATAAAAAATTAATCCTGACCCAGTGGAAGCTGTAATAAAATGTTGCAGGCAAGAGTGAGTCTGTTCATGGTCCTAGCCAAACATGCCCTCTTCTAGGATACTTATTTCAGCCTCTACCAACCTGGCGCCCTCCAGTTGTTGGTGGACTACAACTCCAATCAGCCCCAGCCAGCATACTTTATTCCACCACCCCTGCTAGCCAGCATTGTGCACACACTGAGCATGTTCAGTCCTCATTGGCTTTCTTCCCTAAACATTTACTGTATTCTATTGCTGCAATCTTTGGATTTCCCCCAAACATGCTGAGACTTCCTTCTTGAGAGAGAATGGGGGCCATTTTGGCTAGATAAGGGTCCATATTTGGGTCCACTGATTGGATATTAGTAAAGGACCCCTGGACAGTTAAGTCCAGTCAAAGGTGACTATGGGGTGCGGTGCTCATCTCGCTTTCAGGCTGAGGGAGCCGGTGTTTGACCACAAACAGCTTTCCGGTCATGTGGCCAGCAGGACTAAACCGCTTCAGGCACAACAGAACACTGTGACGGAAGCCAGAGCGCACAGAAATGCCACTTACCTTCCTGCCGCAGTGGTACTGGTGTACTTTCTGCTAGGTTGGCAAAAGTTGGGACAGAGCAACAGGAGCTCACCCCATCATGTGGATTTGAACCACTGACCTTCCAGTCAGCAAGCCCAAGAGGCTCAGTGGTTTAGACCACAATGCCACCTGCTCCCTTGAATATCGCTTGAATATTAGTATATGGCAGTTGTAATGTGGGAGGTAACACACACACACACTTGGAGGATTTGCAGTACTGCATCAGTCTTGGATTTGCATGGACAAGAGAAGGAAAGTTTTAAAATGATGGTTTTAAATAACAGCGGAGAGTTGAGTAAAGGAAACAGAAATAGTGTTTTTTTAAAAATTGCAGAGTAAATGATGATGGGATAACACCGAGGGAAAGAGTGACAGTTTAAAACAAGGTTTGAGTGCCATGAGAATGGAGCTGGGAAAGGCATTGTTGTGTTAGTTTCAAATCATAAAATTGTAGAGTTGGAAAGGACCACAAGGGTCATCTAGCCCATCTCCCTGCAATGCAGGAATTTCAGTTAAGGCATCCATGACAGACGACTATTCGCTTAACAAACTCCAATGAAGGGAGAGTCTACCACCTTCTGAAGGAGTCCATTCCACTGTCAGACAGCACTTACTGTCAGAAAATTCTTTCTGATATTTAGCCGGAATCTACTTTCTTGTAATTTAAAGCAATTGGTTTGAGTTCTACCCTCCAGAGCAGGAGAAAACAAGCTTGCTCCATCTTCCATGTGGTAGCCCTTCAGATATTTAAAGATGGCTATCGTATCTCCTCCCAGTCTCTCCTCTTTTCCAGGCTAAACATACCCAGCTCCTTCAACCATTTCTCATAAGGCTTGGTTTCCAGACCCCTGATCATATTGGTCTCCCTCTTCAGCACATGTTCCAGCTTGTCAACATCCTTAAATTGTGATTCTCAAAATTGGACACAGTACTCCAGGAGTGGTCTGATCAAGGCAGAATAGAGTGGTATTATTATTATTATTATTACTGATACTCTGCCCATCTGGCTGGTTTTCCAGCAACTCTAAAAAACATATATAAAAACATTGTAAAATATCTAGCATTAAAAACTTCCTGATACAGGGCTGCCTTCAGTACTATTATTTCCCTTGATCCTTACACTAGACTACTTTGGAGGCAGCCTAAAATAGCATTAGCTTTTTTTGCTGTTGCATCACTGTTGACTCAGGTTAAGCCTGTACCTAGATCCTTTTCACATATACTACTTGCAAGTCAGATGTCCCTCATCTTATATTTGTGTAGCTGGTTCTTCCTGCCTAAGTGTAGAACTTGACATTTTGTTCCTAATGAAATTCATTTTGTTAGTTTTGGCCTAGTTCTCTAATCTGTTAAGTCAATCTTTAATGCTGGTTCTGTCTTCTGTGGCACGCTTTGGGTATGGTCAGTCAATGAGCTACAAATCCACCTAACAGTAACTTCATCAAAAGCCTTACTGAAATCAAGATAACATTTTGTCTACCGCATTCTCATGATCCGCCAAGCTTGTAACTCTATCAGAAAAAGAAATGAGATTTGCCTGGCGTGACTTGTTTTTGAGAAACCCATGCTGGGTCTTAGTAATCACAGCATCCTTTTCGAGGTGATCACAGGCTGACTGTTTAATTATCTGTTCGAGGATCTTCGCTGGTATCGACATCAAGCTCACCAGCTGGTAATTACCTTCCCACAATCATGTATTGCACTCCTGATACCATGTATTGTCTTCAACAGGAAGTTCTATATTAAATATAGTAAATTAGAAAAGGTATTTTGTGAACAAGCAAACATCCATATATGTGCAACCTCCATCAGCTGAACTTACCCTTTTAAACTGAACAAGGTAACTGACAGGCTTGCTTTTAAGGTTCTATTCATCTTAAGGTTACAGGGGGTGTCTGCAAAGGGCCTGCATGGTAGAGGAGGAATGCATGGAAATTGGGGGGGGATCTGTGTGCAAGGGAGAGTTGAGAAAAGTGTGTAGAGCAGAGAGGGGAAAAATGGGGCAGAAAAGGAGGTGGCACAAACTTAGGGGTGAAGCTGAAAATGGATGCAAGGTGGGGCTGCACAATAGTAGTTTCAGAAATGGAGTTGGGGAAAGTGAAAAGCAAGCTTAGAAGTTGCATGGGGTGATAAGGGGAAGCTCTATGGCAGGCACCCCCAAACTTGGCCTTCCAGCTATTTGGGACTACAAGTCCCATCATCCCTAGCTAATAGGACCAGTGGTCAGGGATGATGGGAATTGTAGTCCCAAAACAGCTGGAGAGCCAAGTTTGGGGATGCCTGCTCTATGGGTTAATATGAGGGGGGAATGGCAGGGGGTTGGGTAGCAGTGTGAGCAGGGACACAGCCCTTATTATTAATCTTTATGTATCTACAGAGACAGGCAGGCAGGCTGGGGCGGGGGGGAGAGCGCCTGTCAGAAAGGCAAACAGGGAGCAACCAGGGAACTGTGTGACTTTATTGAAGTGGCAGGTAAGGTTTAAAAGCAACATTTCCTAGCTTCCCAGCAGATGACAGATGACAGTTCTAGGCTGGTAGGTATGGCAGAAGGGAACAGAATCCCAGCCTGGAGCTCTCTACCTGTAAATAAACATGAGTTGATCCAGCTAAAACTGGCCCAAATCCTTTGCAGTAACCTGCAAATCTCAATACAGGTATTACAGAAGATCAGGCAACCAAACAGCTGGTCCCTGCATACCTCAGACTTGCAGAACTACATGACAGCTCCTAAAATGATATAGCTGGCTAGCTAGAGACTGAGACAAGGGATTTGAGGAAGAGAAAAGGGGGTTCTGAGAATTCCACCAAGCATGAAAGCAGAAGATTGGTAGAGACCCAAATCCACAGAGGCCTCCTGTTTCCCTGAATGAAATCCCAGAAGCCTTTGGCCTCCTCCAGTAATAAAACTTCCCAAGTTACTGACTGGCAACAAAACAAGAAACTCTGGGCAATTTGGTAGCCTTTTTGCCACAAATAACTATTGCACACTCTTTATGTTAGAGAGTGGGACATCACTCTCTGAGAATTCAATTACTCAACAGAGGATCTCCACTTAAAGAGGTCTGTAAGAAGGAAAATGGTTGCTATTTATTTATGCAGGGCCATGAGCGTGTGCTAGGCACCATAGAGGCTGTGGGGGCAACACCCTCTGTCCAATGGCCCTCTGCTAGAAAAGATGTGAATTTGTAATGCAAAAGAGGAAGGATCAAGGAAGAGTCTGAACAGATGGAAGTGAACAAGCCAAAAGGAGAGGTTAACACAGGGCTACTCAAAGGGCAAGAGTCCAAATGACTCACACACCCTCCTGTTAACTTGACATGGGCCACAACTCCCACCCATGGTGCAAGAGGACTGTCCAACAGACTGTAGAAGCCCACTGACCATCAGTCCAGATCCATTTGTTTTCTTATACTGCACTCATTATTGGCACCCCAAAATATGTCTTCTTCATGGCAAACTTAACCAAGAGGAACATGGGGGAGCTGGGTTGATGCACAGAGATGGGAAGACTGCTCTAGACCCAAGAAGTAGCACAAAACATAGAGATGGAGGTGCGTGGGTGGGAAGCAAAGGATCTGACAGAACCACAGCACCAAACTAGAACTGGGCAAGGTTAAAAACCTCACTCAGCCATGAAGCTTATTATGTGACTTTTGGGGCCAGTCACCCTCTCTCAACCTAACCTCTTCCACACATTTTTTCTGAAGATAGAAAGGGGAGGGCACTGTGTACCTTAAGCTGCTTGAGAGAAGACAGGTAGATGTAAATGTAGTAACAGACAGGCTTGTCTGAGACAGCAGGAACAAGTGGTGGAAGGAAGCTAACATTTTCAGCACCTAGATCGGGATGCAGAACCTCTCTCTTGGTGGTGCTAGACTACAACTCCCATAAACCCTGACCACTAGGCTGTGTGGGCTGCTGAGAGTTGGGATCCCAGCAACATCAGGAATGACAGATTCCCCAGCCATGTTCTCTGACTGAGGTGGTTGCCTTCCATGTTGTGCATTCCACACTTTCACAGATTCCAAGCAAATGGCCACTTGCAGCTCTGTAATAACAAAGATGGGGGGAAAGAAAACGACTTCAAGCTTAATGTTCAAGACCCAAAGAGGCAGTTTTATTCAAGCCAGGAACAGTCTGCCACTTCACTAGACACACAAGAGAGGAGCAGTTGGCAGCTAAAGGAAAATTACTAAAGTCAATTGTCTCCACACTAACCAGAAGTTGTTGATACATTAGTGATAGAACTCTTAAAAAAAAAAGGGAAGAGAGACTGGGAAGTGACTCCTGCTCTGCTTCCTCCAGGGTAAGTAGCAAAAGTTCAAGGTGTGGAGTCAAATTTGCCAGAATGGTTGTCAGGAGGGGTGTATTTTCCCTCTTTTATCAGCTTCTCCCTCTGTGCCTGAATCGCCATCATTCGCTTCACCTGCCAAAGGAACAGAAGAGAGAGTTGGGATGTCACCTTCTGAGTTAAATCTTGCCCTCTCCAGCAGGTCAGAGCACGTAGGGATTTGTAAAGGAGCATGTTCCCATTGCTGAAGGTCTCAGATTTAGCACTCCCTTTAATATGCTCTAACTCACTGGAGGGTGACCAGATGCAAGGGAAAACGTGGAAACCCTTTCCCTTTAAAAATTGTGCAAAAGAGGAGACTGCTTTGCCACTCCTTTGTGAGAAGTTGCACCTGCCCAACTCAGATCAGGGTGGGGAGAGAAGGGGGGAAACGGACATACACAAGATTTTTTTTAGAGTGGGTTATAAGCCAATCTTGAGTTCAAATAGACGGACAACTCTGCTACTTTCAGTCTTGCAGTTCTGTTCTTTAGATCAAAGTCTCATAATCTTTCAGCATCAAGGCGCAGAGTGAGAGCCAGGAGGTACCTTACTAGCAAAAGGCTTTGATGGGCTCCCACACATGGCTGCCCTCCAGATGGCCTGCTATTCTCTACTTGCCACAAAATGATCTTGGTCTGCCAGACTCCTGAGGTGCCTGCACAGCTGACCAAGATGTTCAAGCTGGACTGTCAGCTATGGAGATGTGGGAAGCCCAGTTAGGGATGGGCAATTTTGTTAACAACAGATGGGGCTGGGGGAGGTGAGGAGAGGAGAGAGGCTATGAAGCAGCAATGCCTTGCTCCCGTTGCATGATGAAAACATTCAAAGGGGTGGGCCAGTTACATTGAAAGATGGCAAGAAGCTGCGGCTTGGAAAATATTTTAACTTTTCTCCCAGCTTACATCCACAAACCCAACAGGAGTTTACACTTTGGAATTCCCCCTGCTTCCCCCACCCTGAGAGCATCTCAAAAGGTGTCCCATATATTGGCAAAATTCATGAGTCAGAATTTACCAGGCCATTTGGTCTGACTACACTGCAAGGCAGCATCACACATCAGCCCTGCCCTTGGGGGGTCAACCAATGGATCCCCGACACTAGCGCACAAAAAGCAGAGCCTGCTTGCAGTTAGCAGTATATAGAGTAAGGGCTATTCCCTTACCCCAAGTCAACCACTTGCTTTGGACCTCAATTACATATCAGTTTATTACACCCACACTAACTACGGTTGTGAATTACTCTACCTCTCTAATGTTCTCACTGCAGTGAGAAGGAAGCACAGCTGCTTCTCTTTCCTTTGCCCCTCATGTTGGGAAGACAAATGGTAGCTCTGCATGGCATCAAGGATGGATGGGAATACAAGAGAATTCTGCCTTTGAAATGAGCTGCCTACCAATAACTTCTGCCCAGGGAAAGCAAACTTACTACATTTCTATTCTCCCCAAAACTGTCCATACCATCTCTTTCAAGCAGCACATAGGAAGAGGCAGTCAACTTCTGCAGATACTCCAGCAGTAAGAAAAGCAAACAGACAAATACTTCCTTGCACACAGATGCACACTTGCTGACCCTGAGTCCCTGCTTCAGGTCTCCCACTCACCATTTTTTTCTTGCTTAGACATTCAGCAAGATCCTCCATCTCCTGCTGGCACTCCTTCTTTGCCCTTACAGATCCAATGCCATCAGAACACTCCAGCCACTCCTTCTGAAAGGCAAAGCAGAAACTGGCCTGCTTGTGGGGCTGCTTGGAACTCCCAATGAGCAACCACCTGTCAACATCAATGCCCAGCTGGTTCTGGAGATCGAGAAGTGGCATGGCTGAGAGGGGGAGAAAAAACACCAATAAAGAAATGATCCTAAATGTGCGTAGCTAGGTGTGTAGCTGAAGAGTAGCCAGGTGACTCAGGAAGAAATCCTCCTTAGGGGGAACATTAGACCAGGGGAGAGAGAAGCAGGAAGTTCTGGGAAGAAAGGCTTTAAGGTGAGCATGTTCAAGCAGGAACAAATTAATCTGATGGTTGACTGCTTTCATCTTTGAAGTGGCAGTGGTGGATAAATAAAATATTCCAGTTTAATATGATCTCTTTTCTCCTTTTTTAAAAAACACCGCCTAACACATCTTCAAGTGGAGGATATGGATAACACACTTGGCAACGTCTAGGAGCTACCAGAGGTGAGGTCAGCTAGCATCACTTACTGTACCACTGCACCAAGTAATGAGGAGCAGGAAGTAGGGCTACAGCCACAGCACCTGCCCACACCTTTCTGGGGGTGAAAGCCCACCCAGGGCTGTGTGCTAGCTCTGCACTACAGTCCCCCCCCACACTCGAACCAAAACAGGGGTGACACCAGCAGACTCAGGGTAATTACGAGATTTGCAATGATACAATCAATCTTTAATGGGGAAAAACCTTCACAGTCCCTAGGTTACTCAATGGCAAGGAACACTGAATAAGAGGCTGGAGAAATGAAAACTGGGTGGCTGGGAATGGAACTGAGTGGCTAGAGAAGTAGTACAAAGGAAGAGACACATAGACAGAACTACTCCACTGTTTGATTAGGTCATTCCCCAAGTTCACATTGAGAAACTATTTTTAAATGTCCCTAGGGAGAGAAGCGAGAGCTGACCATAGAAATCAATGGAGAAATCAAAGATTTTAACACAGCTAGGAATGGGCAAAAGTGTGCCCCACAAACATACATGTGTGTGCATATTTTTTTTATTTCTCAGAAATTTGGAAACAGTTTGAAGAAGAAAAATTGCTTCTGTTGTGAACATTCATTGTAGGTTTTTTATGTCTGGTTAATGCTGACAATAAGGAGAGGTTTCCAAGTCTAGATAATTCTCCCCCCACCCTGCCCCCCATAATAGTGATGGTTTCAAAATAATAATTCCATAACTGGTAGAAATCCAAGATACATTTAAGGACTTAATGGTTATAGCACCGTACTACTCCCGCTCTAATGCTGAATAAGCTGCAATTACCATCTGGATAAAATCAATGCAATCATATTTCTAAACTCCCTGTAAACTGATACACTATTTCATTTATTTCCCACACTCTTCTCAAAGGAGCCCAATATGACAAACACTAGGAAATATGATTAAAAATAAAATGAAAACATATTCAAATTTTAAAACACATGTTTCCAAGTCATGTGCCTGAATGGGCCCACTGAAGCATAAAGTTTTCAGGGTGCACCTAAAACAATATAGTGAATGTTGCTGCCTCATGTCAATAGGAAGGGAGTTCCACAGCTAAAGGTAGAGTGTTGCCACTCTAAAGGAACTACAGTGGTACCTCTGGTTACGAACTTAATTCGTTCTGGAGGTCTATTCTTAACCTGAAACTGTTCTTAACCTGAAGCACCACTTCAGCTAATGGGGCCTCCTGCTGCTGCTGCACCGCCACCACAAGATTTCTGTTCTCATCCTGAAGCAAAGTTCTTAACCCGGGGTACTATTTCTGGGTAAGCGGAGCCTGTAACCTGAAGCGTATATAACCTGAAGCGTATGTAACCCAAGGTACCACTGTACTCATAAACTTGGATCCAACACTGTGTGACATTTGTAGAAGTTAAAGTTTTGCAGATCAAATTCGCATGCAGGTAAGATGATCCCTTAAGTAAATGAGTCTTAAACCGTTATGACTGTAAAATCTGTGAGCTTGCCAAATACACCTAAAACATTTACATATTTAAAGCAAGCTTAAATCCAATGAGAAGATGTTTCAAAACAATTCATTTCCCTCCAAAATCCCCCCCCCCCAGACTTCAAAATATTCCCAGACTACATCCCGCTTCACATCCGCACACCCAGCTTCAAAGTTTCCAGAAGTTTAGCAAATCTGGGAGCAGGGCCAGCCCTACCATTGGGCAAACTCAAAGGAGATGGTTTAGCCTCTGTTGAAACAGGCAGCACATGGTTAGTGCATCTAACCAACCCAGTGGTTACCAAGGTGGGTTACCTTGGGAGAGGAGGAAAGTGGGCAGAAAGGGGTGCTGGAGGTGTAAATTAGTATCTGACTTTGAAAAGTTGGTTTCACTGAATCAAGTTCATCACTTCTGTCGAATGAATTAAACTAAATATCTTTAATTGAATTTTGAATAAGTATGCAATTAATTGTTACTGTTTTGAATTTTATTGCGCTATCTTCCTTAGTGGGCCGTACAAACCGCTGTTCTGAATAATGCTTTTTATGGGGTATGGTGAGGGAACGATCCCAAAAAAGATTTGGGAACCACTGCTCTAAACTATTCTTATGGCATTTTTGTTGCCAGGAGGACGGAGAGAGGAAGGGGCTTTCTAAGCTACCTCGACCAGCCTGGGCGCTATCATGCACCAGGGACTGAAGGGAGCTTCAAGGAGCAGCAAACTCTTCTGGGGGCGACCCTCCCTCAGACTACCGCCCACCCTTCCGCCAAAGGCATAGGTAACAGACCCCAGAACCTGCTTCAAGTAATGGCTCTGGATTTTTATCTTGCAGGGAACTTTGCTACACAGCTTGTCCCTCCCCGCCGCAGGCAGACGGGGTGGGGGAGCGAAATGGATACCCTTCCCACACAACCCCTCCCACCTGCCCCTTACACCTGAGTAACAACCCCCCCCCCCGGCCTTCCTTACCTACCTGTCCTTGCGAGCGTTCGCGACAGTGCTGCCGTCAGGCGTGCCCCTCGCTTTCACGACAGTCGCGGCTGGACGTAAAGCAGCCACAGCTCCCTCCGGAGCTCGCGGAGGATTCCGCTCAGATTACGTGTACGTGAGACACAGAGAACAGAAAAATGAAGAGTGACTCGCCGTCTCGGGAGTTAACTTCCGGGCTTACATTGGATAAACCATTTTTTAAGAACGAATCTCCTCGCCCTCTGCCGGTGGGAGGGAAGTGAGAGCGGCCTCCAGGGACGGGCTGAGAAAGCCAGAACGTGAACGGGCAGCAGGCGTGTTGGACGGTAAGGTGCAGTGGTGAGCGTTTCGGATTAAGACCTGGGTGACCAGGGTTCAAATCCCCATACAGCTCCCCTGTCTAACCTACCTCGCAGGGTCGTTGTACGGATTAAATGAGGAAGGGAATCTCCTTAGAAAGGAAAATAGGTGGGATATAAACGTAATGAATTATTATTATTCAGGTTTCTAGTTTAATTTTGTTCAGTAAGTTGGTTTTTAAAGAATTTAAACACTAGTCCTGCCAACTCGCACCCAGTTGCAACTGTGATCTATGAGGGTGGGCAGGTGTTGCTGAAGACAACGTAATCTGTCTGCATTGTACTCCGATGTTAACGCTGCAGGTCAAAGATGGGGCTGAGGCCAGTTTGGATATCCAGCCAGCCCAATCCTTATGCCAGAAGAGGAAAAGAGGAGGATCCCTCGGGTTGTAATTGAGGTAGGCAGATGCCCTACTTCTCAGAGGACAGACCTCCGCTCTCACATTGCCACAGCTCTGTTATAAGACCAGCTCCACCAGATCATAGCTGTCAACGTTTCCCTTTTTTTAACAGAAATTCCCTTATTCTGAATAGGATTCCTTGCAAGAAAAGGGGAAAGTTGACAGCTATGCACCAGATTCTTCCTAGCTCTGGAGTGTTTCCATTTCAGCTACCAAATAACTTTGTAAGAATTGGTACCCAAAGTATGCTCCCCATTTCCCTTCCCATCTCATTTCCCTTTGGCCAGTGAAGTCCCCCTTGCCCTGATGTGTTTTGCAGCTCTTTCCTCCTTGCTGTTCACATCAGCACCGCTCCATTCATATCAGATTTGTTTCTGTTTGTGTACACACCAGTCAGTGCACATTGATTGGGCAGGAATGTCTTCAGCCTGTGCAAAGGTGTTCAGACCTTGACTAGAGATGAATTAGTTATAGCTTAAGGTTTGAGAAACATAACCATCAAACACTAGTCTTTTACAGTGAAGTAAAGGAGACATACGCATTTTGGATAGCCTTCGCGTGAACATGGATTTAAAAACCCAGCACTGGACAGTGAGCCAGTGTGATGTAGGGGTTAGATTGTTGGACTAAGACCTGGGAGATCAGGGTTCAAATCAGTCACTGCTTCTCAGCCTAACCGACCTCACAGAGTTGCTGTGGGGATTAAGTGAAGTGGGGGAGGGGAATCATGTATGCCCCTTTGAGGAAAAGGTGGGATATAAATGCAATAATAAACCACAGGCAATGGGAGTCTGAACACAGCCTTCGCTGATTGTTTGTAAGCCACTCTGGGAGCCTTTTTGGCTGAGGAGCAGGGTACAAATGCTTTCAAAAAAATACCTGAAGGTTGCCTGGTCCAAATTCAGTTTAAAGAAACCTAAGGAGGAAGAGTAGGAGCCTTTCAATGACACCTGAACAGCAGGCTGAGCAGGCACAAAGCAGGCCACCTGGTCTTTCCCACTAAGCTGAGATGTATTTCTACTTAAATAATAGTAATTATTTTAAGATGTGCATCTCTCTTTAAATCAATACATGCAATATATATGCAACTCTGTGGTCACTTTATTTTTGCAAGGCCTAAGCAGCTACTCTAAAGGTGACATCTGGGCACCACCCTCTCCCAGCCCAAATCCAGGGCTTAACTGCATGTAAAAAACCTTGTGGTCTGTGTTTACTTAGAAGTAAGTCCCAATGTCTTCAACTGAGTTAACTGCTAGGAAGCAAGTGCTTAAAATCAAAACCAAATAAAGGTTTATCCTATGTATCACTCTAATTCTTCTATATCTAGAGAGAAAACAGAGATTTCACAAATTAATGGGAAAGAACAGCCAGCATCATAGACAAGAGATGGCAAGACAGCCACAAGGCCACCAGCAGGTGCTGGCAGAGCCTTCCTCTGCCTCTGCTCTACCATTACTTCCTTTACTGTATTCATATTTTATCATGCCCTTTCCCCTCAGTGCCCTGTTGGCAAGAGGCGGAACAGCACAGGGTTTAAGGGAAACTTTTAAGCACCCCACCCTCACAACTGGTACTTTTCAGATGTTTTTGACCACAACTACCAGCCTGCACAGCCATGTGATGCCAGGGCTAATGGGATCATGGCTGTATTGTTTGGGGCTGATGACAGCTGTCGTCCAACACAGGTGAAGGACACAAGGTTGGGGTGGGCTGATTTTAAGACTTTTGCGCCTTAACAGGAAGCAGGCACAAATTTTGGACTCATGCCCCTGTTGTTAAGCCCAGGTGTATTTTAATGCATGTGAATTGATTGCATAAGAAATATATAAACTGAGTAAGAATTGTGTTATTTGCTGTAAGTGGGTCAAAGCTTTGGAACTAAAAAATCAGGGCCTTAAGCTAGTTTATATCATCCCTGCTAGGCACTCTGTCATGCTCCCAGTTCCTCCCCCTTTAAAACTCCTGAAAATCTACCCCCCTCATGCACACTTGCCTAACTGCAAGCTCCATGGAACACAATGGGACTTGACTTCCGAGTAACATGCACAGAATTGCCTTGCAGCAGAAGTAAGTTGCACTGCATTCAGTGGCGCTTACTCATAGCTAGGTATGCATAGGACCACTGTCATGTTTAGGGAAGCTTTTAATGTTTAATAGACTATTGTATTTTAATATTTTGTTGGAAGCTGCCCAGAGTGGCTGGGGAAACCCAGCCAGGTGGGCAGGGTATAAATAATAAATTATTATTATTATTATAGCTTAAGAATGATCTTGAAAAATCCATTTTGTGGGTAGGCAGAACCACACAGGGGAAGTTGGTCTGGTTTGGAGCGCTACCACTGAGTTTATTATTGTAAACCAGAGAAATGCCCATTCTGCAGGCGAACCCTCCTTTGAATCTATGCCCCAGCTGCACCCACTGGTCCTGGGAGCTTGCCACCAGACCTCACAAACAGGGACAAGGATTGCTGGAGGAGACTGAAGAGAGTGAGCTTGTGTCATTTGGAGTAAGGCTGCTTGCTTGCTTTTCTGAGCTGTTTAGAAGTTTGATAGATTGATAGCAGGCCTCAGGGAGTGGCTGAGTGCTCTGCTAGAGGCCTGATTACTTTTCCTGATTGCTTTTCTTTCATTGCGAGCCAGAGGGTGTGTGTGTGTGGCTGATTGCTCTGTGGGAACACAGGATCTGAGGGGGAGGAGCTCTGTGGGAACACAGGATCTGAGGGGGAGGAGCTCTGTGGGAACACAGGATCTGAGGGGGAGGAGCTACAGCTGAGAGGAAGCCAGGCTGAGGGAGGACTTAGCAACCAGCAGCAGTCAAACTTAGCTCAGTGCAGATCCTGGGAGCTTACAACCTGAGCTCGCAAACAGGGCCATCTTCCGTTCCCACATTCTTCCCAGACAGGCATGTGATTTGCACCAATCTCACCTGCAGCATCGGAAGCATGAAATACTAACACCTGAGGCCCACCTAGCCACACCTCAAGCAACAGGACAACATGCACAGTTACTTGATAAAGCTGAGTTGACTGAGATTGAGCATCAAGATAGATGGGGTGCCCCCAGGGTGGAGGAAGATTGCCCATTGCAAGAGTCTAACCCAGGGGTCTGCAACCTTTAAGACAAAAAGAGCCACTTGGACCCGTTTCCGAAGGAAAAAACAACTGGGAGCCGCAAAACTCGTCATTATAAAAATAAATTTTTTCTCACTTTTTTATTATTTCTTTGTTTGATCCCTCAGAATTACTCCTCCTCATAGAAAAAAACGTTAAATTAACAAGTTACCTTTTTTGTGTGTGTATTCTTCACTCCCCTTCAAAACAGTGACCAGCGTACATGCCCCCTTTCAATGCAGTGACCAGCGTACATGCCACTTACAATGTAGCGGGTGGGCGGGCGGGAAGGTGACGTTGGGACGGGGACGGTGCATGACTAATGCACGCACCGCCCCCATGCGACATCACAGCCAGTACAGCGCCCGCCACAGTGGGGAGTGTTGAGGCGCACAATGCGCCTCCTCCCCTCGCTAGTATCCCCTGGAGGAATGTGATGCACAGAAATAGGGCAGTCTCAAACCACACTATGTCATTAGAGTTGCAGAATCGCTACCATGCTCTCACCTTAGACACTGATTCTGGGCCAGAGGAGCTAGGGCAGCCTCAGAAGACACGAAGGTGGCTGTGAAAGGTGCAGAGCACAGAACGATTATTCCCCCCCACCCGAGAAAAAGACAGGAAGAGATGGATTTGGAGGAGTCTTTTTCCATTCTTGATCTAACCCCATCAGATCCAAGTACTGACTGTGGATGAGTGTGCTGATAACGTATTTGCTACGTTGACAAGCTGGGAGGAAGGAGTAGGAACAATAAGTTCCCGGCCTTTGTAACTTATCCCAACAATATCAAAATAAGCTCCAATAAACAAGAGGGGAAGACTCAAGAACAACAGAATCAGACCTCAGAACACTCCAAGCAGCCCTTTGGAAGGCACAGCCCATAGAATGATTCCTGCTACTCCCCAGAGGCGGAGGAGGAGGAGACGAGTGGTGGTGATAGGTGACTCCCTACTTAGGGGAAAAGAGGCAGTCATGTGTGGAGGAAACAGGGTATCATGGGGGGTGTTCTGTGTGCAAAGATTCACAGTGTGACGGAGAAGCTGCCAAGTCTTATAAAGCCCACTGACCACTACCCCTTTTTTCTGATTCATGTGGGTACAAATAATACTGCCACACATAGCCTGCAACACATAGCAAAGGACTATGAGACACTGGGCAGGGAGCTGAAGAGACTTGGGGCACAGGTAGCCTTTTCATCACTCCTTCCTGTTGAAGGTCGTGGCCCAAGAAGAGAGGAAAATGCTTGAGGTCAACCACTGGCTGCGCAGGCGGTGTCGTCAGGAAGGATTTGGCTTCTTGGATCATGGTCTCCGCTTCCTTCAGGTAGGACTTCTGGCGAGTGATGGGCTGCACCTCACAGCAGTTGGCAAGAATGTGCTTGCCAAGAGTCTTGAGAATCTGATCAGGAGAGCTTTAAACTAGATCTTGCAGATGACACCAAACTGGGAGGGGTAGCTAATGCCACAGAAGACAGAATCAGAATTCAAAATGACCTTAACAAAATTGGAGAACATGGCACAAGCTAACAAAATGAATTTCAATAGGGACAAATATACAGTTCTGCACTTAGGCAGGAAGAACCAGATGCACAAATATAGGATTGGGGGGGGGGGGCTGGCTTACTAGCAGTACATTGAAAAGGATCGAAGGGTCTTGGTGGACCACAAGCTAAGCATGAGTCAACATGATAGCCATCTTCAAATATCTTAAGGGCTATCAAATGAAGGATGGAGCATGGTTGTTTTCTCCTGCTCTGGAGGGTAGGACTCGAATCAATGGCTTCAGGTTACAAGAAAGGAGATACCAACTAAACATTTGGAAAAACTTTCTGACAGTAAGAGCTGTTAAGCAGTGGAACAGACTCTCATGAGAGGTGGTGGACTCTCCTTCCTTGGAAGGTTTTTAAACAGAGGTTGGATGGCCATCTGTCACGGATGCATTAGCTGAGATTCCTGCATTGCAGGGGGTTGGACTAGATGACCCCTGGGGTCCCTTTTAACTCTATGATTCTATGATCATTTGCCGACTCACTTCTGCACACTCATGCATAGAACACAAGAGACGCCCAGATCAGGAGGAACAGGATTTATGTTGCATACTTAAAAACCACACAGCATTGGGGGGTGGGGATAAAAACAGCTCCTACTCAAGGGCAGAAAATGTGGGAGGCAGGCAGGCCAGAGAGAGAGAAAGAGAGAGAGGGAGAAGGTGTGGCAGGACTCTGTTGGGAGGAGGGTCTGGCCCCCGTGGTGAATGTTTGGCACGGCTTACATGATGCTTGCTGGAGTGAAGACGGGGGCAACGCACAGGGTGTCCGTGATCTCCCAGCCACAGGACAGGGGGGTGCATGTACTCTCCCGGTCCTCTTCCTCCGGGTGCAGCAGTTTCCCCTGAAGGAGCTGGACGGCTTCCCTGTGGGCCGCAGCAAGCCCAAGACAAAAGAGAAAGGACTCAGTTGCTCTCTTGGCTCAGTTTTCCAAACTGGTGCCCCTCTCCTGCCAGCAGACAATTCCCAGTTTGCTCTCATTCAACCCTGTGCTCTTAAAGAAATCCAGTGTGATTTGCCACCTGCCCACAAGCACAGGTGGAAATGGCACTCCTTTACCTTTATAAAAGTTTAATAACAGAGCTTCTGTGGCATTTTAAGAATTCTAAAAGTGTTTCAGATCCAAGCCCTCCCATCCTGGGGAACTAGCAGCCATCCAGTTGCCACTGGACTACAGTGCCCATCAGCAGGGGCGTACGAAGTGAGGGGTGGAGGGGGTGAGCCGCCCCGGGTGCCACTCTGGAGGTGTGTGTGTAACAAGATGGTCCCTGCCTGCCCCCAGCTGTAGAGCAGCCGAGGGCACGCACAGTAAGTATGGGCGCCGCTTGAGCGGCATCCCGTACCAACTGCACATGTGCGGCAGGTTGCCGCGCGTGTGCCACCAGGTGGGGCGTCCCGCCCCGGGTGCTGGAGAGGGTTCCTTCGCCACTGTCCATCAGCCCTGGCCATTAGGGCCAATGGCTGCAGCCCAGCGACATTTGGAGGGCCACAGCTTTCTCCACTTTTAGATCTGATACCATCTCCTGCTTCCCCCTCGCAAGGGGTTCTGGGAAATTATCTCACCAGGCCATTCTCGACATGGTGTAGTAGATCTGTGCTTGCTGGGCCCCACTGAGAGCTGAGGGAGCTGGCATGGTGTGAGCCCCCATGTTCTCAAAGATCAGCCAGTCCCCGGGGTGCAGTTCTGGGAGCTCCATGCCATCCGCAATGCAGTCCAGCCCATCCCCAGTCGGTCCCCAGAAACTGCTGCTGTGCAGGGGAAGATCTGGAGAGGGTTTCTGCATCGAGAGAAGTGGAGGAAACAGCTATGACTGGCTAGCCAGACCTTGCATGAATTTCTATGAGGACAAGAAACATGTATTTTAAAAAAGAAAGCGGAAATTCTCCAGCTTACTGAATCTCTGTCCCCAAAACTAACCAGAATTCTGAGTCAGGAGGAAGGGAGTAAAGTCTGAAATTAATACAGGCACTTCCCACAATGTTTAAAAAACATCATCACTGGAAATCAACAAGCAGTTTATGGACACAATCCAAAAAAAGGTATTTGCAACCAAGTTACACTGAAACCAATTGGACTTAAGTTACTGCCACGAAAAAGGCCTATTCATTTGCTTTCTTCCCAAATTTGTCACAATTCACTTTTATGAGACTGTGCCCCATCTGTGCAAAGGGAAGCTTGCCCACCCGCAAACATCAGCTATTTACTATTGAATCCCACCCTAAAGCAGCAACCATTGAGAAGTGCCCCAAGATGGTGGCACTGCTGAGGGAGGGGCTTGTGCAACTCTGGCACCCAAGGGTGCTGCTTCGCTGGGCTTTCCAGTTTGACCACCCCTGCTGCAAACCTGCAAATGGTTTTTGGTGCCAGGTGAGAGCCACATTCTCCTTCTGTGGCTCTGCTTAAGGAAGCCAGTTACAAAACCCTCTGTACCTTGTGCAGGATGGGGATTGGGCAGACGTTGTTGAAGATGACTGAGCTGAAGGAGCCATAAACGCCATCGTTGAGATGGTAGACGAAGCTCTTCCTGCCACCGGGGTCTTCATCTGGGACAGCCAGAGGAAATGCAGCAGAGGCCAAGTCAGGGGTGCCTTATTTGTTTGTTTGTTAAATTTCTATCCTGCATTTCCACCAAGCAGTGCTCAAGGCGGCTAACAGCAATAATACAAATACAATGAAATAGCAAGAAAATACAAAGTAAAAAAATAATAAACATAAACACAAAGCAAGTGAAACATCCATTGAGTCAATTGAAAGAAAGAACAGTTAAAAAAAACCCTAATTGCAACGTATTTATATGCCAGCATATGCATCAAAGGCCCAGCCAAACAGAAGTGCCTTTGCCTGATGGTGGGAGGTAACCAGTGACTGGGCTGGTGAGTCTCCCTTGGCAAGAAGCCCCAGAGCCTCTGGGAGCAGCCACTGAGAAGGCCCTGTTCCTGTCAGATGTGCTTCAAATGTTGGTGGCAGGGGTGGCCCAGGACATTTTGCTGCTTGAGGCAAAACAGAAAATCCCCACCTGTACTGCCTGAAGCAACTGGAGGCAGCCTGGAGAAACTCTGGCTTGCTGAATGTGGCAGGGAGGAAAAAAAGGAGTCTGTAAAGGAGATGGCAGCAGCCGAGGAGGAGGCAGGGGCAACAAGCACAGGAGGCGACTGCCTCACTGAGCCTCATAGACAGGCCAGCCCTGCGTTGCTGAGACAGGAAGAAGGGCCTCCTCAAGGATCTTCAGATATAGAAAACTGTACAGCTGAAAGACACCACCCACGTTCACTGAGGAGTGTGGCCTAGAAAGGAGGCCTGTGCTAGGGACAGTCTCAAGGGCTAGACAGAGAGGTCTGGAGGGCCACACTTGGCCCCTGGGTTTGGCATTCTCTGTCTCAGGTAATGGGGTGGTGGTGGCAAAGGCCTTTTTCTTTTCCCTATAGGGTGTCTGGCAATAATCTCTCACACTTATTGCAGAATCCGGATGGAAGCTGACCAAACCTACCATCAGAGCCCGGCTGGTCCAGGGGAACCTCCTTCTTGGCAACAATGTTGACCGCTAAGGTAAAGGCTGAATCCACATAGTAGCGCCCCAGTTCAGCAATGACCTCCACCCCACAGCCTTCTGGGAAATATAGGTCCAAGGCGGAGCTGACCACAGCTGCTGTCTGAAGGGGGGGAGAGAAGAGTCCACATCCAGCTGTTATAAGCATGTGGGACTCAAGTCATAGAATTGTAGAATTGGAAGGGACCCCACGGGTGATCTATTCTAGTCCAACCCCCTGCAATGCAGGAATCACTGCAATGCATTCTGAGTGCTGATGGCAATGGGGGAGCAGGAATCAGTCTTAGGCAGAACTTTACAGGCTCCCTGGGAATATATGCAATGGGGTGTCTCTGTGTATGGTGTCAAACAAGATGTGATGCCATTCACACGCTTTGCTTTGGCCTCCCTTAAAATTGGTCAAATACATGACCTCTTTTTAAATGTTCACACCGTCTGTAATGATGTGTTTCACTGGGGTAAATGGCAACCCAAATATGACAGTGTTCAAGGTCTTGTGTCCATTCAGAAACTAGGTCTCCTTAGCTGTAGATGTTTGTTGTTTTCACTAGCAAAATACGTCTCATTATTATGGGTGAAATGGTGGTGCAGGGGAGCCTCCAATGTGCCTCTTGGCGTTCCAAGCAGAGACATGCTCATATTTCCTTTCTAGCAGGCCTTGAAGATCAGAGCAAAGTCTGGCATAGTCAGAGCCAATGACAGGCAAAACCATCCCCCCTGGACTGCTTATTACTAAGAAGGCAACTAGGTGGCACCTAGCCGGGGGCAGACTGTGATGGGTGGGGGGAGTGCCCCACTTGCCTTCATAGACACCCGCCCTCCACTGCCACTTCCCTCTGGCTTTTTCAGCATCTTGCATTTATCCTCACACTAGGTAGTCTAGGCTGAGACAATCGTGATTTGCCCAAGGCCACCCAACAAGCTTCTCGGCTCAACAGGAATTTGAACCCAGGTCTTGCGCACCCAGAGCCAGCACTCCCCCAAACTGGCCTGTTTGCCATCTGCTGAAGAGAGAACCAAGACTCGTACCTCTTCGAAGCGCCCTCTGGACTCTTCAGCACCAGGAAAGCCCCCTCCAATGTCCAGGAGGTGCATCTTGTAGCCTAGTTCTGCACCCATTTCAAAGACCAGGCGAGCGTCTGCTATGGACTGAGTGAAGAGCTGGGGGTCGGCACAGCTGCTTCCAATGTGGAAGCTGGAAAGGAAGGCAAGTGGGCTGGTGAGTAGCTTTTCAAAACTGTTAAACCATTTCGTGTGTGTGTGTACATATATACAGACACACACACACACACACGCATGTACAAAATCCAGTCAAGATACGCACATCCCCCAAGATCTGTTGGAGATGCATGTGCAAAACGTCCACAGTTTACAAACAACTGATGCACAGGAAAAAACAAATTAACTCTTAAAAGTAACAGAACACAGGTCACATCCTTCATTTCCAGACCAACATTTAGATGGATGCAAAAAACAATGCTGCCTGTTTGGGTAGAGTGCTTTGCTTCTGCAATACTTAGTGGAGCAAGCCCAGATTTCATTAAACTTATCCCATTTCAGTGTTTATTCTCTTGTTCTGATAAGAGCACGGTTTGCCAAATCACTTTGGGGTGCCTCAAGGGAAGTGACTAACTAAAACAATGCATTCATTTTGCCCATAAGAACATGTATTGGTCTAATTTGTCCAGCCAATACTTATTTTTTCTTTTTTCTCCTATGTGCATAATGAACTCTGGCAGCCCTGATCATGCCTGCCACTCGCTCTTTACATGTCCAAATAACATAAATAAAATATGAGGGTCTAAAGAGGCTGTTTATTATTTTATTTTTTTTGCTTTTGGACATTGCCACAAAATATGATGAAAATCTCTCTCTGACTAATTTATTATAACTGCACCTCAAGCTACTGCCCTGATGTGGGTGGGGGCTCTGACTTCTTCCCACCCACCCAGCTGCTCATGGAAGCCCCCAACAATGCAGGTGGCTCTGCCCAAGTGGTTTGCTCTCTGCCCTGCGTCCTAAGCAAACAGGGTGTGTCCAAGACTCAGCTGTTGGCATGGGCCGAAAACGCTGGGTGGGGAAGATGCAGGGGCGATGCCAATGGCAGCTACAGAGCAAGACCCAGAGGTCCAGGTAGGGGGCCAGCTGAAGAGGCCTGAGGCCAGCTGCCTAGGAGTGAGCCTTGACAGAGTGCCCTTTTCTTCCCTTCTCCTCAGTGAGCACAAGGAAACCTGCAGCCTACCTGATGCCAACCACCTCGACATTCATCTCCTTTGCAGTCTCAAGCAGGTGACGGCAGACTTTAAGTGTGGCGCCGTATTTCATGCTCATGCAGGTGGAGGACCTGGAGTCGTCGGTAGCCAAGCACAGAATCATTCTGTGGAACAAGGTGGGGAGAGCAAACTCAGACAACGACTGTGACAATTGTGGTATATTGCTTATTCTGAGCCAACAGCATGCCAGGCACAGTACAGACTCCTCTTTTGCATCTTTTGCAAAGTCCCTTTCCAGGAGATGCTTGTGATACCCCAGCACCTGCCTCCCCTCCAATTCTGCACCAAGGCAAATTATTTTTAAAATATCCCATTTTTTTTTATATCTCCTCTTTTGCTGATTGTTTCTCTCTCTTCTCCGCCTTTTTTCAAAATCCAGATATTCAGTGTATTTGAATTTTGGGACAAAGACTTGCAGAGTCACACAGCAAATCTGAGTTCAGACTGCAAGTTTCTATCCTCAGTCCCACATTAAAAATATATATATTACCTGTACTTCACCCTCAGGTCCCAGGGCAGGTTACAACATTGAAACTCAACTTTACAACACATTTTTTAAAAAACATTTTATAACATCTTACAATTAGAGAAATAAGATGGGTCCTAAAAATCTGCACCTAAAAAGTCAGGGCAAAGAAAATTGTCCTCAGCATTCACCAAAAACTGTATAATGAAGGTGCCAGAAACATCTCTAAGGGGAAGGTCCACAACTGATTTGCTTGTGTGGTGTTTATACATCTTCCCATTATTCATTTATTCATCCCACATTTTTCAATGCATTTCCCTGTCACTTTCCTAACCGCAAAAGTTTAATTTTCTTTTTAAGTGGATTTGTTGCTGTGGAGTGATAGAGTCCATTAATCGACTTTGTGTGAACCCAAGTTTCCAGGATGTGCTTGAATCCCTCTCGCAAAATAAAAACAGTCTGCAGGCAACCCCAGAATCTGGTTGAAACCTGAATCTTACTCCACAGGGAGTTTGCTCCAGTCTGACCTGCAACTTCACACACCTGGCCCTTTTTCTCTAACTGCAAAGTGAAACCTTTGGGGGTTCCAGCAAAGGCCTCATATCCTTTGCAATCAACGCCTTTTAAGATTCACTACTTCTGCTTGTTGCGCTAGACTCTTCTGCCCATTGCAACTGTTCCCTCCTGCATATACTGTATATATATTTATGCCCACAGGTGCTGTCTGCCTTACCTGGCAGACGGGTGGCTCCGTGCTACCTTGCTGAGCTCCACTTCATTGTCAAAAGTCATCAGCTGCACCCCTTGGCTAGCTGCATATCTGATCAGGGAGATCTGCTTGCAAGGGCTGGTGCAGATGATTCTGTCTGGCGGGACTCCAATACTCTTCACCAGGGCCATTTCTGCCTGAAAGTTCAAAACAAAGGATGTTGGAAGGAAGGACTCTTTTGACTGCGCATTGTAAGTAGTGTGGGTGGCTGGGAACTGTAGAGGAATACATACTGACTCCCTCTTTCTTGCAGCACCAGGAGGGCTGTTGGAAAGAGGGAACTGCAGGCATTTTAAGTCAAGGATTTGAATCTTTCTGATCCAGGCTCTGTTGCCTGCCAGCTGTTTCCTTTGCAACCTTCTCCCAGCCATTCCTCTAGCCTGTCTAGCCCTGTTGCACCCAGCTGGGCACAGCAACCTTAGCAACAATATCCTTATCTCTGGCTTTCTGTCCGGACTGCATCCTGCCCAGTTAGCTGCTGGGACTCAACTCTTGCAGCAGAAAGGGTGAAGAAAGAGGTAGAATATTCAAAAAAGAAGATGCAATAGGCTCTTCACCTGCATCAGACTCCCCCAACTTGCTGCCCCTTCAGATGTTATGAACTACAACTCCCATCAGCCCAGCCAAGTGAAGCATGCTGAATGAAGCTTGATGGGAGTTGTAGTCCAGCAGCCACATCTGGAGGGCACCAAGCTGGGGAAGGCACTGTGAGCCAGGCTTCCTCCCAGCCATTTGCAGGAGAGTAACATTTTCTCAAGATGGATGCTGGTGCTGCCCTTAGTCTCTCCATTCCCTAGTCTTGTGAGAATAAATTGGAGGGGAGAGAACTATGTATACACCACCTTGAGCTTCTTGGAGGAAAGGTGCGATATAAATGTAGTAGTAATAGTAAGGAAGGCATATGCTGCAATGCACGCCAAACAAAAATGCATGCATCCAACTGCTTCTCCAAGGGAGCCCAGTTTCCCTGTTCCCACCACGTTCCTACCTTGCTGGCACAGCCAAATCCGGCTCCCAGCCCTGCCAGCATCTGAACCACTCCTTTGCTGCGGTTGCACTTCAGAGCATAGAAAGGCTTGATGCGGGGCAAGGCCTTGAGGAGGTGCAAATGTTTCTTCACCACATCCTCGAGATCTGCCACAAAAAAGGCTTCTTGTCTTCCCTGGAAAAGAGGAAAGACAGTCAAGAGAGCCTGTCCCTGGGGAAACACACCCAATTGTTTTTAACATGCTGTTCGCCTTTTGGACAGCTTTCACTTAAAGCGGTTGCCTTTTTCTTGGGCTCTGTGCACCCACTTGGTTCAGGGGACCCACACTTGGCCACAGAGCCTTCTGGGGCCATCACCATTTCTCAGTCTTGCCTCCCTTCACAGGGTTCTTCTGAGGATAAAACTGGAAGCTCTCATATCACCCAGCGTACGTTTCTGGGAGGAAGGGTGGGCTACAAATGGGATATAAATTCAAATCTCTGCACTCCAACTATTCCATATGAAAAGGTGAATTTTGAGACCTGTAGATAAGTTACACCTGCACAAAGCTGGCTACTCTTATTTTGTGTGATTTATTCTGCTTCTGCAAGCGAAAGGGGGAGACGCAAAGTGTTAGGAAGGGCCCTGAAGCAGCCTCCTTGCCCTGATCCCAGGGAATCCTGCTCAGTTACTATTCCTATGGCTCCCAAGGTTTCGCCAGGAACAGCACATTGACTTTCAAGCATATATTTCAAACCGAAAGGTCAAGAAACTTGCTCCCAACCCTTGTAAAACCTGGAGTCCTGCACTTGTCTTTCCTGTCACGTCATTTCATTACAATTTCCCTTCTCCTTTTTAATCATCATGAAATAGCGCTGATATTTAAGAAGCATGTTAGGGCAATTTTTAAAAACTTTTTTTAAAATAAGAGGGGGGAAATGGCAGTCTCAGGTAAACTGTTCCCTCCCCTATGCACATGATAGTATCATACTTTCTGGTATGGACAGAGCATAATGGGATGCAGAGACACCAGAAGGGCTTCAATCCACCCACCCAGTAAGTCAACTGCCCCTGCCTCTTACCGCCTGGGAAACCTCCAGGAGGAGATTCTCTAGCAAGTCCCTGGTGGTGAAGCCCTCCTCCACCATCATGATGTCCGATTCATCCAAGTACCTGGTCATCGTTACTGTCGAAGGAGGATATTGCTTCTAAAGCCTCCGTCAGTAGGGGGTATAGTTTTTAAGTATGCAACACACTGCGAAGGAAAAGGAAGGAGAAGAACAGTTAAGGCAGGCTCCTCCTCCTCCTCTCCCATTCAGGCCAAGGAAAGGTGCTCAGCAGCCATGCCTTCCATTGCCTCCATGGGCACGACCCAAGTTATTCCTAATGACCAGTCATGAGGACTAGAAACATGGAAGTCTAGAAAGAGATTTTCCCTAGCTGAAGGCACAGCCTTTCAGGAGTTCACCAAGCCTCAGTTGACCTCTGTTGCATCTGTTCCATTCTCTTCTCATGTTGGGACAAGTGGATCTTGCAGAGTTTGTCCTTTATCTTCTTTGGGGCACTGCACAGAGTTCAGGGGCAAGAGATTAGAGCATCGCAAATGCACACGTGTACCATAGCAGGCATCATCTTTGAAGAGACATTCCTTCCGTGCAAGGGAGAAATGTTTCTCTTAATATACTGTTAGCTGGTTGCAGGGGTTTTTGTTTTTTTCACAGACACTTTTATTAAATATAATTTATGTTTTTCAAATATGTGGCCTGATTGTGAGCCCCCTTTTTAGCTGATTAAAGAGTTTTTAAAAATGATTAACCTAACCAAAGCATCAGCTAAGGCCACAATCCTGTTCCCATTTACCTGGGAATAAACAACTAAACTTGAATTTATAAACCAACTTTAGGCTGAATCACAGTCTTTTCATGTCACACAGCAATGAGGAACATTTCAAAAACACTTCTTCATATTTTAAAAAAGCGAATTCCACTAGATAACAGAAATACCTTGCATGATCCTGAGTAGCACTTTGGACCCAAGCCATTTTTACCCTGCTCTGCAGCCAAAAAAGGTTCTGAGAGCAGCTTACAGTAATAAGACACTCCCTGCCCTCTAATCTAAAAGATGTGACACAAAAGGAAAAGTGATTGGGAGGGAAGAGGAAAACAGAAAACTCAGACACGTAGCATTTCTTGAACTGACTAGAATGGAAATCATTGATGGAGAGACTAAAGTTGCTGTTGCCTCAGCTGAGCCAATGGAACAGCCCTGCAATCGATAAGTCAGAACCACTGATTTGAGCTTTTTGGAATTAAGGGATATAGCTGGCATCTGGGATGCATAGGAAAAGCTTCTATGTGTGGCTGTTAACAAAAGGTGTTGTAGCTTTTTTGCCCCTTTTGGACAGAGATGACTTGGCCACTGTACTCTTATGCTCTGGTAACTTCCAGACTAGATTATTGCAATGCACTCTAGATTATTGCAAAGCCCCTTGAAGACAATTCGGAAACTTCAATTGGTCCAAAATGTATCAGCCAGATTACTGGCTGGGGTTCCACGTAAATCTCATATAATCCTGTTTTAAAGCAGCTGCACTGGTTGCCAGGTCATTTCTGAACACAATTCAAGCTTCTCGTGTTGGTGTTTAAAGCCCCAAATAACACAGGCCCCTAATATCTGAACGACCATCTGCTTCCCTTCAGAACCTCTTGGGTGCTGAGGTCAGTGGAGGGGACCCTCCTGGTTGTTCCTCTACCCTCAAAGGCTTAGGGGGTAACGGCCTTCTCAGTGGCAGCCCCTAAAGTGTGCATCACCTTCTCCACAGAAGTGCATCTGCCACTTTCATTATACAGCTTTTGGAGAATGCTGAAGACACACCTCTTTACCCTGGCTTTCGACATTTGAAGTGTATGATTTTATGAACTGCCTTATTTTTATGGTTGCGAGTTGTTTTAAATTGTTATTCATACAGTATTGTGTTTTAACACTGTGACCTGCTCTGAGGACCTTACAGTGGATAGGTGATTAATAATAACAAATAATATAATAACAACAACAGTAATATTCGTGAATTTGCCCAGTTCTCTCTCAAAGTCATCCAAGTTGGTGGCCATGCAAATGCCATGGTTTTAAATATGAGCTGCATAAAGGAGGACTTTATTTTTATTTGTCCTGAACCTGCCAACAACAGCATATATACGTCAAGGTCTTTCTCTCTCTGTCTCCTCCCCCTGCCACAAAACACAAAAACAAAACGGGAATTGTGTCTTTAACCCACATTAATAATAGTGAAGTGCAGACCTGGGGTTTGGGGAGGGGGAAAGGTGCCCATTTCAGGTGAAGGTGTGCCTGCAATGTTTGTCCCTCTCCCTTTCTCCCTCCTCTCCCTGGGAAGCGCCCTTCCCCACCCCACCCCACCCCACCCTCCACTCCACCCCACCCCACCTCCATCTTTTCCTCCCAAGGCCTCACCAAGTCCCGAAGCCTTCCTCCTTCCTGGGTGGCTAGGTGTAATGCCAGGGGGGTTCTCCGGTGAACTCTGAGCTTTTGCAACACCCCGAGGCGCAGTTGCTGCTGGGGATCCGAGATCTCTGTAAGGGGTGGGGGTGGGGATATGGAGGATGTGGGGCAGGAAATCCACCTGGTTACCAGAACAGCTCAGTCAACCATGCAAGAAACTCGTTCCCTTCCCTGCCCCCTCCCTCTGATACACTACCATCCCTCTTCTCTCCCTTGAGCCTCCATCCCCTCCCCACCCACCCTGGTACCCAGAATACCCCTCCACCCACCTTAAAAAGCATTTAAACGGATTTTGCCCATGGGTCTCCCAAGAGTAAATATAGGCTTCGGCAGTGGCTGCTCCTCCTCCTCCCCCCACTCCAAAGCCTACACCATGCAAAGCAGCACCAGCTAATCTTAGACACAGGAGGAATGCTGGTCCTTTATATAGGCAGCTGCCCCCTCCATCTCTGCTCACAAGGGTAGCCTTGGCAACCAAGCACAGCAATCCGATTGGCTAAAGGAGAGAAAACAAAGCACAGACACTCCATCCTCCTTTTTCTCTTTCTCTCTCCTTCCAGCTTCAGCTGCACACAGGTGCAGCTACAGGCAAGGCAGGGAGGACAATCCCAGAGTTTGGGGAAGGGGGGAAGCTGTCACTTTCACAGGCTAATGTGGGTATGGTGGGGATGTGTGTTATTGCTGCTGGTAGTGGAATGGCTTTCCCAACCAGCAGAACTGAAATAGATCAGAGCTGGTGTCCAAAACATTTGTGTGTCCCTCCAAATGGCTGCACGATGCCACCCAGTAATTTCAGCCCTGCAACGTGACAGGGGAGCCTGAGGTTCTGGTGCCGCCCCTGGGGCAGCCGCTTAGCTTGGGTCAAGCTCGACTTGTGTCTGACCTGCATGAGTTGCTTAGGCTTGTGAAAGAGGCAGCAAGTTCCTTTCTCTTGCTCCCCAAACTCAAGGGATGTGGCTTTTGGGTCCCCAGCACCTCTCCTCTTGCAAAGAAGGCATTTGCTTTCAAGTGGGCTTCCTGACCAGGCTGAATAAAGCTCTGCCACAGGTCACAAATCCAGGGTGCGATGTTTGGGTGACTTATTTTATAAAATTTATGTACCACCTGATTGTAAAACAAAAACCTCAAAACAGTTTAAAACCACGCTGAGATTGATATGCCACACCCACAACCCAAAACCTACCGGCTCCAGCTTTTAGTGATGGGCAGAATCACATGCATTTCCTAACACAGTAGTTGAAGGGCAATATTATTCTTCCCTTTTGCCTTTCTCCAAGAGGGCATGTGGCCATCTGCTGGATCATGGCCAGCCTCCCCTGACTGGCCCTCCCTTGTGTCAGTTGGGCCAACTAACACTTTACACCCAGTGTATTTTAGTATGGTTTTCAACAGCAACTGCTGCAATGCTGCTGTCTCTCTGCCCACCCTATCTGAATCAGGACTGCAGTGCACAGCACTGGATGGGTGTAGTTCACTGCTTCTCTGCCGCGGTCTAGAAAATCCTTCTGTGGCTGCGAAATTACCTCTGGAGGGAATCCCTCATTATTCTGTAGTTTTGAGGCTGCAACCAGAGTGAAGCTTTTCCTGGCCTGGATTTGTGTGCTGTGCTGCTGACAGCCCGGCTTAATTACTGTAATCCTCCTGGTGTAACAGCTGGAGGTTGGGGGGAGAAGAGAAAGTCATGGTGTTTTCTAAGAGTTAATGTTTTTCTCTTTTTAAAAAAACCTGTTGCCAATACTTATACTCACAGAAATTGAGGGTGCTTTTTTCCTCACACGTGCATAAGGAAATTCATCTTCTGTGAGGGTCACTCAAGTGAGCATCATCTAAAAGCAAAGTATATATTTTTTCTTCTTCAGACCTACTGCTTTGCTTCAATGCAAACAGATGCAGTTGATGAAGCATTAATGAAAATGCTTGCAATTGATCGTTTGGTGAAAGGGGTCAATGCATCTGACTGTTAACTAGAAAGTTGGTGGTTCAAGTCCCCCCAGGGATAGTTGTGGGCAGGATTTCTGCATTGCCAGAATGACCCTAGGGATGCATTCCAACTCTATAATTCTAAGACATTTTAAAGACTGGTGACAGCCCAATGAAGTGTACAAACAATATTTATTTATTACATTTATATGCCACTTCTATCTTCCAAGGAGCTTAGGGTGGTTCTCCTCCTCCCCATTTCATCCTCACAACAGGTTGGTTAGGCTAAGAGATGGTCACTGGTCCAAGGTCAACTTCATGACTAAGTGGGGATTTGAACTCTAGTCTCCCAGGTCATAGCCAAACACGCTAACCATTTACAGTTTATGCCTGTCAGAACTGATGTGGTCTTCAATGCTTAACTTTTGTATTAATTTTTGAGCCATGTCTTTTGAGGGGTTTATCTATTCCACTGTCAGCACTAACAAAGCATCCTTGAATTTTTGCCAGAAAGGAGAAATGAATCTCTCCCCCAGCAATAACAGGGTTATTCTGCTTTTCATCTCAAGGCAAGTTCTTGACCTTAAGATACAGCTGGAGAAACAAGCAAAAATAACCAACAATGCAGCCATCCTAGCCTTGACTCAGTGGTTCTGGAGGTTCCTGAATTTGTTTTTATACATGCCATGCTCTCTAATTTGTCTGCACATTTCGAATGGAAAATAGTTCAAATAGTCATATTTTTGAAGAATTGATTGGCAAGTGTTTGAATCTCTTAAGGGCTGGATTAGAGGGTGAGCTTACCACACAGTGACTTCTTATAAAGGCTCCACATACCACTGAAGAAAGGTTGCATTCAGATGAACAAAGGCAAAAACCAAACAGATCCAAAAGGGGTGCTTGACCCTCCTGCCATGCTTATCCCGGGGAGCATCCCTGATTTATAAGCATTCATCAAAGCTTCTACAAATGCATAGGCAGCTCAGGTAAGGCTGATAAAAGTAGGGGTAGGCTGGTTTAAACTTTTATTCTAATACAAATGGGACAAGAGGAGACCTATGGACTCCATGCTCACTTGGTTGCTAACTGCATCTTCTTCAAGGCACAAAGGTCACCAAGGTTGGAGTGCTGGCGGCAGAGATCCTCTGCCAGGAACTACCTCTCCCATCAGGCACATCCAGCTGGAGCCAATGGAAATTTGGTCTACACCAGGCATGGCCAAACTTGGTCCTCCAGCTGTTTTTGGACTACAACTCCCACCATCCCTAGCTAACAGGAGCAGTGATCAGGGATGATGGGAATTGTAGTCCCAAAACAGCTAGAGGGCCAGAACAGCTGACGATGGCTCTACAGGGTTTTAGGAAGGAGTCTTTCTTAGTCCTACCTAGAAATGCCAGGTGTTGAACCTGGGTCCTTTTGCATAAGAAACTATGTTCTGATTCTCCTCCCCTCTCCATATCAAGCCCACAAATTATTAGATTGTAAACATCTCACACAGAGACCTGACTTCTTACATTATGCAACTTAAGTGGGTGAGCAGATTTCAGGCTTACAGAATCTGCTTTTCCCCACTAGAATCCCAAGATCTACCAACCAGAGCCAGATGCAAAAGACATGCAGTTAGAATTAAAGGGCAGGGTGCTTCTGAGCATATTCTAAGCCAATAAATTTGGTTTCACTACCAGAACTGAACTGACCTCACCACAGTTTCACACAGAACTCCAGTGCTGCACAGGTTTCTTCATTTCAGCAGCCTTATATATAGGTGGAATAAATATTTAAATATTTTTGTTAAAACTCTTTCCCATTGAGGCTATCCATCACCTCATTCTTGCCAAGTTTGGCTTCCAGCAGTCTGAGTTCCCTCCAAAGGCGCACATCTCCATTGTCTTCCGAGACAGACAGATTCCAACAATATTGACTTTATTTGGCCCTATGTCCTTTTACCCTTTTCTTCAGTATTAGTTGTTGGTAGCCTTATAATAGTTTTGCTTTTTGATAATTTTATGTTCCTCCTTTTTCAACAAGGTGTATATTTGTTCTGGTGCCCTTTACATACATATTGTGCATGTTATGCAAAAATAAATAAATATGAGAAACACCCTCTCTTACCAATCTACTACAAATTGACCATCTAGTAGATCCCAGTCTATCCACCCCTTATCTAAAGCTCCATGCAGTTTGATGGTGCTATAGTAGCATTTATATAGTGGCATTGTTTATTTAGCTAACAAGCTTTCATATACTTAAAAAACCCCCACAAACCTACTTGCATATTAGAAAACATCAGTGAAAGCAGTGCTAGTGATAATAGTAATAATAGCAATAAGGTAAAGATAAAAGGTAAAGGACCCCTGGATGATTAAAGTCCAGTTAAAGGAGACTCTATGGGATGCGGCGAAGGAGCCAGGAGTCAGCATTTGTCCAGACAGCTTTCCGGGGCATGACTAAACTGCTTCCATCACACAGTGATGGAAACCATAGCACACAGAAACGTTGTCTACCTTCCCTCCGCAGAAGTACCTATTTATCTATTGCACTGGCATGCTTTGGAACTGCTAGGTTGGCAGAAGCTAAAACAAAGCAACACGCTCACCCTGTCGCACGCGGATTTGAATTGCCGACCTTCTGATCGGCAAGCCCGAGGCTCAGTGGTTAGACCACAGTGCCACCCGCGTCAGCCACAAGATGCCCATCTGTCATGGACGCTTTTTAGCTGAGGTTCCTGCCTTGCAGGGGGTTGGACTAAATGACCCTTGGGATCCCTTCCATCTTTACAATTCTATGATTCCAAGAGCTAATTCTTGAGATTTGCAGGGAAGAGGAGGAGGCTCGGTCGAATGACTATCTCTGCCCAAACCGCCCTTCCAAAGGCAGCCTCACACGTGGCCGCTCAGCTGAGAGCGCGCAAGCGCAGCTAAGCCGCTTCGCGTTCCCCTTTCAACCCTCGAATCCCCCAATCAGCAGCAAGTACTCCCGTCGCTGTTCCGAGTCTATTGGGCCACAGGGACGCCATGCAGGGACGGGACCGGGAGCGCGGGCCAATGGGAGGCCCGGCAGGGGGCGGGCCCTCTCTGCACGCCTTCTCCGGGGTCAGGCGGCAAAGGAGGATCGCGGCGATGGCTCCGAGCAAGGAATGCGGGACGGAAGGAACCCTCGGCCGCGGGGTCCGCAAAGGCATCCGGGCTGTGCTGCTCGGGCCGCCTGGGGCGGGGAAGGGGACCCAGGTGAGGGGACCCAGGCGTCCGGGATTCCCAGCCCCTCCCCGAGGGAACTTCCCCAGTTCCCCCGCTCCTGCCTTTTCTTTCTCCCGTTTGGCTGTGGAGGGTCCAGCAGCCGCGCTGCGTGGTCCCCAGTCGACCCTCTTTGCCCCTTCCTCGCTTCCTCTAAGGAACCCAGGAGTCCGGGATTCCCAGGCTGTGCAGGGACCCCCTTTCCAGAGCAGGACGTTTCACGGAAACATTTTTATTCCAGCAAGTCCCCCGCCCCCGAATGAATAGGACTTTGCCGCAAGTTCCTGCTTTGTAGGGCTTTAGTACTACTTTAAACGTAACTGCCGAGTTTTTTGTTTAGTTTTGAGTAAAACTGCCATAGCCAGGAGTAGCTGTTGCGTAGGGTGAGATTTATTTATTTAGTGCTTCTCCCTCTCCTCATTAAATCCCCACAACAACCCTATGAGGTGGGTAGGCTAGACTGCGAGGCAATGGCCGGCTCAAGGTCATCCAGTGAGCTTCATGGCTGAGCAGGGATTTGAAGCCTGGCTCCCAAGGCCTAGTCTGAAACTAACCACTACACAACACATGCCCATACTCTGAAAGAAAAGTGTGTGTGAAGCTGTGGGGACTTTTTTCTATCCCATGTTGTGGAGGGAGGTTTACTTCCTGTGGAAGATGTGCAGCTTCAGATGTTGCAGCATATGTAAGCCGCTGCATTTAAAGCTGGGGTGTCAAAAACAGAAAGTTGTTTGGAGTAGGACTTTATTTGCTGTGTGAATAAACCATCTCTCTCCTTTGCCCCAACTAATCTACGTTCTGCTCTGTTGCAAGGCAAGCAGCTTGCCCTTTGTACAGTGCTGGGTGGGGCACTATCACATGTCTGAAATAATTTCTTGCAAAACTGGCTTTCAGCTGCTTGCCTGTCTAAAAACCATCAGCATTCTTTAGTGTATAAAAATTGTGGGCCTGGGCAAAGTAGCATGCCCTGAAGGAACGGCTGCCCTGCTGCAAGAAGTGAACAAATTACTAAAGCCTCTTATGAGGCTAGAGTGCTCATCGGAGGAGGTTGTCCTCAGTGTCTGTGTATGCACTCACTGCTTTGACTTTGCTTCCTCCCTGTCAGGCTCCCTCATATCTGCATTGGATGCCACTTGATTGCACCTGATAGCAGAATTCTTTGCTGTCAGTCGACTGATCCTTGTGTCTCTGCATGAGTCAGTGGTCTGGACTTGCCTCCTTCCCTGTATGAGTGAAGTGGGCTTCCCAGTTTTAATACAGGAGGGAGTGTGCTTCAGTTATCAACAATTTAGGAAACATGTTAGTATATCTGATCAGAGCAGGAGAAGGACTTTCACTCTGATGCATTTGAGGGGATGGAAGTTCAAAGTTTGGAGGAGCAAACTTGTTCTCCATTATTCCAGAGGGCAGGACTAAAACCAAGGGGTGGAAATTTCAGGGGGAAAGATTTTAACTACACTTTTGGAGAGACTTCCTAAGAGGAATGCTTTGGGAGGCGGCAGTCTCTCCTTGATTGGAGGTATGTAAGCAGGTACTGTACATCTGCCAGTCACAAATGAAGTAGTTGCATCCTGCATTGAAAAGCGGTTGGACTAGATTGACCTTCAGAGGTTGTTGGACCACAGCTCCCATCATCTCCAGATAGTTTAGTAGTCGGTGGTCAGAGGTGGTGGGAGTTTGTAGTCCAGCAACATACGGAGACAGCTGAAAAGCATTGGACTAGGTGACCTCCTAGGTCTCTACTGCTTCTATGCGTCAATTAATCCTAAAATCCAGTATAAATTATCCAGAGCTGTTCTAGGGCCATCTTTGCCTTCCCTTACTTGCTTCTTGGCTCTTACTGGAGTTTCCCTTTCTTCCCTCACACACTCATCCTGCATCCCTTTCTCACTAGCAATCTCTGACACCACTGAGTCATTCAGTTTATTCCCCAAAGCAATTCTTATAATCCAGGCTTCCTTCTTCCAATAGGGGAAGGGCCATAGTAGAGCATCTGTGCATGCAGGAGGTCCCAGGTTCATTCTCCAGCGTCTCCATGTAGGGCTGGGAGAGAACGAAGCTAGATGGACTCAGTGGTCCAACTTTCGCTGCAGGCTTTAGTGCAAAAAGTACATTCATACACCTGGCACAGTAAAGCTTCTACCATATTGCAGTGGTCATGTGAACATATTTTCTATGTAATTCAATTATATGCACCAAAATTATTTCCTACAGTTGCTGCTCTGTGAACTTCCCCCTAAAGTTTCCTTTGTTCTTTCCCGTGCAGGCCCCTCGGCTAGCTGAGGCCTATTGTGTGTGTCACTTGGCGACAGGCGACATGTTGAGAGCTATGGTGGCTTCTGGCTCGCCGCTGGGCAAAAAGCTGAAGCAGACGATGGATGCTGGAAAGCTGGTAGGTACAGAGGGGTCGTTGCCACTGAGCCATTCCCTTTGGCCATATCCTTTAAATAGCTTCTGTGGTTTTGGAAACTGTTCTGTAAATTGAGTATTGGCACCAGCTGATGCTGTAATGATGTTCTTTGGCCTCTGATTTATGTGACGGAGAATTGGAAACGATTTGGAAACGGTGGTGTGCTGAACGTGTCCACGGAGTTTTGGAGTTGAGCACAGAACCTCTGTGGACACGTTCAGCACACCGCCCTGTGGAGTCGTGTCACACATCGCCCTGGGCATGGATTTTTATTTATGAACTGGTTGCAGGAAGTGAGGCAATTGCATTGCCTTCTTTTCTTTTTTGTTCAAGTAGTTTTCCTGGCATTCCTGGCTAAATAAATTTGAGTGCCTCTCTACCCTCTAAATTTTTCATCGTACAGTTTAGATTTCCTGATTGCTGTGATAAAAGCAGTCTAGCTTACAAACTAGGAAGAATTGGTGGGAAACAAATGTTTTCTGTCTTCCTTTCCATCCATCTCCATCCTTTCCTGGTCAATGTGTGAAATGTTTCATGTCTAAAACCTTAATGAAATGACATTATTTGAAGCAACAAAAAATATTTGAACTAGCAATAGTCTAGTCTAGCCTTTGCTAGGCTGGTGCCCTCCAGATGTTTTGGACCTCTACACCTGTCAGCCCGAGTCGAAACATCAGAAGGGTTCCAGGTTGGCAAATGCACCTCTGTAAATTTCATTTAGCTCATTTATCTGCTGTTTGACCTTTTACAAATAATACTTTGGATCAAAGTGTACATATTCCAGTTTTATGTCAGCAGCTGAACTGATAAAAGATGCCTTTTTGCCCTCTCTGTTTGCTTTGTAGACATCTTTAGACCAAGACTTGGTGTCTAGAACCACAGTCCTAACCTTACTTAGGACTGTGAGCCCTATTGAATCGAATAGGATTTACTTCTTTGTTGACATGGTTAGGGTTGCATGTGGATGGCTTCTTCTGTTTGCCTGCATTTTGTTGTGTCATAGCTGGTGGCCTTCCAAACAAGACTTTGTTCATAGTTACAGTTTTAGAGCATGACTGTGATGGATAATGCTTATCTGTTCCGTTCAGGCCACCACTGTGATTATCACTGGCCTAAGACATCCAAGAGCACTGTGGGCATGGCTGGATATTCTAGATAATGTGTTTTTTTACCTGGAGCCAGTAAGCTGCGTTGACTGCATACCACACCCAGGTCTTGAGATGGGAGATAACAGTAGCTTTTTTAGTACTGAGAACTACATCAGAAACTTATAAATGTATTTCTGGTGCATAGGAATAAACTGAAATTTAAAATCTGAAGTTTTCATGAAAGTTATAGGTGGGAGGGATCGTAAGATCACTTAGCTCAATCTTTAGCTGGAAGTAGGAACACCAGAGCACTGACCCTTGACACTGACAGTCCTATTCCACCCCCAGCCACATTCAGGCTGCACAATTTCTGTGCTGTGGTGCACTTTGAATAGAGAGGGCTTGCAATTGTGGGGATGTTGCTTTTGTTCTGTGGCTCCTCTTTTGAAATCAAAGGTGCAATATTGCACTAGCCGTTGCATAAACTGCAATATCCTGAGTGCAACACAAGGTCTTAAAGCTATCCTTTCTGCCTTCTTGTTTTCTGATCCTTTAGTGTGTTTGGACTTCTAGTTTCAAACTTACTTTATAGCCGCAAGCACATCTTGGAAGAAAAAAATATTGTGTGTAGGGCAAGCATGTTTGACATCCTGGTGACACTGTAGCAAGACTTCATTTTCGTCTCCCTCCCTCTCTCTCTCTTTCTCTCCCCCTCCACAACCCCCCATCCCACTCCAAATTGTAAGGTGAGTGATGAAATGGTGGTGGAGCTGATTGACAAAAATCTGGAGACGCCCTCCTGCAAGAATGGTTTCCTTTTGGATGGGTTTCCTCGCACAGTGCGACAAGCAGAGATGGTACGTGATTCCTGATACCTTGGATCTTCTAAGATTGGGGATAAGAGTTTCCAGCAGTTCCATTTCATTAGTCTGTGGCAGCAGAACCAACCAAGAGCATTGTGGCACTTTAAAGATTTATCGTGGCAGAAGGTTGCATGGGCTACAGCCCACTTCATCAGATGAAGTGTTATCCAGAGTTCAGGTGTGTGTGTGCGTAACTGTAAACACTTGAGGATAAAATGAAACGAAAAGCAGAAAAGTACATATGTTATTAATATTGGCCATTAACCAACCAACAAAACAAAACAAAACACTTGCTGATGCTGCAGACATCCTGCTCTTGGTTAACACATGTAGTGTGATTTTAAAATCCTTTGTCCTGGTGTAGCCCGTGACCAATGGCATCAAACCTCTTGATGAATTGTTTCACAGTGCAGTCCCCTTTTGAAATTTCTTTGCTCCTCCATAGCTGCCTTAAGGTCAGTTATATTAGATGGTAGCTAAGTAATTTCTACTCATAGAACTTACTTAAGCTGGTCATGTCAATTAATTTCAATGGGCCTAGCCTGAGTAGGACAAATATTAGATGGAACACAGAGTGTACTGGGAAGTTGAAATGTTCCCTTGCTGGTTTTTGTATATTTCCATTTCTTGATGTCAGGTTTGCAACCGTTTCTTCTTTTCTGTTGAGCTAGGCTGTGTAGAATGCAGAAGAGCATTGCTGCCAGAGGACGACATGTAGCAAACTGGAAGATGAACAAGTGAATGAACCTTTGACATTGGAAGTTACTGTGACTGTGTTGCTAGAGTAGAAACAAGGACAGAGCTGGCATCTGGGTTTGCCACCACCAATAGTTTGCATCTGGGTTTGCCACCACCAATAGTTTGCAACACTATTGTACAAATAATATTTATCACAGTGTATGTGTTAATTGGCTTGTCAATGCCTTGGATGTCTGTGTTATCAGCAACAACTTAATTTTCTGAATGGTCATTGTTAATGACATACTTATCCCTTTCACTTCATTTTGACCTCACAACTGGCAAAGACCACACTCCCTTCCCCAGCAGCCATGAGTTACAACTAAGGCCAGTGCTTCTGCATCTGATGAAGTGGATTGCAAACTACAGAAGGGAGCTATTTTGTAACGCCCCACAGTAAAGTGGAAGGAGGTGGGCGTGTAGATGGAGATTATTATCTTGGAATGGCTCAGTTTGGGCTCCATTGCTGAGCTCCAGGCCTGCTGAGGGTCCAGCTGCCTTCATTTTTTATTGTTTCAGAGGAGATTTTTTAAGGCCTGAATCCACACATTCTGTGCATTTAAAAGTAGTTCTTCTTTCCATTCTCTTAAAATGCTGCAGCTGGATGAGCTCATGGAAAAGAGAAAAGAGAAACTAGATTCTGTCATTGAATTCAGTGTTGCTGACTCCTTACTCATCCGGAGAATCACTGGACGGTAACTGTCACTTCCTTTGGGGGAAACTGGGGCTGGGGGGGAGGGAGTTTCCATATGCTGAGCCACTCAGAAAAGCTAGGTGCTGCATGTTACAACCTTTATAAAAAAACTAGGAGTGCAGTGTTGTGCAATGTGTGGGGAGCAGATAGCTCTTGCTTGCAGTGCTAATGAGAATTACAAGGAAACCCTTTGTTGAAAAAGTACATGTGTTCTGTTCACTCCCCCCATTAAAGTTTATGTTTTTGCTCTGTATATTCTACAGCAGGGGTCACCTACCTTTTTAAGCCTGTGGGAACATTGGTGTTTTTGAGTGAGTGCCATGGGTACAATCTCTTCTGGGCAATTATCTCTCCCCTCCTGCAAATCTAACACACACACACACACACACACACACACACACACACACCACAAGAGACAGAAAGAGAGAAAGTGTGCTTTTCCAAGGGAGCTGGTTAAAAGTTGGATCCAGCAGAATTAACCTGAGCGTTGAAAAACACATAAAGCTGAAGGAGGAAGTTGGAGAGAGTGTCGATCCTCCAGCTTCCTCCTTCCGCTCCATGTACAACCCCCACTAGCCCTGCTTTCCATCTCATAACGGAAGAGGCAGTGACACCTTTGCACCCATGGGCACCGCACTGGCAACTCCTGTTCTGGAGAACAGGTCCCAGGGCACTGTCTGAGGGCACATGATGCATTCTGCAATGTTGTTTTCTGAAGCTGATGAGAGCAGGATTCCCACCAACACCTGGAGTGCCACAGGTTCCCTACCTCTGTTATGGTGTCTCCCCTCCCCACCCCATTTAAAACTTATTTCATAGCTATACATTGAACCTAAGAGGGTTTTAAATATGGTTAGTCTGGATGGAGGAATCCTGTGTTGTCATCTTGTGTCTCTGATGGTAGAAAGGTGGGATATAAATACAGGTGTTTTTTAATTTAAAAAAACCAGTGGTCTCCATCCAAGGACTGACCACCTGTTTAGATTCACTGATGCTGCAGCATCAGCTCTAATGCCTGATCCAAATGCTTGTAGTCCTAGTTCTGAAGAAAATGCTCCTCCATAACTCCTCCCCTTGACCTGCTCTGAAATGCACTTGACTGACTTGTGTGGTCTCTTTCAGGCTCATCCACCCAGCAAGTGGCCGCTCATACCATGAGGAATTCAATCCTCCTAAGGTCCACATGAAGGATGATGTATGTAACCTTCCCATTTTGATTTTCCCTTTTGGGGCTCTATTCAATATGCCTTTGATTGCTCTGTGATGCCTTCAGGAGGCTGGATAAGACTTATTTAGTTTATTTTAATTTAATACTGTAATTTTTAAAAAAGGTCTTGCTATGGCTTCAGCCTTGACTGGGTCATTCATTCAGAACCAAAACTGAATTCCCAATTGATGGTGGATATTGCATTTAGACTTGGAATCCTCTGATAATTTTGCAGTTTAATCGAATCAGAAGTGCAGATCCGAACATATCTCTAGCTTCTGCAGAATTGTTGGGCTGAGTGGGAGGGGTTATCCAAAGCAGAACCTGTGGGACTGTTTCATTCACCAGAGCCTGACCAGTGTCTTGCAGCGGTGGGGGCACGTATTTGACTCCTGCATTCCTGGCTGTGAAAGACTGCTTGAAACTGTGTAGGCAACACCTCAGTATCCAAAGGGAAGACTGAAATAATATTTCCACTGGTTGAGGGAGTGGAATAGCTTCTGGTCCCTTCCAATGGTTAGCAGCAACAAAATAAATTAAACAAAATACCTCAAAACAAATTCTGCAAAATGAGAGTACAGAATTCTGCTGCCCCCCTTTTAATGCAAAGCGCCCTAGGCAGAGTTTGCATCCCAGCATTCTCTGCAACAGTACAAGGAATAATGGGGGGCACCTCCTAAGCTGGACAGTTTAGGTGCTTGGAACACCAGATATCTTGGGCCAGCTCTGATGAAAACTGGAATAGCACCTGAGATTTCCTGGGAGTCATCAAGCTAGTAGCATCAGGTTTTAAGCTTGCTAAGGCTCTCGCGTCTTGCAGTATCCTGAAGTTTTGGTCCTTTTGGCCTGCTATGATGAGCATGGTCAGTGTTCAGAGGTGACACGGGTGTTGCTGTCCAAATCACTAGCTATCCCTGCTTTTATGTCTTGCTCTTGGTTAGGTCACTGGGGAGCCCTTGATACGCCGGTCAGATGACAACGAAGGAGCTTTGAAGACTCGTCTGCAGGCTTACCACACCCAGACGTCGCCGCTGGTTAACTACTATAGCAGGCGTGGGATCCATACGGCTGTGGATGCTTCCCAGTCCCCTGATGTGGTTTTTGCCAGCATCCTGGCAGCTTTCTCAAAAGCAACATGTAAAGACCTGGTTATGTTTGTTTAGGGCTCTCCTGTCTGATGCTTCCTTCTCCTTTCCTGTCTTCTGGGGTCTGCACGAGCAAGCTCTGTAGGAGAGGTGCCAAGTTGCAAGGGAGGAAGGCTGTTTATATACTGTCCATTAAACGGAAATGCCGCGCTTTCTCCGATTTGTATGCATATATTTTTTGAAGAGCTTCTGGGCTGTGTGCAGGTGGCCTGCAGGGGGCGCAGTGGCTTCACGCTCCGCTTTCTGGAACCTGGGAACTAGGCTGCTGCGCCTGTTCAGTCAAAAGTGAAAGCGCTCTGCTATTCATCTTGGCGACAGGGTTAAACTGGAAAATTGCTGCCGCTTCTCCTGTTCCACCTACATGTCGGGTGGCCTGGTGCGATGTTGTAGGAGTTCTGAAGGTCACAAACTAGCAGCTGTGGGCGGGAAGCAAAGTTGCTGGCTGGCCTTGTCCTAAGTCCTTGGCTCTAAAACTGCAGGAAATTAAATGCCATGTCAGCTTAAAGAAGGGGTGTGCAAAAGCAACACAGATGTGTGCACCTGTGTGAAGAGACACGGGCACATCCTGTTCTTCCATGGGCCAAGTGGAAACTCTACAACCAGCACATCACTGGAAGTGCAGTGCATATCCAATACTTCTACAACTTCATGATGAAAGCCTGAAATAGGAAGCCCATATGTGGAAGCATCTACTCTGCATAACTTCTTCATAAGTTTTGTGTGTGTGCTTGTGGCTTAGTATATTAATGTACAAGCCATAACTTGCATAAGATGGCAAAATGAGG
This sequence comes from Podarcis liolepis, assembly GCF_965112155.1. Taxonomy (NCBI): domain Eukaryota; kingdom Metazoa; phylum Chordata; class Lepidosauria; order Squamata; family Lacertidae; genus Podarcis; species Podarcis liolepis. The sequence continues at coordinate 59,868,474 of NC_139561.1, read as the reverse complement.
ACTGGTTTGACAAGGTGAGAATGCAGACGGAGGGTTCCTAGGCTTTGTGCTGAATTGTGCCACCGTGGGGCAAAGGTGCAAGACAATCAACACTCCCTCCCATTTACCTTCCTCTGGCAGGTTAGCGGTGGCGCCAGAATGTGGGCCAGATTGTATTCGTGGTGAAGAAACTGAAAACCCACTTAACAATGGTCTGGCAGAGCCTGGATGCTGTTGCCCTGTATTCCTGGCACACTTAATTTATTCATGAGAATTGACTTTGTATCCCGCCAAGGCAGCCTTTTTCAACCTGGTGCCCTCCAGATGGTATGGACTGCAACTCTCAGCATGGCTGGCACTGATGAGAGTTGTACTCCAAAATAACACGGAGGCAGGGGGCACCAGGCTGGGGAAGGCTGGCTGGGAATGACCCTGTTCTTGCCTTTCAGTGAAGTGATATGGAAATGGAGCCCCTGCTCTCCCCTTTGCAATCTTGCTTTGAAGCAGCCTTGTTGTTCTCATTCAAACTTGACCTGCCTTTGTGATATCCTTGAGATGCACTTGAGTTTTCTTGAGACGAGTGGCAATGTTGCTGGCGTGCGGAGGGTGGGGGAGGAAACTCTGATTTCATAATGTGCTTCCATCTGCGGGGCTCATCATGCCAGCTTACAGCTACATTGCTCGCCTTCACCTGGCTCTTGTGGCTGCCAGGGTCTTTTCCTGTGTTTTGCTGCAACTCAATAAAGGTGCAAATTCTAGCATGCGTGGATGTTGCTGCCTACCTCTGGGATCACATTTATTTCTGCCAGTTAGCCTCACAACCTTCCAGCTCTCTTGTCCTTGTGTATGTGTAGCTGACTTGATAGATCAGGGACTGTAAAGTATAGAGTGCCCTTGGCGGGTGGGTGTGGGGGGAGGGAAGTCATTGTGCCTGTCCACTGACCTGTGTCCTTGTCTTTTTCCACTTCTCTCTTTTTATCCTTCCTTTAATTGTTCTTACATTGTTCTTAAATGCATTTTTGCTCCCAAATGACTCTTCTGAAAGACCTGTGCTCCTCTTTTGATTAAATAGGCTGAAATAGTATTTCGCTGCACAAGAAACGCAGCAGTGAGAAGAACACTTTAACCCATTGAACTGCAGAGTATATTGAGAGGCATTTTGCAGCTTTGAAAAAAGAAAATTCACAATGGAAATTATGTAGTTTAGTCGAAAATATTTGCCTGTTTGATGGCCTGATAACAGTCCTGAAATCTAAATTGCCTGTCTCACTGTATTATCTGAAGGCACTGGGGAGGCATATCATTCTCACCCCTCAAAATGTTTTGTTTTGTTTTTGTAAAGTTTTTCTCAGAACTGATGTTTGATGATATTTTGTCATGGGATTCAAAAGAATGGGACATGATTACACCTTCTCAAAATGGTGATTTATAAAAAAGAGAATCTCTTTCCAAGAGGAGGCCCATTTCACAGAATTTGTGGTTTTAAAAAGACCCATTCATCCCATGGGGTTGCAGCCCTTTCCCATTTGTGCCCAACCTATGGCTGCTCTTGCCTTAATCTCTTATCCAAACAGAGAACTCAGTTGCTTAGGTTTCTGGGGGCACAGATTGCATGGCTTTGCTTGGAGACGGATGCAACTGAATCAAGCTTGCAAATCACCTGGTCCGAGGCTTGCTTTTGTTGCCGTCTCTGAGACACTGATGGTGCCTTGTTAGTTTAAGATTATGAACAATCCCTTGAGCGTAAGCAGCTTTGGTCTGTACACTGGGAATCCTTTGAGGCCTTCTAAAGGAAGGCCGTTATAATCTAATAGTGAAGGGAGAGCTAGTTTTCCTGTAGGGGATGGAGGTTTTATTAAGAGAGCCTAAGAACAAGAACTTCCCAACAACGACAGGCCAGTCCATTTAGCTCCATTGCAACTGCCAGTCCGTTCGCCACCCACCATCGTCTTTATTGCTCTTTTGTTTTAATTTGCATTGCAAGCTACCCTGGGATAAATATTATGAAGGGCAATACACAAGTTTGTTAAATATCCCAAACCTCCGCCCTCCTTGATTTCTTATCCCCTCTCTGTCTGCCATAAAGAAGTATTCCTTTTGAGTTCTTAAGGACCATTTCTCTTTTTTTATATTTTGTCTTCATTTCAGCCGCATGAATCCAGGAGGTGGACGAGACAGGACAGAACACCATCGAATGCTGCATGTTCATCACCCTCACCCTTTTGCCTTCAAGCCAAGGGGGCAAAGGAAGGGAGGGCAAGGAAAGGGGCAGGAAGCACAAGGGGTAACTTGACAGGAATTTTGTTTTAAGAAAGTCAAACCAGAATTTAGGGAGGAAAATGTGTACTGTATTGTGTTGAAATGGGCTTGTAAAGGCTGGATATCACCATAGCTCTGACTCTAGACAGTTGCATTGTAAAAATTTAACTTGGCAGGGAGGGGAAGCTATCTTGGACCCAGTTGTTTTTCCCTGGATGGTCCCAGTGATTTAGGAGGTTCATTGGAGGCACAGCGCAGAAATTAGCAGACTGTGCACTGCAAGAAATCTGCTCAAAGGCTTCTCTAAGCCCAGGAGTTCCAGCTGTTCACAAGTCCTTGTTTCTGCTGTGCCTTTTCTCCATGTAGCCTCCACTTGGGGTGGACAATTTTGGCCTCAGGTATAACTGCTCTTTCAATCACTCCCGCTGCAGAGATGCTGCAGAATTCCTGCATCAGCAATTGGCATCTGAAGTCATCACCTTCTGGATGGGGCAGTGCTGCCTGCTTTACTGTTCAGAGTAGTATTCACTTAAATATTGAAAGATCAGAACCAAGAACACTCCCCCTGCCCTCAAACAACTGCAGTTTCCGGTTCTTTTACTTGCCATCCTTTTAGGGCCCACCTGCTACTTCAATAAAATGGCTGTCACTTTTGTACCTGAACAATTTTGTCCCTTGATTTTGGGTGTGGGGAACTGTGGGAGGCTGGTTGCAGCAATAGGCTCAAGTTCTTTGTGACGTGTTTCTCTTGCAAAGTCTCAGGTCCTGCACAGGCTTCAGGGAAGATTTAAACCCCGATAGCAACCTGAACCCTGAAGAGAGAAACCAGAAGGATAAACCACAGCCAGCTGTGTTCTAAGTGGGGTGCGGGGCAGGAAAGGAAGTAATGATACTTCAAAGAGAAAATTTAACTTGGGGCTTGCAGATAGCAAGTTCTGTGATCTTAGCTGTGGACAGGACAGGACTTGTCAAGTGTCCACATGTTTGTCTGTTTCGCTTTCAGTGGTGGAGGTATTGATGTTCTGAATAGCGGTGGCTGTGGAACGCCAGCCGGGGAGAGTGCTGTTGCACACAGGTCCTACTTGTGGGCTTCCCAAAGGCATCTGGTTGGCCACTGTGAGAAAAGAATGCTGGACACTTGCAGCACACTTGCAGAAAGGAAAACCTCAGCCCATTGAGGCTAGGAATTGGGCTCTTCCCCACCTGACAGCTTGATCAGTGGGATTTTATTTATACTTTTTATAAAGTCTCCCTAAGCTCAACCTCATCTATGTTCATTCTACTGGAGTAGGGTGCTAAAAATTTACAAATGGAGATTTTTGGTTGAATAATCAACTGCCCATTAATTTAAATAAATGGATTATCAATACATAAATTTAGATCTCTTTTTGAGATACTGAAGGATGTTCAAGCAACCAAGATTTCGTATTAATATTTTTTTTTGTTAGATTACATTTCTTACCATGATGCATCTCCCCCTCCTATACTTTTAGTAGGAAGCCATCAGGACAAAACTTTAAGCAAGTAAAGCTTTCCCCAACACATCCATCCCCATACAAGGAAAAGCTCCGTTCAGGTTGGCCCATGGAGTGTCTGGATTTGTGGCTGAAGAAGAGAAATGGCATATGCATTGCATTAAACATCCATATTGATTTTTATTTGTATTGCTGCCTGTATCTCTCTTATAAAATGCAATATATAAGAAATAAAGGAAGCAATACAAATACAATTAAAACCCATATGGCATTTAGCGCAGCATATTCCACTTGCTAAAACAATCTGCCAAGACCCTCAGCGATGTTCAGGTGGTCTGTGGGGAAAAGGTTTGGGAACAACTGCACTAAACACCTTCCAGAAGTATTGCAAGACTTCCATATTAGAGTAGACCTTCAGGGCTCAGCTTACACTGGAAAAGGGTGGGAATTTTCTTACTGAAATAGGTGAAAACTTATCTCTGGCTTTTTGCTGCCTGCTCAGAACCCAAAGGGTTGAGTTTGGTAGTGCAAGAAGCAATATTTGCCCAAATATCCCCTTGTATATGTATCTCTCCCAGGCACAAGGTTGCTTCCATGCAATTTCCTCTGGAACTCGTGGTTTATTCATTATTACAGAAAGTCCCCCACTGGGCTGAGGGCTGCAAGACTGAAGCTGAATGGTAGAACACACTTGAAGACCTTTATGCAAATTTGATTCCATGTATCTATTAGGTGTCCAGATCTTACGAGTTGAAGTGAAAAAACAAGTGATGTTTGAACAGATGAACAGGGAGCTGCTGGTCCAGACCCTCACCCAGGAAAGGAGATGCAAACTCTAGGGTTCACCTTGTAGTTCCCAGAGACAGAGAGAAATGCACTGTCTGTCATGGCATCTCAAGAACAATAGGTCCCCAGTTCCTTGGTTCCTGCTGGTGTTTCCTGTGCAGAGCAAGTGCTTCCAATAGGATTTACAAGCTTTGGAACCTATGGGAGCAGATGATCTAGGCTTCTGGTTTTCACTGTGCATAGAAAAACTGACACTAGATGACAAGTGTCTAAAGGGCATTTGTCATGCATGTATAATTACACACACAGAGTACATAATATGTTGTGTCTGGCTATACTGTAAATACAAATCAAGCAGCCAGAAATGGAGGAAGCTGAAACAAAGTAACTTAAAGAAACTGAAGGATCTTGGTCGTTTGGGATTTCATCATGCAAGATGAGGCTTACCTGGAGCAGCTTGAGACTTTTTGGCTCTTGTCACGACTACAGGCTTATCAAGAGCTAAGGATGGTGATCCTCGGAGTTGCAGTTTTTAAAGGATTCTGAGAGTTGTCGAGGTCCCCTATTTCGCTCCCAGAATTACAACTCTCTGAGTTCTCTGGGTTTGTTAAATCACTGGAAACTGTAGCTCTTTGAGGGGAACAGGGGGCTGGGAGATGCCAGGGCTAGAACCTGGGCCTTCTACATGCCAAGCATGTGCTTTGCTATTGCCCATATGCTGAGGATTGTGCCCCACACCCTTTGTCAACTAGAGGGGCAAAATTAGGGGCTTGGGGTGACAGCTGGAACGTGTGGCATTTAGAAAACCTACTTTAGGCAAAACAAACAAGCAAAAAAGGGCGTTGGAGCCAGCTAGAGTTGTTTGATGCTATTCCTCAACCTGAACATCTTCCGGCCCAGTATTTATTTTATAAGACTGTTTATTTTATAACACTGTCTTTTTTGTGGGGGGAGGCAAAGGCAAAAATAGCAGAGGCTCACATGAACTCTGCACACACAGAGAAACAAGGCTTTGCCTGCCCATCCTCTGAGACGGAGAGCGCCTCACGAGCCTTCCTTTTGGACCTTCACTCTTTATAAGCAGCTCGTAGGCTCAAAGCACAACGCCTGCATTACATGTAATTACATAAAATACGTTGGTTCTTAAGTCGCCTTCCCCCGCTTGGGACGCATGCGCATTGCGAAAGGAGCAGACAGCTTGGGTAAGGAAAGGGAGTTGTGCGGAGTTGACGCGCCTGCGCCTGCGCAGCCGGAGCTGGAACGCCGTTGGCGGCGGTTGGGTTACCTCAGCAGTCAGTCAGTGGGTCGGTTGGTCGGGCAATCGGCCGCGCATGCGCTCTCTCCTCCCTCCGCCTCACTCCCCTTTCTCTCTCGTTTCACCTCAGAGGAGGCGCAGAGCCGAGCGGGCGACGCTGCTGCCGCTTTCTCCGGCCGGCCGTCCGCCTCTCCTTCGCGATGGGCTCAGAGAAGGACTCGGAGTCGCCGCGCTCTACCTCGATCCACGCGGCTGCCCCGCCGGCCAAATGCCCCAAGAGCGGCTCAGGACAAGCAGGAGGCGGCAGAGGCACCGGCGGCGGAGGAGGTGACGGCAACAGCGGCAGTAACAGCGGCACCAGCCGGGGCCGACGCCGCCTCCTCAGCTTCCAAAGCGTCTTCTCGGCCGCCGCCTCGGCCGCCTCGTCCTCAGCCTCCGGGGCCGGAGTCCGCCGCCGGCGGAAGGCCAAGGCCAAGCCAGAGCCGCCTCAAGCCAAGCCCGCCCCGGTGGTGGAGGCGGTGGCGGCGGCGATCGCAAGCCCCACCGCAGCATCAACCCAGGCCACTCCGCCGCCGCCCTCATCGCCGCCGCCGCCGCCAAAGCCTCCTCCTGCTCCTTCGGCGGCGGTTACCGGGGAGGGCGATGCCGCCGCCGCTGCCGCCACCTCGTCTTCGTCGTCGTCTTCTGGTGCGGAGTGCGAGGAGGGCGGCGAGGAGTCCTCCCCGTCGGAGCTGGAGTGCCCGCTGTGCCTGGTGCGGCAGCCGGCGGGCAACGCGCCGCGCCTCCTCTCGTGCCCGCACCGCTCGTGCCGCTCGTGCCTCCGCCAGTACCTGCGCATCGAGATCACCGAGTCGCGCGTCAACATCAGCTGCCCCGAGTGCAGCGAGCGCCTCAACCCGGCCGACATCCGCCTCCTCCTGCGCGACTCGCCCCACCTCGTCGCCAAGTATGAGGAGTTCATGCTCCGCCGCTGCCTGGCCGCCGACCCGGACTGCAGGTGGTGCCCGGCCCCGGACTGCGGGTGAGAGAGAGCAAAGGCAGGGGCAGGAGGAAGGACACGCTTAATAATAATAATAATAATAATAATAATAATAATAAAATAAGTAAAAACAGCAGCTGCTACTTTGGTGGCCGTTATGGGAAGTAAATTGCTTTATCTGCATTAGCCTGCTGTGATCTTTACAACAACCCTGGAAAGGTTGGCCGGTTTGGATCTTGCCCCCCATGTTACAGATAGGGATGGGTGAGGTCCAGACAGCACCACCTAGCGGGCTCTTGCCAGTGGGGGACATTAAACCTAAGAACAGCATGATTCCAAGCTGCTTAGTCCTGCACCAATTCAGAGCGAAAGCAAGTCAGTACTCCGATTGGGGCCAGCCATGATTGGCAGGGTGTGTACCACGTTTCAAGGTTCACAGACGGGCATGCACTACTAGGGAGAGAACTCTTTTTAAAGGTCATGTCACTGAGCCCTAGCTGCAGTTTAAAGTTTAAAGGTGCAGGGGAGGTGCCTTTGCATTGACTAAATATTGTCTTTGTAGCCAAGCCAATGTTCTGTACCAGCTGAATACATGGTCCATTAGAGTGAATTGAGCAAAAATGGTATGTCACTCTGCCATCAACAGTTTACAGTTTAAAAGTGGATAGTTTAGAGAGAAAATGACAAAGTGATGAAAATATAAGAAAAAGGGGCGTGAAGAGCATGCTCTGGCTTTTTTCTGTTGGGGATAAGGGCTTTGGGAATTAAGCCCAGAGGCTTTGTGGGAGAGGTGGTTTTTGCAGATTTTATATTCTTGTTTAGTTCACACACTGCTGCTTCATTTGGGAAATAGTGTATAATTGTGTCTATAGTTCATATCCCACCTGCCATGAACAGTCATAGCAAGCCATTTAGCTTTAGCCCCTTATCTGCAATAAAGTTAATATCATTATTTTATATTTCTTCCGACTTGTAGGAGTGTTTGAAAAACACTTGAACACTAAGAACATTGTATGCAGTAATAAGTATTGTATTTTTAATTACTGTTCGCTTATTTTATTTTATTAAGTTTCTATCCTGCCCTTCCTTTGAAAGCAGCCCTGACTGCTCCATGTTCCTATAGAAATTAAGTGTAGTATGGGCAACGTTGCTTCAACAATGGTGCCTCATCTGACTTTTTCTGTCCAGAGGGAGACAAGTAAGTGCCCTGTTCCCAAACTGCTCACACTGTCTCTTTCAATATTCTAGGGGAAATGGTGGCAAACAGCAGAATTTTTTAAGACTAAAGCATTGCTGATGAAGTGCATGCAGTGCACCAGCAGGACTATGTCCAGCAATGAAGTGTCAATTTGAATGCACTTAGTTTCTTCCAATCATTTGCAGCCCCTTAATAAAGGAGTTTCTCCAATCTCATTAAGGCAGCTACTTTTGCTGCCTAATGGTTATAATTTTGCAAAGGAATAGGTGTGAGTGAAAGTGAAAATGAAAACAAAACTTTCATTATCAGATAATTTGGAAGTGCCAAAGATGTGCTAGAACCTGGTTAAGTATTTAAAAATCAGCAAATCAGCATATACATTCCTCATAGGATTGTAGTCTAAACCTTTAGAGGACCCAGGGAGCTGCATCTCTTCAGTGAACACTTTCTTTACAGGGATTGGGTAATACTGAACACGGTCATAGTGTTGGAAGGGAAATAGGATGTACCGTATTTTTCGCTCTATAACACGCAGATTTTTTCTCCTAAAAAGGAAGGGGAAATGTCTGTGCGTGTTATGCAGCGAATGTGTGGTCCCTGTAGCCGAAAAATAAGGCAAAAATCAAACCGCGCTTCAGGGAGAAGGGAAGCCTGAAGAGAGGAAGTGGCAGCTTCCCTGCATTCTGCCTCAGGGTCTTACTGCCCACCCTGCTCTGTTTCGTTGCTGTGTTTGCTCAAACGGAACAAAGAGCAGGGAAAGCCCCTCCCCTCCAGGCAAGTAGAGAGGAAAGCAGAGCGTCGCTCTATCCTGTCCCTGCTCCGGAGGGAACAATGTTTGTGAAGGGAAGAGAGATTACAGGTTCGGCTTAAAATTCTGATTTGACTTCCTGCTTTTTGTTTTTGGAGACACACAGCATTCAAATATGCTTTCTTCCATTTAAAAGGATGAAATCCTTAAACAGTGGCTGGCTTGTGTGGGTGGGTGGGGGAAAACTTTTGCCTTCCTTTCCTCACGTTATAGCCCTCTCCTGCATTCTTAGCCTTCTGTGTTTTTCCTTCCCTCCCCACTTAAAATGTGGTTACAAAGCATGGATCCACATGGATCCTCAGGATCTTTGCATTGGGTCACCCCAAATTCACCATCAGAGCACACAGCATGTCCATGGCTACAGCCTGTCCCCCCCAAAAAAAATCACACACCCATTGTTGCCTGGGGCTGCAATGGTGCAAAAACGTGGTTACAAAGCATGGATCCACAGGGATCCTCAGGATCTTTGCATTGGGTCAGCCAAAATTCACCATCAGAGCACATAGCATGTCCATGGCTACAGCCTGTCCCCCCCCAAAAAAATCACGCACCCACTGTTGTCTGGGGCTGCAATGGTGCAAAAACGTGGTTACAAAGCATGGATCCACAGGGATTCTCAGGATTTTTGCATTGGGTCACCCCAAATTCACCATCAGAGCACATAGCATGTCCATGGCTACAGCCTGCCCCCCCCCAAAATCACGCACCCACTGTTGCCTGGGGCTGCAATGGTGCAAAAACGTGGTTACAAAGCATGGATCCACAGGGATTCTCAGGATTTTTGCATTGGGTCACCCCAAATTCACCATCAGATCACATGTCTGTGGCCACAGCATGAATCACAAAAATGATACGTCCACTGTTTCATTCAGAATATTTTTTCCCTTGTTTTCCTCCTCTAAAAACGATGTGCGTGTTATGGTCAGGTGCGTGTTATAGAGCGAAAAATACGGTATGTGTAAGATCAGTTATCTTGGTGCAGACTGAAAACACGTGGAAGACACAAACTTTACAAGATCAGTATATCCTTTAAAGTTTGAGGTGTTTATTAAGGACTGTCTTTCCCTCTGTAAATGGAGGGCAACACATAAGTAATGGAGAGAAGCACATGTATGTGTAAACAAAACTAACTGCATTTACAAGGATTTGTGCCTCTAGAAATTTATTAAAGGGCAGACTATAATGAAACAGTTCACTCTATGCTGTGGCTATCAAATCCTCAAGAGGAATACTTATATGAAATGGAAATGCTATCTCAAATACGTTGTGTTGGCATGTAAAGATAAGCTGGGATCTCTGGGTTATTGTGGTTTAGCATGAACGAGTAGTACCTGCTGCTTGATTGATCCCACATTTCTCCTCCCCAGTACAAGGAGCATAAACAAACCTAAGAAACCATGAGTGGTGGTGGTTAGTAATAAACTGCCCTTCTTCAAAATACCTTAACAAATCTTAAGCTGTGGTTTATTGTTACCTTATAGACTATGACTTGTTGGTCTCAGTAACAGAGGAGGGGTGGCCCATCAAGAGGGAAGATAATGTGTCAGACAGCTGTGGAAAGTCCCAGTTTATGGTGATCTAGATACTCCCAAATCATTCTGTGGCTTGAATCCTTGGCAAGGACTGGTTGGCACTGCTGATGGTAGTTAATTAACTAGGTCCTGCAGTGAGGTATGAACTGTACTTTGTGTCATTCCTGTCTACTTAGTTGCAGGTAGACTTTGCTCAGAATCGTTTTGTTAGTAAAATTTATTTTCCTGAGAATCTGGTTTAAGTACAGTGGTGCCCCGCAGGACGAATGCCTCGCAAGACGGAAAACTCGCTAGACGAAAGAGTTTTCCGTTTTGGAGGTGCTTCGCAAAACGAATTTCCTATGGGCTTGCTTTGCAAGACAAAAATGTCTTGCGAGTTCCTGTGGGTTTTTCCCCGCCCCCCTTTTTCTAAGCCGCTAAGCCGCTTATCAGCTGATCCGATAAGACGCTAATAGCGCTAATCCGCTAATCCGTCAATGGGCTTGCTTCGCAAGACGAAAAAACCACTAGACGAAGAGAATCACAGAACGGATTCTTTTCGTCTTGCGAGGCACCACTGTATTAATGAATATTTATTGATGTGGGGTTGATGTTACAGATGAGGAGGAGTGGGTGATCCTTGGAAGTAGGGGCAAGGGGAGTTTGATTTGAAATTTTCTGATCACAAGTGTTGCATGTATTTCAGGTTTGTGGTGGAATTTTTTTTTACTGAAAAGTTCCTGTTTCTAAAATGCCAGGGAATTGTGGGTCTTTCCCAGCTCCTCTGTATGCTGAGAAGTTCAGCAGCCTTAAGCTATCCTTTCACAATAGTGGAGGAAACTGTAAACAATGACTTTCGGTAAGAACAGAAACTTGCACATTCTGGTAAGAAAGCATTTTATGTATGGGGATGCAGGTGGTGAAATGTTGAATCATTGTGATTCAACATCCAGTTGGGTAACTGGGAATTGGCCTAGCCTTTGGCAGTTAGTCAGAATGAGATTTGAGTAAGTCTTGTTTTACTTTCACTTCTGTTTTCTTTTAAATCAGCCTCCCAAAGTTTCTCTTAACACAGCATGGAAAGTACAAGCAATGATTCTTTAAGTTGTCCTTTAGAACATTCATCTTAAAACATGGGGTAAGGGAAGTTGTAATGTACTGGGCACTGCAGAATATTCTTGGAATTGTTGTAATTGCTTCTGATTCTGTTGATTTCTGGCATGCATATGTTGTTGCTGGGCAGTCCCAAATTATGCTGTACTGCATAATTATAGGAATTAGAGATCAATAGAAGGTGGGCAAGCATACCACCCACATGGTAGCTCCACTAAATACTGTTGGGCAGTTTTTCTGCTTTGCTTAATTAGCAAGAATCTGGTTATCACTTAACTGTTTCCTCTATTCAACTGATGCAAAATTTATCAGATTTGGTAGGAAACATAAAACAAGCTGATGGAACACCCTGCTCTTGGATAGATGCCGCCAACTTGCTTTATTTGAGATAGTGCTACTTCTGTGGCAGGGTTCTGAAGGTTAGTGTGCTATTTAACACTGACATGAAATATATCCTATCTGGTTGCCTTGTATTCTAAGCTAATAGTTTGTACATAGAGACCCTGAAGACTACCCAGAAACATTCTGAAAGAAGCTTCAGCACTGTATCATTTGTAACAAACTTGAGACACTGGTGGGTTTCATGATGTTCATTGTTGGAATCTAGATTTTGTTTTGTTAAAAAATACACTGTTCTTAAATTTGCAGAAGTTCATTTAAAAATGAAATATCACTCCTGCCAAAAGTCTGGAAACAGGCAAGAGATAATGAACCAGACCGTTTCCATATTAAAGTGTTATGTTTTACATTTCTCTGTATATAATAACAATGTAAGAATGTAGCCCCCATTTGTGGTGCCTCATCACAATCCTGGATTTGCATGAAATCAGGGTGGGGTAAGGGGCAAAGTTACAGGCAGGTTGCGCAGAAGGTTGCCATGGCATGGTAGCAAAAAAAGAAGAAGAGAGGCATTATGAGGGGGAAAGTGGTTTTAAACAATGGCAGAAGTTTGAGTAGAGTAGCAGGGATGACACTGAGTGGGGCAAAGTGACAGTTTAAAACAGGGTTTGAGTACACTGAGAAGGGAGTTTTGAAAGGCTTTGCTTTAGCTTTGTGCTGTTAGCTTCTGTGTTGTATGCATCTCTGCTTGTTCTCTTTCTTAAAACCGATTTGATTTAAAACAAGCAAAAATCCTCAGTGGTCTTCCATTCTTGCTTTGCTGAAACCTCTGCTGTTTAAAATCGCAATCCCCCCCCCTCCAGGGTTACTCCACCACAGCTTTTTTCAAACTTTTGCCAGTTTAAAACCACCTCTTTTACTCTTTCAGTATTTTTTCCTTGTTGCTGAACTCAAACTTCTCTCTCTTCCATTCCTCAGAGAAATAAAGGATGCTGAGCCCTCAAATATCCCACAGTAGCTTCACAGAATGTATGTCACTCCTGATACCATGTGTTGTCTTCAACATGAAGTTCCCGATTCAGTGTAGTAATTTAGAAGAGTTAGTTTGTTAACAATCAAACATCTATAGATGTACAATATCCTTTAAAACTGAACAGCCCAACTGACAGTCTTGGTTTTAAGATTCTACTCATTTTTAAAGTTACAGTAATGTATATCATCATGGTGTGTGTCCACAAAGGGGACTGCAGAATAGGGGAGTTGAGAAAGCATGCAAGTGGTGATCTGTGTGCAAGGGAGAGTTGAGAAAGCATGCAAGTGGTGATCTGTGTGCAAGTGAGGACAAGGGTGGAATAAAAAAGGGGATGATGGTAAAAATAGGAGTGTAAAAGGGGTTGCAAAAAAGAGGTAGTAAGAGGCATGGGAATGGGGTTGAAGACTAAAGCAGAGTCATGAAAGGGTCTGCAGAATAAGAGGGTATATAGCTTCATATTTGAGTGGAAGGTGAAAAAGGTGCTTAGTTGCTCTGTGTTGGAGGAGGAAGGTACCCGAGATTACTATGCGGTTGGTTTGTATGTAAGGGTGTTGCACAAAAAGAGGACGAGGCACAGACAAGGGGGTGAAGATGAAATGAGTGCAAAGTGAGTCTATAGAATAGAGAGAACTGGCATCAGAAATGGGGTTTGAGAGGTGAAAAGTAAGCTTTGGAATTGCATGGGGTGGGAAGGGGAATCTCTAGGGCACAGGCCAGCAAACCTTTTCAGCTGTGGACTGGTCCACTGTCCCTCAGACCTTGGGGGCTGGACTATATGGGGGGGGGGGAAGAGAACAAATTCCTGTGCCCCACAAATAACCCAGAGATGCATTTTAAATAAAAGGACACATTCTACTCATGTAAAAACACGCTGATTCCCTGACCATCTGCAGGCTGGATTTAGAAGGCAATTGGGCCGGATCCAGCCTCCGGGCCTTAGTTTGCCTACCCATGCCCTAACCGTTGCTTTTCCTTCCCCCTTTGCAATTGTTGAATCTTCATAGAATTTTCGGGAGGCAGGGAGAGATAGAGAAAGAGCACAGATCTACCCATGGGTAGGCAAACTAAGGCCAGGGGGCCAGATCCGGCCCAAATGCCTTCTAAATTCAGCCCATGGACGGTCCGGGAATCAGCGTGTTGTTACATGAGTGGAATGTGTAATTTTTATTTAAAATGCATCTCTGGGTTATTTGTGAGGCATACGAATTCGTTAACCCCCCCCCAGTATAGTCCGGCCCCCCACAAGGTCTGAGGGACAGTGGACCAGCCCCCTGCTGAAAAAGTTTGCTGACCCCTGCTCTAGGGGGTTAATGTGGGGGGCAGTTAGGTGGGTTGGTGAGCAGCACAAGCAGGCAGTGCAGCTGCTAGTGCTAGTAATACCGTTAGAATACAGTATCAAAAAAAATGGTTGCACAAAATCCAGCTGCAGTTTTGCATATCACTTGCTTGAACAGCAGCTATCAATTTTTCAGCTATCAGGTGGGGGATTTTATGTGTAAAAAACATTTGGAAGAGACAGTGGGATAGGGCATGTGCTCTGATGAATAGCTGTCACATTTACACAAAAGTCAAGTGTACATGGTGCCAAGATAGCATATGTGCTGCCTGAAGTAGTACCTAAGAGCTGTCAGTAATCTGTGTGGGTTCAGAACGATGCATATGATTTCTTTCTCCCTGCTTCTCACACGTTTTGTAGAAAATCTTTGTCACATAGGTTTCATAGTTCAGTTTCTCTGTGAGACTGCAGTAAAAGCATGTTCTGAGAAAAATAGCATGCAAAATCCTCATGGTTTCTGCATCCCACCCATGCTTCAAGCATCTTCATAAATTGGCAAGCTTAGCTATTCTGCCTAGGGAGGTAAACTGCAGACATAACACAAGGGTGTGTTTCCATGGTAATGTTGGTCTTCTAGTGCACAGTTAGATCTGCATACAAATCTGGAACTACCTTTTTCATTGTAGTCAGCTCGTGCTGCTGTCTGACATTCGTTGCTTTGTATTTTTCCCTGAGGTTGAGGGGGAAATTTCAGGGCATTAAAATAAATTCATTGTGTTGGCAGAATTACCAGTAAATGAGTAGAGCAGAGCATGAATAGGGTGGGGCATGTATTTAGCTCTCATTCAGTCAGTGGAAGTGAAAGGTGGTAGGCAGATTGGTACTTGAGGTCAAGGTAGAAGCAGGATTCTAAATCTATTTTTATTGACTTGTATTGTATTATATATTATATTTATTATATTATATTATACTATACTATGTTATATTTGTATACATAAAGCTTTTTATTTATAAATTTGTGCACCTCAAAGCAGTTCAAAATATGCAAATAAATAAAATAAATAAATACAATTAACAGTTAAAATACTAGATAGTCATATCTTTTCAGCAGCTAGAACCCAAAAATATCTTAAATTTGGCTGTTGGAAAATGTCATGATAAACAGAATGGTCTGATGGGGCATGCTGTTTGTTAGTTCAATGTGTTCACTTGTGCCTAGCCATGCATCTAAACCTTTCTTGTACCTTCTATACCCTGTAACCAGGGCCTTGCTTATATAAAAATCTGCTTTACACTTTAAAAACTTTGGCAGAAACAAGAGGCTAGCAGCAAGTGCCGGGATAGATTCAAATTCAGTTTCTGAATGTCATGAATGACACTCACAACTCAAATGTAGTAGAGAAATAGAACTTGCCTCCAAACTTCAAATGACCACTCCTATGGCTATGTGTAGATGTTAAATAGCACTGGCAATAGAATAGTGCCCTGCAGCACCCCATAGCATAACTGCAAGGAAGCTGTGGAACCAACCCCATAGATAGGACCAGAACCACTGCAATATCGTGCCCTCAACTTGTATCTTACAAAGCTGATCAGGAGGATACTATGACCTGAAGCCAGTCTGGAATGGCTCAAGATAATCAGTATCCTCCAATAAGCCTGTGTTAGGACTTCCACCATTCTTGATTTGGCTAAAAAGGGAGAACCTGTGTTCAGGAGGTAGTTAATCATAAACCTTGGTTTGCAGGTAGGGCTTATTGAGGAGTGGTCACACAACCACATCTTTAAGGTTGTCTGGCACTACTCCATTGCATAATGACACATTCACCAGCCCCTGGACTTTCCTTGCCAGCCCATTCCTGCTAGCTTGAATTAGCCTTGATGGGCAAGGATATGGTAGGACAAATATCTTTTCTACATCCTCAGTCCTCTTTAGCTGAAACTGATCCTACAGGACTAAACCAGATGATGAGTTGGAAACCTCACCAATATCCTTTCTAACTTTGGTGTTCAGATCACTGTGGAGATGAATGCTTTTACCTTTACTTGGTGCCTAGCAAAATTATTACAGCAGGCCTCAGAGGGTCCCAGCCTACTTTTTGCTGGAGCAGGTATAAGTAAAGCACATGCCACTTTGAAAAGATCCGCTGGACAGCTACTTGAGGACACAGTGGTGGCAGCGAGTTAAGCCTTTGGTGCCTTCACCACCACACAATAGGCACAATTATGTTCAGTCACTCTCACATCACATCTTAGGCCAAATGTGCTTTACCTATCATCTGTTCTATGTCATTGTCTGAAATTCTGGAGAGAACCACAGTGTTACTCAGGCTCCACAGTGTCAGACAGAGGGCTTGAGGGCAATTTTGTTGATAGCCTGCTTCATCTCACCGTTCCACATCAAGACAGGAAACATCTCCAGAGCATTCAAGAATCAGTTGGATTCCATAAGTCTTCAATGGCAGACCATTCTGATAGACCCTTTACGCTTGCAGGGAGGGATTTTTGTCATGACACCAAATCTCGCAAAACAACATCAAGGCTTGCGTTACATGAAATACATTTGACAAACACACAAGACGTAACCGGCTGTGCATTCGCATAAACAATACTCCTATATATTCTTATCACAATATCAAATGTTTATCTTGCACATAAACAGCACACAAAGTGCAATAATATAGATGGAAGTCCCAATAAATCAGTTCATTCGTAAAGACCAAATGTCTTCTAGTTTCTGTTCCACATATGTTCATAAAGTCCAAATTGGAGCCTACTACAGTTCCACAGTGTTGACAAGGATTTCCGGAATAATGCCTTGTTTCACTCTCATGGGCTTCATCAGTGGTACATGTTCATATGTAGTATATCAAAGTCATGGAACTCGCCCTCCTGGGCTTCATCCGTTGTACATATTCTAAGTAATATAAATGAATATAATATCGTAATTCAACATATTTTAGCAAATTAAAATTATATAAACAATTGTGCTATAGAAGTACATACCATATATGAAGTATCAAGATAATAGAACTTCTAACATAGTGGTTTCTGCAGTGAACAACAACTGTTACAATGTAAGATTATATAGACAGGCGCAGCATTGATTTTAGTTACAGGTGACAGAAATCTGCAGCTGTGAGGTTTTCTTCTTAAAGTTACCCCTTTAAAACAACAAATGTAAAGCAAACTTTATCCATAAACAGGTGTTATATATACAAGCATTAGTAATGACTTATAGAAAGCAACTATAATCAATTTCAGTATTCAAACCTGAGGGATGCAAAGAATCAAGTAGAAAAATAAATCGAGTTTCTTTCTGCATAAGAAATGACACCAAATCTCATCAAGAAATGATCTAACAGCAGCGCTATAACAATACCTTCACATCTCCAGACAATCTCTCTCACACCCTGTGGCAAAGACTGAAATCAAAGTTATACATCTTGTATGTCAGGCCGTGCAAAAATATGCTGAGACAGCTTCACGGATGCAGTGGAGGCTGGTCCAGTAGAGGCAGATTAGGCATGAACTTTGAATTCTCCAGAACAGTCCTGGGGTTCACTAACACCACAGTCAAGGACACCTCCTTCAGCTGGGTCAGAGAAGCTGTTTGTTTAGCAGCAGGGTGGGTAGAACATCTGATAACAACCCCAATCTATCTGGCCCAACAACAGGTGCAGGCCATCTAAGCCTGCTCCAATGGGGAGAAGTTCTCTGGTGAATGCAGTGATAGCTTATGAACCACAGTGACTCTCCTCCTGCCTAGACCCACTAAAACCAAATGGTTATATGAAGACTGAGACTGCTCAGTAGGTGCTGAAAACTGATGGAGTGAGGGGAGATACCCAGAAAACAGGGTGGGTGTAGGCATGTGAATTGGAATGCAGTGTATTGGAAAAGGGCCTGGCTTGCTGCCTGGAACCTTAAATAAAAGCACTTCAGTGTTTTGTTGCAGGTCCCACTTGTAGATTCTGTTCTCAATGTAGTTTTGGCTGTGGAAATGCGGGTAGTTAAGAGGCAAAACATGAATGGATTAAAGGAGTCTTGAGAATTAATTATTGGCTTCTGTACCTTCAAGACTGAAAGGTTTGTCATTAACACTATGTCATTGAACTTGATGTTATCAGCTGTCCTCTTGCTCTCCTTGTGAAAGATGATTCTTGTAGGACAGCAGTTGTCTTCCTGATAATGATGGGGTGGAATGGCTAGAGGGGGCTTAATTCCCCAGTGGGGACTCAGTTTAGAAGAGCTGGGATAGTCAAAGCCTCTTTTCCCACCTGCTAGGAAATTATCAAACTGACAAAAAGGAAGTATAGATTCCCTAGCAGCTGCATACAAATTGTACAGCGCAGGGCCTCCCCCCAGAAGCAGCCCTGTCCTCCATGTAAGAACTATAGCTTTCTGGAATCACATCCACTAAAAAAAATGAATGTTACATTTAGAATAACTTGTGCAAGTTAAGTACATTGCAAAAAAAAAACCCTAGACATGTTTTATTCTGGTTGCATGTTCTGCAGAATTTGATTGAGCTGGGGAAGTTGAAATTACCTGAATTTTGACAGTGCAGAATGAAGGGAAGAATGCTCTGTAGTCATGCATATTTCTGTATCTCCTGATGAAACGTAATTGTTTTTGTTGAGGACTTGCATGAATTGAAGGTAATCCATTTGATAACAGGTGGTGCTAGTTAATATATTTAAATCTGCCTCTCTGTTGGTACTGGGCATTTTTGTATACTAGAAATATAGAGCAGTCCTACAGACATACATGGACCTCCTTTTCTGCCTTTTGAATCTGCATATTGGCATGTAGGTTTATGATGGTCACCTTTTCTAACTGTGCTACACTTGGGTAAAATGGTTTCTCCAGCTCCCAGAGGTTGTGAATCATGTGGACTATTCCAGATTTCTCATGCTGCAAGATCTGAGAAATAGTCATGCAACCTGAATTATTTGGGAATTAAAAGCCAGAAGAGTAACAAGGGTGATATTTCTGACCCTTACAAAATATGCAGACTACAGTGTTAGACAACCTCCTTGTGTCATTTTTTTGTGCATGGTGGGTAGCTTCTGGGACAAGGAGTTGTTTTTTACCTCTCCTCTGACTTCTTTTTTGTGCTCAGGTAGAAATTGTTTGCCAATTGGTGCTTCTGTTTCCAAAGTACTAACTTATAAGCCCATTAAGGGAGATGGGGAGAAAACTAACTTTATAATGACAGGCTTCTCATGGTTAGAGCTCTTAGAATGTTACACAAGCAAGTCAGTAAATGTCTTGTTCTCACCAAGGAAGAGAACAACATGTTAGATTGTAGATGTTAACTACAGTACATCGAATAAAGTACCTTAATTTTTGCTGAGATATAGGTAGTAAATCTGAGAAAGCTAGGCTAATTGTGGCTGAGTAGATTTGTACAGAGACAGTTGTCTTTGTGGCTTTACTTCACATAGTCCAGTTTTGTCAATACAAGTCCCAAACAAAACACTGTCCTCCCATTTCCTTTTTTGCTTAGTTATGCTGTTATTGCCTATGGATGTGCAAGCTGCCCCAAACTGACGTGTGAGAGAGAAGGCTGCCAGACTGAATTTTGCTATCACTGCAAGCAGATATGGCACCCAAACCAAACTTGCGACATGGCCCGCCAACAAAGAGCACAAACTCTGCGGGTACGGACAAAGCACACCTCAGGCCTCAGTTATGGACAAGAATCTGGACCAGGTATGTACCAGTGAGCTACTTGCCAGTTACTGCAGTTGTGTGTGAAGATCTCGGAAAGAGATTGACTTGATTAAATGTGACTTTTACCTTTGTATGGTAGCTAAATTTCAGCAATGTAAAAGGCAAAGGTTTATACACATACACTCCTCTAGGCAAGCAGAAAGCATTAATACAGTTCAAGGACACATTCTGGACAGGCAAAACTACTTGAGGAGAATAAGGGATGTGGCCTGAGAAGAATCTCAAGGTTGGATAGAGAGGCCTTGAGGGATGCTTTTAGCACCGAGGTCTAAGATTCCACACCTCTGTTTTAAAGTACCCACTTGCTTCAAATGAGATATAAAACTTTTACCTCAGACATAACATAACTATTGAACATAACTAGTTCAAATCAAATGCCATTCTTCAAACTGCATGCTGGCAACAGCAGTGTGTTTTGGTGGAGTTGGGAACATAGAAAGCTACTTTCTGCTAGGTCAAACTGTTTCTCCATCTAGTCCAGTGTTGTTTAATCTGACTGGCAGTGGCTCTCTAAGATCTCAGGCAGAGGTCTTTCCCCATCACTTGATATAACTAGAGATGCCGGGGACTGAATTTGGGACCTCCTGAATTTAAAGGACTTGCAGTAATAATGAGCTATAATCCTATGCAGCTTTGTTAAAAATATCAGGGATGAATTACTTGTCAGGCCCAGAATACTCTTACCCTTTTAGACTAAGAATGAGTTTCTCAGGCAATAACCTTACCAAGTGACTTTCAGACATTCATTCTCAGTCCGCCCCCCTGCCTATATGACAGGATTGTGGTAAGGATAAAATGGGGGTGGGAGGGAGGAGCATATTCTCCCTTGAACTCCATGAAGGAAAGGTGAGATTTAAATTTGGTAAATAAGTAAGTCAGGCCATGGTCCTAAGCACAGTCAATTGAATTAGAAACAATGAGGTATTTGAATCTTGACCTGCCACGTGATTTAAACACTTTTTTCATTCAAAGGAGGATGGGCTGGAAGAGTAAGACTGGTGGTTCTTTTACCTTCTTTCTTACAATGGAAGATCTCAAAGATTTTCAATTCCTTCTTGGGATTTATTTAGGTGCACAAAATTTGACTGGATTCTCCTTTTCAATTCCATAGCAGATGACATCAAGCCATGCCCACGTTGCAGTGCCTACATCATCAAGATGAATGATGGCAGCTGTAATCACATGACTTGTGCTGTATGTGGCTGTGAATTCTGCTGGCTTTGTATGAAGGAAATCTCTGATTTGCATTACCTCAGGTAAGTTGGAGGGTAAAATGCCCTCAAACTGCTCTACCTTGCTAGAGCTATGTTGCTGTGGTCCAAAACCTTTACTACTCAAAGGATACTGTGCTGTGGGAGTATCAAAACAGATAAAATATTGATTTGTGTTCTCATACTTAGAAATGTAGAATGATGGACTTAAAATTGGTTGGAGATGGCCTTAGAACCCTTCTCAATTTCATGGGCAGCAGCACTTGCTTCTCTAAGAGCATTCTGTCATCTTTGCTCCTTGGCATTATGTTAAAACACACCTGAATGCTCCAGGCCAGCAAACTGCTAAAATATTTGGCTTTTATAGAGGTGGGTACACTTGCTGATGATCAATTAAGCAAGAGCATTTGATTAGCAGCCCCTGTCTGCTATTTATCCTCTTAATTCCTATGGAAACAGTAAGGGTGCAATTAGTTTTTCACACATGATTTCTCCATCTTGGCTTTATTTCTGTTAAACAAATCATGACATGGTGTAATATGTCATGTATTGTTGTTTATCTGAGGTTGTTTTTACCTAATTTTAAGACCTGTTAAGGAACAAATGATTGCTATTATGTCGTGATATGTAAAACCACAGAATTCAAAGGAGGTGCACTTTCTTTTACCCTTGACTATACATGGATCAGCTGCAGGGGTGGGGGCTGTGTACTGTGCACATACATGTGTGTGCGTATTATGTGTCTGTGAGAAAGTGTGCCCCCCCCCCCACTGCTGGCATGTGGCCCTTGAAGGGTTGGCAGCGAGGGAATGCATGCCTCAGAGCAGCATTCGAAACTCCCATTGTTCTAGGCACGTTTTGCGACAGGGAATTTCATTAGTGAGAACAGTTTCTGATCCTAAGATTTCAGATTAAAACTGCACAGAGGGAGGAAAGGAGGACTTTTTTCTGCCTCCCCATTTCCAGCCACTCTCTGAAGACTGGAAAATAAACCCTCTTAAGAATATTAGGGGGGTGGGCAGGGGAAGAATGGCTTTGTTTTTTGCAGTCTTCAGATGAGGACTAGACCATGTGAAAAATGAACATAAGACTTTAGCTGCAGTTCATTCATTTTCATTTTTGTATTCTTGTTATTAAAAAAGCGCACCTAGATATTCTGTTGTTGTGTGCATAACCTAGATTTAAGGTGCCATTTAGCTCCTAGCTTTCATATCTCAGTTTCTAACGCTGCCGCAGAGTCCAAACAGTTCCCCATCTGTGCTGTAGACACACCTTTAGCTACTTGGACAGGAAGAGGAGGGGAGAGGTTTGGTAGAACCTTTGTGGGCAGGTGTCTGCCTTCCCACCATTTTTGAATCTTGTTCCTCTGAAGACCAAATATAAAATCTCTTGCAGCCCTTCTGGTTGCACATTCTGGGGCAAGAAGCCATGGAGTCGTAAAAAGAAGATTCTCTGGCAGCTTGGAACATTGATTGGTGCCCCAGTGGGTATTTCCCTCATTGCTGGCATTGCCATTCCAGCCATGGTCATTGGAATCCCGGTTTATGTTGGAAGAAAGGTAAGAATAATAACTGTATATGCTGAATTAAATCCAACTACAAGGCTGATGGTTTTTTTGCATGGGAGAGGGGAGGTGCAGAAGTGGTGGTGGTTCCCCTGATAGTTAAGAGGGACCATACAATATATTACACCATGCCTTTGAATATTAATCATTGGTAATGACAGTGGAGGAGGGCTTTTGTACACATAGCTGTTTGTAGACTTCCCATTGGCATCTGGTTGGCTACTGAGAAACAAGATGCTGGACTAGAAGGGCCTATAGTCAGATCCAGGAGGCTACTCTTAGGTTGGAGGTGGAGAGATTTCAGTGATAATTGAAGTTTGCGTTGTGGGACCTGGGGTGGGTAATATTCCTTAGAGCATGTGTGTGGTCAGCCCAACTGCATATTACCTGCGACTTTGCATGCCTAGTAAGTTTCATTGAAGTTGCTGCTGATTTTGTGGCATTGATTCTTGTTGATGGTCCCTGCTCTGATTTCTGCCAGCCTGTCCAGTTATGAACAGAGTGAGACTTCCACCTCTAGAGAGCCCTTCAGCCTCTTTTCTTTTTTCTGGAGAATCAGTCTCTGCTATAAACTATTAAGAGCTGCAATAGGTAACATCTTCCTAGAATACCATTCTTCTTTGTGTTGCATTGCCTGTTTTATCCTTGATTCTTCTTATATCAGATTCATAGCAGGTATGAGGGGAAAAAAACCTCTAAGCACAAGAGGAACCTGGCCATCACTGGTGGAGTAACCTTATCTGTGATTGCATCGCCTGTCATTGCTGCTGTCAGTGTAGGTAAGTAGATGAGTTCTGTGTTAGAAAGCACAGTCTGACAGTGGCGTTAAGAATTTCCAAACCCCAACACTCCTTAGATGGGTTATAATTTAATTACATGGAACACATATATTTCAGTTCAGGATGCAATGCAGTGCCTTTGCAGAGCATCTGCAGAACTTGGGATGGGTGGTGGTGGTCAATGTTCATGCTTTGCAGAGTGGTGGTGAATTCCTTTCTGTTCAATAATCTTCTGGTAGTGTGGAAGTGGTACAGCCAAGGACTTCATTTGAGAGAGCTCAGGAAAACAAAACTATCTTTCTCCTTCCTGTCCCTATATAGTTATGGAGTTTTCTATCATTTATATTTATGTTGCCATGCACCACCTCTGTTTTCTATAGCAGGGGCAGTCAACATGGTGCCCTCCAGCTCTTGTAGTACCACAGCATCTTTTACAATAAGCCATGCTGAATGAGGTTGAACATTGTCACTCCCTTCTTTGCTTGAAATAATAACTCAATAAAAAGTTGTGTGTCTTTCCTTGAAAATGAGCCTTGGTCAATACCTTCCCTAACATTACTTAAATAGGCAGCTGTGTCCAAGCAACAGAGCATGCTTTCAAAAAGAAGCAGCTCTGCTTCCTTTATCCATGCCCTGTAGATTTATATGGTTTCTTTTGCTAATACCCTTGATATGGTTTCCATGCATAGATCTAGAGGATGTTTGCTTTTACATTAATATCAACTGCAGCTCTATAGATCTCTTGTTGTGATTCGCAATACCTGCTGCTGGTATTATGTGCTATCTCTATAGCGCTAAGAGTCTTTTCACTGTGCCCAGAACAATAAGTACAGATGCTTCCATTTCTAATCTGACATAGGGTGAGAAGAATATCAGAACTCTTCACCATACTTCACGGTCCCTTGATCTCACAGTTTAGTAGATACATCCCAACCAAATAACCTCCAAGGAACTAAACTTGATATTTTTGAATGAACAAAACCCTTCCACTTGGAGGTCTTCTTATGCAAAATGGATATACTTTTGTATATTTACTACTTCTTAAAGTTTAGACCCTGTGTCATGTTTAATGTTTGATATTTTCCCTCTGGACCCATGTTCCTCCACCTCAGTCCTGCCATAGATCAGCATTTTCTCACTCTTTAACAATTATGTTTTTAGAAGAATTTTATTTATCCCTGTTCTCTTCCTAAGCTTTGCCTTTCACGAGGACAAGGTGATTTGTCAACCAGACCTCACCTTTAATCGAAATCTATTTCCTGTTTTCACCTTAGTTGAGATATAAAGTCATTCATCTCCCCACCTCCCCCACAATGACAGGAAGTTCGCTTTGCACACACTGGGTGTCAGTTTCATAATTGTCTTCTATCTTCATAGAACCAAGGATTTTTGCTAGAATAAAATGTTTGTTGTGACTTAGTCAAAGGCAAACTGGTTTCAAAGCTCTCTTGTTTGGTTGTTTCAACTTTCATGCTTTGCTAGTTGGCTAAACAGCCTATAATCACAAATATCAATTGAGAAATGGCTACTTTCTCAGGATATCCTGGGTGTGTCTATTATACTACAAAGCTCCCACTATGCTTGCTTAATCCTTGATGTGAAAGTTTGTGCTGGTACTGCAGTTGAAAGAGACATTCTCCTGAGGTTTTCAATCACTCAGTTATGGAACAGCGCACAAACTGCAAGAAAGAAAGGCAAGCTACTTACATGTTACTGATGTTCTTCTAGTAGCCATCTGTGTAATCTATGCAAACTACTCTTCTCTCCAGTTGATAGTGTTCTTAGTCTCTGACTAAGCACTTTCATGGTGGTAAGAAGATAACTGAGCGAGATGTCACTCATCCTGTCCTTGAAGAATGTGCAGAGAGGACATGTACCTGTATTTGCAGGATTCTGGTTTCCTACTAACTTTTATTCTTTTTTCCAGGTATTGGAGTCCCTATTATGTTGGCATATGTCTATGGCGTTGTGCCAATTTCTTTGTGTCGTGGTGGTGGCTGTGGAGTTAGCACAGCCAATGGGAAAGGAGTCAAAATCGAGTTTGATGAAGATGATGGGCCAATTACAGGTAAAGAAGTAACTGTGTTTTTACATCTTGATGGGGAAAAACAACTAGGACTGTGCTTAACAGCTGTATCCAGCAGCAAGTGGAAGGGTTAGATAATTGATGGGGTGAACTTGTAAGGTCAGTTTGATTTTCTTTCTCTTTCTTGCTAACATTACAAACACATTACTTTGTACATATTCTTCACTTGCTGCTCCAAACTGATAGGGACGAAAATATTTAAAACTACCAAATTCATTCAGCTTCATTGTTTTGCTTCCAGGTATGCTAGTTTACATAGAACAACTGACTAATGTAGGAATGCTGCTGTCAAGTCACCTTTTGTGTTATGTTCCTTCTTATATTTTTCATTGTCTCTAGTGGCGGATGCTTGGAGGGCTCTGAAGAATCCCAGCATTGGGGAAAGCAGCATTGAAGGCCTTACCAGTGTGCTGAGCACCAGTGGGAGCCCTACTGATGGGCTCAGCGTCATGCAGGGCAACTACAGTGAGACAGCCAGCTTTGCTGCGCTCTCGGGGGGCACCCTGAGTGGTGGAGTCCTCTTGGGTGGGAAAGGAAAGTACAGCAGGTAATTAAAAGTTCATTTAGGCTACAGCACCTGTGTGTGATATGGATTTGAGACTCAGTCATAAGTAAACCTAGTTTGCTTGTATTGCACAACCCCATGCTAGGTGTTCCCATGCAAGAATGTCCCCTGTTCTTCATGGTTCTATTAGATTGGAAATAAAAATGAATTGGGTTAACTCTTTTATGTCCTTTTGTCATGTATTGTCTTGCATACTTTAACATCCCATTGGCACAATTACAAGAAAGCTTGCCTCCTGAATCATAAGGTTATAAGGTCTGTTCCTCTGATCCAGTGTCTGAAATAGGCAGCTGTGTAATCAAATCTCTATCCAGCACCAAATGTACAGCCCAGAATTTGACTGTAGAATGTATGGGAACGTGCTACACAGGAACTGTTAGTCATGACCACAGACATGACCTAATCCTGTTCTAGAGAAAAACAGGCAAAGCAAAATTCAGCAAAATAAGTTGTTGCTTAAAACTGAGTCACTTTATGCTTAATTCTTGTGAATTAAATAACTCCTTTGTGTAGTCAAACATCAAGTGAGGTGGGAGAGCTACATTAGTATAAAGAGCCTAATAAATTCCTGTCCCTTGCCCAGGCTGGAAGTGCAGGCTGATGTCCAGAAAGAGATTTTCCCGAAGGACTCGGTCAGCCTTGGAGCCATCAGTGACAATGCCAGCACGCGAGCTATGGCAGGCTCCATCATTAGTTCTTACAACCCCCAAGACAGGTATGTTAATGCAGTTAGTTTGTGTTTGTAATGGGGTCAGCGGTCTCTGAAGAAAGCCCATCATTTTTGTTCTGATCTTGTTAAAAGATGTTGGCAGGAAGTCACCATAACTTGTTTTCTATGGAAAACCTCATTTAGTGAGAAGAGCCTTTTCTTGTATGGCAGATTTGGATGGAAAGTTGGATGAATGTGGCGTGGTGTGGACTTTGTTGACTATCATTCTCTGCAGATCATTCAGAAGTATTTAGCTGCAGGGGCTGATTAATGTGTAGTGAAAAATTAACCGGAAGCTAAGACATAAAGAATACACATACTGGATACTTCATTATTCTACGACTAACTTAAAGAGTAAATTTTCAGATACAGTGGACCCTCAGGATATGTACTTAATTCATTCCGGGGGTCCGTATGTACCCCGAAAAGTCTGCAACATGAGGCGCCACTTCTGCACACACACGCAGCGCGATAGAGCGCTTCTGTGCATGCGCACACGGCGAAACCTGGAAGTATATACTTCCAGGTTTGCCATGTTCGCAACCCGAACGTTACGTTGCCCGAAGGTAATGTAATCCGAGGGTCCACTGTACCACTTTGTTTCAGCTAACATATTTCTATGGGCTCTCAGTGTACTTTAACTGCTGCCTGCTCTTATAGGCTTGCAGCACCTAGTGGGAAGCAACAACTTTTGCATCAAGTTATGTGGAATATTTTCAGGATTTTTTAGTTCTGTGTGTGACCTAGAATCAGGGAAGGCTGCTGAAACTCAGGATGACAGTTCAAATCACTTGCAGGAGTTAGCCATCTCATTATTTTGAATTGGTTGTACCGCTGTTGCAGGCTGCAAGAGTGAGGTTCAGAGCAGGACTAGATGAGCCTTTGGCTTGATCCAGCAGGGTTTATTCTTTGTCAGTGTTTAAAAAACATCTGTCTGTCTATGTGTCTAAGTGTATGTTTTTGTGCACACAGATGGACCCACATTGGAGCAGTGACTTAATGATGCTAACATTTTGGGGGTTTTCTAGCCACAGGCTCAGGTAGCGCACACATATCAGGGATACATAGCAATACGTTGTGGGGCCTTGTTCATGTATTATACTGCTTATTTTGTAGTAGGTTTTTAAAAACTATATTAGAAATGTTAGCTAGCCAGAACTCCAGAATTGCAATAAATATTTCTAAAATAAAAGTTGTCTCCTAGAACTCACATGGGCTCCTCCTTCCACAGAGAGTGTAATAATATGGAGATCCAGGTGGACATAGAGACCAAGCCGAGCCATTACCAGCTTGTTAGTGGGAGCAGCACAGAGGATTCTCTCCATGTTCACACTCAGATGGCAGAGAATGAGGAGGAGGAAGCAGAAGAAGAGCAGGAGCAGATGTGCAACCACCAAAGCTGTGAGCAAAAAGACTGCATTGCTAGCAAAACCTGGGACATCACTCTAGCACAGCCTGAAAGCATCCGAAGTGACTTGGAGAGCTCAGACAGTCAGTCGGACGATGTGCCTGACATTACCTCTGATGAATGTGATTCCCCCTATCCCCAGACTGCTGCCTGCCTGCATTCCCCAAACGCCAGAGGTGCTGAGAGCCCAAGTGCCCATATTGGCCAGTGTGCCCAAGCAGAAGGGCACAGGCCAGATGAGAGAGTCTCTACGTTGGAGTGCATTGAGGCCCGAGTATGAGGCCGCTCTCTCCTGAGAAGAAGCACACTGATTGTTACTGCCTCTACTATGGTGAGGGCCACCCAGGAGTGGGGGTGATTATGTCATTGTTGGCTTTTGTTTCTGATTCCCCAGACTGCTGCCCTAACCTGACTCTGGGGAAATGGCATTTCTTACACGATAATAAACCCTTGATCTCTCTCTTTTTTTTAATTTATTGGTTCAAGCGCTTGGTGATGCTCTGTGAGTTGTGTAAGAGTGTACATAAAAGTGTGCGTGTACATCGTATGTCTGCCAAACATACGCCTAAAGAACGCCTTTAATAAAGATTCCTGTTGCCATTCATAGTGGATCCTGTCCTCCCTTTTCATAGGACTAGTAAGTTGTTCTGAATTTTCCTTGTTGCGCTCCTGCCTTGGTGAAGCTTGTTCCTTGCCCTAAAATATAAGTGATGTACCTCTAACTCAGTCTGATTAGTGCTGTTGTGTAGAAGCCTGGGTGTGGCACACATACTTCCAAGAAGAGTAAGGTGAAAGTTTGGATTTGCTGCCCTCCAGAGGCTGCTTAGGTCCCTGCAGTTGCAAGTTTGCTTTGCATCATGACAGAGCACTCAGTGATACTGTGGTGTTGAATGCTCTGAGGCTATTGAAGTGATAAGTACACTTGACAACAATACACTTCATTTAGGAGGCATAGCCTGATGGAAATGAGTCCAGAGGAAAGCTTGATGCAGCTTGCAACTGGAGTGTGGCAAGTGACGAGGGATGAAGTGGAACAAATGTATGTCATGTAGCAATAGCCCCATTGGGTACCCCTACATTGTATAACAGGAATAAGTGTAAAAGGCAGCGAAAGATAGCAGAAGTATAAAGAGGCTCTTCAGGAAAATTTATTTATTTATTTATTTGACTCTTCCACATCCTGTTGGTCCTTGTATAAGCAGCTTTGCTTTTCTGTGTGCGCATGCGCATCCACCCACACACCCTTAACCCTTCATGCAGAGGTGTTTAGAGTGAATGCCTCTCAGAGGGCAAAGTGGAGATCCAAATATGTAGGAATACTATGTGGTACAGTCCCCTCAAGCCTTTGTGGGTTTGTTTTGCATATTTGAAAGCTCCCCAGTGTCAAACATTTCCTGCATGTAGAAAATGGAAACTTTCTCCTGATAACACTAGCTTTTCATGTTTGGGAGGGAGGTTATATGTATTAAAAATGTGACAACTACTTTCGTTCTGAAGTGGTATAGGTGCTGAGGATCCAGTACCATGTACTTGCTCTGACTTAACTGTTCAGTAGTTCACTGTTCAGTAACCAAAACCGAGTTTCCCATTCTCTTTGCCTGAGCAGTTTCTGGTATCTGGTATACAAAGTGTTGTGTACCAGGACAAGACACCTGCATCCGGCCTGAAGCCTGCATCCCCCTTGCACTACACTTCAAGGGCTAGTTGTGAATGCTGCCTCCACAATACAAAATTCATGACTGAAGCACTTTACAGCCAAATTTTCCTACACTTCTATTCTTGTAGCCTTATGCAAGATGCCCAACTGTTAAACTGCTGTTTGAATTTCTAAATATTTCAGCATTTTTCCTCCTTAATGAGCTCTGGAGCAGAGCAGTTAAAACAAGTGCAATCAAGGAGAGGAAATAGCTGTCATTACTGCTCCATTCTAAAATTAGAGAAGGAGCAGCAGTACAGAGCAGCACCAGTTTGGTAGTCCTGTGCAGAAATGGATGGGGTGCTATCTGAGTTGAACCTAATAATGAATGACTGTCACGATACTGGTGATGTGAATAATTGACTCTGTGTGTCCCTGACATACCAGTGATGGTGGCATGTAGAAGATAATACAGAAGTTACAATGAAAGTTCTCAAAAAAACCCACACACAGCTGGAATATTGATAGCAGCCCTATGCGTGGTGAGAGAATAAGGCACAGGATCTGTACTGCTAGACCAGTCCCTATCTATCTCCCACAGTGGTGACCAAATCTTTCTAGGAAGTTCACAAGCAGGGCATGACAGAGAATGATTCTACGTTAATGCATTTTTACCTTGCTCTTCACCCCAAAAAGGCTCCCAGATCACTTAACAAATGCTAGTTCCTCCCCCCAGGCTTGCAATCTCAATACATGACTCAAAAGGAAAACAGACTGGGCAGGAGGATGGAAAAAAGTAAACTCAGGTGCTATTTATTCCTTAACTGATCAGCTAAAATGAAAATATTTCAAGAGAAGAGGAGCCAAAAGTTGCTTGTCTTCCAGTAATGCTGGTTGAGAGGCTCCACAGTCCCATCTCACTTCTACAGCCTAGTGGAATGGTTGCTGTTGATAACAGCTGAAGGAGGAGCCTGACGGAGCTAATCTTCAAGCAGTGTGGACAGAGAGGCCCTGCAATCCTATCTCCCCCCCCCCCTTCCCTGCTGCTGAATGACTGTATGTGCTGGTTAGTGAGTAGCCTCTGAACATGGTATTAACATTATAACTATGGATGTGGGAAATTTGGAGACTCCCTGAGTGTCATGTCAAAATACCCTTGACCTTCAGCAGCTCCCACCAAAAAATCCTATTGAAGCATTCTGATTACCTTGTGTTTAAGAAGGAATCACCCTCTAGCTCAGACTGGTTATGATACCGGGATGTGCATGTGGTGATGGCGTGCTTTCATTTTCCTTGCAATGCAGCTTCAATTGCTGTCCTCTGAAACTAGGCCTCTGTGAGTACCTGAAATTTCTCTGCTTGTGATTTGGATTGCCTGGAGATCTGAGGGAGGCCTTGGGGAATGGATGACACTTGGAACTAGGCATTTTGGTCCTTCCCAGCTCTATGAGTCGGTTCTGTCTCTTTCTGTTGTGTGATGTGAAAAATTGGCAACCTCTTGAGGTTTCTGTTACAGCTTAATAGCTGAAGGCACTTAGCTGGTGGGCGTTGACAGTATAGCTGATTATCCCAGAATCTGCAGTGCAAGCCAAACTCTCCTATTGGTGAATGAGATGGAAAAGCTAAAAGCCATGCAGCAAAGGAAGAAAGCAAGGGGCATAGTTCAGTAGCAGAGCACCTGCTTGCATGCAGAAGATCCCAGGTTCAACCCATTGCATTTTCAGGTGGTGTAGGGAAATGTCCCTTGTTTGAAACCTGGAGAGCCGGTCACTGCTGACAACGCTGAATTAGCTGGGCCTAAGTGGTTTGCTCTCTCTTCACTCACCTCAGTTTGAAATTGGGTAAAAGAGACATACAGACTGGGTGGACGGGTTCAGGTTCTAACAACAACAACAACAACAACAACAACATTTATTATTTATGCCCCACCCACCTGGCTGGGTTTCCCCAGCCACTCTTGGCTGCTCCAAACAGAATATTAAAAACACAACAAAACATCAAACATTAAAATCTTCCCTACACAGAGCTGCCTTCAGATGTCTTCTAAAAGTCAGATAGTTGTTTATTTCCTTGACATCTGATGGGAAGGCGTTCCACAGGGAGAGCGTCACTACCAAGAAGGCCCTCTGCCTGGTATACTGGGCTGAGGCCGTTTAGGGCTTTAAAGGTCAGAACAAACACTTTGAATTGTGCTCGGAAACGTACTGGGGGCCAATTGGCTGACAAAGAGAAGTCTTCAACCAAGCCTTTGGCTGATAAACATACTTTATCCATTTAAATGTGGGGATTTGGGGGGGGGAGGTATTGGGTTGTTTTTGTTTTTATTATGTATTTTGTGTTTTTATCTTGTATTTTTATGCTGTGAAGTGCCCTGAGATCTCCAGATGGAGGGTGATATAAAATTAGATAGATAGCCAGTCAGCCAGCTTTAGGAAATTACCAGAGCACACTTGCTGTTGGTGGTATGGCTCACGTTGCCTTAGAGGAGCACCAGATGTTTGTGCGCCTGCTTGCTCCTTGCCCTTCCTGTATCTCTTGGTAAACATATTAACTTTTAAAAGATATTGTTTTCAAATGTTTTACAACAAACAAAGGGAAAGAGCAGTAAATATGCAGTTTCCTCTGGGCACAGTTGCATATATACAGTATGTGAAATCGGGGGGGGGGGGGGCAATCAGAACATGCAGAAAACGAAATGCGCAAGGTGCTACAATAACTCAATTGCATGAATCCTCTCAAAGAAATTCTGACTCTAAAGCACTTCTGGAGGTTGGAAAGTGGGCACTATGGTCTGGCTTTCCAGAGCGTGTGAGGAATGGGACCAAGTGGCTTCTGTGAGAGCAGTGCTGGCTGCGTAGTCTACCATAAGAACTACAAATTGCTGTGTGTGTATTTTTGTCTGGCAAATGGTGGTGGCACTACAGCAAAGTGAATCCAAGAAGCCAACGGCCCTAAGAATAGACATGCAGAAAGATTGTTGTGCACCTGACTCGGCTGCCTTCGAATTTGTGACATCCGGAATTGCAAGTTTGGGCACCTTGAAATGCAGGGCTGATCAAAAGATATTCAAGTTACTGCTCTGGAATGACACTCCTGATTCTATTTTGGAATGCACATGAGCCACATTTTCTGTCTCAAATGTTTTGCAGCTGAGAGGAAGAGAAATACCAAAACTCTTGCAGTGAAAAGCATGCAGAGGGGGCAGGGTGGGAAGTTTAGATCAGTCAAGCCACTGGAGTCTGAGCATGTTAAGTCAAGCTGACATACCTGGGGAGCAAGTCAGGAAGGCTGGAGCAAGGAACTCCAGAGTGGGTGGGGTTTGGGAGGTGAATCACATTTCCTGCGGGAAGGAGAAGGTGGAGTTTGGCCCTTTGTTCTAGAGCCTGGAGAGCTGGTCAAACAGGAAGAGCTGATTTCAAATTGCAGTTGTAGGGCTGGAGGAGGAGGAGGAGGGTTGATGCTGAGAGCCAGGCGGCACTAGAAGAAGCGCGAAATAGGTGGATGGTCAAGAAGTGCCAAGGCAGCTGCAGCTGCAACAAGGCCAGCTCCCAGGTGCTCTGCAGAGACAACGAGAACAGAGGACTTTAACTCATGTATTTTGATGGCCTGATCCCAAACTGCAAAGATGTGTCGGCTGGGTGAGTTGGCTCCTCTCCAAAGTCAAAGGCAAGCGGGGCAGGGCAGACCCTTGGTACTTCCCTTCCCTAGAAAGGTGTCAGTACCTTCAGGCTTCCTTGCAACAGTGCCAAGTGCCCCACGATGCAACCAAACACAGCTTAAGAGTTACAGATAGGTAGCCGTGTTGGTCTGCCATTGTCAAAATAAAAAAATTCCTTCCAGCAGCACCTTAAAGACCAACTAAGTTAGTTCTTGGTATGAGCTTTCGTGTGCATGCACACTTCTTCAGATACAGCTTAAGAGGTTTGGCTCAGCATCTTCAATGGCAGCCAACCTGGTCACCCTCTGGCTAGTGGATTACAGCTCCTATTAGTGTCAGTCAGCAAGGCTGTGCTGGTCCTGGGACTGATGGGAGTTGCAGCCCAAAACATCTGGAGGGCACAAAGTTGGTGAAGGCTGTTCTGTGGCATCCAAAAGGATCCTGGGTTTCAGTAGTATATGAGGTCAAGGCACAGTGTTTGAGAAAGTGATTTGCCTAAGGCTGGCTAGTAGAATAAAAATGGAACTCCTATTTTCTTCTTAAGCTCTTGGTGGTTTTTGTTCTTTAAAAACAGTTTTAGTTAGAACCATCAACACACATGGGACTTTACAAATTTTCATAATTCCCCCCCTGCCCAAAAGGCAGGCACCTGTGCCTAAGGTGCTTAAGTGAAATGTTGACAAGTGAAGAAAACAGGGAGGAAGACTGTGCGCCCTGGGAAATCACCTGTCTACAAAGATGATTTCCAGAACAGATTCTTGAGAAGTACCTGCCCACACCGGTTACCACATTGACCTGCAAGAACAAAAACGGGAGTCTAAACCACTAGCATGCTGAATGTCCTTTAAAATTTTACCTTCTCCTTCCTCCCCCCACCCAAAAACCCTACTTGCAGCCTGTAGACTTTGGGATGTTCTAGCAGGAAGATGACCTTGATTGCTGTTTACTGTTTAACGAGTGGTTAATCTTTAAAGACACAGACTTGTTTTCCAAAGGAAATGCCACCTTGCTGGGACTTCCTTATGGAGCCTTAGTCAACATGCCTGAATGTTCTCCATAAACCCTTGATCCAATGGTTTGAAATTTTCCCTCTGAAAAGGTGTCTGTCTCCCCACTTCCTCTCTCTGTCTCTGTCTCTGTCTCTCTGCCTTGATCTGTGGAAGGTGGCTCTGCATCTTTCTGTTCTGCAACACAGTTGTGGTAAAGAGGATCTTGCCCCACGAACAGCCACTGAGGTTCCTTCACTTCCTTTCTAGAAGGGAAGTGTTGATCCTCAGGCCTGGAACGCCTGACAAGTCTGGAGGTCTGAAAGTTGTGCCTTTTGTCAGGCTGTGGCTGGGGACTCCCAGCTGCCTCCTGACAGCCCGACCCAGTGGTTTTTCAACCTTAGATTCCCAGATATTGTTCAATGCCAACTCATATCATCCCATTGGCTTTGGGGGCTGGGGCTGATGGGAGTCCAACAGTGTCTTGGCACCCAAGATTGAACAACATTGGCCTAGCTTACAGTTACGCCTCTGAGAGACCTTCCCTGTGCCCTAGTCCAAAGAGCAATAAAGTATGCACACAGTGCAAATACTGTACAGGTGCAGATAAGCACCACAGGGGAATATTGAGAATGATTCCAAACTTGTTCCTGCATCTGAGTTAGGTCAACTTGACTTCCTAACTATTGACTCTTGTAACTGTTAACCTATTGTGTTGCTCCTTCCCTCCCCATATCCAGCATTTTTCAGTAAATGAAATGTATATCATTCTGTATATTGGGCACTACACCAGCAATCTGGCAAGATTAATGTTAATGGGCAAAGATGCAGTGGGGCTGGAAATAGAAAAGGTGTAATTTTTCGGTACAATTTGTATATCTTTGCATATGGTAGTACATTGTGTATCTTGATTTATAGTCTCATTTCTGTCCTGTCCTTCTCCAAACATATAATGAAAGTACAAAGTCACCATAAGAAAGCAAATAGTGTGATAAATCAGCAAAAAGTGGGTCCCCTAAAACCTGTTCTATGGCCTTACAGGAATTTTTTAAAAACTGTTTTGCCAGAAGCTTCCATCTGCCTGGCTGAGGCTTCTGGGAGTTAGCATGGTGTCACGGTAGAGTCGGTCCAAGATGTAGCCATTCAATAGCCTCCTGCATCAGACCTTTGGTCCATGTAACCCAGGGCTAGGGAATCTGCAGCCCTACATAAGTTGTTGGACTACAACTCCCATCATCCCTGGCCATGCTGATAGGAGTTGGAGTCTAATATTATCTGCAGGACCCCAGGCTCTCCAACAGGAATAATAGATTTATAGAATTGGAAGGGATTTTGAGACTCATCTAGTTCAACCCCATGCAATGCAGGAATGTTTTGCCCAATATTGGGCTTGAACCCACAACCCTGAGATTAAGAGTTTAAGGCTTTACTAACTGAGCTATAAGAACATAACACAGGAATCTGTCTAGTACTGACTCAGGCTCTTGGTCCATCTTTCTCAGTACTGTCTGCATTGACTGGCAGCAGCCGTTGGGACTGTTGGTCAGAGCAAGCAAGATCCTCCTTCCCTGGAATACTTTAAAAGGAGATGGTTTACCCTCCAATTGTTTTCATCTTAATCTTCAGGAGATACTGTATATGTCTGTGGTAACTCCAGCTGAAACAAAGCATAGGCATTGTAAATCAGGAGCCTACCAAATCTGCAATGTTTTAGCTCTTTATTTAAAGTATTTATTTATATTCCATCACTTAGGGCTTTGACCTCCCAAGGTGATGTTCAATCAAAGGAGATACAATTAAAATACTTTGCAGAGGGGTTAGAAACATAAGAATCAGAATCACTGGCATTAAAATGTTGTCAAACAAAGGCAAAAGGGAACAAAATGGCCCTCATAGCTTGTTTTGAATGTGAGTGTTGAAAGGGCCTTTCGTAGTTTCTGTAGGAAGGTGGGGCCACAAGCATGGGGCCACCACCAGGAAAGCCCTATAGCCCTTGTGTCTGCCACACTAGTAAAAGTATTTTTTACTCATTTTCCTACCACACTCAGCATGTGCCTTATCCCTACCCCCCAAAAAACCCCTCTCTGCCAGTGCCTTTCTTCCCTTGATCTTCTATATGTGTTTCTTCCTCCGATAACAGCTTTCCCCTCTTACCTCTTTTCTTTCTATTTCCACTCTCTCTATTTCTATTTCCTCCTCGCCACTATATTGCTGCCCAGCAACTGTGTTTCTCAGATGAGGCACCACTGAGAGTGCCATTTGCCCCAGAGTTGCATTTAGCCTGTACTAGAAACAGGCCTTTTAGTGTCTGAGTTCCAGCTCTCTGGAATAAACGACCAGCTGAAATCCGGCAGGCACCTGGAGTGTTGATGTTTAGGCACCTACTTAAATATCTTGTTATTTAGGAAGGCTTTCCCCCAACCATTTATGGATTATCATTTTTATATTGGATAATTTTTTTTTTTTTGCTGGTTTTGGAAGTTGTTGAATTGATTTTATTGTTTCCAAAGCTTGTGTTTTATTCTGCTTTTGTCCTGGACCCCACTTTGTTTGGCTTTAAGCTGTGAAGTGCTCTGAAAATTTGTATGAGAATAGCATTTTCAATCTTAGGCTTTTCTCTCGCTTTCTAGTTTCCTTCAGCACCTCTGACCCTTTCCAAGGAAGGAGACCTTCCTTTCTTCTTCCCCTTTGAACTTCTCTGTCTCCCAGGGACCGCCTTTACACAGCAGGAGAGGCTGGCTTTGGTCCAGCTCAAAGGCTCTGGCAGAGCAAGCGAGGAGGTCCTGCCCAGGCTGGGGTGCTGCAGTCCACCTGAAAGTGGCCCAGGGCCCACAGTTTGAGGAATCCTGAGCCCTGTGCATTGAACTTGTGGTGTGTGGCTTGCCTCGTCCCCGTTAAGAAAAATCTGCTTGCCTACACATCTAGTTCCCACCAAAGGCAGATCAGAATCTGGATTAGGGTGACTCACTATTGCCCACCAGTCCATGGCACTGGGTTGCTGGGCTGTACCACTCTTGTACAAGAGCAGGAGCTCATCGTGACACCTCCTGCAGTCACACACACACACACACACACACACACACACACACACACACACACCAAGGAGTGCAGGCAGCAGCTGTGCTGATCCATGGATTTAGCTATTTTATGCTCTATAGCAAGTCTGCAATGCTGTGTATGGTTTCCTGGGAGTGAACTCCCTTAAGCTCAGGGGTGCTAGCTTCTGACTGGTAGGCTCAACTTGTAAAACACCTTGAACTTTAGCAAAAGACCTTCAGCGGCTTAAATGGAGCATTTAGCATTTAACTGGAAATGCAAACAATTCATGCTGGGCATGAAGTTGTAACCCCGTCAAAGAAAAGGGAAGCAGTACCCAGCCTCTACTTGGTTAGTTTCCTCATTCTCTTGACTTCCACTATGCTAAGCTCTCACAAACCTCTTTGTTTTCTTGTGAAGGTTGGTGATGTTTCTATGTTTAATATGTTGATTTGTTTTTTAAAAAAAATCATGGCCATTTTAAAACAATTTTGTAATTTTAAAACTTGATTGTAGGTTGCCTAGAGAACTACCCTGTTTTAGGTGACTAACAAATCAAATATTGACATTAGGGAAGTGCTGTTCCTGTGCTCCTCTAGATGCCTGCTGAAAACTCCTGTTTCAGAGGACATATCCAGACCACATGATTTTGTCACATCTGTTCTTAAATTTTTAGATTTTTTTTAGTATTGTTTTAGATGTTTTAAGCAGTTTGTGCTTAAAAAGCACAATGGCCAATGGCCCCTCTAGTCCAGCATCCTGTTCTCACAGGGGCCGACCAGGTCCTCAATAGGAAGTCCACAAGCAGAACCTGAGAGCAACAGCAACACTCCTCTCCTGTGGTTTCCAGCAGCTGATATTCAGAGGCATAACGCTGCTGACTGAAGAGGCAGAGCACAGCCATGGAGACCCCTCTCCTCCATGAATTAACTAATCTTTTAAAGCCACCCAAGTTTGTGGCCATCCCTGCCTCCTGTGGGAGCAAGTTCCATGGTTTAATTATGAGCTGCATGAAGTACAGCTGTCTTTTATCTGTCCTGAATCTTCCAACATTCAGCTTCAATTAAATGTTTTTGTTTATTTTTAAAAGTATTTTTTTATTACTGAAGTGTTTGCCACCCTGAGCTCCTTTGGAAGGACAGGGTTTAATAAAATAAGTTGATAATAAATCTTGAAAGCCTCATTATCTGCTTGCCAGAGCAAGGAGAAACTGTCAATTGCTCTGGCCCTCTGGCAGATGACAACATTGCAGAGAAAGGAGAGGAAGAAAGCAGTGGGCTTTAGCGACATCCAGTTTCACATATATTTCACCTTATTTGGAGGTTTAAGCTGGCAGTGACCGAGCAGGAACAAGCTCTTGGGATCACTTCAGGAAAACTTGGTGAAAATGTTGTAGCACATGGAAGCCTGGGGGTGGGGGGTGTGGAAGGGAAATTCCATTCTAGGGATTCTTAGGAAAGGATCAACATAAAACTGCCACGTTACATCAACTCACGTGATGTTTTTATACAAATCTGTGGCAAAGCCACACTTGGCGTCTTCTGTGACCTTTCAAAAGGGATACTGTAGAATTGGGGAAGGGGCAGAAAAGGACAACAAAGGCAGCTATCAAGCAGCTGAAATAAATTTCCCTCCCTATGTGGGAAGATTATGATGTTTGGGACCTGAACTTTCTAAACTAAAGTTTAGAGCAGGGGTTGGCAAACTAAGGCCTGGGGGCCGCATGCTTTCTCTAGGCGGGGAGGAAGCCCATTTCGTGCCACCGCTGCCAGCCCTTCAGCGAATGAGGCAGGCGGCAAACCAAGAAGGTGGCTGGGTTGTGTGTGTGTGTGTGTGTGTGTGTGTGTGTGTGGTGGAGGAGGAGGAGGACTACTTGTCCCCCTCTCAGTATGCATAGCAATTTGGTTTTTTAATAGATAGATAGATGATAGATAGATAGATAGATAGATAGATAGATAGATAGATAGATAGATAGATAGATAATCCAGCCCTCCACAAGCTCTGAGGGACAGTGGACCGGCCCCCTGCATAAAAAGTTTGCTGACCCCTGGTTTGGAGAAAGGGTAAGTACTGGCGTGGGGAGGGAGACATGATGCCTGGCATGGAAAGGGGGAGGTTTTTAAAATTTCTAACCAGCTTGTTTTTATTGTGCTCCCAATGGGAGGAAGGGCAGGGCAATAAGGATGAAATAAATAATAATTTTCCTCTGGCTTTGTTTTACTTTGCAACATTCCATGCTCTGGGTCTAGGTGAGACAGTGGCTTGTGAGCCAGACTCAGTCCTGGAAGAAAGACCTCGCCTTCCTCTCTTTCAGGTCACCTTGACTCCAGCAGCGCCCAGAAGCTCTTGATGAAAACAGGACTCATCCTGATAGTCATTGGCCACCTAAACTTCATCACCAGCGCTCTGGTCCATGGGACGGTGCTGCGGCACATTGCCAACCCGCATGACACCATTTCCCTGCAGTATGCCATCTCCAACATTGTGACTGTGATCTCTGCCATCTTGGTACGCCTTTCCTTGCAGGGTCTTGGCTGGAGGAGGGAAGACTGACGTGCCTTCTCAGGGCCAGCTCTGCAAAGGCAGAGAGGGTGCCCTTGAAGTTCTAGGAAATGAGCTAAATGTGCTCCAGTTTGGGGTATGGTTGGCAGAGAGCAATTAAAAGTTGTAGTAGTAGTATCTTGCAGTGTAGTCCGCCAATGGTGTAGCTGAGTCAACCCCTTTTCTTGCTTCCATACAAATAAATGGTTGCTATTCACTCTTATGGTGGGGGAAATGATGTGCTTTTAAGGTAGGGAACCTGTGTTCTGTTTGAGGTTGGGGGCTTCTGGTCTACTGTGGGAATGGCTAGAGCCAAAATTGGGGGAGCACTCCTTTTTGCCCTCTTCTTTAGTCCCCCACATGCAAATAGATGGTGCAAAGTTCTCAAATGTGCTTTATTCACACATATGGCCCCTTGAATGCACCATTTGGATTTTGGGGATTTGGCTTCCCACACATACAGCCCAGCTTGTAACCTTGTAAAACTCTTTGCGGTGTGTTATTTCCTGTCATCTGTCACCCCTTTGCAGACAATCTCCTGCGGAATAGCAGCAATTGTGCTCTCCAGATATGTATCCCGGAAATCACTGGTAAGAAACCCCTCTCTTGGAGCAGAGGCATCTCCCTTAAGAGGCGGGTCATGTTTCCGAGTGGAGGAGCCCTTCAAGGCTCTTAGTTACACCCAGCTGTTGATCGAAGCCTTGACCTTCAGGCAGGAGACCCCCTTTTTCATGAGACCCACCCCCAGCTAAGTACTCTCCTATCTTAAGTTACTGTCAGCTCAGCTGCCTGCCCCACCCAGGATATGAGATGATGGCATGGAAAGTTTGATAGCTTCAGAAGTTGTAAAATATCCTCACTGGCTGCAGCTCAAGAATCGGGGGAGTAAACAGCCCCACCCAAGAACGATTGGTTTCCACATTGCTACCTTGCAATCTATTTGACTTCTTCTTGGGCTGCTCCAGGAGCGGGGGGACGGGGGATGGGACCCGCTTTCTGGGATGGTGGCTGTGCCAATTTCGGTGTGGGGATGCTTGGCTTGGGGAGGGAATGGGCATAGAAGCCAGGCTGCAGGTTTTGAGGTGTGCCACGTTTAATGCCTGGCATTTCAATTTGGCTTTGAGAGAGTGGTGATTAAGCTGTCCACAAATCTTTAGAAATATATAAATGAATGAAGGGATACCAGAGCCCAAACACAACAGTGAAAGAAACACTTTGCATGTTCCTGGGAGTTTGTGGGTGTCCAAGAAACCTGAGCTCTATGCTCAGCTCCCAGATGATGCACCCCGACCTTAGACCGTCCTTTCCCATGGTCACTTTGGGTGGGATTTGGACCCCTTGCTCCCTGCTGCAGCAAGGCATGTGTGCCTGGCCTATTTGACCAGCAGACCCACCACTGTGTTCTCTCCATTGCAGAGATGGTCCGTTTTCTCCCTCAGCATCAGCAGTGCCCTCCTCTCGCTGTTCTGCTCAGTGGGGCTGGCCGTCGCCATCGTTTACACATTCATCAACAACGGGCGATCCCTCCTGGCTCGTTGCACCTTTGCCAACGTGGATATCATCCAGATTGCACACGAGTGCCCTTTTGACCCCACTCGGGTCTATGTAAGTCTGCCAAGTGGGCTCCTGCCATGAAGGAGCTCTTGGAAGGAGCAATAGGAGAGGTGCTAAGATGGAGGGGGCGGGATTATAAAAGGCTTCTAGTGTAACGTTAGGGTTCTAGCATGGTTTAGTTCTTAACCTCTGGGGACCCTTTAATGCTGTTCCTTTTTCCTGCTGAGGATCCTCTGCAGTTTGCAGCAGTCTCTAGAGTCCATGCACACTCATTCAGCTAATGCAAGACCTTAGCTGGGTCATCTCTTGCGTTTCCTTGTGGGATTGTGATATACTCTGGCCCTGGATTGCATGGGTTGATTGCAAATGCTGCATTAGGTGATCCAGAGGTCGTGCCTTCATGGTTCTATGAGGCATTGGCTTTTGACTCCAAAAATGTGAATCCCCCCCCCCATGCCCTCTTTCCTCCCTCCCCACAGAGCTCTGCTTTGGTCCTTTGGAGCATCTCCTTCCTCCTGGATGCCATAGAGATCATCTTCAGCATCCGATGCTTCCTGATCACCCTTGCGCTCCTGAATCTGAGGCTGTGTCACAGGCGGACACGCAAGAAGAAGGTACAAATCTCCTTGCACCACCCTCCTGATTCAGGTTCTTGTCTCCTTTGATCATGTACTTTGCAGAAGGGTTTGCTGTGCGATTCCCCCACTCTACCACCACTCCCAAATTCTGATAGCTCCTTGCACCTCCAGATGTTGCTGGATTGTTGGCTAAGGTGGGCTGATGACAGTCCAGTAGCATCTGGAGGGCCAGAGGTGCCCCACCTGTGTAATAAAATAAATTAGAGGCAGGATCTAAGATCTGAGACTGAGGGAGGCAGGTGAATATCATGTTGGGGACTGCTCTAGCCGGACTGTCCCCTTCCCCACCCAACTTTACATGTAATATCATTTGTTTTAACCCTTTTAACCTCACAGGGTGCCTTGGCAGAAAGGCAGTATAATAAATGCAATGAATAAGCAAATAAATGCCACAATGCAGGGAACATCTGTGGCCCTCCAGGGTTTGCTGGGTCCCACCAATTCTAACCCTAACCCACTGGCCTCGTTGGCTGCTGGGAGTCTACCGGCCCCTCTGGTTATGTCAGTTGCCTGCTTCCATTCTTCACATTGGCCTTTGCCAGCTTGGAAGCCTTCCAGATGTTTTGGACTACAGCTCCCCATCAGCCCCAGTGATGGTGGCTGTGCTGCCTAAAGCTGATAAGCTGAGATCCAGAACATCTAGAGGGCGCCGAGTTAACGGTGGCAGCTTCAGATGGTAGGCAAATGGTCTGCAGAGCCTTTACTCTGCAAACTGAAAGCAATTCCACAGGGCAGCCGAGGCTCTTAATGCTGGCTTTCTCCTCTGATGCCGCTGGGACCCTGAAACTTCTGGATCCAATTACGCCTGTCAGAATCTTGTCAAATATTCAAATTCAAGCCCTCTGGGGCCTTTGAACCACCTCTGAATAATTTGGCCAGTGTCAAATAATTAGCAATTTGCAACTCATTGGGTAAATTTGCATCTTGTTAATTCTGGCTGTACCTAATTTGCAATATACCTGCCAATAACAGAACCTTTCTATCATTTGTGCATCAGTGTGTCTGTGTGCCAGCTCCATATACACCACCCGGACAGTGACACTGTGACCTGATTTGGCACATAAGAAGAGCCTGGCTGCTGGATCTGGCCAAAGAGGGCCCACCCTGCCTCTTCTGGGGAGCCCACAAAGCAGCGCCTGACTGCTGTGATTCCCAGCAACTGATATAGCACAACTGCATCTTATGCACATTTAAATTGCATTATTTCAAGCACACATGGTTGAAGGTCGGCTGGCTGAAGTCCCACAAGTGAAATGCAGGAATGGCAGTGTTTTTAAGCTTTCCGTCTTGCTGCCAGGGGGCGGGGGCGGCACAAGGCCCTCTTGGTGGGCCTTTTTGGGGACGCTCTTGCAGTGCTGTCCCAAGTTCCTGCAAGATCTTGCAGAAGTATCCCTATCATTCTGGAGCTGGTGTCCTGAGTG
This sequence comes from Podarcis liolepis, assembly GCF_965112155.1. NCBI lineage: Eukaryota > Metazoa > Chordata > Lepidosauria > Squamata > Lacertidae > Podarcis > Podarcis liolepis. The sequence goes on along the minus strand of NC_139561.1, from coordinate 59,824,932 downwards.
AGTCTTCCCTGCAATCAAGGCAAAGGGCTTAAAAGCTCTTTTTGCATGGGGAAACTGTGGCAGAAAAAGAAGCACCTTCAACTGACCCCAGAAGAGCTGTTTGAATATGAGACAGTGGCAAATCACAGACATCTGTGGTGACCTAGCTGCCATATTTACTCTCATGAATGCCAATGGGATCTGTTCCAAACGCTCATTAAAGTTTTAATCAAAGAATCATAGAATCATAGAGTTGGAAGAGACCACAAGGGCCATCGAGTCCAACCCCCTGACAAGCAGGAAACAAAGGAATGTGGTCCAATCATCTAGATGTCTGTTATCTACAAACTGCCCCCCTCCCGACCCATGAACAACTGGTTAACTGTCAAGACAAGTGAGCTTCCTGATCTGATGAACTCCTCCTGCCCCCTTGCCCAGTTTGCCATGTGATGACTTGTTCCCTCATGTGACAAGCTTGAGTATTTACCCCCTCGGTGAGCAATTGTTTTCTGTGAGATTTCCCTTGTGTGGTTAAAAAACAGCAACACATTCATTCTGAGAAACAGAAATGACCTTGAAGTGGCTTCGCTGCATTTGGACTATTGTTAATTCCGGCCTTTTTGATTTATAGGTCTCCCTGCAGATTGTCATGCCTGAGACCAGAGAAAGCTGCGAGGGCCACAATCTCCTGAGGTTGGACCGCATGGAGACGGCGCGGCTCTAGAGGCCAGTTGTTGCCGCCGCCCAGATTGCGGCTGCTCTTGCAGTGTCATCTGGTGGCTTCCTCTGCTTCGTGGTCCAGCCTCGCTCCAGTCTGCATGGACGTGGCCCCTCGTGCTTCCTCTCCGCAGTGGGCGGTGCCCAAAGCTTAGCAACTGGGATCCAGAAGCGGGAGAACAGTGGCCTCCCTCGAGGCCCAAACCTTTTACTGCTCTGATTAGCACTCTGGTGCTTTGTGCTGAGAAATCGACCCCAAGCGCTCCTCTCCTCCAGAAGGAAGGGAGCTGCCGGGCCCACGTGGCTCCCGTGAGCATCTGAAATGACTCTGCGGGCCATTGCACTGAGACAAAAAAAACCCTTTTATTTTTGAAGCTATTAAAAACAAACAAAGCCTGTGGTTCCCTTCCCCCTCCCGCTTCCTGCATGCACTCCTGTGATGGATGGATGAAGGATGGATGCTTCCACTTCTGCAATGGGGTGGAGCTGGGTTCTTCTCCAGAGCGGAGGGGTGGCAATACTCTCAGCCATTTCTGAGGTAGAAAGGGGGACTGGAGCTCTGTCGTGAGCAAACAGCCCGCTTTGAAGAAGGAGGGTGGTGGGTGGCATGGCATTGATCAACGAATACTTCCTTGGACTAATCAAGGGGGACAAATTTTGACTGGAGGGACTGCAATTCTTGGAAGCTATTTTGCATTAATTTAGAAGGCAGTGGAAACGGATCTATGGAAGACGGCCTTTTCCTTCTAAGAAGGCGTGGTAGCATTTGTTTGTGAAATTGTAAATTAAACTGACACTGCCTTCAGTATGTTAGAAGGGCCACCTGCATTGAAGATTTGGGAAATTTAAATTTAATGCATTAATTTAACCATTGACGGGTTAAGAGGCAGCTAATTAATCGGCTAAACAAGTTGTACATCGGTCTCTGCCAACCTTGTGCCCTCTATGTTTTGGATTGTAACTTCCATCAGCCTCAGCATCATATGGTTGCATGAGGCTGGGGCTGATGGGAGTTGTAGTCCAAAACATCTGGAGTGCGCCAGGTTGGCAGAGGCCATGGCAAACGGTGCCAAACCTCACCACCTTCTGCCCCACTGGCCATTTCCTCTTGCCTCACAGCGCCTTCTGCTTCTTCTCCAGCCTTGGGGGTCAATTGAAAAGGGCACCATCTCTCAGGGCCCCTCTGAATGCCAACCCCCAATTTTAGCTTCCTACTATTCATCCACGCAGAACAGCATAAAACATTCCATCACATCTTGGATAGTAGAGCGGGACAGCAAGCTTGTGATGATGCCCTCCATTTCAGAAACAGTTGTGTGGGCTGTACCATTCACTGTATTTGACTGGGGTGCCTTCACATTTCCTCACCCAGTTAATCCTGCTTGCCACGCATGCAGGAGCACAGACTCTCCAACTTACTGCTAAAGTTCTAAGCCCATGTCCACCGAGCCCCCTCCCCACCAATTGCAAATACTCACTGAAATAGCAGGGCAGGGAAGAATGGACTTCAGTGCACATGTGGCGGGTGGAGTCTAAAGCTGTTGTCTGGGCATGCTCTATGCTTCTAGAGATGGGTGGGTTAACAAAGAGGCATTCCAGAGCCGGAAGACCATTGGGTTGAGTGGTCTGGGTGGAACAGACTGATTCATTAGTGCAACAGTTCTCCTGGGTGGGCTGGGATTCATCTGGGCAAACCATACCTGCTGCCTCTCCCCATGGTGTCTCCTGCAGCCACACCCTGAGAACCCCAGCCTTCATTTAAAGTGGACTTTCAGCTCTTGGTAATTGTTGCTCCCTGCTTGCCCTCCCCAAGAGCAGAAATAAAAGCCCAACTCCATAGAAGCAGAAATGTGGGTGGGTGTTCACTAGGCACATGTATGCAAAGGAACAGATTTTGATTGCCTGGTTCCAGGTTTCCCATTTATTTATTTGCAAAGCACACACCCATGGGTTGTGTGGCTAAGCCCTATGTGGTTCTTGGCCGGGAAGGGAGGCAGCCAGATCTGGCCAGCCTGCACAGGTAGTAGCCCAGCTGCCTGCTTCTGATCTCTCACCCACAATGCAGCAACAGGGACTGCCTGGCTGAAGCTCAGGGTGGGGCCTGGCGTCCCCACATGGTGAAACATGCAACATGGACAACGTGTCTGTTTATTGAAGCCTCAGTACTCTCTTATTAGTGCTAGCTGAATCTGAGCCATCCATGTGTATCAAATTGTATAGTTGGAAGGGAATCTTGAGGTCCATCTAGTCCAACCCCCTGCAACGCAGGAATATGCAGCTGTCCCAAACAGGGATTGAACCTGCAACCTTGGCATTATCAGACCAGGCTCTTAACCAACTGAGCATATGGATACCCTGGGTCAAATCTCACACCCATTCGTTGGTCTTAGCTGAGTCATTGCTCTCTCACAGCCTTCAATCTGTAATACAGATTGTCCTCCCTTACAAGGGTGGTGGTGAAGGATTAACTGGTTGTGCTCAAGAGGAAATTGAAGACGTTTTTATCTGCCCAGGCCATTGGATGGGGGTAGGCACTGGAGCTGTATGACTGGGGTTTATTATTATTATTTTTGTACACTGGATATTGTTGTGTTTTTATGTTGATAACTGACTGCCTTGGACATCTTTCAGAGAGGGAGATGGGATATAAATAAAACTGATAAATAAACTACAGACATGTGAAAGTGCTGAAGGGATGTGAATGCTTAACCTTGGCTGTTGAGGGGTTGGCTTCTGTAGCTGTTCCTCTATGGACAGCCTTGAGACCCGAGGAGTCCCTTGCAGATTTTCAGGGTCCGATGGAGGGGCTCTCCCCGACTGCACCAGGTGCTCTAAGGTGTGCCCCCTGAGACAACAAATGCGGGAAGGCTTAAGGAAGGGGGCTTGGGCTATTCCTTTCAGTGGTGCTTGAAACAGAGGTCAAGGATGACGCTCTGTCCTTCCTGAAACAAACACGCAAGGAAGGAGTGAGTTACGAATGAACCACCTAAATAAATTGCCCTACATGCTGACAATGTGTGATTCCTTCTCAGGTTCTTTCTATGTTGATCTGCGGGCCCCTGAAGGCCATCGAGGCCCAGCACCTTTCAGTGAGACAGGATTGTTTGCGTTCAAGCACCCTTGAAAAGTGTGAGACTGCTCCATGTGAATCAGACAACAACCAGGGTTTGCATGTAGTGTAGGCGAAAAATACTAGCTCTATACTGGAAAGAGATGCTCCTAAATGATGCGAACGTGTATATTTGTGCTTATATTACATTGGCCTGTGCCAACCTGGTGCCTGCCGGATGTATTGGGTGACAACGCCCAACAGCTCCAGCCAACAGGTGCTGGCTGGGGCTGATGGGAATTGTAGTCCAATACATCTGGTGGGAACCAGGTGGGCAACGGCTGTTCTATATGTAATATATTCTCCTAGCCAGGGTCGAGAAGCCGACAGCTACACAGAGTACTGAGCAAATGACCACTGCTAGTCCTGCTCATTGTCCAATCGTATCTTTTAACATTCCCCCCCCTCCGCCATCTCCTCCTTCCTTCTGAGATTTCATTCAGTTTCCCAAGAGTCTCCCTTGGCAGCCCCAAATCCTAGAGGGCTTGCTTTACAGAAAGAGACAGTGCAAGGTTCTCAGGAGGCTGAACTGGACCCCAGGCAGCATATTCTGCTCCTGTAATTAAAGACGTACAAACACACACACACACATGCAGTCACAGTTATAGTGCATCACAAGCAGCAGTCAGGTGTGGAAAACAGTTTGCAAAACCCAAATGCCAACACCTCAGGAAATGAGCTGGCCTGTGTGCTCCACCTCCTTGCTGCCACTGTCCTGACCACGCAGGAGCCCCCACCCCCACATCAGTGTCACATTCACACACAACTACAGTGTTCAGGGGAGGGGGAGAGAGGAAACCTGTGAGTCAGAAGACAGAAATATGTCGGCAGTGCCGTTTGCCTCCTTGGGGACATGTCCGTTACCCCAAGGGGAGAACTGGGAAGCTGGTCACCTCCTTGGGGGAGGGGAGAGACCGTGAGCCAAGTGAGGTGGTGGTGGTGGTGCCGCCTCCGCTTCCAAAAGCCGCCTTGTCCTACCGCCGCCGCCACCGCTGCACAGGGAAGACAGGGCGGGGAGCGCTCAGAACTGGGAGGCGCTGCTGGGGTCACACTGCAGCAGCCTCACAATGGAAGGATCACTCTTCGCGCCCTTGATGAACTCTTCCAGGGACAGTTTGCCTGGGGAGGAACGACAGGGGAGAGCAAAATGAACACGCTGTCCAGAAGGGAGCCTAGAACGTCACAGGCTCAGGACTGGTTGCGGCAGACCAGGGATCAGGGCCCATACCTGACACACACCTGTGCGTGGCATGGGACTCCCAGAAGCCCCACCTTTTATGGGATTCCCTGAGACCAGAGATTTGCCATGTCCAATTTGTCCAACCCAGTGCGTAGTTAACAACCTTTCTCTTCAGGCTGCCCTTTCATCTTTCAGCATCACAAGGAGCACGTGGAGGTTTCCTGTCACCTCTCCCCTTGTTTTACTGTTTATTACCCTACCTCTTCCCCATGGCAAGACTCCAGGTCAGCCAGTGACCACACCTGAGCACCTGCTTAGCTTCCCTTAGGCTGCTGCATTATATGTATATGTAGGGTCCAGAGCTATCCATCCATCCATCCATCTCACAGCTGCACTCGCATCGGTTGATGGGAGTTGTTGTCCAAACCATCTAGATTGGTTGTTCCCAAGTGGCAACCACCTTGCAGGTGAGTTAACAGGAAGAGATCTTCCTTCTCCAGGGCTTCAGGCCAGGGGGCATTCCCCAGTCCTACCCAGAGATGCGTTTGGGGATTGAACCTAGGACCTTCTGCATGCAAAGCAGATGCTAAAACCTGTCCTTGCAGCAGGAAGGCGTCTTGGCTTTCCTTCCCTGCCTCCCACCACCTTTGACCTCCAGCTTTGCCAAATCACTGTGTGGGTCATCCTCCTGTCACTCTCCCCGCCCCAACTGATATATTTAATCAGCATGCCTGCCTTTCCATCTAAGAGCTCTGGATTTAAGGATGATGGTTGCCTCTTAATCTTTCTCTCCTTTCATTTACCATCATTATTGGTATCCATCTGTCGGAAGATTTTCTCCGTCCGCTTCTCAGGAGTTGACTCATCTTCAGGCATCTTCATCACAGACGAGACCATTTTGTAGATGGCCTGTGGAGAAGGAGCGGGGAACCAGTTGAGATACAAATTCCGAGCTGCAGCCCTGCGGGGACGGTCAGCTTAAGCAAGGAGTTCTTCCTCTTGAGCTCTATTTTGCCTTTCAGGCAGATCAATAAAGAGGAGGATGCCATGCAGAATGGAGAAAGCGGCTCCTCTTAAAAGTGCATAGTCACAACCAGCCCCCAAGCCTCTGAAATTGTTGCCGGGGGTGGGGAGAGATATTTCCAGGGGAAAAGACTGCTGAGCATTCCCAACACCTCTGAATTCATATTTTAAGACAGGGCAGGCCAACTTTGTTCTCTCCAACGCCCATCATCTCCGACCATTGGACTTGCTAGCTGGGGATGACAAGAGCTGTAGTCCAAAATTTCTGCAGGGCGTCACATTGGCTGCCCCTATGATAAGGTCTGCCAGAAACTCTACAAAAACATTCCCAACCTTCCCAATGCAACACTAACACACACAGGCAGGCCCATCTCAGATCTTCAGGTTGTGTAAAGATTCCTGCCACGGGTCAGAAGAAAGCGTGTGAAATGCAGCAGCCTCCTTGCGTGCCAGGCTAGCAGCACAGCGCAGATGGCAGGGGTTGATGGGGAGGGGCCCTCCAGAGCAGCCCGTGACCTCCCCAGCATTGTCTGGGCAAGCTGGGTGATGCTGGTAACTCAAGAGCTGCCAGCACCATCTGCTCAGCTCTGGGTTTCCTGGTTTTGCTCCGGAGCTTCCCACATCTAATGCATGTCTAATCCTCTCCCCACCCTAGTATCTCTTGCCCTAAGCCAGCTTTCCCCAACCTTGTGCCCGCCAGATGCTTAACAACTCCCATCAGCCCCAGCCAGACCAAGGGCAGGGCAGGCTTCTCTAAGGAGTGGTGGAGGCTCCCTGGGTAAGAGTCAACGAGAAATGCCACTATGTTTGTGCACTCTCCAAGCGCTCGGAGGCCAAAAGGAAGAAAGGAGAGCAGACATGATTAAATAAAAAAGCAGCATTTACAAAATAATGTTTTCTTTTCTTTTCTTTTCTTTTCTACCCAGGCCTGCTGTTTCCCAGGAGGCTGTGTGCATTGCGTGGTTGGAGAAACTGGTAATTAATATTCTAAACATTGAGGACAGGATTCAGTGGGGAGCAAAACAAACTGTAAGGACAGATGGGGAAGTGTCTCTGTCTCTCTGTCAGTCTTCCCACCCCACCGCTTCTGCATGGTTGCCCTGCATGGGGCAAGATCAGAGTCCAGGAGGGCAAACCCAGGCTAACAGCAGCAGCAGCAACCCTTAATGCAGACATGCAATACTCTCCTGCTACCAGGAGAGGGCAATATAAAGCTAGGCAGGAAATTCAGTAAGAACACAGGCATTGCACCAGCATCCTGCAGCAGCTGGAGACAGATGCGTCCTGGAGCTTCCAAGGAGAACCTGGAGGCAACGTCCACTTTCCCCTGCTGTCTCCTATACTACCTCTGCAGACAGCGGTTAACAGAAAGGCTATCCTCTGTGAATTTGCCAAACCCTTAGTCAGTCTAAGCGACTGACCAAACACCACTACCTTGTGGCTGTGAGTTCCATAAGCTGGCTGTGTGTTGTGTGAAGTCAAGTGACTTGCTTTTGGAGCTCAGTGACCCTGAATTCTAGTATGAGGAGGTGGGGAGGAAATGTTCCCATCCTGGCACCCTCTGGGTGTTGTGTGGGATTTCCAGTTCCCATCAGCCCCAGACAGCGAGGTCAACGCCCAGGGATGTTGGGAGCTGGAGTGCAGAAACATCTGGAGGGAGGCAGACTCCCCAGGCCAGCTGCCACTGAAATCAAGGTGACTGGTCTGTGTTGCATTTCCATAACCTCGTAAGATGCTTCCTGGGAAGCCCCCGCTGAGTTCTTTTGTCTAAGGAAGCAACCTCAGGAAAAGTAGGGCACAAGCCCTCCTCCTCACCATGTTTCATTGCCCTGTGTGAGTACCTAGCAAATTCCACAAAAGCCCCTCCGGATAGACAGATCAGGGTCCAGGGCCAACCATGAAATGGCCATGATACTTCAAACCAAACCAAAATAAGTGTGGATTTCTGATCACTGATTATTTTGTGGCACTCATCATCATCATCATTGCAAGCCCTTGTCATTCCCATTTTACAGATAGGGAACATAGGATGACCCTTCCAGTCAGTGGCGTAGCGTGGGGGGTGCCAGGGGTGCCGGCCGCACCGGGCGCAACATCTGGGGGGGGGCGCGCTCGCTGCCTCCGGAGTCGCTGAAGAGCCTCGGGTGCAGGCTGTAGCGGAGCCGCATGTTTCGCGGAACCGACGAGCTGTGCGCGCGTCCGGGCTGAAGGCGCCCGGTAGGCAGCGGCTCTCAGCGCTCGCCGCGGAGGACGCACCAGGCAGCCCCTCCTCACAGCCCCGCCTCCGCTGCTGCAGCTGCTGGGCCGTTGCATTTTCCTCGCCTCTCTGCCCCCCTCCTCCTCCAGGCAAGCGGCGTCGTTTGGGCGGCAGCGCCAGCGGCAACTCGCAGGTTAGGGGTTGGGGGGGCGCAAATTACTTGCGTTGCCCCGGGTGCTGACAACTCACGCTACGCCGCTGCTTCCAGTGAATTCTCACATCTTGGATAAAGGTTTGAAATCCAGGATTCCAACACCTGGCTGAACCAACTCCCTCACTGATGCCTCTGAGTTCATGGCTGCCATTTGCTACAAGGTCAGCCTCCCCAACTGCTCTGGACTGCAACTCCTACCAGCCCCGGACGGTTGGATCCTTCACAGATCTGGATTTTCAACCTGAAAGGGGATGTTGTTATTCTTTCTACCTCTCAAGAGGAATGGGTAGATGGGACCCTCGACTGATCTTGGAACACACCCAGCTTTAATTCACCTGCGCAAAAAAGAGGCCACCCTCCCAGGTGCTCCAATTTCTCTCTGCCAAGGACACTTTAGAGCTCCAATTTATAAATATCCAAGACCCAGTTAAAAGATTCACGGCTGCCTCCAAGCAATCTGGACTAGTTCTTGCTTTCTGTGGGGAACCCACCTGTTCTCTCCCAAAAAGCAGGTGCTTTAACCCGGATGGGATCAAAAACAACCATAATGCATGTCAGCGTGGCATAAAAAGGGATCCCCAAAGGCAAGTTCATTTACAAAGGGTTTCTGCTCCCTCCCCCACTCTGGCTGCGCAGAGGAATGTTCAGAGTCAATTGTGGTTTGAAAAGACACAGAACCAGAACAACAGCTGCAGCAGGCTGAAATCAAACCTGGTTCTCTTCTGGGTGTAAGACAGCATTCCTCAACGTGGTGCCCAGATGTTTTGAACCACAGCTCCCATCAGCCAGTGAGTTGCAGCCCAAAACATCTGGGAGGCATCAGTTTGTGAAGCACACTAGAGTTGGACCCACCAAACCTGCAGGCTCCACCGCCTGTTTTTACCAGGGCACAGCCCAGGAAGCTGCTGAAGACCAGGGCTGCTCTATGGAGAGAGATCTAGGCTATGAACACATTCATGGCTTAAAATGGAGTGAGGTTGCTTCCCCCCCAATGCATACAAGCCGCATTTGCACATTGCTGTACACACCAGAGAAGGGACAGGAGCATATTTGCTTGATGCACATGACCCAATTTGTTTCCCCAAACCTGCAATCCCACCTGAACTCCTTTCTGACAAAGCTGCTGTCTGCACATGCACAACAACTGTCTGAACAATGCACACCTCACCATAAACCATGGTTTGTGTTTTCAAATCAGATGAAAGCTGGCTTGAGGAAAAACATATCGAACAGGGATATTTCTCAAAAGACTACAGGATTGTGGCTAACGTCACACATGCTCTGCTTCTAACCCCTGTGGTGGGAGCGCACTGGAGCCAGAGTAAATGGTCGTGTGTACATAGCCCTTGGTTTGCACTAATGTATCACATGTGTATACTAATGTCCCTGATGCAGTTTACTTTAAAAAAGGAAGAAGAAGAAGAAGAGAAAAGGGAGGAGACAAAGTGGAGAAATGTGGGGGGTGAACGGCACTTTTCTGTTCCACTATTTCCCTGCTCCAACCTGCCTCATCTGTCAGGGGTTCGGGGTGTCTCTGCTCCCAGAATGTAGCTGTCCTAAACACACAAAAAGCCTCCACTGCAACAGCCTTGGTGAAGGTGTTGTGAAATTCAGCCTCTTTCCTACTGAAGACCTTTCCAGCTGAGTTCCATTTAGGGTATTCCTGAGATGTCAGAGGTAGCTTCATAGGGTCCCAAGAGGCCTCCAAATTTTAACCACCAAGGGATGGAGAAATGTGATGCTTCAGCACTTCTGATCCCTCTCTGCTCCTTCTCTGCAAACGCATCCCGTTTACCGAATAACATCTAGTTCTTATCTATGATGAGGTAAAAGCCAAGATAAAGCCAAAAGGCACCGAGGGGAATGGGGCAAAAGCGGGACAGGATCCAAGCCTCACGCCTGTGCCCACTGGCAAGTCCTAGTTTCCTCAGTCTCAGCTCCATCTCCTGAAAAATGGGAAGAGGAATAATAGGAATAGTGATGATGAAGGTGATGCTCTGACATCTCTTGGGGAGGAGCTGTGAAGACCTGTAAGACAAATCCCGCAAAGCCCTCTGAAAAATTGCTTAAAGAGTGCTACCAAAATTATTAGGGATGGACTTTTCTACAGCTGTGCCCTGGGGCTCCTTTGAGAGGTCTGTAGCTTTGCATCTTGCAATATGGACCTAATTTCCCATCCAAATCACTGATGGGGGGGGGGGGGCGGCTTCCTTTGACTTGCTGACACTGGTCGGGATTAAAGCCTCCATGTCTCATTTCATCTTGTTGTGGCACAGAAATGGAACAGCTGTTCCACCCCTCCTGCCCTCCTCCCGTCTAGTGGGCAGTGAAGGGTGGGGTGAGGAGTTGCCAGAGTGCCCTGGCACAGAGGGATCCATGAGGGGCAAGCCAGTCGCACCCTTCACCCAGCTAATCTGCTCCCTTTGCCGATTAAATTTCCATGAAAAGCAGCTCTCCCATCTCCTCTGTCGGGCGTATCCTCCTTTAAATCTGCAGCAGCGCTTAGAGAGTGACAGAGAGAGGGGGAGAGAAAGAGAATAAGGCACAGAGAGAGAGTGTGGAACAGAAGAAGGGAAGCAGACAGACATGAAGGAAAGGCCTGTCTACAAAACCGGAGAAAACCCCTGGGCTTCACTGACAGGTCATCCACCCACCCACACCTCCAAGGAATTACTCTGGGCCACTGCAAATACTGTTGATAAACACAGCCTAAGTACATATCTTAAAGCTTTGTGTGTTAATCAACTGAAGCATAGATTAAATCATCACTACTAACGGCACACACTCAAGATTAATTACCCCTTAAGACTGGATTTGCCCATTCCTTCAATTAGGACTGCAAGCTTTGATCAACTTAATCAGCACATTAACCAACTATGGCTTTGGTTGATCAAGTAGTGAGGGCCAGTTTTAATCAGGGGGAAATTCTGAAACTGCTGAGTTTTAGGGTCCAGTTATCCAGAACTATTTTGGTCCTCCTGCGTTACATATCTTAGGGGTTGAAAAAGGCAATGTCAACACTTCCCTTCAAGCAGTGAGTGGTAGGTGGGAAGAGAAAGGCGGCTTGAAATAAACCCAACCAAAATGAGAACTACATCAAATGCTGCAGTGAATTCTCAGCTCCTGTTCAATCCTCCAGCCAACCCTAAAAATGAGCATTTCGTTGCTATATATTGGGGGAGATAATGTTTCTGGAGAGTGGGGAGAATGCATCTGTTTTCCTTTCTTCTCACTTGACACCTCCCAATGTAGTGCAGGGGAAAGTTTTTTTTCTTTCCTCCACCTCATGACATGCATCTTCAAGCCCTTATTTCTGCCTCTAGTATACTATAAGCAATTAGGACTTCCATTGCCTATCTGAGACCCTGAGACAACAATTCCCAGACAAAATTCATCACTGAAAGAGCTCCCATGAGCCAGAGTTCCCACCATGGAGGAGTCTCCCTGTCATTTCTCTGCATGATTTGCTGCTTTGGTCTCACCTCCTTCCCAGAAGCCTGATTTAAGACTGAGGGTCTGCACTGGGTGCATCTGGATCATTCACTCATTCCTGGTGTCGAGACACCAGAATTGCCTTTGACACCTCTGCATGGACCACCCATGGACAGCCTGCTCTGACTGGGTTTCTGCTCTGACTAGATGACCTCAGGGTCCCTTCCAACTCTAAGATTCTATGATTCTAGGAACTCCCTGCAGCCCCAGACAGCAGGAAACTGTGGTCCAAAAGTGTTGTCAGATGCTCTGATACACCCAGGGATGGCTTTAGAGGTGGATGAGCTGGAGCACTTGCCCTCAGTGATAAGCTTGGTCTGCAATGAGCTCATAAGCACTTTTCACTTTCCCCCAAAGTTCTGTGGGGTGTCTAAGTACAACATGAATCTGTTCGTGTTACAATTTCTTTCTCAACTTCCAATTTCAATAAGATTTTTTTAAATAATCTAATCTAATCTAAATAAAAACAAAGAGAGAAAGAGAAAAGAAAACACTAGAGGGGAAAAAATAGAATAGAATAGAAATAAAAACAACTTCCGGTTTTCCGCCTGTCAGTCACATAAAAGAAATTATTCAAAATATTCACTCTAGAATGACACCCAACTAATCCACTTTCTATTAGGCAACATTTCCTCAATCTTTCGACCTTCATGTCCTTTTTTATAGATTAAAAACCAGCAAAGCGTGACAATGCTCCTAGGACAACATTACCAAGCACCGTAAGTTCTACAAATACTGCAGTAAGCTGCATAAATAACAACTTCAAAAGCTGTCAGAGGTAAAGAGATCAATGTTGATATCGGATAGGTTTTTCTTAAGCGATAACCTTCAAGACAGAAATACAAAAACCTTGCCCAGAACTGAAGGAAGCAGGAAACAATGGAGGGAGATCAGGGTATTTTTCATGGACATGGCTGGGAAAGTTTTGGGGGAGCTGGAGAGCCTGTGTGGAGAAGGAGGAGGAGGAGGAGGAGGAGAAGGAGGAGGAGGAGGAGGAGGGCCAAAGGTTACCTGCACAATCTCCAGCATCTCCTCCCGGCTGATGTAGCCATTCCCATCCAGGTCGTACATGCTAAAAGCCCACATCAGCTTCTGCTCCAGTTTCCCCCGCGAAGTGACACTCAGGGCGATGATGAACTCTCGGAAGTCAATGGTGCCATCACCGTTGGTGTCGAAGGTGCGGAAGACGTGCTCAGCGAACTTGGAGGCATCACCGTAAGGGAAGAAGTTAGCATAGATCTTCTTGAACTCCTCCACATTGAGGATGCCGGTGGGACAGTCCTTGAGGAAGCCTTTGTACCACTCCTGGAGCTCCAGGTCAGAGAACTCCGTGTTTTCCCGGAGGTCTTGGAGCATCTCTGGGCGCAGCTTGCTGTTCTGCTTCCCCATGGTTGGACTGGAGGTTTAAAACTGAAATGCAGGAAGCAAGAGGGAGTTTGGAATGGAACGACTGCCCATGGTATACCAACATTCATTTATACCCTGCCAGGGACGCGGGTGGCGCTGTGGGTTAAACCACAGAGCCTGGGACTTGCCGATCAGAAGGTCGGCGGTTAGAATCCCCGCGACAGAGTGAGCTCCCGTCGCTCGGTCCCTGCTCCTGTCAACCTAGCAGTTCGAAAGCACGTCAAAGTGCAAGTAGATAAATAGGTACCGCTCTGGCAGGAAGGTAAACGGCGTTTCCGTGCGCTGCTCTGGTTCACCAGAAGCGGCTTATTCATGCTGGCCACATGACCCGGAAGCTGTACGCCGGCTCCCTCAGCCAATAAAGCGAGATGAGTGCCGCAACCCCAGAGTCAATCACGACTGGACCTAATGGTCAGGGGACCCTTTACCCTTTACCTTTTAGGGCTTGCTCAAAAAAGAGCCCTGCATGAGCAGACAGTTTGCACCTAGGGCTGGGCAAATGCATCAATTTTAGTTTCTTTCAGTTTTTCATTTCCACATCAACTTGTGACTTTTTTTTTATTCTTTAAAGTCCCATCAAAATTAACCAGCATTTTAGCACAAATTTCTCGTAATATATACACATATTTGTATGCCATTTTGCCGAACCTACAAATTTTTTGCTAAGCAATTCTCCTTAACACAATGCATTTTATATGTGCAGTTTATGCACACTATATATATATATTTGCTTTCGTAGATTTTCACGGGTACAGGAATGCAGGTTTGGATGGTTTGAGATCTGCACTGCAAAATTCAGAGACAGACCTGTGAATTTTGAAGGAAAGCTGTCTCAGTTCACATGTTTTAGAAAGAGCAAATTAGGTGCATTCTATTTTAATTGTGAACTGAATCAACTTTCTCTCCCATTTCTACCTTTTGTCAATTCCTCAGGAAAGTACACAATAGTTTTAATTTTTATTTGGACTTCCATACACAAACTAACATCTGATTATTTTATTTTTTATTTTTTTAAATGAAAGCTCAGATATTCAGGAATCCACATTCTGTGCTCATTTATCAGATTTTCTGATAAATCCAGCTTACACAGAACACAAGCAACTCTGAAAGCTGAAAGAATTAATTGCCAAGAGGCGTATTATTAAACATGGTATTAATAATGCATTGATATTGTTTTTGACTTTCTCTGCATCTGTTGAAGTCAATAACCTGCCCAGAGGACTTGAGGGGTGGGTGACCTAACAATGCTACAAAATAAATGAATAAATATTCTAGGTCAGCAGAGCTTTCTTTTTCTTCTTCTTCTTATTTTTAAAAAGCAGCCCCACCTATGACAGATTACAGAACTACAATCTAGAGGTGACCAAAGCAGGGATAACTGGTGTGTCATGCTTCTCCATAGAGGGGCGAGGCAGCTGCACCAACCAAATTTGGGGAAAGGGGCTTTGCTGCCACTTAGACACCAGTCTTGGGTGCCCTGCTCGGCATAGTTCATAGCTTCTCTGAGTTACTCAAGCCCCTTCACCACGGCAAGGCAGTGATCACTGCAGATGGTGACAGCAGCCACAAAATTAAAAGACGCCTGCTTCTTGGGAGAAAAGCAATGACGAACCTAGACAGCATCTTAAAAATCAGAGACATCACCTTGCCAACAAAGGTCCGTATAGTTAAAGCTATGGTTTTCCCAGTAGTGGTATATGGAAGTGAGAGCTGGACCATAAAGACGGCTGATCGTAGAAGAATTGATGCTTTTATGGTGCTGGAGGAGACTCTTGAGAGTCCCATGGACTGCAAGAAGATCAAACCTATCCATTCTGAAGGAAATTAGCCCTGAGTGCTCACTGGAAGGACAGATCATGAAGCTGAGGCTCCAATACTTCGGACACCTCATGAGAAGAGGACTCCCTGGAAAAGACCCTGATGTTGGGAAAGATTGAGGGCACAAGGAGAAGGGGACGACAGAGGACGAGATGGTTGGATAGTGTTCTCGAAGCACGACAGGAGTGCCTGGCGTGCTCTGGTCCATGGGGTCAGAAAGAGTCGGACACGACTAAATGACTAAACAACAACAGACACCAGTCAACTAAGTTCCAAGCTGTGGATGTAGCAATGCCAGGTGCTACTGTCAAGGGAGGCCTTGCCTATCAAGATACATGCCCCCTCCTAAGTTATAAGCAGCAGCAAAGGTGAGTGGCTCACCGTTTTGGGAATCTGCTCTGGGACAAATAGCACTGTGCCTGCTCCCTCCTCCATTCACAGACACACACTACAAGGCTACCTCTGTAACGTGAACAGGAACTGAAGTGATTTAAAAATGTCGGTATGGGGGGAATCAGTTCTGGGTGGCACCAGCAGGGAAAGGAAGTTAAGATTTGACTAGTTTCCATTTTGTGTACTGTTGGGAAGCAACACGTGGCTCAGTAAAGTTTATGCCTTCTAATCCAGTCTTTGTGGCTCATTTGCAGTCTTTTCAGCCTCACCTACCTCATGGGGTTGTAGTGAGGATGAAATTGGGAGGGGGGGGGACCATGTATTATGCCACCTTGAGCTTCTTGGAGGAAAGGTGGGGTATAAATTCAATACATACATAAATCATCGTCTTGCAAATACTAAAACCTCCTTCTGACCCCGACGTGTACACAAAGTACTCCACAGATGTCATCAACAAGGATCTTGCAACAGCCACAAAATGGTTGCTAGATCACATTTTGCCTCGCTGGTTGCATTCCCACATGAAGGGATACCACATCTAACACCAGTGTTGCAGGAACGCTCCTGGGTCAAATTTAAGGTTATAAATTCCTAAACAACTTGGGACCAGGCTCTCTGCAGGACCACCTTGCTTCCTCCCTACTTGCCCATTCCCAGTAATCATCCAGGGAGAACCCCTTTGTGGTGCCACATGTGCCAGAGGTCTATTGCACAGTGGCTCAGACCAGGTACCTACCTGCCGGATGAAACTCATGGTCCATGGAAGTTTATCTGGTTTTACTCATCTTGTTTTTATTCTTGTATACAGTATCCCTGTGGTGTTTCACAGTTGATTGCTAAAGTTAATGGTTTCCTGCGCACACAAACACTGCTCCGGTTATGCCCTTCCCCACCAGCCAGTGAGAGCAACAAGTCACCATCCCACACTTTCCACCATTCTGTCTGAAATGGGGGACTGCAGTTTGTTTTGCTCCTAACAAGCCATGACACAAACCCACAAGGCTTGTTCCCAGAGGTGGTTTGTTTGAGCTAATTTGCTGTTTGGATGCAACATTACGAGAGGGATCTGTGGTTTGCTGCTCATGCCAGGAGTGACACAGGAGCAACCTCTGTGTTCATGGGAATCATAGAATTGTAGATTTCGAAGGTACCCCGAGGTCATCTAGTCCAACCCCCTGCAAAGCAGGTATCTCAACTAAAGCATCCATGACAGATGGCCGTACAACCTCTGCTTTAAAAACTCCAATGAAGGAGAGTGCATAACCTTCTGTGGGAGTCTGTTCCACTGTCAAATGGCTCTTACTGTCGGAAAGTTCCTCCTAATGTTTAGTCAGAATCTCCTTTCTTGTAACTTGAATCCATTGGTTCGCGTCCTACCCTCTGGAGCAGGAGAAAACAGACCTGCTCCGTCTTCCATGTGACAGCCCTTTAGATATTTGGTAGCTATATAATGGCTATCATTGCTCCTCTCAGTCTCCTCTTTTCCAGGCTAAATATACCCAGCTCCATCCACCGTTCCTCATAAGGCTTGGTTTCCACAAACTGTGGTCCACCAAGGTTTTTGAACACAGCCATTGTGTGGAAAGGCCCATAGAGACCTCATGAAAGGTCTGCATATTACTAGCAGGAAGAGGGGGCAGGGAAGTGTGTGAAGGGGAAAGGGTTTTCCAACTGTGCCTCTAGAACAGTCTTCATCAAGATATCCCAGTCTTCCTCAACCAGGTGCCCTCCAGATATCCCAGACTACAACTCCCATCAGCCCCAGCCTGTAGTCCGCAATATCTAGAAGGCACCAGGTTGACGAAGACTGATCTAGTAATTACTCACAAATTAATAGATTCTGGCTTGCTACATATCTGGACGCTATTCAAAGAGGGCACCATGAATCCCATTACCAAAGCAGCAATCCCGAATTAAAAGGCCTCCACATTCCTGATCCATGTCTCTGGACCTCCCATTTCAATGCTGTTCCTTCTCCCAGCCTCCCCCCTCACCTTGCCTTTAATTTTGTCTTTCCACCCCAAAAGCTTGCAGTCTGTGTCACTGAGCTTAATTTGAGCCACAGCTCAACCTTAGAATAAATGTGAAGAAGAAATAATGAAGACCACATCTCTGATCATGTGCAAAGTGCATACACAGCTTAATCTAAAAGATGCAACACACACACACGGCTTAGAGGTCAGCTTTGCAAGAAGCTTCCACACAGCACTGATCCCCTGGTGTCTTTCTTTGCAGAAATTAAACCTTGCTCTTTCATTACATTTGTACACTGCTTGGAACAAAAGGGGCTGCAACTCAGTACAAATAAGCAGCAACTGGCTCTCTGCAAAAACATAGCCTGTTCTCTCACCTACTGGCTTATCAGCCGAGGGTGATAAGAAAGAAAGAAAAAGCTATACAAGAGCACATTTTATTTCCACCCCTGCTCAAACCGGATCTCTGATTTGAAGCTATCAGATGAGCCTGCCTTTTGGGGAAGGGAAAAAGAAAGCTCTCAAGACTGGATTCATTTCCCCTCCATCTATTTCTTACAGCAGCCGCAGCTGCACAATTTTTCATACAAGCTCAGCTGCACAAGGAGAATGACAGCACAGATGCAATTAGGCTGGGTCTGTGTTCCGGCCCAGAAGGAAAAGGGCGACATTTGGATGGTCAGGGCCCAGCACATTGCCCAGCAGCTTCCTTCTAAAAGCAAAAATATATTTAGACCAGAGAGGAGGGGACACCTCCAGGACAGTTTCCAAACGGTTTCCAAACTAAGAAGCACTCCAGGATGGAGAAAGCCCCATTTTGATAATGGATGGGATGTTACAACAGCTGCAGGGAGCCTGCAAACTCACCGTGGAGAATGGGGTTGATTCATTTATTTGTTAGGGCAAGGCTGAAAACCCAGCTAAATTAACTTTCTCCAAATAACTCCCCCTGCCCAATTTGTCCTCACAACTATCCTATGAGGGAGGTTATGCCAGAAGAGTGTTCGCCAACCCCACACGCTCCATCTGTGTTGGACTACAACTCCTGTTAGCCCCACTCAGCAAGGCTGCCATAGTTCAAAACATCTGCAGGGCACCAGGTTGGTGAAGGATGCCCTCGAGCAACTGCTAGAGCTGCCTTCATCATTGGGCTCCCTATGGTTACTGGAAAACCCAGAGCCAGCAGCCACCTTGGCTTGCTCTGTATGCCTGCCCTTGTTCTCTCCCACCTTCAGATAATTTTTCCAGCCCAGAACTCCAAACAACCTAGGCCCCATTAGATGTCCCAAGATGGCCCTAGAATGTTGCCCTAGGGCATTATGGGAAATATAAAGGGCGCTTGGACCCAGCTGCCTCGTGCTGCTACTGCCTACCAGAAGCAACTTCAAACTCCCCTCCGTAGCAGAGGGGACACCCCAAGAGGGACTTGCCTCAGTGGCCTGCCTCACAGAAATATTTCTAGGCCTCTTCTACTGATGTTTGCTTTAAATTCTTTTGGTTTTAACTTCTTTTAACTCCGTTTGTTCTTGGAACTGTATGGTTCCATATTTTTATATTGCTGTAAACCGCTGCTACATATATATATATATATATATGTATATATATATATATATATATATATATATATATATATATATATATGAGATAAGGCGGTATATTATTCTTTTTAATAGATAAATCAATTCCCTGAATACTTAAAAAACAAAAGTCAAGTCTCTAGCCCATTTACTTGCGGGAATATAAGGAAACAGCAGAGGCCATGTTCTAATCCGCACAGTTCTATGGTTAAGAAATCCATTTTCCAGTATTCTAGTCAACGAGCGCAAAGCAGAGGGCACTCCTTCCAAATTCTTTATAAAATTTCATGTCAATGAATCAGGCTATCTGTCTATAGTTCCCAGCGATTCTGCACCACCACCATGAAATTTCTGGCCAAAGGCTGCTCCTCCTCATCCATGCTAAGAGCGAACCTTTTGTAAACACAGGACCCTACGCCTTTGACACTCCTTTGTATTCACATGGTGGGCAGGGGAGAAAAAGGGAGGATTTCGCACAGAGTCTTTATTTCTTCTCAGTCTGACAGTTTCAACCTTCTAACATTCCTAAGAATACACCAGAAGCTCTGAAAGGCCTTAGAAACATTCAAATCCCATTGGAATGGATGAGATAGAATGTATGACTGAGCTTAGATGCAGGAGTTACATTTTTTCTCTCTTCATTTTTAAGCCGACCACCACTTTGGGCTTCTCCTTTTTCTTCCACTGGTTTCCATAGGCAGGAAAAAATTATAGCATGCCCCACCCTGGCTTCTGTGTGTGGGTGGACATTTCCTTGTGGTTTTTCCCCCCCTCTTTTAATTTTCTTGTCATATGGCTGTGGCTGACTTGATGCATTTTTAAACTGCTCTTAATGGCAGTGACACTTCCCTTCAGATGGAAAGGTTTCACTTAAGGGGACCTTGAAGTGGAAAGCTGTGTTTGTTTGTGGGCAGGGTGAGAAACCAGAATCCCTTATCTAACCGGGAGTGGAATCCACTTGATTCTCAAGCAGAGGGGCCAGAACAGAAGAGGCACTCATAACAAGGCAGACAGTTGGCTTTGCTTGGAAGGGACCCTGTTCATACCTTACTTATTTTACTGCATTTATTTTCCTCCAAGGAGCTCCAGGTGGTGTATATGGTTCCCCGCCTCCCCATTTAATCCTGTTACCGGAAAAATCCGAGGGCTCCCTTGGACAAAAACAAAGACACCAACCAGGATAACTTGGAGCAAAACAGCAGCCTGTAGGCTTGGCCTTTATTGAACTGTTGCAACAGGGTGTTCCCCTCACTTGCAGGAGAGAGGAAAGACCCAGAAAGATGGTGTGCCAGACCTTATAAAAACTTTTGAAATTCCCATCCTCTAGCTCAAGCCCACCCCCAGAAACATCATGCATACATTACAGAAGGGGTTGACATCATGCATACATTACAGAAAGGAGGGGTTGAGGGAGGAGTTGTGGTGGTAACCTGAGTGTCCTGTCACCTGGCTGCTTCCCCCTTTCCCCCTCCCCATGAGTCACTTCCAGGAGACAAAGGGGAGTTTGCAGTTTCCTGCCCCCAGAGGGAAGATCTGATCATTGTCCTTTGTTTCAGTCCATGCTGAATCCACTCCCATATGCAAGTTCTTTGTGATCTTGATTGTCTTCTGTCTGGGATCATCAGGGTTGACATAGCAACTGGGCAGGGCTCCTGTGGATGTGCTGGGAAGGTGAAGGGATTATGGCTGACCAGAACCAAGCCACCCTCCCTTTGATAGTCCTTGTCATATGGAGTAAAATAAAAATGGAACAGTGCAAATCCGATGTATGGTTGATTTTTCTATGAATTTATAACAGAAATGTGGCGTATGTAGTGTGAGTGTGAGTGTGTGTGAAGTTTGTACAAACAGAATGATTGGGGTGGGGGGGTTCCTGCTACAATCCCCACAACAACTCTGTGAGGTAGGCTAAGAGGCAGTGACTGGCCCAAGGTCACCCAGCGAGCTTTCTGGCTGAGCAGGGATTTGAACCCTAGTCTCCCAGGTCCTAGTCCGACACTCTAACCACTAGACCACACTGGCTCTACCCTGCTGCCTCTGTTCCTTCTTTGTCGGTCTCCCCAACTGTCATCACAAGTGAATGGAGTCGGAGGAAGAAGGGGCTGCCTTTGCTTCCTTCCATTGCCAAGCGACCAGTGTGGTGAACTGGCTGGTGTCAGACAAACACTGGGGAGGGTCCATGTTCAAATCCCCACCATGTGACTTAGCCTGACCAAGCTCCCAGGGTTCTTGTGCAAGAACAAACATTTTGGGGCGGGAGGGATCTGTGCACCCTGCCCTCAGCACACTTGGAAAAAGGGAAGGATAACTAACTAACCAACCAACCGTTATAACTAAATGCATGCAGTGGATATAGAGGCACATTCTTCCCCTCTGTTCTGTTGAAGAGAGCCCCTGCTGGATCAGATTAAAGGCCCATTCAGTGCAGCATCCTAGTGGCCAGCTAGATGCCTCTGGGAAGCCTACCATAAGCAAGGCGTGAGCGCAACTGCAACATCCTCCCAGCAACTAGTCTTCAGAGGCACACTGTCTCTGATCCTGGATGTGGTACACAACCATCACAACTAGTAGCCATAGGCAGCCTGATGCTCCATTACAGTCATACCTCATGTTACGTTTGCTTCATGTTACGTATTTTCAGGTTGCATCCCATGGCAACCCAGAAGTAACGGAAAGGGTTACTTCCGGGTTTCGCTACTCGTGCATGAGCAGCAGCAGAAGAAGAAGAGTATGGATTTGATATCCCGCTTTATCACTACCCTAAGGAGTCTCAAAGCGGCTAACATTCTCCTTTCCCTTCCTCCCCCACAACAAACACTCTGTGAGGTGAGTGGGGCTGAGAGACTTCAAAGAAGTGTGACTGGCCCAAGGTCACCCAGCAGCTGCATGTGGAGGAGCGGGGACGCGAACCCACTGAGCAAAGGCGTGGCTCTCCTTGGACAAATGCATACATGGAATGGGTCCACAGAGCAGCAACTATGAGCCTTGACAGCTAAATGGAACTTCTGTGTTCAGAGGTGCTCTATTTCTGAATGTGAAATGATGGGAGAGGCAAGAGTGGGTGGCTGCCGCCTTCACACTCTGTTAGTGTGCTCCTGGAGACATTCAACTGGCCACTGATGGAGATAGGAGCTTGGGCTAGGTGGGCCTTGGTCTGATCCAGCAGGGTTTTTCCGTTGTTCTTACAAGACTCAACAACCTGAAATGCTTTTCCTTTCCCTGGCCTTGCACACGGGTTGGCCTGCATTTTTCATTCCTGGTTGCTCACGCTCCAAAACAATGAGGTACTCTGTGCACTGGAGGGGTCATTTACATGCAAAACAATATCCAGAAGTTTGTCTTTGGGTGTGTGCATGCTTTGCCTGCAGGAGAAAGCTCACATCCTCTCTCCCATTCACACCCCAAGCTTAAAAATATATATTCAAAGCAGAAATACAGACTTGGAAATGCTGAGCATATCCAGGAGCAGGGATGTGTGGGGCTTTGCTTGCATAAAACAGGGATCTGATTTATGAAGCCAAAGTCTTTCTGGAGAACATGATCAGTGAAGGACTCCTGGATCTTTCACAGGGGTGTGTGGGGCTAGGGAATTTTTATTATTATTATTATTATTTGCAGGGGCAGCCTTTCAGGATTAGGGTGTGGAAGACAGGACCTGCCAAGATCCCGCCTTCTCCTTGTAACTGTTGGAAGGAGCAGCGAAGCCTGCTCCTCCTTTATACCTGGCCTCCCTCAGGGTTTTGCCAGGGGAGGAGGGTTTCTTTCATCACATGTGGAGGGGGCCATCCTTTAGACAAGGCTCCCCCACACCCGGAGCCCCACCCTGGAAGAACGCGGCTTGAGCAATGTTTGTGTTGGAAGCTTTAGCAGAAGTGGGTCAGCTCCCTTTTGAGCAGAAATTTATTTTCAGCAAAGCAAAAGAGAATATCATGGAGAGACAGAAGGGGAGAGAGAGATGGTTCATTCATATTTTACTAACCCCTTCCAGCAGACTATCCCTGGAATTATAGTCTCAATAATCTGGACTTTAAAAAGGATAATCAAGGAAGACGTTCGTGATTCTGAATGGATGGAGCAATGAATTCCTAACGTAGCAAGAATCCAAACTACTACTACTACTACTGCTACTATTACAACAACCACCACCATCACCACCACTACTGTTGTTGTTGTTGTTGTTTTCTGTCTGTAATGATGCCACTCTCAGCTCTTTCCGGCTAATCTTAAGGAATTTTGGCCTTTCTGCTCTAGAACCCAGTGCTGGATGCATGGCACCACCTAGTGGGCAGACAACTCAGAACACAACACCTCTGCTGCTTCATAAAGAATTGAATCCACTTTCATGGAAATGCCCGCCTAATGATGGACAACACTCGTTCCATTTTCTATGTGCTGACAACTCAGGCATTATGTAAATTGCACTTATCAGGAGGCTACCAGGTTCCAGAAGCCATCACCGCACTATTCTAAGACTTTCTGGGGATCATAATGAAACTGAGCTGCCATTATTTTAAATTACTCTTCCTCAATCTGACACCTTCTAGACGTTTAGGACTACAAATCCCATCATCCCCAGCCAGTTGATTGGTGCTAGATGAAGAAAACCTATCTTACCAGTAGGGCCTTTTCAGGTGTGGTCTCCTGACTCTGGAATGTTCTCCCCGGGGAAAGACACCTTTATTTCATAAACCTTTAGTTTATTCAGCTTAGGTTGATCAGTTTTTTACCTCTCTAAGTGCTGCAATTTTATCTGCTCCTCAGCTGCCTTGTTCCATAGGCAAACCACCCCCAAGCTTTATTGTACAATTGTGATTTGTAATCTTCTCTCAGTAAGCTGTGCTGGAAACCTGTCAGTTGGGATTGGTATTGAACAGGAAGAAGAAGAGGAGTTTGGATTTGATATCCCGCTTTATCACTACCCGAAGGAGTCTCAAAGTGGCTAACATTCTCTTCTCCCTTCCTCCCCCACAACAAACACTCTGTGAAGTGAGTGGGGCTGAGAGACTTCAAAGAAGTGTGACTGGCCCAAGGTCACCCAGCAGCTGCATGTGGAGGAGCGGGGATGCAAACCCAGTTCCCCAGATTACGAGTCTATCACTCTTAACCACTACACCACACTGGCTCTCGGAGAGGAAGGAATTTCCTTCCTTCCTCTCTGCAAGGTCTTCTTTCTACAACTTCCCTCACACTTCCATATTTGAATGAGGCACAACAAATCCTGAGAATCTCAGCTTTCATTTTTGTTAAAAGTTTCTAGATCTCTTGGTCACACAGCGAAAGTTGCAATAGGCAGCGTTAATAAATACAAGTTGAATGACTGGTCATATTTCTGAGACCCCGGGAACCCAACACATTACATTACATTTCTCCACCTTTATCCTTGATAACACCCCATTAAGAATTTTGGGTGATGTTCCATTTGGTAACTGTCAAGGATCTGCTTCCCTCAGCTCTACAGTACACACCACATTTAATGACAATCCAATACTCACCCAAAGAAGATGAGATACAGGAAGGAGGTTGAGGCACTGAAAAAGAAATAATTCAATCAAGAGAGTTTAACAGCAATTGGCAGCAAACTGCCCACTCAGTCCAAGACTCCAGATCGTGAGCCATACATTCCCCATCATCTCAGATACTAAACACTTTCCACTGGTCATGTGAATATGCCCAGTACAGGCCCCAGAGAGGAGCCGGTAGGAAAAAGAAAAGATTCTAGACAATTCCTTTTGGGATACTCGTTCAGGTCTATACGGGGTGTGTGCTTGGCTGCTCGCTAGAGGAGAGTCAATGAACTGGCAGTCCTTGATCATTTGGTCATCTTTACTGCGAGCAGTCATAGTCCCACAATCCCCACAACCCATTTGAGGACCCTGTAGAAGGGTTGCGAGGGGAAGTGGAGAAAAGAAATGAGCAAGAGAGGTGAGCAGAGGAAATGTGCAATGTGGTTCACCACCACTCCCATTCCCTTTGCTCAAAATGGACACACACACCTCAAAAAACCCCAACACATAAGGAAAGACTGGTTGGAGCGGAGCCACGGTCTAGCTAATCTAGTGTTTTGTTGCAAGATCAGACAGATGTCTATGCACCCAGATCAGAGCATGGAGGCTACAGCCCTCTCCTGCAGGATCTAGGGAAACACTCTCCCCAAAGCCCAAAACTGTCCTGGGTCTGTTTCAATGCAACATTTGGCGTTCGCAGGAGGAGTTCCTGACGCAATCCCTTGAGCACATCCACAAAGGAAAATGTCATCCAAATTGCTTATTCACATCCTCTTAACTTTCCTCCAATGGTTAAACCGACAAGCAGGATCCAGTAGGATTCCAGGAAAATTATGGGGGAAATTGCATAAATAACCCATCTCATCACCTCATGTGTGTGTGTGTGTGTACATATGTGTATATATATATATAGAAAGAGAGAGAGAGAGAGAAAGCTTTTTTTCTGGGGGGACGCAGGGGTACGCATACCCCTAAACATTTTGTGAATCTTTGTACTTTTGTCCATTTACTGTATTTATTTTTCCCAACTTGAACTATAAAATGGTGATTTTCTTGACTCAAAATGAGAGTACCCCTAAACATTTTTTTTAGAAAAAAGCACTGCGCATATACTGTACACACGCACACGCACGCACACAGATGACTTCACTTCTGGAGACCCACTCCTCCCACCAACTGCATGGATATTCTTCAAATTCTTCCCTTCGCTACCAAATGTTATTTTGACACCAGCCCTTTGGGTCCACAATCCAGAGTTGTTCAACACATTACACAGAATGAGGTGACAGAATTTTGGTAAGCTATTGGTGTAGAAAGCAAGCTCATCAAGCAGAAAGGGTTAGCATACCCATCTCTTTGATGTGCTGCTTTTCTCCAGGCAGGGAGGTGTTTTAGTTTAGTTTTTTAGCATGGAGCATTTAAAAACACACTTTTTTTATTAAAAAAGGGTCATCTCCCAAGCAGCCTGGTAGCACATTTCAGAATTCTAGCACTGAAATGAACCACTTCCCTCTGCTTGATGTGTAAATCAAGTTGCAGTTATCAACATGGGCAGGTATTTTCAGTGGTTTCTGCTTTGCTCAAACCATCCAGAGCAGGTGGGCGGGGGGGTGGCGGATCTCCTTCTTCTGATGCCTAAGTGTTAGCGCCAGTTTTTTAGGTGCCAGGCTAATTGAGCACCTGCGATTCTTTCAGCCTTCATCCAGGGCATTTAAAGTCATTACAGTCACCTTACTTTCTCCTTGATTTAATAAAAACTGCAATTGTGCATTGCTAGCATAAGCACCCTTAAGCTTAAGTACAAAAAAACCCCAGCTAGATCCCTGCACCAAACAATCACTGCCATCTACAATGAAAAATTCCACAAAAAGAGCATTTCCCAAGAGAGGGCTGCAGATTACCAAGAAGAGCAGCTAACAGTATCCATGCATAGGTGGAGAGGGGCCTTTCAATCCTTAAGCATCTCCATCTCTACATCCATCCAGAAAAATGTCCCCCACCCGCAGCCAGCTACTGCGAAAAACCAAAACATCTAGAAAAATGGAACACACACGACTACTTCTCCCTCATAAAACATATACCCATAGATATTGGGATGAGAGAGAGAGAGACTTCTGGGAGCCTTTCCCCATCCACCACCATTCTGCACAGAATCCTAAACACTTGTGAGGGGAGCTTTGATGTTGCTTCAGTTTTAGAGAGAATTTGCACCAGCAGCTTATAAAACACGAGCACATCAACAACTGCTTTGCTACATCAGATCAATATCTCACCCAGTACAGCATTCTGTTCTACCAGTAGCCAACCAGATGCCTCTTCTGGGAAGCCCACGAGCAGGGCCTGAGCACAATAGGAACTCTCTCTACTTGTGATTCCAGGGAACAGCCATTGGGACTAGTAGCCACCAATAGCATTATCCTCCTCCTTATCTGATTTCCTTTTAAAGCCATCTAAGTTGGTAGACATCATGACATCCTGTGGCAGTGAGTTCCGTAGTTCAACTATTTCCTGAACAAAGGAGTACTGTACTTCATTTCCTCTCCACTCAGTTTCACCGAATGATCCTGAGTTCTAGAATTGCGATAAAGGCGAAGAAATCCTCCTCCTTGCCCCCGTTTTCTCCACATTATGCACCATCTTATATTCCTCTACAACAGCTCTCTCCAACCTGATACCCTCCAGATGCTCTGGACTACAACTGCTATCCTGGGCAGCAAATTCAGGAAGGTGGCTCTATCACACACACCCTCATTCACTTTTTTCCTAACTGAAAATCCCCAAACGTTGTAACCTTTCCTTGCTGGGAAGTAGTTCTTGCCTTGATCGCGGTCCCTTTCCGGCTCTCCAATATCCCCTTTGAGATTTGATAACCAAAACTGCTCACAGTATTGTAACTGTGGCTGCACCATAGATTTGCAAAAGCTCCTTATGATATTGTACTTTTATTTTTCGATCTCTTCCCTAATCACATGTAGCATGGAATTTGCCTTTTTCACAGTCAACACCTGGCTCTAGGGCATAAAAGTGATTGATTGTTTCCCTACTCTTTGTTCCTGGCACCAGATCATCACAGGTAGACTGCCTCTGGATGTGGGGGGGGGGGCGCATTTCAATCTGTGGCTAAGAGTGAGCAACATGGGTCTGGAGGCATGTGATACAGGAAGCTGCTGAAGCCAAACAGGTGTGGGTCTGTTTAGTGCCTGGAGGGACCCCTTGGAAATCTTGCACATGCCATTTTGAGGTCCATTGTGGAAGAAAGGTGGGATAGAAAGGCTTGGGGGAGTTTGTTTTAAAAGGCCATCGGAGTTAGAAGCCGTCAACACATCATCTTGTGCCAGTGAAAGCTATCAGTTAATCATACACTGTAAGCAAT
Source organism: Podarcis liolepis (assembly GCF_965112155.1). Classification (NCBI taxonomy): domain Eukaryota; kingdom Metazoa; phylum Chordata; class Lepidosauria; order Squamata; family Lacertidae; genus Podarcis; species Podarcis liolepis. The sequence goes on along the minus strand of NC_139561.1, from coordinate 59,796,976 downwards.
TGGTAAGGCTTAGGTTAGAAACTGAACACTGTAAGCAAGGGGGCTTAGGTTAGAAACTGAACTAACTCCTTCCAGTTTGGGCGATGCTCAAGACATTGCTACACTGCAATATATCAAGGTCGCACTTGGATTCAGGAAAGGAGAGTTGGTGCTCCTGGGGGCTGGACTAGATGACCCTAGGGGTCCCTTCCAAATCTACAATTCAATGAAGAAATAAAGGGAGATGAGAGATAAAGGTATGTATAGCCCACTGGATGGAGAGGCTGGAAGAGCAACGTCTGGTGCTGGGTGCCTGCTGCGTAACACATCTGGATGGAGAAATCCATGCCCTCCCCCTTCCCAGGGGGCTGTGGGGCACTCCAAATGGGATGCCTTCACTCTGCCCCATTCCTGCTCCCCCGCCCCATATTTGCATGGGGAAATACTCAACGCGTGCCTCTAATCAACCTGGGGAGGGAACAATGAATTCCTCCCCGTTTTCCATATGCATTCTACCCAGCCCTTCTCCTCTTCAACACCCCCTCGCAAAAAAATAAAATAATGAAAAACCCACCTCCCATGAATTGCCACTGAGGAGCAACATATGAGTTCCACCGTGGGAGAGCCTAGCTCTTCTCCGCTCGGGGGAGTGGGGGCCCCCCTCTTGCGCTTCCTACGGGATGGGGGACGCCCTTCTCCCAGCGCAGTTCCCCTCCTGTGCAGGAAGCAGCCCCCCGCCCCGCCCCCGGCCGCAGTTGCAAGCAACTGCTACGAAGACCGCTGATCCGTGTTGGGAAGAAAGGCGTGTCAGGACAGAGCTCCTTCTCCCTTCTCCCACGAAGAGCGTTACGATCCTAGACGGGGAGAATCTCCCCGCCAAAGGGCTTCCCTCGTTCGCTGCAAGGAGCCTGCATCGGAGGGAGGGGACCCGACGCGCCCGGCTCCTTTCGCCCCCACGTGCAACGCAACGCAATGCAATCCGCCGCCCGGTGCAGTCTCTCCTAGACGGCCGCTCTCTGCCCCCGGCGGGGGCGGAATGGCAACTTCCTTCCCGGGCTCGTTTGGCTGCAACTTCGCCCGCCTCCCCGAGCGACCTACCTGGGCGACGAAGCGGGCACTGGCGGCTCCCTGGCTGGCTGGCTCCGGCTGAGGCGGCTCCTAAGCGAGCGGCGGTAACAGCAGCAGCAGCAGCGCCAGGCTTCCTCCTCCTCCTCCTCCTCCCAGCTGCTCCATCCAGAGCAGCCGCGGCGCTGGCGACGAGGAGGCGCTGCCCGCCCGCTGCCGGGGCTTAGCGGGGCGGGGGGGGGGTCCTCGGGGCTCTAGCAAATGCAAACGTGGGAAAAGAGAAAGGGGAGGCCCCTCAGGCTCCACCCGTCGGGCTCCCCCCGGGCCCCACACCCGCAGAGCTCTGCCTGCCGAGCCACGCGCTGCTTGGCCCCCTCCTCTCGCCCACCCCCCGCCCGGCTTCAAATGCAGCCGGCCCCCGCGGCGCCCACCCCCGGAGCAACCCTCCTCCCTCCCCTTTCTCGGGGCCAGGGTGGTACAGTCCGACTGGGCGCAAGAGGCGCCCAGCCTACAGGACTCTGCAGAGAATTACCACCACCCCACCCCCCGCAGCGGAGAGGGGAGCTTTGATTCATATGGGGGGTTGATTGACGTGGGGAGCGATTTGCATGTTTCGATTTCCTCATTTGCAAAGGAGAGAAAATGGGGGAACGAAGAGGGAGAGATGGGGGGGGGGGAGAGAGCATCCATTGCAACATCCCTGGCAGCAAACGCACATCTGTTTTAGATCGGTTTCAGATCGCCACCCCAGGGACCCTTCCTTGGAAGTAGCTGGCCCCACCGAAGAGATATGCTGAAGTCTGGACAGAAAGTCCAAATGTCCCCACCCACGCCACGCCATGATGGGGCAAGTGCCTTTGGGAGCCTCTGTGACTTCCTTGAAGAGCAGCGACCTGGCCAGAGGGCAACAGGGGAGGCTTGGGAGACGCAGCTTCCCTGCCTTCTTGCAGACCATGAGGCAAGGGTAGTGTTAGGGCAGCCCTAGAGAAAATAGCCCTCTGTGTGTTGGAGAGCAGGAGCTTAAAAACGTGAGTGAGAAGCAGTCTCCTGTGCTCTGCAGCTTGTTGAAATCAGGGGTCTGCACTAGACCTGTTGGGGGGCTTCAAAGTGCCTGCACTGGCTATCACTTCTCTGCTTCAAATTTCCTGTGTTGGCTGCTGCTTCACTTTAGCTGATGTAACTCCTTGCTCTGCACATGTGGATAGAAAACCAAACAAAGGCACCATAAATATCCATCAAAGGAAGTGGTGGGGGGGGGGCAGTGGGAGGTTGAAGGGCATTGAATGGACTTGTGTTGGATCCTAGACTTTTGGGCCCTGCCAGCCACAGCTGCTACTGAGCAAAAAGGGGACACTCATCAGACACACCAAGCTTCTGTTTTGTATGCAAAAAGTCCCAGGTTCAACCCCCAGTGTCTCCATGTAGGTCTGGGAGAGACCTTGTCTGAAACCCTGGGAAACTGCTGCCAGTCAGTGTTGACAATACTGGACCAGTGGTCTCATCCTGAATAAGGCAGCTTCCTGTGTTCCTAAAGCTCCAATGACGCTTGTACAACCCTCTGCATTACCCCTTTTCCAGGACCACCTCCAGAGAGTAGCAGGGCTGAGCATTGGTTGGGACCCTGAGACCAGCAAAGGGCCACTCATGTCAGGTGACCACTTTCATTTCTATGTGCATATTTAAAAAAACAGAGAAACTTTAATGCATTAATTCCTGAAGAAGTGGTTTTGATAATCTATGGATTTGTTAGTTCCAAGGCTCACCAAAACCACTTGCATCTAGCAGCCTTTGAACACCCCCCCCCCAAATGGGGAGCATCTAATGGGGGGACACAAAAAAGAAGCTGTCTGAGATGAAGCTGAAGAGTATTGCACTTTTGATGATACGAGCTAATGGGTGCCTATGGCAAGTTCCCTGAGCTTTCTTTTCCCCACCTCCAACTTTCAGGCTACCAACGTGCCACAAATGCTTCATAGTGGCAGGCAAGCAAAACATGGTGTGGACCAGTGGCATTTGCAGACTTTTGGCCAGGTTGCATCCACCTATTCTGCCCACTCTCTCATCATGTAGCATTTGGGGGTCCCAGCAGGGGTTTGCTCACTTGGAGCCACTGTGTGTGCCAGGCACTTTCTGAATCAGGTAAATCACCCCCCCCCCCCGTTTCCCTAAACTCCTGCACCATCTCAATCAAAGGCCAGGCAGGGCTGTTTGGGAGTGACGAAAGGAGCAGATGGCCTGGACAGATGGGAGGAAGAGGCATCCTTGCTCTAAATTACACAAATAAACATTGATAGAGTGATTAAAATTACAGCCCCATTTCCAGTTCTGGGTGGAACCATAAAACCTTTAGGAAGATGTTGCTGGGCAGGGCTGGGGAGTCATCTCTCTAACAAGATTCCCAGAGAACACTAAGCAACAAAGAAAAAACAACACACTGTTTGTCGTACATGGTGTGTTTTGTCACACGGGCATCCTGGCCAGGAGCAGTGGGGGACTAGGCTGCATTTGCATCTGATTAAGTGGACTCTAATCCATGAAAGCTTAATCCACAATAAATGTTAGTCTTTAAGGTGCTACAGACTCAAAGGGCAGCCCCTCTGGAATTTGCGTGACAGCAATGCCGCTGCTTAGCAAAGCAGAGAAAGCTTTAGCTTGGGTGCATCCTTTACCCCTTGCAGAGTTATGATTCCCAGCAACCCTTAGGGATCACAGGGACCAGAACTATTTGAGGGGGGAAATGTGTTTCTAATGTGCTTTAAAGATATAGTGTGTACATAGCCTTAAAGAGCTCAAAGCACATTTCCTGTGTTTTTTCAGCAATCCTTAGAACAACAACCCTTAAGGTGAGCCAAGGTAGGTTATTACCCCCATATTCATAATGGAGGAACAGAGTCTGAGAGTTAGTAGCTTGGTGAATTAATGCTGGAAGAAGGACTTGAAGCAAGGACTTCCTAGTCTGGGCCAAACTAATATGCAGATTTTTTAAAAAAGGAAATTGCATCACCTGGATGGGGGTGATGTTATTCAGTATTGGAATTGCAGCTGGCAGGAGCAGGACATTTTACTCCTTCCTTCCCCTGCTGTGATCATGAGAAAAGTCTCCCCCCTGAAGTTGGTATTTGTATTTGGAATGTGGGGCAGAAATAAAATGACTCAGGCCAGCCTTGAGCTCAAGCAGCAAGGGCAGAGTAAATCCCCATGTTAATATCAGGGACCCAGGATGCAACAGGCTCCAAGCAGAGAACCACCTTGCTTCTGTCAAGCATCTAAGCCAGCCAGACCATGATCAAGGACTGCTGTGTTTTGAAACCCTGGCTTCTATTTAAATTCCTAGCTTGTGAACACAAGAGGTTCAGAAAGGTTTGATGACATCAACCTGCTTAATCAACCTAAATTGCTCTCATCAATAGGTGTCACCTGCTTCGGGAATTAATCCACAACAATACATACACTGCAGTTGCATAGATACACAATTGCTTCCAAGAGATGGGGTGTCTTGTTCATCCTAGTCTGTGCCCTAATAAACTGCTGCTGGTCCTGCTGGTGGATACTATTTTCTAACCACAGTGGTTGTCTTTTCCAACAAGCCTGACCAACCAGCAAATCCTCAGTGCAACCTCTGATCCCCTGCATTAAGGACCTGCAAATACAAATAGACACAATGGTGGCAAATGGGGAAAAAACCACACACAAAATAATGTGCATTCTAAGAAGGACGCATTTTATTTTATTTTTTTTGCAAAAAGGTTCAAAACAGTTCTATTAAGGAACCGTTAGGGACAGAAAAAAGATTAACATTATCTTCATGGTGAATCACCTGAACATGAACAAAATGGAGTAACATTTATGATATTGAAGGTGCCTTATTGTTTTGATAGACTGCTTCTATGCAGATCAAAGAAAAAGATTCCCTGGTTTGTGGGGGTCTGTGTGGCTCCCCTACTTCCAAAGCAGGTGATCACCCTCCCCCCCCCGATAATCATCTTCATAGCTATTTTAATCCTCTGCTGCATGAGTGACAGCAAAATGATTGACGCAGAGCGATTTGAAAGCATCCCATTTCCGATTCGAAAAACCGTTCCCTAAAACCATGCTAATCCCTTGGGTTGGCATGGATTTCAGGAGGGAGATGGGGCCTGCTGCCAGCAGTTTAGAAAACAGGGCACATGGTGCAGACCACATAGCCCTGGAGAAGAAGAGAAAGGCATCACACTTCATTATCCCTGGAAAGCAATTATGTGAACCCATTTGGTTTTGGAAGGCAGTCTAGGCACTAAAACCCATGGAGACAGAACCTTGTCCAAGGAGGGCAATATAGCAGAAAAGGAGAAGGTGTGGCCAGATCCTCTGTGTGCTTAATCAGAAACAAATCCCATAGATTTCAATTGCACAGTGATAGGAAACCTGTGACACTTCAGGTGTGGTTGGAGTCCAGCATCCATCAGCCATAGCCAGCATGGTCAATAGCCAGCAATGATGGGAGCTATAGTCTTAGAATGTTGTGGCAGGGAGGACATGTTCACCATACCTGCCCTAGTAAGTGTGCCCAGGATTGCAGCCTTAGAGAAGGTACAAAAATACCTTCAAGATGTTGGATGGAAGGCCATCAGCTTCAGTGGAGGCTTTCCCATTAGGGTGAATGTACCAAGCATGGTTTGCCCTTCGGCAGCCTCCCCCCGCCACCTTGTTACTTACAACCAGTCCATGGGGTGCAAGCAAATACCTTCCTCTTCCTTTGTCTCAGGGCTGCTTCTTGCAGAACTCAGCAGGGAGGAGGATGGGGACCAAGCCAAAATGAGTTGGCTCTGCCTTTCATTGGGTCTAAGCACCACCTACTGTTGGGATCCCTGCTTCCCACCCTTCCAGTCCCAATGGGCACCAGCCACCAGCTTCTTGCTTTGCTCATGAGCAACTGTCTGTTGTAAGTAGAAGGCTTGGGCAAACTGGACTGGATGTTAATCTTGTCTGACAAACATTGTTAGATTAATGATCCAGAAAGCACATTTGTAGCATCTTCCTTACGAAGAAAAACCTTTTCATTTAGGAAAAGGATGATGAATGTGGATGGGTGCACCATAGTGGCCAATTACATTCATGAAGGCAGTGGATTTTAGGAGCAGACTAAGATGAGATGCTGGAGACAGTGAATGCAGATCGGTGATCAGAATTCTGATGTCTAGTCTATTTTAGTCATTCAAACAAAAGCAGAAATGCCTGCTCTCGCTCTCTCTCTCAGCTCCAGAACTCATCCAAACAAATGGGTGGCCAACAAGTTTAGGATGCTCAAAAGCAAGGAAGGGCCTCTTCATGCAGCACACCAATTAATACATGGGACTCCTTGTTACAGGATGTTGCAATGACCACTAACCTGTCATTTTAAAAAAGGGGTTAGTTTAATTAAAAGAGGTTAGAACCACATTCACTTTTCTCAATCTTGCCCAATTAGTTGCACTGGACAAAAACTCCTCTTCTGTACAGTGATAAAAAGCACAGGAGCACCTACTCTTTGCAACTGGAAGGAACACAGGAACACGGGAAGTTGCCTTGGATTTGTTGCATGCCACCCCAATCTCCAAGTGGTATGAGATTCCAGGGGTCCAAACACTTTGTGGTTCCTTTTGGAAATGAGGCACAGCAGAGACTGTGGTGTCTTTATGATACAGTAGTACCTCGGGTTAAATACTTAATTCATTCCAGAGGTCCGTTCTTAACCTGAAACTTTTCTTAACCTTGAAGCACCACTTTAGCAAATGGGGCCTCCTGCTGCCGCCGCGCCGCCGGAGCACGATTTCTGTTCTCATCCTGAAGCAAAGTTCTTAACCCGAGGTACTATTTCTGGGTTAGCAGAGTCTGTAACCTGAAGCGTATGTAACCTGAAGCATATGTAACCCAAGGTACCACTGTATATGGTTTGTTTTTACACACACATATAGCCTGAGCCTACGATGGAGGAGCTCACAGCATTAACAGCTCAAACAAGTCTTGTTTCTCCCGTAAGTACAGCCTTTGATTCAAACAGAAATCAACTATTGCCTTGTTTCTATTGCTTCCCTGCTTGCTGCTTTGATTCTGGCCCACCTGACTGCAAATCAGCTCTAAACTCTGGCTTTGTCCTTCTAACTACCGTATTTTTTGCTCTATAAGACGCACCAGACCATAAGACACACCTAGTTTTTGGAGGAGGAAAACAAGAAAAAAAATATTTTGAATCCCAGAAGCCAGAACAGCAAAAGGGGTCGCTGCACAGTGAAAGCAGGAATCCCTCTTGCTGTTCTGGCTTCTAGGATAGCTGCACAGCCTGCATTCTCTCCATAAGACGCACACACATTTCCCCTTACTTTTTAGGAGGGAAAAAGTGAGTCTTATAGAGCAAAAAATACGGTAACTGGAAGCTCCCACCCATTTGCCGTCTCACACAGAGCCCCTTTCCCTTGTTTACCTGAATGACCCATCACCCAGGTGATCGCCTCAACACAGGAAGCTAGCCTGGCTTATATTTTAGCACTTGCTGGATCCAGGGGGTTAGAAGGATCTCACATGCAGCCTACTTCCTCCTCCCCAAACTCATAACATATGGAGTCAGATCATTAGTCCATCCAGCATTGCCAATGCTGACTGGCAGCGGGTCTCCAGGGATACAGGTCAAAGTCCCTCCCAACCCTATGTGGAGATGCTGGGGACCAAACCAGGAACCTTCTGCTTGCAAGGCCGATGCCCTGCCACAGAGCTATGGGCCTTCCCCTCCTAGCTCCCCACACTAAGCCACAGTCTCAGTGACAGAGCATCTCCTTTCCACACAACAGAAAGTCCCATGTCCAATCCCTGACTGCATCTCCAAGTGGAGCTGGGAAAGAAAGACCCCAGCCTGAAACCCTGGAGACCCTCTGCCACTCATTGTAGTCAATACTGAACTAGATGGACCAATGGCCTGACTCGGTATGGTTGCCAACTTATTAACGGGCCTTTCTAGCTGTGCTTTGATCTGTGGGGTTCGTGGGTCCTCCCCAGTCCCCATTTGTCCTTCTGTGCAGTTGCTGCCAGAATTCTGCCTGCTCTGCAGTTTTCTTCCTGTCTGCCTCTCAAGGGAATAAGAGTCTCCTCCCGGTTTCTTGTGCTCAAAGATTCCCAGTGGCAGACAAGAACCCTCCCAGGACCCTGCTGGCAGATGCTGTGGCAGCCTTTCCTCCCTCCCTCCCTCCCTCCCTCTCTCCCCCCCTTTCTGGAGGGAAATCTGCAGGTATTCCCTCAAGTTGCCATGGCAGCTGGAGAAGAATTTCTCCGACTCAAGAGTGCCGACCTTGCCACAGATTTTGCACGCGAGTCACAGATTTTGCACGGCAAGGAGAATTTCCAAGAGTGCCAACCTTGAGCAGTGTTTGCTGCTGGAAAACCCCTTCTTAGACAGAAGAGCCTAGCAAGTTCTCCATTTGCCTTATTTTTTGATGGAAAGAGCACAGGGCAATTGGGAAACATTTGCTTTAGCAGAAATAAATACAGGAAGAACCTGAGTGAAAGTAAGCAGCTTTCGTAGCCCCAGCAAGCTGGAGAACTGCTATTCCTACATAGCCTGGCATCAGTAACCCAAACTCTAATGACCCTTCTCCAATCTGGACTGCTGCAATGCACTGGGTATGGGGCTGCCTGAAGGCTGTAGCAGGATGTTGCCTGGGCAGGGAAGAGAGATCAGATTGCAAAGATCTTGAGAACACTGCGCTGGCTGCTAGTTAACCAATGGGACCAATCCAAGGCATTACTACTGGTGTACAATATCCTGCACAACTGAGAATGCAAGAAGTGCCTCCCTTGCAATGATGATGGGGGTCTGGGGAAAAGGTTGAAGGAGGTGATAAAAGTGACATTTAACAGGTTGTATGGAAGCCACCTTCAGATATCTTGAAGGGCAGATGGTGGAGCAAATGCTCCATCTGTATTGCTCTAGAGCAGCCTCCGCCACCCTGGTGCCCTCTGGACTACATCTCCCATCAGCCATTGCTCCAGAGGGTAGGACCTGGACAAGAAAACACATTTAGATTAAACATTAGGAAGAATGTCCCAACAGTATGTGCTGTTTGACCTTGGAACAGATTTGCGTGAGAAGGCAGTAGTTTTTTAAGGATTTTAAGCAGAGACTGGGATGTAACAATGGGCCCCCTGCCTTAAGCCATGGGTTGGAACAGATGAACTTGGGGGTCCCTTTCAGCTCTACAGTTCACAGTGATTTAATGGGCATTGATCGGCAATCACTGTTAAGTGAAGAAGCACACACAGCACTCAATACACACTGTTATTTCAAAGGATTGCTCGTATTGTACACACCCACAATGACTGCTCGGGTGAAATTAGCTGCCACCCCCTCCCCACAGCAGCAGTGTCACCTCCAGTGGTGTGGGCAAAGCACAGAGGGATAAGTATAGAGGGAAGGGGTGAAACAACCCCAACAGTGTCTGAAGCCAACTGCAATTTTGCTTGTAGCTTCCAGAGGAAGAGCAATGATTGATTAGCACTAGCAGCAGTCCATCTGGAAGCAGCCTTAATTGATTAATCAGTGCAGCCAATTTTAATTGGTGGCATGGAGAATTCAGGGACCATGGCGGCTTATTCACAGGCTATTTTGGTGATTGAGTGTTCTCACGGCAATGCCCTAACTGTCACGGCCGTTTATGAAATTGTTATCTCACGCTTGCTTCCATATTTTGACATTTATTTATTTCATTCTTACCCTGCCTTTTCTCCAAGGAGTTCCAGGCTGTGTACACAGCTCTCCACGTCATTTTATCTTCACAACAACCCTGCAAGGGTTAGGTGGGGGAGAATAACTAGTCTATTCACCGTACTGGCTCAACCGAGATTTTGCCAGTGTGCAGATGTATTCAGATCTGATAAATGATTACAAAAGTAGCACAGAACTGGCAAGCTTGCAGCATAATGACCTGGCAGAGTTAGCAGCCTACAAAGGCTATCCAAGCGGGTGAGGCACACAAAGTACCACTGAGATCTCAAGAGACAAATCTGGATCAATGCACCTTCCAAAAGAGAGCGAACTTGTTCCTTCAAAGTTGTGCAACCTCTCCAGAAAAGATGGTGACCCTGGACAGAAGCATGACCAACAGTACCTTAGTTTTGTCAGGAATGAGATTCAGTTGAGTGGCCCACATGCAGGCCATTACTGGTCCCAAGCGCCAGTTCAGCACATCTGCTGGCTCACCTGAATGAGATGCAAAGAAGAAGAAAAAGGGCTTAGTCCTGTGATGATACTCAGTTCTCAGACCATGGCTGACCTCACTCTGGTTTCGTGTAGATGTTACTAAATATGGTGAGTAAGGATGGCTCCCAGGTGACCAGGTGTGGGCTTTTAGTAATCTGGAAGAGTTGGATTGCATTTCTCCCCTTTGCGGTGAGAACAGGCTAGGTCTGTTCCCCCAGTCCCCTAGGCTAGATCTGTGTCAGGAAGCAGGCTAGTGACTTTGATGGACTTATTTCCAGGCCTTGTTGTCCTCTAGCAATCACCTTAGTGGGACTCTCTCCAAAAGGAAGGGGGGAAAACCCTTCAGCGTCACAAAAACAGGGAGTGCAAAGCATATCCTTTTTTTCTGCCAGGGGAAAAATTATGCCAAATATCCTGAGGGACTGTCTGGCTGGGCTGCTGGCTTTATCCCCAGGGCCTGCTTGTAATCATCTCCAATATTTCCCTATCACCCACAACATACATCTCTAACTCCTGTCCTGGTGCTGCACTCGACCCTACAAAATCGAAAGGGACAGTCAAGGTAAATCGGGCTGTGGAGCCAGGAATCCGGAGCATTTGTGGGGGAGGAGAGGGGGGAGGGGAGAGAGAGAGAGAGAGAGAAATGGGAAAGCAGGGGATTAATTGCAAATGCCCAGATAATGAGGATCTCTGCTCAAAAGCCCATTCGTATAATTTAAACCTCTAACGAGGTTTCCTGGAATACAAAGCCTTTTGTGATGTCTCTGCTCTCATCTGAAATGGAAGCTGTACTCTGGCTAAATCTAGACTTAAGGCGGTTTCGGTTGTGGGAGGCGGGGGATTCATTTAATAATGGACAATGCACACACACACACACACACACACACACACGAGCCTGCACTTCTGTGGGCATGGTATCTGTGCTCCAAGCTCAGCAATGGTCAAGGTCAGAACGGGCTCAGAGATGGGAGAGGGGGGAGAGAAGAGGGCAATGTCAAAGCAGGGCAGCTGCTGAAGAAAAAGGGACCCTCCTCTTTTGTATGCGCACTGGAGAAGAAGGATGATAACAAAGGCATTTACTGTGTGCCAGAAAGATGGTTTTAAGGTTTTTCTCTCAGGGGACCCAGAGCAACCTCCATCAAATAACATGGCTAAACTATAGGCAAGTAAGAACCACAACACAGTTTTTTCTCCCCTCCTGAAGACTGTCTTCCCCAAGTGCTGGGAGTTGTAGTCCAAAACCTCTGGAGACCCCCTCACCTGGAGAAGACCACTGCAGAAAGATCATGCCTCTTCAGGCTTGAAAGCCTTGGAGCTGGTCCATAAGCCTTGTGCCAATGCTGTTCTTCAGGTCCCTGGAGGGCACCAGTTTTCCTTCCTTCTCTCACACGATCTTCCCTGCTTTGCTCTCCAGGACCTAGATAATACACCCACCCACCCAAGCCTGAGTATTTCATTGCTACATAGCAAGGGGGCATCTCTGAAGAGTGGGGAAAGTTTATAGTTCTGGGAAGGATTTCTTTCTTTTTTATGACCTCCCCTAGCCCATATCTCCACATACAAGCCAGTCTCCTCCCCACCCATCTTAGCACTGGCCTGCTCAGAGGCAGGACACCTGTTTTATATGCAAACGGTCTCAGGTTCAATCTCCAGCATCACCTAAATCCTCAGAGGGTTCCTGCTAGCCATCATCAACAATATTGAGCTAGATGGGCCCTCCTAAGGCAGCTAATAATATTGCCTGCCTTGCAGGGATGTTGTGAGGATGACTAAGATATGTGCCTGGTTGGCATGTCACGCTAAGCCAGACCATGGCTCTCCTAGACAAACCATGAGCAGCAAACGAAGAGCAAGCCATGGCTAAATAGCTCCGTATGGTGCAGCCGCATAACAACCAAGCAGGAGCAACAAGGTCAGAATCTTTTCCCTGGGAGCCTGCAGGCTCACACATTGGCACTAAGCAGCTATGGTTTGGCTTAGCATCACTCGAACCAGGTCGGCGTATGCAACATACTGAGGAGAAATCAATACAAGACATGCCTTTCAGAAGAAAGGTTACATTTCTTTAAGCGAGAGCTATCTGATGGAAGCCGGGTTCAAAACTTGAGGTGGGAAGCTAGGTGGAAATCCAAGTCTTCATGATATGAAGACTCTAAAAACCCACTTTGAACATTCAGAAATCCTCTCGTGCCGTGCAAATCCAGGTCACAGAATCGCAATATCAAGAGTTCCTTATGGAGAAGGCATTACCATTAAACCCGTTTAATTCTGTAAGTGTAGGTAGTCTTCATTTTCACTAGCACCGATGCCTTCAGTGCGTTGCTATGAACATTTCTGATACATTCTGGCACTCCACCCTAAATATGCATTTGCGAGGCCAGCAGGCTGAAGCACCAGGCGTGACTTTGCACATGAGCTCTCTGAATGGGAAGGAAATGTGAATCTGAACATTGCATTTGAGGAATCTGTTCCACTGTTTTCTTCTGAACAGCACATTCCTTCTACGCTACCCCAGAGAACAGGCGGCGGCAGGGAGGGAGGGAGGGAGGGAGCCCAGTCTAAGCAAAACCAGAGAGAAAAACGACAAGAGAAAATTAATTCTCGGAGGAGATGACAGGAACCCTCCAACCATTCCAGCACCTTGTCCTCTGAGAGCGGATTCAGACAATCATGTTTTATTCATTCTCACTGGCAACGGAGGAGGTGTGTGGAGCTGCTACTCTGGTATCAGGCTTCAGGACAGGCTGTCCTCAGGATTTCCACCAGGAGGTGGTGGGGGGATGAATAAACATTTGAGTCCCAATGAAAAATGGAGCGCTGACAATGAATGCAGCACCCGTGGGTTACACCAAGCAGAAGGCAGGCGTGGGAGGTGAGCTTGGAGGCATCTGGCTGCTAGCTGGTCTCTGTTCTGGAAAGGCAGGAGAGCTTTTGGTTATATGGAGCAGATCCTCAAGGCTTCTTTTAGATGCAGAGAAAGAGGCGATAGGCCCCCTTCCCAATTTCTAAGCCAGGCCCTGCTCCTGAGGCTGCCAGGGCACACTGATCTGCAGGGTTTCCCAGGGGGAGCTTTTCACAGGCACAGGATTGTATCTTGATATGTAATTGCGTATCAAGCTGCTGTCAAAGGCATAGGAACAGAGGCTTGCTGAAAAGTTGGCAACCCTCTCTGCCCTTTACCTCCCTGTGTGGTGTTATTCACATATTAAAATGATGGTTGCAGTTTCCAGTTCAATTCCTGTGGGGCCACAATAGCTGTCTTCATGGTTTAAGAAGAAGTCCTCAAAGATAAATGAAAGTTCTGCCCTGTAGCGATGTAAATGCACGTCCAATTATTTGCGGCTTTAAGCAAAAGGATTAGCTATGTATTGCAGAGGAGAGGTCAGCTAGTGGCTATCAGCTAAGTGGAGCATCCTTGTTTCAAGCCAGTCTACCTGTGACCACCAGATGCTGAGAAATCAAGGGATGGCTATCACCAACTTGCCTTGCCCCAGACCCTGAAGCTGTATGACCACCCCCTGCAAAATCTGTTTGACCAGGAAGAACAATAATTAGCAAATAAGCAGGCGTACTGTGAGCCGCGATGGCACGGCTGTGCTGCCTTCAAGCCTGTGAAAGGGGCTGTTTGTGCACATCCACAGCCTCCTACTCTTCCATGTCATGCCTCAACTTGGAAGCTCTCGGGAAGGAAGATGACATATAAGCACAGCCACTGAATCCCAACTTCTCTGAAACTGAGCAAGAAACTCTTCTTCTCCTCTCCTGTCTTCTAGGCAAACCATGATGGAGTCATTTGGGGCTCCCCGCTTTTGTTCTCCTTCTGCAAGTCCTGCCCCCCCCCCCCGTCGAAACTGGGTTGATTAAAGTAGATGATTTACATTCATAAGTAAGTCTGATAGCTCTACAGTTTACCTTGAAACCCAGAGGGTAAAGGAAGAACCAATATCAATCTCTCACATATGGATATTCATTTACCCTCTACCTTTCTTATATTCTACCCACCAAACATGCATTTAAAGCTCCTCTAATATACTCAGTATGCATCAGACTCTCAGTCCTGGCCATAGCTGTCAACGTTTTCCTTTTTTTAAGGGAAATTCCCTTATTTCAAATAGGATTCCTCACAAGAAAAGGGAAAAGTTGACAGCTATCCTGGCTTGTTTCATTTCTGTTTCCTACTTTGGTTTTTGGAGTAAGGCAGAGTGAAGCAAGCAGGAGCGCTGGGCGAACGCCTGTCAATTTTGGTTCCTTTCACTTTCTCTGTATTTCAACACCAGCATGTTTTGGTTTTTTTTAAGTTCTCATGAAAATTAATGAACATTTTAGTGTGGGCTTCTCCCAATGTACACATTTTTACAAAGCCATTTCTCCTAACAAGATATTAGTTTGCTTGTTTTTATTTACTACATTTATATAGCACCACCCAAGGATCTCAAGGTGGTATAAATGGTTATCCTCCAACCCATTTCATCCTCACAACAACCCTGTGAGGAAGGTTAGGCTAAGAGATGGTGACTGGCCCCGGATCACCCAGTGAGCTTCATGGCTGATTGGGGATTCGAACCTTGGTCTCCCAGGTCCCAGTCCAACACTAACCATTACGCCACACATCGAAGATACACTTTTGTATGTTATCTTCACTATTATAGGAACTTTTCTTTTGCACCTCACTCCAGTGGATGCATTTCTGTACAGATGACTTGGTTGGAGAAGTGCGTGGCAAAACAAGGGTCACATATGACAAAGTGTGAATTATTTAGGTGCGGCTTTAAATGTGAACTGAAATGAATTCCATCGCCATCTCTAGGCAGCAGTAACACTGGGAAGGAGAAAGAGGGATATGTCCAGTGAGCAGGTTCCTATATTCAACACATGCAGACTGCCATTCTGTAGCCACTCACTTCAGAGTAAGCCCCATTCAACTCAATGGACCACAATTCTGAGTAGACATACAGAGGACTCTGTTGCCAAGCTGACAAATGGCCCTGGGTGCAGCTCCACTATACAGTGGTACCTCGGGTTAAGAACTTAATTCATTCAGGAGGTATGTTCTTAACCTGAAACTGTTCTTAACCTGAGGTACCACTTTAGCTAATGGGGCCTCCCGCTGCTGCCACGCCGCCGTCGCACGATTTCTGTTCTCATCCTGAAGCAAAGTTCTTAACCCGAGGTACTATTTCTGGGTTAGCAGAGTCTGTAACCTGAAGCATCTGTAACCCGAGGTACCACTGTAATAGAACCAATAAGAAAGACCCTGTATGGGAATGACTTAAAGACTTTTGTTCTGTGGGGTGGGATGGGGGGTGAGAAAACACTAGGCCTTTAAACAACGGTCAAAACCAACTCTTTCCCTCAAATAACTCTGGGTAGTGTATTTTACCTCCCACAGAATTACATTGCCCAGCAACCCTTAGCAAACTACAGTGCCCAGAAATCTTTGAGGGAAGAAATGTGCTTTGAATGTGCTTTACAGGTATACAAGCACATTTGGCTCCCTTTCTTGACCTCACCTTATCTGATTTGCTCACACCAATCCCCTTCAGCTGGAGATTTCAGAGGATGTCAAGCTCTGTATATTATCTCCCCCTCCCTCACAGGCCCCGGGGGGAATCACAGCCTGCTGTTCTGTGTAAGATGCAAAAACTCGAAGGGGTTTCCTGGTTTTGCAAGATGAACAGGAACAAGGTATCCATGGCAACAGGATCCACTTTGGAAGGATGAGCTTTCTTTTATATAGAGCTCTTTCAGATGGCCAACCTTGCAGGAAGACCACCGATTTCTACTGACCCTGTACCTGGGCACACAGAAATCAAATCGGTGAAGCTCCCCACTGCACGCACGCACGCCACCATGCCAGAGAATAACTTCACCTCCTAAATTTCTGCACTCAGAAGGCTCCTAAAGGCACAATCCCTTAAAGCAGGGATATCTCTGGACCTCCCCGGCCGACGAGCATCGTTTGAAAGGTTGGAAGGCTGCCACGCCCTTCTTTGTTGTGATCATGGAGCTCCCCCTGCTGGCTGCCTGGGCAATAGCCCGGGAGTTTGCGTTGCCTGGCTTATCAGTTTCAGAGCGGTGGGAATGCGGGAACCGTCTCCGGATAAATTAATGAAATCTACACATAAACGAAGAGAGGAGGAGGAGGAGGAGGAGGAGGAGGAGGAGGAGGAGGAGGAGGAGGAGGAGAAGAAGAAGAAGAAGAAGAAGAAGAAGAAGAAGAAGAAGAAGAAGAAGAAGAAGAAGAAGAAGAAGAAGAAGAAGAAATGTGATTTGCTTTTAAATTATGCAAGATCTTCCCTCTTCCTCTCTGTGGAGAGAGCAGAGATACAACTCCTAACCTAAACTGGTGGGGTTTTTTAATGCACAGTAAAAAGTAAAGGGACCCCTGACCATTAGGTCCAGTCGTGACCGACTCTGAGGTTTTGGCGCTCATCTCACTTTATTGGCCGAGGGAGCCGGCGTACAGCTTCCGGGTCATGTGGCCAGCATGACTAAGCCACTTCTGGCGAACCAGAGCAGCACACGGAAACGCTGTTTACCTTCCCGCTGGAGCGGTACCTATTTATCTACTTGCACTGCGTGCTTTCGAACTGCTAGGTTGGCAGGAGCAGGGACTGAGCAACGGGAGCTCACCCCATCACGGGGATTCAAACTGCTGACCTTCTGATCGGCAAGTCCTAGGCTCTGTGGTTTAACCCACAGCGCCACCCATGTCCCTTATGCACAGTACTAGGGTTTATGCACAGTACTAGGGCTAATAATAGCCTGCTCAACTGGGGCATCCATCAAAAGGTTTTTAAGCATTGCCTCTGGGCCCTTGGTGTCATCTCATACCTTGAAGAGAGCCAGGTTGCTCCAGTGCCAGCTTCAAGGGAGGGCGTCTCAACATGGTTGTTTCTAATGAGCCCAATATCTGCCCCCAAAAAACTTTTTAAAAAGTATTTTTTATTGAACTTGATTCTTGCAACCCAAGTAACAAAATGGAATTTCATGAACCAAAGTCATAAAACACTGAACCGATAACTGTGCAGTATTTTTTCCTGCTGCTGTTCCCACCGGGGCAGCAATGCCACCCAGCTCTCTCCTCCCTGAAGACCTCACCCCCCCCCCCGGGCATGACATTTTAGCAGAGGGCAATGTCTAAATGGGAATGAAGCTTGGCTGGTCCTGCCTGCATCTGTGGGGGCTACTGCCTCCCTCTTGATTGATCGAAAATGCCAGGCTCCAGCTGCAGCTCTGTGAGACCTATAGATTTTATAGTTCTAATCTATATATTCAATAGATCCATTGGCTTTATTTCATAGAGTGGGGTAGAAATAATCTTAAATATAATACGTATTATAATTATTATCTATAAGCTAGGGCAGTGCATTTAAAGTCTATTAAGATGGTGGGCAGCCATTGGGGGCAGGAGCCAAGCGTTACCCATTCGAAAGTGGCTCTGCCACCATCTGGCAATGGCTGGAACAGCCATCTAGGGGCCTGGCAGGGAGGGCTGGGAGGGTGAGGCAACCAGATGAGGCCAGTGAAGGGCCCTTCTGACCCTCTGGGACCCTTTGCTATTGCCAGACCTGATGAGTGCTGCTGCCAGGCCTGGTTGGCCCCTGTGAAATAAAAAAGGACGCCAAATTGTTTGCTCCAGGAAAGACCTTAGGTGGGCTGTTGAGTAAACTGTACAGAAGCATTCTGGACTGAGCTAGGAAAAATCCAGCACTTAACAGGAAAAAGAGTGAGAAAGAGCTGAAACTTGAGCCCAGCTTTGACAAAACTGTACCTAAGGTCAAGTTTTGTAACGAATGTTTTTACAAGGCCTTGTTTAGATGGCACCTCACTCCATTTAGGCTGGATAGTTATTTATTTATAGTATTTATGGCCTGCCTTCCCAGCTCACAATAAGATGCTCAAAGCAGTGAGACACAATGTAATTGAAGAGCAATCATGTAATGAGGTAAAAACCACACACCAAACCAAGCCAAACCACACAGTGGATAACCAGCAGCACATTGTTCAGCAGTGAGCCAAATCCTAAGCCTCCTGGAACATAAACCTGCCATGGCCTGATGCCTTGCAGATGTTTTGGACTAACTCCCACCAGCCTCAGCCAACATGGCTATCTGGAGGACACCAGATGTGGGGTGGGGAAGGCTGGTCTGGCATCCAAAGTCCATGAAGGATGGGGAATGGTCCTTCAAGTACCCTGGTCTCTTACCCTAATGGCAATAAGCTCTAATGGCAATGATCAGTGCTTTTAATTGGACTTGGAAGAAGCTGGAGGCCAGTGGTGGAGGAGGAGGATGAACAATTGTAGTTGTAGCAGCTTCTGCAAAGCTCCTGGCGGAATTAGATGCTACATTTTGGGCTAGCTGAAGAGTCTGAACTCAGCAGCTGATCTGAAAGAAATCAGGAAGAGATAAGGCCATTGACCCAAGAGAAAAACAGTGCCAGTCAGGTAGTAGAAATGAGAAAGCTGCAAATGCCAACATCCATATTAGGGAAAAAGCTTTCTTAGGCCAACCGAAATGTCAGAAAATAGGGTGCAAACTTTTGAGATTCTCCAGAACTCTTTATCAAGGTTAATGGTAAATAAAGCAAGGGGTGAGGGGGTAGTTGGCTGCCAAAAAAGCCAGCGACTTAAGAAGTAGTATTATACCATTCAGGTGGCACAAATGAAAAGATCAGGAATATGGCAGGAAGGAAGGAAGGAAGAAGAAGAGGAAGAGGAAGAAGAAGAAGAAGAGGAGGAGGAGTTTGGACTTGATATCCTGCCTTTCACTCACCTTAAGGAGTCTCAAAGCGGCTAACAATCTCCTTTCCCTTCCTCCCCCACAACAAACACTCTGTGAGGTGAGTGGGGCTGTGAGACTTCAGAGAAGTGTGACTAGCCCAAGGTCACCCAGCAGCTGCATGTGGAGGAGCGGAGACGCGAACCCGGTTCACCAGAATACAGGTCCACCGCTCTTAACCACTACACCATGCTGGCAGCAAGGAAGGGTTCTAGTGGCACCATGACTTCATTATTTTGTTTCTTGATACTGAATTAATCCTTGGTGACTAGGTTGTTATTATTTTTGGATGGGATTCCATCACCTGCCACTGGCAAATTCAGGCTTCACAATTATTGCTGATCAGGAGGTCCAGGACAACAAACCCACTTTCCCGAAAGACCAGACTTCTTGTAATAAGAAAAGTGATGGAGGAGTGAACTGGAAAGTGTGGAATAGCCCTTGCTTTGATCCCACATCATCTAATCTACCTGCAAACAAGGAGGATAGAGTTATCAGGCTGTCTGGGAGTGCCCCAAGTTACCTTGCCCCTGAGGGTGCAGTCTCATGAGGCAGCAGCAGGTGGCAGCAAATCCCCATGGTTCATGCCTTCCTTGCATAATGGTTGCAGGGGCTGGACTTTCCTCACTCACCTTCCGGCCAGGTAAACCAGCTGGCAGAGGGCTGCCATATTTCAGGCTTACAAATACCTGATTATTACTATCCACCTGATTGCGGCTATCCACACCCTCACATACAGTCTCAACCCCAAATTAAATTCTGTTGCAATACAGAAATCTTACACAATACATCTTACGCTTATTTAAGACACGTGTTCATAGCTTTATGTGCATTGCCGGGGGGAGGGGGGGGAGGGAAACCACACTCCAGAGAGAAATAAGTAAATAGCAAACACATATGAAACGTGGGTGAGAGAGCAGGAATTCCTGCAGCTTCATGAGAGTGTTTGGGTGTGGAAGAGGCAGTTGGAGAGGGGTTGTGGGTTTTTTTTTGGAGAGCCAATGAAGGGGTTTGGAGTGTTGGAAGTGGTGGTTGGCTGAGCTTCAGACTGGAGAATGGCCCCAAAACACAAGGCATCCTCACCAGCTGCTGCTAAGAAACCAAAGAGGGTGCTTGCAGAGGGTGCTTGCCATGCTGGAAGAAAAATGGCTGTGCTGGACTGCTTGAGGGATGCGTGTCTGTATGTGCTGTGGCATGCAGACATGGCAGGAATGTGCCCAGCATCCGTGCCATCAAGGCGCATGAGAAGGAGATGCGTCGAGCTGTGGCAGCATATACACCATTGACTGCAAAGGTGGCCAGCCAAGTGCAGGACAAGGCTTTGGTGAAGGCACTGACTGGAAGACATGAGCCAGTGGATGGCAGCATCTTGTGCCAAAAGGCTCTGAGCTTCTACGACCACTTCACATCTTTCACCACAGATGGCGACCAGCCTGCCAAGGAATTCAAAGCCAGTCTCAGTTGGCTTAATGGCTTTAAGATCTGTTTCAAACTTGAGAATGTCCGAATGACTGGGGAAGCTGCGTCTGCAAACAAGAGGCTACAAAAACATACCCTGCACAACTAAAGCAGCTGCTGGATGTCAAGGCATATTGTCCAGAGAACGTCTTCAATGCAGACAGGGCTGCATTCTGGATTCAATGCAGGGCTCTTCTCGATGAAAATGACTGAGCAAACTTACCTTGCCAAAGCTGAAAAGCAAGCTCCTGGTTTCTAAATTGCAAAGGACTAAGTGACTATGCCATGGGTGTAGCCAGGATTTTTGTTGGGGAGAACCTCAGTCAGCTATGTATTTTTATTTATTTAGGGGGCAGCTGCCCAACCCCTTGGCTGTGCCCATGGACTGTGCTGCTCTATGGCACTGCAGCTGGGCACTTAATAAAGCCAGGCTTGCTCAAAACTCCTGCGTCCTAAAAGACAAGAACAAAAATCTCCTTCCTGTGTTTTGGCAATCTAACGAAAAGACCTGGGTGACTGCATCATCATTTCTGGAGCGGTTCCACAAATACTTCATTCCAGAGACGAAGTGTTAATTCAAGGAGAAACACCTGGAGTTTAAAGTCTTGCTGCTTGTGGACGATGCTCCTGGGCACCACAAGACACTCCACTTTGCACACAGTGAGGATGAGGTTGTCTTTCCCGCCCACCTCCCCTCATCCAACCTCTGGATCAAAGTGTGACTTGCTGCTTCCGGGCTGCTTACACGAAGCTCACCTTCTTCTGGGTGATCGATATGATGGATTGGGACCTCACTGCATGCTAAAAGTTCTTCAACATTGCCTGTTCCATCACTTACATCAATGGATGCAATCATGCCCCAAACAATAAATGCATGTGGAAGGAATGTGTGCGCCATTTCAAGGGTATTTCAAGTATTTACAGTGAGGTGGAGGGCACTGTGCAGGTGGTCAGGGGAGTGGGTGGTGATGGCTTTGTTGACCTCATTCAGGAAGAACTGATTGAGGCCCGACAGGTGTTGAATGTGGAAGAGCTGGAGGAACAGGTCAGATTGATTTCGGAATGCGAGGATGCGGTTGGAGAGCAGGAGCCAGCAAACTGGACCCTGCAGAAACTTTCTCAAATCTTCCAAGTCATAAAGCATGTAAATGATCTGTTTGCAGAGTTTGACCCCTCCATGAAATGCAGCCTCAGGATCATCCATGGATTACAGACCCTCTGAGACCCTACAAGGAAATGTTGGACGAGCTCAAGAGACAACAGCAGCTCTGTCTCTCTCCTCTCTGCCTTTGTCTCTCCTTAAGTCTTTCTTTTTCTTTTCTCCTTTCCGTCCTTGTTCTATTTTATATTAAGTAGCTGTTTTATTTCAGTGTATTATAAAAAAGATACTTTGTAATGGGTATGTATTTCTGTATACCTTTGAATATGTATCAATAAATAGCTATATTTTATGCCGAGAGAGAGAGAACAGCATCAGCTGCCAATCACCATGTTCCTCACAAAGAAACCACCACCAGATGTGGCCACACAACCCATCTCTGGATCTGAACCACAGCCAAGCACTTCTTCTGACTGCTGGTCAACCCCCCCCCACCCCAGTCCCGGTCCTCATATCATCTGAAGCATCATCCAGCAAGGGGGAGGAGGAAGACTAAGAGCAACGTTTGTCCCTCACCAGCACGTGCAGTGATTTTAAAAAAATAGTTTTTCAGTGTCTTTCTAGGGGTTGTTCTGGCTTTATGTAATTTTGCTTATATATGTGATTTCCAGGAACATAAGATGCAAGTAACCTGTATTTCCTTTGATTATTGTAGCAAATTCAAGGGGGAAAGATGCATAAAATATAATCGGTTCTAGAAATGCAAGTAGCCTTTCCAGCAATTAAGAAATCAAATAGTACACATTGGCTTTTAAAAATAAGATGCTTGTGATACATTACCAGTTTTGGACTCATTGGAGACTTTTCCATTATTTTGGGGATCCCACAGTGCTAAAAGTACCATAAGAAAGTGACATTGCTATTTGGTTGGTCCCAGGATTCAAGTATCTGAGGGTTCCATCTGAAATGGCTAGACCTCTATTCATCCTAATGGAGACACATCGAGCCAGCATAGGAGGAAGAGCAGGACAACTGCAGTGCAAGAACAGTGGGCACACTTTGAATGTACTGTTTCCAGTACAGTTCAGGCTGCCTCACCTCAAAAAGGATATTGCAGAGTTGGAAAAGATTTGGTTTGTCCGCTGCTTTCTTCTCCCACTTGCAGTTATCCTTTAAACTGCAAACCGTGCAGGAACTCTACATTTATTTCAGTTATGCCCACAAAAGCCCTCAGTTGCAGCAGTTGTCAGTGGTGAGGCTCCAGGAGGTGTTTGGCAGATGCAGGAGGGAGGCAGAGGAGGAGGAGGCCTGCTTGGCCTGCGTCCAGGGAGCCTTCATTTTTGGAGGTTGCCCAAGAGTGAGTTTGACATGAATTCTCATCAATGTTCTCAGTGCATCAGACGTGGAGCAAGGGGGATGCACCTCTCTTCTCTCTGCCTGGTACAAATCCCAAAATGATAGTCTGTTTATGCAGCGGGCTGTAGAGTCCATTTAAAAAGCCAAGCCAAGCCATTTCTCTTGATTTCCAGCCTTCATTTTCTCATTCTCCACTTCAGGAATACCAAATCAAAGTTAGGTCATGCCAGTGTGATGCATGGTCAGGAATCACTACATGTTGGGAGCCCATAGCCCAAACACTCTCTGTCTGGTCCAGGCACCAGCAAAAGGTTATGACAGCTGGTTTTCAAATAGCCCAGCATCTGTGGATCTCCAGTCTTTACAGCATTCAGTTCCAAAATTCAGAAGGGGAAAAGGTAGACAGGGCATGTCTACTCTCAAGAAGAAATGGCTCCATGTCAGGACCTGGAAAAATACACCTGTTTGCTATCCTAGAAGTTCCCTTCCCTCTACCTACAGGACGTCTCTCTTGTGAATTGTGCATACTTTGGTTAAAAAAATGTGGCCTGGTTCTGATATTTGGTGTTTCTTGATTCCCTTTATCCAGGCCCCATCTGTGTAGACATAGCCTCAACAATAATGGTTTATTGTTTATTAACCTGCCCCTCATGTGCCTCTGCACATGGATTTATTTTCTGTGGATTCCACGTCAATGTTTGATGCAGCCCTAATTCTCTTCTGCTCCAGCCCAGCCCTGTTGCCTTAGTGGATTCATTTAACCATTTCCCTCCACTTTCCTTTGTGTATGCCCCTTGGCTCACTTGCTTGAGTAACCTGCCAGCTATTTGTGGCACAAGCACATTATGCATGTGGTACATTGTTAATTCCTGTTGAGTTTCTGCCCTCTTTCTTTTCTTTTTTTCTTTTTTACATCTGCTTCCTTTGTTCATTGTTAGCAGAACACAAAAGTTCTAAAAATTCCACCCCGCACACAAAAGCCCTGACTGACAATCGCTGAAACTCCAATGACACATCTCGCAATTAATATCGGATTTATAATTCACCAGGAAGAAAAGCAGTGGGCAGGCCATGGGGAACATCCCCGTCAGAGGTATTGGAAATGTATTTCATTCAGCAACGTAAATTGGCTTTGAAGCTTAATTGTCAGTTCTGCTTGGGGCGGGGGGGGGGGTGACTTTGGTTTTTGCTCTTTCTGCTTGCATCCTGATCAGGATGTTGTTTGCTGCTGCAGGCACTTGAGATTAGTTACCCCTTAAAGAGTGGCTTTTCCCACTCCTTCATTAGAGCCACAAGCTTTAATCAGTTTAATCAGCAGATGAACCAACTACAGTTTAGCTGATTAATCACGAGAGACCAATTTTAATTAGGGAGCGCCAATTTTAATCACCAGGGCTGCAAGTTTAAGCGCCTCCTTGATTATTTTTTTGGGGGTTCTATTTCAGTTCTCGTGTGTTTACTCTGCGGGGAAAAGGAAAAGGAAGTGCTAGTGTTGCCCTTTCCCGCTAACTAGAAGGAGTCGCTTTTGTTTCTCAAGCTGTAAATCAGTCACAGGTGAGGCCAGAGGCAAAAGTAGGCAGATCAACAAATGTGATTCTGACCTTTGTACGGTAGGCTGGTTTCTATACACACTTAGCTTGCTCTGTCCTCCTTCCAGACAAGCAAGTATGATTCAAATTCAAGACCACATTCCAGCCAGGCAAAAACACTCAAGAAGGGTGCAGAGCAGGGGCAGGGGTAGGCGTGGCCTGTGGAGAGGGGTGTGGCTTGGGAGAGGAGTTCCAAGGACCTGAAGGACTGCATTTGGCCCCAGGCCAAAGGTGTCTCATCCCTGATCTTGGGTATGTTCCAGCAGAAATGAATGTCATAAACACCATCTCCAACTCCTCAAAAGATTCCATCAACGGTGTCTCTGAAAAATTGTACACATCACTTGGGAAGACAGGCGAACTAATATCAGTGTACTGGAAGAAGCAAAGATCACCAGTGTTGAAGCAATGATTCTTCAACATCAACTTTGTTGGACTGGTCATGTTGTGTGGATGCCTGATGATCGTCTTCCAAAGCAACTACTCTATTCTGAACTTAAAAATGGAAAGCCTAATGCTGGTGGTCAACAAAAGAGGCTTAAAGACTCTCTCAAGGCAAATCTTAAAAAATGTAGTATAAACACTGACAACTGGGAAACACTGGCCTGCGAGTGCTCCAGTTGGAGAACAGCCTTTACCAAAGGTGCCATGGGCTTTGAAGACATTCAAACTCAGGACGCAAGGGGGAAATGTGCTAGGAGGAAGGCATGCTTGGCAAATCCACACCATGATCAACTCCCACCCAGAAACCAATGTCCCCACTGTGGAAGGACGTGTGGATCCAGAATTGGCCTCCACAGTCACTTACGGACTCATTGTTAAAACCATGTTTATGGAAGACAATCTTACTTGGCTACGAGTGATTGCCAAAGAAGAAGAAGAAGTTCCAGCAGAAATAAATGTCCCCTGCAAAAAGGCATGAAGCAGTCCAACTGAGGAACAGCAATATCCTTAGTTGTGCCAATGAAGCACCATTCTGATGTGCAGGGGTGTGCAGCAGCTGTGGCAGTCCAGGTCTCACATGGCTTGGTATCCTAGCACAGATTGATCTCAGCCTGATCCTGCTGAGGTTGCTTTCAGTGAGCCCCAAGACAAGTTGCTGCAGTGTTTCCAGGTTATTGGTTTTGTTACTTCTAAATCTTCTGCCTTGGCTCCAAGGAACTCAAGATGGAATACATTATCCCTACAATTTATCCTCACAACAGCCCTGTGAAGTAGATTAGGTTGAGAAGCTATGGCTTCATGGCTGAGTAGGGATTTGAACTTGGGTCTTCCCAGTTCCAGTCCAACATTCTGACCACTATGCAATGCTGCCTTTGCTCCAGCCTTGCCTGAGCGCCCCCCCAAGTGTTGTTCCAAACACCCCTGTTGGCGCTCTTCTTCCTACTAGTCTCCGCTTATGCCCACAAGTGGTTCTGTCTCCTGATGGACTCTCCTGTGGGTTTTACCTTTCTGGCCTAATCCTGCCTGGCCTTGCACTTCAGCTTGATTGCTCAGCAGCTCGCAGCCGATCTCTGACACCTGGAGAGCCTTTGAAACAGGCTGCTGCGCTTGTGACAGGCACAAACCTCTTTTAATCTCTGACTCACGTGTGGGATTAACAGAGTCAAAGGCTTTGCTTTTATTTCTCCCCAAGCCTTCCACAGAACCTCCTATCAGTGCCAAGAACTGGCCTTTCCCACCCAGTGACATATTGCTTGACAGCTCATGTATGAGAGTGGAAAATTGCTTCTGTTCCCATCAACTAGTTCCCATAAATCAGGCCACTGCCAGTTTAATTAACCTAAATGCACATTAATTTCCATGCCCCATCTAATATGCACATAGCTCTGCATTTAGAATGCAGCCTTCTTGCACAAGGCGCATTAATCCTTCCTGATAAAGCATTGGTGTGCCTCAGGAGACTTGTGGTCAGTGAATGCGACCTCCACACACTTTCACAGCAGGTTGGAAATCAGAAGATCTCATGCGGGGCAGGGAGTT
Source organism: Podarcis liolepis (assembly GCF_965112155.1). Lineage (NCBI taxonomy): Eukaryota > Metazoa > Chordata > Lepidosauria > Squamata > Lacertidae > Podarcis > Podarcis liolepis. The sequence continues at coordinate 59,770,459 of NC_139561.1, read as the reverse complement.
TTGGTCCAAATCAGTCTTCTAGACTTGAGTCAAAGTCCTCCTTCTGTCTTCATCTGAAGGTTACCCCAGTTGAAAAACACTTGTATCCTACCTGTTTAATCAGATTGAGTTATGAAGTGACTGCCTAGCTACAATTGTATTGAACACAACTTAATAGTAAGAACAAGCAAATATTCATGTATCTCATGTGTGCATTAGTTTTTATTCATGCATTATACATTGCCCTTGAACCTTTTGATGAAGGACAGTTAACCAATATTTTAAATAAAAATACAAACAATGATGGCCAAGGCAGGGGTGACAGAAGCATATGTTCTCAAGAGCAGCGATGTGTTCAGCCTCATAAAACTGACCAGGGTTGGAGCCAGGGAGGAAGCATTCCCGTGATGAGGCACCACCGTTGAGAAGGCTCTGCTCTTTGTTGCTTCAGAAACTGAGGGACTTCAGACTTCCAAGTCTGAAATGAGAAACTAGGGCCCTTCCTCAAAGGGTCTCAAAAGGTCTCCACTCCCATCGTTCAGCCCAGACACTGAGGTCCAGCGCCGAGGGCCTTCTGGCAGTTCCCTCACTGTGAGAAGTGAAGCTACAGGGAACCAGGCAGAGGGCCTTCTCAGTAGTGGTGCCCGCCCTGTGGAATGCCCTCCCATCAGATGTCAAGGAAATAAGCAACTATTTGACTTTTAGAAGACATCTGAAGTTTTTAATGTTTGATGTTTTATCGTGTTTTTAATATTTGGTTGGGAGCCACCCAGAGTGGCTGGGGAAACCCAGCCAGATGGGTGGGGTATAAATAATAAATTATTATCATTATTATTATTATGGATGCTGGGAAAGTGAACATGGTAAACAACATTGTCACCATTTTTAAAATGATAAGTGCTGATTGGAAGTGTAAACTTGTAAAAGAATATCCCTTTAAAACACATTGCAGAAGCAAAACTCCAAGTGAGGTTCACAAAAGAGAGATGAGAAGATGAGAATGTAAGAACACAAGAAAGTAAGAAAAGCCTGATGGATCAGACCGATGGCTCATCTTCCCACAAGCAGAATTCAAGCACAAGAACACGTTCTCTTCCTGTGGTTTCTGGCAACTGGTATTCAGAAGCATTGCTGCCTCCAAGAGTTGAGGCAGAGCTGAGCCATTGTGGCTAGTAGCTGTTGATAGCCCTCTCCTCCCTGAATTTGTCTAATCCCCTTTGAAGACCATCCAAGATGGTGGCCATCACTGCCTCTTGTAGGAGTGAGTTTCAGGGTTTAACCATGTGTTATATGAAGTCCTTTCTTTTATCAATCCTGATTCTTCCAACATTCTATTTTTTAAAAAATAATTTTTTATTGGTTTTACAAAATTTTTATGAACAATACAAACAAATAGAGAAACAAACAAACATACATGTTTATACATTTCCTCTCCTTTTTTCATAAACCTCACTTCTCTGACTCCCCCAAACCTCCCCTTTCTACATCCCAATTTCCGAACTTGTTTCAGCAAATCCTAAACTTAATTTTATCAGATTTATCCCTTATTGTTCTTTTCTTTTACTTAATCTTTTGTCGCTGTAATCTCATTTTCTTACAAAAACCTCAACATTTTAACATTCATCAATTTTGTAGTATTTCTTGAGATAAGCTTTAAATTTCTTCCAATCCTCATCCGCCGTCTCTTTCCCCTGTTCACGGATTCTGTCAGTCATTTCAGATTCTTCCAACATTCAGCTTCATTGGATGTGCACAAATTCTAGCATTGTGAGAGGAGGAAAACTTTCTATACCCCCCCTTTTTTGCCATGGATAATTTTATAAAGTCTATCATGTTGCCTCTTACTCACATTTTCTCTTAACTTGTTGTTGTTGTTGTTTAGTCGTTTAGTCGTGTCCGACTCTTCGTCACCCCATGGACCAGAGCATGCCAGGCACTTCTGTCTTCCACTGCCTCCCGCAGTTTGGTCAGACTCATGTTTGTAGCTTCGAGAACACTGTCCAATCATTCTCTTAACTATAAGGGCCCAAAAGCTGCAACATTTTTTCACGTGTTGTTTTCTTATGATCATTTTGGCACCTCCTTTATTGTGCCCTGCAAGTGGGGAGAGGGTTTTGTCTGCTTTCATTGTGGGCTCACCCATCCACCACCTCCTCCTTCCCAGGGGGGGGCCCGGACTGCCTTTCACCAATACAGTGGTACCTCGGGTTACAGACACTTCAGGTTACAGACTCCACTAACCCGGAAGTAGTACCTCGGCTTGAGCGCTTTACCTCAGGATGAGAATGGAAATTACCAGCAGAGCGGTGCAGCAGCAGCAGGAGGCCCCATTAGCTAAAGTGGTACCTCAGGTTAAGAACAGTTTCAGGTTAAGAAAGGACCTCCGGAACAAATTAAGTTCTTAACCCAAGGTACCACTGAACAAGGATCTCATGGTCTCCACATTATATGTTGAGCCCCCCCCCCATGGCCCCAGCAGATTTGACCATGGAATCCTGACCCAGAGGCAACTTGCTTTCTCCTCCACTTGGGCACCACTGCTGCAGCTGACCAGTTTACTCATTCAGCAGCTGTCAGGTGACATCAAGGGCCAATAGAATTTCATCTAACTGTATAAAGCTCGGCAAAAGATGTGACTCTGGCTTGATTCTTGAGTCAGAACAAATTGTCTCTAGAGTGGAAGCCAGCAAGTGATCAGCCAGCTTCTACACATTCCTTCTGCCTGCCTTAGGAACATAATAAGAGCCTGGCTGGGTCCGATCAAAGGCCCATGCAGATGGTATATGAGAATAGCACCCTGTTCTCATATACCATCTTTGATGCTGGAGGCAGAACATGGCCATCATTGCCTTATGTTCCATCAATTTGTCTAATCCTTTTAAAAAGCCATCCAAGTTGGTGTCTATCACTACCACTTGTGGGATAATCAGTTGATAGAACAAGTTAAAGTCTTTAAATACCTTGGCCTTGTTTTCCAGTCAACAGGATTATGGGGAGCACACCAGAAATATGCAAAGCAAAAGAGTCCCAAAGTGCCAAAATTCTGACACTACAAAAGGTGGCGATCACATACCATCAGCCCTTGAAGTGTTTAAAGCTAAACCCCTAGCACAGTTATTATATGGGGCTCAGATTTGGACAGGCCCTCACCTTGGGATCTACAGAAGCTGTTCAATCTAAGTTTCTAAGGCAATTTTTTTCCTGTTCCATCCTGTGTTCCAAATGCTTCATTGCACTTAGAGGCTAACCTCCTCTCTCTTGAATTACAGGTTTGGCATAGGACATTTAATTATTGGCCCTGCCTAAATTTAAACCCCACTGGTCTACTACCACTAGTATCATAAGATTGTCATGAGAGTGCTTGGACTAAAATTGTCAACCAAAAGCATTACTTTTCTGGTTTATCAGCAGTTATTAACACTGGGCTTCAGTAAAGCAAATAGTTTAATTAGACAGCACCTATATGATATCGAGAGACAGAATAATCTGGCCACAAGAAGCAAATTTTGTCCGTGGTATGATTATTTTTCACCTAGTCATTTTGACACTTTGGCACCCTATTTGCAAAATTTAACAATTCCAAAATATAGACATGCTTTCACTTTCACAAGATTGAATATACTGACTTCGGCTGTACTTGAGGGTCAATTTCAAAAAATTTCACTGGAAAAATGGTTATGTCCCTGTGGAGATGGCAGTATCGAGTCAGTGGCTCATATGCTTCTGGCTTGCACTCTTTATAAAGATTTGAGGAGTGAGGTTATCACCCCTCTATTATTGTCCATGCCGGGTCGCTCAACCATTGCTACCGTCTCCTTTCTTCTAGCAGATCAAGATCATCAGATGACAGCAAAAACTGCAAGGCTTTTAGTGGGGGCAATGAGAATAAGATCTATTATTTGCTTATTGATGTAATCCCCAAAATGTATTTACTACTGTACAGTTAAGTTTTTACCTCTATCTTCAGTACATTTTATTTTATTGCTATGGCTAGTGGCTGATGCAAATAAAGATTCTTCTGATTCTGCACTGTAAGAAGGAGTCCTTTCCTTTGCCTGCCTAGAATCTTGGGGCATTCAGCTTCATTGGATGGCCCTGAAAACTACTCTTATGGTGTGGGGGACTTCTCCCTATCCAACTTCTCCACACCGTGCCTTCCATCACCTCAGCCAGCCTTGGACACAGCTCTGCCTCCAGGCCAGTATCCCTGTCAGGCTGGGGAAGGAATATCCCCAGATCAGATTGTGATATGACCAAAGAGTGTGCTTTTGCCTGTTGGGTATTGCTCACCTGTCTAGTCACCTGAAGGCAGGATAAAATGGACACAGTAAGGGAGAAATGTCCCTGCCACCCTGAGCTCTTGGAGAAAAGGTGGGATATAAATGTAAAAGTGGTTGACTGACTGAATAAAGGACCTGTGGGATAACTGACATATAAGAGCATAAGGCAAGCCCTGCTGGATCAGTGAGAGGGGACTCACCCTGTCCAGCACCCTGTTCCAGCAGTGGCTAACTAGGTGCTTCTGAAAGCCTGCAAACAGGACCTGAGTGCAATAGCAGTCCTCTCAACAGGTAGAGGTTGTGCATGGCCGTCAGGACTAGTAGCCATTGAGAGTCTCATCCTTCCTGGATTGATCTCATTGCTTTTATCTTGTAGCCACCCCCCACACAGCCATTATTTTTACAGTAACATAGCCTCCCCTCTACCTATTGTCAGGTGAACTATCCTTTGCAGTTTTGGAAGCAAAAGCATTTTTGTGTTCCAGGGTGTCTGTACCATCCTCCACACTGAACTCACATTATGCTGGGGAATTTGACTGAGAACTTGGCAGGACTGTAAGACTCTCCAGGTCTGGGTCTTTTTTCAGAAGTCTCCTGCCAATGTGATGGCCTTGAATGGCCCCAATTAACCTGTGCTATTAGACCATTTAAGGCCATGGGTGTCTCCCCTAGGGAGCCTTTCATGCCTTATCCCTCCACAAACCCCCTCATGTCTTCCTTCTGGGTGCTTCCCTCTCTTCCTCCTTTCTTCCTAATAAGCTTCAAGTTTGGAGAAGCCTCAAGGAAAAGGGGACCCCCACCAAGCTACCCCAGTCTGTGGCCCACTTTCTGCTGTTCTGTTGTTATATAATACAGTCTCTCCTGATGTTTTATGGATTCTGGCTAGGATGCCCCACATTCACCCCCAACCCCTTTGCAGGTCCAGTTCTTCCCCAAGGGTGCTAGAGGACATCCTTCCAACTGGGAAAGGGAATTGGGAGTTGACACTTTCCCCCCAGCCATCAATCTCCTTCCTTCCTTCCTTCCTTCCTTCCTTCCTTCCTTCCTTCCTTCCTTCCTCACCTCCCTGCCTCTGTCTCCCTCCAGTCAAGCGAGACACACGCAGCGGAACCTCTTCCAGCGGAGAAGGTTTAAATAAATGATCTTTCTCTCCCTCCCTCTTTTTTAAAAATTGGTGTGTGTAGACGTGGTGACCTGCGAGATCCGTTTCCCCTTCAAACAGTGTCGCTCTCCCATTAAGGTTAATGAGGGAGGGGAGAAGGAGGAGGAGGAAGAGGAGGAGGAGGAGGGACTGAAGACCCCCCCGCTTCCCGCCTGGTAGGATCTCGGAGCACAAATCGCCCAGCCCGGGGAGGGCGGCGTGCTTTGGCCCGGGGACGCTGGCAGGCGAGTCCGGATTCGCCCGTGGCTGTCGTTAGGAGCGTCGGGGGCGCCTCCATCCTTTCTCTCGCTGCCTCCCCTGGATGGAGCTGCCTGGCTGATGGTGGAGGAGGCGGCCCACTGGCGGCACGTTTGCACTTTGCAGGGACCCAGCGGCTCCTTCAGCCACCGCCGCCGCCACCAGCAGCACCATCACGAGCGGGAACAGGAGCTGCTCGGCCGCGTCTCTCTGGCTTCTCCTCCGCGGAGCCGAGCTGCCTCACGCCGCCTCCCAGAAACTTTCTCCGGGCCCAGGAAGAGAGACCAGCCCGGCCTCGGGAGCCCCAAGTCGGCGCTGCCCTTCTGCTGCCGCCGGGAGAAGCCAGCCATGGACCGGGAAGCGGCGGCAGCGGCGGCGCGGAGCTGTCCGTGGTGCTGAAATGTCCGCGCCGGGTCCGGGAGCCTGGCGGGGCTCCTCGGCGTCCCTCTGATCGGAGGCGGCCGCCAAGGGGAGCCGAAGGGGCACCGTCTTTCTTTCTCTCTCTCTCGCTCTCTGCCTACCTGCCTCCCTCCCCATGTTGGATCGGGACCTCTGGGGCTGAAACAGCCATTCCCATGTGGATGCAGGATGGACCCGCTCTGGAGGATGGATCAACTGCTTCTCTACATCAATGCAGCCCTCCTGGTTTATTTCAGCTGTGCCGGCTTCTGTCTGGCGGATGCAGGTAAGCGGGGAAGCAGTTCCTTGGTGGGGTATTAAGAATGGGTACTGGTAGTAGGCACTCTTCCCTCCACACACCCCTCCGCCGTTCTCTGGGTTTGTGTGCTCCATTCCTTAAGGAAAAGAAATTCTCCTCAACTTCCCAGACCTGTTGTATTCTCATGCAACGTTTGAACATCCCTTCATAAATGGCTTCACCATCCAATGACAGAAGAGTTGAGGAGGATCAACAAAGGAAAGGGGGGATGTGTGCTTAACATGTGGAACTCATTGTTACATGATTAAGGAAAGGTGAAGAAAGCACCACTGAGAGTTCTGTTAAGATATTTCCTTTAAAAAGAGGGATCAGCGCAGGGCAGGGCAGTGTAGTTTTTACTAGCTGTTAGTCATGCTCAGAGTCTCAAGGAGCCCCTACTTGTTGCAGTGAGATGGAATCATAGACTTGACCTCCAGCCTCCTATTCCTTTTGTCCAACTGTGCTTGAGAAAAAGGAGCCAGTAGGTAGCCGAAGTGACTTCTCTTTCTTATAATTCAAATGATTTGTGATGATCATGTGGAACCAGCTCATGCGGCACCAGGCATGTGGCTTGTTACTCTTAGAATTTGATTCCTGAAGTACATGGGCCTTGTTCTGTCCCATGTTTGGTTCTACAGAGCCTTAGTTTGCGAGGCTTCTTATTTGTGGGGGCAGGGGGAGAGACCTATGCAGGACCAGGGAGGGTCCTGAAATGTGTGGAGAGACAAGATGGAGAATTCCACATAATAGCTGCTTCTATTCAAAATTGCCCTCCTGTAAAGCATCCTTGATAGGTTAGTGTCCAGATACCATAGTAGACAAAGTAATAGCGGATCAGCCAAATCTGGCCACCAAAAACAATCAGCTGGATCCTCAACCCACAGATAGAAGAGCTATGCGTATGGAATATTGGCTGTGAAGACTGAACTTGTGAGAGAACCCATCAGGCTTCTCAGAGTTGCTAAGTTACTTTCTAGGAGAGAGGAGCAGACCATTAAACAAGCACAGTTTAATAGGTCTTGTGAAAAGAACAGGTATTTGACTTGTAATTTCATAGCTTGCCTCTGGCTTTAAGAAATTCTCCAATGGGAGAACATCAGGGCCTCAGAAGGGTGCTCAGCAGCAGCCTCACTAACAGATGCATAGGAAAGACCTGAGCTGTCCTGTGGATGCTGATAGCTCATGTGATGATGCGTTGTAGACCACAAGGTCAAGTTTTCTGCTAACTCCATTATTTCTGGAGGGATACAAATTGTGACACCTCAGAAAAGGGAGCTTGTCAAATAACAGACCAAGAAAATTTCCAGCTTTGAAAATTTGGGGCTCTTGTTACTTTGTTTAGTGGATGTATTTCTGTTACTCTTCTCCAGGTAAAAAACCTCTCCGTGGATAACATTTTTGAAAAATGAAACAAAAACACAGTACTGTAACAACAATACTTAGCAGCAGCAACTAGGAACCAGATTAAAATGGTTTAAAGTGCTATATTTTTTTAATGGTCTTTCTCCAAATGCTATCCAGTTCAGTGCTTGGCAAGTCTTCCAGGAGACAGTACATCCCAGACCCAGGGACCCAAAGGTGACAAGAAGGCCCTCTCAGGCTGACCATGTACCTTGCCCCTGTAGGTGCAGAAACCTGAAGGAGATCCTTTGAAGAAAATCTCAGTGTAAGTTTGTAAGGGATAGGGTGGCCTTTGAGGTAACCTGACCCCAAGTTCCATAGGACCATATGGGTTAAAATCAGCACCTTGTACTGAGCCTAGAAATGGCTTGCCTTATTATAGGCAGTTTTGTGTGTGCAGGCACATACACACTGACATTTGTATCCCACCTTTCTTCCATAATGAATCCAAGGAAGAGACGTTTCCCAGGCAGTCGTGCATTCAAGCGCTGACCAGCCCTAGACCTGCTTAGCTTCAGCAAGGTGGGAGCCAGTGTGGTGTAGTGGTTAAGAGCGGTAGTCTTGCAATCTGGGGAACCAGGTTCGCGTCTCCGCTCCTCCACATGCAGCTGCTGGGTGACCTTGGGCTGGTCACACTTCTCTGAAGTCTCTCAGCCCCACTCACCTCACAGAGTGTTTGTTGTGGGGGAGGAAGGGAAAGGAGAATGTTAGCCGCTTTGAGACTCCTTAGGGTAGTGATAAAGCGGGATATCAAATCCAAACTCCTCTTCTTCTTCTTCTTTATATGAGACCCTGGGACAGAGGAATGGTCAGGTAGTGTGAAGGTTTGAGAAGACACTGTAGAGCAGGGATGGTCACTTGGTAGCCCACAATACAGATCTGGTCCCTGAGCCACGGTGGCCCTACTAAATGTTTGCCAAGGTTTGCTCCCAGCTTTGTTGATAAGGAAAATGAAACCTTGGAAAAGTTGTAAACAACAGTGATATTCCACAAGTTAATGCTCCGTCTCTCGTTTTGGCTGTGTACGTTCTGCTAAGGCAGGTGCTGTATTACTGCAGAGCCTCTCCTGCTCTCTGCTGCCAGAGTTGTTATGGAATCTGACCTCAATGAATGGATCTGTTTGTGGGGTAAAACACCATCCCAATCTCTGGTGTCAGAGCCCAGCAAGGCAAGCAGCTTGCATTGTCCATGGCAGGCAGAGGTCAAGTCCAAAAGTGGCACCTGAGACTCTGAAGAACCAGGGGCAGGTGAGCAAAGCTGATGGTTGACTTCCAGAGCAGCTGTGGCACTTGAAAAAGAATTCAGGGGGTGGCAGTATGGAAGGGGGAAAGTATATTTCTAGGTGGGTGAGATACCATATGTTAATGAGAGGATTTCAGAAATGCAGTATAAGCTCCTTATTGGGGGAGTGCCTGCCCCCTGTCGCCACCCCCATATTGCCTATGCTCCAGAGTAGGCAGACCAATCTCAGAGGCACAGAGGCAGATGATGCAGCTCCAGACAGGCACATAGCCTTTGGTTTCCGCAAGGCCCCAGAGCCTTTGTGGCTTCTTTAGTTACCAGGCCTGTCAGAGCCTACTAGAGCTACTGACAGTCACTGACATCACTTTCTCATTTTTCCTCCTTTTTCTATGCATTGGGCACACAGAAGCAAAGTAAAGCCCTGGCTGAGGCTTCAGACACCCACCAGCTGCATTTCTCCATCTGGGCCATCTGGGCCATTCTGTCTCAGGGCCAGATGCATTCTGGGGGAAAGAAGACGGTGAGTGGCTGCAGCCTTGGCCAGCAGTGAGCCTTCTGCAATCAAAGAAACATAGAGGGCCCACCGCTTCATTTGCTTTACCTGGCAGCAGCCCCTGCCTATGAATGTTCTTGCAACAGAGCCCCTGTTGGTGTCTTGGGCCACCTGATTGCTTGGGGCTGATCAGCTGCAGTCTTCCTTCCTGCCACTATACAGGTAGTGCTCAGCCATTCCCTCTTCTTGCAAGCTGTCCTGGTGGTGCAGATAAGAGAGATCTGCTGTCAGAGTCCCTTGCACTGGGACGTTAAAACTGAACTGCTGTCAGGATACAGAAGTTCCCTGTCTTGGCACAGAGTACATCAGGAGTCTGTCTCTGCCCAGGAGCACCCTTGTTACCTGGTACTTTAGGCAGGGCTGCAAGCTGGCCCATGGTGTGTGCTCTTCCTTTTATCCTGCAATGAGCCTGAAGCTTGGAAGGTATTGTCATGGCTGGGTGATTTTTGGTGGATGAAAGCATCTAACTCAGGGGATCATGGATATCTGGATCAATTGGATTCTGTGAGCCGATACAGCAATGAACAGGCACAGGAATAATAGAATCATAGAACTGTAGAATTGGAACGGGCTGTGAGGGTCATCTAGTTCCCTGCAATGCAAGAAACTTTTTGCCCAAGGTGGAGCCTGAACCTGCAGCCTTGCTCTACATAGAAAGCTGCCTGACCTACTGAGCTAAACTCATTGGTCCATCAAGCTCAGTGTAGTCTACACTGACTGGCAGTGGCTCTCCAGAGTTTCTGGCAGGGGACATTCTTAGACCTACCTGAAGATGCCAGAGATTAAACCTTGGACCTTCTTCACACAATGGAGGTGCTCTGCCAGTGAGTTGTGGACTCCCCCCCCCCCCAGCATGCCCACACAGCAAATTTGAGAGCAGTGTGACTTGTTAAGGGCTCCACACAGTATTTCCATAAGGATCACTGGCAAAGAGTTCTTAGCACCCTCTGATTTGGGGGATGGGGAAGGAATTCATGACATTCAAGTCAGTTTCAAAACTGCCGAAATTGGAAGTGCATTAAATAAGGTGCAGGTCTGTTTGCATCCCATGCCCATCACACCACAATGGAATCCAAAATTTTAACAGAAGAGTTTTGGGTCCTGAAATGTAAAGAAATCACGTTCTCTAGCAAGTTTCTAGTCACCATAGATTCACTGAAAATAAATGGGATACATTTTGCAATCAGAATAGTGAAGTTGTGTCATATAATTTTGCATAATATAGTATGCAAATGAACCATACTTCTATAACCACAAGTTAGAATTAGGGGGTGTTGGCACAAATTGGAATGAGTTGAATGTCTCTGCTAACTGATTTTATCTGTCTGTGAGGATGTAACACATGGAGAGCTTCATGCAACTAGAACTTGCTTGAAGAAGTTGCCTCAGATACAGTCTCCATTCTGCATGTGACTGTTTCAGTTCCACAGTGAGGCCTATGAATGCAATTCCCCAAATATTCTGTCTCAAGTTTAGTTCCTAAACATGCAGGTCACATGATCATTACACATTTTTTCCTGTGCTACCCTTCTCCCCAATTCTAGACAGGTGGCATCTGGTTCTTTAATCCGTATTAGGAAAAGCACTCTGCACATGCTTCCTCTTCTCTTATGTTGCTTCCCACATTCCAAGTTCCGAAGCTAAGCAGGGTCTCAAGCAGAATAAGTCTGGTTCTGATAAATGCTGCCCAGTGACCAGCAATTTCCTACCCAAAAGTCCAACCCAAAGGACTTTCCCTGTTCATGCAAAAATGCATTTTGCTCATCTTCTAACTGCAAAGAAATGGCAACCTCAAAGCAATGCAGATGGCAAGCAAGTCTCATGCTGCTGGATGCCGCCCCTAGTTTAATGGGGTGACATGCTTTCTCCAGGCAGAGCACATCCACCACCCCCACTCCCGGCAATGCCCATCTGCTTTGCTTCTTGCTGCCCATGCTGAAGTAGACGTAACAGACACACGGTTGTCCTTGACTGCTTCTGTTGTGAAGGAGCAAGGGACTCCGGAAGTCACTTTGTCTGGGAGGCTCTGCTGGAGATTTATGAAGGTGTCCTTAAAATGGTGACTGTGGGTAAGATGTGGCACACACACCCTCTCCCAAAAGTCCTTTGTAATTCTAATAGCCACCCATTTCTCCTTTTTCATACCAACGCCATGGCCGCCTCCTCCTCCTCCTCCTCCTCCTCCTCCTCCTCCTCCTCCTCCTCTCACCTTATCCTTAGTTCACCTCAGATTCAAGCAGCTGAGATTGAATAAAGGAATGGGATGAAATAAAGGACTCGGTTTTTAGCTGATTTCCTCTTCTCCTCTGTGCCCTCCTGGACACACATACAAACCCTCCACAAACATTTTACTGTGTACATAATGAACTCATCCAAATGGCATTCTCTCCCCCGCCCGCCCCCTGCTTCCCAATTAACATGTAGCACAAGCCAGCAGGAACTTATCCCACATCAGCACCATTCATAGTGTGCAAAATCCATCCCTTCAGGATGGCTGCTCTCCTTCTCCTTAACCATAGGGCCACCTCCATGTGCCATTCAAAAATCCTCCTACCTAAGAGGGATAGGAATGTGGCTCTGTGCAGGCACCCTTCTTCCAGCATGTCACCCTCATTCACCATTTTTTGATAAAGCAGATAGGAACAAACCTTTCATAATGAAAGTTACCTCTGCCCACGTACCTCTCCCTCAGCACTGGGCAGCTACAGGGTAACCCTGCTCTCTTAGAATTCAGGAGCAAGATTTCAGTCCAAAGCACATGCCAAGGACTGAACCCCAGAACCTTTCTGTTTCTTGAAATTAAGCACTGCCCCCAACCTCCGATGACACTTGTGCCCCACCATGCTGAGGGCAACCCGTTAGCCATCTGTTGTAGCCTGCCAGCCAGGTGCTTGACAATCCCCCTCTTTCTGCAGTTCCAGGACAGACAGCAAAACAGGAAGCTTATGGAGCCCCCAGTGGGCATTTAGCTGGGTGGGTGACACTGTGCAGCTCTATGATGGCATGCAAAGCCCAACGGCAGGACTGAGAGTATGTCCTATGGGGAGAGGGAAAGAACAAGGTGCAAAATTTGATCTTGTGTTCAGAAACCAGCAAGCAGGTTCTTAGTCCTTACTGTTGTGAAGATGAGCCAGAAGTGACACAGGCAAAGTCTGTTTAAATCCCAGGAGTTGGGAGAATCTGAGCTCAATAGTCAGGGGTGTGGCTTTGGTGCTGTACGTGTAGATCCATGTCCCTTTCTTTCATTTCCATAATTTATACAGAACCCAGCTTTACTTTACAAATGTGTGTTAGCTTGGGACAGAAATCCCAGTGTTTGGGGGATGCCCATGTTTCCTCCTTCATAGAGGGCAGTCCTCTAATTTGAAAGTGCCCTCTGCATTGTGTGTGTGTGTGTGTGTGTGTGTGTGTGTGTGTGTGTGCGCGTGCAGTTTGGTCCAAGTCCATTTTATATATAAAGAAGCATAAGGGCAGGGGCCTTGAAGGAGAGAGAGCAGGAGAGGCCGTGAAGCTGTCTGCCAACAGTACTGACAGCAAACTGAACTGGACACAGACTTTCGCACTTGCATTTCTATCTAAATTGCAGATTATTATTTTCTTAATGTGCATCTATTAACATATGGCCATTTTATGCAAATCTGTGTCCTCCTTCTGACAATTTATCTCCACTTCCTTGGTGATGTGTAAGTGGCCACCTTAAAGTGTTTTATTTCAAATCTTCCTTCCCAGCAGTTAATCAAGCCCAGGGATCATTGCCCAGGTTTCAGACATTGGTTGCTGACAGCAACAGTTACAGCCAACACAGTGCAAACCTGTTGTTGGCTTGAGTGATTTGTGCAAACACGGAAGGATGCAAACGGTCTTCATACGGATGGTCTATGATTTAGTTTCCCTGTGGTGACTTTAGCAATCTGGGTGCACAACGTGATCGCCGTCTTCCTCACTCCCCGAGGTGTTCATAAGCCATCTTTTGGCAAATGGCACACAGCTAATTTGCACCACTTTATTGGCCCTATCCATAAGCTAAGATCAAAGAACAGAAGAACAGGATTCATTTAACAAGGGGTGTGCAGATGCCAGAAGGGAATGAAAAAGTTAATCTGGCAGCTGGCTCTGTAGGGAAAAGACTCATGCTGCCAGAGAACTTGCAGGTTTTGAGTGGAGCAGAAGCCTCCTTGGAAAAGTCCTTCTCCCCACCTCCCCTAATTTCTATTGTCTGCTCAAGGCAATGGCCAAGATAATATTTAAGTCATTTTTACAGCTTGGAAATGTGATTTAGCTCTGTAATAACACCAGGCCTGAGGCCTCTGTGGTGAGCCCTGGCTTGGTCCCTTAAGCCGCTGTGGAAGTGCTGCCCATTACTCAGATGCTTATGAAAGAGGGAACTGAACTGTGCACAATCTTTAAAGGCTCTAGAGTGGTGGTGTAGCAAATGGGCCCTAGGGCAGGTAAAGTGAAATGGACTTATCCTTACAGCACAAAACTTGTGCTTCCACCAGAGGTGATCAGCAGCAAGGCTTTCAGGCCGTTTTATTTTCACATGGGCCCACATCAGAGGCATTTTTGCTTGCGGTGCTATCCAGAATTGTTATGGTCACAAAGATGTCACATTTGAAGGGCAGTGAAGGGAGGGATGTCCTGCATTTGGGCTGTGAGTCTTTATTAAAGCTGAGTTTTAATGGAAACCTTTGGTCCCATTTTACCAAATCTCCAGTCTAAATCTCCAGATCGATTTGATTGTCATAGCTGAGGTTTGAAGACTTGCCCAAGGAAAGTTCAGCTGGCTAGAGACACTGAGATGGGGAGACATGGAGGGGCTGAATTTGCGGGAGGTAGTTGGTACCTAGTTCAGATCTTACCTCAGCCATGGACTCACCAGGTAGCCACTCTCAGTTAGCCTCCTTCCCCCAATACCTCACCCTAGATTATAAGAGTTGGGACTAAGGCCATTCCCTCCCTCCAGTGTCCCAGAGGTGAAAACAGGGACATTGTTTTTGAGGGCTTGTAACATCCTCACACCCGTTATCGCTTCCTGTCCCTTCATTTCACAAGATGGGCCCTGGATCTTTTTCTATGCACCCCAAATGTTTCTGGTGGACTATTGATTGGGGAGGAGAATTGAACTGAGGAAACATTTGGGTTACCCAGTCAGATTGAATTTGGGGAAAGGAGACAGTGGACAGTGCCAGCCAGCATGGCCAATGGCCAGGGATATTGGGAGTTGTAGTCTGAAAACATCTGGAGGGTGGTTTTGCTTGTGGAAGACAGAAGAAAAAGAAAGAAGGCAAATTTCTGCCTTTCCCAACCTGGTGCCCTCCAGATGTTTTGGACTACAACTCCCATCAGCTCCAGCCAGCTGTGGTAGCTGAGGCTGATGGAGGTTGGGGGTCTAAAACATCTGGAGGACTCCACATTGCCAAAAACTGTTGTTTTATTCAGTTACTCACTCTGAGATGAACCTGCTTAAGACTGGAGCAAATAGAAACAGGACAAGATTCATTAGTAGTGATTTCTCTTGTTCAGGAACAGGGACGATTGATTTTTAGTTCCTGGGCCAGAAAGTAGACATTCTAGTAAGAGAATCTATTTTATAAGCACCATTTCAGACAAATTAGCAATTTTTTGCCAAATACTTTGTTAGAACCTATTCCCCTGAGGGTGATGGACTGATTCCTTTAATTAGAGCCGAACATGCAAGCTGATGCAAAGCTTGTTAATGTGGGTGGAAAGGGGACCTCTGAGCCAGCAGGCAACAGCCTCCCAACCAAAACAGAAGGACGTCAACAGTGAGTGGTGGGTGCAGAGTCCAAGAGTGGCACCCTGCTGGAAAAATGGCCCTTTGCAAAGCGACATGGGTAAACTGACAGATTGCTGCCCCGAGGACCTTGCAATCTGGAAATGTGACAGTGGAGGAGGCAATGAAGGAAGGCAAGCAAAGGCTGGGGGAAGCAGCAGCAACAGGGAGCTAGTGGAGTTACATGCAGAGGAAGGAGCTTTGTGCATACTGGGGAGGAGATGTCCTGGAAGAAGTTTAAAAGGAGGCATTTAAACGGAGTCTGTTCTGGGAGGAGCAGGCAGGATCATTGAAGAGAGCAGGGCATGGCTGGGTGGCTTAGAGGGGGAGAGGGGGAAGGTGGCAACACTGTGCCGCAAATTGCCTTTAGCCAGGCAGTGGGGAAGGCAGACACTCTCATCAGGGTGCCTACCTATTTCTTCCTACTCTCTCTCTCTCTCTCTCTCTCTCTCTCTCTCTCTCTCTCTGTGTGTGTGTGTGTGTAAACTGATATAGCATAAGGTGCTATCAGTCTCCAGCATGCACACTCGCTCTCTCCCTCTCTCAGAAATAGGGATGCATGAAAGCTGGTTTCTCTCTGGTTCTCATTCTCCCACCCTTTCACTTCAAGTCTCCGCATTTCCATATCAGTTTGCATATTTTTTTTAAAAAAATAATAACCCTCATGCAAATTAACCAGCATCTTTTAGTTCCCATTTCCCCTGATATACACATTTTCCTATGCAATTTTGCATAATATACACAATTTTGCAAAGTGATTTCCTCTGAGAGAATGAATTTTTGAATCTTATTTTCTCTTACATTTTGAATGCACACTCTATGCTGCTATATGCATTTTTGTCCATTTTGCTCAGCTGGAGAACAGCACCACAAAATTTGGAGAAGTGCCAATTTCAAAGGGTGGCATATTGCATATTGTTTGGGAAAGTGTGGATTAGGGTAGGTTTGCCTTTAAATGTGAACTGCATCAAATTCCTCCACCAAACCTCAGAAGTAAAATACAAGGCTGCTTCTACAATGCCCTACCTCCCCCCCCCCAAAAAAAACCCGTGGAGCCTTGAAAATCTCTGTGCTTGGTGCTTTCCTCTTTTAGAAATCAACTTCTTGGGAAAGGGTTGGAGTGCATTCTAAACCCCCCACCACCTTGGCTGCTGGCTCCAGCTACACCCACCCATGGCTTGCTGGAGGCCTAAGATTATGGTGCCTCTGGCCCCATTTGCTGCTCAGTAGTTTTCAGAGCAGTTTCCTCTGTCCTTTCGAGAACAAAAGGCCAGGCTGCCAGGGGGGCTTTGTCCTCTCAAAGTGGCAGGGGGACAAGGTGGTTCGGCATCCATCCCCATCCATCATTCCTTCCCACGGCCTCTGCGTGACACCAGGTCCAAATAAATGGCAGAGGTGGGCCCAGGATTTTTGTGTGTACCTTTGTCACTAAGGCACTCTGGAGAGTGCTTTCAGCCCTTGCTAAAAAACCCATAAAGTTGGCACGCTATTATTCTCCATGTGGGAGCCCCACAGAGAAGAGTGCAAAAAAGAATTCTCTGAATAGCAAAGTGCACGAGGAAGGCGGGAAACCCTTTTATATCCACACCTCCACTTCCAAGAAGGAAACAAGGACCCCCACAGCCCCGAGAGGAGGAAAGCAAATGAGAGCGAGAGAGGGGCGGTCAGGTTCCAGCTCTTGAGCGAGTGAATAGAGATCAGAAAACTTAGCAACAGAACTGCAGGTCATGTTCTTACGCCTCTCATTTCTGCAGAAAAGGTCACGGCACAGGGAACAGAAAGCTGCCACGATGGCATCTTGACATTTAGAGCTTCCTGGCAGGTTCCACTAAGCGATGCCTGGAAGTAGACAAAGGCAGCCCAGCCCAGCCCACTTAGCTATAGCTTCAAATGGCTGGAGGGACATCCAGGCCAGGGGCCCAGCCTAGAGGTGGTGGCACTTTGGCACAGAAGCTTGGTCTTTGCAGCCAAGCTGGTGAAGGATCATCCCCACCTCGGTGTGGAATTGCCACCTGTTTCTTTGATAGCTCCGGAATTGGGCATCTGGCCATGTCTACGGAACATCTGTAAGCAGGCTCGTCGTTCATATTAGGAAGTGGTAACTAGCAGGGCAGCAGGCGCCTCTGATTGAGGTTCCTTTGGCTAATCTGCATTAAGCCATTGAAAAGTCCTCCCTGAATTTCCCCAGTTTGTAAGTGTGTGAGCTGATGCAGGATCCCCGGGTTCAAATCTCATCTTAAACTTCAATGCCCTTATCTAAGGCCCTGTTTCCTCAAGTTTCCCCAGATCTGGACACTCTTCACCCTCACAGGTCTCTTGCAAGGATGACTACATATGGGAAGCACTTTGAACCCACAGCAAATGGTGTGTGTGTGTGTGTGTGTGTGTGTGTGTGTGTGCAAAATAAAAGTAAGCTTTTAGGGGGCTTCCTATGGCTGCCTAGAACCATGAATGAATGCATAGTATGCCTGTTCATTTGCAGAAAAAATGGAAAACAAAAGGCAGGCATCTGGAGACTGCAGGCTTTGAAACCTCCAAATCTCTTGGGTGGGAGGGCTTTTGACTTCTCTCTTGGACTGCGTGGGTGCTAGTGTGTGTTCGCATGAGTGTTGTGTGTCTGTATGAATAGAGTGTGTGGGAAGGTGAAGTGCAAATGGGCACAACGCAAGTTCCACAATGAGTGCACCACCATCCGTGGCTCTCACTTGCTGCTAAAAAGCTTTCAGCATCCCTTGACCCTTCTGGAAAGGCTCTGCAGTCTTTAAGCTTTTTACAATGTCGGGGGTGCACCCTGCAGAACGGGAACAAAGTGACCTACAAACTCCTCACTGCCTGGCCTTGGTACAAATTCCGCTGTGCTCCCTTGCTGCTTTTACCGTAAGTGCAGCTTAGGAAGCCCCAGAGCTCAAAGGCTCTCAACTGCAGCCAGGAAGGTTGCTGCTTTTTGGCCCTTCAGAGCGGCCAGCGGGGATGGGAGCTGAGCTCCCGTGCTGGTTGCCCTTGGGAGAGCTCAGCTGCAACAGCAGGATGCAGCTGCAGTCATGCCGAGACTGCAAGACTGTGCCCGCTTGACCTTGGAGGAGTAAGCCCCGCTGAACTCATTGGGACTTACTCAGAGTAGGCATGTGCAGGATTGTGCTGTGAATCCCTTTTGTCTGCTGTTTGCATGCCAAAGGAGCAGCTGCTAAACTGGCACCCATCCATCTAGTTGGCTGTTCAGAGAAGACTTAAGTTCTAATCCACGATTATTTATTTTTAAAAGTAATGCTTTAAAAGTAAAGCTTAAGGCAGTGATGAGACAGCTGTAGCAGAAATGGACATGCGCATCCTATAACTAGATATGTGCTTTCTTTTTTCTTTTCCTTTTTCGAAGAACCTTGTATTCCTCCCGAATCCCAAAGAGTAGCTATGATCAAAAACAGTGACAGGCTCTAGGTAAGCGAATGGGCCACTGGCTAGTTTCTTGCTGGCCTCCTCACACCTGCTGGGAATCTTGCAGACCCTGTTAAGTAACAGGCTCCAAATTTACTGGCTTGCTTTTCACTTGGGATTGGGCTTTCCAATGGCAACTAAATATCTTGCTCCAGTGTAATTTTGGAATTAGAGCAATGCAGTTAGTGAGAGAGAGGGGAAGAAAATACCTTCTTACTTGCTTCCCTTTGCCCACCCCCTCATGTGAGATTTCTCAAGTGAGTTTTCATGTCTCCAGGCGATTTCACTTGTCTCTCTACATCTCAGGACCCACCCATATCTCACCCTTATGCATATTGTGAATCCCTTGTGCCTCCTTGCCTGTGTGACGTTCTTATCCAGCTACTGCTGTCGCACACTTGCTCCTCCCTAAATCCAGAGGTCCCCTTTGCTTTGAAAATTCATATAGGAGAGCTGCATCAATTGCATATAGGGACTCTCTGGATATATGGAGGGGAAAGCTTGGGACAGTAACAGTTAGAGGGGAGCACCATGTAGATGAAATCCACAGTAAGATGAGGTATGGAAAGCCCATAGTCTTCCTATTTCTTAGGACCATTGTGAGGCTAAATGTACACAAAACAGCCTTTGTCTGCATTCCATCCTTTCCCTAGGGCAGGGGTCTGCAACCTTTAAGACAAAAAGAGCCACTTGGACCCATTTCCGAAGAAAAAAACCTGGGAGCCGCAAAACCATTGCGACATTTAAAACAAATATATCTCCGGAGCCGCGATCTGACAGCGGGCAGGAAGGTGACTAATGCACGCACCGCCCCATGCGACGTCACAGCCAGTACAGCGCCCGCCACAGTGGGGAGTGTCGGGGCGCACAATGCGCTTCCTCCCCTCGCTAGTATCCGCCCCGGAGCCGAGGCAAAGGTGTAAAAGAGCCACATGCAGACCCCTGCCCTAGGGCATATTCTAATGTTTAAACTAGTGTGTTTTTCCTAGCAC
This sequence comes from Podarcis liolepis, assembly GCF_965112155.1. NCBI lineage: Eukaryota > Metazoa > Chordata > Lepidosauria > Squamata > Lacertidae > Podarcis > Podarcis liolepis. The sequence goes on along the minus strand of NC_139561.1, from coordinate 59,750,690 downwards.
CTATCCGGTTAGGGGCTTATCTGTGCTGCATACGTAGATCCATGCACACACATGGCAGAGTCTTCATCAACATTATTCTTGCATAATTCTTCTTCTTCATTCAAAGCATGCTGCCTACATTCTCCCAATCTTTTAAGGTGTTGTTGTAAGACTGGGAGGGGTTTGTGCAGGAGAAGGCTAATGGATCCAGAGGTCTTGCTGGAGTGTCTCTTAACAGTCCTGGGCAAAGTTGCCAGATGCATCATTTATTAGGGAGACTACAGGTGATGTGTTTCCATGGGAGTTAATTGTGCAGTGATTGCTTCTTGATACAGATCCACTGCTACTGGCCAGAAGCATTGCAACGCATGGCCTCTAAATACTAAGGTTCCATTTAGCTGTAAGGGCTACTAGCTATCCAGACATGTTGCCTCCACAAATTTCCCTTCTGCATTTCTCCAAACCACCCCAGTATGAGCAACCATCAGCTCTCCTTCAGGTGGGAGTGAGTGCCTAATAATAATACTGCCCTTCAGCAGAGGAACACAGGGTGGTTTATAATAGAAAAATACAAAAATGCTTAACATAGTAACAAATAACAACAACAACACACACCCCCGCAGTTTAAAAAGCCATAGATTGTTGTTGTTATTTATTATGTTTCTTCTGACAGTCAATTCCATTAGCTAATCATGTGTGGTGTGAAGAAGTCCTTCCAGCTTCCTTCTCTACTGCTAAGCATCTTCTCCATTCATGTGATGTGAATCTCCCTCTCCTTGCAGACAGCCCCTCCGCTCCAGTCAATGTCACAGTCAAGCTCCTGAAAGCCAACTCAGCTGTTGTGACCTGGGACGTCCTGGAAGAAGAGGTGGTCATAGGATTTGCCATCTCCCAGCAGGTAGGTAGCAAAATCCCTTCCCTTAAAACCGGACTTTTTGCAAGATCAGAATGGAGGTTCAATAAACAGCCAATGTTGTCTAACCTACCAGCAACTTTGTGCAGTTGAATCAGTAAAGAGGTTGTCTGGAAGCAACCTCAGATTCAGAATTGTTTCTTTGCATCTAGTCATCGGATCTTAAAACAAGAATTTAACAATGGGATGTACGTATCCTTATAAAAGTAGCACTAGTTAACAAAAAATAAAATAAATAATATTCTGACTATCCCTGGCAAATCACAGCATTCCCTTTCAGTTCCTATTTTTAACAGATGTAAAAATAGAAGATATACACAAACCTGAATAAATTTATATGAAACCTGAACAAACTGTTACAGTAATTAAGAAGCTGATGCAACTCACTGCCTAAAGAGTTTCCTTGTCAATCAAACTTCAGAAAGAAGCAATAACTTTCTCTTCCCTCCTTCCATTCAGACATTCCCCTGTCATCAGGATTTAAAGGTCTTCTGACACCTTGTCCTGCGAGCAAAAACGAGTTATTTCAAAGCAGCAAGCATATGATTGGGACCAGTGACATAGGAAGGGGGTGCGGTGGGGTGGTCTGCTCTGGGTGCCACAACTGAGGGGGGTGACAAATTGGAGAAAATAAGTATTTTAAAAATAAGCTTATTGTAGCACCTCTCTGAGATGTTGGCAGGGCTCCCCGAGTCCCAGATGCCACCCTCCTTGCCTTGGGACCTTCACCCCGCCCCCAACCCAGCTGGCCAATCGACTCCGGCTGGGGGCAGGGCGAAGGCAAGGAAAGGGCTGGTGCTGCCAAGGCTGACTTCCTTAGCCCTCCACCAGCAGTGGTTGGGGTTTTTTGGGTCGCTGTGGCGGCCTCTGCAGGCCGCTGCTTCCTGTTTCAACCACCCTGATAAGAGGAGAGGAGAGTGGTCGAAAGGAGTCACTAAACTGTGTCGCAATGAGCTCTTGCAAAAACATAGGACCAAAAGCAGCTGGGAGGCAGGTCCTTGAACCAGTGGCCTTAGCCTCTGCCAACAGCGGTTGGGCTCTGGGGCGCACGGGCACTGCGGACGACCTCCTGGGCTGCTAAGCCAAAGCTGTTTATGCACACAATGTTCAGTAAATGAACCAGAAAATAACACTTGCGACTCTTAGTATCTTATTTTTCCTTCTTTTAATAATTTGAATGGGGGGTGGTGGCAAAGAATTTTCCGCACCGGGTACCACCTGACCTTGCTATGCCTCTGATTGGGACAGGCTTTGGTTTAAACCATGGGACCTGCTGCTGCCATTTCTCATTTGGCCCTTTGGAATATGTGGGTGTTTGGCTTTCTCCCCCTGCAGAAGAAGGATGTCAGGATGCTGCGCTTCATCCAGGAGGTAAACACCACCACCCGCTCGTGCTCCCTCTGGGACCTGGAGGAGGACACCGAGTACATTGTGCACGTCCAGTCCATCAGCATCCAGGGCCAGAGTCCAGCCAGCGAACCAGTCCACTTCAAGACCCCCAGGGAAGCGGAGAAACTGGCTTCCAAAAACAAAGGCAAGTCAGGAGGAAGCTGTGGGCCCCGGGAGGTGGGAGACAAGCAGCACTGTTTGCAGGAGGGCAGCGAAGTAGAGCTGCAAGTGGCAAAGGGACCCCACTGAGCCACTGCTGTCAGCTGGGCTGGAGTACCAGAAAAAGGTGAGAGCCAGCAGGAGATAATTCTCATTTTGCGCACCCTGCCTCTTCCAGGAGGAGGGTGTCCACTGCTGTGGCCCCTTCCTCCAGGGCCCTCTGGCTGGTCAGATGAACATCCTTCTTTCAGCATAGCTGGGAAGTGGAAGCAAGCAGCTGGAAGGCCTAAACTGGGGCTGTGCAACATTTGCTGCTGCTGCCAACCCCTCTGCCCAAGAGGGAATGCATCAGCCCTGCCTTGCGACCTGCCAGGTCCATGATACAGCCCTTGGGTTACTGGGCCTTTTCAAGCACCTGCCCAGCTGGAACAAAAGGTGAATCTGCTACGTGCGTATTGGGGGATGGGTTCTGCATTGTGCGGATTTGTGCAAAAGGGCTAGGGAGGTATACACCCACATCAGGCACCACAGCAGCCTTTCCAGGTTTGCAAAAATCAGTTTGGTGGCTGGGAAAACAGCAAGGAGGAACAGAATAGTGTGTGGGGGCAGGGGGGGGGGCGGGATGACGGTGATTGACCTAGCACCCAGCAAGGCAGAAGGGGGTAGAAGTTGCTCATCACTCAAGTGTGAGAAAACCTTGGAGATTCTGAAATCCTCTGGGTTGTACCAAAATAAGGTTTACTCAGTGCAGACCCAGTAAAATGAAAGGATATGAATGACGTAGGGCCAGTTAGGACAGGATGACCACTCACAGCACTCAAAAAGAGGACACAGATCTGCTTTTGTTTGTTTATACACATGTAGAAATAATGACTATGAATTAAATAGAAGCACAGCATATCTTCTCATAGCTGGGGAGACCTTGACCAGGTTCCTTGTGAGGGAGGGGCTGAGGGTGCCATGGTTTGTTTCTCCAAGCTGAGAGGTGTCTATCTAAAAAGCCTCTGCAATGCCACAGGATGCTGCCGTCTGGGGCTGATGGAAGGTGTGGTCGAAAATGCCTGGACACCACCAGGTTGGCAAAGGCTGCTATCAGAGGCTCTGAGGTACATTGGGGGAAGCCACATGGTCCTCTCATCTAGGGGTACCTTGCATACTTGAAAGCCGTGCTTCACAAGTCAACTCTTTGCCCAATTCTTTGCTTAGGGTAACAAAAATCTGTGAGGGTAAGTTTGGAATGGAGCTAAGGTCTGCCTGCCATATCTCTTTCTCTCTCTTCCCCCATCCTATGCAGATGAGGTGACGATGAAGGAGATGGGAGAGAAAAACCAGCAGCTGCGAGCCGGGGAGATCCTCATCATTGTCGTGGTCTTGTTCATGTGGGCAGGTCAGTAAGAGTCCCCTAAATGCATGCAAAATAAATGCATGTATTGGGGGTTTTGGACAGAGAATTTTGTGCACACAAAAAGACCATGAAGACATATGCGCAGGTGGTCATAACTGGGCAGTTGTTTTCACAAGATCCCCGCCTGTGTGAGTTGGATGCTTTAAAAAGTACAAAAGGAGAGGCTGCTGCCCCAATTATGTTTCCAAACTGAACACAGATCAATCATCAGAGGAAAGAGGGCAGAGGGAGGGATGAATGAGGAAGAATATGCCGTTATTTGGGTTACATGTGCTTGGGTTTGACTATAATCAAGTATGGAGATTATTAGAATTTTACCAACTTTAGCCCAGCTTGCACACATGTATGGTTGTTATCTTTCTAGATTTTGTTGTGTTTCCAATGTGCTCTTATCCAGCTTGTTTCCTGGGGTGGATCTAAACACAGGGGGGAAAACGCTATTTAAAAAGTCAGAAGTTAGATTGTTAAAACAAAAGAAAAAAATCTCTATGGAAAATTGCGTTTTAAAATTTCCTGCTCTCTGTCGCCATCTGGTGCACATTCAAATAGCTATTTCTTTAGCTGAGAAACAGCTGAGTCCCTGGGGATGGGACTTGTTAGGAACTGAAATAACTTCAAAATAGCCACTCGCCTCCCTGGATAGTCCCCAGTGCCACAAGACTCTTTTGCCTTTACAGTGGTGACCCGCAAGACGAATGCCTCGCAAGACGGAAAACTCGCTAGACGAAAGAGTTTTCCGTTTTGGAGGTGCTTCGCAAAACGAATTTCCTATGGGCTTGCTTCGCAAGACGAAAATGTCTTGCCAGTTCCTGCGGGTTTTTTCCCCTCCCCCCCCTTTTTCTAAGCCGCTAAGCCGCTTATCAGCTGATCCGATAAGCTGATAAGCTGCTAAAAGCCATTAAAAGCCGCTAAAAGCGCTAATAGCGCTAATCCGCTAATCCTTCAATGGGCTTGCTTCGCAAGACGAAAAAACCGCTAGACGAAGAGAATCACAGAACGGATTCTTTTCGTCTTGCGAGGCACCACTGTATTTGTCCCATCAGAGGCTTGAAAATTGCCAGCCAGTCAAGATTTCTCACTACGGTATGTGCCTTCTCTGAAATACTGAAGAAGTCTAAAAAGACAAATCAAGTGTAAATCACCCTGTGTCTGCCTTGCAATCCGCTCCTGTTCCTCTGTGTTATTAGTATTTTTTACTAGAGTGCCTATTTAACTACCCCCTGTTAAAATGACAGAATTGTTAAAACAATAAATGGCCTGAAGCATTATTAGAGCATAAACCAGCGGAATGGCAGTAAGCCCCAATCCTCTTAAAATCTACTACCAGGAATCGAGGGGCAGGGCAGGCGTGGAGAGACAAAAAGAAAACTTTCCTGTAAGCAAAACTGCTCCCTCTGTTATAGAATCATAGAACTGTAGTTGTTAATGTATGACCAGTTTATGAGGAAGCAAGGATCCACACTGTACATTCAAAGCACATCTAACACACATGTAAAACACAGAACATCCTGCAAAGAACCCTGGGAATTTGATAAGTAGGAAATCGCGGGTCTGCAAGGAGGAACCACGCTACCCAGGTTTGAGGAAAGTGACGTGCTTTAAATGTGTGTTGAATGTAATTTGTGTTGAATCTAAGGTCTGCTTTTGGAATTAAGATTAGCTTGCAATACTGGGCATGCTGGGCTTTTCTTTTTAGACTTCTTAAGAGATGTCATAAGGAAAGACTGCATATGGAAGAGTTAGAGGGGCAACTCCCCACCATCCCATCATGGTTCCTGCTCTGTCAAAATAAATAAAAGTGTGCTAGTTTATAGTCTCCATAAATATTCAAGCCCCTTCTGCTATAATTCTGCAAGTTTGCCAGCAGGTTGTTGCCAGTGTGAGTCATTTGTAAGAACAGAAGGCTTGGACGTGCCTTGAACTCATATCCTCACATTTTTACCCCCTATAAACCCAGATGTGTGGTGTAGGTGAGGAAGCCTGTACTTCCTGCACATGCCCAGAGACTCCTGTTCTTTATTGTCTCTCTTCTTCCATCCGTATCAACTGCTCTGTATATTTAGGTGTATTTGCACATATTGACGAATAATTCCCCGAGCCAATGCAGAGTATTGTCTAAGGCCGTTTCCCATACAGTCACTGTTTACGGGTGGGATTCAGTCACATCAGGCTGCACAATTACAACTGATCTGGAGCTCTTGCGGAAAAAAACCTCCCCTCCACCTGGAAAGATTGGATGGGATAAGGAACATGATAGGGAAAGGCACTGGAATGAGGAGGATAACAAGGTGGATTATCATTCAATAGCTGCCGCCGCCTAATCTCTCTGCACACAAGCCAGGCTGAATGCTCATTAAGCAGGCTGCATGGAACCGACTTAAGGGGGTGAGCGATAAGCCCCCAGTTTAAATACTGCCTTGGCCATGAACAAATTCGGTAGCCTCAGGCATCTCTCACTCTCAACATCAGCCCACCTTCCATCTGCAGAATGGTCATAAATATAAGCAGTGCTTTTCTCCAGGGGATACTCAAAGGTGCACGGTACCGGCACTTTTCCCCATTGTTGTTAAAAAGTGTGACGCTTACTGTAACAACTTCATGGTGAGTACCGACACCTATTTTTCTAGGGGGAAAGCGCTGAATATCAGGCTGTTTTACCTCCTCAAAAATAAATAAATGATCCCTGAGCAAAACAGCTTACAAAGATCAATCATAAAAAGTCCTATTATTATTATTATTATTATTATTATTATTATTATTATTATTATTATTATTTTATTTACATTTACATTTCTATCCCACCTTTCCTTCCAAGGAGCTCAAGGCCAAGAAGCAGTGACTAGCCCAAGGTCCCTAGTGAGCTTCATGGCCGAGTGGGGATTTGAACCCTGGCCAATCTCCAAGCGGCAAGAGACTCCAGGGGGGCCTGCACTTACCCAGGGTGCAATGAGGGTCATTGGAGACTGCAGTGTCTTTAGGATATATGACTTTATTTACATATATATACAACCTGAGTATAGGATGGAGGGGCCCAAAGAACTGTATTTTAATATTTTGTTGGAAGCCATCCAGAGTGTCTGGGGAAGCCCAGCCAGATGGGTGGGGTATAAATTATTAATTAATTAATTAACACTTCCATAGATCTTGCCTCTCCTTTAGGTCTCCAGGGAAGCCCCAAGCCACAGCTTTGGGTTCAGCACAGAGCAAGACAAGCCTCTCTGTCCAGCTTCCAGCCCAGCCAAACTCACCCCCACACAGCCCCGCTTGGCCTATTGTTCTCCATACTAGGATGACCCTGGCATCCAGCCAGGAGAGGTGGGGAAAGGCCCACCCATTTGTTTCTATGACAAGGGAGCTCGCTGTTTTCAGCTGCAAATGCAGGATACTTAGCTGAGCAGCTAAGGCCATTACACTGACAAAGGGACTGGTCTGACCAGTTTAGGAAGCTTCCTCCCATAGCTTCCATCCCACCCCCCAAATAAAAGGACTTTTGCAGTAAGGAAAGTGATGAGAAAATGTGCTGGAAAGTGTGGAATAACAATTGCTTGTTGTGCTCTTGTATACCCCTCCCACAAACGGCTCACTTAAGAACGGATATCGCAAAACCTACTTGCCTACAAGTCAGGAGGCTCAGTAATGTTGAAGGTTTCAGGAAGGAGTCAGTCTGGGTGGTAGACATACAGTAGGCCCCTTCAGATCTGTAATGTTGTGTATGAGAGGCTAAAATCTATAAGAGGAAACCTGCCAGACCAGTTTGTTTGTCAAGATGATGGCCTGGGCTGCTCAGCCAAGTGCTCATCATCTGTATCTCAACAATGAGCTCTGTTGCCATGGAGACAAGTGGGGGGCTTTCCTCTCCTTCACTGGGCTGGATGTCACATCACCCTAGGATGAGAGGGTAGGGTTGCATATAACAATAAATTGGTCAGCTCGGTAAGATAGTCCAATGGGATTATTTTCATCATCTCCCCAGTATAGCAGAGGTCGAGGCCAAGAGAGAGGAAGAGGTGTTTGGACCACAGTGCTCTCACTCCCAGTTGTACTACAGCAACCCAGCTCCCTGCTAGCTTCACCTGTCCCTGGCATTTTGAAAGCAAGCTCTGAAGTGGCTCCTCTTCATCCCGCTTCTGCATTGCCTTCTCCTGCCAGCTGGGACTTGCCAAGCACGAGCTAATGCAAAAGGCAGCTCAGGCTTGTTTGCTTTCTGTGCTCAGCCCCCTAGCTCCATCGACAGCTGCTTTTGCCCCTTCTGCAGTATGAAACATTTATGAAAAGCAGAAACACTCTGCCAGGGAGCTTTGCAATTGCTTTCGCTGGAAGCACGGGGGAAGGAGGGCCGTTTCAGGTGAAGCAAGCAGGCCAGCAAATCAATGAGACAGCAAACAGGATAATTTACGTCCTTCTCTGGGGACGAATTTTGCCTCTCCCTTCCTACTCTCCAGCTTCCTGGCAAAAGGACTTTCTGGTTTCTTGTAGACAAGGGGTGCACAGAGGGGTACAAAACAAAGCTGTTGAACAGCCAGCCCTACAGAAGTAGCTTTGCAAGCTGACATATTCTGCAATAACTTATTAATTGCTTTATGTTGAGAGCTTAGGCAGAAGGAACAAATCTAAGGCTCCCCCTTCCATTCCTATCAGCCTTCCACTTATTTGGTATTATAGGGGTTTCCGAATGAGATGGTCTGGCTTCCAGGCTGGCTCGCCATCACTTCAATCCAGAGCTGATAGGCATCTGCATGAATTTCATGGGAGGGAACATGCTTATTGGAATGGAATACTTCCCTGGATAGCTCAGCTGGTAGAACACGAGACTCTTAATCTCAGGGTTGTGGGTTTGAGCCCCTGCATTGCAGGGGGTTGGACCAGATGACCCTCGTGGTCCCTTCCAACGTTAGGATTCTCTGATTCTCTGAACACAATACTCCACTTTTGCAGGGATGTTTTGAGCTGATCCTACACAATCTTGGTGCAACCTGGTCTTGGACTACAGCTCCCATCAGTCCTAGCATCATGTGACGCCTGTTGGGACTGATGGGAATTGTAGGCCAAAACCTCTGACCTGATGCAGCAGGGTGAGGAAGGCTGCTCTAACCCTTGAACTGAGTTGCAGGGCTGATGATTTGGCCATGTTAATCTCTCCAAAAAAGCCTTCCTCAAAGAGGAGAACCAGCACCAAGGCCTCGGTTACAAGCACAAGGCAGCATTTCCTCTTCAATCTAGTCTTTATCAAGAGCGTAGAAACGTGTCCTCTTTTCGGAGCGTGTTACGGGGGCAGAGATGGGTCATTTGCACTGCTGCCCTTTCCTGCTACAGCCGTCACATCGTGTTTGCAACGCGCAAGCAGAAAGCCTGCCAATTCAAGCACACTAAAGCACGGAGGCTGTTGTGGGAAATGCTGCCATCCCCTCCGTTTGTCACCGGTGCCCAGCCTGGATTCTGAGATGAAGGAATTTTCCACTGCCCTCCTCTTCCCCACCACCCTTGTGTGTGTGCCCTGCCAAACAAACACCTGCTTTTTGCTTGCTAGCAGACAGGGCTGCCTTCCAGCCCCTTCACACAAGTGACACTCCAAAACTACTTTGCTTAAAACAGAATTGTGTAACCTTTGAGGTCAGCCAGCCCACCCTTTGACTTGCCACCTGAAATAATTCCTCCGGAGGTTATACGTATAACAGGTAGGCAGTGGACTACAACTCCCATCATCCCCAGAAAGCACGGCCTATAATCAGGGGTGGCTAGGAGGGCAAACATATTGGCTACTACTAGTCTATCCCGATGGGCAACTCACTGGTGCGAGCTGAGCAACTATAGGTAAAGGTAAAGGGACCCCTGACCATTAGGTCCAGTCGTGGCCGACTCTGGGGTTGTGGCACTCATCTCGCTTTATTGGCCGAGGGAACCGGCGTACAGCTTCCGGGTCATGTGGCCAGCATGACTAAGCCGCTTCTGGTGAACCAGAGCAGTGCCCGGAAATGCCGTTTACCTTCCCGCCGGAGCGGTATCTATTTATCTACTTGCACTTTGACGTGCTTTCAAACTGCTAGGTTGGCAGGAGCAAGGACCGAGCAATGGGAGCTCATGCCGTTGCGGGGATTCGAACCGCCGACCTTCTGATTGGCAAGTCCTAGGCTCTGTGATTTAACCCACAGGCGCCACCCGCGTCCCTGAGCAACTATAGATATTAGCTATTTGGAGAGCCTTTGCTGTATTATCCTTGTGGCCATGAAGCCTCTGTTGCTATTGGTTGAGCTGCTGTGAGGCCATGGAACGTTCATATTTGCTGTGTTTTGGTTGGTTTTAATCTGCCAATAATTAACTTTATCAGAAATGTTGACAGAACCCTAAAGACTCCACAAAACAGCCTGAGATAGAGGGAGTGAATAATTTCCCTCATATTCACTCCCTCTAATGCGGCTGATATTTTATAACACTTCCGTCACCATCATGCCTGTCCCAGTTATTTTGTTTTCAGTTGATGGGGAGGAATAATGTTTGTTTCTTCAGTTGTGATATAAAAATATGTACAAATGCCAATAATAGACCTTGACAGAATAACACTAAAGAGACAGCCAGAGAAGGTCTAAAGCAGCCTTCGCCAACCTTGTGCCCTCCCAGTGTTTTGGACTACAGTCCCCTTCAGCCCTAGCATCATATGGCTGTGCTGCTGTGGCTGTTGGGAGTTGTAGTTCAAAACATCTGGTGGGCACCAGGTTGGGGGAGATAGGTCTACATTTTTAATGAGGAGACAACTAAGGAGTGACATGGAGCATTCTGCACAAATACAGTTCCATGTAGTTAAACTTCATGTCGGATTGGGGTGAGATGGGAGCTGGCAGGCGCTACCTTTTTATTTCCAGCTGCACTCCCTTGCAGACCTTGGCCTGGTTAAGGGAGCTGAGTCAGCCGCAGCTCCTTGGGCAGGGCCCCAGGCGGTTCACGGTTTGCCGCAGGAACAAATGGTGTTCAGGCGATACTCCTGGTTGCCCTTCTGGAAGGCAGAGGGACCTGTGATGCTTTTTCTCCCCCTCAGGGGTGATCGCCCTGTTCTGCAGGCAGTACGACATCATCAAAGACAACGAACCAAATAACAACAAGGAGAAAACCAAGAGCACCTCAGAAAACAGCACCCCCGAACACCAGAGCGGGGGCCTCCTGCGTAGCAAGGTGAGAAGGGCCAGGAATTTGGGGGGGGAGAGGCAAGGCAACCAACCTCTCTAAAAGTAGCCTTTGCTTTGACTGGAGCTGAAAGTCCATGTTCTGCCTCTGAACACGCAGCCACCCCAGTGATGCCCACGGGCACCATGGCAGACTCAAAAATACCCTGGTGGCTGCCAAGGTCCCATGCCCCTCCTGGTTTTTTTATTTTAAATTGAGTTTAAAGTTTTACTTTTAAATTGAGATGTATGCACCTTGGTGTGTGTGTGTGTGTGTGTGTGTGTGTGTGTGTGTGTGTCTGCTTCCTGCTTTTTTGTCTTTGTTTAATTTGCTTGGGGCGATAGTCGCACTATGTGAGATCTCAATATCTTGCGAGATTTCAGTGAGATCTCTCAAGATCTTTCTGGAAATCAACACTGATGTTGGCAGAGGTGGCGGAGCGAGCAGTGTGCCCACAGGGGAGCTGCTTCAGGGGTTTCTGCCACCCAAGGTGGCTCCTTCACCCTGCCTCATGGGTGGGCCAGACCTAAGCCACAGCAAAACCTTACCCATAACAACCAGGTGATAATCAACAGCCCATCCCCCCACCAAAACACCCGTTGGATCCTTCTCCATCTCTCTAAAGTAAAAACCATATTTAGAGTAGGGCTTGCAGTATGTCAAGTGCATGATGTGTTGAGAGAACCCACAGTTGTTGCAGCAGCCATCAAGTCCTGAGTTAGTCCAGACATGGCAGTATTGACATGGATATTGAAGACCCCCAAAGCTAGTGTCCTGGGGATTCTCCACACCACACCAGAGACCACTTCTGGCCGCTCAGCCAGGGAGGCAGCTGGGCGGACACCAACAAGAACACTGTCCTGTCCCTGCAGCCCAATACAATATACAAACCCTCATATCCAGCTCCTAGGTGGACTGGCCAATATGTGCCAAGTCAGTTATCTCAGTTCGGTGCTTCTGTAGGCACTGGCCAGAACCCTGGAGGGGTTAACATTTCCCTGAACAATCAGTTCAAAGGCTTCTGGCACCGTTTCCATTTTATTTCTGGAAAGAACAGAGCTAGAGAGACACTCAGGTTTTCAAAAACAGAAAGCGAGACTCAAGGAAGGAGCTTGGAATATCCACCAGGTAGTGTGGGGGATGCTGTCAAAGGCCAATGCCAACTAAGGGTTTGCCTCTAATGGACCAAACTTCATAAAATCTTCTTCACCTCTACTAATCGTGATGATGCTTCCAGCTTCCCTGTGCCGTAGCCATTTGCCCTTGCCAGCCATGACCCTGCATCAACTTTTGACAAACCTCCTTCATGTTCTGCTAACTCTGCTGTTGAAGGAATTATTCATGCCACAGCAACAGTCTCTTCAGTAGCAGAAAAAGTCACTTAAGGACACATAAGGGCCCCCCACCATGTTGGAAAACCTCAGTGTGTTAATCAAAGGGACAATGACAATTGCACAACTCCAGGTGTTTCCAAAGAAGAAGAAGAAGAAGAGTTTGGATTTGATATCCCGCCTTTCACTCCCCTTCAGGAGTCTCAAAGCGGCTAACATTCTCCTTTCCCTTCCTCCCCCACAACAAACACTCTGTGAGGTGAGTGGGGCTGAGAGACTTCACAGAAGTGTGACTGGCCCAAGGTCACCCAGCAGCTGCATGTGGAGGAGTGGAGACACGAACCCGGTTTCCCAGATTACGTGACTACCGCTCTTAACCACTACACCACACTGGCTCTCAAAGGAAGTCAGAAAGGGAGATACTTTCTCAGGGCAGCTCCAAGGGGGTCACATGAATGCCCCATTGACGCAACTGGTGAGCTTCACCCAGTCTTTCTGGTCTGGTGCTAAAATGCTGAATCGAGAGTTTTTTTATTGATGGCATTTTGGCATTTTTATTGATGGCATTTTTATTGATGGCTTGACTGTATGTTGTAAAGCTGCCCTGGGAAAGAAAAATCTTCAGAACAGGAGAGTATAAATCTATTAACAAATAACACTTATAAGTCTTTGGAAGAGTCTCTCTCTCTCTCACCCACCAAGAGAGAAATAGGAGAAATACTCCTTCAAAGATGGTGCCTGCTGAGATGCATGCAACATCCCAAAACAATAGAAACACCTTTTCTTCAGAATTAGAGTTATTAACTATAGCGGCCTTCCCCAGTTAATTTTGGACCACAACTTCCATCAGAATTGCTGGAGGGCACCAGGTTGGCAAACACTGATTTATACAGATTTAGTGTGAAAGGTGGATTGATTGCTTATTCCTTGTATTTCAGATAGAAGTGAAATACAGACCATCTGTTTAATCCTAGCTTCACCTCCAGCCCTCAGACTACAGATTTTCCATTTCTCCCAGGGTGTATTGACTTCACATTCCTGGGTACCTTATATTTCTCTCTTTTTCTCTCTCTCTCTCCTCTAGTTTCCAAAAAACAAGCCCTCAGTGAATATCATTGAAGCATGACAGCCTGATGGATGGACTCCGTTTCTCCTTCTCTGTCTCTTTCCCTCCCTCCCTCCAAGATTTGGCAACTGGGGAAGTGAAAGGTTTTCAGAGCTGTTTGGAAAGAGTTCTGTTCAGCTGCTGCAGACTGTAGCACAAGCCTTTCCTTCCATACCCTGGAGGAAAAAACCCAACAAGCCCATCTCCATGTGGGAAAGAAAAGAAACTCGGTAATGTACTGAGCTACAGCATACTTTGAACTAGGCTGTGTCCCACACACCAACAAATGGGCATTTGCTGGTGGGGCTAGGAGGAGCGTCATCTTTCACCTTGACCGTCTGTCTCTGTCTTGTCCTGAAACATTCGTCTCTTGGGAAATGCTCCGGCTCATTCCTGGTTTGCTTTCTTCTTACCACAGCTCAGTTTTTCAGTAGGAAATGCTATCCTGGATTCCAGACACAACTGCCTCCATCTCTTCGTGACAACGCTGGAGAACGCTCTGTCCCCTCTGACCACAGACCAAACCAGTGACTTTGGCTAGGAATCCCACGCAGACGTCTTGCCATTTGTGCTTTAAGTAGAAACAACTGTTTGCAGGCATTCAATTTTGTGTCTTTAATACAGTCTCTGGCAATCTGGTGCCTACCAGCTATTTTGGACTACAAGTCCCATCAGTCCCAGCTAGCCAACAAAGTGAGCTGTCGTCCCAAACAGCTGGTGGGCATTAGGTTAGTGAAGGCTGCTTTAAACAAAGAGATAAAGAAACCAGAAGCACACATTTTTCCACCTGGACTCTCAGGACTCCGCTAGCTGCTTATTATAAGTTACTTTGAGCAGTTGTGAGTTTCTTATTTCCTCCCAAGTTTTGGTGTATATTTAATGTTGTTTCTCCAACTGGATAACCAACAGAGAATGCAAAAAAAACCCCACACAAAAACCTAACCCCAAATCTTCCAGTTCTGTAGAACAACAAAGAGATCTGACGATGACTATAGACAAGAATGGTGGAAACATCTGGTGTTTTTCTCCCAGGGTGAACCTCATCTAGGCTGCAAACTTGTTTTGGTTTTATTCCACTTTATTGTCATGGCTTTTCCAAAGAATCCTGGGAATACTAGTTTGGTGAGGAGCTGGAGATTATACAAATTCAGAAGAACCTTGCTGAGCCAGGCCTGAGGTGCGGTCTTGGGGGTGGGGAACCTGTGGCCCTCTAGATGCTACTGACTACAACTCCCACCATCCCTGACGGATGGCCAGGCTGGCTGCAGGGGCTGATGGGATCTGCCATCAGCCAACAGGTCCCAAGCCCCTGGGCTACCTAGTTGGGAATTCATTTTCCAGTTGTGGGCAGCCCGGAGCCTATTAAGAAGCCCACAAGCAGGGCACAACTGTGGTGGTGGCCCTCCTCTCTTGCTGGCCCCTTGTAGCTAGTCCTGCCTGTGGACATGGGGGATTGATTTTATGCCTGTAAAGCTAATCACCACTGACAGCTTGGCCCCTCCATGGATTCCCCCAGTCCTTAACTAAGGGGATGAAAGCTGGTGACCACCATTAGCAGATGCCTGGAGTGAATTATCCTCTGTGTGAAGAAGCCCTGCTTTCTTTCCCCTGTGCTAAAATCACTGTCACTTTTATTGGATGACCCTCTAGTTTTAGTGCAGAGAATTATCTGCTGCCGATGCCAAGGCCCATCATCACCAAAATTGATAGATGCCAACTACGATTCCCAGGGGTTCCCTGGAAAGCAGGAAATGGCTGTGAAACCTGTTGTAATCTGCTCTTCGGATCTGTGCTTATCAAACCATTTCTTCTTAGCCGGGTCTGATGTAATTCGCCCACAGTGTGCCAAAGCAGCTACACTTCGATCCTTGAAAACAAACACACACACCAATTTAATTCGCATTGTGCCAAGATTGCTTGATGCAAAGTCAAGCACCTTTGTATAGGGGAGCCTCGCACCAACACAGGATGGCTGCTCTGCAAGTCATCCCAGCAACTTTGTCAGTGCAGGGGTGGATTTGGAGCTCTCAAATTTCAGTGGCACCCTGTGCAATGCTAAAATTTGGCACCCCCCACCTCTTGCACTCATTTCTATGGTACTGTTGTGGCATCCCTTGAAGTGCAGTGTCCAGGGCGACTGCACTGCTTTTCAGTGCATGAGAGGCCACAGAGGCCAAAGGCTCTCAGACAGGAGCTGAAATTGGTTGGAGAGGGAAAAACTCCATGTAGAAACTCACTCCAACTGTCCAGCAAAAGCTCAAGGTGGTTCGTCCTCCTTTATGGATGCTGTTGGATTTAGGGGGTGGGCTGTGGTTGTTTTTAAGGGGGCTGTAAATTATGAATTTTGTCATTACTTAGCATCACTGCCTTATTGTGTCTTATCAACGAGACTTACTTTTTTTAATCCCTTAAAAATGTCTTCTACAAAATCAAAATGTCAGAATCATCAATTTGGTTCACTTACTTGAACCTGACCTTTCCTTTCTCAGAGCAGTATTTTGGCCTCACAGCAACCCTGTGAGGTAGGTTAAGCTGTGACACACCCAAGGCCGCCAAGTATCCTTCATTGCTGAGCAAGGATTTGAATGTGATATGCACCAGGAATGTGTGCATGATCAATGCATGTAGCAGGGGGAGCTAGACTAAAAAACCAGGCACAGTTCTTGTGTGTAGGAAGCCATACGTGTTCACCAACTGGAATTTCAAAAAACTTGCCTCATTTTGAGTTGGAGCTCTGACCCCAAACCCATCTTATGTGCTGTAGGGTAGTCATCTCACCCACAGTATAACAAGGGCAAGGCATATCCTAGATTCTCTTTTCCATTATTTCTTTCTTGCCCCAAGGGTTAATCAAATTGCCAGATTCCTGCCTTGGTCTTTCCTGACAGAAAGGTGGGAGAAGTGGTGGACAATTTTCTGCAATTAATAAGTTTTTCATGGTTGAAAATGGACAGATCTGTGCATATGGCAATGCTGTGGAAGGTGATAAGGGAGGAGCAGGGGGAAGATTCCCCTGTTGTGCTTCAGTATTAGGCCCTCTGCATGTTGCTCCAGGAAGCCTTGCATCCACGCTGGGAGAAGAGATGGGCTTCTGATTGCTCAATCAAAATGCCAAGTTGGCTTGGCCTGAGGTTTAATTCCTCCTCTGCTGAGCTCAATAACTGGCCTATCAGGGGAGTTCGGTTCCACAGTTGGCCTGGTTCACACATAACACTAAGCCACAATTTATTAAACTATACATTATTAACCATGGTTTTTGCTTGACCATCCTAATCTTGCCAAGCAACTTAATGATGGTCAACTACCAGCAAACCGTGGATGTTGGCTTACAAGCCTTGAATAGTTTTAACCATGGCTTTGGTGCTATGTGCACACCCAGGACCCGTCCTTAATCATGGTTTGCTTTGCCCCATCATTCAGACATGTGGCAAGTTACAAAGGCGTGAGGCAAGAGCGGGTGGAAAACATACTAAACTTTGAAGAAACAAATCATGGTTTGAAGGATCATCTGTGGGTTAACTCACAGTTAACTGTTTCTTAAACAAACAATGGATTAGTGTTTTATGTGCAAACTAGCCGGGAGGGAGGGAGAAGGGCTTGTATGCATAGTGATTACCAGACAGAGCTGTGACCACAGGTTGGGGTGCCACTGTCTTCCCTGGCCCTGCTCCTGTGCATGTAACAATAATCCTTCCCCCACTCCACGTGCCCAAATTAATAAGGGATGTATTATTTCTTGGCACATTGATAAAGCCATGGAATCCGTTCCACTTGCTAAATGTCTGCATGTCAGGCTCAAGGCACAGGAGACAAGGAAGAAGAAAGGAAGAAAAAGGAGTCAGTTAGACTCCGATCTCTGCTTCAGATTTTTCTTCAGTCACAAACTCCGTGTCTGGCTTGAACAAGACACTAGCAGCTAGCTCACTATCCTTCCCCTCAACCTCTAATTGGTTGCATAGGGATAATACTGGCCTTTTAGTGGAGGATAAATTGAGAATCCCCAGGTTGAGACTGTGTGCATCACTTAATGCCCGTTTGTCAGGGGAAAGAGAGAGAGTCTGTTCTGCTCATACCCTGCTTTGGGGCTTCTCAGGGGCTTTTTGCTGGCTCACAGTGAGAGACAGGCTGCTGTCCTGGATGGACCCACCCTGGAACCATCCAGCAAGGCTCTTCAAGCCCACCTTGCAGGGTTGCTGTAAGGACTGTGGAGATAACAAGTCTGACAAGTGCTTTGGTCTCTCTAAAGCATGGTATCAATGCTAGGTAGTGTTCCTAGAGATGATGTCTCCATGATGACATCAATGACGCCTCCTTTTTTTGCATTGCTGTGTTTTTCTGCTTCCAGGCCCTCCTCAGTGCCCCTCATCTCTGCCTTCACTGAGCTCAGGAAGGGCCTGCTCATCTGCAGGTGGAGAAGTCTAGTTGCTTCAGTTTCTGTCATGGTGTTAATGTGCCTCTTCAAAATTGTGTCTCTTCTCATCGGTGACTAAGTCAGCGCCTGCTCTAAAGCTTCCAACATCCACGCAAAGCCACTTGCAACCAGCCCCTCCCATCGACTTCCACACAAGGTGCCGGCAGATGGCATCCCGCACCACCCTGGTGCTTTCCAGAGGTTTTGGACTACAATTTCCATCATGCTGGCTGTAGAGTGCTGAGGACGCTGGGGACGCAGCTGGGCTGACAGGGGCTAATGGGAGTTGTTGTCCAGAACCACCTAATTAACAGCTACTCACAATGTGTTGCAAAACAGAGGAAAAGCCTCACTCCCCTCAGTTCTTGCCAAAACGATGGCCGAGAGCAGATTGTCTGCCTTGTTAGACACAGAAAGGTTGTTACCTGTGATAACAGTTTTGAGCAATAAACCATGTTTTTAAATGTACAGTGACAGGAACATCTCCTTTGAGTGTAAAGAGATCGACATTTCGAAAGGTCGCCGATCCTCAGTCTGGCCTTGTGAAAAACATGATATATTGGGGTTTGGGGTTTTTTTCATGGGGAGATGGGAGCTTTCTTAGCCAGATTTTGAAGGGTTTATTTTCTGAAATGGCAGATTCATGGGATGAGACTTTCCCAAAATAAGCACACAGTAACACCTTGTACAGGAGTTCTTCGGATCGTACAGTTTGCGTTAGCAAGTAGCAAGGGAGGCTTCCTGCACTAAAACAAAAACAACTCCCTGCACATAGAAATGTAGCTTTTCTGGGCTAGCCTAGAACTTCGCTCTCTGATATGTTCACTTTCCGCAGGGGCACAATTTTTGAGATGGGGAAGCATTTCAAACATACCCATAATCTGAACTCCATCCCGAGTGAGTTTTCTCCCTATGTAAGACATTCCCCATAGGTTTGATATTGCTCTAGTTATTAGGATACTACAGTTTGCTCCCATGATACTCAGCTGTTTCTCATGCCCCACCCGCAGAGGGAGTGAAAGTAGTTTGGGACTGTGGTTTGATTTAGCGCTCCATCTTTGGCTGCTAAAGGAGAGCCTCCTTCCAGCTGGACTCCTGAGCAAGCAGTGGACATTCAACCTAATTTGGCTACTGCTCTGTGCTCTATTTGTGGTACCGAGTTTCCACCAGTGTGTGTGCCCCTTGTGTTCCAAGGGCTGCACAGCGACTTCCCTGATCACATCCTTTCATGGCCAGTGCCAGGTGTTGGTTGGGTCAGGCAGAGGCCAGTGGAGGGCCCGCCAACAGCCATCTTAATTTCCTGCTTGTCTGCCAAAAAGGCTGCGAGCAGGGCTACAAAGCAAGAGCTCGCCTCTCACTTCCTCTACACCCCAGAGGGGAGCTAGAGAAAGGGGCACGGGGTTGTGACTTCACTCAGAGGCCCCAGAAGCTAGGAGCAGCACAAAAGAGACAAGACGCTGTCTCTGATCTTCCCAGTACCATGGCTTCCCCCCAACTCTTTTAGGACATACTGTGGAAGGGGGAGGGCAGGATCTCCCATGGCTCATTGGGAACAGGTGAAGGCAGGAGGGGGAGAAAATAAAGAGCGGCAAGGGGGATGCTGAGGGAAACCTGTGGTCCTCCAGGTGTCATTGGGCTACATCACCCATCAACCCCAGACAGCATGGCCAATGGTTAAGAAAGATGGCATCTGGTCCTGCAACATCTGGTGGTCAAAGGTTAGCCACAGCAGCTAGGGCAGTGATGGCCAAACCTGGCCCTCCAGCTGTTTTGGGACTACAACTCCCAACATCCCTAGCTAACACTGGTCAGGGATTATGGGAATTGTTGTCCCAAAACAGCTGGAGGGCCATGTTTGGCCATCACTGAGCTAGGGGGTCCACTGATGGGTCTTACTTCCAGACCTCCTAGAGTATGTCCTCCATACTACAGTATTTCCATCCCCCTGGAGAGCATAGTATGACTTGGGAAGTCCCATTCTGGCACATCATCCACCACATGCCTTTGGAACTTCTTGTCAGGACTTCTGCACAGGTCTGACACACCTTAAAGCAGTACAGCTTCCCCTCCCACCCCCTCCCACAACTAGAACCTAAAGTGGGAAAATGGATGTCGAGACTCACCTACCCTTTCCACGTTCAGCATCCAAATTGGCATCCTGCGAGTGGTAAAGTGTTGGGGTGTGCATATGAGTATGTGCGTGATATCATTATCCCCTGTAATTGCAGCCTTTTAAAATGTGCGGCAATAAATGCCATTAGCGAGAGAAGAAACAAACACAGGCTAAAAGCAATTCCACGCTTCAGAGAGATGACTGTCAAGCGATCAAAAAGCACCCTCAGACTCTCTGCAGAAAGATCTTTAAAGCAGAGACGTAATCAGAACATGCTGTAGGATACAACAGAGCTGGCTGTATTTGGGGAAATTTCAGGAGGACAGAGATAAAATGCATTAAAATGAGATCCAAGGTGGTACTGCATTATTTGAGAAGAGTATGGACTGAACCACAGGAATGGTTTGTAAGGGATCTTGGTGGAGGACGTGCACCATACGTAGAATGTCCCAGGTTCATTCTCCAAGTAGAGTCTAAAGACTCCTGCCTGAAACCCTTGGGATCCGCTGTCGATTGTTGTTCGAATAAGGGTCTGACTTGGTATAAGGTATCCTATGTACCAGATTGACTACAACATAACGCTCTATGGAAAATGGTAATCTCTCTCACCTGCCCCGCATTTGCTTCCAACAATTGCCAAGCTCCAGTTCAGAATGGACATCCAATTAAATGTCTTGGCAGGTGGGAAATCCAGATTTCAGCTGTGAGTGATTTTCTGTCCCATTTCCAGCTGTAGCGCAAATTACATCATTAGAATTCGCCGCCTACTTCCAGCTTTAGGAGCGCGTGTGAATGCAACGAAGGAGTGAACTCGCACAATACGAGGACTTCATTTGCAAGCTGGTGCCTCATTTACTGTTTTTAACCATCGGTTTGCAATAACTCAAAGATGCGAAGCTCAATTTCCTGCCCAGAGAGCTGTGCTGACATGAAAGATACGACACCTCTTGTCAACCTGTGTAGGGCCCAGTGGTGGCCAAAATGCACTTAGGATGTACACAGGGGCATTCAGTATTGCAGGTGTTCTGTGGTTCTACTCTGGCGCTCATCTGTGGGGACCCAAATGCTTAATTATTGTTATTATTTTATTATTTATATGACGCCCATTTGACCACTCTGGGCAACTCCCAACAAAATATACTTAAGAGTACCCACACACCAAGACCGGGCCCTGATGCACTCTCAATTGATTCAGGCTTTATGCAATTGATTCCAAAAGGACTCAAGAAGATGCTTTGCCATACAGCACAGTAATAGCTTCACAGACTGTTTGCAGGGAGCGGGGGGGCTAATTTCTAGCAATTAGACTGTGACAGTTGCCCTAGAAATATCCCAAGATGTTTGAAAACACACACAGACCTCCTTAGAAGCTTTTTGTCAGAGGATGACTGAAGTTCAGCACCTCTGCCTTTGTTCCTTAAAAGGACAATTGACTTCCAGGTCTCCTCCTGCACAAGGCACTACTTGCAAAACTGTCACAGCAGTGGCAGTTTTGGGCAGAGCAACAAACGACTCTCTTTCACACTCCCTCATTGCAATTATTTTTTCCTGCTCCTTCATCCTGTACTTTTAAAAGTCACATTACCTTTTGATATTGGAGGTAGAAAAGTCAAAACACCTTCTCTGTCTCCCCCCTTCCTCATTATGAAGGGGCATTCCTTGCAAAGCTATAGTGGCTATTAGCTACCATATTAGCTATTAGCTGTCCAACACTTTTAAAAAACAAGCTTCAGAGTTGCTCAATGATACAAAAGGCCAGCACACCACACACACCTACAAAGTTGAACCTGAAACAAAATCTTGCACGAGGTGCTTGTCTTCAGCGTTCAAGCCAGTCTGGAACAGTGATCTTGTTCAGGCTGAAGTGCATGGGAGGGCATGAGTCTTGGGGGCTGACAACTTTAGAAGCAGGGAAGGCAAAAGGGACATTTCCCCCCTTATACCTCCCATTCCCTGGTGAAGATTTACCCTTCACTCGAAACCTGTACTTGCTGGAGAGAGGTGAGTCTCATCCAAAGCTCCCTGAAGCTCCGAAAAGGATGAAAACATGCATTTCTCCTACTCCAAAGCTTCCTGTATGACAGAAAAGATCCCATCTCTTCCTCTTGCTCCTTAGCAAGCAGAGAGGGGTAGAGGGAAAGGTGGGATCTTGCCTTGAAGACTGGAGTAGCAAGAACACATGCGGTTTCTTTTTTTAGCTAAAATTATTGCACAAGTGAGAGTCTGCCTGAGCGTGTGGTAGCATTCTCTTACTGGGGGCAGCAGGCAGTCACACTGGTGTGGTAGTGAGCAGATAACTGATGCCTGCCTCCAAATGCACAGAAATCACTACCTTATTTTTGGGAGGCTCTGTTTTGCTTCCAAATTGGTATGTGATAAACCACACAAGTCCCCTCTTTAAGGGAATGATGCAGCACTGAAGGACATTGATTTGTTCTGAGCCCATCTGTAAGACCCATTTCACAGACAGGAAGAATAATACCTCTCATTCACCCCTAAAGGTCCTCTGCATCTCTCACTACTTGAGGTCTTGGCAACTGAATGTGTAAGCTGCCACGATTACAAAACTCTTGTGTGTAATGTGAAATGAATACTTTGCCTGTAACCCTTCATGTCTTAATTCACCTCCAGACTTCTAAAAACGGTACAGAAACATATAACTGAGCCGCACATGTAAACCAGTCAATCACCCACTGGGAGGCAGGGAGGAAGAAGGAGAACACACTGCAAGGTATTTCAAAGGCACAAGCATTTATAAAAATTGGCACAGCATACAGTATCAAACTGCTTGGTGAAACATCAAAATGCCAAAAATATATAAAACATTTGGCAGAGGTCAAGTTCAAGGTCAAGTTGAACAAAAAATGCTAACAAAAACAAATTATAAACTGGCCTTAACTTAAAAACTGAAATTAATAATAATAATAATAACAATGAAGCTGACAATCAACTTTGAAGCGCAGATAAAAGACAACTTAATTTCAATGGTGAAACACTTCTAGCTTGGGATAGGGCTGCGCCTGAAGCGATCAGGGACACTCTCAAAACGACGGAGGTTGCGATTGTTCCTATCGACCCACTGGTCAAGGGAACATCTGTGGGCTGTACTCTTAGCTCGCTGCGCATAGTTCCTGCAGGTTAGGGGTAGAACAACAGTAAGTATAAATCAATGTAAAGCAAGTGCAAATGCAAAGGAGGCACCCCATCCCACCCACCCTGAATCCCATCTGTCCTTTGGAAGATTTTCTTCTACTACACCTTGCTGAATCAGTCCGTATGTAGACCAGCACTGTTTCCGACAGAGGTAAGCCAGGGGCATTTGGGAAGCCCCAAACAGGATAGGAAAGCAATAGTCCTCCCCTGTTTCATACACTAACTACTGTGGTTGCAAATTACCACTCTGCATTTCTCTCCCCTTTCAATGCTGTTTGACCCCAATGTTTGCTATTCCCATCCCCCAAACAGGTAAGTGTGACTTAATGAATCTGAAGAGGACTCTAGTGCACAAACGCTTATAACAAATGCGTCAGTCTTTAAAGTGCCACAAGACTCTTCGTTCAGCAGCTTTTTTATCTTATTGAAAACAGTTTTAAGCAAGTTATTCTGTTTCTTAAGGAGGTAAACCTGCCACTGGGGTCCTGCTGCCCTTGGTTTCATGAAGGGTGACACAGTACCTTACGGTCAGGTCTGTTGGGTGTGCAAATCCGGGTTCCCCGTAGCGGTTTTCAGCAGTCACGGTCATCATCAGCTGCTGCAACTCATTGACTTCATCTGAAATTTGGCAGAGCAAGGCAATGCAACCCTTTGTGTTTGCATCAGGTACCACAGGGGTAGGTAATGCAATGCCCTCTAGATGTTGTTGGAATTCCGTTCCTATTAGCTCCAGCCACTATGGCCAATGGCTAGGGATAATGGAAGCTGCTGTAGAGGGTACCACATAGGCCACCCCCAAGGTTCAATAAAGTTAAAAGATGCATCATTGGCACTAGACACATTCTAGGCCAGCTTTCCCCAACTGGGTGCCCTCTGGCTCTCAACTCCTGACAGCTGAACCATGTAGGGCTGAGGCTGCTGGGTGCTGGTAGTTCAAAACACTTGGAGGGCACCAGACTGGGGAACGCTATGCTAGGCAGTGTATTACACAGAGGAAGTCAAATATGTAAGGATCCTATGGTGATGGTCTAAACATGCATGTTGAGTTTTGGGGAAGAAATGGCTACTGTGGAAGCACAAATTACATTTCCTGTGAAATACTGAAACACACTGTTCTTTAGAATGGATCTTCCAAATAAGGATGAGTCATGCCAACTCAGGATAAGGGAGGCCTCAGAAGTGTTCTGGACAGCAGGTTGTAGATGCACTGTTTGAAATGCCCCATTATGCTGCTAATGACCTGTAAAAGCTAATTTCCTGAGCGGAGAATTTCAGTCAGGGAAAGGCAGGAAGTAAGAAATCTTTCCACAAACCTATACCCTGCTCCTCCCTGGCTCACTGGAGCAAACAATATCTTCAACACCAGTGATGATTTAGTTGCCTGAAGGCTGTGCAGAAGCGGAGGGTGTCTAGTGCTACTTGGAAAGAGTTGCTAGCAATGGGAGTTTGCCTCCCCATCACAAGCTGGGATATTGAAATAGCTTCCCATGTTTACATTCACCAGCATTTAAAAAGCCTCATAACCAATTCAATGCAGCCATGCATGAAGTAAGCCCTAACCTTTAATGCACCCATGTTTTAAAAACCAAGTCAAGGCTCAACTGGAAGACTGGTGAGGTCACTGCCACCCACTACTGTCCCCAGGAGCCAGTGGAAGCTGCATGCCCAAGGTAACAACAACAGGTTAACAGGCCCAGTCAGCCACAGTCAAGTCATTCTCTGGCTGCATTCTGGCTGTGCTCTACTTCCTCCACTGTGTTCTGGCACCACCTGCTGGCAAGAAGCAGGAATGACTTTGGCCTTGCATTGTGTTCTCACACATGTGGACACATACCATGGGAGAAGTGCAACATCCATGGTCATAACCCAACTCGCACATACAAGAGGTAATCCTTTGTCCTTGCTCATTTTCCCAGGCTCTCTGCCAGGAGAGCCACACAGCAGCCTAAGTTCTGACTTGTAAGAGGGGCCTCTTTTAGGAGTTAAATCCATCACTCAGCTGTTTTCTGCCTGTCCTTACCAGGCAGTGGCACAGGAAAGGGTCCCCCCCACCAGTTCCCCCTCCCATTTAGCATTTACTGGTGCACTGTGCCACAGGGAAACTGCTCTCAAGCCATCTCCAGGCTCATAGCAAAACTCAGAGCTACTTAAAGAGTCCCCTTTTTGAACAGCAGCCAAGAGCCTTGATTCCTGCTCTGGCCTAGGACTGCCTCTCCTTCCCATGCCAGACCACCAATTCTATGCCTAAAGCTACCCAAGATAAAACATGTTTGTGCTAATAAACAAACAGCTTTTGCACATTACACAAAGCATTCATGAGCAATTTTGGTGTGACGTGCCAGAACTCTGAATGTACACATTGCATATTAATTTGAAAGGCACAGTGAAAAAAGAAAAATAGGATCCTAATGAGAGTTTTCCTTCTGCCCACATGATTTGCCCTCAGTCCGTACACTGGAAGCAGCCCAGCACCTTGTTAGTATTGCATGTGCAGAGAGACAGACAGACAAGACAGACTGAATGAGTTTGGGCAAGAAGCAACATAACTGGTCTTCCTGAAAAGGTCTCTTCATTTGCCCCCGAAGAAACGAATAAATAAACCACCATTGGAAGATAGGGGGCAGAGGGGGCTGCCTTCCTCTTTACAACTCCAGGGAGAGTGTCTCGAAGAATCTAAAGGCCATCTAAAACAACCTGTGTCCTTCCCTTGACCTCCATCCTGCCCACCACTAATTTACAATGCAGTGCACACTGTGGCAGAAAGAACTGGCATCCAGTATCACAAAAGTGCTGCTGAGCAAAATGGCCATATGATATTTTGGCAAGAAAGGCAAGTTGCCTGCCCCAGGAGAGTCAGGACACTGTAGCTAGAATTGGGGGGGGGGGGCGGACTTGTGGGATGTGGGTTCAAACCCTTGATCAGCCACAAAGACTTCTCAGACTTTCAGCTCGTTCTTAAGTGAAACTACCTCACAGAGTTTTTTGCAGTAATAAGATGAGTTAATCCCCTGAAAGCCAGGATAAAGGAAGGACAGATATAAATGCAATAAATAAATATGAGGGAAGGTCAGGTGAAAAACTCCTGTCTCACTCCAATTAGGTTGAGGTGCAGGTACAAAAGCAAAAATTAATTGCACAAAATTCCATGCCAGCAGGTCTCCAGCTCCAGCAGAGAGAAAAAGGGGGGGGGGGACCACTTTCTGAATCAACCCTTACCCAATGGCAACACTTTATGCCAGCAGAAAAAAGGAACCCCAGAAAAATTTTGATTCCACCTCCAGCTTACCTATGAGTTCAGCATGCTGAGCATGGGCAAGGACAGCATTGATGTATTTTTTCTTGCTGGACTCAAGTTTTGCCTCTTCAATGTATATCCGACATCGGGGCCTTACAGGACTGGAGGATGGGGGAGAAAATGACAAAACTGCTAAGAATTGCAAAGCCATCTGCTAGACAAATATGATGTGTTACTGAGAGAATTTAAGCACACTAAGGCTAGAGGGCATGATTTTAGAGGTTGTTCCTTACACCTTGCAATAACTGAAGGGTACTTTCAATCCATAATTTAGCATAAACTTTTAGCTATTGATTTTATTCATCTGGCTTTTCATAAACTTGTTTTTAACATTACATTTTGTTTACTATTTTAATGCATATCTTTTGGAGTCCATTTACAGGTTTAATTTACAGTTCAGCAGAACATACCTTTTAAATTGAACAAATGAAAAATTGTTCCAAGCTTGGGAGGGTATACTTTTTGAAAAATTAAATCTCCCACAATGGTTTTCACAAAAATTAAAACAACCCATGTAAAGTTTGGTGAAAATCTGTTAAACAACAAAATTATGTGGGGAAGAGGAGGCAATGCTTAGCTCATCTTCAAGAATAAAAAAATTATATCATAAACTATTAAATAAGGCAGAATCAGTTTATACACAAGGCAGCATTACATGGATGCCATAATCTAAATAAGACACATTTCCACAACTCTCTCCATTTGCAAGATGTAAGGCATCATAAGACTGTAGGCATCATGTACCACCACCACATATATGCAAGATCTCTTGAGAATATTAAATTCCTGCTTTTGAGGAAAGGTTTCTAGCCCTCATTACTGTCAAAGATCTCAGCAAGTGAGCAACACCTTCCATGGCTGAGAATTCCATGTTTTGGCAGGAAAACTGGAAACAGAGCATTGCAGCAGAAGGAAGAAGAAGGGAGAAAGGTGGAAATAGAAGAATATAAACAGAGCAATCTATGTGGTGAATAAGAAACAAGTTTGTCAAGCGGTTTCAGAACCACACTGGTTCTCCTGAAAACTTGGGACATATAAACAACACAAGAACCCCTTTCAGCAGTTAATTGTGTGCTTGCTACTATCTAGTGCAGGTATCCCCAAACTCAGCCCTCCAGATGTTTTGGGACTACAACTCCCATCATCCCTAGCTAACAGGACCAGTGCTCAGGGATGATGGGAACTGTAGTCCCAAAACATCTGGAGGGCCGGGTTTGGGGGTGCCTGATCTAGTGCAAGGCAAAGGGATACATTATTATTATTATTATTAAATAAATGATACATGAAAAGCCCCGTCAGGCTTTAGCATTCTTGTGCACATACAAACATCAAATACAACCCCCTCCCACCTAGGGTGCAGAGCCACACAACAGATGCAGAGGAGAAAGGAGAGCATAGCACACCAAGGCTCAAGAAAGCAAGCCTAGCTGTAGGCACCAGGAGAAGCGGTGCTGACCAATTTGGCTCTTTGATGCTGGGACCTTCCATATTTGCCTTTCTTTGATCACCGATGGATGTGGAACAGGATGGTGCAGCTTCTTCATACAAGCCAGCAGAATCCAAATCTCCTTCAGCCTCTTGTGGTGGGCTGTTTGCACTCTCTTTTCCTAGGTCATTTTGATTCAGGGAAGCCTGTTCCTTGCAGGGCCCTTCAGCTCTCTCAGGTTTTGCCATGAGCTGTCTCACTCTTTCCAAGTTATCGTCTACCACTGCCTGAGCAGCTTCTTTATCCAGTACCCCAGACACATTGTTATCTTTTTGCAGACTCAAGGCAGCTGTTGCAACTGGCACAGCTTCTGGAAGAACAGAACTGTTTGAATCCAAACCAAATCCAGCTTGGTTTTGAGACCCTGTGCTCAAGTCACTCCCACTTTCTGGACTTTCAGAGTCATTTCTGCAAGCACTTGAGCAGACTAAAGGGTCAGCTGGAGACAGTGGCTCTGTTTTTCTAGACTCTAGATCTAGAGTACCAGAAGGCTTAGAAGATTCTAATGCACACAAAATTCTAACATGTTCTGCATCTGGTTCAAATGCTATGGAATTTGAGGTCTCTGGGCAGTGTGGTTGACTATCTGACAAAAGTTCATCTTCAGCTTCAGAAGTGAGTCCAGTGGAAAAGTCTGAGAGTTCCCCATCTGAAGGATCCAGTAAGCTGTCATCTAGTATGTCATCTGTGTTGCTATTATCAGGCTGTCCATTGGTGGCCACAGAACACACTGCAGAAACTGCTATTCCATTGCTTGATGAGGAAGGATCTGCAAGTGCACCAAAAGGCAAGCAGGAGAGTTTGTGTCTCTTTGTGTCTGGTTGCTCCTCCTCTTGAAACTCTTCGAAGGACCGCTTGCTCCTGGAAACTAAATCGTTTAAGAAAGTGACTTTTAGATTTAAACGGGTGCGGAAAGTGCTACTTGCCATGATGCTGCTTGCACTGATTCTTTCTTTCTTTCCTTTTTAAAAGTAACCCTTTGCTACCATGTTCACTCCAAACTAGAAGAAGCCAAGCAAGGGAAATCTATACTCAAGGCTTCCCTTCAGCCAAAGTGGTTCTCAGTTGCCTGCAAGAAAGAAAAGGACAAAATAGAAGCTAGTTGAAGAGATCTCATGCTCTCCTTCCCCTGCAACTGCATCTGTGCTAGAAGAAATCTACTCCACTGCAATTGCTCTTCTCCTCTGAAGACTACACTACCTAACAAATGTCTCACTCAGATTCATTACAGCTGTTCTAATAAAACATTATTTAACTCACATACAAATCAGAAAAGCTGACTAAAAAATGAAACAAAGAAATTTTCATAGAGATAGTTAAATGGTATGCTTTTTTCTTACACATACTCCAAAGTTTATATTTTATAAATGTAAATTTAAGAGCCAACATGGTCCAGCGCTAAAGAGTTGGAGATGCTAGATCAGAGATGAGTTCAAAAAGAACTCTATTTTACAATCACCTGTAAATAGGAATACTAGTTATCTACCTTTACATGGTTCTTTGAACCCTTTGCAAAATTAAGGTTTCAGCTTTAAGCACATTTATTTGAAAGTAAGTGTTATTGCTCTCTATGAGGATTGCTTCCAAGTGAGGCAAAAAAACATTGTAAGCAACTGATCAGCCACTTTGCTCTTCCCCACTCCTGCATTATTGAGATCTAAGATACAGCTCACATCCAAACACGATTATATCTGAATTCTGGCTTGTGATTTGTTTGGAACTACTAAACCAATGTTCAGACACAACCCTAGTAGCTCTCAGTAGCACTGCAGGCGCAAGGAGGAGCAATGTGGCCTCATTTGTCTCCCTGTGCACTTGCAGACTGCATTTTCACTTTCGTTTTTATACCTGATGTTAGCAGCCCTGAGCCCGGTCTTGGCCGGGGAGGGTGGGGTCTAAATAAATTTTTTTATTAATTTATTATTATTAAAGTGCAAACAAGGCCACTGTCCAATAACAATCAAGTATTTTTTAAAACATTAAATTGGAACAAGAAGAAAATTCAGTCACTTTCAGATTTGATACTTTTACAGTTTACAAACACATCAGGATAACTTTTAACTGTGTTACAAAGGAACAGAGGAACCTGCCTTAAATGACCAATTCAGCCAGTTTGTCCCTCAAGTTCAGTATTGTTTACTCTGGCTGGCAGAGACTCTCTAGGGAAGTCTACTTTGAGATTTAAAGTTTCCACAGTATGTACCAGGAAATTTGCACCTCACCAGCTTATGAACAAATGAGCTACTGTTACACTAATATTTCATGTTGTTTTGTATCTGTGGGCAAAACAAGATAGCAACTCTACAGTAAAATGAAGATGTGCTTTAGAATTCATTAAAGCCTGTTTGGGCAACACAGCTCTGCTGAATTCTGCTGTTTAGGTGAGGGGAAATGACCATAGTTCAGTGACAGGGCACCACCCCTTTTCTCAGCCTGGCACAGGGACCCCTTAAGGAGAGATGGAGCAAGCTTGTCTTCTGCTGCTCCAGAGGGCAGGACCCGAACCAACTGATTCTAACTGCAAGAAAGGAGATTCTGACTAAACACTAAGAGCTTGTGGGTGGTGACAGCTGCTTGCCATTGGAATGGACTGCCTGGGAAGCTGGTGGGTTTTACTTCAATGGAGGTTTTTAAGCAGAGGTTGGGTGGCCATCCTTGCTGAGGGTTGGACTAGATGACCCTTGGGACCCCTGCCAACTCTACAGTTCTATGGCCCTTTGTGGAGGGGAGGCAGCACCTGGAAAGACGGGATGGGGATAATTGGGGCGGCCGCCTTAGGCACACCAGAAGCGAAGCACGTCCTGAGCTACAAAAACAAACCCAATTCCTGCCTCGTTTTTTGCAGTTTCTGCAAAGCGAGGGAGTCTCCCCCGCCTCCATTCCTCGGTGCCTCCTCCTCCCCCTGCTCCCCACTACGGGTCTCCCCTGAACTTGGCCAGGCCGCCTCGCCCTCCTTCCTTTCCCAGAGCAGTGGCTCAGAGCGCCTCCTTGCACCGCAAGTCCACTCCGTGGGGAGGGGAGGGAGCGGAAGCCCAGACCAGCCCCCAACCCGCTTAGTCCGACCCCTCAAACCTTCCCAAGATAAGAGCCCTGCGTTCTACAACGTCACCCCCCAGCGGGGCCCCCTTTATTCCCGGTGAGAGGGGGGCGGCGGCGGCGGCGGCGGAGGGAAAGAGCTGCTTCCCACACTTACCCGCCGCCATCTTGACTTCCCGCAATGAGCCGGATGCGGCGCCTAAGCTCCCTGCCGTCGCTTCTCCGCCTCCTCTACTTTGCACAAGGCTTCAGGGTCGCCGGCCGATTCATTCATCGGCCGCTCTTTCAAGCCCACTCGGAGGAGGAATGAGTCGAGAGAGCCAGAGACGCAGCCGCAGTGGAAGCCCCGCCCCTCCCTTCCAGTCTCGGGGCGGGGCAGAGGCCACCAGGCTGGCAAGCAGAGCGCCGAGAGCGAGGAAGCTGATGCAACGCGGAGGCAGACCCCGGCTGGCGTGTGTCAGAGAGAGAGAGGAAAGGTGAGGGAGCGGAGGGAGGGAGGGGGCATTGGGAGCCCCCCGGCGCCCAAGGAGGGGTAGGTGGGGGGAGGAGAGATAACGAGGGATGGCGTGGAAGGCCCCGAGTTAGTATGTGGGACTCGCTGCCACCATATGGGCTGATTGCTTTGAAGGGGATTTGAAGGCGGACGACGACCCAGGGCCTGATTTTGCTGCTTCTTTTTCCAACTCCCTCCTCAGTTCTCTTCCCTTTCTTGCCGTTTCTTTCAGATTGCAACCCAGGGGTTAGGGCCTGCTATTTGCCCTGGGAGACTCCCCCACCCCCCTTAGAGGAGAGCGGGATAAAAGCACTGCTTTACATAATAGCAGTGATACTAATAAATCAGACAAATTCATGGATGAGGGTGGCAAGTGATCGTGGCATTTTCAGTTGTTTTAATCGCAAATCACCTTGAGACTGATCGGGATCTATCTATAGGCTTAATTGACGCTTTCAAAGAACTCTTAATAGATTCCCGAAATAGACTTACCCTTGCAGTAGCCATTCTGGTTTTGCTGGGTAATTTTATTTTCAACAGTGCTTTCCACCAGTGAGCCCAGAACGGAAATTTAACTAACTGGCCTGTCATTTCCAGGATCCCCCGCCTTGTTTGTTTTTGGTTGTTGTTTTTTAAGCATACTTGATTCAGGTGGGGATCAGCAGCCTCTGCTTTACACAGGCAATATGTAGGAATTCCTTGGAATTCTCTTTTACCAAGACCACCCCATTAAATAAAGGGGGGGACATGCACAAGGAGGCTTCTGGTTCAGCTGTTATGTGGTGTTTCTGATCCCCTTCTCTTGCCTTGTGGGGACATGAAATTGTATCAGACTCTGCTGGCTTGTTCTCTTCCCCATACCTTCTGCCATTGGGAGAGGAGAAATTTGGCTTGTGTTGGGAATGCCTGGTGAGGAAGCAGGAGACCTCCTTGATGCTTACACTTGTTTTTCTTTGATTGCCTAACATGCATTTCTTTTTCCAATTTCAGCTCATAAGGGTGGGTGAGCAACTGCTGGCACAATGGGGCATGAACTGACAGCACAGGAGAAGTATCACTTGATCACCCGAAATTTGCAGGTACTTCTGTAGGAATGGTTGAAAATGAGGCTTTTAAAAAAATATTCCACATATGGGTGCAAAAGTAGTTTGAATAAGCATCAAAGGTTTGCCCCACTCTGTTCTCCAAAATAAGTTTTTTATTACACCCCAATTATTTTATTTTGTTATAAATACACAAGGATTGGGAACATTTGCTTCCTAAAATAAGCCTTCTTCCACCCCAAATTATTCACACTGGGAGCCTCTCCCCTATGAGATGCCCTAGCCTCGTATCTGGATGGAATTTCTCTGGGCAGAGAATTAGAAATTTCAAAACTTGAGTGCAGTTTGTGTGAAAACAAAGCTTTGGGCTAGGCACAACACTATGATTTCTAGGGGACAGTCTTATGGTGCTTGGTGCCTCCCCGTTGACACGCTAGGCATATACAAATACAAAGCTACATCTGAGTTACTACAAATTAGGAATTCTGACAGCTGTGTGGGTTGGAGGACTTTTTGCTGTTGATAAAGGGGTCTGAATCCCATAGTATATCATCCAGCCATCTTTGAGTAGATCTTGATTTGCCACAGTACCTTATTCCTAATCCAGATTTTTTACATTGTACCTTGTTGACTCAGATGTCTGGTAACTAAGGCTGAGCAATATCTGGTTTTCAACATCATGATATATCACAATTTCTGAAATAAGGATGGAGCTATTTAGAGGCATTGGTTGACTTCATGGCTTCTCCCACATTGTGATTTTTTGCATAGCACACACATCATGATTAATGATATATTGTCAGATCAAAAATTATGAAACCGATACCACAATATGGACTTCAATCCAGTTTGGGACAATATATTGATATATCACCCACCCCTACTGGTAAGCTGAAAATTCTGGATGATTCATAGGTCCCATGTACAAATAAGGTTTTCCATCAAATCACAGACGTGCTTGTCTGTGGTAGAAGAACTGGGTTATTAATATCTTAATCCAGTCTTTGGAACATGTATGGTAATGAGGATTAGAAACCAGATGTCTTAACTGTTTCCTGTGGTTGTGGAGCTGGGTTGCTGTTTCACCTTAGTTTATTGCTTTTTCACTTGGGTTTGCCACTTGTGATGGTATCTCATGAGGTTGTAATGTGTTAGCAATAGGGCTTTCCCTACAATTTGCACTGGTACATGTCTGCTCAACCTGAGCATTAAAAGAAAGAGAGGAATGCAGAACAAGTAATGGGAAAAGCCTGTCATTTTGTTAGCTTCATCTGTAAAAGCAAGCTGTTGAGTCACACAAGACTCACATTGTGACTACTAATTGAAAGGACAAACATTACCCAACCATACCTGCAAACTTTCCTCTACTATAATGGATGACTCCCATATTTAAGTCACTCATTGCCCAAAGCAATGCACCTGCCTCTCCTGAGAGCAAGTGATTGAATGACTGTGATACGCCCAATGCAGGGTTGGGGGCAGGATTATCTGTCCCCAGTAGAGGCTTATTGGAAGAGGCTATGTCAGAGAATAAGCCATGCCTGCTCTATTAGTGGATCCTTTGGGCTCTCAAGAGAATTTAATAATTTATGTTTCATGTTCTGCACTTTGATAATTGCTGATCTAGTGCTTTTCCTGCCCCCTATTGTTCAATGTGATTTTATATTTTTCTACTGTGGGTGTTATATTGATGTTTTGAGTTATTCTTGTTTTAATATGTATCATTTATTATATTTTGTAAACCACCCTAGAATCTGATAATAAAAGATGGAATATGAATGTTTTAAATTAAAATATATCCCCTTGCATCGCAGGGTTTTGGCTTCCCTAGCTCTCCCTTCTCACTTGCTTCTTGCTTTTCCAGCTGAGATGCTGAACACATCTCTCTTTTGCTTGCAGGAAGTTCTTGGAGAGGATAAGCTGAAGGCCATCTTGAAAGAACGGGAAGTGAAGATATACTGGGGGACAGCAACGACGGGCAAGCCTCATATAGCCTATTTTGTACCCATGACCAAAATAGCGGACTTCCTCAAGGCTGGATGTGAGGTGAGACTGGGCTCTGCTTTACATTTGGTTTGTTGGCTGCTTTCAAGTAGCAATGGGGCAGTCACCCTAGTGAGGAGGATCTGCTGCCTTTCAAAGACCTCTGGAAGGCAATTTCCCCCTGAACGCCATTCATGCCTTCTCCAACCTGGCACCCAGTCAGAAAGGCTGAATTATGTTGGGGGTGATGGGAGTTGTAGTCCAAAGTATCTGGACAGCTCTGGATTGGCTGATGTAGGTCTGCAGGCATTGGGTCTGAGCTCCTGTTGGTTCTCAAAGTGCATATAGAGGAAGGGTTAGCGTTAAGGCCAAGGCACTCCTGCTTGATATGCCCCTTCTCTCTCAGGTGACAATTCTGTTTGCTGACCTCCATGCATACCTCGACAATATGAAGGCACCATGGGAGCTTCTGGAACTGCGCACCCAATATTATGAGAACGTGATCAAGGCAATGCTGGAGAGCATAGGTGTGCCTCTGGAAAAGCTCAAGTTCATCCGGGGGACTGACTATCAGCTCAGCAAGTAAGTTTGTCTTGAGGCAGTGTGGAGCTGCAGAACAACAAATGGGAACTTCCTTGGTCAGAGGGCTTAGCACCCGTAAGAATTCCCCAGGTGGTTTTAAAGTTTTCATTGAGAAAAGTTCCTAAACCTGCTAAGGTTTAATTGGATGCCAATTGGATGATTTGGAAGGGGAGATTTGCCAGAGTCCCATAGGTGGCATAGGAGAAACTGAGGGTGCTGCACGTTCTCTTTTAAAATGCCACATGTCTGCTGATTCTCTGAGCTCATCAAGAGAGGCCCCGCTGCATATTCCACCACTATGTGGGGCTTATTTGGTGCCTTCTCTGTTGTGCTGTCTAGGATTAGGAATGCCTTCTCCATCTTGATATTTAGCTCTAGACTGAATATTTTATGTGTCTGGCAGTCCTTTGGCCAGTTTAATGTTGGGATTTGGATGTAAAGCTAAGCTTAGTATTACGTTCATCAGCATTGGGCTTGTGTGGTCCCCACTCCTCTGGCACAGCCGCAAGGTGAAGATGGAGAGCTTTTGCTTCAGTTTTCAACTAACTGCCATAGTTAAGGCTAACCACAGTCTGACTGGGTTCAGGCATACCGTATTTTTTGCTCCATAAGGCGCACCAGACCATAAGGCGCACCTAGTTTTTAGAGGGGGGGAAATCAAGGAAAAAAATCTTATTCCCCCCCCAGCCCTAAAGAGCAGCGGACAGGCTTCTCCCAGAGCTTCTGGGGCTGCTGGGGGAAGCCCAGGTTCCCCCAGCCCCAAAGAGCAAAGAGGCCCAGCCTGGAGAGGTTGCGCACCGTTAAAGAGGAAGCCGAGACAGTGAGCGGGATGGATCCTGCTCGCTGTCTCAGCTTCGTCTTTAGCGGCGCGCAACCTCTCCAGGCTGTGTTCGCTCGCTGTCTTGCCTTCCCCCATAGCCGCGCGCAGCTGCTCCCGGCCGGAGGGGCTGCACGCGGCTATGGCAACACCCCCGCAAAAGCCCACAGGAGCCGCGCACCCTTTAAGGAGCGCACAGCTTCTGCAGGCTTTTCTACAAGGAAGGAGAAGGGACTGACTGGCCGCATCCCTTCTCCCTCCTGGGGAAAAGCCCGCAAGAGCCGCGCGGAGCTTGTGTGCGGTTCTTGGGGGCTTTTCCTGCCTGCCCACCACCCCCCCGCATTCGCTCCATAAGACGCACACACATTTCCCCTTACTTTTTAGGAGGGAAAAAGTGCGTCTTATGGAGCGAAAAGTACGGTAAACTGTTCAGGTTAGTTAAAACAAAATGAGATTGTGGAAGCTTCCAAAGGGCCTCTGCATACTGAGTGAATGGGCAGCATAATGTCATATGCAGTTCAGTGCAAACTAGAGTAAAGTGATACACATTGGGGCAAAGAAATATTCATTTCATGGGGGCCTGAACTGGCTGTGACTGGCCAGGAACTAAGACCTTGAGGCCTAGTAGATAGCTCAGTGAAGATGCCAACCCAGTGTGCAGCAGCTGTAAAAAAGGCAAATTTCATGCTAGGGATCATTATGAAGGGAACTGAAAACAAAACTGCCAATAGCATAATGCAATTATACAAATCTACGGTGTGGCCACATTTGGAATATTGAGTGCCATTCTCATTGTCTCACCTCATAAAGAATATTGTGGGGTTAGAAAAGTTTCAGAAAATAATCAAGGTGACTCCCCTGTGAAGAAAAGTTGTGCCAGTAAAAGGAGACGGCATAGAGACATATAAAATTATGCATAAACGAGAGAGATGCATAGAGATTCCCCCCCCCCCATCTCCATTGCTGCCTCATCTGCACAGGGAGGGTAGAGGAGAGACGGAGACCAGATTCTCTCCCGCAAGAGGCAGTCAGAGCTACCAACTTGATTAGTTTTGGGAGAGGATTGGACACATTCACGGAAGAGAAGACGATCAGTGACTACTAACCCTGATGGCTGTGTTCTGCCCCCACTGTCGGAGGCAGCATGCCCCTGAATGCCAGTTGCTGGGAAACATACACAGTGTTGCTGTTCTCAGGTCCCTCTTCTGGGCTCCCCACTGGGGCCTCTGTCTGACCACTGTGAGGACAGGAAGCTGGACTAAATGGGCCCCCTTCGTCCCGATCCAGCAGCCAACCTCATATTATGTCCTTAACATTACATCTGATCCACCTGCAAGTGGTAAGGCTCCTAAGCTGCTTGTAGTTCTGGAAAGGGAAGGACATTCCACCACACTATCTCCCTGCCTTTTCTATTTAGAGAATACACGCTAGATGTTTACCGCCTGTCCTCTGTCGTCACCCAACATGATGCCAAGAAAGCTGGGGCAGAAGTGGTCAAGCAGGTGGAGCATCCGTTGCTCAGTGGCCTCCTCTATCCAGGACTGCAGGTACCTGTTTAACGTCATCTTGGAGGAGGCGGGGGGAAGAGATGTGGGCTTCTTTTGCCCTTGGCTACCATAGCTCAAGGGATGCGGGTAGCACTGTGGTCTAAACCACAGAGCCTAGGGCTTGCCAATCAGAAGGTCGCCAGTTTGAATCCCTGCGACGGGGTGAGCTCCTGTTGCTCGGTCCCTGCTCCTGCCAACGTAGCAGTTTGAAAGCATGTCAAGTGCAAGTAGATAAATAGGTACCGCTCCAGCGGGAAGGTAAGTCATGCTGGCCACATGGCCCGGAAGCTGTACGCCGGCTCCCTCGGTCAATAAAGTGAGATGAGCGCCACAACCCCAGAGTTGTCCACGACTGGACCTAATGGTCAGGGATCCCTTTACCTACCATAGCTCAGAATGAATATCCTCACATGCCCAAGGCCATACAGTGGTACCTTGGTTTACGAACTTAATCCATTCCAGAAGTTCGTTCTTAAACCAAGGCATGCTTTCCCATAGCAGCAGGGGACTCAATTTAAAAATGGACCACACTCAACAGGAAGTGAAACATGTTCTGCTTCCAAGGCAAAGTTCACAAACCAAAACACCTATTTCTGGGTTTGCAGCATTCTTAATCCAAGTTGTTCATAAGCTAAGCTGTTCTTAAACCAAGATACCACTGTATGTGTGTTTCCATAAGTTGTGCTATTCTTCCACTTATGAAAAGGGATGGGGAGGAAGAAAGTAAAAGATCCAGTAAGTATGGATAGTTCTATTTGTGGAGACACCATGCCTCATGAAGGCTGGGGTACACCTGTTTGGTGGAAGGTATTTTTATGAACATAGTTCTGAAGTCCTTGATATGTGAAGGATCAATTTGCCAAGATCAATATGCTTCAGGAACAGACTAGTAGAGGACCTAAGAGGATGCCAGGTGCTTGCTTCACTCAGCCTGAAGCCTGTGGAATAAAATCCTAATCTGGGAAATGGGTTGTGCTTGGACCAGAGGTGGAATTATTGTTTTTTTCGGGTTGTCTCTGGCTCCCACAGCCACAAGAGATGCTAGTGCCAGGGGTATCCCTGGGGCAGGAAAGAAGCAACCAGTCTGCCCAAACCAGTGGGGTCTGCAGGGAGTTATTTATGCTTGTGTGTCCCCTCAGGCACTGGATGAAGAGTACCTCAAAGTCGATGCGCAGTTTGGAGGAGTGGATCAGAGGAAAATCTTCACTTTTGCAGAGAAGGTGAGAAGAATGAGACACTTACCTGGCCTCCTCTTCGGAGCACTGTGCAATTGGTGTTGAAGGCCCCTGGATGGTTCAGCTAGCTAAACCTGTGTTCCCTTTGATCACATGCTGCACCCCCAGGGTAAGCTAGGCATGGATATTTTGGGTCTTGAGGTGGAAAATGCAAAAGGCACCTCCTTTCTCTCCCTGTTTCCCCCTGGCTGGTTAACATAGGGGCAGAACCTACTAGGATATGGAAAATGTGCTGTGTAAGAACACAGTGTAAACTGCAGTCCACAGAGAAGGTATTGGGTTTCAGGGAGGCAGATAATACACTTGAACATCCCACTTCCCTCCATCTTCATCCTTTGTTTTAAATCCCTGTATGTTTGTTTCTCTCTAGTACCTCCCCTCCTTGGGCTATGCCAAGCGCATCCACCTGATGAACCCCATGGTGCCAGGACTGACAGGCAGCAAGATGAGTTCTTCAGAAGAGGTGGGTTCTTCAGCTTGACTCTTGCGCCTGGCAGCCAAATCCTGCAAGGAGGAGTTCTTAAAATGTGCAGGGATGCCTTGCCAACAGTCCTCATTGGCAGGGTTCTTTTTTCTAGTCTTTGAAATACTTCAGCATTACGGAAAGGAAAAAGGAAATCGGATAAAACATCCAAAAGCAATATTCTACCTTTGGTAGTAAAAGATTCAATTTGAAAATTAAGTAACTGGTGACCAGTTCATCATAAAGAGTTCCTAAAGCACCACCTAAGTTATTTCCTACTTGGCAGTTTTGAGCATCACACTCTGGTTGGGAGCCCGGGGGTTAAGAGGGGTGGGGAGGGAGCAGCAGGCATCTGTGTTGAGGATGCCCTGCTTGAGAAAAAACTAGGAACAGGATGGTGATACAATGACTGCTGCAATCCATGCAAGATAATATCACCAAGGCAGCTATCTGTAAACAATAAACGTCCATAAAAATGACAAAAGTAGTTTCTTATCTTAAACAATAGCAGACACAGTAAATAAAGCGTTCACTTGTAATATATCAGTGGTTCAGTGCTCATTTCCTCGCTTTCCAAAATAGATTTTATGTTGAACAATTACAAAAGGAGTAATAAAGAGTCCACTTGTAATATACCAGTGGTTCAGTGCTCAGGTGTCGTTCCGGTAATCCAACGTTTTGTCGCTAAAGAGCATAGTCATTGAGCTGTCAAAATCAATTGTAACAGAATTGCACTGAATTATCTAGTGTCGATTGAGAAAAAACTAGAACACAATATTCCAAGGTGATGTTCACGCTTCATGGTTTTCGCAAATCTGTTTTTGCCGCCTTGGTGCCTTCTGCTCTTAGATGCTTGGGACTACAATTCCCATCAGCCCCAGCCAGCACAAAGATGATGTCTGAAGCATCTGGAGGGCACCAGATTGGTGAAGTCTGTTGCGTTTATGTAAAAATGGAAAGTCTGCTGGTCAGTTAATCCAGTTAAATCCTTTAACTCAAAAGGATTTGCTCTAGCAGATAGGTGGGCTAAAAGTTGCAGCTGTGATCCCAGGCTCTTTCCATCTCAGGATGATTCCTCCGTCTGTGAAAAACTGACTAGTCCCAGTACACTTCTGTGGCCTGCTGTGCCTGGGAGCTAATTCATGGAGCATCCCCTCCCTTCCCTCATCCAGGAGTCCAAGATTGATCTCTTGGATCGAAAGGAGGATGTGAAGAAGAAGCTTAAGAAGGCCTTTTGCGAGCCGGGGAATGTGGAAAACAATGGGGTCTTGTCCTTCATCAAGCATGTGCTCTTCCCACTCAGATCAGGTAAGTGTCTCCAAGCAGCAAAAAGGGGGCGGAGCTAGGAGATTTTATTATGGGGAATAGCAGGCAACCTGATTGGCTGAAAGGCCAATCTAGAGGTGAAGAGCTGGGTCACATCCCTTCATCTTCCACCTGTGTCCCCTCCCTACTAAGCTGAAGCCCCAAGTGTGTAGCAGAGCCTGAATATTAGGGGGTGAAACTTAATTTTTTTTCAAATTTCTTCAATGAGGGGTGTTAAAACTATGTTCTTTGTATGAGGAATTTGAATCTATTCTTTTTAGCTTGGTAAGTCTATGTTTGATGATGAAGCACATAAACTGTTTTTGGAAAACCAAAGAATTTTCATTTTACCTTCTGAAAACATCAGGTAGTGCTTAATAATAATAACAACAGTGAGTAGATTGGCCATCATTTTTAATGATTTCTATGCAATTTTACACACATTTATCTACCAAGCAAAACTAAGTTCTGTTCATTTAACCAAAATATCTTTTAAATTCCCAAGTCATGTTACAACATTTTAGGACCCTTCCTTTTTGGAATTTGGAAGTTGAAAAATTCAGCATGCCCTGCTGCTTATGTCTGGCAGTTTCTCTTCTCTCCTGGCTGTAATGGAAAGGCTCCCTTTTAATCACTAAAAGGGCTCTTTAGTGGCACCACAGAGGGTCTGTGTGGTGCTTGAATGCAGGCCAGTTCCTTTCCTGTGAAGGGAGGCCGTAGCATCACCGAGCTGGAGGGGACCGTGGAT
Organism: Podarcis liolepis; assembly: GCF_965112155.1. NCBI lineage: Eukaryota > Metazoa > Chordata > Lepidosauria > Squamata > Lacertidae > Podarcis > Podarcis liolepis. The sequence goes on along the minus strand of NC_139561.1, from coordinate 59,709,544 downwards.
GCCAGCTAGTCCACCCCCTGCTCCATACCAGAATGTCCAAGCTAGACAGACAGCCGGCCCACCTCTGCCTGAAGACCTCCTGGCCAGGGATATCCCACCCATCCCTCTCACTCATTGGCTCCATTGTCAAAATGCTCTTTATCCTAGCATGCTACCCATACCCTCCCCTCCTGCAACATGAGCTCTGGCTCCTGGGCAGCAGCAAAGAACAAGCCCTTGTCTCTGCTCTGTATGTGTGAGAGAAATACACCGTAGGTGTTTGAAAGGGCTGTCGCATCCCCACTCACTCACCTCCAGGCTAAACATGCCCAGGGTTTCTTTGCCCTTTCCTTGTAGGGCATGTCTTCCCTGCCCATGACCATCTTCCCTGCCCCCCTAACAGCCAATACCAATTGGTTCTCCTGAACAGGCATCATCCAGAACTGGAACGTACATGAGGGTTACCAGTATAGCCTGATGGTTGGGGCCTCAAACCCTTTCTAGACCCGCTTATACTTGGGAGTAAGTCACCCAACAGAGGATCCATCTACTTTGCCATCAGCTCCTTTGAAATACTTTTTGTGGGCATGTGCTCAGGGAAGAACAGGGATTTACCTAGCTGCTGCTAGAGGGGAGGGCAGCAAAGGGAACATGATGCCCTTGGTCTTGGTCCTCCTTCGCCATCATCAGTGTGTCCCCCGCAACCTGAAGGGCTTTGAAGCTTTTTTAAAAACTGACATTTTGAGGACCTTGGATACTAAGCCCCCACACCTGCAGTGTTCTTGTGACTCCTCAAATGCACACCACTCTGTTAACGCGGATCTTCAAATCTTTCTTTTTCCCTGCTGCAGAGTTTGTGATTCTTCGAGATGAGAAGTGGGGAGGGAATAAAACTTACACCCACTATGGAGACCTCGAGAAAGACTTTGCTGACCAGGTGACACACTGGGATGCGGGTGGGGTAGGGAGGTGGCCAGCTGCCGGGGTGGGGTGGGGGGCTCCTGGGGTCCTTGCTGTTGGTTTGTATGTGGGAAGCACCTCCTCGTGGAGCGGCTCTGCTATACTTGCATGAAGGGCTTGGGCTATCCTGCCAGGCAGATTCCGAGACCTGGCAGCAGTTGTGTGTTGGTGGTGGGAGACCCCAACCTTTTGTTCTGCATGCCCCCCCCAGGGGGTTGCATCAGAGGCCAGCAAGAGGAAGCCGAGTCACAGGAAGGGGCTCTAGACTGACAAAGAATTGTGTTGCACATCCCCTAAAGCAACAACTCTGCAGTCGTAGTGAATGCAAACCAGACATTCTCACAGAATTTGCATAGGTCGGATGTACAGAAACACTGCTGTTCTGCATAAATCAGACTCTCTGCCCCTTTTAATTTCTGTCTTACCAGCTGAGCAATATGTGGAATGTTTTTCCCATGAAGCCCCATTGGCTTTCATTTTACACCACTCTCATCCATTCCGCTGGGTCCTGCCCAACAGATTGTGCTTTGGGATTTGCACCCACTGTTGGGAACGGCGCTGGGGACTGGTGGGAATCCTCTAGGGAGAGCAGGACTAACTGGGTCTCCATCTTCCTCCGTGGGTGCAGGTTGTCCACCCTGGGGACTTGAAGAACTCTGTGGAGGTGGCCTTGAACAAGCTCCTTGAGCCCATCAGGGAAAAGTTCAGCAGCTCACAAATGAAGAAACTGGCCAGCTCTGCGTATCCTGATCCATCCAAAGCAAGTAAGGGCTGAAAGGCATCTGCCATTGGTCCATCTAGTTCAGTACTGTTGACCCTGGCTGGCAGAGGTTCTCCGGGGTTTTAAGCAGGGGCTGGCATTCCCAGCCCTCCCTGGAGGAGATGCTGCTTGGGATTGAACCTGGGATCTTCTGCATGGAAAGCAGGGGCTCCACCCCTGAGGCTCCAGAGCTTCCCACAGATGCCCTGGCACTCTCTGAGACCAAGAGCCCTGCAAGTTCTTTTTGGCAGGCTGATGCAGATGCTGCTCTGCCCCCACTAGGCCCTGCCCGGGTCTGGAAGATCTGACTTGCCTCCTTCGCTGTCTGCAAAGCAAGTGGGCCTGCTAGGCGCCTCTCCTGTGGCGTGGCTCGTTCCTAGGTTCACTTCGATTGGCCAGACTCCCTTGTATGTCTTGGTCCTTTTTGGCATATGCAAACACTGGACGTGAGTCTGAGTTCTCTCTGAAATAGACTCCTGCTCAGTTACTTGGGTCATTTGTACCACTCGGTTTCCCATGCCTTCCCGTTGCTTTAATTCTCCTCCCCATCCCACCCTCATCTCCTCTTGCTCATGCAAGAGGATACCAGCATCTTTTTTTAAAAAATCAATTTTTATTGCAAGTTTCCCACATAAAATACAATAAAAGCCAAGCTAATCTAAAGAGAAAAGATTTTAAAAAACAAAGAATAAGAAAGAAAATAAAGAGGAAAAAGCAAATAAAAAGCCCTCTGTCACAACTGGATCATACCCCATATTCTACCCACAAAAGAGTGAACCCTCCCAGCTCCGACCTGGGAGCTTGCCCCTCTCCTCCCAGCCTCCCACACCAGGAAGATCCTCTCTACCCTGTTTTTCTCACAGGGCTGTCCATTTCCCATCTATCAGTCTCCCGTCCAACACCGTTTTTGAGGCCTAGTCTTTCCAGGCTGCTGCCAGTCTTTGCAACTGCAGCTCCCCTAAAAACCTCCCTTCCCTTCCCTGTCTGCAGAGCCTTCAGCGAAAGGCCCCACGAAGAACTCTGACCCGGAGGAAGTGGTGCCATCTCGGGTGGACCTTCGTGTTGGCAGAGTGCTCAGCGTAGAGAAGGTAAGCCTGCCAGAGGGCTTCCTAGAGGCAATTGGTTGGCCTCTGGGAGAGCAAGATGCAGGACTAAGCGGGCTCTTCTTGACAGAAGGGTGCTGGCATCAGGACTCTTGAGAGCGCGTGCAGAGGTCTCCATCACGCTCCCTGGGCTTCTGTACTGGGCTTGGGGTGCGTGGGAGATTGCGGGGTGCCTGCAACCCTGGACGGGCCATTCAGCTTTTCACAAAAGGGCTGTGACGCCGCCCTTCTCCCTTCGCAGCATCCTGATGCCAACACGCTGTACGTGGAGAAGATTGATGTGGGGGAGCCTGAGCCGCGGACGGTGGTCAGTGGGCTGGTGGAGCACGTGCCCAAAGAGGAGCTGCAGGACAGGCTGGTGGTCTTGGTGTGCAACCTGAAGCCTCAAAAGATGCGGGGACTGGAGTCCCAGGCCATGCTGCTCTGCGCTTGCAGGTGTGTGCAGTGGACAGTAGGGCAGGCAGACTTTGGCTCATGCAGAGGGGGCTGCAAATGGATCAACGTTCCACTTACTGGGGGCATAAGCAGGCATTAGTTATCCCTTGGCTATGTTTTCCTGTTAGGCGAAGCAAGAGGCCGACTGAAGCCTGCTTGCCGCTAACATGATTATCCTCTTCTTCCAGTGCTGGGGAGCCCTGCCAAATAGAGCCCCTGGACCCCCCGGCCGGCTCCTGCCCCGGTGAGCGGGTGTTTGTGGAGGGCTACGAAGAAGGCCAGCCTGATGAGGAGCTGAAACCCAAGAAAAAGGTCTTTGAGAAGCTGCAGGTGAGCAAGGAAGAGGCTCCTCCGAGTGGCAGATACCTCCATATTGGGCAGCTGAGCAACTATGTGCCCTCCAGGTGTTTTGGGGACTACTACTCCTGTTGGCTCCAACCAGCATGAGGCACACTGGCTTAAAGCAAAGGCAGACATTCCTTAGTCCAGGAATTGCTCTGCAATCCTAAATCACCGCCCTTGCAGGAGGGCAGAGTTTCTGCTGCAGGGCAGGTAGAAAAGGCTTCAGAGCTGTGTGCCGTGCCTGCAGAGGGTTGTCTCGTACTATTAGGGAGCATCACAGATTCTGCAAAAAGGGCAAGTCGACCCTGATCTTCTTAAATATGGAGAACTGAGCCTTCCGACTGGTGCAAAATATGGGGGCTCTGATTAACCTATTCCTGCAACTTCTTTTCATAAAACAAAACGCTGATGCCCCATTAGGCATTTTTAAACTGGAGAGAGAATCTAATACATTTTTTAAATGTAAGAATAAAAGCAGTCCCAAGCAGTTAATAAAGGAGTGGGCGGTGTGTTGGTTAGCTTGATAATATATGGCTGTAGTATGTGAATATTTTAGGATGAAAATAACTTTTGCTCAAAAGGATCAAGGAGGTTGTCACCTCCTCCTCCTCTAAGCTAGTAAGGTCTGGTTTCCCTTGTCCACCATGTTTAACTAAGGTAGACAAGCCTGTGCGAACCTGGTGCCCTCCAGTTGTTTTAAACTACAAGTTCCCTCAGCTGCCTGGAACTCTTGTAGTCTGGAACATCTGAAGAGCACCAGGCCAGCCAAAGCTGATGTCAACATAGGAGGCTGTTCCTGCTATTCCTCCTATTGTATCAAACATTTGGTACATCCTACTCACTATTGCCTATACTGGCTGACAGCAGTTCTGCAGGATTCCTGATTAGAAGTCTTCTCTGGACCTGCCAGGGATTGAACCTGGGACCTTCTGCACTGTCGAGTATTCTGCCACAAAGCTGTGGCCCCTCAGCATGACAGGACTGGAAAAATCACCCTGCCTGTTCTTTCTCTTCTCAGGCAGACTTCCAGATTTCTGAGGCTTCTGTGGCCCAGTGGAAGGGGAAGAACTTAATGACCAAACTGGGGAACCTCACCTGCAAAACTCTGAAAAGCGGCAGCATCCGCTAGCTGCCTCTGCCTCGCACTTTCAGCTTATGCGTGCCAGTTATTGCCCGACAAACATCCTCCATACTTACATTGTACTCCCAGCCATGAGATTCCAACCCAGCTGGACCTGACCCATGAAAAAATTGACATGGCTTCCATCTTTTGACATGGACAGAATGGGGAAGGGCACCTAGAAGCAGGTGGCCGGTGCAATGAGGCCCTCTCTCCAGCACGTCTTATTTATAATGAGGAGAAAAGAGCCAATGGCCTCGTCCTTCTGACAGTGATGGAAACCTCTCCAGATGTTGTAGGAGAAAAAGGAAATGCTGCTGGCACAGATCTGCCCTCTTATGATGGGTTGGTCCACATGCCTTCCAGGATGTTTGTCATACTCTGCTTAAAACAGGTCTATGATGTTGAGCTCGGACTCAGGCTGGCAAAATTTGGACAGGATCTCTTACCAGATTGGCAACGGTTAGGTCCATCTGGCATAAACACTGAATTCCAAATCATCTGTCATTTCCCCAAATAAAATGGTCACACCATGTGGTTCCTGGTGCTTTTCTGTGGTAGCAGGTGCATTCAGCCCAAGATGACTTGCTTTCTAACATGCTTGGTAACCGATCAAATAGTTCATTTTTCACAGGGAAATGGCACAAGGTGATAAATACCCCATGTAGTTGTAGTTAAACTGGTTGTTTAACTAGCAGAGGGATGGGCATGTTTTATAGCTAAGGGTTATGTAGTACTTTAAGTCGGACTCCCCCATCCTGGTGCCTCTAGACGTTTTGGACAATTTTGATTGGGCTGATGGGTTTTGTAGGTTAGAATATCTGCAGGTTACCAGGTTGGCAAAGGCAGATAGCGTGTGTGTGAGAGAGACATGAGGAGCTGGAGTAGCTGCCATAAAAAGCAAACCAGGAACACTTTTTTCCTGGTAGAAGTGTCCAAACTCGAGGCCATCTGTCTCTACCTTTTACCATGAATCTATCTGCACAAGGAGAACATTTTGTGCATGTAGGTTATAGAAGCTTATGTAGGGATATCGCGGAGTGGGGAGTGGGGTCCGGAGGGAGCTCACTTCCCCACCAGCAGGCAGCCACAATCTGCCTGCATGCGTGACCTTGGGGTGCAGGGAAACCCCCCCCCCAGACAAGCCACAGCTGTCTGGTACATCGTTCCACCCATGTCTGACCTTTTGCGGTCTCAGAGTCAGCGGTGTCCTGTCTGTAAGTTTTTCCCTGAGACCTTTTGTCTCCTACGTCATACACTGTGCAAGGGGAAAATGACGCTGTGGAACAGGTGCCAAAATAGCTCTGTACCACCCCACGATTTCGGGATGGAAGATGTGTAAAGGTCACAGCCCAAAAATGTATTTGCCTAGCTTGCATGTTTGTCTCAATAAAAGGAGGCTCCACAGGAATGGTGGTAGCTCGCTCGCTCGCTCCAGCCCACCTGTGCACAGCTCACATTATGATCAACACCTGTCTTGGAGGATGGATGGCGGCTAATGGATTGAAGTTGAATCCTGATAAGACAGAAGTACTGTTTTTGGGGGACAGGGGGCGGGCTGGTGTGGAGGACTCCCTGGTCCTGAATGGGGTAACTGTGCCCCTGAAGGACCAGGTGCGTAGCCTGGGAGTCATTTTGGACTCACAGCTGTCCATGGAGGCACAGGTCAATTCTGTATCCAGGGCAGCTGTCTACCAACTCCACCTGGTACGCAGGCTGAGACCCTACCTGCCCGCTGACTGTCTGGCCAGAGTGGTGCATGCTCTAGTTATCTCCCGCTTGGACTACTGCAATGCGCTCTACGTGGGGCTACCTTTGAAGGTGACTCGGAAACTACAACTAATCCAGAATGCGGCAGCTAGACTGGTGACTGGGGGCGGCCGCCGAGACCACATAACACCGGTCTTGAAAGACCTACATTGGCTCCCAGTACGTTTCCGAGCACAATTCAAAGTGTTGGTGTTGACCTTTAAAGCCCTAAACGGCTTCGGCCCAGTATACCTGAAGGAGCGTCTTCACCCCCATCGTTCTGCCCGGACACTGAGGTCCAGCGCCGAGGGCCTTCTGGCGGTTCCCTCATTGCGAGAAGCGAAGCTACAGGGAACCAGGCAGAGGGCCTTTTCGGTGGTGGCGCCCGCCCTGTGGAATGCCCTCCCATCGGATGTCAAGGTGATGGACAACTACCTGACATTCAGAAAACATCTTAAGGCGGCCCTATTCAGGGAAGCTTTTAATGTATGATATTTTAGTGTTTTTTGGTTTCTGTGGAAGCCGCCCAGAGTGGCTGGGGAAACCCAGCCAGATGGGCGGGGTACAAATAATAAATTATTATTATTATTATTATTATTATTATTATTATTGGGCCTTCACTTCAGCTTATTCCATAAGGAATATTTACTGTGGTAGCACTCGGAGACTTTGCTTTTATTGTGAGTGAGCCTGTACATGCTTAATGAGAGGGATTTGAGCAAACCTCCGTTTGCTGTAACCGGCACACTTGCATTTTATATGCTTACGGAGGTTTGTTCTGGACTACAACCACCATTAGCTCCAGCCGGCATGATGTGCATTCATGCACTCAGCTGCAAACTCTGTTCACTTGGGGGGGGGGTAACATTGCTTGGACTGGAATAGGCTGCAAAGCCGCCTACCCATCCCCACCAGATGGAAGACAGAGAAACTTCTGCTTGATCAGGCAGGATGGCCAGCAAGTGGGTTGATCACTTGTGGATGGTTGCACACACTTACTGCATCCCCTCTGCTGCAGGGTGTGATTATTAAGACTAAGGTTACCAGACATTCCCCTTTCCTGGGGACAGTCCCTGGATTTACAAATCAGTCCCCTGACAAAATCCATCTATTTAGCAGGAAGTTGAAAAGTGTCCCCAGATTAATTGGGGGGGGGGGGGGAATCTGGTAACCTTAGGTTAGACCTCACTTGCCCTGGCTGCTCTTGGGATTCCTCCATTGCACACCAGCACCTTCTGCACAGACACACTCCAGACTCTTCCCTCTTTTTTGTTGGTAATAAAATCTCATCCTCCCACAACAAATATATTCACACCACAGCGAAAAGGTAAGAGAGACAGCAAGCAAGCAAGCAAGCTTTAATTTATCTTTACAAAGACAGTCTTTAAAAATGTATTTCACCATCTTTCCCCCCTCTCATCCCTTTCTCAAAGGTAGCTCCCTCCCCCACTCCTGTTTTACAATCATGAGGGATAAAATCCAAAGCAAATGACCCAAGATTTTCTTCTTCAAAATTCTATATAAATCAGCTGTCTAATGTTCCTAAAGAATAGAAAACAAAGGCATTGAGGGTGGGGGACAAATTCAGGTGCTTGGTGTCATTTCTAAATGCTGTGCCCAGCCCCACTGGGGCACCCCCACCCCCACCAAACTCATCTTCTGATTTGTCTGTTCTCCTGCCTTCAAAGTGCTGTGTTGGCTCTTGGCAGAACAATCTGGGAGGAGGCTGCAGCCTTGGGGTAAGAGTAACTTGAGGTTCAGAGGGAAATTACGATATTCCCACCCCACCCCACCCCCCGCTTGAAGGGTGAGAAGGAAAGCCTCTTAGCTAGGCGTGAGCTCCTGACAGCTGATGTAGCCTGGAGAAGGTGTTCAGGGGAGGGGGGGGTCTCCAGCAGAGGAAAAGAGCGCTTCCTGGGAGAGGCTCACTGCTGGGGTTTGTAACATCAGGCACACACGGTCGTAAGTACAGCACCAGGAAAAGGAGGCAGGTTGGTGGAGGCGGGGGGGGGGGTTCGGTATGGTGGCAACACACAGCTGAGTCTCCCACCTTGCCACCTAATAATGGCCCTAGGCTGGGGGGGGGGGAGGCAAAATGAATGAACAGCCACAAGTTTGGGGTACCTAAAAACCATCACCTGCCATCACATTTCGGAGCAGGGCTTTTCAAACGCAGGCAACTACTTCAGACCATGTTGCCTGGTCAGCTCAGTGCTCTATTCCAGCCCTTTCCTAACTTACATTCTGGGTGTTTTGGATCACAATTCCCAGCAGCAGAAGCAGCTGCTCTGGCAGGGGCTGGTGGGAGTTGCCATTCCTGAAGATCTGGAAGGCAGCAACTTGGCAAAGATGGCTCGGTCTACCCTGGCCGGCAGCAACCGCCCAACGCCCTTTTGTCATCAAAGATTATGTGCACACAGAGCACTTAGTCAGCCTACAAACCCTTTGAATGAATTCTTGTGTTCCTCAGAGGTTTAGTAGTGACCCTGGGATGCCCAACCCTTCTTGGTAGCTTCATGTAGCAACTGGGAGTAGAGGGGTTCTGCCCTGCCCCTGGCACCGCTTGCAGAGTTTGCACCTTTCCGTGGCCAACATCAGGGCAACACGCCACTGACGACGAGAGGTGGGCAACCATATCCACTTCAACACACTATTTGCCTGTAGCAGCAGGTGTGCCCTGGGTGAAGCTGGACTCTGCAAGCCAGCGGGCTTCTCACAAGGGATGCACACGAACCCCTGACCCAGGTTGGCTCTCAAAGCTGCCTTAATACTTACCTGATGACCTCCTGCTATCCCTTCCCCTCCAGGAAGTTTCAAATTCACCAAAGAAAATGATACTGCCAAAGCCAGAATCACACCACATCCACCATGCTGAATGGGAAGGAGGAGAAGAGCTTTGCTTGCCGAATGGAAGAGCCTTTGCCCACCCTACCCCACCCCGAATCACCCATTCAATCCCCTTGCTCCAAGGTAGGATGCTCTAGGCCTGGAATGTTTTGCTGCAAAATGCCCCGGACCTTTAGCGTTTTGGCAGTGAAGAGCTAAGCTCCAAGGGGCTCTGGCTGCCCCTCCCGCCAAGTCTCCCCCCACTCCAGCTGTTTGCTAAAGGCACCAACCAGCTAGACCAGCACACACCTCTTGCACATGCCCTGCTATGTCTTGTGAGCCTCTCAAAGGGTTTCTCGTACCTGGACCCTCAAGGAGACGACCCACCCTTGGGGGACAGTTCTAGGCACAAAGAAGGTAACATAAGTGGCGTCTGAAAAAGGAGAGAGAGTAGAACAATTATGTGTCCCTATTTGTGCTATGGTGGAATTATACTAGGTCCCCTCCTAGCTGTCTCCCACGGGAAGGGTGCAGCTCACCCTCCACCCAGAATCAGCTGTTGACCAGTTTGCACCAAGGAACCCTACCTGGGCTAGCCAGGTGCATCACCACATGGGCCCACCACTAGAACAGCAAGGCTAACTTGCAGGGTCCCTTCAGTGCAAGCTCTTCACAGGAGCACACAGGAGAGAAGCAGAAAGGATCTGGGCCCCAGCAGCATTTGGGAAGCCTAAGCAGCTCTCCATAAGCAGCCATCCTTGCAGTCTCCAGCCTCGATTTGAGAAAGTGCTTGTTTTGTACAATTCCAGGGGTGCAAAAGCAGGCGATGCTCCCAACCCCACCACAAAGAGAAAAGAAGGGAGGGGGCTCTTCTGGGGGACGGACACACACACACTCACACACACACAGCCCAGGTTGGTTCGACTCTGCCAGCTTCTCCTTGGGATGGGGCAGGGGGAGCAGGAAGCGCAAACCGTCCTCATTGTCCATTGTTCTTAAAAGCCATTTTCCTTATGCACCAAAAAAAACAACCACCCCACAATGGGAAAAGTAAAACCCCAGCTGAGAAAAGCTGCCCCATTGAGGGAGGAGGCGGCAGCAAGGAAAGGTGTTGTGCTACTTTTGTCTCTGTATGTAAAATAAAGCCGTATTACTGAAGAAAAAGTGAAACCGACACAATTTTTGCATAAATATCAAGGCCATCAGAGGCTAAGGCTGTTTTGTCTTCCTTTTCGTCGCATCCAGGACCTCCTCTGGCCTGCTCAGGTCCCTGAGATTTTTTTTCCTTTCTGTGTATGTTAATTATTTTCAATTCCTGTATTTCAGGGGCAACCATGCTGCAGGGTCTCCCTTCAGGCCATCTCCTCCTGTAAATCTGCAAGGAGAAAAGCAGAGGCAATGGGTTTCAGAGCTGGAATCCAGCGCCTTGTGACGGGACTGCACCTCCCCTCCCAAGCCTACAACTCTCCCTCAACCTCAGTTAATCAGCTGTGGAGAAAGGAAGCAAGAGAGCTATGTAGAATCCACACCAGAGACAAAAACTTAAAAGCTCTCTGCCTTGTTTGGGGGTGGGGGTAAATGCTACCAGGTGTGTCGTTTTACGTATATGCACCACCCCCAGAACATAACCCCTGTGCAAGATGAAATTGTACTATATTTTAAGAAGGATTACACTGTAACAAACAGCAGTAATGCTGCACTTACATCACTGGGCAACTGTAAAACAAAATACATAATTAGATTTTTAAAAAATTCTCCAGCATAGCATTCTTTTTCCTGTTACTAGGAGCCCCCAAGCAGGGCATGATGGCAACCCACCCCCTCCTGTTCTTGCCCAGGGAGAATCTGGAGACATAGTCAACATGACTGGCAGAAAAAGGGCAAGAAATCAGGGCCTGCATTGGTCAAACGGTGTGAGTATAAAGCACCGTGGTCAGTCAATAACAGTTGCCCAACAACCCCCAGGACAGACCTTCCAATATCAAGTGTGTTGCCACAGCTGAATCGGGACCACTCAATCCCCACCCTGCTCAGCCCCTTACCTTGTGCTGGGGGGCTCTGTAGTGGTGTTGCAGGCCCTGCTGGGGGGCTGTCACTGCTATCCCCAAGGAGAGCGGCCTGGTGACCAGACCCCTCACTCTTAGTCCTGTCCCCAGCCACTGGCAGGGTGGAGCTCAACTCCTCAGCTCCTGCTGGCTTGGGGCTCCGGGGAGACGGCAGCTGGCCTGGCCCTAGCGAGGGCTTCCTGGCTATGGGTGGAGGGATCTTCCGGGCCTGGGGCTTTCCTGAGCCCTGCTGGGGGAGCCCCAGGGCTGCCGTGGACCGCTGACCAGAGACATTCATCAGTTCCGCAACCAGGTTCTTTTTCAGGTTGGCCTGGGCCTCTGGGGAGGCCGAGGTGTCGATGACCAGCTTCTTGGGGCTCTTGGCGAAGATGAAGCTGGCCGTCGAAGCCGGGGACTTGTGGTGGGGGGACACTTGGTCCTCTTTCGCCTCGCCGGCGGGAGCAGCTGCTGCGGTGGGGAAAGCCGGCAGCGTCAGCCGGTGGCCAGCCTTCTTCTCAGCCCCTCTGAGGCCTGGCGCGTCTCTGGAAGACAGTGTGGAGGCCTTCAGGCGCACGGCATCGTGCAGGGGGTTTGAAGATGGACCGCTGCTGTCCTTCGGGGCCCTCAAGGAGAGCGACTTGCGGACAGGCTTCTGTGGGGCAGGCTGCCCCAACTTCCCGCTGACCCCAGTGCTCGGCCCGTTCTGCTCCGCCACGGGGTTGGCTGCCGCTGGGCTCGCAGAAGGGGCGTGGGTGTCCATGTGGACCGAGCGCAGGCGGACCATCTGCAGCAGGGAAGGGGTCACAATGGGGAGGCTGGCGTCCTCCTTTGGCGTGGAGTTGCTCTTGCTGCGAGATGCCGGCTCTTTCTTGAGGTCGGGGTGGGCGCTGGCGGCAGGCTTCTTAAGGCTGGGCTGGGCTTGGAGGCTGGAGGTTGTTGCCGCCGGGCCAGTGGGCTTCCAGTGGAGGGAAGTTTCTCCTGCCGCAGGGAACTTAGGAGGTGGCGGCGGCTCTGCTTGAGGAGCTGGCAGTGGTGCGGCGTCCGGCGCCCCCTGCTGCTGGATCTTGGAGGACACTCTTGTGGAGAAGGAGGGCGAAGAGGCCAGCACTTGGCCCTCCTCCGCAAGGGCTGCTCTTTGGTTGGCCGGCTGCTCCTTCTCTGCAGGAGCTGCCACAGTGACTTGAAGGGAGGGTGTCCCCACAGCCTGCAGCTGGGGCTCTGGCAGGGGTGGCACAAAGTAGGCCTCGTCCGGGGGAGGAAAGTCAGCCATGGAGAGGTCATGGGCGTCGGGCACTGGTGGGGGTGGAGGGGGCCACAAAGGATCCGCGGGAGCGTCCGGCACGGTCTCAGAAGGTGTAGGGGCAGCTGGGGCCTCCGGAATGGCACTGGCCTTCTTCGCTGGGGGTGGTGGCGGGTGGTAGGCCGGAGGGGGAGACGGAGGAGGCGACCTGCGACTAGCTTTCGTAAGGACAGCGGGCTGTTGGTGAGGTTGGCCCGTGGGGGCCGGGGCATTGGCAGGTTTGGGTTCCGCCAGTTGGCCCTGGGTGGGTGGAGGGGAGAAAGGAGCTGGCACCTTGGGGTGAGGAGGGATAAGGAACCTGTCCATTTTATTCAGAGCGGGGGCAGCGTTGGCAGAGGGTCCTGCTGAATGCGGGGCCGTCCCCTCCACAGTGGCTGGATCCGAGGCAGAGGAGGACAAGGATGTCAGGGAGGAGGAGACGGAGGGCCCCGGGGATTGCAAGGAGCAGACCCGCTCCGGCTTCTTTGGTTGGGGCCTCTTCTTCCCGGAGGGCGAGGCGTGGGCCACAAGGCCCTTGGTGTGGAGGGTGGGCGTGCCGCTCTGACTCGAGTACCCGCTGGAGGGCGACATCGTGCGGCCATAGTGGTCGGGGGAGCTGTGCTTCGAGGGGACCTCCGACGTCTCATCCACTTGCCCCTCCTCTCGGATGGTCGGGCTCCGGTGAGAGACGTTGGGAGAGCAGGCCAGGCTGTCAGAACGGAGGCTGCTGGTCTCGCTCTGCGAGGAGGGGGAGAACACTTCGTCGTCCCCGGTTAGGCTGGGGCTCCCTAGCCGCCCCACAGCCCACGCCTCGCTGCCTTCCCGTGGGGGCCTGCGCTCTGGCATGGGGGGCAGGCCCATTGCTCTGGGTGCCCCCTCGGCCTCCAGCTGCTGAGCCTTCTTGTGCAGGGAGTACGTCCTGCGCGGGGGTGCGGGGGCTCTCTTCATCTTCCTGAGGGAGACGCTGCGGGTGGAGGAACGGTCGCTCCGCACGCTCATGCTGTCTGAGCCCTCTGCCGCACTGCCGGTGCTGTAGGCAGGGGAGGCCCGCCCGCTGCTTCCGGGGGGCCGCACCCCAAGGAGGTGGGGGGAGGCAGGGGCGGCCTTGCCACCGTGGCAGTTTGAGCTGGTGCCGCTCATGGAGCTGAAGGTACTGAGCTGGTCCAAGTCGGGCCTAGCCGCCCCCTGTACCTGTCCATCGGGCCTGGCCTCGCCTTTCCTGCTGTCGGTTCCCCCGTGTGAGGAGATGGTGGAGGTGTTCGAAACGATGGTTTCTGTGGACTGGGAATGGCTCCAGTTGTCACTGGAGGAGGAGTGCTCGCGGCTGCGGGGGCCAGAAGGGAAGCGTCCCACCGAGCGCACGGAGGCCGGGCTGGCAGTTGAGAGGCTGCAGCGGCTCAGCGTGCGCACCTTGTTACGCGAGAGGGCGATGACGTCCACCATGGGAGGCATGACGGCGTTGGGGATGATCTTCGACAGGTAGGTGCCCTGCGGAGAGATGGACATGACGGGGCCCAGCAGCTCGGGGGAGCCTGGCTGGGTGGTCATCCAGGGCACAGCCAGAGACTTGGGCCTGGCCAAGGGGGACAGCTTCGCCGCCGTCTTGCGCCCCAGGAGTGAGTCGTCGTAGTAGACGCAGTTGATGTGGCGCTGGAGGGAGGTGTCGGCCTCCAGGGCCTCCAGGGCCTGCAGGGAGACGCGGGCACCGCCCTTGGGGATGACGGTGGGCCGTAGTTTCCCATCAACGGTGGGGATGTGGATGGCATTGCCGTGGACCTCACCACCATTCGAGAGGGCCGGAGAGGTCGCATCAGGTCGGACAGCAATGCTGCCCGGGCGTTTCTTCGCCTCATATCCGTTGCTCAGGCCTGAAGCAGATAATACAAAGGAAATAAGGAATGAGGGGCCAGTGGGAAAAAACTATATAGCGCAAGCAGAAGAAATGAACTTCAGTGCTCTCAAGTCCCATAAATGCTTCTCAGTCACCTTATTGGGTAACTGATAAGATGGAGAAGGAAGTCCCAGCGGTTGGACACCAAAACTGCATGCTGAAGCTCCTGGGTCCCACCAGCCAGGAGAAGAGAATGGGAGGAAAAGGAAGGGTCTGTCCTGGTGCTGGAAGGGTCCCAGCACCAAGTGAGCAATCAGCTCAGTGGATGACCAGGAACATGACAACTCCCTCTCAACTTCCAGTCTCCACCTTGCAAAATATAGCATGGTGGCATCTTATGCGCAGTTAACGTGTGTCATTTAAACCTTGCACAGTTGAAGGCAGGCCGGTTCAAAATGCACATGTTAAATGCATGCAATGCAGAGAGCTTAAAAGCTCTATTGTGCCTCATTTTCACAGCGCAGGAAGGGCTTTTAAGCTCTTAGCCTTGCTTGGAAGTCAAGGCCTGCTCAGCGCACAGGCTCTGGAAGGGATGCTGACACAGGAGCAGTTCCAAGTGTTTTGAGCATACACATTTTCAGAACCCTTGGAAGCAAACCCCCGCAGTTACTAACTCACATAGTTGTGCTGCTGAGGTTTAATATTTTAACTCATTTTGCATGTTAAGAGTACAAAGCATATGCTTTGCATATATTTAACCAGACATCTGTGTTTCTCATTAGACTTCTGCCCCAAAACAGCATCCAGCTTCCTAAGCCTCTCCCTGCTCCCACATCTCATCCCACCTCAAGTGTGCACAAATCACTTTTCCAAACCCAGCCAAGCCTAACAATCCACAAGTTTGGCCAAAGCAGTTTCCCAGCTTACACCGCCAGACTCAAGTGTGCACTTAAGTCCATGCATGCTTATCCAGTTTCCATCAGTTACCCGGATTGCGGTTTTTCCACTTTTCAAATTCAGATTTTGCAGAGAAACTGTTTTTACATTTTAAGTTGCCAAGCTGACTGGGCTTACCCAGCTCTTTCTGCACATGTTGGGGGAGACCCAGAACAGTAGTCCTCCGCTCTTTCTTCCTCTTCTCGCCCTTTGCTGAGGATTTAGGGAACGAATCATGTGGCCGAAAGGTGGAGCCTAAAATGGAGGGGGAGAATGAATTAAAGGAAGGAATAGAGACCTTATATCCAACCTTGCATGCTCTGTCAAATGGCTCACGTCTGCCAATGTGGAGGAACCTTAATGTGCAAAGTTTCTCATCTCTGCTTATTCCCAACACAGGCATATTTCACAGCTCAACTTTGCATTTGACCCTTCCTTCAAGCAGACCCTCTGAATTTTTGCGAGGGGTTGTGGTGGTCTCTGGAAAAAACAGCTGCAGTTTCCCTCCCTGCACCAAGCCCAGCTCCTGAACCCAAGGCTTCTGGCAGTAGTACCTTTCCTCTGGATCATCTCTGAGCGCACCGAGAGGGCATCCTCGGAGGTGCTTTCCGTGGCACATGATGGGGTCTGACTCCGGACCGAGAGGTCGTCACCCTCTGTGGATGAGCGGGAAGACTGCATGCCGAGAGGGAAGGAAATGAAGGCAAGAGGGTAAATTTCCCACCAAGTCCTGTTCACCCATAGAAGGTAAGGTTCCCATTTCCCAGGGACAGTCCCTGGATTTACAAATCAGTCCCCATACAAAATCCATTGAAATTGAAAAGTGTCCCCAGATTCATTGTAAAAAATCTGGTAACCTTAATAGAAGGTTCCCCCTTGGAGCCCAGAGATGGGTCTCACAGGCATGGACATCCAACCTATCCAGGATCCTTCCATGGGCAAGGAAGAGGCAGACCCCAGGAGTCTGCCTGCTGTGCCCCCCTCTTGCCTCCATAAAAAAACAGAAGCATTAATTGCTCAGTCAGTAAAGCATGAGCCTCTTCTAATCTCAGTGCTGTGGATTCAAGCCCCACATTGGGCAAAAGATTCCTGCATTGCATGGAGTTGGACCAGATGACCCTTGATGGTCCCTTACAACTCTACAGTTCTCTGATTCTATGAAATGAGCGAGGGAGCAAGTTGCAGACAGGACCATCCTTCCTGTCCGCCAGGTGGCGCTGCTTGACAGAAGCCAAGCCATTGGGCCGGCCTTGGCATTGCTTTCAAGGGCACAAACTCCTTTCTGATTAAAGGACCATGAAATCAGTGTAAAAGGGCACATCAGAAGTTGCCTTGGTTTTGCACATTTGTAAAAACAGTCGGTGAAGCTCCAACAGCAGGCATGCTCTCCGACAATGACAAGGCCTGGGTGCTTGTTTCCCACTTAGCCAGTATTCCTCAGCTATATGATCAGGACATCGCAAGCCCTGCCATTCCATGTAAACAAAGGATGTGGCACGGGGTGCAGCATGAAGCTAAGAGTCTCAAGTGCCCTTTTTAAATTTTCTAGGCCTTGTGGCTGTGTGGAAATGCTTGACAGTGCTCTGGAAAGCCTGCTGAAATCTCAAAAGCCAGAGGAATGGGGGCTTTACATACTTCATGCAGATTGCAGAATTCGGTTTCTTGGTTGGTTGGTTGGTTTTACTGTCAGGTTACAGAATTTCAATTTAGCACCAGCTGTCCGCTTGAACACTCAAGTGGCCAGAACATGCAGGAGATTGTTTGCTGCTTCAAATTCCTTTGCACAACCAAATATATTTTTGAGAAGAAAAAGGGATATTCCAATATGGTTTGCCAATCAGCCAGAACATTGTTTCTTTTTTAAAAAAGAAAAAGATTTAAAGCTTTTGCTGATTAATAATCACAGATTTGGTACTGCTTTGTGCAACACACAGAGAGGTGTTTCTCACCTATTCTGCATAACCTAGAACACGAGGAACAAAGAGGTCAGAAGAGTCTTCTCTGCTGAAGTCTGGCTTCCTCTTTCTAACCTGTCTAGTTTTATTCCCTGAACTCGAAAAGGGCTACATGAGCAAGAAGCAAAGACCCCTTCAGGAAGGGTCATCTGCGAGGAAAGCAGAGCTGAAGGCAGGATTTGCTGGAATCAGCAGCCAGGAGGAGGGAAGTGCAGCTGCAGGGAAGTGCTGGGGACAAAGTCCACCAGGTTGCAGCCAAGATAAACAGAAGAGAAGAGGCCAGCTTTCACCCCACCCGAGTTCGGTGCTGGTGGAGGCTCCGCATTTGCTGGCTCCTTCCACAAGAAGACCTTCCCGAGCGATCCCAGGTCCCACTGCAGGGTCCATCAGCTGCCAGACTCCCTCATCCACCTCTGGGCAATTTCAAGAAGGCACAAGATCAGCTCTTGATCTCATATTGTGCAAAATCAGGATCATTTTATAAAGAGGATGCCGCGGCTGGAGGAACACAGCACAAATGCTTTTCTGTTTGCAGCGGAGGGAAGATGGGTATGGGAAAACAACCCCAAGGCTTCCCGGGTATCTTATCCTCAGGGTGGCAGGTGTGGTGGTGAAGACGCTGCAAGTTAGCACAACACAGGCCAATGGAAAATATGCAACGGCACTGCAAGGGTGTGACGTGCACATGGGGGTTGTGGAGGAAAGAGGGCAACGCAAGCTGCTGCCTGACATGCAACCGGCTTACCTGGATGCTGCTGGTGTCGCTGTGGTCCCAGACCCTCTTGCTCTGCTTGTGTTTCTCTGAAAGGCAACAGCAGAAAAAACATCGTCTGCCAGCCCGGGGAGGGCTGGAGGCCACTAAGCGCTGATCCAGAGTGCCGGGAGCGGGGAGCAGAGAAGAGAACGCAGGAAGGAATAGTCTCCCACCTGCTTGCCTCTCCTGCTGTCCTGGGAGGGAAGGGGCTTCTCAAGAACCCTCCTGGAGATCCTGCTCATGACCCAGCCCAGCCTCAGAGGAAGAGAGCAGGCAGCCGCTCTCCCTGGCAGGCAGGCCACTGGCCTCACAGGCACTGGACTCTGCTCTGAGACGGCAACCTGCCCATCCGGCACTGCGCAGCTGCAACCGCCTTTCCATGCTTGGCAGGTGCTGTTTGAACTCCAGCGTGGGCAGAACCACAATCAGGGGCAGAGGGAAGAACCCCACCCAGTAGTATAAGGAGGCAGATGGGACTCCTCACAGCCACAGTTCTAAACATGATGTACCATGCCTGGAGCAGAGGGACCTCTTCCCATTGGCTCAGGTGTGCTCATGGAGGGTGCAGTTCTTTAGCAGTTACGGAAATCAGAAATGTACTTTGCATGTACACAGAGGTGGTTGCTTTTTTGGTGGCAAATTCCAGGCCTAAACCCAGACCCTATAAATCAGCTCAGGGCACAAAGCTTGATTCAGATTCAGCTGGGACAGGATGCTGATCCATTTTGAGAAGCCCACACAAAGCTATTCTGCACCACTCAAACTTTCAAGTTACACATTAGACCAAATGGTTGCTAGTTTGTATTTAATTAAAAAGGGGGGGAGGTATCTGTGTTAAGAGATTTCTTATATTTTCCCCTTGTATTCCACCCCACAAAACAAACACACACACTGCCTGTGGTAGAGTTCTGTGCATGGTCAATATTGAGGGATGATGGGATTTGTAGTCTAGCAACACCTAGTGGCCACCACATCGGTGACCCTGCCCTACAGTTTGCATGCTGCATTTTGAGCCAGGCACAATTTTAACTGTCTCTGCAGTTTTTCTCCTATCAGGCCAACACAGCTACTTGTTTCTGACCGAACTAAGCTGTGGTTTCGCAAGAGCCCAGTCCCAGGCTGTTCTGAACAGGAGTACCATTTACCGTGAGGGAGGGCTGATGCTATAGTTTAGCATCCCAAGTGACAACAGAGAGCAAAGAAACAACTGCTCCCCACCCAGAGGACCCTGGGCCAGGGAGGTTTTGTGCCAAGAGTATTATGAAAGGAAAACAGAGCAAATGGCTCAATCAGTAGAGCATGAGACTCTTAATCTCATGGCTCTGAGCCTCACGTTGGGCCAATGATTTCTGCACTGCAAGAGGTTGAATAAGACGACCCTTGTGGTCCCTTCCAACTCTATGATTCTGTGAGAGCTCAGAGGGCTCAGAGACAAAATGGCCTAAGTGTCCATCCTAACACATCCGTCCCCATTCACTCCCTCCTGCCAACCCCGCAACCCAGTACCTTGGTTCTGCAATGACTTGAGCCCAGCCTGGGCCTGGATATGTAGCTCCTCAAGGTGTGGAGGTCGGTTGCTGGGGAAGAAAACATTGTCAGGCCGCTCGTCCCTTGCCTTGTACTGGACACTCAGACGCTTCTCATTTTCAGCCTTGGCAGCCCCTGGATAGAGAAAGGGGAGAATCCTGGAATCCCTGATGTAACAAGAACAATGGGTGGATTTCTGTTCCACCAAGATCTGCCACCACAACACAATTCAAAAAGGAGGTGTAAACTCATCAGGCTGGGCTACTTGCCCACATAGTCCTGCATGGCTCGCTCTAAGTGGCAATGGTTCTCCATGGCATCAGGCAGAGTCTTGCCCATCAACTGCGAGCTGAGTCTCTTAGCCAGCGGTGCCAGGAAGTCAAACCTTCTGGGACCTTCTGCATGCAAGGCAGGTGTGCTACCATTGAGATCTGGTTCCACTAACGGAAACCTTCCCAGGCTAGAAACTAAATCCAGGCACCCTAAGTGCCAAATCCTGAGCACCAGGAAGAAAGGCTTTCAACCGATTACAAACACACACACACCGCACACTTCATCACTGCTGGTGGAGCACCCTGTCCATAAGGCAGGGGCAAGTCTTAGACTCAGTTGCCCCGCAGTAAAATGTGGATAGCCATGATCCCACAAAGGCAAGGAATGGTGCTGCTAACCCAGAGACATGGGAATGTGGACATCTAATCTTTTTATCAATACATAATCATTGTCACAATGATTACACTGTCACAACACCACAGTTATGTCATAACACCAAAGTTATAAACAGCTAATTACTATCAGCTGTCACAACTTCTACAATTATGGTTGAGACCATTGTCATCACTACCAAGGCAGTATTAGCCACTGTTCATCTAACTCTTTTGTATTTTAATGCCTGAGCTATGCATAATTAGTGACATGTATTTTAACCAAGCACATGCAAGCCAGAGGCTGGGGAGTTTTGCAAAAACATCAGGAGTGGTACCTGTGCTGATTGTGCCCCCCCCCCGCCTCGTCCCAGCCATTGCATGGAACTCTTGCGAGGGTCAAGGGTTCAAGAACAGCCAGTGACCAGTCAAGCAGACACCAGCTTTGCAGAGCTTTGCTGTGCATTACTCAGAAGCAAGTCCAACAGATTTCAGAGAGGCTTACTCCCAAGTAAATGTGCACTCAGGATTGCAGCCATTGGCCTCTTGCTCTTGTCATGCATGATTTCACTGATCTATTGTGGATGTTTACGTTCCAATGATGAGCCACTTTGCCTAGTGGAGGAACAGGATAAACTGGAGGGATATTTTAAGCAATACAGTCATACCTCGGGTTGAAGTTGCTTCAGGTTGAGCATTTTCGGGTTGCGCTCTGCAGCGACTCGGAAGTAACGGAACACGTTACTTCTGGGTTTCGCCGCTCGTGCATGTGCAGATGCTCAAAATGACGTCACGCGTGTGCGCAGAAGCAGCGAGTCGCGACCCGCACAGACGTGGGTTGCGTTCACTTCAGGATGCGAATGGGGCTCTGGAACGGATCCTGTTCGCATCCAGAGGTACCACTGTAGCTCAATACTTTGCTGGGAGGAATAACTAGTGACTCCTGCATCTCTGCTGCAGGAGAGCCACCCCCTGCCCAGCGTAACCATGACAGTCCCTGGGATCTCTTTACAACCCTTCTCCACTGACAGAGGTGATCTGACACCAGCATTCACTGCCCTTGCTCTCAGCAGTGGGAGGCTGCAGGCTCTGCATGTCCAAAGCCTGAGCCTTTAAAGCCAGTGCTCTGAATAAGCGAAAGCACCCCAGGGCAGGATCACATGACTGATACCAGAAATATCTGTGCACCTTGCACACACACACACACACACACACACACACACACACAGCACCAGCGAGGCAGTCCAGCTTAAAGGGGCAGTGCTCAGCACATTTTGTCACACACCAAAACAACAGCAGCTACCTTCCAGAAGAAGGGGGGGTGAGTTCAGAGGGAGGGGAGGACAGAGAAGCAGATATCGGGTGTATTCCCGAACAAGCCTATTGAAGGAGGAACAGTTTGCTCCTGTGTGCCAGTCGCCATAGGAACACAGGATGCTGCCTTATTTGGAGTCAGCCCATTGGTCCATCAAACACAGGACCATCTACACTGATTCGCAGCAGCTCTTGGGAATTTCAGGGAGGGGTTCTTCCCCAGCCCTACCTGAAGATGCCAGGGATTGAAGCTGGGACCTGCATGGAAAATGTTTCCCAGGGGTTTGAGTAGGGGATTAAGCTGCTGGTGGTTCTCTCTGTTTTTTATTTCCTGGCCTGCCTCCTGAGAAAGGAGCTGCACGCAAGCATATAAACGGCCCCCTGCCCTTTCTACCAAGGCAAAGGTTACTCTCCCAAACCACCCAGATTGTTTCTTTAGTCCAATCAAGGCAAAAATCATGACTTTTAAGTCTGGACAACCACTGACTAGTCAGAACCCCACAACCTGGGATTCTTTTAGAAATAAAGTAACTATATTATTATTGGCCAGCTAAAAAGCAGGATGCCACAAAGGGAACAACTTTGTCTTTTTAGACTACAGTATGATGCCAAGAATATCAGCTGCTGATCTTTTACCAAAATAAAAGCAAGTATCTAGTTTTGATGGATGAGTATTCCCACGACTCTTTTATTGAACACACAACTCTGTTCCTGTACTGAGCACTTATTTACAGCCTAGGACACACTGGCCAAAAGTTGTGTGTGGAAGAGCCAAAAGCAGGCGATGGAATAGCTCGTTAAAAAGGCATATTTAGGAAGAGGTATGGTAGGGAGAACTGGCAGCAGGCACCATCATTTAGACAGGAGAGGCCGACTGGAAAGGAAGCTCTTTCCTTTCACAGGATGGTTGGTGAGAACAACACACTCCTTACTGGCAGTTTTGGGATTAAATGGAATATCCTACACCAGGACAGAATGAAGCCGTGCAAAAAGTCCTGCCTTTCCATTTACTGTACTATTAGAAAGACAGACAGTATGTTCCACTCTGGTCTTAACCTTTTGTATGAAAATGGTTTGAAAGACAGAAACACCATTACCTTGCCTGAGTCTTCAGAGTGGGGGGGGGGGGCGGCGGAATCTAGCTGCCAAGGGAAACTGTGCCAAGAGGAAAGCCCTTGTGCAAAACTCTTCACTGTCTCCAAACAATTATAGGAGGCTTTTGCATGCCTCTACCCTGGCAAGTCAAAACACACCCCGGGAACTCCCCAGGCATTTCTGCCCACCCACTCAGCTCTTAAGAGGTATTTAGATAGTTATATATAACCCAACTTGCTGGCTGATACTCTGGGAACGCCTAACTAGAGCCCAGCCATCACCTGGCTGATAGGAACTGTCATCCGAATATCTGGTGGGCAACGGCCACACAGCTTGCACAGGGGAGGTGTTGCAAAACATGGAGATATATGGAAAAGCGCGCAGCACCTCCAACAACATCCCCCAACTCAGTCTGCCACTCTAGTCTCTGTGCATCTAGGCCCATCACAAAGGGTGGTGGGTTTTAAACCAACACAATTTCCCTCTCTGGCTAATAGCAGCTCCAAGGGAGGCAGATTTAGACTGGGGGCCTCTGATTAGACCCCTCCTCCACAGTCCTGCTTCAAATCAGGGCCCCTCACAATTGCTTGTACAAACATATTATTTTCAGTGTGCCAAACATGGAACTCCAACACAGCATACAGCTTGGCATTTAAACAGAGGGCAACCAGGTAAGGGGCTTGTCCCAAGGGGAGATGAACCAGATTATGAGGTTGCCCTTTGGTGGAAGCGACTATTCCTCTCTTCCAACACCTGTTTGTACACTCACTACACCTTTTTTCACACTTAGGGCTGCCTGAAAAAGGTGCAGTTGGGAGTATCCTAGAAGAGCTATGTGTGGTGTTAGAGCACCTTGAAACCACCTTACAAATTGGACCACCTGTCTAAGTAACCCAGTCCTGTTTATTCCTGGTCCAGGTAGAGTGAAGCTGTGTTGCTATGTACTTAAAGAGACTGGAAGCACTTGCATAGGACATGCATGTGCTCATTGATACGTATAGATCTCCATTTGTTGTAGAATGAAAACCAAAGAATTTCCTATGCAAATCACCCCAAATAAATTCATTTGCACCTCATCCCAAGCCATCCAAATCAGGTCCAATTCAATTAATTTACCCAGTTAATTTCCCCACCAGATCTTGCTACAAATCTACTCAACAGTCCCAATCTATCGCTCCCTAGATAAATTTATTTGACTTTTTGAGGAACAACTATCCCACTGAGTAACCCAGATCATGCATACGCATTCAATTTCTCCCCAAGTTCATTACCCACAAAAACCACTTGGGCCATTCAGAAAAAGATTTGTGGCCCATCTCCCCACCCCTGCCGTAGCCCACACCCGGCAATATCCCAGAAGGGAAGTCCTTCCCAGCTCGCACCCCCAATATCCTTTCATATTTGGGATGCTGAAGACTGAACCTCTAAACATGGCAACAATTATGTGCCTCTCAAGCACTAAGCATCAATCAGAAACAAACACAAAGCTAGCAATTAGGCTACTTAACATTCCTCTGCGTCTTGATGATGAGAGGTTCAACCTTAGCGCAGAAAGTTCATTCCAAGCCCACAGGAAAGAGACTGCTTCATTGCTGGAGAGCCTGAAGTCATCAGGAGAGACAACAAGCAGAAAAGTGCCTGCTGGATATGAGCTACCAGGATCTGCCCCTTGGCTAAGGACTCAGTGGACTGGGCTATGGAATGGGAGCAGGGAACTCCACACACCAACCCCTAAAAGACTACCAACATCACAAGATTTCAACAGGAGCTAAGAAAAGCTTTGAGCACCTGTGGCCCTTCGGGAGTTGCTCCCACCATCCCTGCCCACTGGTCATGTCAGAGGATGGAGTCCAACAACACCTGGAGGGCCACAACTTCATCATCGCCGACACACAGAAAACCCAGACAAAATAAAGAATGGGAGAATCTCCCTGCCTACACAAGGCCCCCAGCCCCATGCCGAGATGAGAGAGAAGTGAACCGTTTTTCTCCAAGGTCACCTTGATCCCTGCAGGCCTGGAGATGCTGACTCTGCACTGGATTTGGTTCTGCCACTCACCCTCCCCCCCCCCCCAAGCTCCATCTTTGTTCTCTGTGTTAAGAGCAAGATCAATACTGATGGAGCCTCTTTACTAAAGTATTGCTCATACATCCATTCTCTTCCCTGGGCAAATGCAAAGCAAAGCAAATAAAGCAGGTTCTCCGCACCAACCTCTCTCTGGAAAGCAAAAGGAACCTGTCTAGGGTGCCTGACCCATGGAGAACCACACAGCTGGGGAACAGAATGGGGAGGGGCTCTGAGGTCAAAAGGATACCAGAGACAGGATGCCAAACAGCAACCAGGAACTGCACAGGACTTGATCTCATCATCTAAACTGAGACTTAGCAGTACTGTAGTGTTCTGAGAGCAGATATGGGCAGCAGGTGAGTCAGGATCTGCCCATCAAAGCACATAAAAGCATGCAAAGGTCTAATATGTGCCTAGACCTCCTTATTCAGTGAAGCCCGTAGAAGCTGGGGTTGATCCAAGGCTGTTCAGATTGCTGTGGGATGCTTCACCAAAAATGGTTTCAGTTTCAAGAAAGGCATGGGTGTAGCCGGGGCGGGGGGCAGGGAGGGGCAGCTGCCCCCCCCCCAAATCAATAAAAATACACAGTGGGGGTTCTGCCCCCCTCCACACAAGCAAAAGGCCTGTCCCCCCAACAAAAATCCTAGCTATGCCCATGAAGAGAGGTACTCCTCACTTCTAAGTAATGCTCTTAGTTCGCAAAAGTCCCTCCAATCTTTTGTTAAATGTTGCCTCACCTTAAAATGAGAAGAACTTCTGAACCCAGGTCAACTGGATTCCTGCAACTTTCTCCCACAAGTAGAATACTTCGTGCTTTAAAATGTTTGATCTTCTCCAACCTGGTGCCCCTCCAGCTGTTTTGAACTATAACTCATGCTGGCTGGGGCTAATGGGAGTTGTAGTCTCAAAAACCCGCGAAACAGTAATTGGGGTGGGGAAGATGAACACAAATTATCTCTGTGTCTCTTCAGACAGCCACATATTTAATGTACGGCCAGCATTATGATAAAGAAAAGCCACGTGGAACTGGGAGACCACACTAGGTTACACCTGCACTAACCACTGGGCTAGGCTGCTTCTCAAAGTGCACCTTGAGATGCTTCAGGAACGCTGCGTTGACCTTGCAATTTCTACCCCTTGGCCAGCGAGAGCGCAACTGTTCAGTTCCTGCCGAATCAGATTTAACTCATCCTCCTCTCTTGCTTCCAGCATCCAAAGAGGAGAAAAACAAAATCTGAGCGGAGAAAGGTGGGGGGAGAGGCAGGAGGCTGCAGAATCGCTGCAGAGATGGGCAAACAAGCCCTGCTTCCTAAAAGCTTAGATGCTGCTGGGTTCAACAAGGCAAGGAAGGCAGCTGAGAACAACCAGGGATGGGGGGGACGGACCTCTACCCTGTTGGAAAAGAACACAGGAGAGACACGCTGGGTGGGGTG
Source organism: Podarcis liolepis (assembly GCF_965112155.1). Classification (NCBI taxonomy): domain Eukaryota; kingdom Metazoa; phylum Chordata; class Lepidosauria; order Squamata; family Lacertidae; genus Podarcis; species Podarcis liolepis. Next base: position 59,683,389 of record NC_139561.1, on the reverse strand, counting down.
GGGGATGCTGTTTCCAGTCACCCCCCTTCCTCCATCACCACGCAGATTCCCCACCGCTGGCTGGGGCAGACGCAGGCAGCGGATCCCAAGGACGCCGTGCAGAGGGGCCTCGGGTGGCACATACCTCCCCCCGGCCCCCTCCCCGAAGCTCCATAGACACAAGCCCCCTTTGCAAAGCCAACCCCAGGCCGAACATCCCGACGGTGACAAAGGGCAAGCTCCGCCGCCCAGAGTTTCCGGTCTTTCAGCTGCACCCCCAAGTCAGCCGCCTCCCCGAGTTTACCCCCCACTCCAAAGGAGCGCGTGGGGCTTACTTCCGAGTAGACCCGTAAGGATTGCACTGCAGGGCTGCGATCCTAAGCGCGCGCGCGCGCACGCAGCGGATGGTGGTGAGACTTACTCTCGAGTATATCTACACACCCTTGCGCGGGGGTGAGGGCCGGGGGCTTAATGGGAAATCCCCGGGCAAGCCCGATCCTGCGCTCGGCTGCAGACCCCGAAGAAGTTCACGAAGACTGAGGAGGGTGGGGGTCTCGGGCTCGCTCGCTTCCCTCCCCGGTGCCCAGCCCGCCGGCGGGACGCCTCCCTGCCCCGGCCGCGCCCCGGCTCACCCTTCTTCTTGAAGAGCTTCAGCAGCGACGGGAGGTTCCTCCCGAGGAAGACCACCATCCCGACCCCCGGCCCGGCCCGCTCCGGGCGGCTGCTGCAGCTGCTCCGGCGGCGTCCTCTTCAGCCAACCCTCGACGGTGAGGCGAGGCGCCTCTTCGTCCCTTTCTCCTTCAGCATCCCTCGTCGGCCGCCTCCCTCGCCGGGGCGGGACCAGCGCAGCCGCTGCCGCCGCTTCGCCCCGGGAGGGTTTGGGCGCCGAAGGAGAGAGAGCGCCGCTCCTGCTGCTGCCGCCGCCGCCGCCAGCGCCGTCGGGGTCCTCAGAAGGCGGCGCGGGCAACAATGGAAGGGGCGGGCGGGGGGGACTTCTCCGCTTCTCAGCCCCTCCCCCCGCAATATCTGGGCGGCAGGAAGGGACGCGGACCCTCCAGGCTCAGGGCCGGGTCATGCAGGCCCAATTCCCTCCTCCCAGGGTACCCCATTCAAAACTGCTTTAGCTTGAGGCTGCGCGAGCACTCGGGAAACCGCTCACCTGTAAAGGCCTGCCTTTTGGAGCATGATAACAAAAAGGCTTTAAGAACAGGTTTGGAAATGTAAAAACAATAACTAGTGAGTAGCGAGCACGTGAACTGTACACAACTTGGGCAGCTTCGCAGGAGCACCCATTCCTCACCTGTTGACTGGAGGTGGGGGGGCAAAAGGGCCACAGTAAAGAATGGGGGCATTGTCTCAGGCAGCCCCCTCACAGTGGCCTCACTCCAGGCTCCTCAGGAGCAGCCAGAAAGTGAGGAAGCAGCTGCAAATGTGCACACATGAATCCCGTCTGGGAGCCTTAGGAAGACCAGCTTAGAAAGTTAGGCTTTCTGCCTTGCATGCAGAAGGTCCCAGAGTCAATCGCTGGCGTCTCTGGGAGAGATGCCTGCTGGAACCCCTAGAGAGACGCTTGCTGCCAGTCAGTGTAGACCACTGCTCTTCAACAGATGGGTGGGACAGGGCCTTATTCAAGGTGAGTTGCAACAGGAGCACTATGCAAACATATGGTAAAATATTTTTAAAAAACAGGTTCCCAAATGCACATTTGGGTTAAAACCAGGTCTGAAAAGGTTGAAGTCCCCTGACTGCACAACACAGAGCAGGATGGACCAGTGAGCCTGACTCAGTACAGTGGTACCGCAGGTTACATACGCTTCAGGTTACATACGCTTCAGGTTACATACGCTTCAGGTTACAGACTCCGCTAACCCAGAAATAGTACCTCGGGTTAAGAACTTTGCTTCAGGTTGAGAACAGAAATCGTGCTCCGGCGCAACAGCAGCAGCAGGAGGCCCCGTTAGCTAAAGTGGTGCTTCAGTTTAAGAACAGTTTCAGGTTAAGAACAGACCTCCAGAACAAATTAAGTACGTAACCAGAGGTACCACTGTATAAGGCAGCTTCCTATGATCCTCTTGCTACAAATTGGAACTGTTACGACTCTCTCTCCCGTCCCTTTCCTCTTTGCCATGTGTGAACATTGCATTGTGCCTGGACTCCATTGTACTAACACTCGTCCCCCACACCCATAGCAAGGAGCAGCTTCCCCACACAGGAGAGGCCCTCATCCCCATGTGCAACTGAGGGCGTGCAGAGTAAAATTCCCCCACAGACAGATTTCAGGCACTAGGGAAGAGCCAGAAGTTCCAAATGCAGAAATGTGTGCCATCAATGCAGTCTCCTTTCTCTGCAGCAGTTTTCTCCAGCTGGGGATGCTTTATCTTGTAGGGTTTCCTGCACACGGCCTGCCTCTCCCAGACTCTGTTTCTTAAACTCCGCTCAGCCTCAGCTCTTCCTCTTACTTTCATTGCAGAGCAAATTAAGTCTTTTCATTGCCAGCTGTCAGGGTCGTCTTTTCACCCTTCTGGAGAACCTCACCCCCCCCACCCCACAGCTGAATATTCATCAGGCCACTTAGAAAGAGAGGAGACCCCGGCAGGTCAGGCCCACGCCATCTGGCAGGCGGCAAGGCACTCAGACAAGGGGCGCTCCAAGCATGCAGGGCTGGGAGAGAGAAGAGGTGCTGCTGGCTCATTCTCCAGCAGCAACAACCATTGTCATCTGGCACTTGGGTGACCAAATGGGGAGCTAAGACAGGGATGGGGGGAAAGGATGGAGAGGGACCCTACTCAAGCCAACAAAGTGATCCATTAGAAATGCCTGCCCCTGTGCCATGCTTTGGACTACATCTCCCATCAGCCCCTGCTGAGGCTGATGGGAGTTATAGTCCAAAACATATGGAGAGCACTGAGTTGGGGGTGGGAGGCAGGGGCAGTAAGGTGTATGACCTGGGGGGCAGCTGGGGGCAAGGACTTATCAGTGCTCCCCCCCCCAACTGAACCGAACCCAACCCCAAGGAGCCATCTAGGTGGAATTACAGACATTCCTCGCCTCGGCCTTGCCTTCTCTCTGTCTACTTGCGACTGTAACTTCCTTCAGGCAGGAGCTTTTTACTTAGGTTTGTATTGCTCCAAAAAAACCGTAACCTGATGGCATCACAAAACAACCACCTTGGACACCAGCCAAGCTAATCATCTATTTAAGGTGGCTGTGTCCAGCCCAGGGCAGATACAGAGACAGATACAGAGACTCCTGCATTCTTTCTGGGCCTTCCCCTTCTCCCTCAACATTACCCATGAATCTCTGGGTCTCCATCTTGAGATTTCTCCTTACAGTTTAGCTCAAGGAAATGCAACCAGGACTGGGACTCTGCTAGGCAAAGGCCACCTTCCACTTCAAGGGTGGGGAACCTCAGGCTTGTGAGTGGTGAATGATTTGGCCCTCTGGGCCTCTTTGTCCAGCTGTTGGGACTCCCCTCAAGGCTGGACCCTTCCCCAATCCTGCTCCGTGCCCTCAAGTGCTTTTGCCTAGTGAGGATGTGTGCTTGCCTTTTCTTTGCAGCAGGGGATGGGTTGTATGGGCAGAGCCACTCAATGCGCATGGCTCCCCACCCCCAACTTTAGCTTCCACGCTCACAGAGTGGCAATTCCCAGCACCCCAAACAAACTACAGTTCCCTGAATTCTTTTGGGGAAAGTCATGCACTTTAAATGTGTGTTGGACATGCTGTAAATGTATGGTGTGGCTCTGTAATGCAGCCTTACTGTACAAAGTTAATAGCCACATCCAATGCAACCCAGTCAAATGGGTGGGGTATATAAATGTTGTTGTTGTTGCTGTTATCACCTGCCCCTAGACGGCTCCTGGAAGGTTCCCCATGAGAGAAGGCAGCCTGTGGGCTGAAAGAGATCCCCTACCCCTGCTCTACAGTACTTCTTTATCAGCCTATGTGAAATTATTAAAGGGCAAAAAAAGAAAATAAAATAAAAACCCTATAGCAACTCAGGTCCAGGCAGTCTCTGTTTACCTGCTGAGCAGGGCTGGGTCTCTGAGCCCAAGTCCAGGGCTCTTTAGCCCAGCCCCTGCTGCCTCAAAATGACCACCCAGAGAAGGTGGCACGAGCATAGCAGAACTGGCACTGGTTGCTATCGCAGCACGTTCATGGTTTTTTTTGTTCTCCCCCCCATATATATATATATATATATATATATATATATATTCCTTTTCTGCATCAGAACAGTGCTCATTCACAAGTAAATGTGTTTAGCCTCAAGGCAGAAAATCAAACTCCATTTCATTCCTGTAGTCACTCGGCCTCACTTGGTTCTGCCTCAATCAAGCACATATGCCATATACAAATTCCCTTAATATACCTAAGTATAAAAAAGCAATTTCATTCACTCATTTTATTGTTTCATCCTCCAAAATCTTAGATTTGCCAGAGTTCCCTTCAAGGGCAGATGCCATCTTTGTAACGGTTTGGAGATTCAAACAGTCTCTCATCCACTGTAGATTTTTATCAAGAGGTTAGAGAACTCATAACTTATCCTCTTACCAGGCGGTGGCTCCCTTTGTTACAGACCCTACTGAGCCTCTTCCTTAAGGGGACTTAATAAATCTATCCCAGAACAGCGAGCAATAAGTCAGAATGCTGTCCTACCTCTCAGACTTGCTAGCTTGCCAGTGTTAATAATTAGTAATGGGCTCCATGGAGGCTGTGATTTTGTAGTTGCACTTTGTTTATGGGTCAACAGAGCATAACAAAAACACTCTGTTTTGATTGACTGACTGACTGACTGACTGATTGATTACTCCTGTTGTGCTGTGCTTCAAAAGTGTAACTGCACATGCTCAGAGCATTTCTTTTCTTTTTTAAAAAATCAGGCTTGTTAAGTTGCTTTTTTGTTTGTTTGTTGCTCTAACATGTCAGGAACGTAGAAGCAGTTGCAAAGCAGGGAATGGCAGTGGGGAGGATCTGAAATGTGGTGCTTCACAATGGAAGTAATGCACATGGCTACCTAGAGTCCAGGGCATAAGATGATCAAGCCACACCACCATTGAGGCAGAAATAAACATTCATATGCCATTAGCAAAAGGGGTGGGAGAGAATATTTCGAAAGAAAGAAAGAAAGAAAGAAAGAAAGAAAGAAAGAAAGAAAGAAAGAAAGAAAGAGAAAAGTTCTTCCTGGTGCTCTGGACAATGCAGCTCTTAAGCTGACTCTGAAGAAGTAGGGCAGCTTTTGCCAACTTGGTGCTTGCCCTCCAGATATTTTGGACAATTTCCAGCCAGAATGCCTGGGATGATGGTCTATTTCAGTACAAAACACCTGTAGGGCAAAGGATGCAGAAAGCCATAATAGTCTTTAACGTGCCACGTGCCCCTTTGACTCTTAGCCTTGTGTAATTAGGAGCTTCTTGGCTTCTGAAGCATTATCACCCACCCCGCCCTGCACCAAATTGCAGTTCCCAAGATTCTTTGGGGGAAGCGGTTGAACTGAATTAAAACAGAAACATCTGAAATGCAGGTAACTGTTGCACACCTGCCTTGCTCTTCTCCCAAGGAGCAAAATGGTTTCACTGCGACCCGCTCCCCTCACTCACCCCAAGCTCCTTGTCTCTTGTGATTCTCTCCCAGACTGATTGGGCACTAGAATATCAAAAGAAAGAGGCTAAACAGGGAGAGAAGCCCTCAAAGGCTTTCCAGAAATAGCTGCTGATTTCCTGCTGAATTTGACTTTCATTTGCAGCCTCTTGTTCTGCCAGCAACATGCCCAGACAGAGCCAGTGGCTCATCTCAAATCAGACTTGCTCATCGGTCCTGAACCTCTGGCATAAATGAGGCACCTTTAGATTGTGGTACTGTGTGATGCTGGGGCAGCACCGAAAAGACTGTGAACCAGGATGTCCCTGGTTCAAATGATGAGTCATTGAACTCCTTAAGGGTGTCTACACAGGCCTTCTGGTCTAAAACTGAATTGGCTTCCCCCTCTGTTCTCCAGTGTAAGGTATACAGGGCAGCCTTTGCAAGCCTGGTGCCCTCCAGAGGTTTGGGACTACAATTCCCATCAGCCCCAGCTGCAGCACTTGGTTGACAAAGGCTGATTTAACCCTTTCACAACAAAGATGCCAAGGAGGACAATCCAAAGCCCTTGGCCTAAGTTCAGAAGCCCTCTGCAAACTCAGTCCTTCCCCCTGCAGTCCTCTGGATGCGGAGGAGAGAAAAGAGGGTGGCCTCCCCATCAGCATGTAGCCTCCCCCCTTGGCAGATTATCCCCTTGAGAAAGTAGCTCTTGAGAGACAAAGGGTTGCCCAACCCAGCCTACAGTGACACCACTTTGCTACAGCATGTAATGCCTTAAGAGAGAATATTATGAAAATGATATACAGGTGGTACATAACCCCAGTCAAGCTTGCAAAAATCTATCATTTGCCCGATAATAAATGTTGGAAATGTAAAGAAACTGAAGGTACATTCTTTCACCTTTGGTGGACGTGCCCAAGGATTAAGGCTTTCTGGGAAATGATATATAATGAACTGAAAAAGGTATTTAAATATACCTTCTTGAAGAAACCAGAGGCCTTTCTCCTGGGCAAGAATACTCATCGCAAAGTATTGGAAGACACAAGATCTACCCACTTTGGAAGAATGGCAGATGAAAGTGATGGACTACATGGAACTGGCGGAAATGACTGGTAGAATCCGAGACCAGGGAGAAGAGTCGGTGGAAGAAGATTGGAAGAAATTTAAAGATTATTTACAGAAATATTGCAAAATTAATGAATGTTAGAGTGATGTTTGATTGAAGTTAAGTGGTTTCTAGCTGTAATGATATAAAAGAATATGGAAAATTAGATTTCTAAATAGGTAAAAATTTAATGTTACAATATATTAAGATTAAAGATCAGGATAATAAGGAGGGAAAGAAATTGCTGAATTAATTAACTGAATTGGAACACAAAAAAGGGAGGTATGAGGAGGTCAGGGAAACAAGGATATGAATGTAAGATATGGAAAGATTGATTTTTTTATTTTTATTTTTTTCCTTTTTTCTGTAAGTGTACTTACTTTTTTATTCTGTATTTTTCTTGTATTTTTATTTTTGTCTTTTACTTTTGTATTTTTTGTTTTTATGTAATTCCTTTTTATGAAACTTTAATAAATATTATTAAAAAAAAATACAGTGACACCACTTTGCATCCAGAGGCAATCATAATCAACAAGGCCTTTCAGGCCACACCACTGAAGTTACAGCCCCAGCAGTACTAGACACCCTTGCAAGGCTGTTACTGAGAGAATGGATGTGGAGCACTTTGTGTCCTGCGTTCTGGGGGAGAGGGAGCAATACAGAAAAGCAAGTGCACTTTGGACTATTGATGATATGGCACAGCCACACTAGGGGTTGCACTATAAAACATCCTCACTGTGAACTTTCAGGCATCTCTTGGGAGGCCTTTTTATGCTAACAGGCCTATTTAATCGTTTTAAAAAGATGAGCCAGTCATTTCTGGATGTCCATGAGTTCTAGTGTTATTGGACAGGGAGGAAAACTTTCCTCTACTCACTTTCTCCGTGTCACCTCTTACTCACCTCTTCTCTAAAGAGAAACTAAATTAAACTAAAAAAAATCCCAAACATGCAATGTTGTGGTTGTCATGTAACAAGACATGCAAGTGTGATCCAGCCAGCTGTTTGACATTGCCAATTGGTGTCCCGAAGTCAACATTGTCCTACAGAAAAAGCTCACACACATGCAACCACCATTCCAGTGGAAAATCCCACTGCGTTCAGTAAAATTCACTATCAGGGTAGGGACATGTGTTACCCACCCATATAATTCAGAGTTCCTGATCACTTTCTTTCTTGCACCAAAAAGATCGCTCTTGTTGGCCCTCCCACCTCATTTTCTCTGCTCTTACTTCAGTTATAGTTTATTATTTCCTCTCCATTCTGTACCCTGCATGTGAACAACACTATGAAGCCCTTGTCCAGAGGGTTTGGCACAGGCCATGAAGTGGCAAGATCATCCCTCATATACATGCTGCTCCTCTGCAAATGAAAGCGGACCCCTGATTGTTCAAGGGAAGGTCTTTAGTTCCAATAAGCACTGGCATAAATAATTTTTTTGTACATGCTTCTTTCTTACATTCCCATTTGCTGAAGTGTGTGTCACTGAAATGAAGAATAATGTGCATGTTGCCGCCTGAACTCTGTAACCCCAGCTCCGTCACTCTCCCCAAACACATTCCAATTTTCATACATCACAAAACTCAGGCCCGGCTTGGAGCAGCAGCAGGAGATTCCCGGGGCCAAATTCGTCATGTGTGAGGAAAGCAGCAAGAATGAGGAGGAAACGGCCAGCAGGAGACAACTGAGCATAGATGAGATCATAGCTATGGACTTCCGCGCATGCCAAAAAGTGCTCTAGAAAATGATTTATGAATAATGGCATCAAGAGGTCCAGGGTTGGTTTTGAGGCATGGATGTCCCTGCATTGCAAAGAAAGGGGAATGGTTCTCTGAGGTTCCCACATGACACCCAAAATGCTACAATTGCCACAAACATCCTGAAGACGCAAAGTTCAGATGACCTCTGTAGACGGCTTCAGCGCCCACGGAAGCCAAGCAGGTTGCACCATGGAATATAATAATTATATCCACTTTGATCTCGGTTTCTCCTCCTGCTTTGTGCCCAGCCTCTTTCCTTATACCACAACACTAATTTTCCCCGCCTTTCTTTCTCCCAGAAGTAATCCAATGAGCTGTCCATCCAGGTACCTGCACAGCCCACAGCCTTCCTATCTGTTGGCATTCACTTTGCATACTTATTTTAATCACTTTCTGTTTCATAATATATACAAACCTCCTGTTTGTACTACAACCCCCCCCCCCTGTTGACTACAATGAATGGCTTCTTTCAAGCCTAATTTCAGCCAGAGAGGGGGAGGCTGTGGGCACCACTAGGAAACATACTCACGGGCACTGCACTGGCACTTTGCGACTGCAAAGAGAGCCAGAGAATGGGGTGGTTTTCTTGTTGTGCCACAATGCACAACAAGGGCAGCACATCTCCCTGCCCTGGAGAGTTCAGGCAGAATGTGCTTTTGGGCCTTGGCTAAAGGAGAGCTGGGCACTATAGCATTAGCAGCTGCATGGCAGCCTGCCACATCATCACCCCCTGCTCCTCCCTGGGTCAGCCCGTCTGCCTCCCTGCCTTCCCCTCCATTCTTAGAAAAGCTACCAAACAGGTTTATGTCTAAACGCAGACTTCCCAGGCTGAACAGGAAGAGCCGGAGAGACAGCAAAAGGCAGGAGGTTGCCTGCCTGCCTGCCTGCCTGCCCGCCTGCTTTCATGATGCGAGGCCACTTGAGAAGGCAGGCTAGGCCGCAGAAGGGTGGCATCCAAGGAGAAGGAACCCCAGGAGCAACACAGCATGTGGAACTCTTCCTGCTGCAGGAACTGAGCCTATTCATGCAGCAGCCCAGGGCCAGATGATATTTCCTAGGCAGATGGGAAGCAGAGGTCACCATCTGAGAGGGAAAAGATGTCTCAGTCCCTTCTTGGTCTTCCCATGCCACACAAGCTCAATTTCAGGCAGGACAAGTGATCTCCTTTCCCTACCAGGGAGTCACAGAATCATAGAAATTAAATAAACAACAATACTGGCGGGGGGTATGCTTTTTGTCTATTATTATGGTATGCATTTTTGTGTTTCTCTATTGTAAACCGCCCTGTAATCCTCAGATGAAGGGCAGTATAGAAATTTAATAATGGAACTGTTGAGTTGGAAGAGACCCAAAGGGTTATTGAGTGCAATCCTCTCCAGTTTAGGATTCACAGCTAAATCACACTCTGCTGTGGGATTTCCATGGGCAGTGTATCGTGTTCACAGCAAAACTCAAAGAAATGCTCTTGTGCAGCCTTCCTCAACCGGAGGCTTTCCAGGTGTTTTGGACTACAATTCCCATCAGTCCCTGCATGGTACTGCTGGACGGATGGGAACTGGAGGTCACCAGTTTGGTTGCTCTTGGATATATTCAGGATTAAACTACAACAAAAAAATAATATATTTTGAATATATAATGAATATATATATATATATATATGCAGGTTTTGGTGTCTTCGGGTGTCTTCCCGTGTAAGAGTTGGGGTGTCTAGGCGACGTTTCGACGAGGTCTCACTCGTCATCTTCAGGCTGGTGCTTTCGGCTTCTTGTTACTGGAACAGAGCAGGATCTCAGTGTTTGAGTTCCTATAAATACTGTTGAGGGGGTGTGGTGTATAGCCTCCAACGTTCTGGGCAGAGAGGAAGTTCCCAGGTTAGTGTGCCTATTCTTCTTTTGTTCCTTAATTACTTGAGGGATATCTTGGTTGATTTCTTGAGTGATATTCTGAGTACCACTTAGGTGGGTCATTAAGTGTGGAGTAGTTGCTAAAGCTTTCGTGTCTTGACCTCTTGAGCTTGTGAAGAGTTTTTCTGAGAAGATGGCTGTACTGCACTTAGTTGTGCTCTGGCTTGGCTTCGTGTATAGGGGCGAGCTGTGGTTTTGTGCCCTGTGCCAGCCAGATCTGTGTAGGGATTGCAGGGGGGTGCAGCATCCGGAGGTGCCACTATGGTTTGGCTACTGGATGGTGTCTGTAATTTATCTGTGGAGAGGGTCTGGGTTTGGGTCTGGTGTGGTTGATTGGTGATGGCGTTCTGTGTGCCTCTGGTTCTGGTGTCGGTTTTTGTGGGGAGGGCTAATTTCCAGATGTCTGGCAGGCGGGACGTGTCGTCACGCTTGTTCATGTTGTGAGGGTGTTTCTCTATCTCGATGGCTTCCATGATTATTCTCTTGTGGTGATGTTCCATGTTAAAGAGCAATTTGGAATCTGCAAAATTAATTTCGTGTCCTGTTTCTTTCATGTGTTGGAAAAGAGAGGAAGTTTTTTCTTCTTTTTTGACGGCATTCTTGTGTTCTGCGATACGTGCATTTATTCGTCTGTTTGTTTGTCCAATGTACGTGGCTGGGCAGACTTTGCAGGGTATTTCATAGACCCCTTGGTTTTCCAACTGGATTTTATCTTTGGGGTTTCTGAGGATATTGGCTATTTTTTGGTTGGTGCAAAAGGCTGTTTTGATATTGTGTTTATGGAGGATTTTGCTAATTTTGTCTGTAGTGCCCTTGATATAAGGAAGGAGGGCCATGCCATTGTTTTCTTCTGTGTCTTGGTTTTTGGGGGGTGTTTCTTTTTGGATTAGCTTCGTAACCCTGTTTTGCTGGTATCCATTGGCGATTAACACATTTGAGAGATTCTGTAACTCAGTTGTCAAGTGGTCTTTGTCAGCCAGGCGTTTGGTTCTGGAGATGAGAGTCTTGGCTACGGAGTTTATTTGTGCAGGGTGGTGGTGTGATTGTGCATGTAAGTAGCGGTTGGTGTGTGTTTTTTTCCGGTAGATAGTGTGTCCTAGGGAGCCATCAGGTTTTTTGTAGATTAGGACGTCAAGGAAGGGAAGTTGGTTGTTGGCTTCTATTTCCATAGTGAATTGTATTTTGGGGTGTAGGCTGTTGAGATGTGTGAGGAAGCTATCTAGTTTTTCTTTCCCGTGTGGCCAAATTACAAAGGTGTCGTCAACATATCTGAGCCAAAGTTTGGGTTTGTGTTCTGACTTGTCTAAAGCATTGGTTTCAAAGTGTTCCATGTACAAATTTGCGATGACCGGTGAGAGGGGTGATCCCATAGGTGCTCCTTCTATCTGTTTGTATCTTTGTCCATTGTGGATGAAGTACGTGTTGGTTAGGCAGTGGTTGGTCAGGTCCAGGATGTATTCGGGGGGATTGTATTTGTTTTGAATGGCTGTCAAGGCTTCATTAATGGGCACTTGTGTGAAGAGAGATACAACATCGAAGCTCACAAGTAGGTCATCGGGATGTAGGTTTTGCTTCTTTATTGTTTCTATGAACTGGAAGGAGTTAGTAACGTGTGAAGCGATGGATTCTGCATAGGGCTGAAGTTGCTTAGCGAGAAATTTAGCGAGATTTTGTAGAGGTGAGCCTATGGAGCTGACTATTGGTCTGAGTGGTGTTCCTTCTTTGTGTATCTTGGGGAGACCGTAGAGTTTGGGGCATCTGGATGATTTTTCTCTGGGGATGATTCTTAGCTGGATTTCTTCACTGATAGGAGAGGCTTTTATTTTGGATTTGGTGGTTTTTTCCAGATAGGTGGTGGGATCTGTTTTTATAGGTTGGTAGGTAGGGTCTTGGAGTAGATTTGATAGTTTTGCTTGGTAGTCCGATGTGTTCATCACAACAGTGGCATTACCTTTGTCTGCTGGGAGAATGATTATGTTGTTGTCTTTCCTCAGGTTGGTGAGTGCTTTCTGTTCTTCTTTGTGTAAATTGCTTCTGGGTGGTTTGCTGGAGCAGAGGATGTTGGTGACTTCAAGTCTGATTTTATTGGCTTCATCTGGGTTGATTTTGGTTAGGCTAGCTTCGACTCCGCATATGATGTTTTCCGTGGGGATGCGTCTCGGGGCGACTGCAAAGTTGAAACCTTTGGAGAGTACTTTGGTTTCAGTTGAGGTGAGGATCCTGTCTGATATGTTATGTACTGTTTGTTTCATGGGTTGTTGTGGAGGGTGGCTGGGCTTCTGGCGTTTCTCTAGTTTGTGGAGTTTGTTGGTGTGTCTGTCTGTCTTATGTGAGGTCTCAGTTTCAGCTCTCCAGACGGCTAGTTGTTTGCATTTGTCCCAGAGTGCAGGGTGGATTTTGTTACAGAGTTTGAGGTGAAGAGTGAGCAGATCTTTGTTGGTTTGGTTTAGTAGGTATCTTTTCTTATGTATTTCGTTTCTGATTAGGGATAGTTCAGTTCGTTTCAGGATCCTTTCGGTAGCTGGGGTTTTAGAGTGGAATTTAAGTTGGAAGCATGTGGGAATTAAGTTGTTGTCTCGGCAGTTGCGTAGGAACAAGAGATCACATAAGATGGTGGCTCTTCGGATTTCTAGTTTCTCGTAGGTTCTTGTCAGCTGGAAGGTTTCCTCCCCGTAGAGGTGAGATATTTGCTTTCGTAGATTTTCACGGGTACAGGAATGCAGGTTTTGGTGTCTTCGGGTGTCTTCCCGTGTAAGAGTTGGGGTGTCTAGGCGACGTTTCGACAAGGTCTCACTCGTCATCTTCAGGCTGGTGCTTTCGGCTTCTTGTTACTGGAACAGAGCAGGATCTCAGTGTTTGAGTTCCTATAAATACTGTTGAGGGGGTGTGGTGTATAATAGCCAATATCCTCAGAAACCCCAAAGATAAAATCCAGTTGGAAAACCAAGGGGTCTATGAAATACCCTGCAAAGTCTGCCCAGCCACGTACATTGGACAAACAAACAGACGAATAAATGCACGTATCGCAGAACACAAGAATGCCGTCAAAAAAGAAGAAAAAACTTCCTCTCTTTTCCAACACATGAAAGAAACAGGACACGAAATTAATTTTGCAGATTCCAAATTGCTCTTTAACATGGAACATCACCACAAGAGAATAATCATGGAAGCCATCGAGATAGAGAAACACCCTCACAACATGAACAAGCGTGACGACACGTCCCGCCTGCCAGACATCTGGAAATTAGCCCTCCCCACAAAAACCGACACCAGAACCAGAGGCACACAGAACGCCATCACCAATCAACCACACCAGACCCAAACCCAGACCCTCTCCACAGATAAATTACAGACACCATCCAGTAGCCAAACCATAGTGGCACCTCCGGATGCTGCACCCCCCTGCAATCCCTACACAGATCTGGCTGGCACAGGGCACAAAACCACAGCTCGCCCCTATACACGAAGCCAAGCCAGAGCACAACTAAGTGCAGTACAGCCATCTTCTCAGAAAAACTCTTCACAAGCTCAAGAGGTCAAGACACGAAAGCTTTAGCAACTACTCCACACTTAATGACCCACCTAAGTGGTACTCAGAATATCACTCAAGAAATCAACCAAGATATCCCTCAAGTAATTAAGGAACAAAAGAAGAATAGGCACACTAACCTGGGAACTTCCTCTCTGCCCAGAACGTTGGAGGCTATACACCACACCCCCTCAACAGTATTTATAGGAACTCAAACACTGAGATCCTGCTCTGTTCCAGTAACAAGAAGCCGAAAGCACCAGCCTGAAGATGACGAGTGAGACCTCGTCGAAACGTCGCCTAGACACCCCAACTCTTACACGGGAAGACACCCGAAGACACCAAAACCTGCATTCCTGTACCCGTGAAAATCTACGAAAGCATATATATATATATATATATATACACACACACACACACACACACACAGTATTTTTCACTCTATAAGACGCACCAGACCACAAGACGCACCTAGTTTTTGGAGGAGGAAAACAAGAAAAAAATTATTCTGAATCTCAGAAGCCAGAACAGCAAGAGGGATCGCTGCGCAGTGAAAGCAGCAATCCCTCTTGCTGTTCTGGCTTCTGTGATAGCTGCTCAGCCTACATTCGCTCCATAAGATGCACAAACATTTCCCCTTACTTTTTAGGAGAGAAAAAGTGAGTCTTATAGAGCAAAAAATACGGTATATATATGTATGTATATATGGCAAATTCCAGATAGATAGATAGCTGATAGATAGATAGATAGATAGATAGATAGATAGATAGATAGATAGATAGACAGACAGACATAGACCGATAGAAATCACATTCAGACCACACATCACTCAGGGAGCTACGGGAAGGGGCTGCATCCCAACTGCCTCTCCTAAACTAGATATGCAAGAGTCCCAAGGAACAAAAAGCCTAGAACACAACTGATGCTTTGGTAATAGCTCTGTTTGAGTGTTATTGGAGCGGAGCAGAATCTATAAGGTACAGGCGCCCTAGGATCCCTTACAACGTCACAAATAGGGCAATGGGGTACAATTCTGCCACATGGAGGCACCCTGTGTTGAGTCAGCCCACTACGGCATTTAGCTCAGTACTCAGCCTTTGCCAACCTGGTGCCCCTGGCAACTGGCATGCACAATTTATGCCTTGGATGACACAGCTGTGCTGGCAGGTGCTGATGGGAGTTATAGTCCAAAATATATGGAGGGCACTGTGTTGCAGAAGGGCTGGCTCTACCTCAGCTATCAGCCCCTTAATGGAACCCTCCTCCTCCCCACAGAGGTAGGTGCAGACGGCAGCTTTCGGGGAATGCCAAAGATGCACTGTTTTCACCCTGTCCTTTGACATGTGAGGTGTATGTTTTCAGGGCCCACCCTCTTCCAGTGGCTGCAATTTGTTTTAATTGTTTTTAATTCTGACTTTTAAATGGCTATGACCTGCCCTAGGACCTGCTGGTGAAGGGCAAGTAAAGAAATTAACAACAACAGCAACAAACAATAACAGGAACTGCCTTCCCCAGCCTTGCTACCCTTTTGACCGGAGATGCCACTGGGACATTTTACCTGCCAAGCACCTTGGGACATTTTACCTGCCAAGCAGGTGCTATTCTGCTGCCCATCAGCTGGGACTCTTCCTCTCAAACTGCACACCTCTCTTCTCATTCTGGAAACTGGCTTAGATGAAAAAAAGAAGTTCCTTCTGCACACACACACACCCCCTCTAAATGAAAGAGGATTAACAGCTGAGGAGAGAGGTGATATGATAGCTACCTTCAAATATCTGAAGGGCTGTCACATGGAAGACTGAGCAAGCTTGCTTTCTGCTGCTCCAGAAGGGATGACCCAAGCCAATGGATTCCAATGACAAGAATGGAGATTCCAACTAAATCCTAGTAATAGCTTTCTGGTGGTAAGAGTGGAACGGACTCCCTAGGAAGGCGGTGGACGCGCCTTCAGTGGAGGTTTTTAAGTTTGGAGTTTGGATGGCCATCTGTCAGGGATTCTTTAGCAGTGATTCCTGCACTGCAGGGAGTTGGGACTAGACACTTCTACAGGCCTATGAATTTGCCTGGGTAGGACTACACATGTTTGAATGGCACAATAGTGATGGCTCTCCCACAAAAATGCCCAGTGGTGCATCTCTGTGCCTGTGAAGGGGCATGGTGGAAGTCACCTTCAAAGGTCCTGGAGGAAGCAGTCCAAAGGGGCTGGTGGCTTTCAGGTGGGGTCAGTCAATCTACTCCCCAGTCCTACACTAGCCCCTCGAAGCACTTCCAGACAGGGACTTCCAGACAGCGAAACCCTGCCCCCTCTGTGCTTCAAGTCACATAAGCATACAGGATGCTGCCTTGCCACAAGTTAGACCCACTGGTCCTCAGGATTCAACACTCTCTATACCGACTGGCAGAAGGTCTCTAAGTTCCAGGCAAGGGACATTCTGAGCCCTACTTGGAGATGCCATCAGATCAGGGATTGAACCTGGGACCTTTTGGATACAATGAGCAGCAGCCCTTCCTGTAAACCAGATGTTTCCCTCCCCCCCCCACACACACCTTGTTCCCAATGGGTGGCATCTGGCCACAGGCTGCATTCCACCAGGATGACTCAGTGGCATGCCTGGTGTGCCCATCCCCCATAAGGCCGTGATCCTGCTCTCCTATCTCCATAGCCTCCAAGGCCTTCCTAGCAGGGGTTCCAGCTAATGTGGTAGCAGAAGTCAAATGGGGCAGGAGGGAACTACTTCCCAGCTCAGCATGGGCAACAGAAGTTCCCAAAGGAAACCAGGCAGTTTCCAAGGCAGTGCAATATTTGGGGCACCAAACCAGGGTGATACTGAAAGAGGAACTGAGCATTCAAGGGCTAAGACTTCAGCCCAACCTGAGATCTCATTTTAGTTACCTGAAAATACACACATACACCCCCGATTAACTCTCCAAATTAATTCTGGGCTTAACTTGTGCCAGGGCTCAGTCTATGAATAATTTTTTTAAAAGGGTGCCACAAGGCCTGTGCAGAGTGCCTTTCTGTCGTTACTAAATAACTGAACCAGGTCCCTCAATCTTAGGGATTAGGGGTCAAAGCGATGCCCAGTGATGGCAGAACCAAAATATTCAGTGGGTGTTTGCTTGAATTCCACCCCCACCCCTCGGTTCAGAGTTTGCTTCTGCCCCCTTCTGGCCACCTAGAGGAGATGCAGCAGCCAAAGGCATAGCGGAAGAAGTCTCGGACCATCGCTCAGATCAAAGGCTGCTTAATGCATCCAAGCACTTAATTGCTAAGGTCCTGGTATGAGGAAGAAGAAACATTGCAAGCTTCCTGGAGCAAAGGAAAAACCAGCTGGGCAAATGAACAACCCTACAGTCTGCAGTCAGTGCCAGGGCTCAGCCAACAAAACAAAGAAGGGAACACCGCTAAACATGTGCAGAGTGCACCAGCCTGTCCAGTGACATTTCCTGGTGAAATCTATTGTTCTGAACATGACACAATTTCACAGATGTACTTCTGTAAACATAGTTGATCGGGGGCAAGGGAATCAAATCTAACTTATTTAATGCATTTTTATGTAATATTTCCTCCAAAATGGCTCTAACCCTCCCCCACCCACATTTTTTATTCCCATAATAGTCCTACACATACAAGCCCTACACACGAGGAACCAAGGCACAGTCATGGGCATTGAGCGCATGCACACACACACACCTCTACTTGCTCTCCCTCATTTCAAGGATGCCCTGGTGGAATGTGTCCCACAATGACAACACCTTCCCCAATTAATTAACTGTTTTGAGGCAACAACTTCTCCTGCCTGCTTTTCGGCCAAGACTCTCCCATTTCTGAGAGACTGGAAGTACAGGGAGCCAACCGCACCATTGCCCCTCCTTTTTTTGCTACACACGGAGAATTGGGGGGCCCCCAGGCAGCCTTAGACCATCCTGCAGGGGCAGACACACCCCGGCCCCCACCAATCGATCCCAGCTGAGCGCCTGAAAAACCGCTGAAGCAACACAATGCACATTCTTTTGCTCTGCGGCCTCCGATGATCGGTTGCTATGGCGCTAGGACTGAGAACAGACCAAAACGCGCTCCACGTTTTCCAGACAATTGCCTGCCCCACCGCCACCACTCCCTGCTATCGCCCTCTCTCTGTTCACACATGTGGCCGACTCTTCTGCCACAATATGCCTTATCAGCAGAGGCCCCATCTCCTCCTTTGTCAGGGGATGAATGTGGCATTGAAAGGAAGGGCCTCCGTCTGGCCTTGCCCACATCTCGCTGGATTGCTATGGGGACTGACAACACACAGGCCTACCTGAGATAAAAGACTGCTCTCTTCTGAGGCACTGGCAATATTTAAACTTCTCTTTCTTACCCTAACCCCAGGAAAGGTTTAAGTATAGTGCTGTGGCCCCATGCCCTCATGTTCTATCTTGACAACAAACCCCTGCTGTAAGCAAATGGCAGCCTTGAACTTATTCAGCTGTGAGGAGATTTGCTTGGGTTTGTTTTTGTTTTTTAAGGGGGGTGCTGTTTGCCACCCTCGGCTCCTTTAGGGAAACAGAAACAACAACAATTATCATCATCAACATTATCATTATTGTCTGGGATCATGCCACTCATCCCTTTCTATACAGGATGTGAAATGCTTTAGCACAGCCTTGTTGGCTGGCTGGGGCTGATGGGAGTTGTTGTCCAACAACATCTGGAGGGTACCAGGTTGGCAAAGTCTGCTTTAGGAACACAGGAAGCTGTTGCCTTAATACCATTGGTCCACTTAGCTCAGAATTGTCTATGCCAGATGTTCTTGAACTCAAATTCCCATCAGACTCAACCAGCATGCTCAATAGGCCAGGATGATGGGAGCTGGAGTCCAGCAGCATCTCATGAGCAACAAGTTCAACATGAAAAGTGATGGCCACACCAACTTGGATGGGTTTAAAAGAGGATTGGGCCGATTAATGGAGGTCAAGGCTATCAACAGCTAATGCTCTCCTTTCACAGCTGGGGGCCATAATGCTTCTGAATCCCAGTCTCTGGAAGCCACAACACAATAAGCAGGAAAGTTTCCCAATCACTGCATTTGTTTGCAGAATCCCTGCTTGTTGCTGTGCTGCTTAATGCACGGGCTAACCCCAAATTAAGTCCCTCTCTTTTAAAAAATGACATTTTAAAATTACCGGTATTTCCCTTCCCTTTCTTCTGCCCAGCATCTGCATGCACAAGCTTCCTAGGTCACCTCTAAACTGCGTGGATTCCCTGTATGTCCTGGAGAGTGTTTTGAACCTTGGCCCACTGTGTATACCTTGTATGCCACTTCAGCAACCAACCTCAGCTTCGGCCATGCACTAGAAGACATTTACAGTCAACCCTGAGAAATCAGAATGAAAGCGCTGGAACAAGCAACAAGTTGAGCCCAATGCAAACCTCAAACCATCTGCTGCGGAGCAGTCTCGCCCACTTCACAGAGTATCGCGAAGGTCAAGGTCAAAGGACTCCACATACTAGACATGACACCATTCAGGCAATTAGCAATTTGTGGATGGTGTTGGCTTGTCTGTACTAAACTGCAGATTAGGATGCTGCTGGATGCAGGGGAAGGGGGCCTTTAACACTTTGCCAGATCCACCCTCCTGCATTCCCAATCCCAATGCCGTATCTGCTATCCAGTTTTTAAAATATAAAAAAGCACTTGCACAATTGCTCATTGCTCAAATGGTGTCATGACTAGTTTGGCCCTCTTCCTGTTCCTTTATGTAATCATAGTTCCAAAACGGGGAAATTTCGAAGACAGCACATGTGGAATGGGAAGGGCAGGCGGTTTAACAGGAGCACAGAACAGGGATTTCTGCAGGCACCTGTTTGTCTCAAGTCCCTGCAAGACAGAAAGGCCACATCTGCCCAGATTCCTTTTTCAATTGAAAGTACAAAAGTTCAGCTCTCCTCCTTGGCATTGGATCACCCAAAGAGCAGCGTCAAGGGTACTCCTGCAATGCCAACTTTGGGGGATGACTCAGCCACCACTCCATCCATCCATGCCCAGGGCTTTCTCCCTCTCTTCAGCAAGGTCTGGTACAGTGCCAAGAGCCAAAACGTTGGCATTGCAATAGGTGTTCTTCCACCACTATTACTGCTACACGTGTCACACAGTGTTTTTCCAATGACATCTTGCAAAATACCTTGCCTGGAAAGTCTGACGCATCAGCAGGCAAATAAGCAGGGCTGTCTTGGCCAAGGTCACTTCACAGAAGGGTTTCAGAAATCAGCCCAGGAAGCCTGCAAAATCCATGTCTGACTCTCAGCAACCTTTCTTCTGCCAAGACATCAGGCCAAGTCAGGTGCCATCCCATATCCCAAATCAAACTCATAAAGGTGCTTCTCATACTTGGCTACAGGTGGCAACTCTGAGTTAGGGCCGCCAACTATTTTTATTGGTCCTGCTCCCCCTGGGCCTTTCACCGAAGCCTCGCATGCAGAAATCAATCAAATAAGTTGCGGAGGAAGTTTCACTTGCTAGGTTTTTGCGTATCAGGTGGCTTTTAGAGGCACATGACCAGGTGACCACACGGCTTTGAATTCAGCCAGGAAAGCAGGACTTAATCTGAGTCAATCATGCTCAAGCCAACCCTGGTGCCAAGGCTCAGCATGGGAAGCGGAAGATTTTATTATTTTAAAAAACCCAGAGTTTCTGCCTTTCCATCACCAACAAGCAACTCACAAACTTAAGAGTCTCATATTTTAGAGATGAATTACAATTTATTCATACTAAAAGGGTGGGTGAAGAACGAGGCAAGGTCCTTATCCTAGCACAGATTTAATGAACATTAAAAAGTTTCATTTCTTACTTCTTCAGTACAGTTTATCTTAGCAGGCAGATTGATCAGGAACCCAAGGGCGCCTGGAGGGGAAAAAACATCATCCCTGTACAATAACATCAGCATCACCAGGGAAGATCCTCTAACATTTGCCTGTTTTGTTTATGGGAAAATGCATTTGCAACAACCTGTCCTCTAAAAAAACAGTAAGCTTTGTTGTTAAACAGAGAAGGGGAGAGGGGCCTTTAGTGCAGGGGAATAAACTAACAGCACCATATGGTAAAAAATTAAGGAACTGAACTATCCTGTTTACAGGGATTATCACCCCATTTGTGTCAAGGTTTTCATTTGGGGGGAAAAACATCAGCTAAACAGAAATTCCTGTTTTGTGGGGGTGGAGGTAAGAGGCCTTGGCTTCCCTGAATCAGCAGCAACACCAAAAACAAAAACTCAGGAGTCCTGACCTCCCCATCACATGCTATAACCACAAGCGCATCAACAGACTGAAAAATAAAGTGAACTTTTGAGTCCCTAATCCAGCGGCTGTTAATTAGGCAAACAACATTTATACTACCAGCCTGCTAGGGAAAAAAAGTACAAAGTGTATTCACAGCCACAGTCTCTCCTTATGCTCCAAAAGACCAGCGCTCAGCACACTCAAGGACACCTGAGCACCAATTAGCTGCTTCTTAATATCCTTGAAACAAGCAGGGGACTTTTTATCCCGTCTTTCTACACACAGGAGTACCCAAGGCGGCATTAAAAAAATGTATCAAGATATTAACATAATATTATTATTGTAATCCATCAATGTATCTGACACTTTGCAAGTTGGCATAAGCAAATAAGAGGGGTGTCAGCTGCTCTGCATGTTAAATCTATACTTTGACAATGGGGAGGGAGACTAAGAGGTGGGGCAAGGAGAACAAGCAACGAATACAGCAGCCGTCCTCAACTTGGGTACCTGCTAGCTGTTTTGGACCACAACTCCCATCAGCCCCAGCCAGGAGGGCATTCAGATTGGGAGAGGCTGAAACACAGAGAAACAGCTGGATGAAAATATAAATGTCTGCTGGCAGAGGCGGTTTTAGGGTTCGGCCACACGGGGCGCCACATTAATGCTGTAGAACAGAGCGTGAGAGGTGGGGGGCGGGGTGCCAATTTTTTGCATCGCACAGGGCACTGCTGAAATTTGTCCACCACTGCTGCTGGATCAGGCCAATAGCCCATCTAGCCCAGTGGCCAACCAGCTACCCATGGGAAGAACGCAAGCAGGACCTGAGCACAGCAGCACTGTCCCCTCCTGCAGTTTCCAGCAACTGGTATTCAGAAATTTACTCCCTCTGACAGCAGTGGCAGGGCACAGCTATCATGGCGAGGAGCGACAGATAGTTTTCTCCTCCATGAATCTGTCCATTCCACTTTTAAAGCCATCCAAGTTGGTGGCCGTCACCTTCTCCTACAGTTAACTATGTGCTACATGAAGAAATACTTTCTTAATATCTGTCCCGAATCTTCACATTTGGCTTCATTGAATGTCCATGAGTTCTAGTGCTATGAGAGGGGGAGGGAAACTTTCCTCTATCCGCTTTCTCCTTGCCACGCATCATTTTATGAACTTATATCATGTCACCTCTTATTTGCCCTTTCCTTTGAACTAAAAAATCCCAAATGTTGCAACCTTTCCTCATAGAGGAATTGCTCCATTTCCTTGAATGTTTTGGTTGCCCTTTTCTGAATCGACTCTACAATGTCCTTTTGGAGGTGAGATGACCAGAACTGAAACAGTACTCCAAGTGCAGTCAAACCTGGATTTGTACAATGGCCTTCAGATACCGGCTGGTAATATTGGGTGTGAATGAGAAGGTGGATATTGGGGTTACAAGCTGACCTGGGTGGGGTGGGGGAGACCTGCTCCTTTGCCTTTAATATCAGAATAATCTGCAGAAACCTATAGACTGAGCTCTTCACAACATGGAGATAAGCTTTCTATTCTGCTAATACCTGTAAGCTGGAAAAACAGTTGGCAACCTTCGTTTTGAGGATGGCATTCACACACCAAGTAGTAAAAGGGTGGAAGGCTCTAAAAGATTTTAAGCAAGAGGAAGAGCTTGCGTTTCCCTGGCCTTCTGATTTTTTCCTAATGGATGGGGAGGATATTCTAATCCAGGCCAGTGACTCTACAGAAGAACAGTCCTTAGTTAGGCCCACATTAGTTAGGCTGATTCCAGGGGAGTGATCTTCTCTGTGGGGTGATTATATTAGCAAAGCACCAGCCCTAGAAACCCACAAAGCAGCCTCAGGGCTGGTTGCAACACAGAGATGGCCCAAGGACAGGCCCCAGGTTTCTCAGAACATGGCAGGGAAGCAGCTCTTTTGAAACAGCAAAGGAGCTCCAACAACAAGGAGAAAGCACAGCAACAACCCAAAGTTTGCCATTCAATGCACAATCAAACCAAAAGCCACAGCCCAACCTGGTTCTCTGTTCAGTGTTCCTATATGACACGTGTGTTTGCAAATGCACGATTGTTACATTCATCATTTTTTAAAATTACTGCTGGATCTTTTCTGGTGCTTTCGTAGCTGCCTTACAAATCTGCCAACGGACAAGTGTTATGCAGATCTTGTGATAAATAAAATAAAAACTGAGCCCTGGTTTAATTTCAGATTCGGTTCCTTCAGGACTGTAGAACACCTTCACAAATTGCTTTTTCAATGAAACCGGGAGACCGTCTCCCTAGCATTTTGACGTGAGGATCTTGCAATGGTGAAGTGTATTTCCCAGCTGCAATTTCCTAGCTGGGTCCCCAAGCAAGAGGCGCCAGGAACTCTGGGACAACAGGGTAAAGAGCCAGGTGTAGGAGAGCATCTCTGGACCTCAGATTTCAGAACTGCCGGAGCAATGAGAGCTCCAATTCAACCCTAGAATCTGACTTCATAGCTAGGCCACAGCTCAGTGTTTTGGACTACAACTCCCAGCAGCCACAGGAAGCTGCTCTGTAGCATGTGACGGCAGGAATGCCTCTGAGCACATGCCAGGTTAGGTTCCCCTCATACCTGAGAAAAGCCAGAGTCCGCCCCCACCGTATCTGCCACTTTGAGGAGGGATGAACCTGGAAGTTAAGGGCCCACGGAGGAGTTTTGTACTCTGGAGATTTGGGCAGGGGCAGGGGTAAGTCAGGAGGATATTTGCCCCTTTCGGTCCCTTCCCCAAAGTGGCTGCCCCACGGCAACTCCCCAGCGACACCCTCCCTGCCAGGCCTCCCACAGGCTCCCCACCTGACAAGCCCGTACCTGTCTTCAGCCCTGCGGAGCGGCCAAAGTTCCAGAGAGACCAGCCCTTGGCGTTTGGGGGGCTCCACTTGTGGTACGAGTTGCCCATGGTGCCCGTAGGTGCAACAGGCACCTTTCCCCGTCTCTTCCTCCTCACCCTGCCCCACCCACCCCCTTGTTGCTGGGAGGAGGAGGAGGAGGAGGAGGAACAGGGTGCTTACATGACTGAGCCAGGCAAGCCTTCTTTCTCCTTGGCTGGGTTTCCGTGGCGCAGAGAGAGAGAGAGAGAGAAAGAGGGAGAGGCGCGCAGGGCTCAGATCTGCCTTCCCATCCCTGTGTCTCTGGGCCGCTGCCTGCTTTCAGCACCCACTCGCTCCCTCCCTTGCTTGGTCACGGAGCCAATCGCAGCAGGCAAAGGGGAGGGGCGCATGGGGGGGTGGCCTCTTGTCTTCTTCCTGCCCTGACAGCTTTGCTGCCTCCTAGCTCCATCTCTCGATCTCACTCCTCCACTGTCACCAGAAGGGTTTTATTTCCAAAAAGTGAGGGGTGACCCAGCTAAAAGTTTGCCTGAATATTGCACCCCTCTGACTTGGGGGTGCTCACTGGAGCAGGAAAGAGATTTTCCACATGCTCCAAAGCCCTGTTCCTGATTTACATGTTCTGGGGCCATGCCCAGGCACAGGTGGAAGCCTTGGCTGACAGAGTCCACAAGGCGGCAGCATTTTAGGGGAGGACAAAAAAGTGACTCAGAATCTAGCTATCCTTCACCATATTTGTGGAAGTCCTTTACAGTCAAAAGCATTATAATTTTACTTGTCTGAAGCTTATCTATCTATCTATCTATCTATCTATCTATCATCTATCTATCCATCCATCCATCTCAATTCCCTCCTTCACCCATGCACATTCATTTGTTCTCTTTCCCCAACATTCTGTCCCACTTTAATTTTCTGTCACCTTTTGATTTCCTTGGCAATTTCCCCACGCAACTGCCAAACTGCTAAGGCACAAAGCAGAAGCAGCTGGGAAACAAAACAGACTTTGGACAAACAAGCTATGGTTTGGTTGATTCTCGCTGGGACAACTCATGGTTTCTTCAACCACGATTAAATGTAATGTGCAAACCCGGCCATTATTTATCACCTATGTCAAACAGTTTTGTGAAGCTTACAAGTTGGCACATTCTGGCCCATGCAAGTGCCAGTGCCATGCATAAGAGGGCCTTAGGTAGGCTGTTCTCTGCCGCTACCTTCCCCTCAAAATGAAAATGGTGGCAGCTGCTTCATTCAGCCCATCTCTGGTGGGCACCAGGTTGAATATCCCCCCGTTTACAGCCGCCTTCACTTAAGTTTAGCAGTGAAGGTATAGCAACATCCACCAGACAACCCCCTGAGCACAAGAGTGGAACTGGTACGGTTGCAGGTGCCTCATAATCCTCATTCTGCAGTTGTAACATATCAATCTTTTAGTGGGGCAGCACCTACACTTTGGAACTCCCTGCCTATTGATATGAAGCAGGCAAGGACCTTCACTTCTTTTCAGTGCCTACTAAAAACTTTTCTTTTCAGGCAAGCTTGCCCAGATATGTAGAATGCTGACTTGTGTTTTAATCAGTTTTTAGCTTATTGTTTAATTATCTTTTGAACGTTTTAAACAGCTGTTTTAACCGTTTTTATTGACAATTTTATTGTTTTATTCTTTTGTGAACTGCTCGGAGGTTTTTCCCTCACAATCTAGCAGTACATAGATTTTATGGCATGACTTAACATTTGCTCATAGTTTGGAGCAAGGCTGAAGATCCTGGTGTGATTAGGGGTTCCCCAATATATCCCATGGTCTTCTGTGGCTCTAGGCCAGGGGTTTCCAGATGTTGATGGACTCAAACTCCTGTCAGCCCTGACCATTGACCATACTGCCTGCCAGAGGCGTACCTAGGGGTTGTGTGAAACCAAACTCTGCTGGGACACACGCCTGGGATGAGTACGGGTGCAAAAAATCACCTAACAGACATTGGAGAACATGGTGTAAATGTGTGTGCTGACGTGACGCTCCTGTTGCAGCAAGTTGAAATGTGGGAGAAATTTCCCATTCTTCTCACAGCATAAAGACATGCACTTTTATTTTTTGCCCTTCACCCTCGCACTCACTCTGGATGCTTCGAGTATTTGGGTCGAGTAAAATGTAGTCATTTCTAATGTGGCTATTGCGGTAAAGTGTTTTTTTGGGGGGGGTGGGGGGGTGCCAATACAGCTCCATGCCAAGGGCACAAGAAATCCCAATCTGCCGACTACAGCTGATTGCTGAACATCTGGAGGGCACCACACTGTCTATCCCTGATCGAGACAGATTGGCAGGTGGAAAATACTCAAATTACATATCACATCACAAGTGCTTTTAAAGAAATGTCAGCATCCAGGAAGGGCCTTCGGCAAGTCTTTCAGTGAATGCAGGAAGCTGCCTTGTACTACTGAGCCAGGCCTAGCATCAGGCCAGCAGTGGGACTCCAAGGTTTCAGAAAGATGGGGGGGGCAGTATTTCTTTCCTAGCAGCCCTATTCAAAAAATTATTTTAAAATGCCATAGATTCTAATCTTTGGGCTTTCAGCATGCCAAAAAGGGGTGCAATCTTCTGACTATCTCAAGAGATCCCCTACCCCCAACCCCAACTTGCTCCTTAATCTTGACTAGAATGAGGTCCCCTGTTCTGCTACAAATACAAGGAAATCTCACAAATTATATTATTATGCATACAATACTATACACAAGTTAAGGGGTCCTTTACCTTTGCCTAAGATGCCATGGCAGCATCTGTCCTGCCCATTGCCAATAATTCAAAATTCGAAGAAAACAGAATGTATGAAAAGCAGATGTATGCAAACTGGCAGCCTTGCACTGCCCTAAAAATGGGCACCAAATCTGGAATTTATTTCAGCAGGACACCCCCTCCCTGCCAAGGGCTGAAATCTGTAAAAGGGAATGGAAGGAAAGCTTAATGAGTAAAGCTGATTAAATGAAACTCCTGAGTATGTTATGGGTCATTGGGGGTTAGCGGGTGAAACCAAGTTTTGGGAGAGTCTAAGCAGTTTACAGAAAGGCACTTGAGTTTCTGGGTCCCTCAAGAAGGAAACAAAAACCCTTCTGGGTGAAAACAAAAGCCTAACACCAAAAAGCCTAAGTTAAGATCTGAAATCATTAACAGAAATAAGCTAAACGTTTGCCAGCTATTTCCTGCTGAGACCTGATTTCGGTCCCTGCAGCTTGTGCCTTCCTCCTGCTGAAACCAAGATCCAAATCGATGGAAAGAAATGTTTCCCATTCCACCTGATTCCGTGCAGTCAGCTCACTGGGTTCCATGGGACTTGCACCCAGGTAAGAGTGCCTAAGATGGCAGCCCTCACTGAATTGCCCCTGACTTCCTCACCTGAAGCTGGAGAAATACAGAAACTCAAAGGCACCTACACCGGTTTGGCAAGTCAAATCCGTTCTAATTCATATTTGTTCAGCTCTTCACCTTCATTTCTCACCCTCTCTTGTGCCAGAGACCATGTCAATGATCATATTGTCTTAAGAAAGAGCACGTTCCTCATACACAGAAATCTGACTCCAAAACAATTTGGTGAGTTTAAAAAATCAGATCTCAGATTATGCTGTTTGCAAAAGCATTTCTTGCACTTCCCCCTCCCCTCCAGGTGGAAGAGGCACACCTCTCTTTGTTCAGTCTGAGAAGCTCACCCTGGTTTCCAGCTCAAACCAGACACTGGATTCCTGTTGCCCACATTTTCAGAAATGTCACTCTTGGCCTTCTGCGCCCTGCAGATTAACAAAATTATTTCACAAACACTTGGAAACTATTTAAGCAATTAAGGTTGAGGCCAGGAACAGTGTGCTTAGTAACAGCTGAAAGAACCAGGGAGCCATTCTAGCACAGCATGCAATTGAACCCTACAAAATAAATGGCATCTTGTCACACATCACCTTGTCACCAACATCTCACATCTCTGCATTCTTCCTATGCGTCCTGGTTGCTTAGTAGACTGATGCAGCTAGAGAGAGACAGTGCCAGGTAGGAGTGCAGTCTCCATTACAGGCCCATCTCAGCCTCATTGGGTGGTTTCATTGGGAAAGCCACTGCTATCTTAGGAATTTAGCAAGCTGTCTTATGCCTAGCCAAGCCAATGGTCCCTCTGAACCCAGAATTGTTCTCTACCTCTGAGCCAGGATCCCTTTAGCACTGTTACCTGAGGACCAAATTACATGGGACTTAATTGGGCAATTAACAATTAAATAGTGCAATTAACATGCACTATTGAGGTTTTTTTTACAGAAAAGTAAACAGCAGCCAAGCAATGGAGGGTGGGAGAAGAAATTGCAGCATCTGGCCCTTGCAAATTAGGGAGAGTTAAACCCTTTCTCCTTAAAACAGTCTCAGTGAAAATGCTCCCTTTCCACATTTTCCGACTTAATGCTAAAAGATACAACACTTTCCCCCAGCCTTTGACAGCTAAAATATTCTGTTTTGTGGGACTCACCTATTTCTGCTGAATGTATACTCTTCTGTTCATCTGGAATGGTTTTCCTTGTTTTTTTATCATTGTAATGGTTTTATAGTAACTATTTTTTGAACTGCAAGTTATATTGTTGTGACCAACCCTGCAGCTTCATGGCAGGTAAGAAATCTGATAGATAGGTAGGTAGGTACGTAGGTAGGTAGATAGATGCTGATTTATTATATCCTGCTCTCACCTGCTGTTTCATGTTCACATGAAGCCACAGCTGGCCCAAGACATTTTGCCGCACTTTGCCTAACGACCAGGCCGGCTCTGCTTCAGGCTGCCTTGGAATGAAGTGGAGCACTGATCCATCTGGCATTCCCTGCTCCGCTTAGGGAAGACTCTCTAGGCTCCCTAGCAGGACTCTTCCCCTTTCCCAGGGGACTCTGCCACTGAGCTGTGCCCTCTACCACTTTGTGCCCAGCTCTGATGGATTTTCCCCAGCCCTGCTGCTAGGCATCATTTGGTCTGGGAATGGCCTGGAAACCAGGCCAAGTGTGCTGTGCTGCTCCCCCGCCCCACTGATATTACACAGTTAAGACAAGGGGTCCACAACTGATGCAGGAGGTGCCATTGTGCCAGGCAGATCAAGAAGCCTACCTAGAAGAAATGAAAAAAGAGCCCTAGCAGATTAAGGGGGCAGGTATCTAGTTCAGCTTCCTGCTCTTTCAGTGGTCAACCAGCTGCCCTAATGGGAAGCTGAAAAGCAGGACTTGAGAGCAAGGGTACTCTCCCAACTTGTGCATCACAGCAACTGGCATTCAGAAGCATGCTGCCTCCAACAGAACTATCATCAGCGCTCGAAATCTACCATCTACCATTTTGCACCTGGCTATTGGCCACTTGCGACCAAGTGAAGATGTTTGGTTGCCAGGATGGCGCCTGACATCTCCACCATCTGGAGGTGCATGCCTGGGGATCCTTGGGTCTTGACTGTTTTCAGATACTGACAACACATCCTGTAGAATTTTATTTGTTATATTTGATCAGAAAGAATTTCAGGAGCCAAAAAGTCATATTGAAAAATACGACTTTTGAGATGTCTGGCCCAAAAATGACAACTAGGCATTCCGTTTTGGCGACTGCAACCCTGGTTTAATGAGCCATTTGGCGTCTAGCTAATATATCTGAGTTTCTAACACTGGGTAGCTTGGCCAGTGTTCTTCAGAAGAGGAACTGTATGGAAGCAGAATGGCCCTTTTCTCTACAGTACTGAGCTAGACTCGCTTGCTTGAGTCATCTGGATCTAGTTGCTTTGCAGATGCCTTGGTATGCCATTTGTGGCCTGGATTATGGGAGTCAGATCTCGGGGCGGAGGGGGTGGCGTTGATGCCCATAGGCATCCTGCCTTTGGACCAAGCTTACAGGTCTCTTTCATCCCTTGTGATTCAACGAAGTAACCTCAAACTCTCTTTAAATTTCACACCCACTCAAATTCCCAGGCATTCCTAGTACAGGAAAAGAGACATGAGCTTCAAACTAGCACTGCTCTGTGATGAAAATGAAGTGCACACAAGACCACGTATTTCAACACTTGCAGGTTTTGCAGCAATGCAATGTCAGATCCTATGTGTGTAAATGCACAGCTGGGGTTGGAGGAGAAGGAGAATAATCCCATTTGTTGGAAAAGGCGTTTTTCAAAGTAGGCTGAATTTTAACTTCCGGGTCGTGTAACCTGTCATTCATGAAAGGGTTAAGCGGACTGTACCCTTCCTTTTTGAGGAGCCAAGAGATGGCAAGGATACTATTTATTAACAGACGAGAGGAACTCAGCCAGGTAGCTGTAGGGGAAAATGCAGTTTAAAAGCAGCAGTTGGGATGAATGTTTGTATAAACAGGGAGGGTCCCCGACTGTTTCAGACTTTTAAAAATAAAAGTTACCAGGAGCCTGCCTAAAGGAGGGAAGGGAAGATACTTCAACAGCACAATGTTATGCATTCTCTCATCCTGTGCACACCACATGAGACACACACTTAAACCTCAGGGATCCCACAAAAGAACCCCGGGAAATGAAGTTTGCGAAGTGTGTTGGGAATTGCAACTCTGAGCAGAAACTACAGTTCTCTGGATTCTGTTATGGAAGATTTCTGCTTACTTGTTTCCAGGTAAGGATGCCCAGGCCAAGAAAGGAATGGGGAAAAAGCAGGGAGCAGCTTTTCTTCCCACCAACTGACTTGTGGAACTCCTTGCCACAAAATAACAGCCAAGCCAAGAGCTCCGCTTGCTTTTAAAACAAAAAGAACCCGAACACAGATATAAGCACCAACAGCCTCAGTCTGTTGGTTGAGCTGTGGAAGGAAGAGGCATCTGTGCGCACAAATGTTTTCTGTTTATTGAAACAGACCAACTCTGCCTTGCAATTGCAGCCCGTGAGGACAAATAAATATGCAGTTGCAAGCTGCTAAAATGACAATGAAGACTTTGGGAAATATTAACAATGACTCTTCTCTTTGGTCACAGAAGCCCACTTCCAACTGACAGGCACAAAGAGGAACTCCTTCCTTGCAGACAAGTTTGTTTCATTATGACAACTCTGCACTGCACAAATGCAGTCTGCTTTTTCTTTTCTGACAGCTGGCACCTGTGTGAATTCCCTAGCTGGTCTCCGGAGCACAGAGAAATCAGATATAGTTTGAGGCAGTCACATAGAAATCTTTTTTTTTAATTGCCAATTGGGTCCTTGCCAACCCAGCACCCTCCAAATGTTGTTGGACTACAACTCTCATCAGCCCCAGGTCAGCACACCAGCTTGCAGTCCAACAACATCTGGAGGGCGCCAGGTTGGCAGAGGCTGCTTTCACACTCTGTGCAACATGACGGTGAGGAATTTTTAAAAGGACTTTTCCAACTCTGGCCTTCCCCCAATCTCAGCTCGCAGCGGGTAGAGAGGTCAAGAAAAGATTCTGTAATCAGCCTGGTCTTTAATCAATGGCATCTATATAAATATACAAATTACAAAATTACAGCGAAGGTGCCTTTTAAACCATCCATTGACAAATTGCACCAATTAATTTGTTAAAGCTTGCAGGCACAGTCAGAGTGGATGGATGTGTGGCTAACACAGGTTGCTGGAGCAATCATTAAGGAGGAGGGGGCAACTCAAGAGCCCTCATATGGTGGTAGGGAGAAGACTTAATGCAGCCTTTCTGATGCTTTTGGACTACAACTCCCATCAGTCCCAGCCAGCCATTAGGAAAGGCTGTTTTAACATACGAAGCAAGGGAGATGTCTGTGTGAGGCTCTGGGGGTTCTACTGCAGTAGATAAAGGTAAAGGGACCCCTGACCATTAGGTCCAGTCGTGACCGACTCTGGGGTTGTGGCACTCATCTCACTTTATTGGCCGAGGGAGCCGGCATACAGCTTCCGGGTCATGTGGCCAGCATGACTAAGCCGCTTCTGGCGAACCAGAGCAGCGCATGGAAACGCCGTTTACCTTCCTGCCGGAGCGGTACCTATTTATCTACTTGCACTTTGACATGTTTTCAAACTGCTAGGTGGGCAGGAGCAGGGACCGAGCAACGGGAGCTCACCCCGTCATAGGGATTCGAACGGCGGACCTTCTGATCAGCAAGTCCTACAGCGCCCACAGCGCCACCCGTGTCCCTACTGCAGTAGATAGATGGGAACAAACTGGTCCCAGGAAATCACCTGGCCCAGCACTTGAGAGTTTTCTTCTTAAGAAAAAAGAAAGAACACAAGCACCAGACAAAATTTCACCAAGCACTTCATGCGTGAACACGCCCTGCGAGTCTTCAGAATGGGCAGCTTAGCCAAGAAATCCTGTTTCATGCCTGGCTTGTGGGCAGACGGCCTTGCTGGGATATTTTTGTGGCTCTGTGCCACATACCTGCACTTACCCCCCTGCCTGCTGTATTCATTAGTCCAGAATAGGAGGCATTGCACAGCCAAGGAGAGTGGGCTGCCCTTCAACTGGACGCCAAGCCCCAACAAGCCAGGAAGCTCACTGGGTGACTTCAGCCCCTCTTCCCCTGCCTAAGCCTACTCCATAGAGTAGTTGTGAGGAGGATACAATAAGGTAAGCTCAAGTATGTTGGAAAGTGATAGAGGATTCTTTCGCCAGCTTCGGCTAGTATCCCAACTATGACCATTCCTTGACCACATGCACTGCTAATATCAAAGCTGGATTACTGCAAGGCACTCTATGTGGGGCTGCCCTTAAGGTGGGTCTAGAGGCTGCAGCTGCTACAGCTGCTGCAGATTGCTTAACACAGCACCCTAAGCCCCAACATGTAATGCCTTTGCTAAACAAATTGCACTGGCTCCCAATATGCCACTGGGCCAAGTTTAATTATTTGCTTTTGGTATACAAAACCTCTATTGCCACAGTACATATACTAAGCCCTTGGAAAACGCCTTAACTGCCCTGAATCTCAGCCAGGGAACTGGTGCTTCCCCAACCTGGTGCTCTCCAGGTGGACTGGACTATAACTCCCATCAGCCCCAGCCAAGGCTGGGGGAGGCTGTTCAGTGCAGGGGGTCCTGTCCTGGTGGCCTGAGTAGGGGATTGAGCCTGTGCTCCAGGCGGTGCCCTGCCCTCCCTGCACAAAGCTGAGCATAACACCAGTACATGTGGGTGGAGGGAGGGAGGTGTGACATCTAAATCGCTTTCAAACTGCTTTGGATTTCAGCATAGAGGCCCTTTACATATTTGTGGAGCCAAGGCCCTTTGCGATGATCCCTCTTGGGTGCCTAGAGCAACAGGTGTCTGGTCTTGGCTGACCCACAGTGGTGGGGTCTGGTTCACAAAGGGGAAAAACAAACAGAGTTGAGCATAGATTTTTCAACACCTGGAAGGCCCAGCTCCATCATGGAAAATCCACACCCCAGCCTGTAAAAAGGTAGCAAGAGGGGAATGCCTTGCAGAGTATCCTGCAAACTAGATGCAATATACAGAAAGAAGGAACAGAAGCAATTAGAAGGGGCAAAGCAGCTGCCCTTTCCTTAGCAGTGCTGGTGACAAGCTGAATGGTGTGCAAGGATCCGAGTTCAGTTCAAGGTTGAGCAGCAAACCAAGGTTGCTGTCAGCAAGCTCAGCCAGACCGTCACTCTGCAAGCAGGCAAAGTTGTTGCCTGGGGAAGCAGCACATCATGGCAACATCAGTGGCAGGGAAGCAGCAAGTGGTCCAAGACTTGTGCAGGATCCCTTGCAATGCTGCAGAGCGTGCCAGGCATGCAACCTTTGGATTGCACAAGTGGTGATGAGCAATCCTGGCACAGAGAAAGACCTGGGTTCAATCCCAGTTAAAAAGGATCCAAGGTTCAGGACAGGGAAAGAGCCAGCACTTCTGAGGGCAGTGGTCTGACTCAGGGCTTATCCACACTTCCTCTTGTCCCGCTGCTTTCCTCTGGGAAAAACAACTCTTTAGTGCTCAATTGGATCAAACAGCCATTGGGTTTCTGCAGGTTGTTGTTGTTGTGAGCTTAAGGGCAGGCTTTCCTTGGGAAAGGAGCAGAGCAAGGGGAACACCACTCAGACCCATACTTTCTAGGCATAGGACAAGAGGAAGTGTTGATAATACGCTCTCATTAAATGTTTGTCCTGGGAAGGGATGCTACTTTTGCATGGAGTCAATCCTAGGTCCATTCCATCCATAGGCTTTTTGGAGATTGAAAACATATACACACAATTCTTCCCCTAAAATATGCATTTTGTACTATTTTTCCCCACCCACCCACCCACCCATATGAAATAGGCATTCTTGTGCACTTTTGAACCGGAACTACAAAATTCAGAGAAGGGTGTAATCCAATGGACAGCTGTGTTCAAGACTAGCATATTAGGTTGGTTTGCTTCAAAATGTGGGCCAAACTGATTTCTCTTCCATTCCCTACATTGCCAGACAGAAGACTGAGAACAGAAGAGATATCAAATCAAGGAGCGGGAACATAAATGTACGCACCAGCATCATTTCAAGAGCAGAAAAGTCAGCATGGAGCCAAAATTCTCTCTCTGCCAACCTTTCCCAACCTGGTTCCCTCCAGACGTTTCGGACTCTCATCAGCCTCATCCAGCATAGTCATAAAATGCTAGGGGCTGGTGAGAGTTGTAGTCTGGAAGATCTGGAGGGCACCAGGTTGGGGAAGGCTGGTCTACACCCTCAGCTGGAAACTTAATGGTCCTCTTGCCATCTGGGCCATCAGCCGCCTCCTGCTGTAACTGCTGGCAGTGCCCAGCCTGACCCCCACCCACATGCAGCAGATCCAGTCCCCACCTGAGCAGATGCAGCTTCAGCCACACTGCCCAATAGTGGAATGCGCTGCAGCACCCCAAATTACATGAAAGAAACTAGTAAAAACCTAATAATAACCATCTCAATTTTTATAGGTCTTTCACTCTACTGTCAGAAGGTGCTATAAACCAGTCCCCAAGTTCCTGCCCAGCTGAAATTGCACCGGAAGGCCTTGGCACCCACCACAACACAGAACATGACCAACCCAAGGCCACGTGGCCGGCAGTCACCATCGCCCTGGGAAGCTCATCTCCTAACTAGGCCATGGCAGCTTCTGAGCCCTGCCTGGTAGGAGGTGAGCGGCTTCAGCAGCCGGAGCTGAAAGGGTTGAACAGGGTGTGGCTCTTCCGCGTTATGCTTCTTGAAACCAGAGAGTATGTTGTGATGACAGACTTTGGTGATTTCATCCAGCAGCAGTAGCTCATGGGAATCGTAACAAGCCATCTTGCATGGCTGAAAGAGGGCAAGGAAAGAACCCCAATGGCTGTTTCCGTCTCGCCTACGTAATCCTAAATATTTCCACCGGCAGATCCTTCTGCCCACATGTTTCAAGCACTTTTGGTTGCTCAGGAGGCACTCAATTTGAACCTTGTTTTCAAGCAGTTGTCCCTCTTTGTTTTGCATCTAACAGATTTGTAGACCACTTTTCAGGAATTCACCCCTTCCCACACAAACAAAATGGCTTGTGAAGAAATATAAGCCAAAATAAAATAAAAAATACAACACTAAAATCAACTAAATCCAACATTTGTTTCAGGGCACCACTAAAAATAACTTTGGCCTTTTCTTTTCTTTTCTTTTCTTTGCATTTCCTTGCCAAGAGGTCCAACAGTTCTAGAGACTATTTGTGGTCATATTGACCTTAAAAACCCCTCTAAGCCTGGGGTCTGCAGGATCCCCTCCTTTCACATGTGTCACTGAGCCAATAAATAACAACTTCAGAATCCCAGCCTTGAGTTCCATCGCTTCAGGAGGCCAGGTCAGTCTCAGGAACCCTTTCTTCCAGTGGCCTCAGGGCTTTGGAATGGTCTCCCAGAGGCAGGATGTATAGAAAGGTACATATTTTGAGAAACTAGTGTGGTTATTTGCCCCCACCTGGAACAGCCATGATTCTGAATTTGTGGCCTGTGCAACACACAGCCCTGCTCCCCATTGCAAAGCTATGCTCCAGTCACTTACTCTATCCAAACCAACAGTCTGACCACTGGAGCAGCATCCCTCTGTCCCACCAAAGAGGTATGCTTACATCTTCAAAGATGCAAGAAGAGCCTGGATGAGGCCGTAGCCCAGGCATAGGCAAACTCAGACCTCCAGATGTTTTGGGACTACAACTCCCATCACCCCTCGCGAACAGGTCATGGATGATGAGAGTTGTAGTCTCAAAACATCTGGAGGGCCGAGTTTGCCTATGCCTGCCATAGCCCTATCCAGCCCAGCATCCTTTTTCCACAGTGGCCAACCAGATGCTTCTGCTTTTATGAAGGAACTGATCAATAAGTAATCCCTGAATCTACAGGATATTCTGGCTTCACTTCTAAGCATTAGGCAGGTGACGTATTGCCTTTCTTTTTTACCAACAGTCTGCAATTAAATAAACCAAAGTGTCAATAGCACTCTCCTCTCCCCCAGAATCTGAGAAACAAAACTTGCCCTGCACAAAAGCTGCTCCACCTTGTGATTGCCTGCTAGAGATACCCATGCAAAGCAGAGTGCACATCAAATTATAAATTGCAATATAAGCCTAATCCTTACATTGCAGGGGGGAGGGAGGCAGGCAGGAGGCTGGATGCCTTAAGTCATAGAATCATAGCTGGAAAGGTTCTATGAACCCTGAGGGTCAAAGAATCATAGACTCATAGAATTGTAGAATTGGAAGGGATCCTGAGGATCTAGTCCAACCCCTTGCAATGCAGGAATCCTGCCCACAGCTATCCCTGGGTGGACTCGAACCACCAACCTACAGACCCACAAGCAGAGACATAAGCTGTTTTCCCTAGTATTAGACCAATCTGATCTCCTCCTGATGTTTTGGATTACAGCTCACATAAGCTGTGGCTGATAAAAATGAAGCATCTGGAGGGCACCAGGTTGGGGAAGGCTGGATTAGACTGAGGATCAGAGTGGAATTCATGGGTCCCTCTTAAGGGTAGGACTCGGGGGGGGCAATGTTTTCTGCACTGACTGGACAGTGAGCCCCTTCAGCATGCTTCCCTGTAACTCTAAGCCCTCCAGTGCCCATGTACAAATATTGAAGAGGGCATCAGCAGTAAAGAAATGAGAGGTCTGTACATCTGCATTTGCTATCATGCAATAGCACTGAATCTTAAGGGCTGTGACTTCTCTGGCCTTTTCTTGGGGGGAACTCTAGCAAAAGTGCTGAGAATCGATATTTGGAAATTGTGCCTGTAAGAGGGTAGAGAAACAGAACTCAGAAGAAGAGGCAGTAATTGTGCGGATGGGTGGTGAACTGCCATAGAAAGGAAAACTGCAGCCAACTCACTTTGAGGTTTCTAAGCTGATCCAGAGAAGAGTACGCCTGTCTTGAGAAGATCAAACGCACATCAGGGCAAGTCTGCACGTCATGGTAAGCCCTGGTGTATGGCTTATTGGGCTCAAGCAGGCGGATGCTGTCCACTGCCCAATCCCTCCTTCCAATCAAAAGCAAGAGTAACAGGCAGGAAGTCTTGGTGTGGCGTTACTTCCCAACAGAGTGAGACTGTGGTTTGCATCTCCCTAAAGCAGCTTTCTTGGGACCCCAGATGTTGCTGGACTTCAACTCCCATAAAATTATCTTATTTATTTTTTATTTAACAAAATTTATATACTGACTGATCATAATAAAACCTCTGAGGGGTCCTAGTCTGACACTCTAACCACTACACTACACTACCACACAGCTCAATCCCAAAACACCAAAAGCCAAGGTACGTTCTGAAGGCAGCAGCACCTTGCTGAAGTTTTTCAGGTCTAGGACTGGTCAGTGCCTGGATGGGAGACTGCCTGGGAACCTCATGTACATATCAACATAATCTCTGCTTTGGGAGAAAGGCAGGATATGCATTTTAAGAAAAATAAATACTTGCAGTATTTATTCAAATGAGGCCACTCATTCCCACCATGCTCACTGCCCACGAGAAGGTCTGGCTTTCAAGAGGGTCTGTCAGAATGGCCTCCTCAAGAGAGCTCTTGGAGCTGATGGAGACCTGTCAGAGGAAACTGCTGCTCACCTATGTTACTGTCCTGGAAGGTTTTTACTCTTTGATTTATGAGGATCTGATGTGTGCTGTTTTTATATATTGTAGTGAGTCGCCTCAAGCACAAGAGAGACAGGAGCCATAAAAAGATAAATTTAAGGCACTTAAAGTGACTATCTGCCTTTTCTAGGAGATGTTCACAAAAGTATCTCATTTCAGACTTTTCCTCACACACAAATGTCAGATTCCCAAATTCTTGCAAATACAATCCCAGCAAATACAACCAAAAGACAAGGGAAGAAACTGATCCTGGTCCTCTCAAGGTAACTCATTGTGTATTTTGAAAACAGTCTCCTCTCAAGAGACTTATATTCTTCAAACTGAAGCAGCAACTGGGGTCCTAGGTACTGAGCCAAAACAGCAAAGGGTGCCCATCACTTGTAA
This sequence comes from Podarcis liolepis, assembly GCF_965112155.1. Taxonomy (NCBI): domain Eukaryota; kingdom Metazoa; phylum Chordata; class Lepidosauria; order Squamata; family Lacertidae; genus Podarcis; species Podarcis liolepis. The sequence goes on along the minus strand of NC_139561.1, from coordinate 59,645,020 downwards.
GCTTCCTGGGGCAGAGAGGAAGAAGGGCATCTGGCTGCCCACTACTGGGAACATAAAGCTGCACTAGCTGGACTTTTGGCCTGACCTAGCAAGCCATTGCTTCTGCACTGCAGCCTTTCCCCATATTCTCCAGACCTCTGGTCATGGTAGATGCTCTTCTTTGGATTCTTTCCAGCTTCTCTCATGCCGTTCTTGAGAGTTCAACAACCAGTATTCAGCTCAGTTCTGCATTCAGAGTTGAACATGGTACCCTGGTGCCAAGTGGGGGGGGGACACCAGGAGAGGACTTCCATGTCTCACTCATGTTCCACACCAAGATGGTGCCTGTTTGCTTCGGAAAGGTGCTATAGTGCTGATTCGTGATCACCTTGTCCCTTGGGCTTTTTGTCTGCCCTACCAAGGCTGAAAAGCACAAGTGCACCTGGACAAGGGGACAAAGGAGCAAGCAGCTCAAGGGCCAAGGCAGGTTGGACTCCTGCATTTTAGGGGGTTGGACTAGATGCCTCTTGGGGGACTCTTCCAAGTTCCAACTCTACATTTCTATGATTCTGTGAAAAGACTTGCATCTGGAGCAGCTCTCCAGGGGCTGGAAGCCAACAGACGCATGGTAGGGGATGGGCAGCGCTGGAAGGGAATGGGCAGATAATAGCGCAAGTTCACACTGAGAGTACATTGTAGGTCTCTTAGCATGAGCAGGCTGCCACTACAAGAAAAGCAGTGTGATTGGGGCTGAGTAAAGCAAAGGACCACCCAGACAAGGCCGGAGTTCCTCTGAACCAAGCCGGTACCAAGAGAAGCTTCTGGGACGATGGGTCTAAAAAGTAGCTGTCCATTGCTCTTTGGCCAAGAGGCTTCCTGAGCTCTTTAGAATGCCAAATGCCACATTTGCCAGAGTGCCAGGACAAAAACAACGTCCAGCTGCTTATGATGTCATGGACACAGGGCAATCAGCATGCAGAGTTTGTCAATGTCACAATTAGGCATGCCTCCCTGGGTCAGCACCACAGGTACACACCCATTTCCCAAAAGGTTTTCTTCTGATTCTAAAGGGTGGCGATGGCAGCAGCCCAGAAGACACCCCCCCTCCCCGTCCTCAGAACAGTGGTTTAACCTGGCCAGAGTAGGAGGAGTCTCTTTCACTTGCTTAAATGCTCCATTGGGACATTGCTCTAGGTTTATCAGTGTTTATGCCACTTGTGGCATCTGTGACACAGATTGGCTACCCGGGGATCTGGTTCACTCCAACTCAGCACAGGCATGTTCACAAAGACCAACCATGCCAACACATCATGTGGAGTTTTTCTGCACCTCTTCACCACGTCAAAGTAAATTGGGGAGGGGGCGCTTCCAACAACAGTACAGCAGCCTCCTTCCTTTGTTTCCCACCAACCTGGGTGTATATCACAGTGTGCACAGGGGAGAAACCGTTTGGATGTATGGAGAGAGGAAAGAGCTTCAGTGATAGTGGAAACCTTAGAAAACATCAACAAACATGCACAGGGGAGAAACTATGTTGAGATTCCTGCATTGCAGGGAGTTGGACTAGATGACCCTTCCAACTCTACAATTCTATTATTCTTAAAAAAAAAACCATAGTGGAGACAGGCTCAGGGTGGGGCCAGAGCCGCAGTTCAGCTTGTGCAAAACAGCCGTGCAGACTGGGGAAGCATCTGGAGCTGCTCCAGATTTCTCTCAGGATCTCTGACCTCATGAGTCAGAGGGAGAAGGAACATGCCCACTGAACCAGCAACAGCCTTGGGTAGAAATGGAATTTGCAATGGGGGGTAGGAAGGAGAGGCCCACATTTCACGCTGCTAGAAAGAACGAGCTGGCTGCAATTGCCCAGGCCCCAGAAGAACCAAATGCAGCTCTCTCCCTGCAAATACACACACAGGTCACCCAAAACTAGGACCTGCTGCACTCCGTGCTGACAGAAAGACACTTTTGCTGCTGAAGAGGAAAGTCAAAATGATGGCCCACAGCTCCAAACAGGCACTCTTTAAAATAAAAAGATGGAGATGGGGACAGGAAAATCCCCCTGGGAGGTAGCACAGGGGACCACATCTCAGATTGTTTTGTGCCATGCTGCAGATCCCATGCCCCTTTCCTCCTTCTTCTAAACTTAAAAAACACACACATTTTCTCTCAGTTGTGGTGGTGAGTGCCATGCAGGTGAGAGCCCAGCCACTGGCCATCTTAACTTGCCCAGGGGCACTCTGCACATTTATGCAACTTTGTGCCCCGAGCCTGTGCCCCAGTCCTCAAAGCGCCACCCACACCTGTTTCAAGCAAGGCAAGGAGGGAATGGGTTAAGTTGGCATGAGGAAGTAAGTCAAGGAATGGCGGAAGGCTGGTCGAAATGGCATTATAAAGGCTTGCCTGGGGATTTGTTGGCAGCCCACTCAGCCATGGGCTAAAACTGGGGCCTGGTTTCAGTAAGGTGGGGCAGAGTCATGGATCATGTGAAGGATTGATAAAGCAGGACAAACGTTTCAGGAAGGGAAAGCAACTTTAGGCAACTTGGGCTTCACCTTGGAATCGATTTTCAGTTACATGGAGCGGACTAGGAATGGGTGACATATTCACTGTAACACTGTTCACGTGCACAACTAAAGTAGTTGAACCCAGCTCTATTCTCTAAGTACAACCTTTGGCAAAAATTCAGAGCTTCGTCTAGGCCAGGAAATCACAGGGGCCGAGTCCAAGTTAGCACGCGATTTCCGTCCCACGGCGTATCCCTTGAGCATGCGGAAATATTCATAAAACAGAGTCTAGCTAACCATGTGCAGAGCGCCTTCCCGTCGCCACAGTGGAAGCACGACCAGCCCCAGACAGGGCTTGGCTCGGGATGGCACTCGCCCCAGCTCCACCCTAGCAAGTGTGAAGCAAGAGCACGGGAAGACCCGTTAAGCATGTGCAGAGCGCTCTTCAGACCCCTCCCGCCCCGCAGCTGGGATCCGGCTTGCGACCCGCGCTGCCGACGCGCCTTACCTTTGCCCTTGTGGCGCTCGTCGTGCTTCTTGCCCTCCGCAGGGGGCGCGCCAGGAGGGCCCTTCGGCTTCTTCTTCCGCCTGCCCCGCAGCCAGCTGAAGGCCCTGCGCAGGCTAGACGAGCCGGACTTGGGCTTCTTCTTCTTGGGGGGTGAGGCGGCGGGGGAACCGCCTCCCTTCTCCGCGGGGATCCAGGTGTCCTCGGCGAGCGCCGCCGCCGCAGGTGCGCTCTTCCCGGACATCTCCCTGGCGGGCGGCCAAACGTGAAGAGGACGCGGGGGGCGCACGACGGCACCGCCACGGCCGCCGCTTGCTTTCCGGGGGTCACTGGCGGCGGGGAGCCGGTGCCGCCGCCGGGCTGGCCATGGGAGGCCCCCGCTTCGCTACACAGGACGCCCTGCCTCTTTCTCGCCTCCGGAGGGGGGCCCAGCGGCTGCGCCCCGCGCTCCCGCGCCAAAGTTTCCCCGACGCGCCGCTGCTCCCGCTCTCGGGCCCTGGGGAGCCTCTCCCGGCTCCGCCGCGCCCCGATGCCCGCCCCTCGTGCGCGCGTCCCCCGCTCGGCAAGGCGCAAAGGCAGCCGCCGCCGGGGAAAGTTTCTCCCGGACGGGAGGGCGTGTGGGGTGGCCGGGCGGGGCCTGCCGAGCGCGCCGGGGTGTGGAGAGGCTCCCCCCCTCCTCCGACACTCCGCCTCCGCGCCGCGCTCGTTGCAGCTCGCCGCCGCCGCTCCCGTCTCCAGCTCGGGGACACACGCGCCTTGGCGAGGATGGGGGCCCTTCCTTGTCTAGGTGAGTAAGAGAGGGAGACCCGAGAGGTTTGGACCTGGCAAAGGGCGTGGGGTATGCGGGGGGCTGGCCGGGCTTCTGCCTGAAAGGAGATCCCACGCTTCCATTCAGTCCCGGGACCTATTTTCCATACCAGAGTCTTAGCCTCTGCCTACGAGGAGTTTCCACGCCATTCAGCCCCGGAGTCTATTTTCCATACCAGAGTCCGGCTCTTAGATTCTGTAGGATTCAAGACGAAAGTGCAGTTGAGCATGTGCAGAGGTAAGCCCTGAGTTTTCACCACAGGTCTAAAATGTCCCTAAATATCTCTGTCGTCTTAGACTACAAGTTCTACTTTTTTGGCCTGTACTGTAATTAGCATACTGGGCATCCTCCATGGAAACTCTCTCTAATCCTGCACGCACACACCTCTGATGCGGCGAATTTGCTGCAAATTCCATGCTAGATGTCTGTAGCACCATCACAAAATAAAGGGGGGATTTCACAAGGTAATATTTCTGGTGATCACCTATGTCCCTGGGACCCTTAAGGCACCCCAAGAGGAAATGATCCAAACTCTGCCTGCTCTGTTGCTGTGCCATTTGACTCCCATGTGCTCTAATTCCTCCATCAAAATGGTTGGATCCAGAAACATCTTATCTAGGGACACATAATGGGCCCACTTTGTTCTAATGGAAACCACTTGTCCTCCTCATGCTTCCAACTACCATGCCAATTCCTTCTGGGTATGAAAGGAAAGCCCAGATAGCCAGTGACTGGCAGAAGACTGCAGCGACTAGAGCCAATGTCTGTTCACCAGAAGAGAATGATGTGTGCCTGCCAGGGCCAGGCGTGCAGAAATGGCATCCTAGCCCATGAGGGGTCAACCTGTGGCACGAGAGCGTGAAGGGACACCAGCCTGGCTGGGACATAGTCTTTCCAGTCCTGCACTGCTGGTGCCTGTTTCTCATTTGGTCAAGAAGCAGGGGATTCCTGTGTGCTGTGGGGAGCACTCTGTCTCCATCCCATGGGCAAGACTGGTAGAAAGACTGGCCACTGTGGAGCAGAGCTGGTCTCTTAATCACAGGCAGCTGCACATACCTTCAGTTGCAAAAGCTAAAGGGGTCATGAGTTACAATGTTATGGCTCCAGCCAAAGTGTCCTTAGGCTTGTGATCCTGACTCAAGCAGGGGGGTGGGCTAGATGGTCTACCATACCCAAAAAAACCTTGATGATTCTGTTATCTTTAACAAAGAATTCCTACCACCCTCAGCAAGCAACCTCTAGGTTCTTTGAAGAAAACCATGGACTTTGGACCACTCCTTTATTTGTCTACAGTAGACATGCCGTCCGTTTCCCACTCCTGTTCTTTGTCTAATCATTCAGGATAAAAAAATAAAATAGAACAGCACCATTAAGTCAACTGGGTTATCTGTGTTTTTCGTGAACCCATCTATGGGGCTCATCACTCCTATCCTATCCTAAATCCACCTTTCCAGGTCAGACTTGCAGCTGCTCTTATCATGCTAACCACCCTGTGTGCTACACTTGCCTGATTCCAAGCAGGGCCATTGGTCTGCCTAGGTCAGTATTGTCATTTTATTGACACTGGCTGGCAGTGGCTTTCATTCCGGAGTCTCAGGCATGGCTCCTTCCCAGCCCTATTTGGAGATACAAGGGAATGAATCTGGGAGCTTCTACATGCAGAGCTTGTGCTCTGCCACTGAGCAATGGCTGTTCCTGAAGGCAGGGCCAGCCCAAGGCATTTTGGCACCTGAGGCAAACCACAAAAAAGCACCTCCCTCCCAGCCAAGGGAGAAGGGATGAGCAAAGCTCTGCATCAGGTACACGGGGGGGGGGGAATAAACATCTGCATCGGGGTCTGCTACCCCCATGTACCCTGCCCCCTGAGGCTGTGGCCTCACCTTGCGTCTTGGGTGAGCCGGCCCTGCCTGAAGGAAAACAGCAAGGACAGAGTAACAAGCATAATTGTGTAGAGCAGCGTTTCCCAACCGCTGTTCCGCGGCACAGTAGTGTGCCGTGGAACTTTGCCTTGTGTTCCGCGTGGAGGCGGCCAAGTCGGGCGGTGAGAGGCGGGGCGGCGGCAGCGAGCACATGCGGGGCTGCGAGCGAGCGAGCTCCCACCATCGCCGCTCGCTACCGGGCCTGCGCATCCGCTCGCTAGTGAGCGGGGAATCCCATCCGCCCCCACGTGAGGGGGAATCCCATCCCAGCCCCCGCGAGAGCAGGGGAATCCCATCCGGCCACGCCTCCTGGCCAGCCAATCGGCTGGCTGGAGGGGGCGTGGCTTACCCTTTTTAGGGCCGGAGCAGAGGGGGCTCGCCCTCTCTTCTCCGGCTAGCCCCATCGCCGCTCGCTATTGCCCGGCAACCGCGCCGCCACCCCTGGCTCCCCGCGGCGGGTGATCGTGCAGGCTTCGACGGGCGAGCTGCTCCGCTGCCTGGGGGACTTCGTGTGCCGCCGCTGCTACCACATCCCATCGCCGCTCAGCCTGCGCGTGCGCGATCGCTGCGCGCTGACGTCATGGGGCGGGGCTTTAATGGTGGTGTGCCGCGAGATTTTTTTTTTGTAAACAGGTGTGCCGTTGCCCAAAAAAGTTTGGGAAACACTGCTAGAGTCAAAATATTGCAGAGTTGTGCAGAATACAATGAAAAACAACAGACAAAAGTGATCTTGTTTTGTTTATTTATAAATAACTTTTATGCCATTTTCATTGCTCTAGGGGTTCATGTGCTTTTGTCGGCTGCTTTTTCATATCTTTGGGGGCTTTCTCCTTTGTTTCATAATGCAACAATGAAGACCTGGTTCAGTAGGCCAGGCTATGGTATAGTGAGAACAGGCAGACTCCCTGAAAGGAACTTGCAGTCACTTTGCTCTTCCCCAGCCTTTTTTTCTGCTGCTGTGCCAAGGTGTGGCTTAGCATGTTGTCCAAACCAGGACTTGTGGGTTAAGCTCTCTCCTCACTAACCATGAGCTGTAGCCAAGTACAAACCTTAACTACCAGTCCCAGTTCAGATGACTCACTGACTAAGCAGCAAAAAGTAGCAGGAAGGACTCTGGGCACCTGCATGTTCATGCAATCTTGCCAAGTCATAGTTTGGCTTGCCATGTTGCATGAGCCAGCTTGGTCCTTCTATAGGGGGGAAGTCTGCCCTCTGGCTTTGGTGTCTTAACGCAACCTATAGAAGTAGGAACCTCTTCCAGTGCAAGCGAATCTAAGCATGTGGAGTGTGGCATAAGCTGGAATTTCTGCAAGACAGATTCATAGTTTCTCAAGTGTATCAACACATTTGCTAACAAACAGGCAAATTGCAAGCTGGCTGAGGACGGCTGCCAAGAAGGGCTAGGAATGAGAGCTGTGTGTATATGACTCAGCTTCTCTGAGCGTGTGGTTTGCTTCTTTGATGCATCCTAGAGATGCTGTGATGCATCCAATTATTACTGTTTTAAACTGGTTTTAATGTTGTATTTCATATTGCTGCAACCTGTCCTGGGACCTATTGGTAAAGGGTAAGTAGCAATAATAATTACTAACAATAATAACTGGTGTACAGCAGTTCTTTTGTTTTTTCACCCTACATTATTTTTCTGTTTCTGGAACTATTGCAATAAATCTCTGTAGCAGGAAGTGGAGAAGAAACCAAAGGCTACTGCTTACATATGCACACACCACCAGGCAACAAATGAGGTTCCCCAATAATGCTCCATATTAAAAGAGTGCACCATGTATGTATGTATGTATGTTTGGATGCATGCACAACATTCCCCACACTTTTGAACTCCAAGACGTGTATAGGAAGCACCCCTGGAATGAACACGTGTACTTACCATATAAGCACTATGTGAGGCACAGTCTAGATCTTTTTTTAAGCAAAAGCCTTTTATAGAGAAATCGCTGTTTCTGTACATGCATAAAGCTCCTTTGTCCATTCCTTAATTGAGCAGGATGTTTGGGCTCCTCTTGAAAACAAAGCCATGTTTCTGAGGACTGACACAGCAGCCTGCCTAAATTACTGCAAACCCTTTGGTAAGTTCAAGGAATGGCCATAAAGTATTGTATTTTAAAGGAGGCACGTTGGAAGAGGGACTTCAAGCATCATCCCATGGCCATCTGCAGAGAGATGCTATTTGCAGCAACTGTCCTTCCTCCAACCTCACCTGTACAGAGTGTTGTGATAACAAACCAAACAGAGCATGCAAACCTTTTAGGCCTGTTTCACAGACTTCTGGAAAGGCACACTCCTGCCATTTGTCTCCAGTGCTCAATGTGGGGCACTGTTGGGCATAACTGAGACAGGCTTAAATTTCCCATTTAATTGTTTACCTCCCACTTTGGGCACCATCGGCCTTGGCTTCCCTGGCCCAAATCTCACCAACCACCTGTTCACTAAAGTCACATATGAACATTTGAAGCTGCCTTATACCACCATTGGTCCTAGCCAGCATTGCCTTCTCTGGCTAGCAGTGATTCTTCAGGTCTTTCCCAAGACCTAAGTGCAGAAGGACCAGGGCCCAGCTTTGGGCCAAAACAGCTCCACATCAGCATAGTACACCAGGGCTGAAAGGTCTGCACTTAGCGCAGCCACACTTAACCTTTGTTTCATACTTTCTAGATACAGGCCTGTGCTTTAAAGCTCCATGTCTCTCTCTTACACTCACTCTCTCTCTCTTTAGCCATGGTGCTTTCCCCATGAAAACCCGCTCTTTACTGCTGAATCAGAACAAACAGCAATTTGGGTTTTTCACAGATGGCCATTTGCTCCAATTCAGCCTTGAAAAGTGGGTTTTCATGGGGAAAGCTCTGGAAGAAACAAACTAAAAGAGTGCTTGGACATGGAGCTTTAAAGTGTGGACCTGTGCTTAAAAATCCAGCAGAACAGGAAGTCTGGATGAGACCAGATTGCCAGTACATTACCAAACTTGTTAAGGCTGTGGGGGTTGTCTTAAGGAGCACCTGCACTTCAGAACTGACCACAACACCTTCCCAGAAGTACACATACAGAACCATAATTAGGCAGCAAACAGAAAAATAAGAAAAATAAGCTGTACTTTGAGCTCACTTCTTTGGGGTGGGGGAGCAGGATGGGAGGGTCTCGACACTCCCACAGATACAATGAGTGTCCTTTGGTGAGGAGCGGACACACAGCTCACCTAGTTGCCTCCCTGTCCTTGGGAATCTCTCCTTCCCTGGAATTTTATCTTCTTCTCTTCCTCCCACCAACCTATGGAATGCTTGTTTTATAGATCAAAGAGCCTATTCAAAATACCTAAATTGAAGTATGATTCACAGTAAAAGAGTGACTACTGTTAAACCAAGCAGCAGCTTTTTTTGAGGCTTCTGCCAAAGTGATCAATGGCCTCTTGTAGGCCCTTCCAAAACACTGGGGAGAATTTTCCTGGGTCATAAGATTTGGATGTCCAGCATGCAGGCAGCTTTGTATGCAGAATGGCAATGCTCACAAACTTTCCCCCACCCCATCGTGGAAACTGAGAGCAGAGTGGAAAGAGGCTCCGTGTCACTTTCCAGTGCCCAAAGTTATAGTCTTTTCCCCCTCCTTCTCTCCAACCCCCACCCCTTGCAAGTCACCAATCCAGCTACTCCCAGATCAAAACTGGGAAAGGCTATTATTCACTGACTCTCAATTTCCACACAAGGATGAGGAGGACACAGCCAAGTTTCATTTCAGATTTGCACTTTGAGCCAGTTTTAGTCCATTTTTAAGCCTCAGGCTCCAAGGCTTTTTGCTCTTAAGATGGCACAGCAGGAACAAGACAGGGAACTACAGTAGTTTTCTTCAGGAGCTCAGAAGGTGCTGTTCAGCTCATTTTCAGCTTCTCTGATAAACACTTTGCCAATACTGTTTTTCTCAGGTAGAAACTCACACTGGAATTTGGGTGAGAGGGAAGTGCTGGTGAGGATCTCAGTGTTCACTTCCATGAGAAAATTGTGTCACTCCTCTCGATCCTTTTTGCTTGCACTCTTAGCGTACAGATGCCTCCCTTGGTCCCCTCACAAAATACCTCTGTGAGGTAGACCACTGTTTTGACATGTTACAGATGAAGCAGAGAGAGAAAGAGAGACTGAGACTGAGACTTGCTCACAGTCCAGGCAGTAAATAAGCTATGGCAGCCTTCACAAACTCTTTTGGACTACAACTCCCATCAGTCTCAGCCAGCACAGCCTGGGACCTCCTATATCTGCTGCTTCAGATAGGTCTGCTTTGTGATTCTGGAACTTTCCAGAGAGGTGAAACACACAGAGCTTATCTTCATTACTCATTAACACTCACTTTGTGCTTTAGCTTGAGGGCAAGGCCTTTGCTGGAATTTTCTCTAGCCTGGACAGTCACACCTCTGCTAACCTGCACTTGACATCGCTGCTTTCCTTCTCTCTGGTCACAGCAAACAACACCTTTCAGCTGTAATTTATGAGCTCCTGTTAGAGGGAGAGCCTTGAGGAGCTGGAAAAAAACCCTCCCCAAGGTTTCTGTTAATTTTTACCTCAACGGTGAGTGTGTCAAAGGCACTGCTCAATTTGTCTCTTGCCTGGGCACGTCCTGGCTCCCTCCCGGCTGGAGCAACTGCCTCAACATGGCGGCGGAATTGGTGGTGGTGCTTCTGTGCTTTTGTGAGCCATGCTGTGACTTATGGCCACTAATAAATAATAGCATTTGATATTGTGTGAACCACCTTGTTTGCTCCAAGTTCAGTGGGCACAAAGCAAAATGGCAGCCCTGAGCATGGTGACTAGCAGTAAATCTCAGGACTAGCAGGACTTATTTCTTCACCAATAGCTCCACCAATCCCAAGCCTCTATAATCACGAGGAAACTCCATTTGACTCTGTTGGAATTGCTTCTGGTTCCGTGTCTGCTTCTGCACCAAAATAACAATGAACAGTTTCCACAAGGAGTCCTGAGCATTGCAGTTCTATGTTGGGACAAAGTTAAGAGAATCCTAAAAGTGTTTCACATCATATCAGCTCTTGCAGGCCTGATTTTTGTAGCAGGTTTTGTGGTGTGTGCATATGTTCTAATGTACAAAATTTTTAATTGAGATATGACAGATTAGTTTGCCCACAGCTTCACTCATAATAAGTAAGAAATGGATTTTAAAGTTGTAAGAAGCAGAAGGAAGCACTTCAGTGTCATGCCATCTCTTTGGGGAATTGTGCATATGTAACAGCACTTATTTCTGTGTAATGCTGTTCTTGAGCTCTTGCATTCTCGTTGTTATGAAGTCTTTGCTGCTTAGTGATGCTCAGCGGAAAGTCAGACCGCTCATTTCTCAAGCTAAGGGGTTTACAGCCTCCCTGCCCCCCAGTTGTTGCCTGAAGAATAGGGTGGCCCCTGAGAACACCAAAGGAAGCTGTTTCTGTGTGAATGCACCAGTACCAACCGCAGCCCTTCAAGATCATCTTTTTGGCATCTGTCTGTCTCTGTTGACAATGGAGGAGTGTGCCTTCGGTTTGAGGCCAAACCATTGGAGAGTTACAGCACCTGCTGTGGCTGTAGAGACCAATACGGGACATGTCTTGTTGCCGCTGTGGCAGATAAAGGCGTCCGGTTGTGTTGCTACAGGTGCACCATGGTGTTTCCTCTCTCTCTGCTCCTCCCAGTGGTCATTCCTCCTCTGGTCATTTCTCATTTAAATATTCCTTTTTTTTCTGACACCAACACTGTAGCCAGTGCAACCCTTACATTATCTATCAGGGGATGCGGGTGGCACTGTGGGCTTCCCGATTGGAAGGTCAGCAATTCGAATCCGCTCAATGGTAGTGAGCTCCCATTGCTCTGTCTTTGCTTCTGCCAGTCTAGCAGTTTGAAAGCATGCCAGTTCAAGTAGATAAATAGGTACCACTATGGTGGGAAGGTAAAGAGCGTTTCTGTGTTCTCTGGTTTCCATCATTGTGTTCCATTGCGCCAGAAGCAGTTTAGTCATGCTGGCCACATGACCCGGAAGGCTGTCTGTGGACAAACACCGGCTCCCTCGGCCTGAAGCGAAATGAGTGCCGCACTCCCATAGTTGCCTTTGATTGGACTTCACCATTCAGGGATTGTTTACTTTTTACCTTTTTACCTTACATGATCTATCAATTAAACACAGCGCATATGTTCAGTTGTACTTGCAATGTCTAAAATCTGCATTTTCCATTTTGAGAGTTGATGAACTGCAAAGGCCTTTTGCTCAACACATTAGTCTAATGCCTAAACTCTAAATGGTTGAAATGGGTTTACATGCTCTTGCACAGCTCTGTGTGACTTCAATGAGGCTTATTGCTATTGCTGCTGGGTTATATTGCCCATAAGAATTTGTCCCCCTCATGCCTTTGTCAAAGGAGAACTGAGCTCTTTGCTTTATTGACTCATGTGACTAAGAAACCCCATATCAGTGTTACAAATCCTATTACTTCCTCCCCCTACTTCCAGCAATTACTCTGGGATGGGAATGTGTCCATGGACAGCCTCCCCTCTCTAATCAGCCTGCTCCATTCAGCGAGGAACGATACACAAATCCAGGCCTGCTAGTGTCCCAGTTTATCACTGTGTAAGTGATTTTGTATTATCCTAGCTACTGAATACCCCAACCGGCAGTCTGAATCACCAGCTCAGACAGATTTGAAAGGAGGTGACTTGCATCTTTGTGCTTCAAAAAGGCATCACAAGAAATTTGCCTCCCTCCCCGCCCCCCCCAAAAAGGTGACTGCCACTCCTGCTGAGGTGATGCTGAGCAACTCCAGCATCCACCAAACTCACAGAAATAGATCAGTCTGCTTTTTCCCCTTAGAGACATTTGAGGCTGATCCCTCTCAACAAGAGATTTTGAAATACGGTAGATGAATTGCTGTAGATTCCACAGTCTAAATCAACCTTCCCATAACTGGTGGCCTCCAGATGTTTTAGGCTATGGCTGCCATCAACCTCAGCCAGCACATCTGTCAGATTGTGCGGCTGATGGGAGCACAGCTGTGCTGGCAAGAGTTGCATTCCGAAACATCTTGAGGGCACCAGGTTGGGGAAGGCTGCCTTAAACTGAGCATAGCATGTGGTGTATGCTCATTCAAGGATACACCTGTAGGTTCTGCACCAGAACAATTGTTCCGCAAGCTTCAAGCCACACACTTCTGTTTGTCTCATGATTTCTAGGCATGGGTCTGAGAGGTTTTTCCTTCGTCCTGCCACCTTCCCCAGAAAATCCCACTATTTACTACTGAATGGGGGGGGGGGGTGTTACTGTTTTGTTGCTTCTGTTTTGAGTATTAATTTGTGCTTTTATTTTGTTAACCACCTTGAGATCTTTTGATGGACGGTGGTATATAAAATCTTAACAACAACAATAACAACAGTTGCATTTTCTCTGGATTGACATTTGTTCAGTGGTAAGCAGTGGGCCTTCCCACGGAAGGCAATGAAAAGAAACAAAAGCCTCTCAAACCCATTCCCAGAAATCAAAGGGCAAAGGGAAGTAAACATGGGGCAAACAGACCTGAGGATGAGCCTTAAGGCAGCAAACCTGTTTACACTTTCCTGGGAGTAAGCTCCACTGAACCCACTTGGATTGATTCCTAAGAAAGTGACAGCATCGTAAGGCTGCAGTTTAATGCACACTTTCTTCACTGAATTTAGTGGCCCTTAATCTCTCATAAGCAAGTGTGTGTGTGTGTGTGTGTGTGTGTGTGTGTGTGTGTGGTGCAAAAGCGAGAGCTAAGCTTTTATCATGCTTCTTGCTCCCCTCCCCCTGCATAACACCAATGTTCAAATGAATAAATGAAAATGAAATATATGGACAGTGCTGGTGTTACTTTTTTATTGTCTGTAAATAACTCACTTTTGCAAATAGGAGGTTTCCGAAGGCATTCCCCCATCCCAGCATGCAAAGCACAGTGATATCTCACTGGTCGCCCTGGAATTCAAAGGGCCTGGAATTGATAAGGTGGCTGCTCTGTTTGCATGTGAAACAGCACTGAACTTTCTTAAGAGTTTATAGCTATCTTGAAACTGGGTGGAGATGCAGATTGCAGGGAAAAGTAGTGGATTGCATTGCCCAGCTCAATCTCTAAACTGACCTTCAATGTGCTAAAAGGCTTAGGTGCCCTTAGGGTTGACACTACCTTTACTGCTCCTGCTGCCTGGCAGGCAGAAAGGTGGGGGGTGGATCTTTTCCCGGAATGGAGATAAAGGTGACAGCCTGGAAAATCTTCATTGCTTAATTTTGGCATATCAGACTCCTATTAATGGCACAAGAGAATGGCCACTAGAAAAGCAGGGGGTGGGGTGCCAAACTTACTTCCAGGCAAACATTTCACTTTGGTATCTCATTCTCCATTTTACTGTGACCATCAAAACATTTATGCATGCGCAATATAGGAAAAGTGAAAGCCTGAAATGGGGTGACCTTGGATATGAATTTATGTGACACGAGTTCACTGGGAAGCCTGCACAATGACACTCTTAACACGGATTCAGAAAAACCAAGACCCCTCAGTGAAGAAATATGCAGGAAAATACTGGAAATGCGAGAAAAAGAGTGAAGTTGGTGTCATGTCTAGCCTAGACCTGATGCTGGACACTTGAGTTCGTAGAAAACGAACCAGACACTCTGCAGGTCAAGGGCCTTGGGGAGCAGGCAGGGTCTCCTGCAATCAATGCTGAAGATTCCTTGGAATTGTTGTTGGAGAAGGAGGTGGAGCCACCACTCAATCCTCAAGAACAGTGTCAACATAAGGGCCAGGCAAAAGAGAAACAGCATAGCATGCATTGAGGGACCAGAGTCGTTGCTCGGCTCATGATTATGCAATCCCTGAAATGCCTTTACTACCAACAGTAGTAGTATACTCTGGTCTAGGAAGCCAGAGTCTCCTCCTCGACCCTTCCAATTTCTGGAAACAATGTAGGTCTGGCTGCTCTCACTCCTGAGTCTCATACACTGCTGTGTTGTATCTTATGTGAACTCCTCTGCTATTGACCTTGCACCACTGCCTGACTTTGTCTCTGGATGGTGCTTTGAACCTGGACTGATTCTCTGTGCTTGACCTTGCTTTGCATGGTATGGGCTGCACCTTATCCCACTGCTCTTCTTGGTGAGCATACCCTAAAGTTGCCACCAACAAGAACCAACACCAGACTAGCCACCAAAAGTCAGTCCATTCATGCTGCCCCAATGCCTGCAGGAATAATAAGGTCTTCACTGGGTGGGGAATAGATAGCCACGTTGGCCCCAGACAATCTTTCCTGTGGAGGGCATTCCATAAGGGGGTGAGGTGGGGCTACCACGGGAGAGACCTCCCATTGTTGCCCTCCAAGCATCTCTCAGATGGGACACAGAGCAGGACCCTATATCTTGATCTTGGGGTCCAGGAGGAAGCCAAGAACACTCTAGGCTGCTAGGCCAACACCTGGCTTTGACACCTGGGTGCCCAGGTGTTACAAGCAGCATTTTATTGTGTCTCTCTCACTGGCAGCAGAGAAACATGAAAAATTATTTTAATAAGGCTTGCTATCCCTACTGGGGTTTCGCACAGTCACAGTGGCTGAATATGTTTTCCAGAAATGTAGCAATGAGCAGGGGTGGAGGAGATAAATAGATTTAATAGGGCACTTTTAATGGGGCAAAAGTGAAACTGGTTACTGAAGTAATTGCAAAAGCACTATTCTTTAACCCAAAAAGCAAAAAAAGAATAAAAATGTTACCAACATGTTAGCACAAACACATGGAGTAAAGACTTAAGAGTAAGTTTGTAATGTTGCTTATTGAGAGCTTCAGTATGCTGATGACAACAAAGTATGAGCACGCTCAGAGGATGACCTCCAAACCATCCTAAATATCTTTGCAGAAGCTTACGAAAAGCCTGGCCTATCACTCAACATCCAAAAAACCAAAGTGCTGCACCAACAAGTACAAAATAACCCCTCTGCAGCGCCACAAATCCAACTCAGTGGTGTCATGTTGGAAAATGTCGATCACTTCTCCTACCTAGGCAGTTATCTTTCCACAAGGGCCAACAATGATGCTGAAATCCAGCATCGCCTGAGCTCTGCAAGTGCGGCTTTCTCCCGATTGAAGTGCAGAGTGTTTGAGGACTGGGACATTCACAGGGAAACCAAAATGCTTGTTTACAAAGCTATTGTACTACCAACCTTACTATATGCTTGTGAAACATGGAGCACTTATAAACTCCATCTCCAACTCCTCGAAAGATTCCATCAATGGTGTCTCCAAAAAATTTTACTCATCACTTGGGAAGACAGGTGAACTAATACCAATGTACTGGATGAAGCAAAGTTCACCAGTGTCAAAGCAATGATTCTTCAACATCAACTTCGTTGGACTGGTCATGTTGTGCAGATGCCTGATGATCGTCTTCCAAAGCAACTACTCTATTCCAAACTTAAAAATGGAAAGCGTAATGCTGGTGGTCAACAAAAGAGGTTTAAAGACTGTGTCAAGCAAATCTTTAAAAATGTAGTATAAACACTGGCAACTGGGAAACACTGGCCTGTGAGCGCTCCAGTTGGAGAACAGCCTGTACCAAAGGTGTCATGGGCTTTGAAGACACTCGAACTCAGGACGCAAGGGAGAAATGTGCTAAGAGGAAGACACGCTTGGCAAACCCACACCATGATCAACTCCTGCCCGCAAACTTATGTCCCCACTGTGGAAGGACTTGTGGATCCAGAATTGGCCTCCACAGTCACTTACGGACTCATTGTTAAAACCGTGTTTATGGAAGACAATCTTACTTGGCTACGAGTGATCGCCAAAGAAGAAGAATTGGGACGTTTGTGCAGTAGCAGGAGAGAGCAACTCAGAACAAGGCATTCTCAGTGGTTGTACACAGTTCAATAAATGGTTATGGCCTAAGACACAAGAGAAACAGATTTAAGATCAAAAGCAGCCCTTTTCAGACAACCCCAACCAGCTGAACAGGGCATGGGGACAGCTAGCTTTGTCTCCAGCGTCACCCAGCGCTTGCACATTTGTTGAACATGGGAAAGGGGGCTCCATAGTTTGTGCAGCTGTGTGTACATGGGGGTTACCAAGCATTAGGAACCCTGTGCAATTAAGGTTGCTGACCAGGTGGAAGTCCAAACATCTGGTTGTGGGTCCAAATATGCTTACTGTCAGTGCACCTCTTCTGCAAATGAATTCTGCAAATGTTCTGAAACCCAAGGTTCTGTTCAGGAAGGTAATCTGTAACTAGCTAAATTGGATTGATGTTACTGGTCTCGTTTGCAAAGTCTGGGTGTGCAATTGTTGCCTTCCCTTCTTCCCCAATAAATTTATATTTTGGCATTTGGCTTCAGTGGTTTTAAAAGACTATTCTCTGGAATTTCTCGCTAAAAGCTTTCCCCGTGTGCTAAGATTGCATGACTAAGCTACATTTTTGTGTTCTAAAAATAGTCCACGAGATTATTTGGGGTGGGGAGGTGAGTAAGTAAACCCAGAGTCTCCTTGTTTTTAACTTTCCCCCCTAGAGCTGGACTCCTGGGAAATGGGGCTAAGAAACGCCAAGCAGCTGGACAGACTTTGAGGGCTGGCTAGTAAGGAAAAGCCCCCTGCCCTTCCCAGTCTGTCTGTGTGTAGTGCTGAGACCAGGTGGCAATCATTGGCAAGAATGTATCTGAAACAAAAAGTTGCAGTGTTTCCTCTTTATCCCCTAACAGGTGCCACACTCTCCTCCAGGGTACGAAGAACTGAAAGGGGACTCAAGCAGGCCAATTCACTCCCTCACCTCCAGTTTTCTGCTTTTCACTTCCAAATGATGCTCAGCGTTATGTCGCTTCAAGCAGCACAGGTTACTCACTCCTCAATAGGCTTTTTTGAGATGGGGAGGGAGTCCTCCTTCTAGGACTTGGGGGGGGTGTACTTCTGCACACTCAGAGTTCACACATCTCATGGCAAAATAGTGAATGAAGTGGAGCAGAAAGGAGTGTGGGCCAAAGCCTGAAAAAGAGTAACAGAGAAGAAGCACCTTTTGGGTAAGTGGCCAATCCTGCTCACTGCTCAGAGCCTCTGCCTTATCCTGACCAGGGATCTGATACATGTGTGTCTTCTCCAGTTACATGCAGCACGCACGTACACACACACACACCCCGCAGATTCTTTGTTGATCCATCTTCATCCCACGCCATCTTTGAACTTGGCTGTTTCCAATGGAAGAAGAAACCTCTTTAATGTGCCTTTGTCCTTCAGATCCAGAGCAGACCGACACCCCCCCCCCCCCCGCATGCTCTGTGTGTGCCACAGTCTCTCATAGTGACTCCATTGTCTGGAGAAATCTTTTCCTCCAGGACATGGGAAGCAGTGGGTGGGTGGAACCCTCTGGCCTCTGCTTTTTCATCTTTCTCCGCTGACACAGGGAGGATTCCTCCACCCACCCTCCAGCCCCGTTTCTCTTTCCTCTTCCTGCCTTCCCCAACATCTCCAATTCCACATCCCTTCCCATAAAAGCTGTTGATGCAGGATGCATCCCTTCCCTGTCCCACATACTGGACCCCCAGGACAGCAAAGAAAACCTCTGAGAGATCAGTACTGACCAAGGGACTCATCCTAGCCAGCAGAACCAAGGTTGCACTGGATGTTTGGCATAATTTGCAACAGCTGCTGGAAAGGAACTCGGTGGTTAAATTGGGTGTGTGTGTGTGTGTGTGTGTGTGTGTGTGTGTGTGTGTGTAGAATTCCTTCCCCCGAGCAGATGGGAGGGAGAGCTCCTATAGCCTTTGCCGTCAAAACTCTGTTGTTACATACATGTAACACTGTGTGTGTGTGTGTTTTCCTGTTCCACACAAATGCAGAAAAACCTTGCAGAATATAGAGCCAGGCACATAATGCAGCTTTCCATAAACCGCAGCTCTCCTGCTGCTCAGTAACTCTAACCACTGCAAAGCAGGTTTCTGGTTCCTGTGGATGTGAGGCCTATGAGCCAACTCTTAGGGGCCAAGGTCCCTTCACACACAAACACACCCATCATAAAATATTTGAAGAAGCTGAGCCCCCCCACTCATTCATGGGTTTTGCCATTTAAATGTTGTGTATGTGCCTCATATTGTGATCAATTATGTGGGCTAGGGCTTACCTGTCCCTCTGTATTTTATTCAATTGGGCACCCCTGAGTGAGAAAAGACTCTGAAATCACAGAAGCTGAGGGTGGGGTTTCAGTGCCCTTCCCTCTCTCCGTGCATAGTAGCAAAGAAGCAGTATAAAGAAGGCAACAGAAGCACAAATATGCAAATATGTTTGATTTGCAAAGTTTGTACAGCTTGGCTCAGAATGTGGCTTCTTTCAGGAAAGAGTACCCACCAGTGCCTTGCCTATTGCTAGAATAGCTCTACATGCCAGGAAGACCAGGAGATCTTGCCATACATACTGTTATAAGTTTGTGGGGTGCCTGGACTCCCCTTCTACTTACTGAGTGCCATACACTGGATTTGGCATGTTAAAATACAAGCCAGTAGCCTGTCTGGTAATGGCCCACAGAAGATGATACTTTAGGGAGACAAAAGGAGTGGCTCTGTGTCCCTCCCCTCAACTCAGAATTAGTCAGGAAGCCAAAAGCCTTTGAAGTGGAGTTTTAGAGTTGGAAGGAGAGCAATTGTTTTTAGGATTGTAGCTGGAGGAAAAATAGTTGCAGTCGGTTAAATGCAGCAAGTTGAGCAGAGGGGCAGGGGGCTAAAGCTGATTTCTGCTGGCATCCAAGACGGTGGCCATGGGAGAAGCAAGAACCTCTTGGAGTGTTAACGTTGTGAGTCCCTCCATTTTAAGCTCAGGTTGTATATATGTGAAAATAAACTATATATCATAAAGACACCACAGTCTCTGCTGTGCCTCCTTTCCTAAAGGAAACAAGGAACCCAGAACCCTGGAATCTCACACGGGTGGTGTGTAGCACAGAATAGTTCTCTGTGCCAGGAGGACCGGGGGATATTGTCATACATATTAATTCACCAGCTTCTCTTAGAATGTACCATTTCAGGCTATTAGATGGGGAGGGCACAATGAATGTTTAACGGTTCGATCATGAATAACTGCACATAGGAGAATGCCATATTAGAGTCAGGCTGAACATTTCTCACTGCCATGCCAACTGTTAGATGAGGAGGCCAACTGTGCAAGCCGGTCAGGAAGGAACTGAAGCATGGGGGCCCACTAAGACCAGAGGAGTCCTTGACTCTGGGCTTCTCTGAACAAAGAACAGAAACTATGGATGAGCCACTTCTTACCAGAATAAATGGTGGCACTTCACACCGCAAGAGAAGAGCTTCATGATCAATGAGGGGTTGCACCCGCCCAGCACCCCCTGGGGGGAAAATATGCTTCCCCAAAGTCTAGTCTGTGGCATTGCCTTAAGCAGCCCTTCGTCTCTCTTGAAGCAGTCAGACTCCAGATCAGTGTTATTTTAAATCTGCATTTTAATCCCCCAGTGCTGCAAATAACCTGAAATCAAAGGCAACTGAAGAAGAAAATAATACCCATCTCATATAAACACACACAAGCTTGCAGATGGATGACTCTGGAAGTAATGAGGCTGGGAAAGACATAATGTCAGACTCCTCCCCTCCAACATTCAGCCACAGTATCTAAAGGCTTGCAACTTCCTGCAGAATCCAGGACTCAGTTCTTTGGATTCATGGTAAAAGCCTCAGTCATGACACAGCAAGCATAGGGAGCGCTGTCATTCCAGCTTTGTAGGAACCCTGATGTGCGCTCTCTTCTGAGTGGTTTCCAAGAGGGTTACTGTGCTCATCTGTTGCTAAAAAACAGCAACAACCCAGCAACCCTGAACTGATGACATAGACCTTCATGGTGGTTGACATATGTTCAAATTTCTCTTTGGTTATATGTACATGTGTTGCAAAGCCAGGAGGAAATACATCTAAATGGGAGGTGTAGGGTGTAATTTTTAATGTCCCCCCACTGAGCCAGTGTGGTGTAGTGGTTAAGAGAGGTTGTCTTGTAATCTGGGGAACCGGGTTCGCGTCTCCGCTCCTCCACATGCAGCTGCTGGGTGACCTTGGGCCAGTCACACTTCTGTGAAGTCTCTCAGCCCCACTCACCTCACAGAGTGTTTGTTGTGGGGGAGGAAGGGAAAGGAGAATGTTAGCCGCTTTGAGACTCCTGAAGGGGAGTGAAAGGCGGGATATCAAATCCAAACTCTTCTTCTTCTAAAAGACAGGTACACGAAACATCTCCTGGCAAAGTAGGAAATAAGCCTAGTGGATAGATGGGGAGCTGGAAACTCCTTTTTACTGTGCCAGTTTTCTTCCTCAGGTGTGGGAGCATTTAAATTGGCACTCCATCTAGCTGTCCATCTAGATCTATATTGTCTACACTGACTGGCAGTGACTCCCTGGGATTTTAGGCAAGAGACATTCCCAGTCCTACTTGGAGATGCCAGAGATTGAGCGCAGGACTTTCTGAATGTAAAGCCGATGCTCTTCCCTGAACTACGGCTCTTCAGCTTCAGGCCACACTTCAATGCTGTTCACCTCAACCCTCTGCCACCTTACTCTGAAGTACGTTCCATTGTGTTCAGTGGGGCTTACTGCCAACTGAGTGTACATTAAATCACAGCTCCTGTCTGGTTAGAGACAGCCTACAACCTCATATTTACCCACTTATTTGTGTGGCCCATTATATATATATATTTCCCCAGTGTGCTTGCAAACTGTGACTATATTTATCCAGCTCTAGCAAAGGAGGAGGGGGTGGGGGTGGGATGGGGCAGCAGGTGCCCCTGGGAGGGGAGAGTAGCTTATTCATAACAGGCTCTGGGAAGCTGAGTTTAGTTTCTTGTCCTTGCCAGAACTTTGTTGTTGCTAGTCAGACTGAACACGTATATTTACATGTATGCTTAGAACCAGCAGATCCCATTTATAGATTTGTAGTTCTCTGGAGTATTTCAGCGTTAGCAGGAAGGACTCATGCCTATAAATCTAAGCACATACTGCAGCACATTGACTGGAGAATTCTGGGCCGCTGTCCATACACAATCCCCCTTACTTGTCCCTTACCCTTGTTCCACTTTCTAAAAATTCTCTGGGGAAAATTTTTTCCCCCAGAAAAGAACATAACCCTGCCAGTGAAAAGGCATTTCAGGGCTTGGACCAATCCAAATGGACTTAGCACGCATCTGCTCGTCCCGTGCCTACAAAGCACGGCTCTGAGTGGCTTTCTGCTTGTTCCATGCTTTCTAGGCACGTGTCCAAGCACTTTTGTTTGCCCCACAACTTCCCCCTGGAAAACCCGCTCTTTAGTGCTGAATCAGAGCAAACGTAAATCTACAGGAAACCCAACTGACATTTGGTCCAATTCAGCAGTAAAGATTGAGTTTGGATGAGCCCTCAAACTTTTCTCCAGCTAGCAAAGGCCCAAGATCAGTGATGGCCAAACTTGGCCCTCTAGCTGTTTTGGTACTACAACTCCCATCATCCCTAGCTAACAGGACCAGTGGTCAGGGATGATGGGAATTGTAGTCCCAAAACAGCCAGAGGGCCAAGTTTGGCCATCACTGCCCAAGATAGTTCACCTTGGCACATTAACTTCCATCTTTTTTCTGTAATAATTTTAATCAAATTTTCTGTTTTACAATTTCAAATTAACATTTTACAAACTTTAAATAGCCAATGACTTTCCTTCTCTATCCATGGTTCATTTTACATATCATACATCCTTGCATATTTTACTATAACCATCCCCTGCCACAGCCACCACAGCACACCCAACTCCACCTCTTACAATGTCTGCTGTGATGTCCCAGTGATATCTGTTATTTAAATCTTGCACTGGCCAACCCACAGCCTAGGCTCTCAAAACCGTCTTACAGGAGAAAACAATAAAATAGTACAATGTAAGACAAACCACAGTGGAGCAGAATAAAATGCCAGCATAAGACCCAGTCAGATTCAGACCAATAATCCGAAAAGGGCAACTGAGCAAGGTGTCACCAGACACTGAATACAGAACAGGGGCAATGCATGGCAGATCTCCCTGGGGTAGGAATCCTCAAGATGGGGTGTCCCAAAAGGCTGCACCCTCTGGAAAACAGCTGCCTCTCTTCTAAAAGGCCTCCTGGGTTGTTCCCCAAGGCAGGTACAAGTTAGGAAATGCTTCAGGAGCCACTAAACATCACAAGGAAGCTTAACAGGCAGTCTGAGCAACAAGTTCACATCCCAGATGTGGGAGGGGGATCTTTTGGATGGGAAGCCAGGAAGCAGGGCTGGCCTGCCTCACCGCTGGAGGGGGCATGAATAGAGGAGAAGAACAGGGGGAGGGAGGGAAGTATGCAAGCCAAACTACAGAACAGGGCATTGAGCAGCCTCAGTCTCCGTAGATGTGTCCAGAGAGGGAGAAGCACAAGTGGCAAAATGAATGAGCCTGGAGCAAGCTCAGCCAGAGCTCTTCCATTCCCCGTTGCTTCCTCCCCAGTCAGCAGAGCGGATGTTGGATGATTGCACAGCAAAAATCCCTCTGATGCCAAGACAAAAAAAAAACAACCCTGTACGAGAACAAAGAGAGCAAATGGTGCCACACCCTGAAATTATAAGAACAAGGGCTGTACTGAGTCATATCACTCATCCGCTCCCCACCCCCTACCCCCACCCCAGGAGACCGTGGATGATCCAGGAGGCTTTGGGCATCTGGGTGGGAGGCCCACACACAGAGCCAGAGCCTTGGAGAGAGAGAGAGCTTACACACACACACACACACACACACACACACACACACACAATCATAGAAACACCCAAGGCAAGAGTCATGGAAACAATACATACACAGACAGGCAGGCAGGATCAGAAGGCGAACATCTGGGAGATATATAGACAGGAAAACGCTGGCCTAGAGAACAGCACGGCAAATTTCTATACAGAATGTACGACATGGAAAGGAACAGGCTGTGTCCAGATACAAACACTCACTGCTGCACAAAGCCTTCCCCAGATTCTCAGGTTTTTATTTACGAATCTGCAGTTGTTATGACATTTGAAGGATCCAGGTGCCTTTCATCCCCCCCCCCAAGCCCTCAATTCAGAAAATGAACCACAAGTAGTAGTATGCTGATTCATATGGCATGGGTGAGTTTTCCCAACTACCATTACTTTTGCTCATTTGCTTCTCTGTTCGCGTCTTGTAGAGAAAACCAAAGAAGAAAACTGAAGCCTGGAGAAAGACGCTTGTTTCCAAAGAGCTGAAAGAGTCATTGTTGATTGTGGTGTGTACATTTCTCTGTAGAGTCTAGCAGGTTTGGAATTGCTTCAAAACTCCACAAAACCTGTTTGATGAGAGGTAGCAGAGGGATAAGAGAAATGTATGTAAACCATGGGAAGCACCTCTCTGAAGAACCATTGTCTGCCTGTGGCCTTACAGTGCTACCCTAAATCATGTTTACTCAGATGAAAGTTTCACTGTTTTCAGTGGGGCTTCCTCCCTAGTACGGAAGATGGCTACCTTCCCATCCTAAACACTGATGGGCATCATGAAAAAAAGAGAAAATGCATCATCAAAAAAGATAGCAGACACTTGTTTTGCATAAGATTCCCATATGCTATTTTATGTGTAAATTTAGAAACAATTTATATAATTTAAATAGAAATACAGTACATTTCACCAAGTGGGAAAGACTGACTAGGAGGCCAACTCAGTCTGCTGTCCAATGCTCTTGATGGACAGCTGGATGAAAAGAAGGAAGTTTTAGACCAGGGGTCTGCAACCTTTAAGACAAAAAGAGCCACTTGGACCCATTTCCGAAGGAAAAAAAACTGGGAGCCGCAAAACCATTGCGACATTTAAAACTAATATATCTCCGGAGCCGCGATCTGACAGCGGGCGGGAAGGTGACGTCGGGATGGTGTGCGACTAATGCACGCACCGCCCCCATGCGACGTCACAGCCAGTACAGCGCCCGCCACAGTGGGGAGTGTCGGGGTGCACAATGCGCCTCCTCCCCTCGCTAGTATCCGCCCCGGAGCCGCAGCAAAGGTGTAAAAGAGCCACATGCGGCTCCGGAGCCGCGGGTTGCAGACCCCTGTTTTAGACCCTTTGGAAGCCCATGGTGACCTGTTTGCAAAGCACTTTGAGGATAAAGTCACTTGCCTCCCTAGAAATCTTAATGCCACAGGAAAAGGCATAGTATCAAATTTTTGCAAACTTATTATTCATTTGATACTATTATTCATTTGATACTGTATTGTTTGGGATTGTGGGTCCCAAATTGTTGCAAAATAATGATCAATAATTATCAAAACCGAAAAGAAATCTCAATGCCACTTTTATTGCAGTTTCCTCCAGTGCCGTGTCCATCACAATATCTGCAGATTCAGTTTATGCAGCCTGATGATGTGCACCTGGTGCTTCCAATGATGTGTCCAATGACATGCTCCCTTCACCCTTGCACCTCTGGGCTTATTAAACCACGTTGATGGGCTATGACAGGGTGTGGCCAACACATCTTTGCGAGAGGGACTGAGTCCGGCACACTTGAAAGAAGTGATGATCCAACCACTCCTGAAAATGCCCACCTGGACCAATTTGCACCCTGTTGCTTGGGTGCAAATACCCGATTTGGGGAGGTGATGCCCAGTATCCAAAATGATTAGCATTAATCCACATGTAATCAGGGCCATACAAAAGCAGCAGACAACAGTGCCCATAATTAGCAACAAAGTAAAAAAGGGAGGCGTATATCTTTAACATTTCCATCGGCAGTGACTACTGCAGTGAGGAAGAGAGAAATGAATCAGAATTTCCTGCTTTGAATCCAGCCACTGCTATACAGTGGTACCTCAGGTTAAGTACTTAATTCGTTCCAGAGGTCCATTCTTAACCTGAAACTGTTCTTAACCTGAAGCACCACTTTAGCTAACGGGGCCTCCTGCTGCTGCCGTAGCAAGATTTCTGTTCTCATCCTGAAGCAAAGTTCTTAACCTGAGGTACTATTTCTGGGTTAGCGGAGCCTGTAACCTGAAGCGTATGTAACCCAAGGCACCACTGTAATCCCACTGGTGGGTCTTAGGCAAGCACCTCTTGCTCAGCCTCAGCTTCCCAGCTGCAGTATTTAGTTAAAATTATTTATTATTACTGCCTTTCCTCCAAAGAATTCAAGGTGGTATACACAGTTACCCCACTATCCCCATGTGGGGGAAGGTTAGGTTGAGAGATTATTACTGATGAAAGGGCAGCTTCATGGCTGAGTAGGTATTTGAACCCAGGTCTCCCAGGTCCTACCTAGACCAACACTCTAACCCAGGCTTCCTCAACCTCGGCCCTCCAGATGTTTTTGGCCTACAACTCCCATGATCCCTAGCTAGAAGGACCAGTGGTCAGGGATGCTGGGAATTGTAGTCTCAAAACATCTGGAGGGCCAAGGTTGAGGAAGCCTGCTCTAACCACTACACCACACTGGTTCTGATTACACACTGCCATGATTACTCAACGCAGGGTGGTGGCCTTGATGTGGGAGGCTGCTTTGCACTGTTGGGCCATTAACTCAGTGATGCCTTCCTTGGCTCACTGGGATCTTGGGTGGGAAAGGATCTTTCCCTGTCTTGGTCCCTGGGATTCTTTTGACTGGAGATGCCAGCGGCAGATGCCCGGGGGCTTCTGCTCACAAAGAGGATGCTGCACCCCTGAGCTATGACACCTCCAGCTAGCTGCCAAGTCCTCTTCACTGGCCTGATTATAAATCCACACACCACAACTTGTTGTTTTCCAAAACAGGGCTAGCAAAATAGAAAACCACATAACTTCTACAGATAGACAGACAGACAATTAGATGGATAAACCATGGTGAGTCGTCTCCCTTCCTTGTAGGCTCATTTTCTGCAATCACAAAGTTGCAGGCAGGCAAAAGGTTTGTTCTTTTTGAGTTCAGTTACAATACAAAATCCAGTCCTTGAGGTGCTTTTAATGGTGGCATTTATAAAAGAGGGAGGGGAGAATTAAGTGCTCAAAACGGTGTAGGCACAGGGGGAAGAACATTGTCTCTGTAGCTGTGGCTAATTGGCAAACCTGTCTGGTACTTTCACCAAACCGGCATCATCCAGAGGCCCAGACTGAAAAGGGGATTGGGCTCCCACACGAGTAGCCACGTGGAATAGGCAGTTTTAGTAGGTGCAGTCTGCGTGACAAAGAACAACTGCCGGCATTGCATTTCCTCCATTTCTCAAGGCGCAGGAGAGCCTGTTGTCTTTCCTACACCTGGCCATGGCCCCTGTCAGGATGAAGCTGCACATCAGGCTGGCTGCTCTTAGACCTATCCCACCTCATTGGTTGTTCTCTGGTCCCCTCCCACACTGCCCTTCCTGCTGCTTGGATATCCAGCCCAGGTCACTCTGGGACGCCTTTGTTCTTGATGACTTCCTGCCTGCTCAGTTGGTCCCCTCCCCATCCGTGCTCTGTCTTGCAGCCAATTGCATGCTCACCTGTTGCCCAATATCCTTGAATGGGTTCCAAGGCAGGTAAGAAAGGCGGGGGAGGAGGAGGGAAGAATGGAAAATACTCTTGCCACACCCAGCCTGATAAGAATTTGCAGCTGTGGCTGTTGACATGGCAACACTTTCTTCGGAGTTTTGTTTTTGCATTATATATGTTTTTAACCTGGTGCATGATGCAGGTTGGGACGCGGGTGGCGCTGTGGTTTAAACCACAGAGCCTAGGACTTGCCAATCAGAAGGTCAGCGGTTCGAATCCCAGCGACGGGGTGAGCTCCCGTTGCTCGGTCCCTGCTCCTGCCAACCTAGCAGTTCGAAAGCACGTCAAAGGGCAAATAGATAAATAGGTACTACTCCGGCGGGAAGGTAAACGGCGTTTCCGTGCACTGCTCTGGTTTGGCAGAAGCGGCTTAGTCATGCTGGCTTAGTCATGACCCGGAAGATGTACGCCGCAACCCCAGAGTCGGTCACGACTGGACCTGATGGTCAGGGGTCCCTTTACCTTTACCTATGATGCAGGTTGTTGTTGTTTAGTCGTTTAGTCATGTCCGACTCTTCGTGACCCCATGGACACCCAAATAAAAGGGCAGAGAGCAAAATTTTGACATGCTGGCATTCAGGGGTACCACTTTATCTGTTTGGGCCACTGACCTGTTTCTTAGCCTTTATTTATTGTGTTTTTTATCCCACTTTTTCTCCAAGGAATTTAGGGTGGTGCACCTGGTCCATCCTTCTCCCTATTTTATCATCACAACGATCCTGTGAGGTAGGCTAGGATTAGAGAGGGAAACTGGCCAAGGGGTGAGGATACAGAATCTATTCACACTGTTGACAAAGTAAGAGATAAATTTGAGGGAATGTATGATAAGCAGCTGGTTTAGGTAGAGAATTGGGAGATCTAGTGACCAGCGAGTATTGCCTTGAAACCTTTCATTTCCACTGCATTCTATTTACTTTGTTATGTGTGAGCCAAACACACACAGAGAAAAATCTCACCGCCGATATCTGTATCTGTAGCGGCCTCTTGTGGCCAAAGGGGTGCCTCGACCTCCCAAAAGGGTCACCAAAATCCTCATCGCAAGTCCATGTTTTGTTTCTGAGCCTTTCTTGCCAGCAGCATCAGCCTCTGGAGGGGAGGGGCAGAGCCAGGTCCCAGGGGGAGGAGGAGGCAGAGAGAGTGGGAAGGGCGACTCTTGCAACTCTGGACATGATGCAAAACTGAGACCACTCTCCTAGCAAATCTTCCCTTCTTTGGAAAATCGTCGCCGACAGCTGCAGCAAATGTGGTGATTCAGATTTTCCCCAGAAGAACATGATCCAAATGTTCTCAGCACCCTCTTCTCTCAGGAACAGGCAGAAGGAGAAATTCATGATTCCATCTCCTGGGCCTGCAGCATTCAGGTGAAGTAGGAAAGCTGGCTAAAGGCAGCTGAGCAAAGCATTTCCCCTAGTGGGACAGGGACCAATCATCCATATCTGCGGTACCCTCCTGACTGAGAACTGAGACCCCAGGGAGCTGACTCTCCTGCCTTTGGGCACTTTCCCAGCCCTTCCCTTCATTTCTGTGTAGGATGACCAGAGGAAGATGAGGCCAGGGCCCTTTGGATATTGGCCATGCAAGCAGCTGACCCTGCCAAAATCCCCTCTTCTACTGCACAACCCTTAGGGGGCCTGTCCTAGGCTTCCTCTGACCACTCTGTTTGTAGGGCAAGAAAAGTCCCCCTTGTGGAATTCCTTTACGAACCCTCAACATGAAGTCACAGGAAGAGCTCTGCTAGAACAAAATCACTCTAACGCTCTCTGTGGATCATGGTGGCTGGGGCTGGTGGTATTGTACCCCAAATCATCTGGAGGGCACCAGGTTGGGGAAGCTTGTAGTACCATAGTGGAAGCAGCCTTGGACCAGTAACTACCTGCATCCTAACCTACCTCACAGGGTTGTTATGAGAATAAAATGGGGGTGCAGGACCATGCTTCTTGGAGGAAAGGCAGGATAATATTGTTATAAGTGTTTCAAGTAAATATGAGACTATTTATGTCGCATTTTTGAAGAAGAAAAATTATTGTTGCAGTATAAAACACTTCATAAGCATAGACAGTGGAACAGACGCCCTTGGGAGGTTTTGGCCTCTCCTTCCTTGCAGGTTTTTAAGCTTCTTCTTCTTTGGCGATCACTCATAGCCGAGTAAGATTGCCTTCCATGGACAGAGTCTTAGCAGTGAGTCCGTAGGTGACTGTGGAGGCCAATTCTGGATCCACACATCCTTCCACAGTGGGGACCTAGGTTTCCAGGCAGGAGTTGATCATGGTGAGGGTTTGCCAAAAAGTGCCTTCCTCTTAGCTTGTTTCTCCCTTTTGTCCTGAGTTTTAAAGCAGAGGTTGGATGGCCATCTATCCTGTATGATCTAATTGAGATTCCTGTGTTGCAGGGGGTTGGACTAGATGATCCTGAGGGTCCCCTCCAACTCTCCAATTCTATGAGTCTTTACAACAACCCTGTTTGGTAGACCATTTCTAATTTGTTTGCTGAGTATTGGGCGGGTGTGTGTGTGCTGAGGCTGAGAGAAAGCCGTTTGACTACCTCTTGGCAATGAGGGCCTGGCAAGGGGTGGTTTGCTGTTATGCTGAACCTGTTCTCAGGGTGCCTCTTGATACAACTTTCCCTTTTCACTTAGTCTGTGGATGCCAGCCCTGAGCCTTAAGTGCTTCTGCAATTACATAAATAACAACTGTTCTGTAATGGATGGGCTGGGCTTCCCCTGCAGCAGAAGCAAAAAGCTCAAGGGTGAATAATGGCGGGACTTAAAGTTCCGCCTGAAAAACTGGAGAAGATCCAAGCCCCATTTTCTGCCTGCACCTCCCAGCAGCCAGCGGCAGTAAAAACAGCACACAGAAAATGAGGGAAACAATCACTGAAGAGCTCTGATGGAATCAGGAAAGGGAGACAGCAAAGAAGAAGGAACACTAAAGGGGGAGATCTCTACACCTGGGGTAAAAGAGTGAAAGAGCTCCATTTAAATGAAAATGTTGCTTCCAGACAACCTGCTCATTCAGCATTCATCCTGATATTTGCAGGGAGTTTACATTATGCCAGCTGTTCATTGAGCCTTCATTCCAGTTTGCTCATCTGGAGGCTATGCAATGTTGCATCAAACAACTGTCATGAGACAGCTTCCCATGCATTTTGCCCTTACTTTCATTATTGAAAACAGTTTAGAGCAGGAAACAGATTTATTCTGCAAGGACGCCAAATCAACTTTAACTGCACTACCTGAATTTGCTGGTACAGTGGTACCTCAGGTTAAGTACTTAATTCGTTCCGGAGGTCCGTTCTTAACCTGAAACTGTTCTTAACCTGAAGCACCACTTTAGCTAACGGGGCCTCCCGCTGCCGCTGTGCCGCTGCTGCACGATTTCTGTTCTCATCCTGAAGCAAAGTTCTTAACCTGAGGTACTATTTCTGGGTTAGTGGAGTCTGTAACCTGAAGCGTATGTAACCCAAGGCACCACTGTAGTCCCACTGGTGGGTCTTAGGCAAGCACCTCTTGCTCAGCCTCAGCTTCCCACCTGCAGTATTTAGTTAACCTGAAGCGTATATAACCTGAAGCGTATATAACCTGAAGCGTATATAACCCAAGGTACCACTGTATGTGATTACATCCCACCTGAAAATAGCAGCCACGCGCCCAGGAGCTGTGCCATAGCAGGGTCACCGCTGGGTAAACCAATGGAGTGCTAAGAACATGCATAGGGTGGTAGTGGATCTTGGGGTGACGGACACTGCAGCAGCCTTCTCCCACCGGGTGTTCTGATCTACAGCTCCCATTAGCCCCAGCCATCATTGCCTGGGGAGGGGGGCAGCGGCAGGCTGGGGAAGGCTGCACTACAGGCATATACACTGGTGTGACAGTCATTCCCTTTCACTAAGCAGCTCTGGGAATTCTGTGAGGCAGGTGGGCATGAGATATTTAAGCAAATAATTCCCAGTACCCTCATCAAACAACAATGCCCCAGAACCATAGCAAGTCAAATGGATGACTGATATAAATAACCCAGAATTGGATAGTAACTTTATCAGTACCAACTAAAAAGTCACAAATATGTGTCAGGTTTTTGCAGAATTCATCAGGCAAGATGCTATGCAAGGCAAGGGGGAGGGGGATGAGGAAAACTAAAAATCAAACCAGAAATAACAACCACAGCAACCACAACAAGGTTGGATGTTATTGCCATTAAGTTCAAAGATTGAGACTGCAGACTAACTTCTCTACTATACTGTAAATGTGTGTGTTATTCTGCCTTATTTTGGCAGGCGATATGGGAGAAGGGACAGAGAGAGAGAGAGAGAGAGAGAGAGAGAGAGAGAGAGAGAACAAGACAAAAGACAAAAGAGCAAGGATTTGGACAGAAAGAGGCAAGCTTTGTGTTCTCTTTTTAATGGTTGTGGAAGTCAGTCTGAAGAAAATGAAGCAATTAAACCAGCGGATCTTGATTTGCCAATGGAGTGTGGTTTGCACACAAACCTCCTTGTGGAGGAGGAGCTGGAGGTGGGGAGTCTCTAGCTAGCAGTGAGCCACAGAGATTGCTAAATACAAATCGATTTTGCTTAATGACTTGGAAGGCTGAAAATGCAGTTGGCTGATGATGGAAGGAGGAGAAGGAAGAAGAAGGGAGATACAGGGAAGAGGCGCAGAACAACCAACAGAATGAATGCTTCTGCTGGGCTTGAGGAAAGGGTGTGGAGGAGGTGGAAGAAAACCTCATTTGTGCCAAATGTGCTTAAGTGGCTGGTCACCTGAGAAAAGGATATTATAGGCCATTCTCCGAAAGAGTTGCTGACTAGATGATTGGAAATTTGGATAAAGGAGTGCAGTTTAAGACTCTTCCTTATACAGTCGTACCTCGGGTTACAGACGCTTCAGGTTGCGCATGCGCAGAAGTGCCAAATCGCAACCCGTGCATGCGCAGACGCAGTGCTGTGGGTTGCGAACGTGCCTCCCACACGGATCACGTTCACAACATGAGCGTCCACTGTACCTGCAACTCCCCATGGCACCACCTCTCTCTCCCTCAGCCCCTTCAGACTGTCAGTATTTTGCAGGAACCTGAGAAGAGGTGTGAAAGCCATCTTCAAATATCTAAAGGGCTGTCACAGGGAAGATGGAGCAAGCTTGCTTTCTGCTGCTCCAGAGGGCCAGGTCTGAACCAATGGATTCAAATGACGAGAAATGAGATTCCAACTAAATGTTAGGAAGAACTTTCTGACAGTAAGAGCTGTTTGACAGTAGAACAGTGGAATCTCCTTCACTGCAGGTTTTAAAGCAGAGGGTGGCTGGCTGTCATGGATGCTTTAGCTGAGATTCCTGCATAGCAGGGGTTGGACTAGATGACCACCGGAGTCCCTTCCAAGACTACAATTCTATGAAACCACAACTTAGGTCAGTGCAATGCAAGCAGCAGATTCACCAGAAGGAGGAACAACGTGGCCATGGTATCGGTTTCAGGAGCACACACATTTTCTGATTTGTACTAAGCCATAGTTTGGCTTAATGTTACATGTGAATGAGGTCATTGCATTCCAGCTAGGCTGTTCATTAATTGTACCAATGACTGTTAAAGTGTTGCTATCACCCAGCACGGCCAATGATCAGGGATAACAGGTGTTGTAACCCAACATCTGGAGGGCCACAAGTTGCCCCCCTGCTCTGCCCTAAAAGAACAGGTTTGAAGCTTTGGGGTCCTTGTCAATCCACCTTTGTCATTAGGGGCACGTGGCCTCTGAGGCTTGGGGCACCCAGAGCCTTAGACAGTTGCACCAGCTACAGCCCTACCTGGACAGAATGCAGCTTCCATTATCCATGCCCTGATAATCTCCTGTTGTTGTATGTGGAGCTACTTTTGAAAACAACCCAGGAACTTTAGTTGGTAGAAATTATCGCTGCCTGGGTGCTAATGAGGACTGGGCAGGTTGTTATGGAAATATTATGCTTATCACCTTCACTGACTCCTAGTCAATCTCCAGGGTCAATTTAAACTGCTGGTTTTGACTGTTGAAGCTATTCATGGCCTGTGTCCTTGGTACCTGAAGTACTGCCTCATCTCACATGCTCCTGGACCCTGAGATCATCACCTGGGGCTCCTTTGTGTGTTGATGCCAGGTGAAATACAACCAGGTGAGGAACTTTTCAGCAGTCGTCCCTTAGTTGTGGAACACCATCCCAAAAGGCTCCTTTAATATCGTTCCAGCACCAGGCAGATCCCTTTTTACATATACTGTTTTCTAAAACAATGTTATGATTTTGCACCATTTTAGCTCTGTGGATTTTTATTCCTCTGCTCTCCATTTCAAATTGGCTTGTTGTAGCAACATTCCTTTCTCTCTGCAATGTGTGTAGTTAAACTAATGTGTTACTTTATAGTGGTGGGTGTTATATTGGCTGTACCTTGTTTGTTTGTTTACAACTTTGCTTCCATATAACCGATCCTCACTGAAAGCATTGATTCCTACCCTGTTAGATAGTTATACATGATAATTTTGTTTTCATTAGCTATGTGCATGCAGATTTTCTTTAATGCTGCCAAATAAGGAAAATATGGCTTTCCTGTGAAGGAATGTGCAGTTGTCAGTATTAAAGAATTCTTAAACATCTATGCACTGACTTTGGCTAGTTCACACGAAGCAAAACACATCACACACAGAGCAGAAAGGTACTGTGAGTGTTGTCACTGATAGAAAATGTCAGTGGGTGGGCGATAAAATCTATTCTGTCCTAATAGTGCATGGTCTGATTGTTGCATACTTTCAAAGAGCAGGATAAATGGATAAAAAATTGATGTAGGAACTGTCTGTTATACATCAAAGTTTTATCCATTTATCCAGCTCTTTGAAAGTATGCAACAACCAGACCATGCACTAGTAGATCAAATATCAGGGCTCTGGGAGCTAGCTTTTCTTGCTTAAGTAGAACCTGAGTAACAAGATTCATTCTATCTACATTTTGTGCTACAGTATCTAATTTGCATCTTTTCCATGATGCGCTCACAAATTATTTCAGTACATTGCAGATCTCTTCCAGTCATTCTGAACTCATGAAGGCTCAAATTGGGCAAAAAGTGTGGACGTTACTGCACCAAACTCCTATATACTGACTAGGTACAAAAGTGTATTATAGGGCTGTTCCTTTAAATGTGGCTTAGTGGGGAAATACTACAGAAAATTTAATGAAGAGTGTTTAAACTAGGGTCTGAAGGAGAATTGCCTTTTCAAATTACTGATATTACCTAGTCCCCTAGCAGGTAGGGTTGCCACTAAACTCATTTTCTAAGTACTTCCCTTCCTGCCCCAATTCACCTAAACCCCACTCTGCTGTCCAAAATTTACCACTGCATTTTTCTCCAGAACAGGGCTATCTCTGCTTCTGGAGCACAGCACGTTCTGAATCTGCCATAAGTTGCATTGTCCTTGGAAATGGTCATCGCCACAGGCATTATCATCTGCTTACCCCCTTCCCCTGCAGATGACACTCCACCATCTGGTTGCCTAGTTATGTCCACAAACAGAGAGCAGCAGGGCTAACTCAAGGCATCTGATTGCAGCCCACAACAGTTCCCGTGTCCCTCTGTTCCCCTTCCCCAAACAGGTTATTTCTAGGATAAACTAGAAAGAGGTGTCTGGGCTTGCCATTTCACAAGTAGACTCCTTTTTTGTTATTTTTATGCCATAGAAGGCTCTTTTCTACCAGCCCAGCTGACCCTCACTGGTAACCTTGCTGGCAGTTTTAACGTTAGATAGATTTAGGTGGGTATTTATACACACACGAAACATTGTTCAAGTTAACAGCATTCCTACGCTATTGAGTCAAACGCCTCCACAAATAGAGGGGAGAGACATGTGGCTTTCAGTACTCGGTGTTTTATTATTATTTTTAAAAATAACCCTTTATTCCTCTTAAACATGCTTCTTGTAGTTAGCCAGGAGAGGCATGGGTTCACAGTGCAACTGCACTTCTGACCTGAAATTCAAAGCCAACAAGGGAGCAAGCCAGGGCGAGTAACCTTATCCCTGGACAAGGAAGCTGAAGAAAGCTGAGTGAGGAGGTCTGAGCAGCAGCAGGGTGGGCTTATTGCCCGTGGGTGTTGAATGATGCATTTTGCTGCCTGGACAATTGTCCTCCAGGCAGGAAGAGCTCAGTTAGCAAGTATGACTTGGGGGAGCTACATAAGGCCAAATGCCTTTTGCAGGGATGATGCCATATTAATGTACAGTAATACTAGGACTGCCCCCCCGCCACTCCTCTGTGATGCCTTCTGCTCCTTCAAACCCCTCGTATTTTGCCAGTCACCCTTTAGGGCTTGCTACCTTAGTCATCTTTGCCCAATTAAAGTTCATTCTTAACCTGCAATCCTATTACAGTGGTACCTCTGGTTAAGAACTTAATTCGTTCTGGAGGTCCGTTCTTAACATGAAACTGTTCTTAACCTGAGGTACCACTTTAGCTAATGGGGCCTCCCGCTGCCACCGCACAATTTCTGTTCTCATCCTGAAGCAAAATTCTTAACCCGAGGTACTATTTCTGGGTTAGCAGAGTCTGTACCCTGAAGCGTCTGTAACCCGAGGTACCACTGTACATGCCTACCTAAGAAGCAGCCCTACAGAATGCAGTGGGACTGAGCTGGCATACAAAAGATTGAGCAGCAAGTCTATGCATTTCCTAACACCCACCCATTACTACTCTGGTCTCATCCTTTCCTCCTCTCCCCCTCTCCCTCTCCCATCACAAAACCAGACATTTAGTCTTCCCTCCCACCACACCTTGGGAACATAACAGCAGCAAGTACTGGAAAGCACACGTTCATGACCCTCGGCATGCACAGGTGTCTCCTCAGTTTCTAGGCATTCCTGTATTTCATGTACGCATTCACATGTGGCTGCCAACATACATGCAAAGGGGGCGGGGAGAGGTGATGGAAAGAGAGAGGGTTAAAGAGGCTTGCTCCTTCCCAGCCCCTCCCAACGCAGCCTTCCTCTTGCCGCTGCTGAAAGTTCAGACAGAGCCAAGCGCCAACCACTCTGCCTCTGGCACTGGGAGGCGAGTGGAGAGGCCTGCCAGCCGGCCGCCTCCTCTTCCCCGCCTCCTCCCCCACCCCCCACTCCATAGGCAGGGATCTGGTGTCAGCCTTTCCACTAGAATTGCACAGCCGTTTCCAGAGAGACTGAGGTGGGGGTGGCCCCGGGGGCTCCGGTTTCTTGCACTGCTTATTAATAACCTCACACCCACCCCATGCCAAAACCTTGTCCGGCCGGGGGCACAAGGAACTTGGTTCCTGGAGAGAAAGGTAAGAAGAGCTAAATTGCTACCATTCATTGGTGAGCGTGGGCTCTCTTTTCTGTTCTAGTAGCTGGAAAGGAGATGCTCCCAGCTAAAAAGGACGAGGCTCATTTAAGGGGGAGAGGGGAGCAACCTAACGGTTTTAGAAACGGGGTGTGGTTGGTGAATAATTCAGACTCGAAAGCATCAGGTTTATTAAGGGTGGGCTCAACTGGGCTGCCTGCCAGACCATTTGTGGCCAGCGCAGGCCTGACTGGAAAAAGGAAGAAAGGTACAGTGCCTTCACCCGCTGCTGGACCACTGAGATAGAGGCTGTCCTCCCTGGCTTTCTACGTTTCTTTTCTTTGCCCAAGTAAGAAATATCAGCCTGGATGCACGACATCCTGCTACAGAGAGGAGGGGGGAGAAGCAGGGACTGTCTGAATCTGCCTGGGTGGAAAGCGAGACCATTTGTCTGTGGAAAAATGTTCACAAGGAAGGAATCGTGCTGCTGCTAGATAGATGATTGGTGACAGATTCCGGTCCTAATTCAGAAGTTGAAACCAAAGAGCTTTGCACCAGTCCTCACCTAAGCTTTCTGTATCCAACTACAGTACTAAGAAATAGCAAGCATGGAAGTGAAGGCTGCTTCACTTTGCTGTTTTCACAAGGGTGGGAAAATGCCTTATTTGGGAAAAGAGAAGGTTTATCTCTGAAAATAATCTCCAGTGGTGCTCAGAGCTAAAGTAGAGCATGCAAATGGCACTCCCTTCCCCAACAACTTAACAGGGGGTAGGGTACCATCTGCCATGAAGCTCTCATATACAGTGGCGTAGCGTGGGTTGTCAGCACCCGGGGCAAGGCAAGTAATTTGCGCCCCCTAACCCTAACCCCCAGAAGTTGCGCCCGGTGCGGCCGACCCCCCCCCCTGCACCCCCAACGCTACGCCACTGCTCATATACCAACCTTGCTGAAATGTCAATGGGCCTCTGGAGGGCAGGAGGCTGATGCCCCCTAGATGTGTCCTTTGTCTCCTCCTCTGACATCCTGATGGCAGGGCCAGCCTGCAGGTGCTCTCCCATTAAATATTCCATGGAAGTTTCCTTGCTCCCCTTGTTAAAGTGCATGTTACCCAACTGGCCCTTCAATGTGCTGCTCACATTGCCCATTGGGTATTTCACTACAGCTGGTTCTATTGAGGAACATTTACCTCTTTAGGTTGTTCAGGCGCTCCCCATTCTTAAGGACAGCAGATTAAACACCTCCTTCTCTGCCATTTAGACACAGTGCACATACACCCAAGCCTTATCTTGTGAAGAGGTCTTTCATCTGTGGACAGCTGCTGCACACACCCTCTTCCTTCAGGGGATGACTCTACAATGCTTGCTTGCTTGCTTGCTTGCTTGGAAACCAGGGCCCCTCAATAATATCCCTTGCCTGCTGTGATATTTTGATCCATCCTCAGCCATCTTGCAGAGCATGCATGCAAGCTCATTTGGGCACTCTCTTCTGTACATCTGAGGCTGCGTCAGCATTTTCAGTTAAAATAAAAAAGCTGCCCTCTTTTCAGTAATCAATGACTTAAAGCAACATAGATTCCCCTCCAACTGACCCCTTGGTACTTAAGTAGCCTGGCAAAAAACAAAACAAAGCAAAACAAAACAAAAAACCCACCTCTAGCTCATTTGCTCTCCATTTGTCAAAACGCAATACAACACATGCTCAAAGTATATTTATTTATTTATTCACTTAATATAGCTGTTCTGGTCAGTGTATTTCTGTCAGGGTTCCTCTACCCCCAATCTTCTCTTAGAACAAGCCATTACTTGTTATTTATATTTTATACCCATATTTGTGTCTATCTTTTTATACATATACATGGCACTTTATAACGAGTAAGAGAATAAGTCTCTGCCCCATGCTGGTTACAGTCTAGAAAATGATGCAATAGAAAGAAGGTGAGGGAAATGGAGGCGGGTTGGGGGAAGAATGATGGCAGGTGTATTTACTTAGGCTTAGTTACAGTATGGCATGGGGGGCAAGGAAGGGGTGACCAAAGCTTCGTGGAAAAGCTGAGTTTTGAGGAGAACTTGAAGGAAGTAACATATGCAGCATCACAGATACATATGTTAAACAAACACATTGCAACACAGTTTAAATTTAAGCAGGTTTAAATTCATTTAAACCCATGGAGTTAGAGTTAAGCTATCACTAAGGAGAGTAAGGTGATCCCATTGGGTAGCAGATCCGGAGTATCATTAATGAGCAGAAGACTTGACAATTTTTAAATTATTGTCCCATTTTTACTGCCAAGGTAGAAAGCAGATTTTGATTCCAAAATTTATTCAGCCATACCTAGTTTACCACATTCAACTCAGCATATAGAGGCTTGTTCAACAAGGTTACAAGTTGTCTCTAAACATGTAGAATTGTTACAGGAACAACAATGGTATACTACTTCATTAAGAGCACATTTTAAAAGCCTTTGTGATTTTTGTAATGGCCCTGATATTTTTATTAGATAACTGTTGTGCCTGGATTTTTTCCCCTGATGCACCAAGAGAATTATGGGTTATAATAATAGTAATAATAATAATTTATTATTTATATCCCGCCCATCTGGCTGGGCTTCCCCAGCCACTCTGGGCAGCTTCAAAAATATATATATTAAAATACTGTAATACAGTACATCAAACATTAAAAGCTTCCCTAAACAGGGCTGCCTTCAGATGTCTTCTAAAAATCTGGTAATTGTTGTTCTCTTTGACATCTGGTGGGAGGGTGAAGGCCCTCTGCCTGGTTCCCTGTAACTTGACTTCTCGCAGTGAGGGAACCACCAGAAGGCCCTCGGTGCTGGACCTCAGTGTCCAGGCAGAACAATGGAGGTGGAGACGCTCCTTCAGGTATACTGGACCGAGGCCGTTTAGGGCTTTAAAGGTCAGCACCAACACTTTGAATTGTGCTCGGAAACGTACTGGTCTTTCAAGACCGGTGTTATATGGTCTTGGCGGCTGCTCCCAGTCACCAGTCTAGCTGCCGCATTCTGGATTAGTTATAGTTTCCGGGTCACCTTCAAAGGTAGCCCCACGTAGAGCGCATTGCAGTAGTCCAAGCGGGAGATAACCAGAGCATGTACTACTCTGGTGAGGCAGTCCGCAGGCAGATAGGGTCTCAGCCTATGTACCAGATGGAGCTGGTAAACAGCTGCCCTGGACACAGATTTGACCTGTGCCTCCATGGACAGCTGTGAGTCCAAAATGACTCCCAGGCTGCGCACCTGGTCCTTCAGGGGCACAGTTACCCCATTCAGGACCAGGGAATCCTACACACCTGCCCAAATTTACAATAACTGCATACCCCTTTTGAGAGTTTAGTCTTTCCAGCATACCCCTTCTTGGGCAAAGATAATTTGGGGGTAGTTTTAATACAGCACACCATTCTCATACTAAATTCTAATGAATTGTTTTCTGCAGCTCAAAAAAAATCTATGGTAAAAAGCAAAATAAAAATGTATGCCATGTACAATTTGAAAACTTTTTGTGTACCAGTGGGGGTACATGTACCACACTTTGAGAAACATTGTTCTAGGGGAACAGCTGGGGTATATGGTGAGAAGTTGGGGGTGGAAGCTAACTTCTTGGCCTTGGTAACAAAGCATCAAATTCTCCAAGGCTTTCTGCAGTTGCAGGATTCTCAGCTGAGGGATGGCGCATCTATTTCTTCACAAATGCCTACCTATGCTCAATGAGCTCCATCGTTCAGCCGTTTGTAGGTCTGATTCCATGATTGCTTTTTATTTCCAGGGAAGTGATGGCAGACTCCGAGCCTGTTCTGGATTTGGACAACGCAGAAGTCTTCTCAGAGCTAGGTGCTGGGGTTCCAGGAGCACTCTTAGAGCTTGATGGAGAAGACACCCCTGAGATGCTGTATATGGGCCCCATCAACATACCATTCCTTCAAGACACAGAAAGCACAGGCTCTCCAGTGGTGCTGCAGGAAGACATGGAAGACGAGGAAGTATATTATGATGCAGAAGACATAAGCATTGAGGATCTCGGAAAGCATTTTCAGGAGTGCATTGAAGCAGTGGAAGAGCTGGAGAGGGAGAGGGACCAGCTTATTCGGGAACTGATGCTCCTACGGGAACCAGCTCTTGAGGAAATCAGACAAGCCCATGGAGAGATCCTCAAAGCCTACAGGCTGCATGCCAAGGTGGAGCTTGAAAGGGACAGTCTGCGGGACGAAATTTGGCAAGTGAAACAGAAGCTTTTTAGGGTGACTCGGGAATGTGTGGCGTGCCAGTACCAGCTGGAAAACAGGAGGCACGACGTGGCCCAGTTTGCTGTCTACCGGGAAGAACTGGAAAGCAGGGTCAGCCAGCTTTCAGAGGAGCTATCCCAATTGAGAGAGACTTGTGAGAAAGAGAAGGAGCAGTTGAGAGAACAGCTGAAGGCTCCGAGGAGGCGGAGGAGCAGCTGCTACCTCCAGGCAAGCAGGCGGCTTTCCATGGAGTTTGAGAGCTTTGTGGCGGAGAGCCGTCAGGGCCTGGAAGAACAGTATGAGCCTAAGCTGATGCGCCTCTTAGAAAGGAGAGAAGCCAGCAGAAAGGCTTTGCAAAAGACACAGGGCGAGATTCACAGATTAAAGGAAACCCTGAGACCACTGCAGGGAGAGGTCAGCAAGTTACTGCTGCAGAACAAAAACCTGGAGCAACAGATCCTGCTCATTAAGCAAAAACGGGACGAAGAAGTTCTTCAGTACAAGGTATGCCTGATGGCAGCCTTTCCCAGCATGGTACCCTCCAGATGATTTGGACTCCAGCTCACATTAGCCAATGGGGAAGGAGGATGGAAGTCACTGTCCAAAACACCTGGAGGGCACCAGTTGGAAAAGGCAGCCTAACAGCCTTGCAGCCTCCCCTGCTCTAAAGCTAGTTGCCAAGCAGGTCGATGTAGCACCTGCGTATCTGATGAAATGCCGCCTGCCATGACACAGACTCCAGAATATCTGAGCTCACATACACTATTGGGAAAATGAGATGCCACTCCTGTCAGGCTGCACCAGGGTAATTTCTGTCTGACTGGGCCTTTATAGAGGTGTATCTTAGCTATCAGCTCCAAGAGAGAGAAATAGTGAAGGAGCAGGTTAAACCTTTTCCTTCCTGTAAAAAGAACCAGCACGTCAGGTAGAAGACTATATTAATACTGTGCATGCAAGATGTTTTTCATACAAGGGAGCCCCTCAAAGAGGCATCACAATTTGGCTTGGAAAAGAACCTATTGGGAGCCAATAGGAGGGGCTTTGAAGTCAACCAGCCCACAGCATCCTCTCTTCCTTAAGACTGCAATCAGAAATGCTTTTCTCCCAAGCCTAAATCCAGAATGGGGGGCGGAGAGAGATTTTCAGCAGGATGGATTGCATCTAGAGTGGGCTTAATCCTTTCTTTCCCAGCTGGGACTATCCCAAAATAGCTCCCCACGTGTTTTTTATTATTATTACAAACTTTATTGATTTTTTAAAAAACAATTACCAAGCATAAAGTATTGCCTTCCAGGAAAATGCATGTACAGATGCTAAGTCTTAGATGCATCTCACACGTTTAACACTTGTTAAAATGTCACATTAACACATAATTTATATATGGAATTAATACAGGAGTCATGGCTCAGTGACACAGCTCCTATAGACGGTCCCAGTTGCAATCTGTGGCATCTCCAGGTAGGGCTGGGAAAGACTGATATCACTCAGTGTTAGACAATTATGAGCTAGATGAACCGACTTGCTATGTTCCATACTTGATCTGTAGTGAAAGGCACTATTTTAGATGAATTAGACAAATGCCTGGAGGACAGACATTTCGGTGGTTCTCAGCCATGTCGCTAAATGACGCCTCCGCATTCAGAGGCAGTGTACTTCAGAATACCAGCATCTGGTAATGACACAGCAGAGAAATCACTGTGGCCTTAAATCCCTGTTTCTGAACTTTCAGAGGCATGCAGTTGGCCACTGTGGAAACAGAACCATGGACTAGGTAGACCTTCCACTTAATGCACGGACACAGTCATGCCAAGAAACAAGGCTGATGTGTAAATGCTATTTCTTTAAAAATAAGAACTACTTCTAAATGGAAGAGGGAGGAGACTAGCCTGGCCAGCATCCATATCTGGATTTTACCAAACCATCAACAGCTCCTACGAGGCTCAGTTGCCTTCCTTGACTCAAGTTTATTTACAGATGGTAGGAAATGCTGCATATTAAAAGGTTTAGGGTTTTCTAAGGTCCAAGGAAGTTTACAGGAATTGAGTGAGACACATTCCTTGCCATGCAAATGTGACTGCTCTTTTCCACCCCTTCTACTCGCATATGCAAGCTCCTCCAAAGGCTGGTTCTACGGGGTGAGTCCTTTAAAAGAGGCCCCATGGATACAGACTAAACATCTTCCACGGGGCCTCTTTTAAAAGACTCACCCTGTATAATCCGTCCCATAATCCCTGCAGATGTTTTAGCAGCTTTTCACCAAGGTACATGTGAAAACAGATGCTGCAGGACCTTTTACTTACACTTCCTTTTAACATTGCTTATTGTTTCGAAGCTGAAGGAAGAGCAACACCCTGATCGCTCTTGGTTTTTTCATTTCCTCTTCTTACACTGAACATATTGAAAAACTGGGCTCCAATCATTTTTCTATTTACTTCTTTTTTGAGTGTTACAAGGGGTGACTAACCCCCATTTCAGGGGCCAGATCCGACGCCCTGCTTCCCTGCCCTCTCCTAGATGTCACTTTGGGCAGTGGGAAATTTAATTGACATATACACATATTTATATACATACAACACTGAAATGGGTGGAACAGAGCTCAAATCACTCCCTCACTGGTTGCTTAATGAGTGGAGAGGGGGCAATAACCTCCCCTCAGCTATTTAGGATCAGCTGGGGAATGAGGGCTGTGCCCCTGTGTGGGCACTTTTGGCCACACCCACTGGCAGCATGTGGGCTCAGCCTAAAGAAGGTTAACCACCCCTGCTTCAAACCATGTGATGAGATGGAACCACACAAATAGCAGCCTATTTTTGTGGCAAGGCAGGCAAGAAGCATTCTATGGGTAGGAACGGCCTATGACACATTCAGCCAAGTTGAATTCTGTGGGCAACTGAGTCTTGTGTAACATCAGGAATCTCAGCAGTGCTTTATTTGTACCAAGGGCTCAGCTTTAGAACCAGGCCTGACTACTGCAATACGGGAAGTGTAAGGAAAATGCCTTTGAAATAATGCATGGCTTGCAACTGTGACTCCATCCTTATTGCCATCTGTGTAGACACCCTGCACCCCCACTAATGGTTGAAGACTAAGGCTCCCTGTCTTGATTGGGGGATGGTTGAAAATCAAACACTGGCTAGAAGTCAATCCTGGAAATGTCAAAGCTGAAGTATAAGATAACATGCAGGTAAATACAAATCTTCAATCCATTGAAGATGG
The DNA here is from genome assembly GCF_965112155.1 of Podarcis liolepis. Taxonomy (NCBI): domain Eukaryota; kingdom Metazoa; phylum Chordata; class Lepidosauria; order Squamata; family Lacertidae; genus Podarcis; species Podarcis liolepis. Next base: position 59,601,039 of record NC_139561.1, on the reverse strand, counting down.
AATAAAAAATACAAATCTTCAATCCATTGAGGAAAGTAACTCCAATAAAAATAGGAATAATTTAGACTTCCGGGCTCAAACATGGAGCCTTCTAACAAATTTGTCCTGAGCAGTGGCTGTGGTATATTTTTGTATGGCTGAAATAATCCCACCAACCAGTCTGGCATTCAGCATATATTCTGCATTTTGCATTGCAAGTAACATGAGATTCTCTCTGCACCAGCAAGTTTCTGGACTTCACAGTGATACAAGGGGCGGGGGGACTTTGGAAGAGATTGGATGTAGTACGAGCAGGCATCCACTAGGACAATAAAGCTTCTCCATCTTTCCTCCACTGTCCCCAAAATCTGCTGGGGAGGAATCCTCCCAAGATTTCACACAACACTTATTTATCTGAACTGCACCAACTTCAGAATCTTTGAGTTCTTATGCTGCCAGTTTTAGCTAGTGCAAATCAGCAAAGTTGCCGTTTGGCTGGCATTATCTCAGTCAGCTGGGGGCAAGGGCACCCCTACAAAAGTATCATGCCATCAGTAATAAATCGGACTCTGCTTTCAGTTGGTTTCTGAGCAATACGTTGTGCTTACATTGTGAAGACAACTCCTTCCTTCTTCAATCCTACTTCAAGTTATGCACAACTTGAAAATTGAGAATTATTTTTTTTATTCTGCCTTTCAACCAAGGAGCTACAAGGCAAATTATATATAATACAAAAACTGGGTGGCTCCATCCACACATTGCATTCTTTTGCAGAACCACTTATGTGAGGTGGATGGTCTTTATATAGTTTAAAGATGAGGAAACTTAATTTCAGTCTGACAGCTTTACAAAAGATGAGAATTCTACTTGAAAGCTGCAAAAAAAGAAACAGAAAATCCAGACTACCTAAGAAAAAGCATAGAGTTCAGTCTCTCAAGAACCAAAGATGTCTCCTTTTTAATATATAAAAAGAGACATTTTTAGTTTTCAGGCTACAGAGATGGGTCTGAAAGTTTATAAGCAACATCAGGTAAAACCTGCACAGTCAAAGGAAGGCTTAGCAAGAGTTTTTCCTGGTTCCCAGCTATGCACATGACTAACAGAACAAGTTAGTCAAATTAACTTGCATAATTTATATAAGCCACAGACACTTTTATTATCTTAATAACAATTTTTTATTTTAAGCGTATAATTCACAAAAGGGAATGAACAATTTAAACTGATCGATTCTGATAGAATGCTGTGGTTTTCCTCCTTCTGATGTGAAATATGTGTTTGGACAGCAAAATGTGATGCCCTCTAGAATAATTAAGTTATCAGCCATATGTTGGCCCTGATTACATCAGGTACAAAACACTACATGATGAATTTAAAATGCAGGCTACATTCCTTTCTGAAACATTTCAATGCTTTTCCATCCACAGGACCAGGTGGAAGAGATGGAAGAAAGGCTGAGGGAGCTGAAGAATGGAGTCCAACTTCAGCAGAAGAAGAACCAAGAATTGGAAGAGCTGAGGGCCAGCTTACACCAGGAACTATCAATTTACAAGTAGGTTTTACTATCTTTCTTGAAACACTATCCACATGAAAGCAAAGCCTGCAAGAAAATCTGAAAGCAGCAGTGAGAAAGGAGTGACAAATTCTCACTATCGGTCCTTCCAGTTACCATGCTTGCACAAGATATGTCTCTGTGTTCTGCAGACTAACCCTTTGTGTTTGGGGAATAGGATGTTCTAGAATATGACTGACATGGGACATATATATCAAATATAGTAGGGAACTGCTTCCCACTGAGGGCCTAGTTCTATTCTGGCAGACAGGCTCCTGTCACTTTGGTAGGGCTGGCCTAGAAATCAGTCCCTATCCAAAACATGCAGGAGAATGGCATGAACGACTTCAGTCCACATAGTCTGGGTAGAGAAGTTCCTTTGTAAGGGGTTCAGAGCAACAAACATAAATAGTGCTTCTTCATAAATAGTGGTTATTAAGCAGGTGTAACAAATGAGAATAGTTAGGTGTGAAGGAGGAGGGAAATATGATGTTGCCACTTCGGGGGATTTAAAGGTAGAAGAGTATGAGAGAATTGTGTGGTCTTTATAAACTTCCCTTCCCTATGCTCAGTCTAAAACACAGGAGAAGAACACAAGTATTATCAGTGGCAGAGTAAAATCCAAATAAAGTGAAAAGTCTGCCCTAGGCCACAGCAAGACTTAATGGATAGAGTCTGATAGTAAGGGAACAAATCTAGGGTTCCAAAGGTGTAAGAGGCACCCAGCCAGGAATTCAAAAATTAAGAGTGTTGGGCAGTAGTTCATATAACCATGTAACATTTCATGATCCAAGATGCTTCAACTCACAAGAGTACAGGTTGGTCATGGTGTGTTTTCCAGGTGAACAAAGATTTACGATCTTAATTCTGCTTAACAAGAGGTGGTCTAGACTTTGTTGTAGATAGGCCATTCAAAAGATCCTTTCTTTGCAACAGATTACACTATATAACCTAGAATAGTTTAGGCATAGAGAAGGCTGAACATTTTAATTGTGGACAGGATGTGGACATTTCCCTGTCCATTTAACAAAGGTTTTCAGGAGAAACTTTCAAGCACAAGCCTGCCTTTTCGCACTCATTTTCTCAAAAATGTAGCCTTTTAAACTGAAGTGACTGTGAGAGACACCCAAAATGGCACAGTAGTGCTTGCCAGCAAAAGAGCCTCTATATTTCTGAAAGCATTCCAAAATTACTTGTTTTTTGGAACCATATAGAATGTAAATTCTGTCTTTGTACAGCATCTTTCTGGTCTCTTCTTCTGAGAGTAGGGCTGGTGCTTATCATTTATTTTCATAAATGTAAACATATGCAGTAATGCTGTCTGCATAAGTTTTACCACCTTTTAAAATGTTACTGCTTTAAAATGTGCCCAGCACCACAAAAGGCAAATGTCCTGCTGGAACCATTGTCTTCTCCGTCTCCTTGGAAAAAAGCAAAAATGCAAATTGTGACCAATATTGCTCAATGTTCAGCAAAAAGACCCTAAACAGCATGTATAGCCAGAAAACACACTAACACCACAAGCACAAGGTGCGCAGGTAAGGATCAGCTAATTTGCAACCTCTCTGTTTAGCAAAACAAAAAAGGGAGGTGATAAGAAAGTAAAGAGGGGAAAGTGCCTCCACAAGAAAATGAGCCAGTCATAAGGACAAGGCAGATAAAGGATCTGCCAGCTCTAGCACCCATTTAGCAAAAAGAGAAAAGGGGGTGAATGGCCTCTGTAGGCGGAGTGCCTGCTACCACAAGGTAGATGGAAGTGAGCAGCAATGCCCTATTGATTCAAGCACACACACACCCTGCCCCTCAGGCCAACAACCTGATCTACCTATTTGTAGTCAGCTGCTTCCTCCAGTCAGTGTGTTGTTCCCTCTCCTATTTTCTTGTAGGGGCCAGAAAGGGAAGGGATGGTGACTGAATGGGCAAAATGGGGTGTGCTCAGGCCAAGAAACAGAGGCAAAGATGAACCACTTTAAGAGCTAGTGCAATTATACACACACAGCAGCAGCACTACTGGGCAAACCGATGCCACAAGCACCAGGTTCACAACCACCATTGCATACCACTCTGCAACATACTGAGCCAGGAGGCAAAAGTGAAAAGTGTCAAAAGAGAAAGTCAAGGGTTCATGTCTAATCAGTAGGGTAAAAAAAGGTAAAGGGACCCCTGACTATTAGGTCCAGTCGTGGCCAACTCTGGGGTTGCGACGCTCATCTTACTTTATTGGCCAAGGGAGCTGGCGTACAGCTTCCGGGTCATGTGGCCAGCATGACTAAGCCGCTTCTGGCGAACCAGAGCAGCGCACGGAAACGCCGTTTACCTTCCCGGCGGAGTGGTACCTATTTATCTACTTGCACTTTGACGTGCTTTCAAACTGCTAGGTTGGCAGGAGCAGGGACCGAGCAACGGGAGCTCACCCCGTCACAGGGATTCGAACCGCCGACCTTCTGATCGGCAAGTCCTAGGCTCTGTGGTTTAACCCACAGCGCCACCCGCGCCAGTAGGGTAGATGGTGACAAATGAAAATGAATGAGGTCACATGTCATAGGAGATAGTGCAGTTAGTAATACTGCTGAAACATTCAGGCAGCAATATCAGAGAGGCTGTTGGAAAGGTAGGATTGGATTGGATAGAGGGCAAAAGATAATAATAATAATAATAATAATAATAATAATAATAATAATAATAATAATAATAATTTTTATTTATACCCCGCCCTCCCCAGCCAAGGCCGGGCTCAGAGCGGCTTACAAGCAATAACAAAAACAAGATGAATGATTACAACTTAAAAACAAAAATAAAATACATTAAAATAATGGAACATTAAAATATTAAAATGTAGCCTCATCGCAGGAGATGGAAAAGAAAAAAGAAAGAGGGAGGGAGGGAGGGAATCAAATTGGCTCCAAGCCAAAGGCCAGGCGGAACAACTCTGTCTTACAGGCCCTGCGGAAAGAAATCAGATCCTGCAGGGCCCTGGTCTCATGAGGCAGAGCGTTCCACCAGGCCGGAGCCAGAGTTGAAAAGGCCCTGGCTCTGGTTGAAGCCAATCTAACTTCCTTAGGGCCTGGGACCACTAGGGTGTTGTTATTTATGGACCTTGAGGCTCTCCGTGGGGCATACCAGGAGAGGCGGTCCCGTAGGTACGAGGGTCCTAGGCCGTGAAGGGCTTTAAAGGTCAAAAGCAGCACCTTAAATCTGACCCTGTACTCCACCGGGAGCCAGTGCAGCTTGAAACGCACTGGGTGAATATGCTCCCATGGCAGAGACTCCGTGAGGAGCCTCGCTGCAGCATTCTGTACCCGCTGGAGTTTCTGGGACAGCTTCAAGGGCAGCCCCGCGTAGAGCGAATTACAGAGGTCAAGCCTGGAGATGACCGTCGCATGGATCACTGTGGCCAGGTCAGGGCGGGAAAGGTAAGGGACCAACTACTTGATGCGGTGAAGGTGGAAAAATGTCGCCTTGGCTGTTGCTGTAACTTGCGCCTCCATGGAAAGGGAGGCGTCAAGGATTACACCCAAACTCTTAACGGAAGGCAATGGCACTAATTGGGCCCCCACAAGAGAAAGGAGTTGGTCCCTCATCCCCATGCCATCCCGACCTAGCCATAGGACCTCTGTCTTCGAAGGATTTAGTTTCAATCGGCTCCCACGAAACCATCCAGCCACAGCTTCCGAGCATCTGGTCAGTGTGTTCGGGGCCGAGTCGGTGTGGCCATCCATCAGCAGATAGAGCTGAGTGTCATCAGCATATTGGTGACAGCCCAGCCCAAAGCTCTGGATAATCTGGGCAAGGGGGCGCATAAAGATGTTAAAAAGCATCGGGGAGAGAATTGTGCCCTGCGACACTCCACACACCAAGGAGTGGCGCGACGACATTTCCCTCCCTAGTGCCACCCTCTGTCCCCGACCAGAGATAAAAGAGCACAACCAGTTACGGGCTATGTCCTGTATCCCCACGTCTGCGAGGCAGTGGTCCAGAAGATCATGATCGACCATGTCAAAGGCTGCTGACAAATCTAAAAGGATCAGCAGTCCTGACCCGCCTCGATCCAGTTGTCTATGGAGATCATCTGTTAGGACAACCAGAGCAGTCTCTGTCCCAAAACCAGGACGGAAACCAGACTGAAATGGATCTAATGCCAATGTTTCCTCCAGAAACCTACCAAGCTGTTCAGCAACCGCTCTCTCAATTACCTTACCCAGGTATGGAAGATTTGAAACTGGGCGGTAATTGGATAGGTCTAAGGGATCTAATGAAGTTTTCTTTAAGAGTGGACACACCACTGCTTCCTTCAGTTCCGATGGGAATGTCCCCGTGTCAAGGGACAAATTGATAATTTCAACCAGAGGGGTCCGCGCAACATCTGGATACTCCCTAATCAGCCAAGACGGGCACGGATCAAGGAGGCAGGTGGTGGGCCTATCAACTTGGAGGAATCTATCCACATCAGTAAGGAGTATCCGATCGAAATGGTCCAACATTGGACCTGAAGTCAGTCGAGGGGCCTCCAGTTCAGTCACTGTATCTAAATTGGCAGATGTGGGGTGTCATGAGCACAGGTCTCCCACTCGACCTCTGGAATAAGCTGAGTGGAATGATGAGAGTCCCACAAGGGAAAGAACAGCAAAGAATTCTGATTTCCTTGTGAAATGTTATTTCATTGAGCAACTAGTTACTCAATTTCAATCCCTACAGAGACTGCTTAGAAATCTATGGACAACTCTGCAAGCCTGAAGCTAAACAAGACCAAGATTGAATCATGGATTTAGAAGCATGGACATCCTTCCCCTTCCTTACTTACTTGCTGTCTCTTTAGTGGGAATGATGGTACATCCCCTCCATCTGACGACACAGCCAATAAGCAAAACTATGATGGTTTGCATCTTTATTATTATAAAAAGGGCTGCAAATGGTCTGAAACCTGGTAGTTACACTGGACAGATGTCACATCAGCAGGATACCAGATGTGCATTATGCACAACTTCAAAGTTTAAGGTTTGTGTAAAGCTGATGTGTCAGTACATTAATCAGCCTTTCTTTAATGTTATAATTCTGTACAAAACCTGTTTGAGAACAGGATTGTTTAGTTATTTTAGGCAACAGTTTGTAATTTTGACATGTTATGGATAGGAAGCAGAAGTCCTAATTAAATGCTTTTTTATACGCACATAGAGCATTTTGCTATTAATGGATGAAAAATCAGTGTTGTTTTGATAACATAGCAACAGGGTTAAACAGACTGAAAATCCACTTAAGAAGACTGCAGGTCAATAGTCATCCCTATTCTACCCCAATGGCAAACCAACCAGGTTTGTCTTTATTTTCTTTCCATTACCTCAGTAAAAATTCTACAAATAAGAGTGTTTTCCAGTTTGAAGGTTAACATCTTCAAGAACAGTTCTACACTTAGGATAAAAGGACCTGCAACATACACTAGTGGAGCGCTATTGACTGTTATGTATAAAACCTGTAAAAGGTGACGACCATTATATGAAGCACTGGGGCCAAAGTAACTGCATTACTTCCATTCTCCCACTGACACAGCATCCAAGCCAAAGTACAAAGTTAGGCCTACAGTGTCAGGAGATTTGGGCACAAGCCTTCCTTCTGCATCTCAACAGTATCAGGTAGGTGGCAAAAATGACATGGTTACTGAATGCCTTCAAGCAAGAACTGTTGGGTGGGAATGAACACTGAGAGGTTATGACATCCAGCCCAGGGTGGAGGGTATTTCAGACAGAGTTGAGCTGGCAAAGGAAATCCAGTTTGAAACAAGAACCAGAGAGACCTGTAAGAATCAACTTTAACCTGGAAAGGAATTACCTAAAGATCTCCAGCCGCAAACTACTAAATGATGCATACCCACCAGCGCTTTCCGGTGGCCAGCTTATTGTATTATTTTAGCAGATCATATCAAATTGGTTCTTTCAACAGGCAGCTCACCACTCTCAACCCTCCTCAAAACACAGGCAGCAGCAAGTTCTGCAATTTTACATCATACTCTCATTGCCAGTTGCAAAGTGATTTCCACGTATTTCAAGATTTCAACTTCATAATATATCATTCCGTTCCATTCTTTAGCATAACTGTACTTCATTAACAATTTAGAAGCCGCACAATTAAGCCGCCACTTTGGTTCCAGAAAACTTAAAAGTGTCGATTTGTTTAAAAAGAAAAGACAATCACATCCCACATAGAAAACCAAATTTATTTAATCTGAAGCACTTGTATGGTTCATGGAAAGTTAAATGGGCTGCTGGTGGAACAGTTCACCCTCACAGGAGATGTGCTGATACAAGGTGAAATATCATGTAATCATTCTTTATATCAGTCTTTATTACATATATCAGCTGAAAACAAACACTTTCATAACTTGGTGGTCCCCCCAGTTTAAAAAAAAACCACAGAAAGGAAAGATAATAGAACACAGTTCAAGAAACACACAAAAGGGCAAAGTAATGTGCAGTTATAGGTGACTACCATATTCATATCCACATCCTAAGTTGCCCCATCAGAAAAGGATAGAAGGACCAAAGTATTATGAAGAAAACTCAGGCATTATCTGGACAGACCGACTTACTCTAATCAAGGACAGCAGCTAGAAAAAAAGTTAAGAATAGGTGACCCTGCACTGGATTTATCTGTATCTGAAACAAGACTAGAGCTATAGCTCTAAACATATTCTTTTATCAGGAGGGACCAATAAAAATAAAATAGAGAGAAGCTTCTACTCTAAAATTCCCCTCAGTAGAAAACATTCAGATCTTACCAACGCTTGTACTGAAACAATTCAGGCATAGTTTATATTAAAATTTCTTGTAGCAGGCTGTGTACACCAGCTCTCAATGAGTTTTCAGGTGAAAAATTGTCAACCAAGAAGCCACTGTGTGATGCTAGCTCAAGTCAGGTTCAACTTTCAACAGCAACAGTTCACTTTCTGAGTTAGAAGCAAGGCTGATGGATAATATCTACAGATGGGCTGTTGAATGCACAGTGCATGTGTTTGTCTCTCGCAAAACGGCACAGCTGACAATCTCAAGAAACTTAGGAGAACAGGGCAGGGAGAGGACAACAACAGGAAACAAACAGCAAGGATTGAAGGGGTCAAGTATCTAAGAGCCTTGCCCTTCTGGATCCACACTTCCTTCAGGATCTTCATCATTATATATGTTCTCTGCCTATACAGAGAGAGAGGAATGAAAAATTAGATAGAAGTATCAATCTGACACTTAAGCAAATTCCTATTCTAAGGGCACAATCTAAACACTACAATGACAAACTTTACCCTAAGTAACTTCCAACACATAGCAAATTCAATACCTTTATCAGACACAAGGATTCATTCATTATTCTGCCAAATATTTATTAAGAAGACAGACTTCCTTCTACAGTTTGAGATTACCGTAAATTCCTGTGTACAAGACGACTTTTTAACCCCGAAAAAGAGGTTAAAAAGTCAGGGGTCGTCTTATATGCCGGGTATCCGCCCCCCGCTGCGATGGCAGCTCCAAAGCAGCCGCAGCGGCGGCGGGCTCCGCTCTGTGCTAGGGCAGCAGGCTGCACTCCTGGCTGCTACTTCAGAAGCAGCGGGCGGCTGGCTCGGCTCCGGGCGGCTTTCTCCTAGCACAGAGCTGCCCAGCGTATTAGGCAACTGGGCTTATAAGACAAACCCCCAAATTGCAGCTGCCAATTTGGGGGGGTCGTCTAATATGCCCAGTCACCTAATACGCCGGAAGCTACAGTATATGCATCTTATGGGTGCTCTGTGCACACAGTTTTCGATTCATTTTCCCCTCAAATAATCAACCAAGTACTTACCATTTGCCAGACTTGCATGATATTGTCTTCTGATACCGAACAAATTACCCAGGGTTCATTTGGATTCCAGGAGAAGTCAGATATCTTTGCAGTGTGACCACCATGAATAAACTAACATTGAGAATAAGATAGTTATTTAAGTACACAATTCCAATACAGAATACATATTTCAAGAACAGGGTTGCAATTCTTATGTGTGAATCATGTAGATACCTATAGTAGATTACCAACATAAAACCCTCCAATCTTCAATAAAGGCTGGACTATCAGTAAGGCAAAATTTAAAATAAAAATCCAAACCTAGGTCTAAAATACAATGAAGTAACAACTCCACAAATGAGCTAATCCATTTTTATTTCTATTCCCCCCCCCCAACTGCAGGGCTTAATTCATTCACAGCTGGGGGGAGGGGGTTTGAGATGGAAGAAGAGTCACAGAAAGTATCCTGGACTCAGAAAGCATCTCATTCATAGATTAGCTGAGAGTGTCAGCAAGAAGCTGCCACTCAGGAAGCTAAAAAATAGTTCATGGAAGGAAGAGTACATGCAAAGCAGAATAAAACACAACATTAGGACTCCTCAACTCTGATCAAGGATGGTGTACACAAGTGCCAGCCTCTCACCAGCTGACCAAGCCCAAACAAAGGCATAAAACCTCATTTTTTTCTTGGGGAGTGGGGGGAGAATTGGTGGCAACACCAAAACTCTCACTTACCAACAGCTCAGGTGGGCCATCCTCTGCATCTTCGGGAGACTGTTCTTCTCCAATTTTACTGAAACAGAAGACAGTATTTAGAGACACACAAAAAGGACTTCTGGTGAACTCATCATTTCCACAACACTACACACATATGAGGCTTACCTTAAATCCCAAACATTCAGTCTGCGATCGGTACCACTGGAAGCCAGAATGGTTTCATTATGTGGTGACCACTGAACCTGCATCAATTAGGATGAGATAGAACATTTTGCCTTAGTATCTATCACAGTTTTGATGCAATTTTTATTGTTCTTACACAGCATATCAAACAATAACTGTTCATTAATGCCAGCCAATCACTTTAATATCCCTATTTATTATTCTGCTCTTGAAAACTGCTCATAGTTCAGATATGCTACACAATTAGTTGAGCAGAGGAGGGATACCATCAATCATAATGACCAGAAAGCTAAACACGCTTTAATTAGTTGAAAATGTATAATCCACTCTTTCATAAAATATAACAAGGCGGCCTACAACATATAAAATGAAATTAAATCTATCTATAAAACATAATTTAAAAACTCAGTAGATGCTGGTTGGTTTAAAGAAAAATACAGTATCATATTGTGACAGTCTGTTTTGACAGCAGTTTTCAGAAAATGTCTGAAAGAAGGCAGGGATGGGTCTGCTGAATATCTACAGTTAGGGAGTTTCACAGGGCAGGGCAAGGCCTGCCATATTTAAGGCTCAGTCCCTATTGGAAGCCAATGGAACCTCAAGGGCTTGGGGAATCTGCAGACATGCCACATCAGAGGATCTGAGGTGGAGAACAAAAGATCAGATAGTCCTTAAGGTACTCTGGGCCAAAGCTGTTTAGGGCTTTGTGAATTAACACAAGAATCTTGAACCTGGTCTGGCAGTAAATCAGTACCAGTGCACCTTTCTCAACAGCAGACTAACAGGCTGCCAGCATTCTGCACCTTTGAGCAGTCTTTATTTGGAAACCAAATTATGGAGAGGCGGCCCCCATTTATGTGTGTTCAATATGTACACGACTGTGCATACATGCCAAACCTGGAAGTGACCCGAAAAGCCACAAAAAGGGCAGAACAGTATGAGGAGTTTGCCGGCTTTTTCAATGGTGTTTCAAATATACACAATTTCACTGACACAAGTGCTGCCTCAGAACACAACCCCCACGTAAATAGTGGGTTGCCTGTACTTTAAATTCTAGAAGCACCTCATAAAGCTAGTATATCATGAAACCACCCAAGTCTTTAAGATGTATCACCTGACCTATTAGATATATTTTCCACCCCTGGGAATAAGTGCAATGCATCAAATGGGATACATTTCGGGAACTCAAAAAGTCTCCAAATGTATTCATTAGTCATTACTTGCACACTTTACTGATGCATACTTTATCACCATAACAAATGAAGAAAATTAGTACTCTGAGTCATCAAATAAATAACCTTGTCCTACACTTATTCTGGTATTCTAACCCTCTCTTTGTAACTGTCAATGTTTTTTTCTGTCAGCCAAGTCAGTCACTTAAACCTCACTGCCCGAATATTCCATTCCAATTTTTTAAATCTGCTGCTTAAGGATCAGAAACATGCTTTTTCCACAAGCAGAAAAATCAACATATCTGCTTGTTTTCGAACTGAACTAACACAGAGATGAGCAAACCTGTCAATAGTTGGTCTGAAACTTTAATAGCAAGGCCAATTCTGAGGAAAAATCAAAGACCCTTTTAAGAGCAGCCATGTTGTCAAATGATCAGAAAATGATGTCACATGATATTATGTGAGCTTACCTGGAATATTTCATCTTTGTGTGACTCAAAGGAGTGCAACTTCAGTTTCAGGTTTCGCAGATCCCATAATGCAACAGTCTGGCCAGGAAAACCAGAGCATAATTAATAAATAAGAATATTCCTTTATTGTACTGTACACAGCCCACAGCCCCACAGACTAAGACCATTCAACACAACACATACTGTTCTACAGTATAACAATCCCCTTAATTCTGCAACTATGGATTGGGCAATGTTTTCTGCAAATTCTGGACAGACACCTTATCAGCTGATCCCGTGGCCAAGATGAACTCGCTATAAGGATTGAAAGACAGACAGTTCACTTCAGCAGTGTGAGCATCCACCGAATGGCTTGGCTTGGAAGTGTTGTTTGACCGGGTGTCCCAACTGTAAAAAACGAAATTCAAGATAAGAAACACCTTTGATGGACCGATTCACACACACTAATTGCAAGTGTAACTATTAACAACAGCCTATCCCTCCAACTTTTAAAGAGAATTCAAGAGAAAATAATTCAATGTGAACAAAATATATAACTTTGCTTACATCATAAGTTTCTGATCATCAGCAACAGATCCAAAGAGAGATTCATGCAGCAAATGCCAGGAAACATCTTCTACCACAGCTGTATGGCCTGTAAAGATAGTCTTCGCATCCACCACTTTCCCTTCCTTTGGAACAGCACTTATGTCCCACAAGCAAATGGTCTTAAAGAGATAAAATGGAAAAATACATTAACATAAGAAACATTCATTTGGCAGATATGTACATTATGTATACCTGGACTAACTAAGCATACAATACTCACATGATCATCAGATGCACTAAGCAGATGACCACTAAGGTTTGGATTCCAAGACAAACCATAGCCTTCTTTTTGATGCCCACGAAGACGCAGATCTGGATTACACTCACCAGAAGGGTCTACAAAGGAAATAGGGTTATTGCTTGCATTATTCATGCAGTATTATAAAATAGCAGATAAGGATAAATTAATCACTTAAAACATATGGTCAGATCTTCTTCCTGGCTTATAGTAGAAATGGCACCACAGGGGCCGCTTTAAAGCAGTCCTTAATAGTACTTTTTAAAGTCTCCACCATCCTCTTCTTTCATTTAAAGGAGATAGAGGAAGGATGATTCAAAAAGCGCTCTGGCAAAAGACTTTAATACAGCCCCTACAGGCCTTTCCAACACTCCTTTTAAAGTTCTGAGACTGGAAGTTTTAAAAAGGAGAGGTGGAAGCCTTGCAAAGTTGCTTATTGACAGGTGGGCACCCCTGCCCACATTTCAAACTGGAGCTAAAAAATTATCCACCCTGATTTAGTTGGACAAAATAAGATGTCACTTAAAATTCACCCCCCATCACAGATTTCAGCAGCCTATGTTAATTCTATTTGTCTGAACTTATACTGTTTTTCCTAATTAAACCTTTTCTTTGTTCTGCTTTCAAGTTTTTCAAACTATGCTTGTCCATCACAAATCTTAATAAATTATCTGAAAACACGACTCTAAAATTCTGTTCCAGCATGAAATCAGATTAGTATAGCCTCACTTGCAAATGTCTTGCTTTCTGAGGCAGTTCTGAGACCAACAACTGTGGTGAACAACTAAAGAGCAGTCTCTGTATCCTGAACATCATTAATTTTCCTGCTATACATTCCTAGCCTAGATTCAACCAACAAAACTAAATTAAATGGCAGTAAACAAAGCATACATTAATATACAACAAATGAGAAAACAAGCAGCTTCCCACACTTTAAAAATAATCTCAATACAATACTTGGAGTTGACAAGGCCTATCAATTTATTTTATCCCCAAAGTACATATATAAAAGGAGCAAGGTTCAGATATGACAACAGACAATACCTGGTTTAGATGGATGCTTGGTATAATCAAACACAAGTACATCACTGGATGGAGTCTTTGTGGCAATAATGCAAGGATTCTGGGGCATGTAGCGTGCTCTATTCACTTCTCCTTCATGGTTAATTTTTATTTCAATTTCAATTTTCCCACTAACAGAGCCAAATCCTCCAAACTCTGAAAATAAAGAAGGCATTTCTATAATAGCTACATGTTTCAAGTCATTCATACTAGAAAATAAACCAATTAAAACCAAGAATCTATGCCATATAGACATTATGGAAGTAAAAAAAGGTATTTTTTGAATACAGTATGTCTTTTGTTTACATTTGGAAAATATCCCAAAGTATATTTAAGCAATATGATTTTAGAAAGCTTTCACTCAATATATATTTAAATAGGTACAACACTGCTGACATATATTTACACTCTGTAACATGTTATATCACTCATTAAGCAAAAAAGTTCAAGACAGCAGTAAGCCAACATATTGCTAATCAACCAGATATTGAAACATAATTCCTGTAACAGCAAGACTTCAATTTCAGACAAGTACTTCATCTACTAAGTTGCACTGTTTAATGTATATCCAATTTTCTGGACAGAAAATACATCCTGGAAACCAAAACGTCACTGGGCCATTTGTTAGTTTAGTTTTTTATCTTAGCCTAACACCAACAGTCCTCTCCAAGATCTGTGCCTTGTTAATCTAATAAGATAAATCATCAGGAAGATTCAGGAAGAAACCCACTTTTCTTTCCCATTTTGTTCTCTTACCTCCCTTCTCACTATCGTAGTGTGAGGCATCAAACTGTGCATCGTCATTAGGGAGCTGCACGCTGGCTATCACAAGGTGATTTTGTTCATCAGAGGTATGGGTCCCAAGAACTAGCCGGTGAATACTGAAGTCTTTGCCTTCAGGTCTACAATGCCATAAAAGAACAATGGAATAATGAGGTCAAAGGGTGTTTGTTTACTTGGACTGACACCTCATTAGGGTCACTGGCATGAATGTTAGGAACACCAATACAGTCAATGTGAATTTCCCTTACTACTACTACTACAGATACTGTTAAGACTAGAGTTGCTGGTTTTCCTTACCCAACAATATGAAACATTACAAGCAGGAAAACAATGTAGCAATTAGAGTTACAATAGATGTTAAAATATTTATTGCCTTTCTGGGACACTCAAATTCAAAGAAGCTAACATGCTGGCTGCATTCCATCATGCATCTGTTTATCAGTCAGAAATGATCAACTTCTTTGCTCCTCCCTCTGCCACAACTAAACCAGTACATCCAATTAACTAGTTTCCAGCTTCAGAAGCCAGTATACTAAACCAGAATTTGAAGTTGATATAATATTATGGCTTGTTCCAGAGCTGTTAACCAGTTTCTTAGATTGAACAAGACAAGAAGCTACAGTTATAAATTTCCTGATTTAATGTTGGTGTGCACAAACTGGCCCTTACTTAGTTTAACAAACTTGTTCATATACTAAAGAAATGCAGGCATAGTCCTATGGATGTTTACTCAAAAGGAAGCCTCTATGTTGCATAGACCTTAATCAACTAAATGAGTGTTTATGCTGCAGTCATGTGTGTTACCTGGTTACATCAGGAAGCCATTGAGCAGTCAAGCTGGGCCATTCCAAAGCATGGGTCATTACAAGATCATAGAGAAATGGAGTGTTCTTTTTCCAGATTTTATATTCTTCATTGATCACTCGCTCCTCCACAGCATCATCAAAGGCAGCTGATAATTATAAGAAAAGAATGCATTAATTAATGCTGGTAAACAAACCTAAAAACCTTATGGGCACATACCATAGCTCTCCAGCAAAATATATTTAGAATTTAGGGTAGAGAGGAAGATATTCACATCTTCTGTACTCAGGAATTTCTTCCATGCCCCAAACTGTGTCACCCTGATTAATCACTGAGGGAGCATAGCAGGCCAGCAAGATCACCCATGGCTGCAACCTTATGCTTACTTCCTTGGCAATACGTCCCATTAGGCACAATTGAACTTACTTCTACATAATCATGCACTGTTAAACATGGTATTGTTTTTCTATGCCAGGAGGAATCATTTTCACTAAGTCATGTTTGTCAGTTGCATCATAACATAGTTTACAAGTAAACTCATGCAATGCTGCATTCACTTTCATTCAAACAGGATAGAAACAAAGCTTTCTCCTAAAGAGCATCAGAGCTACTATTCTACTGTGCTTTAGTTTTTTCAAACTAACATCTGAACAGCAACAAGAAGTTAAATTCTATTGCAAAGCAGTAGTTATGTAAGACCTCAGATAGGAAATCTGTGATTCAAAATTAGGCAGGAATTCTCTAAGCAGCATTTATGTCCCCAACTTGTAATATGCAGCTAAGCTATAACTCCTACGATGTGGCTGTAAGGATTGCTGAACTGTAGGTTGTACACCTCTTTCTGGCAACTCCTACAGCCAAGTGATGCCAAACATATTGCTCGGATTTCCTTTGGACCACATCAGCAAGGCCAGGACAGGGATCTTGACCTCTGGGCAGCCCAGGACATCCACACACACTGCACAGGTTTGCACCCCTCAATGTTTGACTTCACCCCTGGAGACACACCATTGTGTCTCTAGAAAGACTGATGCCAACACATTGGGAACCATCTCCACACAAAGTTCATTTATAATATCATTAAGTCAATTGATGGCTTTAGACAAATTACTGTATTCTCAACCTCCCACCTGCAAGAGGAGCAAGATCTACTTTACAGGGCTTTTGTACTGATTACTTAGGTAACAGAACTGAGGCACTTTGAACACTGCTAAAACAAGGCTAAACAGAAAGTAGAGGAGTGACCTCTGGACAATTTGCAGCAAGCACTTCTCACTCTCAAAATCTGAGCAATGACAAGAATGAAAAAGGTTCCCCTGACTAAATGGCACTATTAAACAAAAGAAGTTGGGGGCTGGGATAGGCAGTGGCTTGCTGAAGGATGAAAGCTTAACTTCTGTTACTGAAAACGAATCCCTGGATAATGCATGTTCTTGTTTAACTGTGCATTGTGCCTCTTTCCCCCTAGACACTAGCCTGAATCTGGCTTCAGGTGTATCTCAGAGTTCTAGTTTAAAAAACTAAAAATCAGCAACGTGGAAATCTGCTCACTCCCTTCTCTAAAGAAGAGCACTTCTTAAAAACAGAACAACCCATCTAGGATGTTTGCAACACAAAGAGAAAGTGTGAAAAGAAATGGCATCGTTCTCTTTCTTTTCTAGGGCCCTGTGCCTTTAAGACACACTCTCCCCCCCCCTCCCGCCAACCTAATGTACCTCACAGGTTGCTGAGAATCTAAAGCGGGGGCGGGGGAAGAGGAGACGGGAAGGAAGCCATGTACGCAGCCCTGTGCCCCGTGGAGAAAAAGGAACATTCTACACATGATGCTACATAACACCACCACCACCCCAAAAGCAGAAATTTACGAGGCGGTGGGACCCCTCCCGCGCCCCAATTCTCCTCCTCCTCCACCACCTCGCGAGCGTCTCCCTCCCCGGCTGGAGAAGCGCCGCCGGCGGAACCGCCGCAGTTTGTTCGAGGCCCATGGGGGGAGGGGGGGGTTGAGAGGCCGGCGAGCCGCCCTTGCGAAAAGCCCACCTGAGCCATCCTGCAGCCCTCCCCGCCTCATTACAAAGCAGCTCCACGCAAATAACCCGAGAACCACGAAGGAGGCGAGGGAAGAGGAGGGGGCGGGAGGGAAGGTGCCAGGAAAGGAGGGAGGAGCGCCCCATTGGGCGGCTCCCAGGGAAAGGGGGCAGGGCCGAGGAAGCAGGCGCGGGGATTGGACGAGGCGCTTTTCTGCCAGGGCCCGCGCAGAGGCCGGAAAGGGAGGGGGAAGGGGGGGAGTGAGGCCTAGTCGAGTCTCCCGCCTCAGCAGCGCCCGCTCCGCTCACCTTCTTTATCCGCCATGATTCCGACTCTCTTCGGGAGCGCCGGCGACGTCGCGGCCTTCCTAGTTTACCTCAGGACTCAGCCCGCCCTTCACTAGGCGCCTCGTGCTCCCCGCGCTGGGCTGCTGAGCGCTCCTCTATTGTTTCCTGAGTCGTCGTAGTTCTCCTCCTTTCCCCCCCTTCACAATTCACTTCAGAACGGCAGTGGCGCGCGAGACGGGTTCGCGCCAACTCCGTCCAATCGCAGACCCAGCCGCCGCGATCTTCTCGGCGAATCACGACGGCGGGAATGGGGGAGGAGGGGCGGGGCCGAGTGGGCGTGCTCGCTGAGGGAAGGATGGCGCACGCGCTCTCTCCTCCCCTCCCTTCTCCCGTTTCGTCGTTGCGGAAGAAGGGCAGTGGCTTGCCGAAGCTTCCGTAGGGGCCGCCATTTTGTTTTTGGTTAGGCAGCCTGAGAGTTGCTAGGCCGCTCTTGCGAAACGGGGGTGGTTGTACGAGTCGATTGGAGGAGCAAACATTGCCTTTTGGGCTGAGATTAGGGAAATGTGATAGCTGAAAAAAATCTACTGAATGTTATTGGCTTTTGAGGTACATGTGGCTGCTTCCGCACTCCCACTTGTAAAATGGGAGTAACAATCTAAAAATAATAATAATAAATTTTTATTTGTATCCTGCCTTCCCCGGCCAAGGCTGGGCTCAGAGCAGCTAACATCATAAAATGCCCAACTTCACAAGTGCTTTGGCACATAGAAATAAAATAAATTTCGTCAGGTGCTTTGTGTATTTATGCCTGCCCTTTATATGCCAACAAAAAAGCAAAATGGTCTAATTGTATTTGTTACATTATATATAAGTAGGTATAAGTAAGTAAGTAAACACATATATGCACATCATCCAGGGAGTAAGGCCCATTGCATAGTGGGGCTTGTTATAATCACCTCAAAACAAATGAAGTACTTCCAATATGAGATTAACCAAAAGAGTGAGAGGAACATGATTTGCTTAAAGCATGTAGCATATTTCTTAATATATTTTTATTTATTAAAAAAAGAGTGATCATCTATTGTGTACTGCTTTGTTCCAGAAGTTAGTGTCAAACAAGGACTGGCGATACCCAGGTCCAAATTCCCTTTAAGTGATGGTGTGCCAGTCCCCATCACTCAGCCTTGCCTATTTTACAGTGGTGATAACCAGGTTGTGAAGGGAAGAATCCTGTACTCTATGGTTCTGGGAGGGTGGAATGAAAGCATACTGAATAAAATTAATATACACATGCCAACCTTAAAATTATGGCACCGTTACTACGCTAGCAATTAAAAAAAAAAGAACCAAAGGATTGTCAACTATCTTCTTCTTAGGCCACTCTTGTGCCTTTCGCAGCTGTATAAGGCCAGGCAGATATCCAGCAGGTGAAGCTTTCCCTGCCCTTGCACTGGCATATATGCCAGGAAAAGCTTCCCCTAATGAATTTCTGCTTGACAGCAGTCAGCTATTGAAGAACACACAGCAGCCCTGGTTTGAATGTTTCATTTAAAAACAGCAAGTATAACTCAGGAAAAGGGAGCATCTTGTTTAATTGTCTTTTTGCCAGGTCGATGTGTAGGTCTAAGAATTAAAAGCACAAAATTTCAAATTGCCGCTCTTCAGGGGAGGGGGAAGTACTAATAAAGCAGCATGGATACAGATATACAAATATGATACAGATAGATCTATAACGAAGGTAACTGTTCCTTTAAATACGGGCTTGGCTGCGGCTGACATGCTTTAGGCAGGAAGGAGGCCATCTTTCGCCTCTTCTGTCCTAAGAGGAGGAAGTGAATTGAATTTTGCATGGCAAAAGCAGCAAGCCATGGCAGATAACTACCGGGACTACAACTTGACAGAGGACCAGAAAATCGTTAAGACGAAGTACCCTCCTCTCAATAAGAAGTATGAATGTGAGTGTACTCCTGAGCGGTCTTAGTTTGTGCGTGGATTTATAGTTCTTTGGTGGAAATGCAGCGCTGGGCTCAGCTCCAGAGTTTCCACAAACCGAGTGCCTGTACATCTTGAACCGGGGGCGGGGAAGAGGGTGCCGGGTACAGGCTGCAGGGCGTTGCTGGGTGGGATTCTTCTCCGGAGTCTTATATTGCGCCCCGGAGAGAGAAGGGGGGCGGCGGCGGCGGATTGGAGCAACAGCGTTGGCTCCGGACACCCATAAACAGCGTAGCTCTGTTGGGTCTGTAGGAGAAAATAAACTAAAATCCTTAGCAAGGCAATGCTATTTATTTGGACCCAGACTGTCACTTTGGGGTTTGTCCAGCATGCTGAAGGTTTTGCCCTCCTGTAAAGCGTTGCTGTTTCCCAGGCTAGGAGAGCGTGTTGAAACTTGGCAGACAAGGCGAAGTTTTGCTCTCGAAAATAAAATCTGAGGCTGCTTGCTGTGGAGGGCTTAATATACTTCTGTGCAGTTCACTTTGTCTTAACTTTCTTTTTGGTGACACGAACCTGCTACACCCCCTGTCCTCACTCTAGAAGGGTCAGCTTCTTGCGATGTATTGTTATGCTGTACGTGTAAATGAATTTACTGTGCTTGGAATATTCTTGTTCTTACCAATTATTTTCCCTAACTTGGTCATTTAGATCTGTTTTTTTTTCTTTTTTCTTTTTAAATTGAATAAATTATTTTAAGTTGCCCCAGGTAGCTTCATATTTTTCCATATTTTTTAATCCCTATTTAGATCTGGATCATACTGCTGATGTGCAGTAAGTATTTATTTATAAGCTTACAATCTAACGGGGACAATGAGAAGGCAAAACAAAAAGCAAAATGACCCAAATAGTCTTTAAAGGGGGAAAATATTCCTCAGTTGCATAATGCATGTACTTTCCCACCCTGCTAATACCATATTTCACCAGTTATTCTCCCCATTATTGATGATAGCACATCTGACCTTTTCTGTATAAACAAGCACAAGTGTGCTGCTTAGATAAAATCTGCCTAGGTACATGGAACAGGGTTAGCTGTCCTCTGCTGAGTCAGATTTTTGGTCCAGTAAGCTCAGGTGCATCTGCAATCATTGACTGGCAGCAGCTCTCCAGGGTTTCAGAGAAAGACTTTTCCTGGCTTTCCCAAGAGGTGCCAGGAATTGAAATATGGACCTTTTCTGTGCAAAGCAGACGTTCTACCTCTTGAATCAACAGCTTTTCTTCAAAGGTATCTGGCATCCCAATAGATGGGGTTATATGAGAAAACCCAAAAGCCTCAGGGATTTCAATGGGGGAACAGTGTTGTCAGTATTTTCAATTTGTATATTGCCTTTCCATATAACAATATAACCAACATCTAGTTCATCAAAAGTGCCAAGAGCTGGGAAGTATGGCAGCATATATAATTAACTCATGAGTTGTGTGTGTGCGTTACCTCTTTACACAGTTCTTGTCTGCTACAGAGTGCTACAGGTTGGGTGGTGTGCCATCTATAACTCCTCTAAACGAGATGTATGCCTAGAGTTTTGTTGTTACGTTTTCTTGTCATGGCTTCTGTATTTCAGCACAAGGCTGTTTTGCTATCACTCTATGGTAATAAGAAAAAATACCCCAAAAAGTGCCAAGTGCAAGAAATGGCAAACCAGATTTCTTAGAGTCTGCAGCAGATTACCTCTCACAGGCCCCCCATTCCCACAATGCTCATATTTTAGCACAATTCTTGAAAGCTTCAACAGCAACAAATATGGGGAAGCGGGGATTGATGCTGCACACCTTCTATTGTGTGCTGGATGTTCCTGCTGCTCTATTTTCCACCTACAAAGGAAGTTCCTAGTTGTGCAGAGGATGAAGCTAGGAATTCATAAATTCCAAGTACAAAATTTTCAAGGGTGACTACTATATGCGGATCCTTAGAATGGACAATTCTTAAACTGCAAATAGTGAACTTGTTAGAAGTGGAGCCAACTGTTCTTTCCTATATTTAGTGCAAGTTTCTCCCTTGTACATTCTCATCTTTTGCTTATAACTACTGCCCTGTAATGTGTGTGTGTGTTTTTAGGTTGCATGCCTGGGGAGATACCTTGGAAGAAGCATTTGAACAATGCGCCATGGCCATGTTTGGGTACATGACGGATACAGAGACGGTTGAACCTCTGGACACAGTAGAGGTGGAAGCAGAGGGTAAGGTGATGCTTTGAGAACTACAGCAGTACAGGTTAATAAACACAGTGGCAAATGATTGTCTTTACTATTTTGCCATCATAACTGTCACTTGCTGTTTCCCAAACACATTTATAACAGAGTAACACCCTATAGTTTGAGGCCTGTGCTTATTCAAGATTCACTGAAATTGGACTGCTTAAACTTAGCATAGCAGGCCTGTAAGTATAAATGGTGATGCTTTTGCAAGCAGGAAACAGGCAAGCAGAAAGATCAGCTTAAAATCATAGAATTTGAATTATAGAGTCATAGAGTCGGAAGGGACCCTCAGGACCATTTAGTCCAACTCCCCTGCAGTGCAAGAATATGCACCTGTCCCTTATGGGGATCAAACCTGCAGCCTTGGCATTATCAGCACCACACTTTAACTAACTGAGCTATCCAGATGATGTTCAGTCTCAGAGGCAAGCAGAGCAACAACAAAAAACCATGACATTTATTTATTTATTATTTTTTTATTAAATTTGTGTACCACCCTTCATCCGAAGATCACAGGGCAGTTCACTGCATAAAAATACAAAATTAGAACACAAAATGCATAATAAAACCAAAAGCAAACCAAAAGCACACACGCCCCTTCCACAAACACATTAAAAAAGACACAGAATGTTAATTGGCCCAAGCTGAAGGCCTGGTTAGAGAAAAACATTTTTGCCTGACGCCCAAAGATACGGTCCATGGTTCGTGATGTGTCCTATCGGTCCCCACGCAAGGGTTGGCTCTCTGATCTCTTGCTGAGCCATGATCTGTGGTGCAAGGAGAGTTGAGTGGGAGTTTGAGCCTACACTGACATCTGTCTGTCATTAGGAAGGCTTGCCACACATACTGGGTTGGAGGGAGTCCTGCACCTTAAAGCTCCCAATATGCCCCCCCCCCCCCCGCTTCTCTCCAACAGGACATGACATGCTGTCTCTTCTCTTCCACTTTCTGGATGAGTGGCTTTATAAATTCAGCGCCAATGAGTTTTTCATTCCCAGGGTGAGTGTTTGCTCTCTTCCTCCTTACAGTCTTGAGATATTTCTCAATTATTGGATTGTGTTCTGCACAGTGTCACAGTTTGGTCACATGTTGTTGCATTGCCAAGGTATTGAATCCATTCTGCCTGAATACATTAATTTCTGAGGTAGCATCAAGAAACTAAGGAGAAAATCTAAAAAGGAACATTACTGTACTGTCCTTGTTAGCACCAACTGTAATCATAAAGCAGGGAGCCAGCATTCATCTTTCACCGAAGTCTTCTCCAGGCTTGATAGTCAACAACAGAAAAGAAGGGACAATGATGTTCCTCAAAGTAGCGGGTGGTGAACTCTGCAATGTGCTTACAGTTTATGGATCGAAGTTCTGGAAATTCTTTGAAAAACTAGTTAGATTATAGGAGAAGTTGAAGATGCTAGAATGGGGAGAAAGAAATTGTTATACAGACTGAAAGAGAAGCGCCTCTGACTTCTGAAATGTATTGCTTTTCATATGCCATGAGGTTGTGTGGATGGTTGGGATTTATTTTTCTGCAAGGAACTGAAATACCTGGTACCTTTTCCAGTTATTACTAGAGCTATGTGAAAGATTAAAATTGTTTGAAATCAACTAATTATATGTTTGTTCCCCTCCCCCATTTTGTAGGAAGTTAAAGTTCTCCACATTGACCGAATAAGATTCAGAATAAGATCTATTGGGTGAGTTAAGTGGAATCATGGCATTTAAAAATGTTGATGGAAATGCCAGGGAGTCAAGACATGTTGGCGCTGTGTGAAAGTTTCCATAGAGTGTGTACCAGGTGTCCTTTTGTATGTGCCAGGAGCCTTTTTAGTTCCCCACTGACTCTCACCATGGGCTTCTCCAGGATCCTTCCTGGATGGGGACAGCGAAGAGTTTACCAAAGCGGAAACATGTGTTCTCTTTAAAGAAAGCAATGTTGCTTTGCTGTAAGGGCTCAAACTAATCCCTGGTTCTGAAGAAGAAATGGAGGCCTTTGAAGATGCCAGGAGCTGTCTTGGCCTTCTTAATTCCTGATTCACACTTCAGCATGTGGGACAGTGTTCCTCCAGTAGATCCCTGCACTGTCTCCTGGATATGGACCATTTGGGAACTGGAGTAGAGAGCCTTGTATGCCATAGCTCTCTAGGTTCTTGGGTGGGAAATCATTCTGGCTGCTAGGGGTGCCAGAATGGCCTCCTCTTTTCCTCAACATTCATCATTGTTCCACGTGTCTTTCGTAAAATGACCAGAGGGGTTTCCTGCACTGTGACATAACTCAGTAACCTTGTAATAATCGTTACCCTTTCTCCCTCTTTAAGGTGGGGAGAAGAGTTCTCTTTGCCCAAGCATCCCCAGGTATGTTATGAATGTTGTCGTTTTCCTTCCTGAGTACTAGAGGCCCAGAAATAAATCAGGCTTAACTAACAAATCACCCCTTCCATTCATGCATTCTTAGACCTACCAGAGATTCTGCCTATCATTGTGCAGCTGAGCTCCTAGACGCCTATTCATAGACTCAAATTGTCTTTTTTCTTCCCTTGCAGGGCACAGAGGTCAAAGCTATAACCTATTCAGCAATGCAGATTCATGAGGATGAAACACCCGAGGTCTTTGTCATTATTGATATCTAAACAAAGTGCCACAAAAAACTGCATCACCCTGGTTTATCTGCCAGAAGTGCTGTACATCCTAATCAAAGTGTTTGTCCTCCTGGAAATGACTCGGCAGAGGGCTAAATGAACCAAAGTGGTGAGGAGCATCAGGTTGGATGTAGCAGCTTGAATAGAAGACTCCCGAGTAATGTCCAGCTCTGGTGTGTTACTGAGGCTGATGCATCAAGCAGGAAGCATTGAAAAGATGGTGTGCATGTGTTGATTACTAGCCCAAGCATGATCTGGTACTGCAGCCTATAATGTGGTTTTTAAATGCTGGGTTCTAATTCCTTATCTACTCTGGTGGGAGACTAATATTCTTTAGTGACAGGAAATGCAGGGATTTAAGACTATTCACTCTCTTCTGTCTTAATAATACTACCTCTTCTATTGCTTCTTTTGTCATTTATAGCCCATTGTAAAATACCCACCATAAAATGCTGCTTTCCTCCAGTGAGAAGTTGCCAGGAAATTAGCCTAAATCCTCTCCCCTTACAAAGCCATTTGAAACAGTAGTCTGATGCTGTCACAATGTTCCCAGTCACCTTCAACCACGGTTAGGAGATGACAGAAGCCTACCTCTCAGGCTTCCTCTTCTCCTGTTCATGTGTATGTTCCCACAACAACACTATGGTTTGCCCTAGCAGATAGGTTGTTCCAGAACAGGGTTACAAAAGAAATCCTGGTTAGCGTTCCTGATTAATGCTGCTTCAGACATTACACTAAACCAGGAACCCCCAAACTTGGCCCTCCAGATGTTTTGGGACTACAAGTCCCATCATCCCTGACCACTGGCCCTGTTAGCTAGGGATGATGGGAGTTGTAGTCCCAAAAACCTCTGGAGGGCCGAGTTTGGGGGTGCCTGCACTACACCATGGTTAGAGCTGTAGTGGCTGGTGAGGCACGTTTGCTTGGCTGGCTTCCTAACAGCAGGTTGCTGGTGCTTATCAAAGGGTGAGGTGTGGGGAGATTGGTCTGGTGTGGCACATGGCAGTGGATCCAAGCTCCCTATGCCTCAGTCCTCCCCTCTCCACAGCAACCTGCTGTGTTGGCAGGCCAGGAGAACCAAGATACCCCACCTGCACTGCCTCACCAACTGCTGCTGGTTAAACCAAACCATGGGATGGAGAAGGGCATTCATGCATGCTGGGGGAAAGGGAGCCTCGCAGTCGATGCCACACTCCCAATGCCTTAACCACAGTTAAAGATCAGAGCTATTATGTCTCCACTGAAAGGAAAGAGGACAGGAAAGGAACAGAGCGCACACACAATTGCCCCCCCCCCCCGAGGAGCAGCATTTGTTTTTGACAATCTATATGAACACACACACACATAACTTGAATTGCAGACTTAACACACACACACCTTGGGATTGAAGCAATGGGTCTCAGTCTCTTATAAGCAGCATTTGTTTCATGGGGCTTGCAGAGGAGCATAGCTTGGTGGCAGGTGTCTTACACTGGGCCACCCCTTTGCACCATGATAAAAATCCAGCATTTTTTGTCAGGAGAGGGTACAAAATATTTCTAGAAGGCAGCCTTCGTCAACGCCCATCAGTCTCAGCTAGCATGGCCTTGCAGGCTGAGGCTGATAGGCCTTGTAGTTCAAAACAGCTGGTGGGCATTAGGCTGATGATGGCTGCATATAAGAAGAGAAAGCATCATAAGAGGTGTAGACAGTGGTACTCTGTGTTAATTTGGGTGTGATTTCAGTTTTGATGTGTTCCACTTAGCTCTACAATTGTGTGAGGTTATTGGTGTATTGATTGGAGTAGGCACCCATCTATTTACGTGAATGACAGAAAAAGGAGAATCTTGGTTTTAATTTAAAAGAACTATTTTTTTAAAACATGTAAAAATAAAATCCATTTTACAAAACGTAAGTTGACACTTGTGTGCATACAATAGTTTTATTGGTTGGCAATATTATTGCATTAGAAGTAATGAATAGAAACTTCCAACAAGAGACCTGCAAGTATAGGGTGGAATATAAATTTAATTATTAATATTAATATTAATAATAATAAATAATGGTTACATGGCTAGCTGGGCTCCTGAAAAGGAGCACTCTGTGCTGCAACATAATCTGCAGGTCCCACATACCCCCCCCCCCCACAAAATCACACACACACCTTTCTGATTGGGTTCAACTGACATCCATGTTTTATTGCAAGGGCTTCGTGTATAACAAATAGCCACTGATTTGGGGCATGTCCTTTGCCATTTCAGCTGCACGCCCCCAGGGTGAGCTTGTCAAAGAGGTGCTCTCCCAAACCATCCTGGGGCACTCCCAGGCGCCTCAAGTTAGATAGATGGTCTGCCAACTGCTTGATGGCCTTCACTTGTTCCTCCAAAAACTGAGACTTTAGAAAGTGACACAGCTGCACAGAGAAGGCAAGCAAGGGAGGGAGAAGAATTGCTCAGGGCTTGCGCTTCCTTTTCCTTTTGAAACAGTCACTGGTGGTGAGCCCCAACCCAGATCATCCTCATCACATCTGGGATCTGCTAGCTCAGAAAAAAAGGAGATTTTGAATGCTCAAAGGCTTTGATACTAGATAAGACGAGTGCTGTGAGCAGAGGGCTCATAGCTCAGGGGTGAAGCACCTGCTTTAAAAGGCTCAAGGGCCCAGGGCCCAAGTTCACTCATGAAAGTGATCTTGTGTATTATCATAGTGTGGCTGGGAAAGGCTTCTGCCTGAGCTGTCATTGGCTCAAGTCAATATTTGAGAATATGAAATGGTCTTTCCAAGGGGGCTGCCTGTCTCTGAATGTTGGGCCAGCTCCTGGTCTACATGTTTTGTTTAGAGATTCTAGTGTAGCCTTCCCCCACCCGGTGCCCTCCAGTTGGTTTCAGCTGCAACTCCCATCAGCCCAGATTTGCATGGCAATGCTGGCTGGAGGCTGGTGGAAGTTGTACTCCAAAAATCCAGAGGGCACCAGGTGACTAGAATGAGCTTTTCAGTGCCTTTTCAGGGTCCTCCATTCTCCCCAAATGTCTACCCATTTTTTAATTTTAATTTTGCTCACTAACCACGGGTGACATACATGAGGATCCTCCTTCT
The DNA here is from genome assembly GCF_965112155.1 of Podarcis liolepis. Taxonomy (NCBI): domain Eukaryota; kingdom Metazoa; phylum Chordata; class Lepidosauria; order Squamata; family Lacertidae; genus Podarcis; species Podarcis liolepis. Next base: position 59,573,491 of record NC_139561.1, on the reverse strand, counting down.
CCAGAGCCAGCTTGTGTAAGTCCAGGAGACCTTGGTTCACCTTTCCTTCCAGCCGCAGGGCACTCTGGAAGGCTTCAAGGCTGGACTGCCACTCATCCTGCTCCGGCTTCTGTTAAGGAGAGGCCGAAGAAGAATTGGGTTAGCAAGACAGGCCTTGCCCTAATTTCCTATCAGAGTTCTTTGGGAGTATCAACAAGCATATAGATAGACATCATCCATCTTTGGTGGTGCCGTGACAAGGTGTTCTGCTTTTGGTCAGCAGTCTTTGAAGAAATCAGATTAATCTGTAATATAAATCCAACGCTTTTGTTAGCCTTGCTAGGAATAATAAATAAATTAATCAAATCAACATTTATCTCATTGGGCGATGTTGGCACTGTTGCTGGTAGCCACTCATTTAGAAATAGCTAAATTTTGGTGCTCTGCAACAGGCCTGACAATAGACTCATGGTATGTGCTCAGGTGTAGTCTGTAACCAGGACAAAGGCAAGATAAGTTCCTCATCCTTCTACAACATATAGAATCCATCCATCTCCCATTTGAGATGTGACCATCAGTCAAGACAACCTGCCCAGCCCCACAGAAACATCTGGAAAGGCCTAGTGGATTAGAGTCTTTAAAATACATTATGAATGGGTTCTAAGTAGTGGTTCCAGCTTCAAGCTGCTGTTACACCTTTCTCCAAGGAACAAGAGATTTGCTGATATTGTTTAAGTTTATTGTATTTTAAAGTATGTTTATTCCATGTGAAAAGACTATTTTTTTTTAATTTTAAAAAGCAAAATAAAATAAAAGATACAAACATAGATAGACATCCTGACACTGGTAAACCAAACAGAGGCAGATGTCCTGATTGTGGCACCACAGGGAATGGACTAGTTTGCCTCAATTGCTGACTACTTTAATCAAGAAAGCAGACACCACACACCTGAATGTCATGAAGAATGATGCACCCCCCTCGCTTGTTCTGGTATTTCAAAAACATCTCTGCGTATCCCCTCTTCTTGAGTGATTCCTCTTTCAAGAATGTAGCTACATGCTTGAGGGCAACATCATCACGGCTGAAGTAGTAGGACTGAGGTCAGGGAGGGGGAGAAAAACAGAAAAGTCCAGTCAACAATTAAGCGGACTATGCAGCAATTTAGCTGTTGTTTCAACCATCTGTGGATCAGGTTTAGGCAAAGGTGCCTGGCGACTTTCTTAGTTCTTTGCTGCTAAAACATGGAAGGGAGCATGGAATTTGACCATTCTCTGAGAACAATCCATTGGCAAGTGTTAGAATTTTCTGACAATTCCAGCCGGTCTCTTAAAATCTTAAGAATTATAAATCAATGTCAATATTGGCAAAACTGTTCAGTCTTTATTATGATGCACCTGTTGTTAACAAGGCTGTTATGCTAAAGCAGCCCAGGAAAATGCATCAGCCTTTACACTTTGACCTGACCCGTGACAGGAAATAGGGGACACTAATTGCCATACTACACGCTAGCAAGGTTATACACGCTAGCAAGGCTATGCTTATAATTCTACAAGGCAGGCTTAAGCAGTATGTGGACTGAGAACTCCCAGAAGGGCAAGCTGGATTTCCAAGGGGCAGAGGAACCAGAGACCAAATTGCAAACATGCGCTGGATTATGGAGAAAGCTAGAGAGTTCCAGAAAAACATCTACTTCTGCTTCATTGACTATGCAAAAGCCTTTGACTGTGTCAACCACAGCAAACTATGGCAAGTTCTTAAAGAAATGGGAGTGCCTGAGGCAGTGGAAGACAGGAGTGGCTGGCGTGCTCTGGTCCATGGGGTCACGAAAAGTCGGACACAACAACAACAACAACAATTGCCATACTGGGGACCAACAGTAGCTTTGCTTAAAATGTTGGGAGTTTCAAATATGATTAATGGGAGAAACGGTGTTTGGATTTCAGGGTGGGCCAACACCAATGTTGAAGAGATTCCCCAGCTCTTGCTGGACCCCCCCCCCTCAACATGCCCCCTGCCACCATGTGCTTACAGGCAATGCCAGTGAGAGGGTAGCTGCATGATGACTACAGTGGCCCTGATTTCAGATATCTTTGTTGCTCCAGGTAATCACTGCCTGTCTGCAGGCTCTCTTCTGTGCCTTCCTGTGTGACCAGGTCCAACCAGCTGTCATGCCAGTGGAGTCTGGTCCATGGGGCGAATGCAGCACTGCCACGCCAACTTTGGTCTGCTCTCAGACTACCCACACCTTCCTGGCTTCTGATGTGGAACCAGTCCAGGGTGTGGCACTGCTTGCCAGCTTCCTCCTCCACTTTAGTCTCATTCTTGCCCTTGTAGAATTCAACAGGGAGGAGAAGGGTAGGGACAAAACTAGTGTTTGTTGGCTTTGCTTAACATTCGCTCTAGCGCCATCTGCTGCTGACCTCTCTGCTTTCCACCCCACCAAGCACCAGCCACTGTTGAGTGGTGCTTTTGGCACCAGCCCCATTAAATGTTCACTTAAAACAGACTTGGGTGACACAACTCTCAGCCCCCTGCAAAGGCACACACGAGGCCATTTGACATGCATAAGGCAAAGGGGCTTCTCTCTGGTGATGCTCCCTCAAAGTGCAAGAGAGATGAAAAAACAATCAGGTACCATGGAAAGATAGACGTAACTGGCATGGAGCTCCAGGTTCACCATATGGTTAACAGCAGCCTCACAGTCCACGTGGTAGTTCTGCTGCACCTGGGAATTCATATCTATTGCTCAACACTAAACTGGCAATTAGAATACTTCCCTCTTAAAGGGCTGATCCAGCTCTGCACCCTGAAAGTTTCCACAGTAACTGACCAGCCACCATAGCTGGCCTTTCAGCTCAAAGCAAGAAGGTCAGGGCACAGGAAGAAACCATTCAGCAGGGAAGACGGAGGTCCTCTGTCGCTCGGATCTTTAATGACCTTTCTGCAGGCAAGAGCATGACTCTGCAGTGTGGCACAAGGGTTGCCATGACACCTGGGAAGGTAGGCTGGTGCCAGGGAAACAGCAAAGCAATACACCAGGGTGCTGATCCTGCAAGCACTTGGTGTGAGTTTTCACCAGCATTCATCAAACAACCACACATGGAAGGCCTTCCTGGTCCTCCTCCTCAGGTGACCTTGCCCTGGCCTTCCCTGGCCGCCAGCCACACAGCAGGGAAAACCCTTCTGGAGAACCATCTTGCCCTTCAAGGGGAGGAGAGGAGAAGCAGAAGCAGCCTGGTAAGTCCCTGCCACCCAGTCCCTGGTATCCCCTCCCAGAAAGCTGAAAAGCCCCCTGCCCCCCCTGAGAAGGTAGTCCATGAGTCAGGACAGCCATATTGTTGGCATTCTTCTTTCCTGGGAAACAATGGAGGAGAGTGTGCCTTTGGAGGTAAAGTCAAACCCTTGGAGAGTTGCAGTGCCTGCTGTGGCTGTAGAAATCAATACTGAAGAGATGTATTATTGCAGGTGGGGCAGTTTTTTGCCATTTTTTTGCCAGTAATGTGACTTACAGATGAGAGTTTTTGTATCAGCACCCCACATTATAGACAACACATTGTATAGTCTGGCTTTTGAAGTGTTTGTGTTAAATTGATGCAGACATTGTTTGTATGGACTATATTGCAGACTTGAGCTAAGTGATGGCGATGGTTGTTTTTTCTGTTTTAAAAAAAATTTAAAAATGTTTTTATTTTATTTTTTTAAAAAGTGGCCCATGGCCCCCTTTGTGATATCTGAATGACCTATTTTGCAGTGTTAAGCCTCTGACATTGGAGGTACACAGTCTAGTGGAGGCTGGCCCAAGGGGGCTGACGGGACACTGCCCCACATCTCTGCCTTCTTATTTACAACTAGTCCAGAGGGGGGCACTGCCAGCCAGTCCCCCCCTCCTTAGTCTGAGTGCTGCCTTTGCAAAACTCAGCAGGGAGGAGGAGAAAGACAAAACTAGTATGAATTGGCTCTGCTTGTCATTGGCTCTGGCGCCACCTACTGTTGGGCTCCCTGCCTTCTGCCCTATGGGCAGCAGCCATCCTGGCTAGTAGATGTTGAATTACCGGGTGTTTGAGGGAGGGAGGGAGGCCAGGTGGCCGGGCAATGGTCCCGGTCCATCACCAACACTAGGTGCTGCCAGCCACACAGCTGAGTCCTCTAGAATCAGCCACGACGGGGCAAGTGGCAGGTGGGGGTGGCGGGAAAGACCCTCTTCGCTCTTCCCCTCGGGGCCTCCTCCGAGGGCGCCGGTGCTGTCGACCCAAAAACCCACTGACAGTCCCTTTTGCAGGAAAGAGAAACAGTGCGTGAGATCGATTCCTTCCTGGGGTGGACACAGGCTGGGAGGTTGAGCCGCGGGGACTCTATGCGTGGCAGAAGCTCAGCTGGTTTTGGACTGGTCAGTGGCTGGAAGACACCCAGGGGCCAGGAAAGCCCCCCCACGGAAGGAGCGTGGGAGAGAAATGTCAGAAACCAGGACACTGCAGCCACCAGCCTTACAGGGGCCGATCGCTTGCAGCAGGGAGCCTTGTTCTTTCTTCGTGTGTCGTGGTGGGGGGTGTCTCCCAACGCGGGTGTGGGCGTCGGAGAAAGAGGTGCAGGGGCGGCGTTTAAAGGGGCAACGCGCCCCTTTAAGACATAGTCTCCTCTCCCGGCTGCGCTTCAGCGTCGCCTACTGACCCCCGCGATCCCCCACCCCCCGCTGATGCTACGGAGAAAACGACACCAAGGACCAGGCTGCCTTCCCTGCCCTAGCACCGTTGCGGGGTAGGTTGGATTTAAAGCTGTGGAGAGAAAGAGGAGCTGGAGGAGAAACACCCTCCACCCCCAAATGCTCAGTCTTGGATTGAGCTACTTGCGTTTACAACTGCGGCTTGTTAGGTTTCAACTTGTTTCGTTGTTTGGTTTTGTTTTTAGGGTGCATTCGGTCATAGTTTGAGATTGCATCATTCATCTCTTATTAGGCACCTTTTTCGTTCCGCCTTTCGTGTGCTGTTGCAGAAAGGCGAGGGATATAAATTCATTAATGGAGCGTAAACAGTCCACGCCTAATTCAGCTCCTCTCCTCCCTTCCACACTTGCAACTTCAGCTGTTCGGGGCTGCCTGCAAGTGCGCCAAGGAAGCCTGCCTGGAATAGGTGCTGCAAGCCTCCCTGACCATCAAATGGGAACGCTATAGGACAGGTGTTTTGGGACTACAACTCCCATCATCCCTGACTACTGGTCCTGTTAGCTGATGGGAGTTGTAGTCCCAAAACATCTAGAGGGCCGTTTGCCTATGCCTGCTATAGGAGCTTTCCTGTGATACAGCACAGGTATCAGAGCCCCCAGCAGCCGCATTTGAAGAGGAAAATAAATGTGTTCAGAAAATTTCACCTGCTTCCCACCTCCTGCTTATAGCTTGATTCTGGAATACCATGTTGCTTACTCAATATGCTTTCTTTAGGGTGCTTCTAGGCAATGCTGTAAATGGGTTATTCAGATATCATAAATGTGGCACTAGCAACAGTGGTGCTTTTTAAAAAATAACTTACCTGATTTTTCCTAGAAAGGGTAAATCACAACTAAATGGCAAAAAATATAGCTGGCATTTTGATGCCAGCATGTGGATGCTGCAAAAAAATAAAAAGAAATGCATGTGGAACACCCATAGTACAGCAAGCACCCATCTGGAAGCATCCTTTGACTCAAGACTCCCTTCTGTAAATTAACCAATTATAGCGATTTATTTAAAAGGGTCACACTGTGAGATGAATTGATAGAACATTGGTACCCGTTTCAAATTTAGTGATAGCGCAGGTTTAAAATATCCAGTTTGAAAAATGGGTGGGCAAAGATGGGTACGCACAAAGAACTTCAAAGAAACATTTGAATTGCCACGACATGTTTTGGTTCTGCATTTGAAAATAGTGACTGCTGCTTGCAAGACATTAAAAAATTGGCTTTTCGAAGATGTTGAAATCAAGAGAGTTGGTTCTGAAAGGCTGAATTACCCTAATGTTTCTCAGTAAATAATCATTTCGAGGAAGTTGTGCATTTTGGAGAAGGATTATGCATTGTTCTCCACTTAAATTTCCTTTGGAAGAATGGGGGATGGGAGCGATGTGCCAGGTTAGAACAAGGCAACAAACAACTCAAATAGCTGGGTGATCTAGCAACATTGCAGTTCTATGCATTCTATGTACATTCACCTAGGAAAAGGCTCCATTTAACTTGCTTGCTTCTGAGTAGACATGCATAGGATTGCAGTGTGTGTGACTGTGTATATTTAAATATAAATTAATTATCATTGCACCTTGTTATGCTTGCAGTTTTTAAAAAACAAAACCCTCACGCTGTCAAAAGCTTTAATAGAGTAACTTACAATGAAGCTGTTAACTTTATTTTGAAGTGCTCCCCAACATTGAAAAAGGTTTTAGAAGAGATCCATTTTATTCTATCAAAAGTTATCACTGTCGCACTTCAGCAGGTAATTGTTCATACATGGTACCATCTCAGGATGTATGCTTGCTTATGGAACAAAATATTGATACCCTTGAGTAACTAAATTCAATATAGACACAATGGCATGTCCATAAATGCATGCAAGTTTAGCCCAAGTCATAGAAAGCCTATATAATAGATTGTATGTTAACCACAGGCTGGTTGGGAGTCAATGGTCAAAACAAAGGAATGACAACGTAAAGGGGGAACTTTTATTTAACATCCAGTCCATTCATAACTACCTAATGTTTGGTTTTATATCTTTTTCCTCAGCTTCATCATCGCTATCGTCCACTTGCTGGATGACCAAATCGGTAGACCCATCCTCTACAATTTCCACATCGGATCTGTTGTCTTCACCGTAATTCCAGTTAGAATCCTTGTCCTCGTCTAGCGGGAACTCAGGTGGTGGCTCAGTGTCCAAATCAATGCGGATGCTGTCTATGCCAGCTTCAGAGAGGCACTCATTGCAAAGTCTGTAGCGCCTCGTCCCTTCTTGGACCACTTGCCCCGTCATCTCAGTCACATGACGCTTGCATTTTCTGCAGATGGGCTTGCAAGCTTGATGGATCTGTGAAAATTGAAAGGGAGAATGCTGATCACTGCTCAAAAGGGAAATAGAAAAATGATTTGTTCCCCTTCCATACAGCAACGCTCTCAGTATCGAGAGGCTGCTACTAAAATTTAACCCAGGCAGCCTATTGTGGTGAAAAGGAAGAATTCCAGGATACGAAAAATCCTTTCAGTTCAAGATATGGCTGTTCAAAATTAATTAATGGTCCCCAAGGCACAGAAACTGTGAGCTAAGGTAACTTCCTGCCTTAACATCCACAGTGTGTAGTGGTAAAATCATTGTATCACTTCACATACTGTGCTCTCTTACAAATTACTCCCTTGTGTACCCATATTTATTTATTTATTAAATTTGTGTATCGCCCTATACCCGTAAGTGAAGCTGTTCCCATAATTGTATTCCCATACTAGAAAATGTTTAACTTGCCTACCCCACAATTGTTAAAGGCAGAAGAACACTGAATTCTCCCAATGCCCACCCTACACCAAAGCCTAGGCTGCAATACTGTACCCGCTAACCAGTGGGTTTGCTCAGTTAAACACAAAGAGGCTTTCAGGAGACATGAACAGTGCTGTACTGCAAGTTACATTTTATTCTTAGTGAGTTCTTAAGTCTTCAGCTCTGCTGCCTATGCCTCGTTGCAAAGGCTTCACATCTTACATGTCATTTGGGGGCAGAGTTTAACATCCACGCACAGTTATTGTATAGTAGTATTTATAGAAAATAACATCTAGGGAGTATCTGATCTCAGACAAGCCCACCACAGGAAATTGCTGGCTGCTAGGGAAAAAAGGAAAGAGCACTGGAATATAGGGGGGGAAACAAGGAAAGTACACTAAAGGTAAACAGCAGCTCTTTATAATCCTATAGCCTGGTGTCCCAACAACTAACTCATCAATTCCAGCTCTGACTTTACTCATTGAAAGTCAGGAGCAGCCAGACTGGAACATCTCACAGGTATCACTTATAAGGATACCTGCACATTTTGCTTCAAAACATTTTTTCTAAAAGGGCTAGACACATACTTTTTTAATGAATGCTCTGGGGCTCCTGCTGACTATAGGGTCCAGTGCATTAGTACCCCCTGTGCCACCTATCAGCAGCCCTACATAATTATGTCTATTCACTCAAGTTTATTTATTTATTATAATTTCAGTAATCCACAATAAGCATCTATTGCAACAGGAAGAAGAAAGGGGGGAGGTACTAAGTGATTAACTGAGCAATAAATTCCGTAGAATATGTACTTGTGTATTTTGTATTTCTTTAAATCACTGAAAGTGAAAATTCCGGATGGTGGTGGAGAAATGGTTGCTTAGATTAAGGTAGGCAGAAAAGAAACGGTACAATGTTTTATATTGTGCAATTTTACTTATCATATCACATTCATGTTACAAGGCATTTTACTCACACATTTTTATCATCATGTTAGGATTTTCTGCCTTTAGCTCTCAAGACAGGGCACTCTAGAAATTCAGTAGAAACAATATAGGGCATGATCCAGCTGAAGTTGACCACATAAGAGCCTTGCTGCTGAATTAGGCTAGTGGCCCATCTAGTCCAGCATCCTGTTCTCAGTGGCCAACCAAATGCCTATGGGAAACCCATGAGAAGGACCAGAGCCCTAGAGCCCTCTGGCCTCCTATGGCTTCCAGGAATATTGCTGCCTCTGACTGTGGAGGCAGAGCATAAGCATCATGGCTAGTAGCTATCGAGAGCCCACCCCATGCATTTGTCTAATCCTCTTTTAAAGCCATCCAAGTTGGTGGTCATCACTGCCTCCTGTGACAGTGAGTTCCAGAGTTTAACTATCACTTTGCCATTCTATTGGCTTCAGTGGGAGACACCCAGCATATGGTGAACTCTACCACTGAAATTAAAGAGGATTCAAAGAGATTTACTGTGGCTGAATCACACCAATATTAACATTTGTTTGTTTAGGTCCTGGCCCCGTTGGGATTAAGATTTGAGGTATACTGAGAAATAGGTCCTCCTAGGAAATTAGATATGTAGACAAGCCCGGCGTCAGAATAAAGCAAGTTTCCTAAAAACAGACAGATGCAAGTCAATGCATCTCTATATTAGTTACTGGGGTGTATCATCTCAAAATACAACATGTGCCAACGTACTGTTCGGAAATGGCTGCTCAGGTGATCCAGCCTGCTGAATCTCTTTCCACATGCTTCACACGGATACGGCCGTTCTCCCGTATGGCAGCGAAGGTGGCGCTTCAGGTCTGCTTTCCGCTTTACCACATGAGTGCAGAAGGGGCATTTGAACCTCATCCTAGGCAGATCATCTGTGAGTACCAAGCAAAGCTTTTAAAATGCTGCAAAAATTGTAACACGCCTAGCACAGTGACACTTTTAGTCAAAATAAAGTACCTGACTTCAAGACTGCAAACACTGTATTATTATTATTATTATTATTATTATTATTATTAAGTTCTGCAATGGGTATAAATTATGCAATTTTACTTAATCTGCCTGTGTTTATTCTACCCAATCTTGCTGCTGGTAGTTATTAGAAGCTGTAGTGAACTCTGTCGGGTCCCGCCCCAACACCATGCAACCACAAGAGACCATGTCCAGCAACACTCTGGATTCTGAGACCCACACACTTTCACCTTTTTAGGATTTTCAGGATGCTGAATTTAGTACAAGAAGCTGCCTTATGTAGAATCAGACCAGTCAATCTAGCTCAGTATTGTCTACAGGCCAGCAGCTCTCCAGGGTTTCAGGTGGAAATCTTTCCCAGCTCTAAAGGGAGAAACCAAGGATCAAACCTGGGGCCTCATGCATGCAGGGCATGTGCTTTACACCCACTGAGCTACAGCCCTTCTCTTTTGCACCCAATACGGCATTCTGCTCTTGCACATTGCAGTCACCGGAACACACAGAGCCCTCTTGAAGGGGCTTTATGAATCTCCTTGCCAGGGGCAGTTCCCCTGCTCCATCATGGCTGGCCTTACCATACAGCAAAGGCTATACAATTTAGGGGAAGAGATGGAACTGATATCTGAATGGTCAAGCAAAACTTTTAAAGCACTAGTCCAAGTGGTGGTGTTGGTGGGAGGCATTTGGTCATCTAATTCATACAGCAATACTTCCTTGGGGCTACACCAAGCCCTCTTCTGCAGAGTGGGAAAAGCCTCTCTGCAAAAGTGGTGTAAGAGATGTATTTTTTTCCGCCTCCCATAACAGCCCCACTGGAACCTAAGCAAGACTCAGTCTTCCTGGCCACCAGTGCAGAAAGCACAAAGCAAAAGAGCCGAGTTGCAGATATGCTTTATTGAAAGAACACACACAATCCTAGGAAGCACTGCTAAGAAATTATGATCTTACTGAGGAGGGTGGCACCACAACTGGCCCTGCCAGGCAGTGGGGAAAAGAAGCATCTTGCTACAGGTGGCAATATGATGGGGGAAGAGATGGAGGGAAGAACTGGTGCCTCAGTGACGCAGCAAGACTTTTTAAAAAGTGCAGGCCCTTGGCTGCAGGGAGAGGGGGGAGGAAATCTGCTTCAGGTACCACAAGCCCAAACACAAAAATGACGGATTTCAATGGGTGCAAGAAGCAGTTTTATTTTTCATTTCATCAAAACCGTATCCCACAAAACTTGACCTCTACCTTGAGTAAGCTGAACAGAAAAAGGAGACTGCTCAACAGACAATGAGGTCATTGTTGCAATTATGACAGCTGGATCCATTTGAATTATTCTCCTTGCATGCAAAATTTAGTTCACCTCCGATAAATGACACTCATTTTTAAAAGGTAAAGTTTTAAACTTTTATGCAGCCAAGGGCCAAGAAGGCAATTGACTGTATGCTAAATGAATATCCTTACCATCCGCCCAGTTCCCCATCACACCCAGTACCGAGGGCATGCTAGGGTATGGCTCGTCCCCTTTGGAAGATTTTGACTTGCCAGCAGGGTGTGGAGAATCATGCTCTTGCTGTGACACAGCCGAGCCTCTGGGGACGGTGTCGGATCCCTGGCCGTACTGGTAGCTGGAATGGCCAGAGTCACCTTCTGAATCAATTTGGACGTCCTCTTCAGATGGAGAAGTGTGGCTTATAGGCTCTGAAACTCGCTCTTCAAGTTTACTTGTCTTATAGTGAGGAACATCAGAGGGTTGTGGCAGCCCTATATGTCTACTGGTTTTCTTCATGGGTTCTTGCCTTTGGTCATGCTTGGACAGCTGCTGGGCATTTCTCTGAGTGGCTGGGTAATAATTGAAATTGGTCCAAGAATTTCCACCCACTATACATGTCCCTTGATCTGGGCTTAAGTGCGAATGAGGGGGACTGCTCTCCGTTCTCCACCCAGTCCCATACAGGCATAAACGCTCCACGCCATTCGAGTTCACTTCCTTGTCCGAGAGACTAAAATAGCGATCTTTTTCCTTCTCGCTGATGTCCAAGGAGGATTTAATGAATGTCTTGCAAACACTAATAACGTCAGTCATTTGCAGATAGCTGGCAGCTGACATGACCTCAATCACATTCTGGCCAGTGAGGGAGAGTTTGCCTGAATACACAAAATCCAGGATCACGGAAAATGTTTCGGGAGAAAATGCCTGGAAAGTTGCGGTTGTTGGTTGACTGGTTTCCTTTGAGCACTGTGAAAGGAGCATTTTGAAGTAGCCACTACTGGCAAACAGCACATTCCGGTGGGCTTTGAAGACCTTCCCCTCAACCAAAATGCTGCAGTCACAAAATAAGTCTTGCCTGCGCTGTTCGTTTAATTGTTGCAGGAGATGAAACTGATGGGAAGAAATCTCCATTCTCAAACAGGGTTGTGTTGCTCTACAAAAAAAAAAAAAGAATAAACAGGTCTCTTTGCTACATATAAACCGCAGCTGAAAGATTTTCAGAAATGGCTGCTACTTCTAAGTCATTCACAGAGACATGGAGAAGCACAGGACGGTCAGTGACAGAATGCAATCTTGAAGGACCAAACTGGATGTGAGCATTGGGAAGGTGCCATTGGGAGGTCAGACCATTAGACAACTTAACTCAAGTCTTGTCTGCAATGAGTAGTGAATGGGAGCCTTTCCCAGCCCAACCTGGAGATGCCAAGGATTGAACCAGGGACTTTCTGTATGCAAAGCACATGCTCCACCACTGACCAGCACACTTCCAAGAACTGTCCACTACTGGTTAGCCTGTTTTTAGTGTCTTTAGTGGGGCGGGGCAGGGAGAGCAACAGGCCAAATATGTCTGGGACAGCAGCAATTCCTATGGGCAATTTCCCCCAATCAAAACCTTCCTAACTACTTTTCTCCCTTTGGGGGGAAATATTTGTAGAACCTCTCTCTCTGCCCCACAGGTGGCAAAGTACGCTGGGGTAAAACATTAATGAGAAAAATGGTCCATTTGGAAAGGGCTAATCTGCCCCAGGCTATAGTCTCAAACATGGTGTACTAGTTGGAGTGCAGGGGTGCAGCTTGGGAGACCCAGGTTCAAAAATCCCCAATTGGTCATGAAGCTCACTGGGAGTTGGAGCTGGTCACTTTCTCTGTACTGTACTGAGAGGCACTTCCCATCACACCTGGTCTGAACCAGAGTCTCCCTGAAACTCTTAAGTACTTCTGAGTGAGGTGTGGGGGATATGCAGCCCTTCAGATGTTGCTGGACTACAGTTCCCATCATCCCCGATGACTGGGGCTGATGGGATTTGGAGTCCATCAACATCCAGAGGGGCCAGGAAAGGGGTGCTCAGTACACAGCATTTTCTCTCGCACCTGTAGCAGCTTCCTAACTTGTGTATCCAGAGCCCAATAAATAGCTGCACCATAAGGGCATGGTTGTACACCAGCATCTTTGCCTCTGTGGAGCTGAGCATGATGGAAAGAGCCAGTGTCCTTCACCTCAGTTATGATGAGCTGGACATTTTGGCCACATATAAGAGACTGAATCTCTCTGGGTGATGACTGTGAGATGGATACTCCTCAAGCAGGCACATTTCAATTGCTTGTTTGAATTTTCTAGATAAAATACGGCATCAAAATGGCAGTCTGTATTCCTCCCACCCACTTTAATCTGGATTTACCCATTCTGGGGGAAATCCAATAAATTTGGGGGGGGGGGGAGAGAAACCCTGCTGTCAACAACCAGTTTGCAAATTAAGCCACTGTCTGGAAGCCCCCAGACTCACAACATCTGCCTACATGAAACCCCAGAGCAGTAAGGTCAGTTGGTTTAAATGCCAACAGGTTTGCATCCCCTCACACAGCTTGTGAAACCGGAATCACATGCAAGGCCAGTTTGCCTAACATTGCAAGCTGTCATTATTGAGGTCCAGCAAGCTCAACCCACCATTCCTAAGCAATCACTATTTTCTTCCCATCATCAGACTGCCACATGGAAGTTGTCCCTCACCCCGTTATGCCCTAATTGTATGTCCCGTTTTTGTCGTGGGGGAGGGAGGGGGCCGGCGCTTGCTTCTCAGTCCCGACAGTAGCCAGCTGGATCGCTATTCCCAAGGCAGCCGATCTGGGCTTAACCTGCAACGGGCACGCCAGTTGGGTTGGGCTGCTGCTTTCCAAGCCCGCAGCTAGCAGCGCGACGCCTTGTCACACCACTCAACGCCCCAGCCCTTCGCACCGCGGAGCTCCGCGACTCTAGCGCAGAGGTCAGCAACTGGAGACTCCGCTCGCCAAATCCGGGCCCCCCGAGACAACAGGCGTCCTTCCAGCCTGGAGGCGAAAAGTGGGGAAACGGGACTTGCTGGCATGCCGAGTGTGTGGCGTGGAGGGGCCGGCGGGGGATCGAGGAGCCACTGCTCCCGCCGCCTCCCTCTCGTCCCAGCCCCGCACCCACCGCCAGGTGCCCCTCCGCTCGCCAGGTGCGCCGCGCTCGCCGCCAGAAAGGGCGCCCAGGCGGCGGCGCGGACGCTGCAATCAGAGGAGCTGCCTCCGAGCAGGCGGCCGACACCGCGGCAGCGCCGGTCCTCCCCTAGCCCTGCCCGGCAGCACAAGGGGCGCCGGCGCCGCACATTGGCAGAGGGCGCCGTCAGTCTCTCGCCCGCCCACCCCGAGCTGGAGGCTCGGCCATCGGGAGCCAGAGACGCCCGACGGCGCTGGAGGCGCGCCCGCCAAGTCACCAGGGACCGATCCCTGGCGTCGCCTCCAGAGGGGGACCGGTCCGCGCGCCCTGCCGAGAGGAGGACCACCACCACCCAACCCGCCCGCCTTTTCTGGGAAGGGCGCCGGGAGGCGATGCGGAATTCCCAGCCGTTGCTGCAGCCGGGCTGCCTAGCGTGGCCTTTCCCGCTGCTGCTGCTGCTGCCGCCGCCGCCACTCGATGCCCGGGCGCGGAAGGTGCCCCTACCCGGCTCGGAGCTCCGCACGCGCGGCAGGGAGGACTCCGTCGGTCCCTCGCCAGCCCTTTGTTGCGAGCCGAGCGCCGCGCCCGGGGCGGCATCGGCAGCAAATGGCGCCCGCCTGACGGGGCTGGCCGGGCGCTGCCCGACTGGGGCGCCGCGCAGGATGAGGGAGAGGCGGCGCGGCCGGACATCCTCCGCTAGCCGGGGAAGCAGAGGCGCGCCCGGCTCACCCTAGAGCCGCCTCAGCCCGGAGGACGCCCTGCTCGGCCTGTTGGCGCTGCCGCGGAGGCGCCGCTGACTTACCGCTCGGCAGAGGCGCGGGCTGGGCGGCGGCGGCGGCGAGGCGGGCGTTCGAGGGGCGGCGGGGCTCTGCAAGCGGCGCTGGCTCGGGGTTCGACGGGTGAGGGCGCGAAACCTCGCCGGGCGCCGCCGCCCCAAAGCGCTGAGCAGCCCGGCCGGGAGAGAAACAAAAGGTAGTTGCTGACGTGGGCGTTGGAGAGAGACGCCCGAGGGCTGGGGACACAATTAAAGGGGCAACGCAGCGAGCGCGGCAGGGGCCAGGCGCGCACGCCGCTCTGCGCCTGCCGACGGCGCGGGCGCCTCCCCCTCCCCTCCGCCGCCGCCTCCTCCTCCGCCGCCTCGCCTTGCCAGCCCCAGCTGGGCGCCCGGCTGCCCCCCGCTTCTTCAGCGGGCGCAAGCGCGCTCGCCTCCCCGGGGTCTCCAGGGCGGCTGCAGTAGGAGCCGCGCGAAATGGGCACTTACTGGAGGAGCCCCTCTAGACGGGCCTCCCTCGCCGGGCTCTGTTCTGCTCAAAAGGTCAACGACCGCTGCTCTTGCAGCTCCGAACCGCCTTGGTTTTAATGGTGCGGCTCCTTTCTCGCCCTCAGAGCTGGAACGTGAGGGCTTAGCTGGAGAATAGGCAAGCCCCGAGGCGGAGCTGGGCCAAGACACGGTGTGCTGCGTGGATCTGGCTGGAAACCCAGCGAGCCATCCGGGGCTGCTGAACACGAAACACTTGGTCTCTGTGTACTGGAACTCTTGAATGGTTAAACGCCTTTGGTTAACGAATAAACTCTACCGATCTCCTGCCCTTTCACGGTGCTCTTAAATCTGTCCCCTCACTTAGCTGGAAGGGTAGAGGCAGTTCCTCCTGGATCAAGGGAAATGGTTTGGGGACCTAAAACAGACAAACCTCCCAGCAGGAAAAGAAATTGGGCATGCAAATGACTTTGAAAATTGTAACACTTCTTTTTTAAAAAGGGAACACTTTTAGGATTATTCATATCCACCACCTTTTGATCCATTTTGAGCTCAAGATGGGCTTTGAAACAGCCACCAAGAGCTGACAGCATGTTTCTATGAAGGGATTTCTCCTAGAATAAAATAAATCCAGAAAAAGGGCTTGCACTGGTGTCTGCATGGTACCCCCCCTTTTTGGGTGAGTGTCCCACTGGTTTCTATTTATGGGTCAGGACAGCAGCTCATTAGCAGTGCATCTGCTTTGCGTGCAGGTCTTCGATTCAATCTCCAGCACCTCCTGGGAAGTCACTACCAGACAATACTGAGCTAGATGGATCAACAGTTTGACATGGTATAAGGCAGCTTCTCATGACAATCTCTCTAATCCAAGTTCTAGTTGTGCATAAAAGAAGCTGGTTTCCTTTTACTCCCCATTAGAAAAGACCACACATCCCTCCGAACTCACTAAAGACCTATTCAACCAATTCACTGAGACTGGATGAGCATCACAGTGCATATGACAGTTCATATCCAGAAGTGCATCCGTATTGGCTGTGTGCATAAGAGCAGATCCCCTTTATGTATGCGGTTGGGGTTTTTGCATTTACATCCTGCCAAGGGTAGGGCTGCCATACGACCAGAACTTCCTGGACATAGCTGGTATTTGGCCCTTGTAAACAGCGTCCAGGCGGAAATTGCTTTTTTAAAAAATGTATGGGAAAATCTGGATGCATGGCAGATCTGAAGGGTGGATTTTGGTGGCGGAGAGAGGGGGGAAGTCAAACAGCTTGTGTCCGGATTTTTACTTTTTGAAATATGGCTACCCTAGATGGTATAATTTATACACTTATATCCAAACAACTCAAGGTAGCATATGAGACTTGCCCATTTTAGCCTACCTTGATGAGGCTAAGAGTTAGTGGTTGGGCTGACTGGTGATTTGAACCCTGGTCTCCCCGTTCCCAGGAAGGTTTGTCTGGCACCTTCATTATACATCTTCAGGTGTCATATGAATAATTTTCTCTTTGGCCTTTGGCTGATTAATATTCTACAGCCTTTAAAATTTGTTTGTGGAAGGGGGGTTATTGTTTAGTTTAGTTCTTGTATAATCAATTTATTTTGTACTTTTATCTTGTACTTTTATCTTGAGAACTGCCCTGAGATCTTCGGGTGAAGGGAGGTATATAAATTTAATAATAATAATAATAATAATAATAATAATAATAATAATAATAATAAATAATTCCTAGTCTGATACTCCAACCACAGGAGCACCAGGCAAATGCTCAGTTCCAAGTCTACATCTGAAGTGGGTGGGTTGGAAAACCACCCTACTATTTGTGCACCCCAAACTACCTTCTTACACAGCTGAGTACCTTACATACAAATAGAAGGCGGCACCATTATTTCAATGTTATTTTGATATTTATTTTTTCACATTTTCAGCTATAAAAGTACTGGACTACAGTTATATAAACATGTATAGTACATAAACAGTTTAAACATACAAGACTTGATAATGCACCACTGCAGAAACAAAATTACAAAAGCACTTCATATTTGTTTCTCCCGCCTCCCCGGGAAGAAAAAGACAAAATAAAAATAGCTGCTATAGTGGTGGTCTCTGCAGATTCTCAACTTTGGTTTATTTCTGATCTACCCTGACACAAGTCAAACATCAGAAAGGAGACACCAGAAATTAGGCAGGCAGTGATGGCACTTCAGTACTACTTTCCCTTTAGGGACCCACAGATAAACACACAGTTCTGATTAGTCTCTTGAGCCCTGGTATGTTAAGAAAGCAATCAGATCAGGTCGTTTCCCTGCATACCACCAAGACCACTTTAATTCTTACACCTTTGGCCCCCTTACTATTTATTATTTATATAACCACTTATATGCCAAAATGGCTTCCAAGTCCAAGTTATAATTTACAGGTCAAATGGGCCATATCCCAGTCCAAAGCTCCACAGGCACATAGAACTCAAGTTTGGGGAATATGAGTCACTCCATTCCCTGTAATATCAGTTGCAGCTCCGTGCAGGCAGTGGAAATGTGTACACAGAGCTGTGCTGACTGCGTTAAACAGAAGACACCCCCCCCCAGCTCTTGGTGCATACACACATCAGAACTACATGTGCAAAAAACACCTGCTGCTACCAATGAAGCGCATATGACTTAAGTTATGTGCAAGCTCTTACCTGACCAACTAAGAATGTGGCATCTTTCTTTGAGATGTTCAGGGAAACTTTTTTAAAGAGCTTTGTACTCGAGCTGTAATCATGGCATTAGTCACTCCCTTATCTCTCCCTACCCTTGCTCTGTTCTATGTAGGATTTTGAAAGCTCGTTGGGAGCACAGAGCAGCTTTTACAAGTATTTTCCTTACGAAGCTATATAAAGTAACCTGTAAACTGATGGTGTACTTCTTCCCACAGGACACAGTTAAAACTATAGCAATAGCCACAGGCATGGATGGTTTTAAAAGAGGATTAGACAAACTCATGCAGCCATGAATGGCTGTGTACCACCTTCCAGGACAGCTTGCCTCTGAATACCAATTGCTGGAAAGCACAAGTGGGGAGAGTTGCTCTTGCACTTGGCTCCTCTCTGTGGGATTTCCACAGGCATCTGGTTGACCGCTGAGAGAACAGGATGTTGGATGCTGGATGGACTTTTGGCCTGATCCAGCAGGGCTCTTCTATGTTGCTGTGTCAGAACATCCACTTACAACAAATCCAAACTGATATGACTGCACTTTCAGAAATTCACACACAATCCATTGTTGCACTGGTCCAATTGATTTCAATAGGATGCCTGCAGAACAGAATCAAGTTAACACAGATGACAGGAAGAGTCATATCATATGCAGCATGTGAGAACATTGAGCTGTCTGCTTGAAATTCAGCCAATATCTTTTCTGTTTACTTACAGTAATTTGTTTTTTGCTTCCATTTAGCTTGCAGTCCTTGATTAAAACTTCATAAATTAAAGGAGGATTTCCCTAAAGAGTCATAATTTCTAATATATGTTTATATTCTTAGATTGGTCCTAATCACAACTTTCATTTGTAAAAAAAAAAAATTGTTTAAAAAGGGCTATGGCTATAAAGTTACCATTCACTGAACAAAATCAAGCATATGAATTTCTGAAAGGCAGACACCATAAATGCTTAAAAAGCAACTTCCACTGAAATCAATGGGATTTAATTCCAAGTATGAACATTTAGGACAGGAGTAAGATTGCAAGATGAAGAAGTTTACCTAGCAGTACAATGTGCCATTAATATACCAACTGCATATTTATTTAGGGGGAGGGGGAAACTAGGGAAATTACACTGGGGGGGGGGAGGAAACTCCCTCTGCAAAATTAGTTATGGCAAGCTCAGGTGGCTTTCAATTTCTTCTTTAAGCACCATGAAATTGTCT
The DNA here is from genome assembly GCF_965112155.1 of Podarcis liolepis. Taxonomy (NCBI): domain Eukaryota; kingdom Metazoa; phylum Chordata; class Lepidosauria; order Squamata; family Lacertidae; genus Podarcis; species Podarcis liolepis. The sequence continues at coordinate 59,554,472 of NC_139561.1, read as the reverse complement.
CTTAGAACTGCAGTATCTTTTTTGCTTGCACACTTTTAATGGAGGGTTCCAAGGACACGTCATGGAACTGAGCTAGAATCACAGCATGTACTACACTTACAAAACACCTGCCACAGATGAGCAAGTCAAGTGCATCATTTTCAATTAAACACAAGATGACACACGGGATCCACTTGAAAACAATTAGAAATCTTATTTTGGCAGTCTCCTAACAGGAATGAGATTGGAATCTGTTCCACTCCAACTCCCATAACACAAAAATGTCAACAGATTCATTCTTTACTCTCACAAGGTACACAAGAAAACTTCTAACGATCAAAAGAAGCAGCCTAAAAGGAATCTGCATCTCTCAAATCTAGAAGAGTGGTCCATTTCCTCCTAGTTCTGCTTATGCACCTCCAGGACGCACTGTGTGAAAAGCCACTCATATCAGTTTTAGCATACAAGCCATTACAAATCTTGGGCATCACAAGTCTTCAGTGGTTTCTAAAGAACTCAAAACAAAGTGATAAGCCGTCTGAATGAGGACAGAAAGGAGCAAGTATCCCAAATGCTCTGAGCTAATGGGTTAAGAATAGCCTTCACCAACTTGGGGCTCTCCAAGTGTTGCAATACAGCTAGCCTCAGCCAACACACGGTGCTGTACGTGCTGAGTTGTAGTTCAACATCTGGAGGGCACCAGGTTGGCAAAGCCTGAGTTAGGAGCACAAATTGTGTCCCTAACCTGCATTCAATAAACAACTCCATTTGTTAGAGGTTCAAGAGCACCTTCAACTGCTTTGTAAACTCCAGGCTCCCTTGTGCTCAGCTTTGGGGAAAGCCATTGCTAATTTTCAGGGCTGAACCTTTCAAAATGTTTCTCAAGACCAATTTTCTGAAAGATCAGATTACATCCCCCCCCCTCACTGTGTTTTCCAATAACTATGCAAGTCTCACCTATTCAGAAAGACCCCTTACAAAAGTGGTCTCGGGACTTTGCACTTCAGAGCCTTGGTTCTTTTAAGGAAAAAGGGAGCCTATTGTAAGTATCTTTTTTTCTTTTTTCTTTTGCTATACAGTTACAACTTTTTTTAAAAAAAGAAAGATTATTGCTTCTTTCCTTGCCTTGTTTCATCCTGCACAATCTCATGATGATATAAAAATGCTACATTTATGACATCATAACCCCTTCTACAGTAGTGTTTTATGAACGCACAAGAAAATTTACACCTTCATTTCAAGAAGAAGCAGGTGGAAGAAACCTGCATGTTAAAAGTTAATATAATCCATCAAGCATCACAAATTAGACAGAATGCTGTTTGCAAGACAGTCCATATCAGAGCTGCCCAACATAGAACAGGAACACCAGCCTCATTAAGGCAGACCTGTAAGTCTGGTGGCCAACCTGAGTGTGCCATTGTCATTCAGGTAAGCAGGTTTAGGTATAATCCCAAATCTTTCAAATGACCAAGATGGCTAGGAACTGCCATGTACAGTTATGCACCTTGATTTTAACTGAATTGTTTTGGTATCTTCATTATCTTATGTCTACAGACATTTCACAGTTTTCCAGCCAGTTTAATAGCCTAGAGAAATTCAGCACTAGAAAAGTAAAACAAGTAACCTCACATCCTTCAAGAAGCCAAATTCCTGCCATTCAACAGGAAAAGGGTGGAGCCCAAGATGAAATTTTTAACAAGGAAGAGTACTCAAGAGCAATTCATGAGACAGTACAAATGTAGAAACCACAATGATCAACAAATACGACCAACTGACTGTACAAGTAGCAGGAACATATACAGGGGGTGGGTGGGGGGTTTGTAGGACAGCCAGAGCACAGGGGCTACGTCAGAGAAGTCGTATAAGCAGAAGAGCGGCCAGCTACCTTGCTTATTCACATTTTTTACAATAATTGAATGAGTATAGTTATTTGAGAAGGGGGCCATCTACAATGACCAGAACTCTGGTGTTCTTGTAGCCTTGAGTAGTTTGTTGCTTAAATGAGGGGGAGGAAACTGAGGTTCTTGCAATTCCAACAAGCATCTGTATGGCCAGCTCTCAGGCGTTTCATGAGATCCTCTTCAGGATTTTATATTTATCCCTCTCACATTTCCCCTCATTGTGAGGGACTTCCTGCTGCTGCCATGTCTGCTCTCCTGGTGCTTAAGAGATATAAGCAGGTACGATTTTGCAAATCCATTAAAGGCACGCAGGCAAGCTGGTTTTGTTTTGTTTTTTTCTTAAGGAAAAAAATGGGCCTGTGCAATGAGAAGAACATCTTCAGTAATTACCTAAATAAATGTTTAACAGATTGTGTGCTGGACCTGTCTCCAGACAGATCAGAAACAAAAATACTCTAATTCATAGGAAGGTATGTCCACCCAGCCCATTATTTTCTATGCTGATTTGTGACAGCAGCAGCAGTTCCTCTCCAGGGTGGGGCCTCAGGCAGTGACTTCTTTTCCTACTGCCTGCTGCTACCTGATCCTTCTAGCTGGTGATGTTGCCAGGATCCTACCTGGGGCTTTCTGCACCACTGAGTTATGGTCCCACTTCAAAACTCGTCAAAAGTATGCGGCTAGTAGTAGATATATGGCCTAACCCTGAAAGGCCTTTTACAGTTCAAGCACTACAAAAAACGGTCAGTGCCTGGTTGAATGGCTCAGACCCTCAAGTAAGTTGCCACAGAAATCTGCATACTGTTTATCTGCTGCCTGACTAGATACCTTCCTCACAAGTTTCTTGAGGATGAACAGAAGTGTCAGTATTTAGTTTTTATAAACATACAGTAAAAAATAAAATACTGTATAAAAAGAGCCATTTCTAGATTTATGTATACACAACTGTTCATTCTTGGATATGCTTTAATGGTGGTGGACTTTTAGCCTTGTTTGCATTGATTAAGTCCTCATCTACATTTCTAAGGTAGAATTAAAAGTCCAGGAAAGAGAGCAGCAGCTCAGAATTAAGTTTGAAACCCAGATCCTGAGAGGAGAGGGAGAGGCAGAAACTGGGGGGGGGGGAGGGGGAGAGGCAAGATCACAGGAACATGGAAGATTACTGGCCATAAAGGGACAAAGCCTGGCCTCATATCCAAAGGGTGGAAGAAGGTCTGCAAGGGACATAGCCTCTGCTCAGCCTGGACACACAATTCCTTTCAAAGGTGTAGCGCACAGCACTAACAAGTTAAAAAGACATTTCAGAATTTTAAAAGTCCAGTTGTTCCTACCTGTTCTAGGAAATGGAATTTATTCATATAAAAAAACCCCCACAAACTTCACAACTTGGGATAAATATGCAGTTTTCCGGCTGTCAAGATGACAAATCAAATAAGAAAAAGAATTTACATCTCCCCACCCTCTTTTTGCTGCTACATAAGTGCTTCTCGATGGAGATCCTGCTTGTCGTCAGGATCAGGGTCAGCATCATCATCTTCAGGGGGGTCGTTTTCATCACCAGATTCCACATAGATGGGCCAATCGTTGTCTGGGTCGCTCTTTTCTTGGCCTTCAGATGAAGGTTCCATCAGACTGAGGTTAATGGGCATCGAATCCTCGTGCGTAGTCGTGACACAAGTGCAGCTGTCGCACAATCCAAAGCGGCGCAAGCCTTGAGATAGGCTGCTTGTAAACGTTCTCCTGCAGCCCTTGCAGATGATTGGCTTGTTTGACCGATGGACCTGGAGCATCGTGACACAAAGCAGGAAGGGTCAGTGGCTGGCACAAGCATGACAGGTTGAACTAGATCTGGCCTTCTGGCCAGGCTCTGCACTCCCCACAGATCAATTTTGACAGGTCAGCAGCCCCAACCACCTATCAAGGTTCAGAAGGGATCTATTTAACTGCTGATCATGGCAAAAGTCCATTTCCAGGGGTGGTTTGACTCCAAACCCCACCTGAAAATGGACAAAGTGGACGTCAAAATGGTCGCCACATACAATGCCAGGTGTGGAGCAGGTGGCTATCAGTTTGGGGAACATCATCTCCTGGACAAAAGTCAGCATCATGCCAGGCCCAATTATACTGGGGGGTGGGGGCAGAGGTTCCTACAAGTGGTTTGAAGTCTGCTTTTTTAATTTATTTTTTATTAAAGATTTCTTGGTTTACAAAAGTATGTGCAATGTCTCTATTTTCAAGTTACATTTTCTACAGATCAGTTTCATTTGTTGAGACATTAGTGTTACGTTAGGATGAAAAGGGGGAAAGAGGTGGAGGGGGCCATGGTGAGTGGGGGTGGAGTTGGGTGACGATGTTTCTATTTTACGTAATGGATGTGTGAGGTTTTGTGTCAGCATTGCTTGTGCGGGTTCTCTTTACTATTCACTTGTGTTCCTTTGGTAGTGAGAGAGGTTGGGGTTGGCCTAGGGTGTGGTTGTTTGTTTGTGATTGGCTGTGGTGAACTTTGTCTTCATGTGTGAGTTGGATGGGTGGGTGTTTTTGAATCAAGTTAGCCAAATTGATTCGTATGCTGTTGGTGGATTCTTGTCATTGTCTTGTTGGACTGTGTATGTGATAAAGAAGGCTTCTTCTATTTGTCCCCATGTCAGTTTCAGTTTAATGGTTAGTTTTTCTAATAAGGCTGTTTCCCATACTATTTGGTACCATTGGTCCATGCTTACTCCTGACAGGTCTCTCCAGTGTCTGGCTATGATGTTTCTGGCTGCTCAGATTAGGTGCGTTATGAGCTCTTTATGATGTAGTGGGCATTATTATCTTGGAAGATGTTTAGTAGGGTGAGTTCTGGGGTGACTTCTAATACTTGCTTAGTTATTTTGCATATTTCTTGTATGGTTGTTGTCCAGAATAGTTGGATTTTGGAACATTCCCACCACATGTGGAGGTATGTCCCTGTGAGGTGCATCCTCTCCAGCATTTTGGTGAGGTTCCTGGGCATATTAGCACTAGTTGAAGTCTGCTTTTTAAAACCAACGGGTGTTAAGGATTCTGCTGTCAGAGTTCTGGGAGTGACAGCAGCACCAGCCACCCCACAATTTAGCTTCCTCTTTAACTCGCCTCTTGTTGCACATCTCTGACTTACACTCAGAGCATGACTCCGGAGGTGCTCCTGCCGTGTGAAGCGCTTGCCGCATATCTCACATGGGTAGGGCCTCTCGCCCGTGTGCGAACGGATGTGCCGCTTCAGGATCCCTTTCTGTTTGGCCGTGTATGGGCAGAATGGGCACTTGTGCAGCTTGATCGGCACAACCAGCACATCACCTTTGGAAACAGAAGCATTTCAGAGGTGTCAGCTCGCTGTTCTTGAAGTGGGGTCAGAATTTAAAATGCTGGTAACTGAAGAAAAACACATTTTTTTGGTTTAGAATATATGAAGGAGAAAGAGGTTGTTTTGCTGTGTATCACTAGCCATGTCACACACATGCCACACAACACTACTGCTACTGCTGACACAGCATCAGGGTGTGGTGGGAATTCCCTTAGTGCAGCCTTCCTCCAACCTGGTGGCCTTCAGATGTTTTGGACTACAACTTCCATCAACCCCAGCCAGGGAGTTCTAGTCCAAAACAGCTGGAGGGCACTGGGTCAAGAAGAAACTAAGGAAATGTAATTTCCCTGTAAAAGGAGGGATTTTCCCTGCTTTTTTGGGGGGAAATGCATCCAAATTCCACACAGAAACATAGCAACTCTTGTCTTGGGAAAATGCATTTTCATGATTTTTTACTAGCCTGCCCAGCCTCAACATACTACTGCAAACCATTTTTCTGCACATCAACAGCAGAAAATAAATGCTACAAAATTTGCTTTTTATTCATAAGGATGTTTCTGCCTGCTCACCCACGGCTTGATATTTCAAGCTTGTTATAAACACTGTTTATTTCTACCAAAAGTCTGCAGTCCAGCAATTTCCTGCTGCAATTAATTCTATGGGACTTACTTTGGAGTAAACTCGAATAGGATTACTCTATTAACCTTCCAGGAGAGAAATCTTCAAACTGAAAGAAAAAAGGTATTTTACGACCTGAAGCTAGGACATTGGGGAGGGGGGCAGCAGGCTATATATGCCCTCCAACCATGAAGTGATGCCACCTAATTTGGCTTTGAATTACTGTTTAGTGTACCATCTAAAATTATTCTCCATCTTTGCTAACAAAAAGACCACAATGGAATTCTTAACCTGCTTACAAAAGACCCCTGCATTCCATTTGGTGCTGGAGACAGACCCAGGGAACTGTTTGAGGCTTTTAAAATATATATAAAGGGACAAATAGTAATTGCTTCTTTTTCCCCAACAGCCCTCAGTACCACCTGAAATCTGTTTTGCACCAAGCAAAGTCTCAGCTAATTCAGTCTGGTTAACAGACTTCTGCTCTCGAGTTTAAGACTGTTACGTGCTGTAGATTTGTAGGCTTGCATATTGTACCCTCCTCCTTTTCTCTCCTGCAGCCCCTTGCCCACCCCACCCCTTTTTGCCCAATATCCAGCCCGTTCTGAAAAACTTGCTCATGATTTTGTGACATTCTGGTTGGCCCTAATGAAAGTGAACTCTTGGTACTGTGCACTGCCAAGGCAATGTTACAAGTCATCAAAACAGGCTGCATGTTTATTCTTTGCTGTCTCTCCCCTACTCCCCCTTGCAGGTATCTACAGTTTCATCCAGAAAGCTATCCACTGCAACAGAGGAATCTCATCCAGCCTCATGTGATCTGATCTCACCTCCATCCTCTCCATACCAGTCATTGTGAATGTCCACCACGGAACTCATGGGCACTCCTGCATCCTCTGGCCTACCCTCAAACCCGCGGACAAAATGATGGACCACATCGTCCTTCCTCTGGGCTGCACTGTTGCGCAGCAGAGCTTCTAAAAACTGCTTCATGTGATAGTTGTTGCATGCCAGGTCCATGGCCTGGCCACTATGGAGCCCCTCCTCTATCTGCTCAATCGTCAGCGGTGTTGGGTACTGCTGTAGTCGCTCGCCAACTTCTACTTCCACTTCGTCTGCATCAAACTCTACTTTGGGTTCTACCACTTTGGGCAGTGAAGAATTTGTGTCATCTGGAGAGTCACTGCTTACAGGGTCCCGCACTACAAGCTGAATGGGGTGGCAGCTGCAACATTCCCCGCAGGGAGGGTCTCGTTGGCAATCTGGAACCCTCTCTTTCTCCTGCAGAGATGAAACTGACGCTGAGCACTGGCTCTTTGCCCCATACGACGTGCCCTCTCGAGCAGAACTAGAGCTCCCACTGTCAGCCTGATAAAAGGCAGCTTCTCTCTCTATTTTCCTGCATATGTCCAGTGACGACCTGATGTATGTCTTGCAGAAGTTGACAACATCAGTCATCTGCAGGTAACTGGCTGCAGACATAACTTCAATCACGTTTTCCCCACAAAGATCCAACTTCCCTGAATAAAGGAAGTCCAGGATAATTGAGAAGGCCTCTGATGTAACAATGTCCAGGGAAGCAGTGCTGTGTCGGCCACTGTCTTGGATGTAGTGGATCAGCAAAGCTCTGAAGTAACCACTGTTGGCAAACAGAATGTTTTTGTGGGCTTTGAAAATCCTCCCCTCCACAATGATGCTACAGTCACAAAAGAAGTCCCTCTTCCGCTGCTCATTGAGCTCTCCCAAGAGTTTGGTGTAGTAAGATTGCATCTCCATTGCTCCTACAGCAAAGAACTATCTCTTGACTCTGAAAGAAAATGCAGGAACAGAACATTAGCACAGAAATGCCTCTCCTTTCATGCACAGAGATCGAGTCCCTCCCCATCGTAGCATATCTCCCCACCCCTCCAAGGCACACAGAACTGAATCTGGAAAACTTGAGGACCAGAGAAAAATTCCAGCCAGAACAGCTGATGCATACGCTGGCAATAAACCTTTAAAAACTCAGTAATCTGAATACTCCATCTACATTGACCTATATTGAACACATCACCTCAACCAGAAGCTGAGCACACTAGGACGCTTTCAGACTACTGCTATTTTCAGATGAGATTCAATCAAATATTGGCAAATTCAGGAAGTGCATTTGAAGCTGCTCTGGAGCTCTTGAACAACAAACCCACTTTGAACTTTTTGTGTGAAGTGATGAGGAAATTGTGTGAGATAACATTTGCTTGATGCAACATCGTCTAATCTCCCCACAGACAAATCAGCATGAGATTGTCTGAAAATGGCTTGATTTAGGAGAATTGTATCCACTCAGGGGTTTGCCTGCATTCATTGCCAATTTACACATTATGCTAAAAGTTGCTTTCAATGATCTATTAATGTATGGAACTGCCCAATTACAAGTTGGACAACTGGTTCATCTCTAGCTCACTACTGTCTGGTCCAAAAGATGCTCTCCACAGTTGCAGGCAGAAAAATGCATTTCCCAGTCTAGATATCAACTCCTTCACCATTTAACATATTTTAGGAGCCCTTAAAAAGGTAACGGTAAAGGGACCCTTGACCATTAGGTCCAGTCGTGGCTGACTCTGGGGTTGCGGTGCTCATCTCGCTTTATTGGCCAAGGGAGCAGGCATACAGCTTCTGGGTCATGTGGCCAGCATGACTAAGCTGCTTCTGGCGAACCAGAGCAGCACACAGAAACGCCGTTGACCTTCCCGCCGGAGCGGTACCTATTTATCTACTTGCACTGTGACGTGCTTTCAAACTGCTAGGTTGGCAGGAGCAGGGACCGAGCAATGGGAGCTCACCCCGTCGCGGAGATTCGAACCACTGACCTTCTGATCAGCAAGTCCTAGGTTCTGTGGTTTAACCCACAGTGCCTGCCACAAAAGGCAGATAGGCCTGAATCCGAACATCAAATTCATCGGGGGGGTTAAGCAGCCAGCTGGTTTACCAGGATTATGGGACTTATTTGTCCATATATGAGTTCTTAAAATGCACAAGTGGAATGGAGAGTAAAGAGAAAAACCTGTGCTTTTTAATGGGATATCTAATCACTGTGCCTGAAGGAGCGGAGAAAGTGGGAAGAGGAATGCAGCTTCTCTCGCTACATTCCTCTTGCGAGAGTCCAAAACTATGCAAGGTCACCCTTCTACAGAGAGGGCATTAGGACCCAAGCAGACTCTTCTTCCTCCTCAACCATGTGGCTTGTGTAGCATAACCCTCCAGGGGAAGCCAGTCAGTCCTAGGAACAAAGAATTTTCAGCACAGCCAGCAAGGAAAACACACACTAAAAACTGGAGCATGGGGAGATCACTCAGCCTTTTCACCCCTGAAATACTTGCATGCTTTTGTCAGTTCTGAGCTACCACATCTCCTTCAGTCCCCCTCACCTCCACTTCTCCAGTCTAACTCTCCTTAATAATCTTCTCCAGAAATCTCACTTTCCACATTTTTTTTTGCCATAACTATTCCAAACCTATTTTCCTTCACAAATTGGCTGCAGACAGAAGAAAACAGTCCTCACTACAGAGGTTAAGAATAAATGGCAAGGGGGGGGGGGAATCACATTTATTGTGCTACTGACACAATGGTAGCCTTCTTTCTTTGCTATTACTAGAATAAAAATGAGAGAAACACAGTTGGGATGAGGCACCCATTTTGCAGGAAAGAGAATCAAGGCATGCAACTATAAAGTCCTTTTGAGATTATAGATGAGTTTCATCCCTGAAACCACCACATTAGTGTTGCTGCAGTCAGTACAGTGGTACCTTGGTTGTCCAATGGCTTGGCTCCCAAACAAATCGGCTCCCAAACACCACAAACCTGGAAGTAACTGTTCTGGTTTGTGAACATTTTTTGGAAGCCAAACATCCAATGCGGCTTCCGATTGAGCGCAGGAAGCTCCTGCAGACAATCAGAAACCGCACCTTGGTTTTCGAACAGTTCCAGGAGTCCAATGGACTCCCAGAATGGATTAAGTTTGACATCCAAGGTACCACTGTACAGGGGTGTATGGGATATTAGGGGTGGGGCAATACCTCAGCTTGGGGACACATCATGCTTTTCTAGGGTGGTTTGTCCCTACCCTGAACTCAGCTCTTAGCTATGGCTCCTAGAAACTGTCAGCATGTGACAACAGCCACTACCTGGGAACAGCTTCCACTGGACAACTAAACCAGGTGATGGTAGCTGATGGGCCTCAAACCCTCCATGAGATATGGACTTCCCTGTATGTGAAGACAGGCTTTGGAGGATTGAGCAAACAAGACCAATACTGGGTCCAACAGTCAAGAAGGTGGTTTCTGCATAAGCTGTAGAGGGAAGCCAGGGAAAGATGGGAGAAGGAAATTCTGATCCTAAACCTCCACTGCCTTGCAGGGTATTTTTGGGAGAAGGACTAAACCCTACACAAATCCAGAGATCAGTCCCTAAGTTGGATGGCACCTTATATGCCTCCTTCTGGCAAGTCCTGCAATCAAGCTGGTGCCAATTGTTTTCCTCTGGACATCAGTTAGGCTCAGAGGTGGAGCGGTTATTGTTGTCTGCCCAGGTCCTCCATACACATTGCCCAGGCTTGCGCCCCAGGGAGGTCACTTAAGTGCTGCTAACACAGTGGTTTGACTTCACCCCCAGAGGAGCACTCCTTCATCCCTTGAGACAAATGGATGCCAACAAAGTCAGTACATAGAATAAGATCTCATTTTCTTCTAAATTTGAGAGCATGCAAGTATAAGTGGGGACTGCAACATGTGTTGGCAAGAAGGTAGCCTTGACAATCCAGGGGACCAAACTTATCACACTATCCCAGGCATAGGCAAACTCGGCCCTACAGATGTTTTGAGCCTACAATTCCCATCATCCCTGACCATGGGTCCTGTTAGCTAGGGATGGTGGGAGTTGTAGTCCCAAAAAATCTGGAGGGCCAAGTTTGCCTATGCCTACACTATCCTCTGTCCCACCCTCACTGTGTGCAAACAGTGAGGGGATGGAATGGGATCCTTTTACGAAAAATGCCAATACAGCCACAGACCAAACCAAAATGATGAATACAGAACACACTTTTGGAAATGCAAGGACTTAAAAGAAGTAAAATAAAGAGCCACAAAGCATATACAGTGGTACCTCGGGTTACATACGCTTCAGGTTACAGACTCCGCTAACCCAGAAATAGTACCTCAGGTTAAGAACTTTGCTTCAGGATGAAAACAGAAATCGTGCTCTGGCAGCGCGGCAGTGGCAGGAGGCCCCATTAACTAAAGTGGTGCTTCAGGTTAAGAACAGTTTCAGGTTAAGAACGGACCTCTGGAACGAATTAAGTACTTAACCTGAGGTACCACTGTACAGAGTGCATTCCCCTTACCATCAGGGTACCCACAAGCTGCCCACACATATTTGTTCCTAGAAATTTAGCACTAGAGAATTCCCTTCATAGGCAACACAAGATCACAGCTCTGTAAAGCTCAGGGACACCAAGTCCAGCACTTTGAGGCTGGATCTTTCAACCTGCAAAATAAGTGCCATCCAGCTCCCACTTCAAATGTCTCAAATTGGTCCAGTGCCACTAAGCAATAAGGACAGTGCCTCTGAGCTTGTACAGATTGCCCTTCCCTACTGAGCACCCAGAATCTGCCTACAGTGGGAAATTCCAGGTCACCGCACACATGCTTGCCACAGAGTCTCAGCCCCAGCGGGTCTCCTTTTAAGTAGCAAGTCCCAAAGACACACATGAAAGCACACTCTTCAGCGTCATTCAAGACTCAGCCCTGGCAACTGTTTTCGATATAAGATCTCAACCTTGGAGCATAGGACGTAAGAGCAGTCAGGGTACCGGGTGCTTCCACTACCTCTCCCAGAACTACAAGGACAAGGAGGAAATGTGCAATTCTCATACAAAGCTGGCTCCAACGTCTTTCTAGCACTGCCAACTTTCCCCACCCCTTTTTTGCTCCGTTACCCCAGCAAACAGCACCTTTGCCTGGAGACACACACACACACTCAAAGGTGACAAAAAGGTTTCTCTCTCTGCTATTACAGCCTTCACCTCCTACTGATTTCTACAGAAGATGAAATATCACAGGTACAGGAGAAGCTGAGGATAGGCTTCTTGGGCCAATGCTTCCCCCCCCCTCCCCATTAAGCCTGTAATGGGGGGAAATAGGAGGGGGGAGAAGAGGCGGGTACCACCCAGGTCCAGCAGTCTCCGGAGGAGGGGAAGGGCAGTGGCCCTTTCTGGCAGCGCCCACCTATGCTCACGCACGGCTAGCCAGGAAAGGCTTCCTCCTCTTCCCCCTCAATGCAAAGGCGGAGCAGCGACACCAAAAACCGCAGCAGCAGCCGCTTCCATTCTCTCTGTACTGCTCACCTTCCAGCCGGTCCCTTGCCTTGCACGGCTCTACCTAGCCTGACACACACACACATAGACACACGCTTCGCAGGAGCCGCCCAAGCTCCCGGAGCATCGCCAGCCGCCAATCGCAGCTTCAGCCGCGAGCGAAAGAAGGCGGAGCTAGCCCAGCATGTTCAGCTGCGCCTGTGCGGCGGTTTCATCGCCCCCTACCCTTCCCCTCCCAGAGAGCATGCGCCGTGCCCATGGCCTGATGGGGATTGTAGTTCCCTCATCTTGAGGAGCTGTGATAAAGCGGGCGCGGGCTGGGTTAGTGTCAATGGGAAGAAAACATTTCTGTGTATTGCTTGCTTTGGTTATTATATCTCCATAATCGTGAACCTCTAAGCTGCTAGCAAAATCGGGGACAACTGAGGCCACTCCGCTTTTCTTAATGGGGCCAAAGGAGGGTGGGCCAAGGAGGATGGAAGGGCCAAGGAGGATGGAAGTCTACCCAGCAAGCCAGAAGAAATTCCTTTATAGTTCGTTATTAGACACTTTCATTACATACTAATGCACCTATCATGTTATTTCTATCACGAATTACTTCCTTTGAAGCATCTTGGAGAAATTTCACAATACCATAAAAAAATCTATAAAACAGTTAAAACAACTGCATGTACAAAAATAGTTAAAATCATTTACATTATAATGAGTAATAAATTAATCGCCTTCCAAACCGCCATCTCGAGGTGAGTTTACACATAAGATATTTAAAAGCACAAGAACAACAAATACATTTAAAACAAGACTCGCAGTACATTTATCCAACTAGGGAAATCCCATCGGAACAAAAATGCCTTCAGTTGTTTCTGGAAAGTGCAGATAGTGGGTGCCTGGCAGAACTGGACAGGTATGCTCTTCCACAAAACAGTCAGCCACACAAAAGCCCTGTTCCGAGTTACTGTGGAAGGGGCTTTCAAGTTTTTTGGAACGTGCAGTTTAAACTCTCCAGCAGACCATGGTGGCCTGTTGGATGCAAAATAGACAGCCTCTCAAGTAACCTGGTTCTCAGCTATGTGGGGACCTAAATGTTAGCATCCCAGTTTGAACTTTGTTTGGTAACAGACTGGCAGCAAGTGCAAATCCCAGAAGCAGGGTGCTGCTATATGTTGGTGGTAGTTTCCCCGCTACAAGCAACCTAGCCGCCACATTCTGCACCAGTTGCACCCTCTGGACCAATCCCAAGAGTAGTATTAAAAGAATTACAAATATAAAAACAATTTCAAATCGGGTATGGATACTGGCTGAAATAATCATCTCCACTCAGAAGGGTTGTTGAAAGAGACCCTCACTGAAGATAAGGGCAGGGCAACATGACCAATTTCCAATTTTCTGAGTTAATAGATAAAAACTCCCTGTTATTAATGCATAAGAGGTCTCGAATAGCTATTTGTCGTAGCGTTTATGATCAAACAGCAGCTAGGTATTGTACTTCTGCCCAGTGTCCACTCAATCCTCAGAGGTTCAAAGGATGAAGAGGCACTTCTGGAATAAAACTGAAATGTTTATTTAATTACACTCTCTCTAAATTTCGGGCTTGGTAGTTTCACGTTAGGCACAAAACACCAGAGTTCATCAAGTCACCCACACCTCTATTTGCCCCATATGCTTTCCATGGTTTATTGCTGAATCAGAACAAGTGGCAAGGTCAGTGCTTTTTTCTGGGGGGACACGAGTACGCATACCCTTAAACATTTTGTAAATCTAAGTTTGGCCTCATTTAGAGGCAGTATTTCGATATGAGTAGGAAAATGAGAGTACCCCTAAACATTTTTTAGAAGAAAAAAAAACACTGGGCAAGGTAGGCTTTTCCCATCTGCTCAGCCCATTCTAGGATTTAATATTCCCTGAAGGAATCAAAACTGGGTTGCCCAGTTAACCGAACTCAGATAGTTCAAACCCCAACTGCCCACACTGACAGTCACTGTCTATCCTCACATATAGTCCCTCTCTCATACACATGGAGAGTCCCTACCTGATGGTTAAACTGTCACCTCACTTAAATCCCCCCCCCCTCTGTTTGGATTGAGTGGTGGTCCTACCAGCTTACTACACTAGTCTCTGGGTCTCCTGGAGGCAGACCCAGGGCCTGTCCATCACAGAGGCAAGTCTTCAACAGATTCCAACAAAACAGCCCATCTGATATGTAATGGGATTAAGTTCCAAAGGGTAGGAGGTGCCACCACACTAGAAGCCCAATTCTGACATCACACAAAATGAGCCTTTGTTGAGGTGATATCAGTAGGATGCCCTCTCCCGCAAGTACAATAGTTGGTAAGGTATTCAAGGGAGGTGATAATATTTTAGGTAACCTGGTCCCAGGTTGTAGAGGGCTTTGTATACCACTACCACTAGCACCTTGAATGTTTCCCAGTGGCTAATTGGCAGCCAAGGGGTTGAACATGTGGCCTTCTGAATGAGAAGAATGTACTTACTGCTGAGTTATGACCCTTCCCTATAGCAAGCTTCAAGGCTGATAAAATATTTGAACAAAGCCAAATTAAGAGATAAATATACCTGTTGCTGTTGTTGTTTAGTCGTTTAGTCATGTCCAACTCTTCATGACCCCATGGACCAGAGCACGCCAGGCACTCCTGTCTTCCACTGCCTCCCGCAGCTTGGTCAAACTCATGTTGGTAGCTTTGAAAACACTGTCCAACCATCTCGTCCTCTGTCATCCCCTTCTCCTTGTGCCCTCCATCTTTCCCAACATCAGGGTCTTTTCCAGGGAGTCTTCTCTTCTCATGAGGTGGCCAAAGTATTGGTGTCTCAGCTTCAGGATCTGTCCTTCCAGTGAGCACTCAGGGCTGATTTCCTCAAGAATGGATAGGTTTGATCTTCTTGCAGTCCATGGGACTCTCAAGAGTCTCCTCCAGCACCATAATTCAAAAGCATAAATTATTTGCCAATCAGCCTTCTTTATGGTCCATATTTATTTGATAAATTTCTATGCCTAAGAAGAGTCCTGCTGGATCAGACCAAAGACCTGTCTAGATACCCAGTCACATCACTGATCCATCTAGCTTAGTTTTGTATTCACTTCTAGGGCAACGACTTGAAGAGTTCCAAAACAAGGCCCAAGCAAGGCCATCATCCTCCCCTTACATGGAGGATCTCTACACACATACCTCAGTGTACATATATATAAACCTCCCTCATACACTGACGGAATGGCACCAGTATGGAGGGCCACTGGGTGCATCAGCAGCATGGGTGGGGCTTATTCCACTTTTCCAGCTGATGCACATGGACCACAAGGGGCTCATAATGCAGTTTCTTGAAATAATTTTAAACAACTGCTTAAACAACCCCCTAGGTTGGGAACAAACTGATATTGGGCATAACATGCTAGGAGGACACTTTCAGTTAACATTCCAAAGGATCTTTGCTGAATGGGATTCACTTGTGAGTAAACTTTACAGAAGCATCTTTGCCATAAGAGAGAGCATTGCATGGGAAACATGTTTTAATTTTGCTTTCTGTTGATTGAGAAAATGTGATGCCTCAACAGTATGAAGGCTCTAGCACAGTCTTTGCCCTCCTGGTGTCCTGAACCCCTAGCACACCTGCAGCAAGTCTCCACTGGTACATACAGTCCCAAAACGTAGTCCCGTAGAGCTCCTAGAAACTCCAAACCAAGGTCCATCAATGTGGGAAGCTGAGCAGACCTCCTCACCTCCTACTTCATTTTTATACCATGAATGTTGACTGCAGCACCTGGGTTTGGCAAAGCATGTGACCCTACCTTTCCTGAGCTTACTCCAGCTGAGGACTCACACACTTCCTTCCAGAGCTAACAAGCCCCTACCTGGCCAGCTACCCCCCAGTGCTTCCTATGCCTCCAGGCCTGCTGAGTTCATGGACACAGGGGCCCCTCTGGCTCTGGGGACGAGTCCTGCTCCTCTGGTTCCTGTGTACTGACCCCCATCCCCTAGCCATCCTCTGTTTCCCTTGAGTACTTTCTATGCCCCCCAACCTCTCCTTCTCCACCCCCAGCTTGCCGCGGTGTGTACCAGGCACGGCTACACATCTTGCTGGGTTGTCCTCTCTCCTCATTGTCCTGCCAGTTCATGACACCTGGTGTTCTTCAGATGTTTTGGGCTGCAACTCCCATCAGTCTGTCACTGTACATATGTGAAATGTTTTGACTCCTCTAAACCCCTATCATATATTCTTTATTTAGAGCATCTGTACCCTGCTTTTCAGCCAAAAAGGCTCCCAGAGAGGCTTACATACTACCAAAACAAGCAATCCCTAGCCTACAGGTTTATAATCTAAAAAAGAAAAACATGGCACACAAGGGAAAAGGGGGGCTTATTTGTGGTTACATTCTGGTGTCAGGTGAAGACTTCTTTTTAATTCCCTCAGGGGTTTGTTTGTTTTTTATTTAAAAATCTGTGGCTTTGGTTTTGTGCATGTGTGATTTTCAGACATCTGGTTTTATGCTTTCTGCTGGAATTTTGTAGGCAGAATTTTGTTGTTTGATTTTGTTATTTTTATTGTATGTGAACATTTTATGTTTTGAGCTTATACAAATATGGTTCTACAAATGTAGTTAAGTAAATAAATAATCTAAAGTGAGGGCAGCTGCAAAACAACTGTCAAAGGTAGCAGCTGGAAGAAGGCAGACAGAAAGCCCCTCTGTGTCCTCTACCCCTTGGATCCCACCTGGGCTTGCTGCATTTCTTGGCAGTTGCCCCAGAAAGACTCCAAATGGAGGGAGGGAGAGGAGGAAGGAAGAATTTGTGGCCAGGGAGAGGGGTGCTTTAAACAAAGAGATGTGCTACTACAAATTTATGTTTTGTGATTGGGATCTATGGTGATGTAAAATAACAGAAGGCTACACTCTGGATAAAAGGAATTTTCTCAGGATACAAGCAACAGCATCATAGGCACAACCCCTAGTTTGCAGACTAGGTGGTACTCAGCATTTTCCCAGTCTACAATCTACACCCCCTACAGCTCCAAATCTACTCCCAGCTTAGAGGGAGAATGCTAGTACATATATGTGTGTGTACTGCATTAAGCATTCTTTCTGAAATATAGGTATATGGTAGCCTCATGCTAGAATAACTGGACCCACCAACTTGTGTGAAGCCGACTCTCCGAGAGTCACTGATTGAAAGCAGATGGCATGAATTCACTGGCTGCTTTATCAGCCAAGCGTATTTCCTCTGGAAATTCCCTGTGGAGCAAGGGAGTGGAGGAATAGATAGATGAGAAAGAAAGAGAAAAAAAGAGGAATATCCATCCTACTCTATAAATAGCACAAGCTATATAGGAGCACAAGAGTGGCCTTGCTAAGATAGGCATAGGCTAAATTTCAACACACACTAAAGACTAAAGATACAAGGAAGACCAGATGTTCATGGCTTAAATGTATTTATTTCTTTTCAACAAATTGTGTACTGCCTTTCTCCTACAAATAAGAACAATTTGCCATTATGTACAATTATTATTATTTGTTGCTCACTACTAAAAAATTGTCTCAAAACAAATTAGTCTTTAGTTAGTTGGGCAACTAACAAGAGAAGCAAGAACTCCCTAGGGTGGCAGTTAAAAATATTTTTTAAATGATGGTGGTGGTGACTGTTAACGGAAAAATCTGAGGGCTCTCTTGGACAAAACAAAGACACCAACCAGGATAACATGGAGCAAAACAGCAGCCTGTAGGCTTGGCCTTTATTGAACTGTTGCAACAGGGTGTTCCCCTCACTAGCAAGAGAGAGGAAAGACCCAGAACAATGGGCTGCAAGACCTTATAAAAACTTTTGAAATTCCCCTCCTCTAGGTCAAGCCCACCCCCAGAAACATCATGCATACATTACAGAAAGGATTGACATCATGCATACATTACAGAAAGGAGGGGTTGAGGGAGGAGTTGTGGTGGTAACCTGAGTGTCCTGTCACCTGGCTGGTTCCTCCTTTCCCCCTCCCCATGAGTACTTTCCAGGTGACAATGGGGAGTTTGCAGTTTCCTGCCCCCAGAGGGAAGATCTGATCATTGTCCTTTGTTTCAGCCTGTGGTGAATCCACTGTTCTTTGTGATTTTGATTGTCTTCTGTCTGGGATTATCAGGGTTGACATAGCAACTGGGCAGGGCTCCTGTGGATGTGCTGGTATGCTGAAGAGATTATGGCTGACCAGAAACCAAGCACCCCCCTTTGATAGTCCTTGTCACATGGAGTAAAAAATGGAACAGTGCAAATCCGATGTATGGTTGATTTTCTATGAATTTATAACAGAAATGTGGCGTATGTAGTGTGTGAGTGTGAGTGTGTGTGAAGTTTGTGCAAACAGAATGATTGGGGTGGGGGGGTTCCTGCTACAGTTCCCCCCTTCGGAGATAAGATTGCAAAGGTGGCTACTTTGCAATCCTTTTCTCCGCACAATTTAAGGTGGTAAATAATAACCTGGTATTCTCCGTCCCAGATGTGTGTGTCCATGTGAACCTGAAAGGGACTTGGATATCATGCTACTTTAAGGATATTTGCATGGAAATATAATGGTGTAACAGTGCACTGCTCAGTTACTTGTGGTATTCTAGCACCTTGGAAGAAATATTTTCTCAATAGTGATCTATGCTTTACATTTAGGCAGGAAGGTCCACTAATGACTGAAAAGTGCAGTTTGCTTCCCCCCCGCCATTTGTGTGTTCTCAGGTGTAAAGGTAGCTCTTCTGTGGTCTCACATCGGCATGGTGTCGCAGTAGTGGCAATCCCTGCTGAATCTACTTAGGGCTTTCATATTTATCATGTAGCCTGGTACCCACCACAGCTGGCACAGGTTTCGGACACGTCCTGAGAGAAATGTCTTCGCCTTGGCCAAAATCCATGGGATTTCTTATTATTATTACAGGCTCTGGTCTTGCATCCTGAGAAGTTGCTCACTTGCACTTTAAGGACCAAAAAGCTAATTGCAGCCTGGATACACTTGCCCAATTCAAACTGAGTCCAATTTGAATTTATGTGCCCATGGTTCTCAACCTTTCAAACCAGTCTGTTAAAGGAAAACCGTTCTTAAAAGGGCACTTTGTCGAAATAAGACAATTTAACTCTATAAGGGATCATTCCTGCTAAACCAAAGCATATGCACCTTCATGTATCTTATAAGCTTCTCCTTGGTAAAGCAAGTTTTAGCACATTTTAAAGTGGATAGGGAAAGTTGGCAGAGTGCCAGGTGGGACAATGAAATGTGGTTATCTAAACATTGGACTACACAATAGTGTGAGCTATCAGAAAGTATAAAATGCATGAGAATTGGTGTGCAAGCAATAAGACATTAAACATAAAAATAATTACACACAAAATAGCCCCCCCCCTTGTGGGAATAACACACTGTCAGACACATTTCAACATTCCTACATAATAACACTTAAAACAAAACAAACTAATTAAATATCAGTTGCATATCTTGACACAATTGTGATCTTTTACGCATGTATCTTTTGAATCCTGGAGCACAGAGGCTTGAGGTTCAAGTGAAAAGATGTCCTTGCAAGTCAACTCCACCCCCCTTTGTCAGGCCCACTCCCCTGGCAGTCTATATCCTTTGAAAGAGATAGCTGTGGGCACTTGAAAACTCTGGTGTCTTGTGATGACGGAAGAACTGAGTTGAGGGGTTGTTGCTGCTTTTCATCATTGCACATCTGTATAGGTGATATCCTGTAAGGGGCAGGGTTTTGGGGCTTAAAGACAGTTAGAAAAGGGAGGGGGCAAAAGGCAAAAAGGATGTCCTTCGGTTTCTGTTGGAAGCTGCAAATAATAAAAATCTTAGCGAATTAAGCGTTTCATTCATTCCAATATTATTATCACATTTTCCTATAACTACTGTGATTATCTGCCAAGTTCATTTGCTTTCCTTCACTTTGGAGAGAAAGAGAACTGTAAAAAATACAAAGGTTAAAAAATACAAAAGAAAGCAAAAAATTAGATTACCAGTCAGATGAAAACAAACTTGACACAAAGACATCAGATTTAGAAAAGAATTATTATTAAATATATTATCAAAACCACGCAGATTACTACTAGACTGAAAAAAATGGGAAAACCATGGGGGAAAAACTTTAAATTCACCATGTGCTATTTGATAAAAGAACTTCATGAAACTGACTTTCAACATGTGATGAACATGTCCCCAAAGTAAAACACACACACACAAAATGACCTATGAGGAACCAAATAAATAAATGCTAAAACACACAATTAATAAGTAACCTGAAGTAATCTGTTTTGGCATTCTAACATCGCAAATGAAAATAAAATAGTGTTTCTTGATGTGACAACATCAACTGTAATGTTAATACTGGGAAATGAGTTAATACCAAGAAAATGAATGGCAATTTAAAGTTGTGCAGGTACCTTGCACTAGCCAAAATGACAGAATAAGAAATGCTCAGGCAAAAAGGTAAACAAATACCATTCCACAAACAATGTTTGGTTGTGGAAGTCACTAATATAGCATGGATTCAGACTTGTTTCACAGAACAGAAAGAAAGTTGCTGTGGGAGGAAAAAGGGACAAACACTTTGTTATCGGGGTTCACATATCCTGTTAAAAGGGAAAATTATTTCATGTGAGAAGCTTGTCAGGAAATGCTGTTCCTAAAATTCCCATTGAGGGGGGGGGGGATGCTTTGATATTTACCTGTGAAAAGAATTTGGCATGTTAAGATTTGAAACCTGGAAGGCTCTTGGCTTTTGATGGGCTAGTTTTTTTGTTTGTTTTTTTTTAAGCCTTTTGTCTTACGTAGCCTCTGGAGCAAAGAAACATTTAGGGTGATTTCCCTCAATGGTTCAAAGTTTTTGCATTTGGATAAATTTCTCTCTGTAGTTGTCGAAGAAACCTCCTCTCCCCCTTACAGTTCCCCCCTTCCTCTCTCTCTCTTCTTTAGCTAATCTGGCCTCTGTGCATGTGCAGAGTTCATGTCTCAGCAAACGTTTTATACTATTGAAATGTTGCATCCTTTGGCTAAATTACCATCCTTTGGCTAAATTACCATTTGAATAAGGGAAAGGAAGGGTAAGGAGTAGATTTTGAAAACAGGGTTTGATATTAAACAAAAAAGAGAAACTCAGCAATTTAGGTATTCACCAAAGCTAGCAATTTCAGCCCAAGCAAACTGAGACTGCTTCCTTTATGTACAGGAAAGGGCTAATATCCCTCTGGCCATTCGCGGAACAATCAACCGCTCTCTTATTTATGAGTAAAAATGGCCAGAGTTAGAATTCATAGGATTTTATTTATTTATTTATTTTAACTTCTCAGCCATTTCAGCCTTACCATTTGCAGACAAAAAAATATTATTATTATTATTAATATTATTATTATTTCCTGCCCTTTATTTACAGGAATGGTCAAGGCTAATTCTACTTGATTATTCATTTGTATGTGCTTAAACTTTGAGTAGACTTTTAAGTCTGATTTTTAAATAGTAGACAAAATGATAAACACTGTAATCACTCAAATGCTTGGTATTACCAGTTGGGCTTCACCTCTCACCTTTTAAAACTAAAGAGCAAAGCTAGGCTGAATTTCAACTCCATTACCACACCAGAATTTAAGAATTACCCTCCAATGCTTGCAGACACATGGTCTTCCACACAGCCACAAATTGGGAGAGTTGAAAGGGACCCTGGGGTCATCTAGTCCAACCCTCCAAAATATAGGGTTCACAGCAAGATTTCACAGCAAGATTTGTACTACCAAAGAGGCATACACATTTAAGTACAGATTTACAGCTGGGAAAGGAAACATCTATACTCCTGAGAGGATCTCTTATAAAGCACAGTTAAAGCAGCCCTAGATTTGATTTTTTTTAAAGGGAATACACAAGTGTTGCCCCCTCCCCTCTTTGCAGTTTCCTTTAAAGGAAGCTTACTCGGGAGTAAATTTACCTAGCACAGAAGTAAGAAGGGAGAAACCAACTGAAAGAGGCAGAGTGAAACAAGGGGGAGGGGGGCATTTTCTAACAAAAGAGGCCATGAAGTCTTATAGAGACTGATATCAGGAGCCTTACAATAACTCTTCTGTCCAACCAAATCAAAGTTAAAACTGGACTCAAATATTTTTTCTTAGAATGAACACCATACTTTTATAGGCATACGCTTAATGAAATACATACACTGCATTTTAGCTTGAGAGAGCAGTTGTGCTCAACTAGGCTATTGCAGCAGAAACATTTGGTTAACTTCTTCCAGAATAGACTGGAGCAGAGGTGTACTCACGAACTCAAAAGTTACCAGAAAACATTTACCATTAGACTTAAAATCACCCTCCTCACTTAAAACTAGAAGAAAGAGGTGGGGTAATCCCCCTTTCAGAACACAAGTAGCACGTATACAGGATTTCACCACTTGGGAGGGAAACTCTCTTTTAGAGCCTCTCTCAAATAACAAACATTTGCACACTCCATTCTCCATTTTGTTTTGTTTAAGATCGATAAGGCGCAACATGGCTTCCTTAGATTTAAAATTTTGAAGCAAGCTTGCAATTTAAAACTATGTGCATTTAAGAACAGTCTGTGGATGCCAAGGCCAATGTAAATACAAACCCTTGAAATATTTCTAAATCTTTGAATACATCTCTTATTCTTTTTTTTTTTGCCTCTGAGCACCATTAAGTTTACAGTTTCATGTTCTAGCTTTAGATTATAGTTTAACAACACAAATTTGATGTGTTCAGCTCTCCCTAAGAGTTCACACCCTGATTTTGTTGAAGGATCCCTGAGGTGGCCACTGTGCCCTGGGTTCTAGGTGGTGGGCCTAAGCCACCCACTAAAAGTTACAACGGTCTCGTACTTTGTACTTGGAAAGACCATTTTGCCCCTTTATTTTATTTCTATTTTTTCTCTAATTGGAGATGACAAGCTGGAGGGGCATATTAGAGTCCTCTCTGGGGCAAAAGGCTTCATGGAAGCTTTGTTGCCAGGAGGAGTCCAGCTAGGGTGTTTAGTGAGCTCCCATTCTCTCATATGTTATTATTGGGGGTTTTTTTTCGTTAACGAAGTACGCTAAAGACAGAAAGAGTGGAAACACACACACAAGGGAGGAAAGAAAGGGGTAGAAGAAAGATTCTTTCAGTATTTGGGATATCCTTGACTTAGCGCAATCCCTACTTGTTTCTTAACCACGAGCTATTTGCTAAAAACCTCAAGCCTGAACGGAAACCTAAACCACGGGTCGCTGCCCGGAAACCTAAACCACGGGTCTCTGCCCGGAAACCTAAACCACGGGTCTCTGCCCGGAAACCTAAACCACGGGTCTCTGCCCGGAAACCTAAACCACGGGTCTCTGCCCGGAAACCTAAACTGAAGGAGTGAAGGTCAGGCTGACCTGTTGAGAGCCAGGCCAGAGTCATGTTTAGCCTTTAGAAGCCATTTTATAAACGCAGGCAGCTAAAAACTATTTTTCTCTCTCTTGCATTGCAAGAGCAAGCTTTGCAAACAGCAAGTAGGTCACAGGAAGATTCTGCAGGTGCAGGAAGTTTGCCAGTTGAGGTTAAGCCATTTCTGAGAAACGACCCCTGACAAACAGGACGTAGCTAACCTCAAAAAGTCCAGGTATACCTCTTAGAGAGAAACTGTCAAAACCACAGGACATGCATCGGTACATTTCTGGGAAACATCTGCTCAGGGGTAGTTAGTGGAATTAAGTAAATAGGTTAAGCAGTTTATAAGCTTCTGGCGCCACCTAGTGGATAGGGCAAGCTTGGAACCGAACACGGCCACCGCCAATCTGATTGGCAGAGCTATGATGAATATGCATTAAAAAGGGAAGTGCCAAGGGGCTGGACTATGCTTAGCAAGAAGGTATATAGGTAGCCTACCCCCAAGGAGGGGTGGGCATTTTCTCATTTTTCTGAAATGCACCCTTTGCTTTTGTCTTGACAAAACCAATAAAAATCTTCTTCTTTAAGAAACTTGCTGCCTGATTTTTACATTCCTGGTCTGAATGCCGATGTCCCTTTCATTTGGTGCCTAAAGTGACTCGGATCTGAAGGACCCTAAGTCCTGACCAGGAGGCAGCTCCCTTGCCCTCTGGGCAAGGACGGCAGGGGGCCAACGGACCTCCTGCCTCCAAGGCGCGCCCCGAACTTTTCTTCGGAGGAGGACAGAAGGGGACTTGACCCTCTGTTGTCTGCATCCTGGAGGAGAGCAACGGATTGACGAATCGAGGTTCCTAAGTCACAAAATCGGCCGTCAGTGGGTGAGTAAATGACAACGGGTCCCGTTAGGATAACCTCCTTATTTAATAATTAAGGAGAAGGCGGATCTTGATCACATCCGCAGGGTGCCTGGATAAAGGGGAAGGAGTGTCCCCTTGGTATCCAGTCACGCTTAAGTATTGAGGAGAGAGAGAAAGGGGGGCGGAATTGTTGGGTGGTTAGTTTGTTGTACAACGTCTGGCGAAAGAGGCACTCATTGTGCATGTATGTTACAGGGTGACTGTATGGATGAATGAGCGGCCGGGATTTAGGTATCCCTTGGTCAGGCGCGAGTAGGGTTGTGCAGTTCTTCGCCCGGGCGACCGCGGCAAGTCACAATCTGCAGCGAAAGTTGTATGTTTGGAAAGAGTGGCACCGTCCGGACAAAGTGTGAATTGAGTCTGTGAGTCTGTGAATTTTTGGTGTGGTGACGTTGTAAAGGGCCATACTGAATATGGGTGGGGGTGCATCGACCGGGAATGTCACTCCCCTTCAATGTATGTTGAACAACTTTAAAAAAGGATTCAGTGGAGACTATGGTGTCACAATGACGCCGGAACGCCTAAGAACTCTGTGTGAACTAGATTGGCCGACCCAAGGAACGCAATGGCCGTCCATTGGCAGTTTTGACCGGTCCCTGGTCGCCAGTTTATGGGCAAATATCATCAAGGACCAGGGGGGACATCCTGACCAAATCCCCTATATAGACAGTTGGCTGAGTGTGATAGACCACAACCCCCCCTGGTTGAAGAAGTGCAGGACTGAATATTGTAAAGTCATGGCCCTCAGGGCTGAAGTTAGGGGCGTAAAGGCAGGAAAGTGCCCCAAGAAACCCATTTACCAGGGACCCGAGGCAGAAGTCCTAGCCCCACCGCCGTACGTTCCACCAACCGTGGTGGCCCCCTTAGGAGAACAGGGGCAAGTCCCTCAGGTCCCCAACGCTCCACCACTGCCGCCGCCCCAATATACCCCAATAGGGGCTGAAGGGGGAAAACCTGTCACCCCAGGAGAAGACAAGACAGAGCCTAGTGAGCAGATCCTAGAAGAAATATATCCCCACCTTAAAACTTTGAGGGAAGAGGTGGCCAAAAAGAGGACCAACACCACCATGTATCGAGACGCTGTAAAAGCTTATCGCCATGCCCGAGACAAAGCATTGGGCTTATATATAAAACAATGTAAGGCCGTTACAGACGCAGGAACAGCAGTCATGACCCCCCTCCGCGTAGTCTTCGACAACCCGCCTCCAACGGCCCCGGCGCCTGCGGCAGGAGCAGCCGGCGCCGGTGCCCCACCGCCACCTCCGCCGCCCCAAAGAACCTTTACCCTTCAATATGTTCCTTTTACCACTACTGATCTGTTTAACTGGAAGACCCACACCCCGCCATTCGCTGAAAAACCCCAGGCAATGTTGGACCTACTGTCCTCTATATTTGCAGCCCATGAACCCACCTGGCCAGATTGCCAGCAATTACTGAGCACCCTTTTCACCTCTGAGGAAAGGAGGAGAATCAATACCCAGGCTTTGGAATATTTGAGGGATCAACAGGTGGCTGAACAGGAATGGCCAAATCGATATCCCCTAGCGGACCCACATTGGGACCCAAATGATGCGGACAACCGCACCACCCTAACCACCTATCGAGAAATTCTCTTACATGGGGTTCGTAGGGCAGCTAAGAAACCGACTGACCTGTCCAAAGTTTCAGGGGTCCTGCAGAGGCCAGATGAATCTCCAGGCGATTTCTTGGAACGCCTGATGGACGCTTACAGAACTTGGACCCCCTTTGACCCCGAGATCCCCGCACATGAGTTAATGGTCAATGCCTCCTTCATAGGACAGTGTGCAAAAGACATCAGAGTAAAAATTCAAAAACAACCGGGGTTCCAAGGCATGACCAGGTCCCAACTCATGGCCATCGCCCAGAAAGTCTTTGAGCAAAGAGGGGATGTTGAGAAGAGGGAGAAAAAGCAGTGGATGAAGGAAAAGGCAGCCGTAATAGCCGCGGCAATCGCGCACCGGCCAGGGAACCGGGAGGTCCGTCGCAGTCAGTCAGAGCCCCGCAGCCGGGGGGGAGGAAGAAATCAAGCCTTAGGAAGAAACCAGTGTGCTATATGTAAACAAGAAGGCCACTGGAAAGCCGAGTGTCCCCAGAACCAGCCAGGAAGGATGGGGGGAAGCCGAGGACGGGAACGTCGAGGCAGGATAGTGGAAGGAAGATACGCCAGAGGACCAGACCGGACAGACCTTGTGGGTCTGGCAGCCATGGGCGAATATCAAGACTAGGACGGACCGGGTTCCTCCCTTGTAGGCACACAGCCAGCCTTCTCAGGTTCCCAATCGGAACCCATGGTCAAAATCAAATTAGGGAACCGACTTATCAATTTTATGATCGATACCGGTGCCCAATACTCAGTCCTAACTACCCCCCTTCAACGTGAAAGCCAGAGAACAGTGAACATAGTGGGGGCAACTGGCAATTATTCAAGAAAACCTTTCCTACAACCCTTGGACTGTCAGATCGGGGGGCGTCACCTGACCCATCAATTCTTGTACATACCCGAGTGCCCAGTGCCCTTGTTAGGAAGAGACGTCCTCTCCAAACTACAGGCTCAAATTACCTTCACCCCCAAGGGACCTGAGTTGAAACTGCCCCCACAGGCAAGTGGCATAATGTCAGTCACGGTGCCCAGAGAACATTCTTGGGGCTTTTTAGCGGCACTGGCCGCCGAGCCTCAGCCAGTCTCCTCGAATGACCCTATCCCGAAAAACCTCAGAGCGCCCCCTGGTGTCTGGGCCGAAGACAATCCTCCGGGATTAGCCATCAATATACCACCTATCATAGTCAAATTGAAGCCTTTTGCGACGCCAGTGTCTGTAAGACAGTATCCCTTGCCACGCCAGGCAGTGGAAGGAATAAAGAAACATTTAGACCGTTTGCTCCAATACGGGCTGCTCAAACCTTGCCAGTCTGAATGGAACACTCCTTTACTGCCAGTCAAGAAGCCTCACACCAATGACTACCGTCCGGCGCAGGACTTAAGGGTTGTCAACCAAGCCACAGAGACCCTACACCCCAACGTACCAAACCCATATACCTTACTAAGTCTCATCCCACCTGAGGCCACCTTCTTCACCGTTTTAGACCTTAAAGACGCCTTTTTCTGTTGCCGCCTGGCCCCTCAAAGCCAACCCCTTTTCGCCTTCCAGTGGGAGGATCCAGTGACCGGTACAAAAGGGCAACTCACCTGGACAAGACTTCCCCAAGGCTTTAAGAACTCTCCCACTCTTTTTGGCACAGCACTGGCCAAAGACTTGGCAAGGTACCCTTCTGTACCTGGCCACAAGGTGGTGCTACAGTACGTTGATGACATCATTCTGGCTGCAGTAGACTATGAGACTTGCAGGGAGGGCACCGAAGAATTGCTCCACCTGCTGTGGGAGGCGGGATACAAAGTTTCCCGGAAGAAAGCTCAATTATGCCAAATAGAAGTGAAGTATTTAGGTTTTAATGTGTCACACCAACAGAGGGCACTGCGCCCTGAGAGAAAGGAAGCCATCTGTTGCATGAAGGAACCCACTACCAGAAAACAGTTGAGGGGTTTCCTAGGAGCAGCAGGCTTTTGTAGAATCTGGATCCCAGGCTTCAGTATTTTAGCCAAACCTCTCAATGAGAGTACTAGAGGAGGAGAAAGAGATCCCTTTGAATGGGGACCGGCCCAACAAGAAGCCTTTGAGACTATTAAGCAATGCCTCATGGCCGCACCAGCCCTGGGTTTGCCAAATCCCGGGAAAGCATTCCAACTGTATGTGCATGAGCAAAACGGCGTGGCAGCTGGGGTCTTGACTCAGAAGCTAGGCAGTTGGAACCGGCCCGTCGCCTATCTCTCCAAACAATTGGACCCTACAGCGAAAGGATGGCCGCCCTGTATGCGGGCCGTCGCCGCCACGGCCACAATAGTAGAAGAAGCAGGCAAGTTCACGTTCGGCCAAGAGATGCATGTGAATGTGCCCCACTCCGTTCTTACCCTTATGGAGTTTAAGGGGAACTATTGGATGACCAATCCTCGCATGGCCAAGTACCAAGGACTTTTGTGTGAGAATCCCAGGATACACCTACGGGTTGTCAATACCCTCAATCCAGCTACTCTACTGCCCTTGCCTGACACGGACACAATAGAACACCACAATTGTCTCCAAGTCATGGATGAGGTTTACTCCAGCAGACCAGACCTGAAGGATGAGCCGCTGAAAAACCCAGACGTTGTGTACTACACAGATGGCAGCAGTTTCATTTTGGACGGCGTCCGGAAAGCCGGCTATGCTGTAGTGACCAATGAGGAAGTTGTGGAAGCAGAACCCCTGTCCCCCGGCACCTCTGCCCAAAAGGCCGAACTGATCGGATTGACCAGGGCCCTGCAATTGGCAGCTGGATGTAAGGCTAACATCTATACAGATTCCAAGTATGCCTTCTTGACCCTGCATGCGCATGGAGCCCTCTGGAAGGAGCGCGGCTTGATCGGAGCCCACGGGAAGGCCTTGAAATACGGTCCAGAAGTTGAGACGCTACTGGAAGCGGTGTGGGCCCCCGAAAAGATCGCCGTGATGCATTGCAAAGGCCACGGGAGAGGTCGGGACATGGTCACTAGGGGCAACCGGAAAGCAGACAGCGCGGCTCGTGAAGCAGCTTTGAAACCTCCACCAGCACTCGCTGCAGCCCTCATCCCGGAACTCACCCCAGACGATGTGGAACCGCGCTACACACCTGAGGAAAAGCAGTGGGCACACCAGGAAGGAGCAACACTCCAGGAGGGATGGTTCCGTTTACCAGACAACCGGGTGTTTGTGCCCCAACATCTGGCTAGCGTGATTGTGAAGAACTACCACGAGTCCACTCATCTAGGGGGTCCAGCTGCCAGAGCACACCTTGGGAGACTTTTCTATATCACTAACCTTTCTCAACTAGTTGCTGCTATATCCCAGAGGTGTGTCCTGTGCGCCAAGAACACCCCCAGACAAGGCCACCTCCCTCCACCGGGTGTACAACATGTGGGCTTTACCCCTATGGAAAGCCTAATTGTGGACTTCACTGAACTACCACCAGCTAGGGGCATCAAATACCTGCTTGTGTTTGTCTGCACCCTCACGGGTTGGGCAGAAGCGTACCCCACTAGAACGGAGAAGGCTCGTGAGGTGACCAAGAAACTGTTGCATGAACTCATACCCCGCTTTGGCCTCCCCAGGAGTATTGGCAGTGACAACGGGCCAGCCTTCATTGATAAGGTTGTGCAAGAAGTATGCAAAGCGTTGCAGATTAGATGGAGGCTCCACACAGCCTACAGGCCCCAGAGTTCGGGGAAAACCGAGCGCATGAATCGCACCCTGAAGACCCATTTGGCCAAACTGACACAGGAGACAGGACTATGCTGGATAGATGTCCTGCCCCTTGCCTTGTTTCGGGTCCGGAGCGCTCCAACCAAAAGACTGAGACTCTCACCCTTTGAACTTTTGTATGGCAGGCCACCCCCTTTCGTCAGAGACATCCCCGCCAGCTTGGGCCGGGTGGGAGACCATATTACCCAGGAACAAGTGCAATCCTTGTCCCGTGTGTTTGATTCCCTTTCCAGGTACACCCTCGAGCGCACGCCGTGCAGTCTCGCTGAGCCGGTCCACCAGTTCCAGCCAGGAGACTCCGTGTGGTTAAAAGAGTGGAAGCACGACCCGCTCATCCCCAAGTGGCGAGGCCCATACACCGTCCTCCTCTCCACTCCAACTGCGGTGAAAGTAGCCGAGGTGATTCCCTGGATCCATCACACGCGTCTGAAGAAGTCTGAAGGTGTCTGGACTTGCAAGAGAAACCCCGCTGACCCTCTGAAGCTGACTTTCTCCAAAAACCCTTGTGTCTGACGCCACCGGGAGTGCGTTAGGCCACGGGCAACGAGACCCTGCGACGGAACATCACCCTTGTGTCTGACGCCACCGGGAGTGCGTTAGGCCACGGGCAACGAGACCCTGCGACTGATCACAAAGACTTTCCCTTTTTCCCATTCTGTCTTGTATCCTATGCCCTACAGCCCTCACCCCACCGAGCCATATCAACCCTTCTGGCCTGCTGACCGCTGCTACGAGTGGTTCGTCTTGCCGGTGGTAAGGGACGGGGTGCTCGTCGACTTCTGGGAACGAGGGCCTAACAGGGCAGCCGCGCTGAGGCATCCCACTGACCCCCTGTGGCTGATTGTCCACGATACATCCCAGCGCACGTGGGTATTGCTCCTACGGGAGGTCGAGGATACGGTCGAACTCTATCGAGTTTTCGCCCGCTCCTGTTTTGGGGGGGGGATATCCAATTGTCTAAGGGGAGGCGGAGCACAGTACCAACCCCATTTGGTACATCACGCCCAGACCTTGGCCCGGGCGTTGACAACACATTGGTTCAGGCGTTGAATGGGAGGGAGTTTGACCCCGGGGCGTATTGAAATTGCTGAACAAGTGCCCATAAACCCTGCAGCCCCGCCTGTAGTTGTTGTGGTGGCCCGAACCTCCCAAAATTCCAGAATAAAACCTGAACTAATAGGCTTGGTAACTCCACACCTAATACCCTTGGATGTAGCAGGATATTCGTGTGGCTGCATCAGGGTTACCACCCCAGGATTTCAGCCTCCCTTCGCCCTGCTCATAGGCCACGTGGGTGACAACCACCCAGTAGGACCAGCAGGTCGACAGACAGTACTCCTAGCCCCAGAAGAATCAAAACCCTGGTATAGGCCCTGGAATGTTGACGGTGCTGAATTAGCGGAGCTCCTGGACATTGCATATCTCCAGGCCCAGACAGGACGCTACCGGTGGTATCTTGGTAACTAGGTATAGAAACCCCACCGTATGCAGAGACGCCCTTCCCCTTTAGAGCCATATCACGAGGACTGGTCAGAGCAGCAGTGTTACCAGTGGTTTGCCCGACCAGTAACCCGAAGAAGCTTCTTTTTGCAGGAAGGCGCATTCAGGTGTGGCCACTACACCTTTACCCTACGTCAACACATCACTCTTCCCTTGTGGCTGGTCTATAGAACTTCGGAGGCTCAGGAGTGGGTTCCCAGACCTGCCGGCCTAATCCGGGGAGTAGGCCCCGCTTTTGAAGCTTACAGGGTCTACTGCCATCCCCACAGTTCCCGAGGCCTAGCAGTGTATCACTCCCGGACGAACACTTTTCCCTGGGAAGAGTGGGAACGCTACGTGTGTGCACGCTGTTCACGCCGTAGCAGGGCCAGAAGTTAGAGGCCCCATGCCCTGGCCTTGGTGGGCCACCCTCCTTTTTGCTTGCGGGACTGCCCTTTTTGTAGCATTTCTGTGTTGGTGGTACAGTCCCCTGTTGTGGGGCACTGAACAAGATGAGGAATCAGGTCATCCCCTGGCTCCTATGGGCCCTCACCTCGCAAATGGCCACAGGGTGGAAGGACAACACCTTCCTGAACATGACAACGGCGGTAGCCAAGAGCCTGAATAGGTCAGAATGTTGGGTATGTGTGCATGTCCCCATGCACCTGGGGCAGGGGATCCCCATAACGGGAGTACCTTTCCCTATGAATGAGACTTCCTTTCAACGTCTGCCGATATGGGGGCCTCCGTGGCTGAACGAGACCTACAAGGTTCCCCAACACCACATTTGGAGACTTGACAGGGTCATAGAGGGAGGCCCCTGCATCCACAGGAGTGTAGCACCCTTGGACAGTGCCTTTTGGAGGGCCAAGTACCCTACTGACCTTTGGAAGGACTATTGGTGGCAGCCGGATATTCCAGACGAGATTTTTGTGGGCAATCATTCAGGGTGTACGTACATATATAATGTGACTCGCCCTAAATGGACCAAAGACACCTATCCCCCCACCTTTCCCCTTGCCACACCGGGGTGGAAGAAGGGATGGTTTTGGCTATGCGATCACACCGCCTACAAAACATTGCCTCGTAATTGGTATGGGACCTGCACCTTAGGAACCTTGGCCCCAGGGCTCACAATCCATGACACTTTCCCGGGAGAGGTACGCCCCCGCTACCGCAGGGCAGAAAATCCCCTGGCAGTCAGAAACACCGGTTTTCACTCCTTTATGAGGGCATTTTTCCCTGGCCTTGGAGTTTTTGAGGTGGAACGAGCATTGGTCAATATTTCAGCCTCCCTGGAAATCTTTGCGGCTTCTACCGCAGATGCTTTAACCACCCTGCAGGAAGAGGTAGCGCAAATGGCCCTAATGGCTAACTCCACGGCTGATGCCCTTATGGCCCTTCAGCTGGAAATCAGGCAGATGGCCACCACCACTATACAGAACAGGATTGCTTTGGACTACCTACTGGCCAGCCAAGGAGGGGTTTGTGCCTTTCTGAACTCCTCCTGCTGTGTATACATTAATCGAGACCAACGAGTGCTGACTGATATTGGACGGATAAGGAAGTTAGCATCCATATACAACCAAAGTAAACGTGTGGAGGATGATGTTGAACGCATTAGGAAGCAGGCCGACTTGTTCCACAAGGTTAGTCAAGACGGGGCAGGTCTACCCAGCATATGGAGTTGGCTTACTTCTTGGCTCCCAGGTTGGTCATGGTTAAAAGAGATTTTGCTTGTGATTCTGGTTTTCTTTCTCATTGTAATCGCCTTATCATGTCTTGTGCCTTGCCTTATTCAGATTGTACGCCGAATGGTGAGCCGCTCAGTTAATGCAGCAACACGCACACAAGTTCTGGCTCTCTACGACTTTGCATCGATAGATCCATCAACCGAAAATGAAGAACCATAACCGGTCTGCATTTTCGTGATGGAAAGGGGGGAATGAAGGAGTGAAGGTCAGGCTGACCTGTTGAGAGCCAGGCCAGAGTCATGTTTAGCCTTTAGAAGCCATTTTATAAACGCAGGCAGCTAAAAACTATTTTTCTCTCTCTTGCATTGCAAGAGCAAGCTTTGCAAACAGCAAGTAGGTCACAGGAAGATTCTGCAGGTGCAGGAAGTTTGCCAGTTGAGGTTAAGCCATTTCTGAGAAACGACCCCTGACAAACAGGACGTAGCTAACCTCAAAAAGTCCAGGTATACCTCTTAGAGAGAAACTGTCAAAACCACAGGACATGCATCGGTACATTTCTGGGAAACATCTGCTCAGGGGTAGTTAGTGGAATTAAGTAAATAGGTTAAGCAGTTTATAAGCTTCTGGCGCCACCTAGTGGATAGGGCAAGCTTGGAACCGAACACGGCCACCGCCAATCTGATTGGCAGAGCTATGATGAATATGCATTAAAAAGGGAAGTGCCAAGGGGCTGGACTATGCTTAGCAAGAAGGTATATAGGTAGCCTACCCCCAAGGAGGGGTGGGCATTTTCTCATTTTTCTGAAATGCACCCTTTGCTTTTGTCTTGACAAAACCAATAAAAATCTTCTTCTTTAAGAAACTTGCTGCCTGATTTTTACATTCCTGGTCTGAATGCCGATGTCCCTTTCAAAACCACGGGTCTCTGCCCGGAAACCTAAACCACGGGTCTCTGCCCGGAAACCTAAACCACGGGTCTCTGCCCGGAAACCTAAACCACAGTACTGTTTTCAAGACTAATCCTAGTGTGGGGCCCCAATTGTGAACCTCCCCTTCTACCCTCCACAACAGCCTCCTGCCTAGCCTTTGAGACTAAGTTTGGGCTCCCTACTGGACGCCTGCGCTGTGCAGTGCCAGATTGGGGGTCCGAGAAAACAAAGTTTTGAAAGAGGAGCAAACGACCTTGCGTTCTCACATACCCAGGTCATCCCTAACAAAGGTCGCCAGGCAGGAGGGGAAGGTTCATTTGTATAGTTAGGGTAGGTGGAGAGTAAGAGAATACTTGAAAGACTCCTCTGGACGACTCCGAGAGAGGGATGTCAGAGAAACAGTAAAAGAGCCACGCTTTCCCGGACTCAATTCCAAGACGGAAAACGGGGGAGAAAAGAGATAGAGAGATTAAGACGTTCCTGGACGACCCCGGGGGGGGAACGTCAGAAAACAGCAAAAGGTACCACAATTTCCCCGGCCAAGCACCGCGTAAGAATTTGTGGGGAGAGAAAGGGAAAGGTTTTGACGTTCCTAGACGACCCCGAGAGATAACGTCAGACAGAAAAGTTCCGCGATTTCCCTGGCCACCCTCCGAGGGGGAGAATCGGGGGAGAAAAGGAGAGAGAGAGAACGTACCCGGCCGACTCCGAAGGGTAACGTCAGAAATGAAAGAAGGAAAGTCTGGCTGTCGTGGGGACGTTACTTTTCCACCCCCCTCCCAATGTATTTACTTCAAACCATACTCACGTTCGAAGATGTCCCCCGCGAATCTCAGGATCCTTTTCTTTTTAGCCGGCTTGACCTCGCCTTTGCTCCCCTGGTTGAGCTTTTGGTGACGATTGATTACCGCCCGCAAAGAGGAGGCAGGGAGAGGAAGAAGGATCCCTGGGCTAAGGTTGCCCAGTGGCGCCCGATCCCTTCTATCTCCCCTCTCACCTTTACAGGAGAACCAAGTGTCCCTGAGTCTGGGTCGCCAACTGTTAACGGAAAAATCTGAGGGCTCTCTTGGACAAAACAAAGACACCAACCAGGATAACATGGAGCAAAACAGCAGCCTGTAGGCTTGGCCTTTATTGAACTGTTGCAACAGGGTGTTCCCCTCACTAGCAAGAGAGAGGAAAGACCCAGAACAATGGGCTGCAAGACCTTATAAAAACTTTTGAAATTCCCCTCCTCTAGGTCAAGCCCACCCCCAGAAACATCATGCATACATTACAGAAAGGATTGACATCATGCATACATTACAGAAAGGAGGGGTTGAGGGAGGAGTTGTGGTGGTAACCTGAGTGTCCTGTCACCTGGCTGGTTCCTCCTTTCCCCCTCCCCATGAGTACTTTCCAGGTGACAATGGGGAGTTTGCAGTTTCCTGCCCCCAGAGGGAAGATCTGATCATTGTCCTTTGTTTCAGCCTGTGGTGAATCCACTGTTCTTTGTGATTTTGATTGTCTTCTGTCTGGGATTATCAGGGTTGACATAGCAACTGGGCAGGGCTCCTGTGGATGTGCTGGTATGCTGAAGAGATTATGGCTGACCAGAAACTAAGCACCCCCCTTTGATAGTCCTTGTCACATGGAGTAAAAAATGGAACAGTGCAAATCCGATGTATGGTTGATTTTCTATGAATTTATAACAGAAATGTGGCGTATGTAGTGTGTGAGTGTGAGTGTGTGTGAAGTTTGTGCAAACAGAATGATTGGGGTGGGGGGGTTCCTGCTACATGACCCACAACCAGTAATTAAAAATTACCCACCAAAGACCTGAGTGAATAAAATAGGGTTTATGTGGTATGTAAGATAACAACCAATGTGGCAGGCAAGTCTCCCTGGGGATGGCAAGCACTCCTTGGAGGAAGGATAGGATGAAAATGAGACGAACAGTTTAGGCCTAGTTGCCTCCCATTTCACTGCTGTCTCTCTTGTGTAGTTTTCAGGCAAAGGATCTATTATTTGTAAAGTGTCATGTGCACAGATGGCAATATAAAGGTAATGATTATAGCTGGACAAGAGGAGTTCAGGTGAAATTATCTGGAAACTTGAGTTTCTTAGCTACTATGGCAGCCTTCCCAAAACTGGTGCCCTCCAGGTGCTTTGAACTACAATTCCCAACAGCTCCCATAGCACCAGCACAATACAGCTGTGCTGGCTGGGGCTGATTGAAGCTCAAAGCATATGAGGGGCACCAGCTCTTTTTGTTTATATAGCATATCACAGGAGTGTCCTTCATTAACAAAAGCCCTCCGGTTTTATTTGTATATACCGTAAATAGTGGGGAGAACAAGCAGGAGCCTTGAGGTGCTGGTGCATTTGGTCCTAGATTATTTTTTATATATGAGCTTGCACTTGTTTCCCTTTAAGATACTCAGGAAAGCGTTTCATCAGCTTCCCACATACCATTTGTGTGCTTGATAGAATGGAAAGGTCACCCCATTACACTGCCTTCACCACCCTGGTGCCTTCCAGATGTTTTGAACCGCAGCCCATTGAACACAGTGGGATTTACTTCTGAGATGACATGCACAAAATTGTTCTGCTAAGGTTCTCGGACAGAAAAGTTCCCCTACAACCTTGGTCCACCGTATAGTCTATTAAAGTGTGTTGGGCCCTTCTGAAGTTAGTGGTAAAGATTGAAGTTATCCTGTTGATATCAATGATGCAGCGTTACCGCCCGTCTCCTCGGCTGGGGCAGTGCCGCGCGAGGATGCTGCTGAGACAGCGTTCCTGGGCCCGGCGGGGCTGGGTGCAACAGGCTTCCTCCATGCCCCTGGCACAAAAAATGGTGGATGCCCGCCACTCCATAGGGAATGTTGTGGGGGTTGGAACACCAAGGGTCCTCCGCACCCGGCGCCTATGATACCACTAGAGCTGTGGCTCGCAATTAGCGAAGTACTGCGGTTCCCGTTTTCCAAAAGCCTACTTTAGGGAGTACTTTTGTACTTCCTACTTTTTGTTATTTTTATTTTTTTATATCTCTGTGTTAGTTTTTGTTGTATACAGTGGTACCTCAGGTTACAAACGCTTCAGGTTACAGACTCCGCTAACCCAGAAATAATGCTTCAGGTTAAGAACTTTGCTTCAGGATGAGAACAGAAATCGTGCTCCGGCGGCGCAGCGGCACCAGGAGGCCCCATTAGCTAAAGTGCTGCTTCAGGTTAAGAACAGTTTCAGATTAAGAACGGACCTCCGGAACGAATTAAGTACTTAACCCGAGGTACCACTGTAAATGGTGCCACGGGCCCCCTGTGTGGGTTACGTGGACCCTCTGGGGTCCACGGACCAACAGTTGGTAACCACTGCACTAGACTTTCCATGCCCGCTGCCCAGGCTTGCGCCCCAGGAGGGTCACTTCCGTGCTGCCTACGCAGCGGTTTGACCTCACCCCCGGAGGAGTGCTCCATGGTCTCTCGGGACAGACGGGATGCCAACAAATATGTTGAGATCGGGTGAGGAGCGATGAGAGTTTTCAAATGGAAATGATATATATATACATACATACATACATATATACGTATCTATTAGATTATATTTTAAATGCGTTATTGTGAAATCCCGGTAAGTGTAAGAGCTGCGGGTGATTGCAGAATGCTAACTTCGATGGGGCTACGGAATTTCCTTCGTTAGCTCCAGGGAGGGGAAAGGGGAGGACCTTTCTCCTGGCTCCGCCTCGATGCTGCAGAAAGAAGGGAGGAAAACGCTGAACGTGCTGCGCGCGAGCATTTTTGGCCCTCGGCCGTTGCCGTACCCACAGAGGCCGACCAAACTCAGAAGAAGCATACAGATTAAAAAGAGAGTGAGAGAAGACGCTCCCCACTCCAGCCCTCACTTCCGGGTTCCTTTTGACAGCCGCCCGTGTGAGGAGCATAATGCAAAAACAACGGCATCGCCAAAAGGCTTTTCTACTTCGATGTGTAACCCTAGGGAAGCCACTCTACCCAGAGCTCTCTATCGTGGAAGCCGGAAGTGTTTCTATGGTAACACTGAAGTTGTGATAGCCCGATTGAGAGAAAGTGGGGGATCCCCCGGAAGTAGTGGCGGTTGCTGCGTCAAAAGGGCGGGGCTTCTGCTGGGTGTCAAAGGTCAGTAAATATTGGTGACGTCAGACGGCCAAGATGGCGGAAGGGTGAGCGTAACTGGTATCGCTGGGAGTGGTGCCTTTGCGACTGGGGTGGGGGAGACCTGGGGGCGAATGAGGAGGAGGGGCGGGAGGTTGTGCCAGAGCTCCGCCTCGGGACCCCTGGACTGATTAGGCAGGAAAGAGTACCGCTGGTAATGCATAGAGTGCGTTCCTTTGGCCCTGAGTTAGTGTTGTTAGCCCCGCCCCCTCCCTCTTGAGCCTGGGCACTCTTGTTTTGTAGAGGCAGCCCTGGCGGTGGTCGCGAAGCCTGAAGATGAGGTGTGGGTTTTTCAGGGGAACAGGTTGCGGAGGAGAAAGGTAGGATTGTACTGTATAGTATGGGGGGGGGTTGACCAGTTTAGGATTGCTTGGGGGTAGGGCAACGTTGGCTGTTTTGGGAAGAGATCTAGGAATTCGGGGCTAATAGTGCGGTGAGGCCTCAGAATTGTCAAAG
Organism: Podarcis liolepis; assembly: GCF_965112155.1. NCBI lineage: Eukaryota > Metazoa > Chordata > Lepidosauria > Squamata > Lacertidae > Podarcis > Podarcis liolepis. The sequence continues at coordinate 59,515,927 of NC_139561.1, read as the reverse complement.
TGGGCGTATCTGGGGACAACTGGAAAAGAGGGTCCTGAAAAACATCCTCTTTGTTACAGCACCTCAAATGATGTGTTTGGATGTGTGGGACTTGGGTTCAGACTCTCTGGCAGCCTTGGGTAAGCCACTGTGTTGCAGTCTGGCCCGTTTTGTAGGTCTGTTGCTAATATATGAGATTATTCATCACTGACTCGCTTTACCTTTCTTGCCATGTGCATCTGTTGAGCTGCCTTGTAAGGTAGTACCTTAGTGTGACAGATGGTGGGGACATGGAGATTGAAGTGCAGTTGATTGCTATGCAGGGGGTTTAATGGTTTGAGGAAGGCTTTGAATCAAAGGTTGCTTGGCCAAGCCCTGCTCTTAGACCACTTGTATAGTCATTTATATACAGAACTCTAAAGTAGCACTAGAATATGTTCGTGGTTATAGTGTGTTCCATGATGATGTATTAATTGTGGCAAACTAAAAAGGCTGTGTGTGGGAGGAGGGAACCAGTAAATCCACATTCTTTCACTACTCCCCAAACTAAATTATATGATTTAAACAGGTGGCACAGGAACCTCTAATTCACTTGTATGTCTTTGAGGCTGTGTGCTGTAAAAGCCTGAGTGATTATTTTGTTCATACCCTTTTTCATAGATTTCTAGTAAATATTGTAGGAGGCTTGAGTTTGTATTACATTTTTTGCATCGTTCACATCATGTTGTAGGAGTTCAATAATATTCCCTTAAACTTAAATAAGTATTTAAATACCTGCTAAGTTGTTAAAGTGCTTTCTATCTTGGTTGTAATTGGTTATTTTGGGAGGTAATATTGAGAAAGGGCAAAAGAGAGAGAAGGAAGGAGGTAATGTGTAACAATTCATGAGAAAAATGGGAGCCTTGGTTTGCAGTAGTGCTTAAAGTGTAGCACAAGTTTTGAAATCTTTGGAACTTGTGCCTAAGAATTTAAATTATTATTATATTTGTGGCAGGAGGAGGCCAAGCCAAGGACACAAGTGTAGTACTGTACTGATTTTAAGCTGTTTCTGCATTGGCTCTTGAAAGGGAAGGTCCTGAATTGGGGTTGGAAAAATATTCTGTTAACATTTCATAGAAACAAAGGCTGCCATTGTAGGATTTGCTGCAGTAGCTGACTGTTCTGCATTCTTTGTCTTGTGTTTATTATGTAAAATTCCCAATTTCAGCTTCATATGTTTGTCCTGTAATAGGGAAGATGGAGGCTGGTGGAGGAGCTGGCTACAGCAAAGCCTTCAGTCAGTCAAAGATAAGGTAGGTGGGTCTGCTTTTTATCCACTGGTAAACTAGAGAAAGAGGATGTCAAAAAGACACAGCTCAAACTCTGATATTTGGCCATGCTGCCTGAGGCTGGTGGGAGTCCATCATGGTCTGGGGGCATCAAGTTGGCTACTTCTGAATTAATGACTGATGACTCCCTTTGTAAGAAAAACCTCTTTGCTTATTATAGTACTTAGTATTAGGTGCCAAGGAAAGGCCATTATCTTTGTGCCCCTGCTTATGAGCCTTTCTCAGGCACCTGCTTGCTAGCTGTTGGAAATGAAATACTGAACTAGTCCTGCCTTCTCCAACCTGGTATTATCCAGCTGTTTTGGACTACAGCTCAGTCCCACACAGCATGGCTGTAGGATCTTGAGGCTGATGGGAGTTGTTGTTAAAAGCAGCTGGAGGACCCCAGGTTGGGAAAGGCTGAACTAGATGGACCTACCTTGGCCTGATCTGCCAGGGTAATACTTTGGTTCATTGGAGTAGCATTCACATCTCACAGTCAAGTTTCATGTATCTGTTATTGGAATTAAAAATGCTTGTTTTGGGATCAGTTGTGAACATGCTCCTGAAGCCACATGAGGTGATTGGAACAAGAGCTGTCAGGTGCTTATTGTTTTGGAAGTATGAATTCTGTTTTCTCCTCCTGATGGCCACACTCTTAGATTGATAAACACTTGGTGTTCTTTGATTGTTAACCCCCAACCCATGCTAACTACCACACTCATTGGAAATTCAGCCACAGTGTACCCAACAATAAGTATATTCTCCTCTCACTCTGTTGCAGTCCACAGAGGCCTTGGAGTTCATGAAACGTGACCTGACCGAGTTCACGCAAGTGGTCCAGCATGACACAGCCTGCACCATTGCTGCCACTGCCAGTGTGGTCAAGGAGAAGCTGGCTGTGAGTGGGCATTGAAAACAGAAATGGAGGGAGAGGCAGAGGCAGGAATGCATGTCATTGGGAAGGGCTGGCGGGTTTTCATTTGTGTTTGCCATTTCCCTCTCCCGACAACCTTTTTCATTATTCTCTTTGTTGATTTGGTGTATCAAGCCCATAGCAATGCTAGGCTTTGTGGGATACTGCCCACTCTGGTTCCTCTGCCTTAGATTAGTTTTCATTGTGAATTTCTTTGTTTTTGTGAAGACGGAAAGTTCCTCCGGTGCGACAGAGAAAGTGAGAAAAGGGCTCTCCAACTTCCTGGGTGTTATCTCCGAAACATTTGCACCTTCACCAGATATGACCATTGACTGTGACGTCATAACCCTGATGGCGACCCCTTCTGGAACAACAGAGTTATACGACAGTGCCAAGGTGCCTCTAGCCTCTACCCCCAAAAGGTGGCCTCTGTCCGCGCCATTAATGTCTTGTGCTCATATGCTTCTCCCTGTCTGTCCTCTTCCAGGCTCGGCTGTACAGCCTTCAGTCTGACCCAGCCACCTATTGCAATGAACCTGATGGTAAGTTGGGGGCTGATTTGGACTGAAAAACCGCACAGTCAGGGAAGTGTTTGGGTGAACTATCTACCTGGAGGGTGACTGAAGTCCACAACATGCTGTTTGCTTTCATAAAGCAAAACCTGATGGGATGGCCCAGATTTTGAAATGCAGGCCTTACTAAAAGAAAGAGTAACTTCTAGGTTTGGGGGCTGCAGTAGAAAGGTCTGAAGGAGGTAGGGTGACAGGTTGGGGATTGGTGCATGATGCAGTGGAAGCGTTATGCTTCAACATGGGAGGCTATTCTCAGAATTCCTGCTCAGCCACGGGTGACCTCTGGCAAGTGGGACTTTTTGCAAAGAATGAGGAAGGGTTGCAAGGCACCTGCTTCTCATGAAAAGCCAAGTTGCACCTTCCCCTCCCCTCTCCTGCTGCTTTCCCCCACCCTCTGCCACTCCCCTATCCTCACAGTCTTCTGTGCCAGACTGGCAAGGGTGAAGCTACCCTGTTACCTTCTTGGCCTGGAGAGGATAGTTTTGCACTAGGATAGTTTTGCACTCCACTTTCCAGCCATTAGTGGCTGCACACACATGCTGGTCTTTTAAGGTCAGAAGAGTCAGTTCTGGCAGGCTGAGATCCTGCCTGCAATATAGGTACAGTGGTGCCCCGCAAGACGAATGCCTCACAAGACAAAAAACCCGCTAGATGAAAGGGTTTTCCATTTTTCGATGCGCTTCGCAAGACGAATTTCCCTATGGGCTTGCTTCGCAAGACGAAAACGTCTTTTGAGTCTTGCAATTTTTTTCGCTCCCCCCCCTTTTCTAAGCCGCTAAGCCGCTAATAGCCTTTTAGCCGCTAAGCCGCTAAGCCTTTAATAGCCGCTAAACCGCTAATAGCGCTAATCCGCTAATAGGGCTGCTTCGCAAGACGAAAAAACCGCCAGACGAAGAGACTCGCGTAACGGATTATTTTCGTCTTGCGAGGCACCACTGTATGTGGGCAGAAACCATGGAAACTTGAGCCTAAGAACAGTGTAAGGCAGGGGTGTAGAAGCTTTTTAGGCTAGCCAGCCTATATCCTTATCACCCCAGCCCTGGAGGGCCATCTTGAACCCCCTAGCTGGACAAGATTGGCCCACAGTCCAGAGGTTTTACATCCATGGCATAGCCTGAACTCTGCCGTCTGCAGAGTGCCTTAAGAAAGGGCAGGAACTGTAAACAAATGTGTGGGAAGTCTTCTGGTGGATGCCTGCCTGCCAAACCTGCTTTGGGGATGCCAGCTTGGAGCGTTAAACCTACATACAGGTGGAGGGTGGGGAGGCATTTTGTGAAATTAGTTGAATCTATGTATTGTTGTTGTTTCATTTGTTCCTTGTCTTAGCCAAAAAATCTCAAGATGATTAATAATAAAGGATACAATACAAATTCCAAAATTATATAGGAGATTCAAAGCACTGAAAGTGATCATACTTAATAATTTAAGATATAGAGGATTTAAATAATCTTGGAAGAATATAGTTATGTTATTTCTACCATATGTTTATGTTTTATACCTATGCTATCTTTTTTCTATTAGTTTATGTATGACTGTAACCTAGTATGTGTTGAAGATGAGATATAGCAGAAAAGCATGCATATGTGTGTGTGTGTGTGTGTGTGTAATATACAGTGGTGCCCCGCAAGACGAATGCCTCGCAAGACGGAAAACCCGCTAGACGAAAGGGTTTTCCGTTTTTGAGCTGCTTCACAAGACGAATTTCCCTGTGGGCTTGCTTCGCAAGACGAAAATGTCTTGCGAGTGTTCCGATTTTTTCCCGCTCCCCCCCCCCTTTTTCTAAGCCGCTAATAGCCTTTTAGCCGCTAAGCCTTTAATAGCCGCTAATCTGCTAAACCGCTAATAGCGCTAATCCGCTAAGCCGCTAATAGGGTTGCTTCGCAAGACGAAAAAACCGCTAGACGAAGAGACTCGCGGAACGGATTATTTTCGTCTTGCGAGGCACCACTGTATATGTGTGTATATATATATATATATATATATATATATATATGTGTGTGTGTGTGTGTGTGTATATGTATATGTATATGTATATGTATATGTATATGTATATGTATATGTATATGTATATGTATATGTATATGTATATAAAAATAAAATGGCCAGAGCAGCAAGAAAAGGAGAGGGGGGAAATAATCATTATATATTTAGGGAAAGAGGCAAGTCTTTAACTGGTGCCAATATGATGTTGATGTAGGTGCCAGGCAAGTTTCTTTGGGAAGAGAATTCTGCTGAAGAGGCCCCTTTGTGCCTACCATTTCTTTGTTTTTCTTGTATCATTTACACACACGCATACACACACACACACACACACACGCACACACACAGCCGAATACTTTCTTGGTGATGCAATGTCATTGTACTGGAGTAATTTCCCTGTGGGGGGTATTAATTTTATTTTAAAAAGAATGACAAAGCAAAGACATGATAATGGTTAGGAAAATCACCCCTCTTCTTTCTATAACGCTATAATTTGGGATGACCCAATTTGATTTAGTGGTAGGTTCAGGAAAGGTAAAAGGAATCAGCAGTTTTACACAAGGCATAATTAACACTTGAGATTTATTGTCGTTAAACATGGGGTACCTATATTGTAAAGGGCTTTAAAGAAACGGATTGAACAAATTCATGGTTGCATGATCTCTCAACAGCATTGAGGCCAAATGAACATAGTTAAAGGAACTTTTTGTGTGCAGAGGCACTGCTTATATTATGGGGATGGGGCCAAAAGGGGGCTGCCCCTTTTACTTTTTGTCATGGCACCCTTGGGTACTGTCTTCAGAAAGCATATTCCACCAAAGCCAGGAAGGTGTGGATGTGTCAATGTCCAGATCTTGAGAATTTCAATGTGTCTAATCTTCCAACCCCCACCCACCATTTGAGCTCTCTGTAATATATCTCTGTCTATAAGCCTCTCTCAAATAGCAGACTTACTGAAATCAAGGCTTCTCATCCACGGCTATAGTTCCACAGTTAAGCAGGCTGTGCTTTATCTCTTAAAGTCCATGTCACTTTGTTTACACTGCCAAAGTAGCTTTATCTCACAAGCAGCAGTGTGGTAGGAATCCCGTTGTCATAATCACACACAGCACAGCATACATTACAGGAAAAACAAGTTAATGTAATTTTCACCACTGCCTCCTTGAGCGACTGCAGACTGTCATGGTGTAGTGCTGGTTTTGGTTTGTTGTCCAACAAACTTTGGCCATTTAAGAACATAAGAGCCTGCTGGATCAGGCCAGTTGCCCATCTGATGCGGCATCTTGTTCTCACAGTGACAAAACAGATGGCTGTAGGAAGCACACAAGCAAGACAGACTTGAGTGCAACAGCATTCTCCCCTCCAGTGTTTTTCAATAACTGGTATTCAAAAGTATACTGCCTCCAGCAGTGGAGTAGAACATGGCCATCTTGGTTAGTAGCTGTTGTGGGCTTTATCCATGAATTTGTGTGATCCTCTTTTAAAGCCATCCAAGAGCCATCACTGCCTCTTGGGGGAGCGAATTTTATATATGCTTTTTGGAAAAGTACTTTTGTTTGTCCTGAATCTTCTAACATTCAGCTTCATCGAAGGTCCCTGAGTTCTAGCATTATGAGAGAGGGACAAAGACCTTTCTCTGTCCACTTTCTGCGCACCATGCATAATTTTGTTATTTATTTATTAGGTTTGTGTACAGCCCTTCCTCTGAAGGTCACAGGGCAGTTCATAACACGATACAAAGTGAAAACGCAAAATACATAATACAACCAACAAACACATTTAAAAAGTCATAGAATGATAATCAGCCAAATACCTGGTTGAAGAGAAGTGTTTTTACCTGGCACCTAAAGATAATGTAATGAAGGTGCCAGGCAAGCCTCCTTGGAGATGGCATTCCAGAAACAGGGAGCCATGACAGGCCCATGCTCGTGTTGCCACCTTCCAGATTTCTTTAACAATACTTTCCACCAGTCTTCCTGGGAAAGATGTTAAGCTAACCAGACTGCAATTTTCCAGGATCCCCCTTGGATCCCTTTTCAAAAATTGGTGTTACCTTGGTCACTTTCCAGTCCTCAGGTATGGAAGCTGATTGTACCACTTCCGCTGTGATATGGTGGTGTTTCTTCCATCCTCTACAGGACCCTCTCAGCTCTTTGAGGCCTGGCTATTGCACTTCAACCTAGAGGAGAAGAAAGGGGAGATCTCGGAGTTGCTGGTGAACAGCCCTTCCATCCGCGCGCTCTACTCCAAGATGGTAAGGTGGTGCAGTGTGGCTTAGTCCCTTGATCTTCTGGGTCTTGTTTTCAAACAGTTGCTCTAGAAGTTAGCTGCTCACATTTATCTGTGGGGTGGTGCTGTTCTCTATTCTGAAGGAAGAGGCAGGGCTCCAGAACATGTCCATTGCAATTCCTGTGTAATGCTTTTGAATGCAGAAAATTTGGTTCCTAACAGAATATTCTAGGGAGCAGCAGTGTCTTAAAATCTAGGGGTTTCTTTTCTTTTTTTTTAAAATAGTATTTATTAAGATTTCAGAAACAAAAAATTACATAAACAAGGAAAAATATAAAAGAAAAAGAAGAAAAAACATACAAAATACAAAGTATTTTTTTTTTTTTAGAAAAAACACTTAAAAACAAATTTATCCTTCTATATCTTACATTTCATTTCCTTACTTCCCTGACCTCCTCTCACCTCCCTTTTTTGTATTCCGGTTCAATTGGTTAATTCAGCAATTCCTTTCCCTCTTTGTTTTTGTCTTAGTCCTTTAACTTAATATATTATAACTTTAAATTCTCACCTATTAACCATCCATTTTTTCATACACCTTTATAACATTACTGCTAGAACCACTTAATTTCATTCTGACATCAATCTAACATTCATTAATTTTACAATATTTCTGTAAATAGTCTTTAAATTTCTTCCAATCTTCTTCCACCGACTCTTCAACCTGGTCTCGGATTCTGCCAGTCATTTCCGCCAATTCCATGTAGCCCATCATCTTCATCTGCCATTCTAAAATCTAGGGGTTTCTTCTCTTACCTCTTACAGACGTAATCTCTCTACCAATAATTCCCTACACACATATGAATAAAAATTTATGGAAGAAAAAAAATAATAATTCCCTACACACATTCAGCCATGCAGTCTGTCTTATTAGAGTCCCCCCAGTGTGGAGGAGTCTCTGTATATGCATGCAGGGCCTGTCTCACACTTGGTGTTGATGGGGCTATGGAGTGCAACCCCACAACTGCCTTGCTCTCCTGGGTGAACCTATGAGGGGGTTGTGTGTACTCCCCTAATGTGATTCTGGTTTAAGACAATTGTATCCACTGCATCCCTGTTCATTCTTCTGTTTCCTTCTATTGACATCAGGTGCCAGTGGCTGTGTCCCATTCTGAATTCTGGCAACGCTACTTCTACAAAGTCCATCAGCTGGAGCAGGTGAGTTTGTAGAGGTTATCTCTGGGAGCGACTGAGAGTCAGTTTTTCTCTATTGCAGGATGCAGTAAGGGGCAACACAAGGGTGTCTGAAGGAGGGTGCAACAGTGTCTTTCCAGGACAGTCTTCTAAGTCACATTTCCAGAGAGAGGCTCTAAGTTCAGGGAAAGATGCTTATAGGTCTTTCTCATGTGCACCTGTGGGCACATAGAGTGGCTCCTACCTCATCCCTTAATGCAGCTTGCTTGCCAAGCCCTTCCTGTCTTTTTTCCTGAATCAGACAGTGTGTCACTTAGCATTCAGTTGCACTGTGGAACAGCAGAACCCTTGGAAATGTCCTAGGCTTGTAGAATTCTTTGAGATTCTGGCCTACTCAGTTTGGGGGGTGGGAAGTGGTAAGAGAGTGCCGCTGCTTCAGACTACAGGAATCATGCCCTTATGAAGAGACTGGAGCAGTTGGAAGAATCAAGCATGCAAGTGGTAAGGCGGCATATGTGGTCACATTTCAAATGACTTGGAAAGTGCAAGATGCAAAGTGCAGCTTGAACTAAGGAGAAGTGGAAGGAGTGGTTGTTTTGTATGGTGAGGGATTGTTTGTTAGCAGGAAACTCTTTGCTTGTGCCAAGACATTTTAAAGTCAAGCCTTTGTTAGCCCAAGTCTTGTCAGCCTGCCAGAATCATGAGCAATGAACACCAACTGGTAAACCTGCAGATGAGGGTTTACACTCAGGCCTATGGGGTTCCTGTTGATCTGTTCTGATGCTCAGGTGAGGACTTTCCATAGTACCTTCCAGGGGATTGAGGGTTTGCCTTGAGGCCTGACCCCAGAAGCTTCTGTCCTACTCTTGGGCATGTCCCTTTGGTTTAGCTCTATAAGTATTTCCTCTCTTCCCCTTGCTTGCCACCTTCCTTCCCATGTGCAGCTGTCAGAAATCTTTTCTCACCCAGGAGTATGAGCTCTTGAACTCTGCCTGCAGGGGTAGCCTTGTGCCCTCTCCCTGGTCAGCAGGTGAGCAACTTCTGACAGCCATCTGAATTCCTTTCTGTCCCAGGAGGAGGTCCGGAGAGAGGTTTTGAAGCAGCGGGCAGAACAAAGTGTTCATTCAGAGGAGCCAGGCTGGGAAGAGGAAGAAGGTTAGTGAACAGAAATTGCTTCCCAGCTGGGCAAGATGCCTGGAGGGGTCTTCTGACCCTTTTGTTTATAGTTTCCTGCACTTTATGCACAATTTATTTATTGAAATGATGCCTACTGCATCTTTCCACTAATACCTTTTGGGGCAACTTCCATGCCAAATTAAAACCATGCAAGGATAAAATACAAAATAAAACTCAGATCAACATCAGAAGAGCATCTGCCTTGAGAACAAATACAATGACTAAACCATTCATGCTTTTTATCTCCAGAAATTGGGACAATAGAGAAGAATTCACTTGGTGCCTAAAAGAATAATAAAGGGGAAGGGCCTTCCATCATTTTGGTGCAATGCTAGAAAAGGTCTTGTCTTTGGTAGCTACCTGTCTAACCCCTGAAGGTGTAGTTAATTGAAGCAAGGCCTCAGCTGATGAATTCAGGACATAAGCAGATCTATTTGACAGGTGACAGTTCTTCAGGTAACCAGTTCCCAGGTCATTCAGGCCTCCACATAGTTGAGAACCAGCATTTTGAAATCTTCTTGGAGACAGATTTGGAGTTGGTGTGTTTTCATTGGGCCGAAAGTTGCAATATTGGCTGCCTCCTTAGCAGCTGGGCTTGTTTTAGCTATTTAAACATGGTGAGGGCCACTATTTGCTCCTTTCCTGATGGAGTCTGCAAACATGTTCTAGCCCCCTAAAGTTTTGCTCTGGGTTGCAGTGCAAGCGTGGGTTTTTCTAGGCAAGTTGCCCATCCTCCTCTGTTTCTGTTTGGGGATTCCCAGGTTAGTCTGCCTTGATGGTTAATGTAGCCCTATTGGTGTACAGAGTAACATAAGCCACACATATATAAAGACGGGGCCCTCACCTGAAGTTTCACTAATGAATCCAGATGAAGTTTTTGCTTGTCTTATTGCACAAAAAAATCTTAGTTGCTGTTTTGCTTAGCAGTGTTACAATTTTTGGACATTTTTAAAGTTTGGGAGAAAAAATTGCAGGCATCCTGGCAGGGGGAAATTAAATGGCTTATTGCATTGTAGTGCCCCCATTGCTAAGAAATAACACGCCAGGAAGTACAAAAGAGAAGGGCAGGGGAGAGAAACCTTCTCTTTGGAGGGAAACTCCTGGCATTATTAGTATTCAGAAGGCTGTAAGGAAAACTTCCTGATCAGTCTTTCTCTTACCAAGTCAGAGGGAAAAGCAAGAATTTTCCCCTGCTTGTTTCCCCCGTCTCATTTTCCCCTACTTATGAATGTCATCAGTGACACATTTTCTCACCTGTTTTGCCTCACTCTCTCACCTCTTCTACCGCAGAGGAATTCCTTGGGTCATCCTCCTCCCAGTCTAACGACTGCTCGCAATCTCCCCAAGAGGTGAAGCCAGCTTCCCCCACCTCTGCAGCAGTGCTCACTCCGACCCTAGAGGCATCGGTGGAAAGCTGGGCTATGCTGAGCACTGCCCCGGCAGAGGTGACTCCATCTGAAAGCAGCGAAAGCATCTCTTTGGTGACTCAGGTTGCAAACCCTGCTGCTGCTGCTGCTGCTGCTGCTGCTGCTTCACCTGCTGCTGCTGCTTCACCTGCTGTGCCCTTACAGACTGGAGCCCAGCTCTCTGGGGCAGGGGACATCTCTCAGAGGCTGCAGGAAGCTACCGCAGAGGAGCAGACCTCACTCGCAAAGCCAGCGGAGCCTGCACATCCTTCCCCAGCTGCTCCAGAGGCAAAGCCTTACCCAGAGCAACCCAAGGAGCAAGTAGAGGCCAAGCCAGTGAGCAGGACAGAGACTCTGCGAGAGGATGGGCCGATGGATCTGCGACTCTTTGAACTCAACTCCGACAGTGGGAAATCCACTCCCTCCAACAATGGGAAGAAAGGTGGGTAGCCTGGACAGTGCTCAGTGAGCCAAACCTCAGCCCTCTGTAAATGTGCATTAGCATGTGGAAAGTTACCTATTTGCAAGCCCCTCTTGATCCTTGACAGCTGTGGAACAGCACCCATTTCCATGTTGGTGTGGTCTGGCTACAAAGGTGTGGATGCCGCACAGCCTTGAGTGCATTGGTTGTTGTTTAGTGATTTACTTCCTGCTGTGGCATTTGTGGTACATCAAAAGCCTTGAGCATGGGATGCCTCTGTTTTCATTTCAGGCTCCAGCACAGATATTAGTGAGGATTGGGAAAAGGACTTTGACCTGGACATGACTGAAGAAGAGGTGCAGTTGGCCCTCTCCAAGGTGGACATCTCTGGGGAGGTGAGTCCTTGCAGGCAGCCAGGTCCAGAAGACCACCCCTGGGGTTCTTGGGATGGTGGCAGAACATATTACAAAGGCCTTTTGAAAAAAGGCTGCTGTTTGGTCACTGGCTTACTCCCGGGAAAGGGTTGTAGGGTTGCAGGCTTAAGAGGGCTTTCAGAAGAGACAATGAGGACCTTATTTTTCTTTATTTTGTTGCTCACACCTTTGTGACACTAACATGTACATGACTTGTGTTGGACACAGGCATGTCCTTGTGCTTCAGAAAAATGCCACGCCTGCTCTTTTGTAGAAGAGGAGCAGCCAGGCACTGAGAAGGAGGAAGAGGACTATATTAATGCTTTAGTTCTCTCTCTGGCAAGACGGCTGACTGGGATCCAATCACTTGTATCTTCAAGGCCACATCTATTTTAGCTGAAATTGGGGAAACCACTTGAAGTATCCGTTGGGTTGAGTTATTTCAATTGTATTTGTTTGATTTCCTCATTGCCAACAGCTGAAAGTCTGTAAAATTTTGATAATAAACCTGATTTGCAATGGGGGTTGAATAATTTTGATTGCAACTGTATATATGGCCTCTGGTCTCAGGTTTTAATAATGTTTCAGCAGCACATAGACTGGATTGCTTGGTTGGTTCTTTGCAAGGCAAAGGATCAATCAACTTAAAATGCTTTAATTTGCTGGCAGCTCTTGGTGTAATCCTGTGCACAATCATTGTGTGACCTCGGTCAGTGCTTGCTCTTTGTCTCTTTGTAACATCCTACCTTAAAACACCTTTCTTCTTGCGCTCCCTCCCTCTCCTACTGCAGATGGAAGATGAAGAATGGGAAGACTGGGAATAACATGGGGCCGTCACTTCTGTGGTGCATCTTGGTATCTTCCCCCACCCCCTTCCCCCCTCCGCACCATCCAATGTGAATTAAACCACAGAGCAACCGGTTCCTTTTTCCTGTGTAAATGTGTTCCGGGCTGGCTGCATCTCATCTCTGCTGAAATCCTGTTGGGGACCTTGGACCATAACCCACACTTGGATCCTGGTGGTGGCTGGTATCATGTGGGGCTGCCGAAGAGCCTCGGCAGAGGGAGTGGGGCACAGGGATAGGTGCATCTTCCCAGTAGGTCCTCTGGACTATTGCTTCTCTCAGAGCTGTCTCAGTGTGGATTTATTTTCCTTTGGGGAGGGCACGGTTTGAGGTGGGTGTCAGTTGATGGTGGTTTGGGGTGGGTGTGAGGTGAGTCTGACTGGGCTCTAGAAGATAATTAGGATTATTATGCCTGTTCTTCACTAGGCCGGCCACTTCCTAGCTGTGCCTCCTTCTGTGTGAGTGTTTTCATGAAACCCAATAAGCTTTTAGAGAAGGAGAATTCAACCCCTCTAGCATGGTGTCTGATTGCTCCTACCCATTTCCCTTAGCATCTTGCACTGCCTGATAGGAAGCCAGGACATTGAAAAGCTGGGAGAGTCCTCTCATCCCTACCTATCCCTCCTGAACTGCTCCTTCTCTGCTTTTCTGGGACTTGAAGCACTTTTAAAAAAATAAAAATGAAATCTTAAGCCGAATCCTTGCTTAGCAGCACGTGACACTAGCGGGAGCATCTGCTGCACAAGCTCCCCTGAATTGAACGCAAGTGGAAGGAGATGTTCCTGCTGGGTTGTGCTGCTGAGACCTTCTTTGAAAAGGGCTGGGTGTGAGTTTCTCTGGAGCTGCTGAATGGTGCAAGTGCAGCTCCTCTGCTGGTGGCCTTGCTATTAGGCATCCCTGAGAAGCACTGACGGTCAGTGTTGAAGGACCAGCATTTGCCAAAGCCTCATGCCCCTCTTTCCCGCCCCCACTTGGGCTGATGCATTTGTCAATCTCTGTCTATGGCAGCCTTCGCCAACCTAGTGAAGGCTAGTATGTAGCAAGCCTCTGGAAAAACCCCATCCCCGGGGAGAGGTCTCTCCTGCTCCCCAACCTTGCCAAGAGCTACAACTGCCTACAAGGCTGTGTTCCTTCCTTGCATCCCTCTGACCTTCTCTAGGCATATCTGTTTCCTTTTGGTGCGATCCCCCCTTTTCCTGATATGCTCCTTGCCACAACATAGTTGAGTCGAAAGCGTATGTAACTACTTGAGCATCTCTGACCTCAGAACTGATTAGCTCTGTTCATGCTTTTCTAAAATGGGTCCAAAATGGAAATGGGCTTCCTCTCCATTAGGAAGTTCTCGTGCACAAACTCCGTTGAAACAAATGGGAGTTGTGCAGAGGTTCAGCATCTCTCTGATGCATACAGCTGTGACAGGAAATGTGCTTATGTTCCTCCCCAGTGATGCAATATACCTGGGGGGAGGTTCTTAGGCTGGTTTCATACCAGAGCCCCTGTGGTTGAGCCTTCAGAAGCATCTGATATTTGTCAGAGCCATCCAAAGGCGACTCCCTTCCAGCCTTCTCACAGTGCTGCTGCTCATTCATTCATCTTCTCAACAGTGCTTGGCTTCTTAAGAGTACCAGACAGGAATAAGAAAGTTCCTGCTACTTATTTCTCTTTCCTGCTCCTATTGGAAGCCAAACACTGTCAAAAGGAAAGTAAGCAACTGAGCACGCAGCAGTGCTGTGCGAGAGCTGGAAGGAGGCTCTCCATGGGTCGCTTAGTAGCTGTCAGAATTTATAGCTGCTACAGTCACCTCTCCTAGAGGCTTCTGATGGTGTGGAGACATGTTTGCAGGCTCCTGTATGAGCCAGCCCATGTAAATGAACCCCCATTTGGGGGAAACTAGCAACAGAGTCAGCCCTAAAAGCAGATTAAGGAGAGTGAAGCACCCAAGTTTCTTGGTTGCTTTGTTCACAGTATTTCTTGTTGTGTTTGTCCTCGGTCCACATGAGCTGTTGCTTCTGCAATGGGGATCAGTGGTAGAGCACATACATTCATGCTGCATCCCTGTCTCAGTCCCTGCCATCTCCCTTTGGAAAGATCATGTAGCAGCAGGAGGTGGGTTTGACCTTCTGCCTGAGTTGCTGGTATAAGGCCACTTCTGTTTCTGTGATCTAAAACAGGATAGATTTTTGGGGGGCAGGGTAGCATGTGCCCCACTGCCCTTCTCCAGCGTAGTGCAAAAATGAATGTTCCCTGTATTTGCAGGTACGAGCTCCACCACAGTCTTGAGCGGGCTGCTTTTGGATGTGTCTTAATCATCCATATGAGGGCTAAGCCACGGGACAAGAAGATAGTTTAGAAAATGAACTATGTTCTATATCCCCTTGAAGACTGGATCACATTGAGTTTAGCAGAGCATAGGGGTGCCAGGAATCAGTGGTGTGACATCTGCCTAGAAGAGCCCAAATCCAAGTGTCTGAGAAGGATGGTGGTTGTCAAGGGACATCTGTGGCTCCTGGGTTAGCTTGCTTTTTTAGATGTGTCTGTGTGATGATGGGGCAAAGCATGGTAGTAGAGAGCCAGATTCTGTTTCAAGGAAGGGGACAAGGCTCATTCCCAACTGGGGTTGGGGAAAAGTACTGAGGCTCTGATTTCATCATAATTCTCCATAGTTCATTTTCTTCTCTCTTGGTTGTGCAATATTCTCTCATTTTTAAATTATACTGCAACTCCCTGGACTGTTTTCTAGCTGGGGTAAAGAAGTGACTCTAACAGCTGTTTAGTTTTGTAATGATGACTTTCTCCTGAACCTTTTACAGACTTGCCGTTAACAGCAATTAAAAGAGTTCTACAGAAATGGCCTGGTGATATTGGTTTCTTGATTCCCCCCCCCCCCAGCCAACCCTGTTGTGCAAGTAGGTGTAGCAGCCATAGTCTGGGAAGTGTGTGTTTTTTCAAATTCAGTTCAGATTCAAAGTCTTAGGAAGAACTTTCTGACGCTGATAACTGTTTGACAGTGGAATCAACAACTTCGGAAGGTGGTGGTTTTTCAACCGAGGTTGGCTGCCCACCTGCCAGAGATTTGTTAGCTTTGATTCCTGCATTGTAGGCTTGGACTAGATGACCCTTGGGGTCTCTTCCAACTCTATGATTCTCTTCCTTTCAGAGATGCCAAATAACACACTGCTGTCTTAGAGGGGATGTGCAACAAGACAGGCTGTATTGCCAGAATAGGGGTTACAACTAGCTGCTATACTCTTTGAAGATATGGTGGGATGGGAGGGTGAAGGATCTGTACCCTCTAGTCTGAAGGGCAAGGTGTTTAGGGGTGGCTGAAGAGGAGAGAGAATGTGGGAGTGGCAGTGGGATCCCTCCTTCCCCCCCGGCCCATCTCTAGGTCCACCATGACAAAAATAAAAACAGCTGCTTCCTTCAGATTCTGTTTGGAAAGTTCCTTCTTTGGGGCCTTCATGAAAAGGGAGAAAGAGCACTCTTGGGAGCAAGTAATCCACAGCCCCTGCTTGGCCTCTGGCTGCAAGCGCTCTAGTTGCCTTGTTTTGCTCTTTTCCCACTCGTAGCCAAAGAGATTGCAGAAGCTTGTTAGATATATCTATCACCTATGGAAGGATGGGCTGTCACTCAGCAGACCCTGTGCTCTACATGCCTGAGGCCTCCAGTTAAAATGCTCTTGAGGTACCAGCCTGGGGAAAACCTCCCTGTCAGTTAGAGCAGATCAGCCTTTGCCAACCTGCTGCCCTGCATTTGTTTAGTCTAAAACATTTTCACAGCACCAGGTTGGTGTAGGCTGGAGCTTTTTACCTCTTCTTTTAGGCTGGAGCTGAAAATGCTGAGCTAGATGGATTGATGGATCAGTACAAGACAGCTTCTTAGGGTTTTATATTTGACATGGGGGAATATTTTTTGCAAAGTAGCAAGTACTCCTGTGGGATGCCCACTGAAAACAGTGCCTTTAAGAGGCAGCTGGGGAGGAGCCAATCACCCTCCTTAAGAGTCATCACACATGCCCTTGGTCTGTATTGGAATGCTTCTTAGAGGCAGCTTTGGATGGCAGAGAGAGAGAGAGAGACAGACTGGCAAGGGAAGACACACCTCTCTGCTCTTGTTCATATATCTCTGGATGCCGGGGCCACTTCAAATTTGCCCAGTGAGAGGGGGAAGTGTGCAAAGAATTGGGCAAGGATAGACCAGAAACTGAGCATAACGTTAAAATATATGTGAGCATTTTGGAAACAGCCTGTCCCCTTTTATTTGGGGAGAGTTTTGACATGGTCCTTTTCTCAGGAGCTTGCTAACCACGGGTGCCAACTCACTTCTTCGATGGAAGGTCTCAGGATCATGTCCGGTTCCAACAGGCTTTTGAGGAGGTCCTGGCATTCCTCAGAAATCCCCAAGTGGCCAGGAATGGAGACCCCCTTCTGCTGGTGGCACAGCATCTTGGGGATATCCGTGTCGTCGAAGGGCAGGTTTGCACAGAGCATGACGTAGAGAACCACGCCCATGCTCCAAATGTCACCTTTCCGGCTGTCGTGGGGCACGCCTTGCAGCACCTCGGGGGCTGCGTAGGCTGTGCTGCCACAGAATGTCTGGCTCAGCTCCTTCCGGTTTTTGGGGAGCAGCTTGGCAAATCCGAAATCGGTCAGTTTCAGGTTGAAACCCTGCAGGAGCGCATTCTCGCACTTGAGGTCACGGTGCGCCACGCCACAGCTGTGGCAGTAGCGGATTGCCTCCACCAGCTGGCGGAAGAGCGATTTGGCCCGGCTCTCAGGCAAGGGCCCCCCTTGCAGGACACAGTCGAACACGTCTCCATCCTCTGCTAGTTCCATCACCAGGTAGATCTTCCCGTCCGTTGACTCCAGCATCTCGTACACTCGGATGATGTTCTTGTGGTCCAAGCGCTTGACGATCTGGAGCTCTCTGGGCAGGAATCTCTCGATAAACTCTGCAGAGGGAAATGAGAGAGTAAGCAAAGATGCATCAGGGGCTAACTAGCGACTAAGCTGGCTGGAGAAGAGCTTATTTACACATTCCTGGTAAAATTAAATTAGGAGTCCCTCCAGGGAAATTATGTGTTTCTGTTAATTACCATGATGGTACCGGGGAAGTTCTCAAACAAGACGTGATGACAATATACATAGTCCATCACCAATTATAGCTCACTGTCAAACAAAGACATAAAATAAACCATAATAAATAAACCACAAGTATGTGAATGTGTGGAAGGTAGCGACTGGAACTATTTACAGCATAGATGTAATGGTTAAAAAAAAGACAGTTACAGAACATGCCCTATTATACAAGGGAAAGTTGTTACATTTGATTCAGGACATTTGAATACTTTATAAGTCATATTAGTTCATAGGCTGAGGGGGAATCCTTGGCCATGTTCCTCCTTGCTTACAAATGAAATAAAGTCAGACCAAACAGGCATGAAATCCCTTTTTCTTTGGCCCTAAGGACTCTTAGCTTATTAGTTTTTCCAGCAGGCAATATCCAAACTTCAGTGTACCAAGTAGTAAGATTGGCCCCGTCCCAATGCAAATTTTTATCACCCTCGACAAATATAAATAAAAGGGCTAATTGAGAAGTTGGGAGAAAGTGGTAGTTTAAAATCTTACTAATTTCTCTGAATACCATTGCCCAAAATTATTGCACTCTTAATACAACCCCACCATAGGTGGAGATATGATTCAACTGAAGCATTTATATGCTGACTTTCAATATGCTAAAACAGTATACTAGAAATGAATGTTAAAAACAATCTAGTTTTAAAAAGCTTGAGAAAATAAATAGGGGTTTGCCTGGTGCCTAAAAGACCTCTAAGCAGGTACTGGGCAAGCTTCCCTGGGAAAAGAGGGGTTACAACCAAAAAGGTCCTCATCCTGATTGCCACTCAGCACCCCTCAGAAAAGGGAGTGAAGAAGACCTTCATAGATTTTGGGGCTTGGGATGGTCAATGTTGGAATGTTCCATCAGTTGCCCATATCATAAGCCATGGATTGAAAACGTAGCACCTAGAATTGCACTTGAAAACACACCAGGAGCTAGTGGAGACCATTATTGGTGAAATGTTTCCAATACCTGATCCTAGTGAGGAAGCTTGCATCTGTGTCTGGAATTAGCTGTCCTTCCCAAGCAATCTTCAAAGCTGGTCCCCACACAACCCATTGTACTAACTAGGAGAATGTCAGACCATGGATAACTATGGCCAGGCTCTATGTGCAAGAAAAAGCCACAGCTAGTGTACCAGTTTTAGCTGGTTGGATGCTGCTATGTGCCACTTGGCCCTCCAGCAAAAAGCTGGAGCTGTGATACACCCCCCTTCTCAACTGTCCACAACAGGCTGAATAGCAATGCCACCTCCATGGGCAAGGACTAACCTCAGACGTCTTCCCATGGGGAGCTTCCTTTGTTGGTTGCTGCATAATTAGCCCTGTTGTTTTGGTGGTTCCTTTTACCACTTGCATAAAAGCAATTTGGACAAAACTAGAGTAATGTTTAAAGGGGCCCCGTATTTCCAGACAAGATAGAGGAGTAGGCTGTCCCTGCTTGCTCTTAGGGATCTTTAGTTCACTGTCCTTGCCTCCTCTTCTCCCCACCCCACCCCAAATATTCTGGTGAAGCACCTGCAGAAAGGACAAATTCTGCAAAGTAGTAAGCAGTTTGCTACATGTTGTTGTAAAACAATCTAGTCAGCCACATCGGCAAAGGCAGCCCAGTCTCCGTTCAGAGGAATGGCAATGCTTTTGCAGAGTGTTTCAATGACAATTGCAGGCAATTGTGCCAGAGGATCCCAGCTCCCTGGAGGAAAATACAACCTACTGGGCCTATTTGTTCCTCAATTTAGGTGTGTGAACTGGCAGAACCTTATCTGTCTTGTGCTTAATGCTTTTTCCTGGCTCTTACCTTCTGGTCCTCCCATTTTGTCTATAATTTTCACGGCCACTTTTCGTTGGTGTTTTTTTGAAAAAGCTTCCTTGACCTTTGAATATGTCCCTTCTCCAATGGTTTTACCCATCTGGTAACCATGGGAGAGAAGAAACTCCTCCATTGTGTCTTGAACGTGCTCATCTGTCATTCTCAGGACATCATGTCATCACAAAGTATATACATCGCCGTCCTTCGCCTCCCAGACCAGGGTCTGCATTGGTTGCAGCCCAGGGTGCTAGATCATTTTTCCTGCCCAGACAAGGTCCTTTGATGAGGGGTGAAACTGAGGTTGGACATCCTGAAACTTTGAGCCCCCATTGTGATGCAACCTTGTGTTACCTGAGGACCCCGGGCTGGAGGTAGTAGTTTTGCACCAATGGGAGGAAAGCAGACATGCTTCCTTGGAGAGCCTGCATTGCCCAAGCCCTCAGCTTCCTCCAGTGCCCTCCAGGGGGGTGATGGGTTAACCTGCCAAGAGGCCTACAGCTTTGAGGCCTTGGGTAAGAGATGAATATAGTCCACACTGTAGTGTAGTGAACCTCTTTATTTGTCCAGGGTGAACATGGACAATTAAGTTAGTCTCCTTTTCCCCATCATGGAAGTCTGCTGGCTTGAGGCTACTTGGCAGGATTTGGGTCTAACTACGTCAGGCAACTCTTAAGAGTAAGTATTCTAATTCCCTCAACCATTTTCTTATTCAGTGAGATGATTTCCTTAAGATAAGAGTTTGTCGTTGGACACATCTGCAAACCAGATAATCTGTTGTGGGTGCCACACACAACGCAACTTGTTCATTCAAACCAAATTTCAAGTACGGAGAAGGGAACCTGTGGACACTGCGGGAGGGGGGCTTTGCATGTGCTTCTGTATCTGGGAACACCACATTGGGAGTTGCACCTGTGGCTGCTGGAATTGCTGGGGATCAGTCGGCGATCTACTTCGAATCACTCATCTATGATATATAATGGGACAGAGAGAGCCTGTGTGGTACAGTAGCCTCGTGGGTTGGGACGGCACGGGGAGAGATGCCCTAGAGGCATTTGCAGCCAGAAGCCAAGCAGGGGCTTTGCTCCAAATAACTTGCTCTCTCATTCATTAAGACCCCCAAGGAAGAACTATCCAAACAGAAACTGAAGGATGCAGCTGATTTTATTCCTGTCCTTGAAGACCTACAGCAGGCTGGTGGGCCTCCACTGCCATCCCCACTGCCTCTCCTATATTCCCTATATTCCCTCATTCCTCAATTCTGGCCAGATAGCATGCACTCCAACATTTCTCAGAAAATAGGGACATTCTTTTCTACACCAGTAGAATGTCCCTATTTTCTGAGGAATGTTGGAGGGTATGACAGCTCCTTCACCCTCCCACTCACTGTATTCTCCAAGAGGATAGTGGCTAGTGCTAGCCCCTATTTTGGCAATGTATCCAGTCTCATTGCCCATCCCCTCTAAGACAGCAGTGTTTCATCTGGAACCTCTGAAAGGAAGAGAACACACACACTTCCCAAACTTATGACTGCACACCTATTTGTGTGAACAACAGAGAGCGTCCAGAATTTGCAAAAAAACAGGGCACAATATTCTGTCAAAATGAACCCCAAAACTAATTTTAACCCCAGTAGGCCACCTAGCTGAGCATTATGCCTTCTGAAGGGCCAGCCAGGTTTATCAGAGAAATTTAACAGCAGGGTCTGATGGGTTTTTTTCCTCCTTGTTTTTCTCCATCATCTGTTAACCAGAGAACCCCTCACAATTACCATTTTTTTATAAGCTAAAGGTCCCAGCAGTTCAAGCAGATCTTTATAAGGAAGATGTTAAGTTTCTGAAAGAAAATACAACAGTAATTTTGTTCTTCTGTAATAATGGCTGCCTGATAGCACTTTGGGCTTTGATGTTGGTGCTTTTGGGCAAACTGAAGACCACCATCTTGTATGCTGGTAGCAAGACCTGGAACTATGCAGTTATGATGTTAAATGTATGAATAACTCAAGATCTGAAGGGTTGAGATGACATAACTTGGAGTTTGGAAACAAATATACCCATTGTAAGTGGTTTTTCAAATGAAATCTTCAAGGCCCATGTTGTACACTAGAAAGTTAGAAACCAAAATTAATCCCTCCCTTACCCATTAGGTAAAGACTGATGTTTCTCTTTCTAAACCAGGGATGGGGAACTTGTGGTCCAACAGACATTGGTAGATTCCAGCTCCCCTTCCTCCAGCTAGCATGGACAAAGGGAACTTTGTAACGCAAGGACATCTAGAGAGCCACAGGTTCCTCATCCCTGCTCTAAACAGACCCGTGATGGTGGAGTCCTAACTTCTGCTTGGCATCTTTAAGGCACTGTGGGCATTTTCATACAGCGCCACATGTTAAGGAAGACAAGAGAGACAGGTTTTCTAGCATCACCTTTATGCCTCAGGAGGACCTGAAAGCCACATCACTAGAGAGGCTGGAGGAGGAGGAGGGTTTGTCAAAGGGAAAATTGCTAGGAGCTGAGCAACTGCAAACCCTTGGAGGTATCATATAAACCTGTCAGCTGATATGAATAAAGAAGCTCTTACCTGGGGGTAATAGAAGACACTGGTGCTACAATAGGGGCAAAGCATATAGGGTTGGCTGGTTTGCGAATGTAAATGAGATTGTCCTCTCACAAACGTCCCAGATTTGGATGCCATTATGGATGGGTATTGTCAGAGAGCAAGAAGTGACTCTTGAGTTCCTTGTCCACAAGGCTAGGACAGGAATGGGCCCGCCTGGCTTGGGCTGAGCTTTCAGCCTAGGATTCCCTGCCCTGGAGACCATCAGCAGAGAGAAGGCCAGGATGCATTGTGATGCAAGCGTAGCCCTTCCGAGTCATAATGCCGCTGAGCCGCTGCCTCCCTCTGGGCTCCGTCCCAGCCTGCCCTTTGCAATAGGCGCTTCAACCTGCCCAGTGGACTCTTAGGGAGTACTCCTCCGCCTTTGATAGGTAAGGCTGGGACGGAGGAGCCAAGGGCAAGACAGAAGAATAGGCTGGCCCAGGATGCCAGACTCCAGGCATCCCATGGTGGGGCCACCCAAACAATACTCAACCAAAGCAGGAGTGGAACCAGTCGGCCCTGTCATGAGGCAGAATGGAGCGACCA
This sequence comes from Podarcis liolepis, assembly GCF_965112155.1. NCBI lineage: Eukaryota > Metazoa > Chordata > Lepidosauria > Squamata > Lacertidae > Podarcis > Podarcis liolepis. The sequence goes on along the minus strand of NC_139561.1, from coordinate 59,493,427 downwards.
CCTCAGGTGGTAGATTCTGGGGGGCAGTGGCAATAGCAGTGGCCCCTCAGCTGCTGTTCCTTAACACCCAAGCTGTTCCCCTTGGTTGGACTTGTTCATGCTATGTGGTCTGCCCTGCCCCCCCCAAAACTAACCTGGGGCCTTGGGTGCAGCAGAGGACACCACCCTGTTGCTTGTGATTCACTTGCAAGCCCAGCAACTTTCCTCTGCAGGATGGGTAGCGGCTGTCCTCTTGCCCTTTGCCTTGGGAGCAGTGAAATGTATTGGGCTGGGCTGGCCTGGAGTCCACTTAGAGTGCCTGGGGCGAACTTTTCTCCACACCAGGAAAAGGTCTCCCCTGCGCAATTTCTGTGTCAGGTTTCGGTTGAAGGTACAAGGTGAAGTTGTTTTAAATAATGTTGCAGCCATACTGTAGTACGGGGGGGGGGGGGGCGGGACGATGACAGACAGGAACAGGAACAGGAAGACAGACACTTACCTTCCTAGCAGCTGAAGTATGGGGGTTGGCTGGGGCTTCCAGGCAGCTTCTGGCACCCCTCTGAGTTCTTTCATACATGGTCAGAAATGTAGAACTATTGGATGTTTAGCAATGCACAAATACATGGGATCCACTCCCCCTTGTGAACACACTATTGCTGCATTTCCAATCACATAAACCAGATTCTCTCTTGCTCCCCTCCCTTTCTGTGACTCACATGTCAATGTATTATCTAAGCAGGCAGCATATACAAAAACACTGTAGACATTAAGAGTATTTTTCAAAAGATCACAACCCTAAAATGAACCAATGGAGTGAAGAATTCATTGGTATTGGCAGATATGTCTTCTGAGCACCCACGTGTGAGGCCTGAGAGTGGGGCAAGGGACCCTCAGAAGAACCAGGAGCTTCCTAGGCTGGTGTGTGATGCTCCTTGAGTTGCTTACCCAGCTGGCATTTTGGAGTAGGTGGATGGGCCTGGCGCAGGGGCAGAGGGATGTCCCACTGAACCCTTCTCTTCCATAGACAGGTCTGGGGCTCGGACATGAGCTCCCAAGAGACCCCACAAGCTCGGAGATTTCCAATAGAGGCAGGAGATTCTCCCAGCCTGGCGACTGCCCCCGAAACACAGGAGCCAGTTGCCCCTGAGCGCACTGCAACAAGGTAAGGAAACGTTTCACAGTGCGACAGGCAGGATTCAGCCCTGGCACCACAGCTGAAGGAGAAGGGCTGTGGTAGCTCAGTTGGCAAGAGCATTTCCTTTGCACACAGAAGGTCCCAGGTTTAGTCTCTGCTATAGCCAAGCAGGTCTGGAAACTGCCCTTGCCTCAATCCCTGGAGAGCCAATGCCAGGCAGCATAGATGATAATGGGCTAGATGGACTTCAAAAAAGGCAGGTTCCTGTTTCCCTAAACTGCCACTCCTCCTCTTTCTGTGGAGAGCAGGTGCTAAGCTGTCTTCTATTGCATCGAGCAGGCAAGTGTATGAGGGAATCTGCCTCTGAAAATACGGGTGGACAGAACTAGTTACAGTGGTACCTCAGGTTACATATGCTTCAGGTTACAGATGCTTCAGGTTACAGACTCCGCTAACCCAGAAACAGTACCTCAGGTTAAGAACTTTGCTTCAGGATGAGAACAGAAATCGTGCTCTGGCGGTACGGCTGCAGCGGGAGACCCCCATTAGCTAAAGTGGTGCTTCAGGTTAAGAACAGTTTCAGGTTAAGAACGGACCTCCGGAACAAATTAAGTACTTAACCCGAGGTACCACTGTACACCCAAACCATCAGGCAGTGCAGAAGAAATGACACTAAATTTGCTCTGGATCGTCCTTTGGTAATTTAGCAGCAAATTACCTCTAGTCATATGCAAACCTCACAGGGCTCAGTCAACAGTTGTCAGTTGCTAGCCTGACTGCAGCTTATGCAGAGACCAGATGAAAGGCTGTTAGAATGAATTAGCTGATGAGGGATAGAAATGGTCAAGAAAATATGTGTGGAGTGGATAAAATATATTATTTTCCTGGTGGTAGGGAGACTAACAAGCAATAGATGTCTACAGAAAGTATAACTATGACCAGGAAATCCAGGGGTCAAATCCCCTCTCGGCCATAAAGCTAACTAGGTGACCTTGGGCCAGACACTCACTTTCATTTCAGCCTAACCTAACTCACAGGGTTGTTGTGAGGATAAAATGGGAGAACCATGTAAGCCACCTTGATCTCTTGGGAGGAAATGTGGGATCCAAATATAAATAATGATTAACAACAACAACAACTATATTGTGCTTTGTCACTCTCTCTGTGCAGCATTTTGAAGGTAGATGGGAAAATCTGGAATTGACGTTCCCCTGACCCTGAAGTGGCAAATCCAGATCTATATCTCCCCCCACCCTGCCATGTACTAATTAATATATTTCCTTTAGTCCAGTGGGGCTTGTGCAGGCAAATATCCAGCTGTACTCAACTTGGTTCCCTCCGGATGTCTTGGATTACAACTCAAATCAGAGGTTGATAGGAGCTGTAGTCCAAAACACCAAGGGGGGGACCGGGGGAGGGGGGAAAGGTTGTGTTAAGCAGGACTTCCCACTCTGCTGCTCCTAGTGGTTTCCTAAATGTGTCCCCAAAGGTAAGACTTGGTGCAACAATGATAACTAGAGGAATCTGTCCTTGTCTTGAGCACCTCCCATCATGGGTCCTGGTGAGTTGCACCCACTTACTAGCTCCACACATGGAAACGATTGCCTGTGTTAGTAAAGCGGAGCACCCAAGTCCTGTTTGAAATTGGAACTTGGATTTGATTTTAAATAGAATGCCATTCTGGGACACATTTCATTTTGCATAGTGCATATGAATATGCAGCTCCTAACAAATGCAGGGATCAACTCTCTCTGTCTTTTGGGCAGGCAGCTGCGAAGATGTCCAGGGTGCCACTGCCTGACCCTGCCCAACGTCCCCATTGACGTCTACATTGCCATGGGTGGGAGCCACAGGCCACGAACCACCTGAAGGCTCCCCTAGGTCGGGCTCGAGTGCTGAGGCCACAGCGGCTGTCCCAGGAAACACACTGACAGCCGGACAACAGCAAAGCAAGCCACACAGAACAGTGACGCACATTTTAATAAAAGGACACCTTAAAATGTTTCTGTGGGTGTCCTTCCTGGAGTTCTGCTTCGTTTCTCTCTGTTGCTGCTCCCCTCCCCGTATCAACCCTGCAGTGGGGAGTGGAATCAGCCCCGGGACATGCAGGTAATAAAAGGGTGCAACTGGACCTTTCCCTCCCTGATGCGTAAGCCCAGCCATCTGCCATGACCACCCTGTCCCCAAACCCTTGCTGGGATTTGGAGGGATAGCTTCTTTGTCAGAGAGCTTTCTTTGCATGGAAGCTCAAGCACTTATTCTCTCTTAAAAAATTAATTCCACCCATGCTGCTAACACTCAGTTCTGCTATGCCTTGGGGGCTGTGAAAGCACTAAAGCAGCGTCTGGGGTCAGTAATGGATAACGGCTAATAAACAGGCTCCATCCTAAGAGGATGGCAGTGTTGTTGGTGGGTGGCTCATCTGAGTGGAAAAGTTTGTGTTGGATGAGATTGTGCATACAAACACACCTGAGGCAGGTTCACAGCCTGAGTGGCACAATGGGTCAATGGGTGTGGTTGTTAACCAGAAGGTTGGTGGTTCGAGCCCTCCCAGGGATAGCTGCAAGCAGGATTTTTGCATTGTGGGGCAGAAGGGGGGGGGGATTGAACTGGATGATCCTCAGGGGGTCCCTTCTAAACCTACAATTCTGTAGTTCCTTTAAAAGCTCTTCGTGCATCCGATATTGCTACTGGATTTTTAATTTACTTGAGAAAGTTCTACTTCATTAAAGACAATCCAGGTAGCACATCTGACATAAAATGATCCCCATCTAACCTGCCCCACTCTGCAACAGAAATAATCTGAGCCATGTATGTCTACACTATTAACCTCCAGGCTAGACTACTGCAGTGTGTTACATAACGGGCTGTCTTTGCAGACTTCTGAGAAACGTCCGCCAGTTCAAAATACAGTAGTGAGGTTAATAACTTGGCCCAGCTGAAATCAACTTTTGAAACTTGTTCTCAAGCAGCTCCACTGGGTGCCAGTTTGTTGTGAGCACTATTTAATTGGTACCTAAAAGGCCACACAGGAGACTGCCTAAATGCTACAACCATTTGCTGAGACCCCCCTGGTGGGTGGCAGGTGGCTTTGCATTCATAGCCTTTCACGTGTGCAACACCCCCACCCCATTTTTAAATAGATGCTCTGTTTTGTATTGTTTTTGGGTACCAAAGGTGGGCACAAAATATTCTAATAAAGGAATGAGCTAGTGCCCAACTGAATACTGCACTCTTTAGCTGTTTTTTACTTCATTTCGAAAGAGGCACTTCAAAAAAGTTGTGGGTTTTTTATTTTTAGATTCTATGTGTGCAGTCTTAGAAGAGATGGTCCCTCCTGCACAGGAGGAGGAATGTCTCTTCTTAGGTGACAAAGAGTGGTAACTTGAAAGGGTAAATGATTTGTTGCGGCACAAGATTTCATGACCTACGGTCAACTTCATCTGATGCATAATGTTCTGACCTATAATTCAGAGTAACACAAAAGGTTATACCATAATAAATGTGTTAGCCTTTAGGTGCCACAAGACTCTTTGTGCTGCAAGAGGATAACATATTGCTGGAAATAATTTTGTGATGGTGCTTAAAGTTCTTGTATTTTTAAAGCACTGATTAACTAGTGGGGGGAGGAGGCCCCTTTCCGAAACCGTCAAAATATCTGAAATCGACTAATTTAACGGACTGACTCTCATCAAATACAAACACACACACCCCGCCTTATCACTTTACGCAGCGGAGGAAGCGGGCTCTCCTCGCCTAAGGAAATTCAGGCCACAACAAAAACTGCCTCCTTCGAAGCGGCCACCAGATGCCCGTCTCCTTTCGCTGCCACGGCCTGCCCGGCCGGGATTTCACCCGCTCCTGCATCCCGCCCGAAGCGCTCTGTCTCTGTCCCGGTCTCAAACCGGCCTCTTCCTCCTCGCCCCGCCCACCTCCCCACGCCCCGCCCTCAGCTCCGCCCAACTGTCTCTTTAAAAAAGGGGCGTGCTCAGGGAAGGGGCCGGTCTCGGGCGCTCGGTGCCACCGAGGCTTTCTGTCCCGCTTCGGCCGCCGTCGGCTTCCCTTTCGGCCCCGTCCTCCGCCTCCCGGCGCGTCCGCTTGGCCCACCGCTCCGGCCCCGCCCGCCATATTGCCGCCGCCGCTGCCGCCGCCTTTGGAGGGAAGAGAGAGCGACCGACGCACGCAGGCATGGGTGAGGCTAAGCGCTCGGCGGGGAGGGCCTGCGCCGGGCATGGGGCGCCTCCTCGGGCGCCTCTCTCTCCCCCTCTCTGGGCTCCCGGGGTGGGCGGCGAGGGGGTCTCCTCCCTTCCTTGAGGGCCTCTTCGGCCCTTCTCTCCCGGGTCTCCTCCGCACCCCAGTCCGGCCTCTGGCTTCGCTGCTCCAGCGAGGCCTTCGCGCTCAGTCTCTTGAACGTGGGGCGGGGGCTCCGCTGAGGCCGGGGCTGTATTCTGCTGCCCTTCTGGGCCGCCTCTAAGCAGCAGCAGGAGGAGGAGGAGGAGGAGGAGGGAGTCTCCCCCGTCTCCCTCCGCGGCTGAGTTTGAGGCAGGAGAGAAGTGCCAGCCCTTCACGATACGTCTGTGTGTGAGGGGAGATATACTGTATAAATAACCCAACAGGAGGGCGGGTCGTCGGGCGATTCTCCCTCCTCGGCTTCTTCCTCCCTTTCCGGCTGCTCTCACTGCTGCTCCCCGGCGCCCACGCCCCTGGCTCCAGGTATTCCGACCGTGCCAGCGTGGCTTCGACCCCAGTTCTAGCCCTTCCTTCCCTTGGGGCGGGTGGGTGAGGTGTCCCCAGTTCTCCTCCCTACGGGCGAGGTGCTCCATCTCGCGCCAAGAGGCAGCGCTTGTTAGGTGTCCGTCTCTTTCCCTCTCTGTGGGCTAGGAAGGCCCTCCGTCGGTGTCCCTGTCGGCATTCGGGGCTTTGCTTTCTGCGCCCGGGAGTCGTGCGTTCTCCCTCCCCAACCCAAAAGTCCCTGATATCCTGTGGCGTTGACTGGTTTGGTTGAGGTAGTTCTTTCCCGCTTCTCTGGCTTCCAGGTTTATTTATATTTATTGATTGCATTTATATACCACCTTTCCTTCAAAGGAGCTAAAAGTGGCACACATTAGGGTCTCTCCCTACTACTTTAATTCCCACAACAACCCTGTGAGGTAGATAAGGCTGAGAGTAAGTGACTGGCTCAAGTTCACCCAGTAAGCTTCCTGGCTGAGTGGGGGATTCAAACCTTAGTATTCCAAGTCATAGTCCATCACGCTAACCATTATACCAAATTTGTTCTTATGTTAAGTACCGTATTTTTTGCTCTATAAGACTCACCTTTTCCCTCCTAAAAAGGGGAAATGTATGTGCGTCTTATGGAGCAAATGCAGACTGCTGCTTTCACTGTGTAGCGATCCCTCTTGCTGTTCTGGCTTCTGAGATTCAGAATATTTTTTTTCTTGTCTTCCTCCTCCAAAAACTAGGCGCATCTTGTGGTCTGGTGCGTCTTATAGAGCGAAAAATACGGTACATCAGAAGGTGGATATTGGGAGTATTTTGAGGGCCTGTGTGGCTCTAAATTTACATTCCTGCCCTTGATAAACTTCTACTTGGCTTTTATTGAGGTCTTCCTGGGCGTGCAAACCTCTTTTTGAGTCTGTTCACACAGCATGACAAGTGCACTCCGGGGCTAATTTTGCAAAGTAACAATATGAAACAGTAAAGAAAGTTTCCATGGGCAATCACTCTGACATATTGGTGGTATCTGAAATTATTTTACTTTCTTCTGAATGTGTAGTAAGATACAAGTTGTTGCCTTATACCAGGGATGGGAAAGGTGGCAGTCACTTGTTGCTGGATTCCCAGTTCCATAATCCCCAATTTTGGGCCATGGGGCTGAGGGTGATGTGACTTGTACTCCCAACATTATCTGGAGGGCCACAGCTTCCCTATCTCTTCCTTATACCAGCTACCTTAGTGGACCTTCTGGCCCTGGGCAGAGGGCTTTCCCAGCCCTGATAACTGAAACCCAATGTGTTGAAATTCTGGGGATTTAACCTGGGATCTTCTGCATGGGAAGATCATCCCTGTTACAGCCTTTCAGAGCTGTGCTGCTTCCTCTAAACCCCAAAACCATCTTTGGCTTTTACTTTGGATTATTTATCCTTATTACCTCTGCAGTGATATCAAAGTGGTATTAATAGCTACTCTTGATAGTCTTCATACATTAGATGAAACTCTGTGTGTTTGCAGAGGAGGACTGAGGTTTTGCATCTCTCTACCCCCCAAAATTACAAAAGTAATTTTGTCCTGCAAAAATTACTTACCCACCTGTTCTTGCACACTGGTGGTCATTGCAGGCACAGTGAGAACATTAAAAAGTGCAATACCACACCAACTGTTCGAGTTAACAATTTCCCTGAGTAGAGGAGATCTGAACTCTTTACAAGTGATTATTACAAGTTGGCAAAATAATTAGAGTAGGCGGCAACATCTGGTTTCTGAGGACCAGTAGCAGAAGAGGTGAGGAGGTTGCTGTTATGCAAATCCACTGACAGGAGCGCCATATCGGCTCAGCCAGCACATTTGCCCAGCACTGATCTCCCCATTCCTCCTTGTAAGCAGCAGCAGCAGCTCTGCTGCCAGGAGGTCAGATAAGCACTGCTCAGGTTCATCATTCTCTGCTTGGTTTCTGCATCTTACTTAAGTTCTAGGTTAAGCGTTGACTTAAGGAAGTTGGAAAAGTCTGTGCGTGTCAAAATTGGATGGGCACACCCACACAATTTCAGCTCAAGTTTCGGGGGATGCATGTGCAGCTTCAGCACTAATCCTCAGGGTGGGAAATTAAAACCTTCTATCTGAGACATTGGTGAGCTGCAGCAAGTTGAAGTACAGGCAGTGACCATTTTAGGTACGTCTGATATGTGTGCAACTGCACACACATGCATCACATCGAACTCGGAAGTGTCACAAAAGGGACAGGGCAGGGCAGCTGGAACATAACCTCCATGCAAATTGGTTGCTGCCTGTACAGGGTTAGAGAGCGCAATGGCCTGAATGTATAAGGCAACTTCTTATATTCATATGTTTTCTGTGCATAGGATGGCTTTGTTCTTCCTGCCAGTCCATGTGGAAAAGGGAGTATTGCCAAACCACCTCAAAAGCAGGCATTCTGAATAGGTAGTTCCCGCACTTGCAAACTATGAAGGAATCTGTTCCCTGATTATCCTCTGACTTTTACTTGTATCACGTATGTAGTAAAAAGCAGTAAAGTAGAACAGCAAAATGGGATCACGTATTGCTGCTGTTTAAAGAACTGCACAGGTTGCCTTTTTGATACTGGGGCCAATTCAAGGTGTTGGGACTGGTGTATAAAGCCCTGAACAACTTAGGACACAAGTATTTAACGGAGCACCTCTTTCAATAACTATTGATCTGTGTTTTGAGAACTGTGAGGTAGGCCCGGACGATACCCGGTTTTCAGCATTGTGACAGAATATCAGTAGCTAAACATCACAATATACTGATATACCATGATGGATGGAGCAGTGTAGAGGCATTGGCTGGCTTCATGGTTTTCCCTGCATTGTGATTTTTGTATAGAACACAGACATCGTGATTCATGATATATTGCCAAGTCAAAAATTATGAAACTGATATAACAATATGGATTTCACACCAGTTTGGGGTGATATATCAATATATCGCCCAGCCCTATTACGAGGGAACTCCTGTTTGTCCTGTCAGCACTTGTATTTTGTTGAGTGGTGACGCGAGATGGGGCCTTCTTGGTTGCAGCACCTCAGTTGTGGAATTACGGTAGCTTCCTGTGGATGTCCCCTTCATTGATAAATTTCCAGTTTTAGTTGAAGCTGCATCTATTCCTTCAGGTCTTTGGGAGATGAATGTTATCTGGAGCTGAGCAGTTCGTAATTGGTTTGTGCTGTACTAAAGTATTCATGGTTGTAAAGTATTCATAGTTGTTGCTTTTTTCAAAGTAGTACATTTTATACTGTATTTTATTTTATTGTATTTGTATACTTTCCTGGGAGCCTATGAACACCTATTCAGAGATGAAATAATGATAAAGCATGATCTTCCTAGCATCCTGATAATTTTATTTTATTTTCTACAGAGAATGTTTTTTGTCTAATATGATTCCATTTGAGGAGTCTGGGGCCAAGGCTCCTAATCTTCTTAAGAATATGTAAGTTCTTCTTTTGGCCCTAAAACAGCTTACAGTAAAATAAAACAGTTAACAAATTAAACATCCCAGATAAGGGGAAATACACCTAAAATCAAGGGCAAGGTGGATTCAAATCAAAACTCATTCAGGCAGCTGAAGGAAAAGAAACGGTGGAAGAGTTGTAGTGTTAAGTAGTTAAATTTGTCTGGAGTACTTTAGGAGTACATTTGGTATACAGTCATACCTCGAGTTGAATGCGCTTCGGGTTTCGCCGCATGCGCATGAACGGTAGCGGCGAAACACGACATGCGCTGTCGCGTCTTGCGTTCCATTCGGAATGCGAATGGGGCTCCGGAACTGATCCCGTTCGCATCCCGTGGTACCACTGTACTGTACTGGCAATAGTCTATTCCTTGGTTGCTGCAGTATTTCAGTTGGTCTTTGTAACACTGTATCAGTTGCTGGAAGAGCACCTAATGCACATAGCAAGGGTTGAACAGGACTGAGCCAGGGTCCTGCCTGTAGTTGAGAGACTGAGAACATCAAATCAGCACTGAGCCAGGAAGTGACCAGTTCAAAGTTCACCTCATCAGGTTGTCTTAGGCAGGATGTTGTTCTCATAGGCTTCCTGCCTCACCTCATTGTGCTGAGAAAGTTAGCCTACCTTGTGGAGGGCTGTAAGAATTTTTGTGGGTGTGTAAATGCTAAGTTTTTATTGTTGCTTGATAGTTGTTGCTGTTGATTCCCATAAATTTGAAATTGGGGACAGATAATTTATATCACTTCCAAAGCTGTGTTAAGTAAAACCCTAATCTGTTTAAGTGCTGCTAGGAAGGCAGGGCAGATGAATGCCTGGACACTTGCAAAGTAGCAGTTAGTAGCAGTGGATGACACAACTCCTAAAATGTGGGTTCAGGTGTAGGCTGTTTGGTAGATGCATTGAAGATGCACCTTCAGCTATTTGTCATAGTTAAGGATTCCTTGCTGCTAGCAAGCAAGATACTTTGAGTGTACAAAGCAATTCATACATTATCTCAGTGATCCCTAAGCAGCCCTAAAGCAGCCCTATAGTACCTTAAAAATGGATTTATTGTGGCGTATGTTTTTGTAATGTGACATGAACTACACAATCTTAGTCTTCAGATGTTGCAAAACTTTGCTTCAACACACTAACACAGCTACTTCTCTGGAATTCACAGCAGTCACTGCAGATCAATATTATTCCCATATTGCAGGTGCTTGTACACGTAGGAGTGAGGCTGAGAGAATAGTGGCTTGCAGACCTTTTCGCCGCACCAGCTCTGCAATTGGGGCGTGGAAGGGAGTACTCCAGGAACACCCTGAAGGAGCCTGCAATGATGCTTAAGAGGGAAAAAATCTTATACCCTCAACTTTTGTCCATAACAACTCAAAGTGGCTAAAAATAAATCAATTAAACCAACTAAATGTAATAAAAAATTGCCACACACTATGGCTGATGGTCCAGCCATAGTGTAGACTAATGACATGTGGCCCTGACTTCCTGCTCCTACTTTAGTGAAAAGACCATGAGACAGAGTAGGATGGTTGCACATCCACGAACTAAACCCTGTTGTTTGGTAATTGATCACCACCCACATAACTGCGCTAGTCATTTTGTTTGGTCTGGGTCTCCTTGGATTTAGCTATCTTGGTTGTAACTTCTGCCATTATAATGCAGTTGTCAAAACTCAGATAATGTGTGTTCTGATTAGGTGGACTGCATCTGTCTAATCCCCACCAATATTGTGTGACACAGAGCTGGAAACATTTCAGACACCCAGATGTTGAGACATTTGGATATTGCCACCTCTAGGTGTGATGATGGCCTTTTATAGTATATCTTTTATAGTATATCTACATCAGGAGAGGGGAGCTTCTGGTTTGTGGGCTAATCTTGGCCAGCCCGGGGATCCAATTTGGCCAACAAGGCCATTTCCCCCAAAGCAGGCCCACCCACCTATCAGCTTATGTCACAGATGATGTTAGCTGAATGGGGCAGGAGAAAAGGGTTTAATCCTGTGTTAGCTGGACTATCCTGTTCCCAGCAATGAACAAGATTGTGCAACCAATGTAGCAGGATTCAAGCCTGTTCATTAGCTTAGCAGGGATTTAAGCCCTGTGCAAAAGTGCCCCATTGAAGCAGCTCTCGTGTGCAAGCTGGTTCAAAAAAGCTTTTGCAAAGGCTCCTGCACTCCTGTCTGATCCTCTGGAAGCTCAAATTGGAGTGCAAAGTTTTATAGTCTCCCTCCCACTCCTTTAAGTTCCTGATATTGAAAGCTTAAGCCTCTGAGATCAAGAGCTTAAAAGTGGGGAACAGGAAGACATGCAAAGCGCAATTTTGACAGGTGGACAGCCCTGAGAGGCAGATTCTGATAAAGATCTGGCCTGTGGAGCCAAAAAGTCTCCCTAGTTCTGATCTACATCTCTTACGCAAGTGTGGTGGAGGTGTCCAACTGTTGCCCTCCTTTGGCAGGATTGCTTGGCCATCATTGTGTCCTAGATCTCAAAATGCTTTACTTTCCTCCCTCGTGTGGGAGCCAGCTTGGTCAGCAGAGTAGTGCATTCCACAGATGCTCATGTGCTGCTGGCTTTTGTGAGCTCACTGGGTGGGTGGGATTGAGTAAGCCAGCCGTGACCACAGCACCAGGCGAGCTGAAAGAATTGCTGGGATGAAGATGATGTTGTCAGCACAGAGGACGCTGTGCCCAAAACTCTTGGCTTCGGTAATCAATCTTACCATTGGGATCAGTCCTAGTTTGCAGTGTGTACATTTCTTTCTTTCTTTCTTTTCTTAAATTTGTCAGTCGCTTTATCTTGCCCAGGGCAGTCTAAAGCAAAGTTGCAACCAAACAAACAGCAAATCCCACATAGATACATTAAAACCAAGAGGAAAGAGAAATGCATTAAAAACAACCCACCTACTTCTAAAAGGCCACAGAAATAGTAACAGAAGACTGTGAGACATGGAAGACGTGCTTCCCTGGCTTGTAGCCTTTTTTCTACCTGGCCTGGGAAGGGAAGGCCCTGACTGACTCCCGCTATAAAAGCTGAGGTTGCTGAAGATGCCAGGGACCATCTTGGTTGTCTTAGTGCAGACCCAGATAATCAAGTCTGAGCATCTACAGCTGCCAGCTACCGTGAACCAACATTGCCAGGATTGGCAGCAATAACAGCAGAACATGTTCTATGCTTATGATAATATTTTGTTTTCTTGCTAATTATGCTGTTTTAAATATGTGTTTGATAATTGACTTCCTTTAGCAATGTTTTCTTTTGAAATGTTTTAAGAATTTTTTAAAAATTAACTTTGCTGTGTTAATGTTTTATTTAGGAAAACTTTAACGTAATATTTTAATTTCCAGTTAATTATACTACTTTTAATGTATACTTTATATTTGACTTTCTTCTGTATTGTTTTCTTCTGTATTGTTTTTATTTGATGTTTTAATGTAGGTTGTAAACTTCTTTGAGATTTTCCCCCCTCCCCCATGCCCTGCTATCAAGTCTTGCCTACACTCTTCCTTATGTGCTCATGTCTGTCCTTCCTTCTAATGCCTTAAGATACTTTGGGCAATCCAGACAGGAAGGCATGTGAGGAGTGGGAATGGGTTTGATTTCAGGGCCATTGCTTGCTGAGCCCTTAAAATGACATTTACCCTAGATTCCGGCGTATTAGGCGACTGGGCGTATAAGATAACTCCCCAAATTGGCAGCACCAATTTGGGGGGTCTTATACGCTTCGGCAGCTTCGCTGGGCAGCGGCAGTGGGTGGCGGGCTCTGCACTGGGAGGAAGCTGCCCAGCGATGCTAAGCCTGCTTTGCTGGGCGGCTTCCTCCCAGCGCGGAGCCCACAGCCCACTGCTGCTTCAGAAGCTGCTGCTGCCGCCGCCGTGGGCGGCAGGCTCCGCACCGGGAGGAAGCCAGCTGGCTTAGCATTGCTGGGCGGCTTCCTACCGATGCAGAGCGGAGCGCGCCGCCCACTGCTGCAGCGGCGGCAGCTTCGGAAGCAGCAGTGGGTTCGCTGCCGGGAGGAAGCCATACCCGGCGTATAAGACGACCCCCGACTTTTAAATCTCTTTTCCGGGGTTAAAAACACGTCTTACACGCTGGAATCGACGGTACTGGCTTTGCCTACACTCATGTTCCTAAAGCAGATTGTATGTTGGGTCTGCTAAACTGGTTGCAAATAGCAAGTGGCTCAGGTGTTGAATGTTGAGTTCAGCCTCTTGTGTCCCACTACATTGAAAACAGGTTCCTAGCTGTACAGGAGCCCAGTTGGTCCTGACAGGAGTCAATATTACCAGAGTTCTAATTACTATACATGAGCCCTTTGGAGAGGTGGTAACTTTTAGGGGATGACAATTTAAATGTGTCTGTGGCTGTATGTAGAGAGTGGAGCCTCTTTGTTTCTACTGTATGGACACAGCAGGGCTCTGCTTTCCCTTCCTGTCCTCCCTTTTGTCTTACTGGCTGTAGGTACACATCTGGTAGTGGTTTTGTGTTTGGCCGTGAAATTCACTATGAGCCCTGTTGGAAAGGGAATCTCTGTAAAGCAGGAGGTTGGCTCTGTTTCTGACTTGGGGGAGCAGACAGAAAGCTTGACACTTCCAAAACCACATTGGACTGCTGGGCCACAGCCTCTCCCCTTGGGCAAGCACTTGCACCTTCTCTCTCACCCACCCAGTGAAATTCAGGGCACATAACTGGTTTATTTAAGTGGTATTTTTATTTTACCATTTAAATTTTGCATTCTGCATTTTTTATTCATGGGTAAAAACCATCCAGAGAATACAGATATATGCGTGGCAAACAGATGTAATAAAACAAATAATTGAATGACATGATTCAGATCTTCCCATCACACATTATCTGAATGTATGGAGGATATTCTGAGAGGGGTTTCTGTGCCCTTATTTATTTTAGAAAAGCATTTATCAACAGCTTAGTATTTGAAAACGATCTAAGTGGTAAAAAGAAACAATGCTGTTAAAACAAAATTCAGCCTAAAACCAATTAAACAACAGCATGAAAACATCTAAAAATAAATAAAACAGGGATTTGTGGGATTCAGACACATGAAACGGGATCTAAACTGGGCAAGTGTCTTCTGAAGGTGTGATGGTCTTTGCATATTGAGTATGTCAGGAGAAGGCAGGCTTGAACAGAGCTGAGAGTTTCTCTCAATCCAGAGAAATGAGCAAGGGGGAAATCTAGTTAGTCATTCCCTAGTGACTGCTGCATGCTTGGCACAGAGTGAGACCATCACAAAATATTCCTGCTGAATCCTGGACTTAGTTTGCATGGAGGGGCCTGCATTTTAAGCCGATGATGTCTGCAGGTGGTGTCTGCTGCCAAACTGCTCACTGGCTCCTCATACTTCCCTTGGCACCAGGAGCCAAAGATGACAAGCACCCTGTCGCACTCTGCCGTCAGCTTGCCAAATTTAACTTGTGAGCCAGTCTCTTAATGGGTGATGGGAGCTCTGTATTGGATAGTACAGGATTTTGTCAGAGAGGTCCCTTAAAGACACCCGCTGGGTATATAATTAAGAGAACTGGAGATCTGTGTGTTTATTCTCCCTTCCTTTGCAGTGCCTTAGCAATTCTCCACTGTCCCCCTCAACAGTAGTACTGTCAGATTCCATATTTACGGGGAGCAGCTGTTTGGAACTTGGAATTTCCACAGAGCCTAGCAGGGCTTAGGATATCACTAGTCAAGATGGAAGCAAAGACTGCAAGCAAGGAGATTGCTGGATGAATTTGGGCCCAGTTTCTAGACTGGTGTGCACATCTGATTCCAAGTTGGGAGGGAATGCCAGTGTAGGGGACATGTGGGGAAGATAGACAGTGTGTTTTGCCATCAAACTATAATGTATACTCCAGCCCTTGACTAAGTTCTTGAGCTCTAAGTGTGTACTTTGCAACCTCTGAGCTGTAGGCACAGAATGTTACTGTGTCATGAAGGAGCAGAATCTATTCCATGCACTTTTTGCAAGGAATGGATCCTGAGAGTGAACCTACTGCTGCTTTGTTTGCTCTCCGTGACCTCTGCACATAGTCCAGTTGTTTTGCATACTGCCTTGATGCTGGCTGGGCTAGGCTACATGATGGTCAATTGACTAGCATCACCTGTATGACTGATCTAAAGAAAGAGACCCATTTAAAAAACAGCGATTCCATCAAAATACACCTGATATCTGCAGACAAGTGCCAAAAAGGTGAATGTTCTCAGCATTAGGGTGGTTGGGGAAGAAATCTCCCCCCCCCAAAAAAACCCAGGTAAACCTCTGATGCAGCCTTGATTCTTTCACATTTGGCATAATAATATTTTTTTAAGTGATGTGGGCTGTTTCTAACATTTCATATAGTTCTGTACAGGTGAATTTCTCTGTCCTGCTGACCCCAGCACACCCACATTTCTTTTCCCACAAGTCCTGCTGCTTGGGCTTCCCTTTATTGGGATGTGAGTTGGGATAAAAACACTGCTGCATTTGTCTAATCCATATACACATTAGCTCCCGCCCCCTTCTGTCTGCTATTGAGTCTGACTCAGCAATGCAAGGCCCAGTTTTAGACATCTGGGTTTCAGCAGTTACTCAGCGGAGATGATTAGTGAGGTAGGAAGCACAAAGCAGCGACATAGTTAACAGGAGACTGGAAAGCCATAGCTGAAGTTTGGACCCGGCTCTGCTGTGCTTCCTGAGTCAATTTTGGTAAAGGCTTGAGCAGCCAAGGCTACTGACCTTCAGTGAGAATGATTAGATAGGTTTATAGCTCTCTGTGTCTTCAAGGACTTAGGGTGGGTGTTGGCCTTTCTAAAAACACCAGTCTTAAGTTTTGATAGGAGACAGAAGCAGGAGGGTGACGAGGGGTGAGAAAATGCAGTTGTACATAGCACTTAGATGGGTGTGGTTGGGAGTGGAGGACTAGCTTGAGCTCAAACAGTTTAGGGAAATCTGGGTTTGGGGGAGTTTTGAAGAAAGAAAGATGAGTGGTACTTCGTAGACAATTCCCAGGCAGAGGCGGCACCAAGGGAGAACAGGAAGAATTCAGGAGCAAATGATTTTAAAGCTGTAGAGAGTAGTGGAATAAGAGGTTCAAGAGCAGGGAAAAGTAACTACCATAGGAGGATTGAGAGGGAAGTGGATCTGGGCTAGATTGTTAAAGATTTGCAGCCATTCCTTAGACATTATGTAAGTTTGTGGTGGGACAGAGAAGTTGAAATTTTCCAGGAAGAGCTTTGCAGTCATCCTGAGTGAAGCAGAGCTGTCTTAGCTGCTTTACTGGTAGTTCCCCACTATAGCCCATTTGACAAGCTTCTTTTGTTGCCCAGCTTTGCAGTGAAGTTGAAAATCTTCTTTTGTGACACGTGATGTTGCTATGGAAATGGGGTGCCATTATCATGCATACCTCGTTATGACTTCATTGGTGGGGTTGAGGCCTGGGCAAAGCCTGGACCAAAGGGTGTCTGAAAGTGAGATTGGAAGTTGAGAATTGGGTAAACAGGTGCTAGATCCTACTTGTATCATATAAAAATTCCTTTTCAGTTTCATCCTTCCCTCATTTTTCTTCAACTGCTACCTGCAGTAGCAGAAGATTGAATAAACAATCTGGCGCACTCTGCAGGTTCTGTACCTGGCCAAAGGTGGAATATTTGACCAACTTGGGTTTTGAGAGCATTCCTGTTTGGTGTTGGAGAAGTTCTCCTGGACTTATACTCTAAGAGCAGAGCTTCTAGGGTGTTCTCTGCAGGGAGGTTGGCTTTGGAACAGAGGTGGACTTTTAGGCAGCTGAGCAGCTAATCATTTTAACCATTTATGTCAGATACCTTATAATCCTTTTAGATTGAAATGAACTGCTACTCAAACTGTTAAAAGAATTGAGTCTAGGCGAAAAATTCCAAAAAGGCATAAATGCAATATATAACCAACAGAAGGCAAAAATTATTTTTAATGGAGAGTTTGGAGAAGAAATTAGTGTATTCAAAGGTACAAGACAAGGATGCCCCCTATCCCCAATGTTGTTTATAATAGTATTAGAGGTTCTATTAAAGAACATAAGACAGGACAACCAAATAAGAGGAATAGCAGTTGGTGAAAAAAAGATATAAGTTAAGAGCTTTCACAGACGATGTCATGATCACAACAGAAAATCCCCTACAATGCACACCCAGAATATTGGAATGTAGAAACTAATATGGCAGATTAGCACGATTCAAATTAAATTATGGGAAAACAAAAATATGGAAGAAAAAGATAAAGTGAAATTACAAGAAATTGGATTGGAAATTAAAAAGAAAATAAGGTATATTGGAATTAATTTAACAACAAATACTATGTATTTGAGAATTATGGGAAAACATGGAAAGAAATAAAAAATGATTTGCAAGTATGGGGAAAACTAAGTTTTATCCTTATTAGGGAAAATATCAGTAATAAAAATGAACATATTACCAAGGTATGATGTTTTTATTTCAAAGTATCCCAATACTAGGAGGAGAAAAATGCTTTAATAATTAGAAAAGAGATTTGCCAAATTTGTGTGGTCAGGAAAACCCCCCGAGAATAAAACATAAAATAATGATAGATAAGAAGGAAAGAGTAGGATTTGGCCTCTCTGACTTGGAGTTATACCATGATGGCAGTGGGTTTGTCCTGGTTAAAAGAATGGATTAAACTAGACGATTCGGATGAATTGGATTTAGAGGGAGTAGAGACGATATTTGGATAGCATGCCTATCTAATAGATGAGAAAGTTAAAGTACATAAAGGCTTCCTAGTGCATATAATCAGGAAGTCTATATAAAAAATATGGGAGAAATATAAAAGACTCCTAGAGCCAAAAACTCCATGGTGGGCATCGCCGGCAGAAATTGTTGCAGTGAAAAAATTAAATATGAAAGAGAACTGGGCCACTTATAAAACTGTATTAGAGGAAGAAAATGGAGAATTGAAATTAAAGGACTTTACAGAAATTAAAGTTCATATTAGTGATTGGTTCCAATATATTCAAATTAAGTATAGATTAGCGAATGGCAAAAAGATAGGATTTGAAAAAGAAATTTCTAAATTTGATAAATATTTAATACAAGAAAATTTTTAAAAAATCTAAATTATACAATTTGAACTTAGAGTGGGAAACAAAGGATGAACTGGTTAAAGCATCCATGATTAAATGGGCGCAAGATATTGGGGAAAATATTATGCTTGAACAATGGGGGAAATTGTGGAAAGAAGATATGAAATTCACTACGTGTTGTATATTGAAAGAAAATTTTTTTAAAATACAACATGGATGGTATTTAACACCTGAAAGAATAGCCAAATGAATAAAAACTGTGGTGATGTCTGCTGGCGATGCAGCACAGAAAAAGGCACTATGATGCATATATGGTGGAATTGTTTAAATATCAAACAATTTTGGGAAACTATATATAACGAAATGAAAAAAATGTTTAGATATTTATTTAGGAAAACATCAGAAGGTTTTCTATTGGGAATAGTGCCAGGAAGTTTAAAGGAAGAGGATAAGACATTATATTTATACTCAACAGTAGCCACAAGGCTATTGATTGCGAAAAATTGGAAAAGTAGTATAAAGCCGACAAAAACAGAGTGGCTTACCAAATTATTGGAGTATTACAATATATCCAAAACAATGGGAGAAATTGGAAGGATCTCAAAAGAGAAGTTAGACAAGGACTGGAAGGTGTTTAAAGGATACTTGCAAAATCATATTGAAAAATCAGAACTCCTATTAGAATAAACAAGTTCCGTTATAAATACTGAAGTACTAAATAAGATGGATAACAATGTGTAACAGAAAAAGAAGTAGAAAGTTGGTTTATAAAATAAAATTAAAAATATATTTTTAAAAAGAAATCTGAATCCTAGCTGATTCAGTTCCATCAACCCCTGCTCCACCATCAAAGAGAAAGAGTCCTTGAAGCTGTATGTCATCTTGACATTATCTGGCACTTAATTAAATGGACAGTAGTGGGGTGGATTACATGCTGAGAACATCACCTAATCTTCATTCACCCACGCATACCATCTGCTGGAAAATAAAATCTGCAGGTTTATATGGCAAAAAAGGAAAGAAAAATAAAAAGAAATGAACTGCTGCTCATTTTCTCTTCTGGGCTCATTGCTCTTAGATATTGTGGGGTGTGTGTGTGTGTGTGTGTGTGTGTGTGTGTATACACCTTCCTATAGGAGAAATTTTTAAAAAGCTATTGTGGGTGTTTAAGGCATAGGCAGCTGCCTATCCTGATTCAGTCCATTGCTCCATCTAGCCCAGTATTGTCTACACTGATTGGCAGCAGTGGTCCAGGGTTTCAGTAAGGAGTCTTTCCCAGCCATACTTTGGGATAGAGCATAGGGAGCCTTATCCATGCAATGTCCTGACTCACTTCATGATATATTCCTCATCTGCAAATAGATTGTTGGTACCATTTGGCAAGTGTTGAAAACAGTGCCTGCGTTTGAGGACAATGCCTGTTTTCTTTTGGTTGCCCAAAGAAATGGAGTAAAAATGACCTCTTCTTTTCTTCCGCTGTTAGAAACCATGGCGAGCCCAGCAAAAGAGAACAATTACAGAATGAAGAGCTACAAAAACAAGGCACTGAACCCCGAGGAGATGCGCCGGAGGAGAGAAGAAGAAGGGATACAGCTACGCAAACAGAAGCGGGAGCAGCAGGTAACTCCTGTGTGGATGGTGAGCAGGGCATGTAGGTTGACCAGAAATATGGCCCAGGCTGATAGTTTCTACTTCTGGCTGTGCTCTGTGTTTCTAGAGTGTAGGAGACAGATGAGTTTCAACTTCTTGTGTAAATGATTCTTTGGTCATTGCCATCACTGGCTATGTGGTTCCTAGGCAGCTGGCAGAACAACAAAATGGATAATAAAACATTGGGGTCTGAATTGACCTAACCACTTGACGGCTTAAAGTTGCAGGTAGGTGGGTGGGTTCCAGTTTTAATAAGTGGACACATGCATTACCTGGGGCTGTCTTTGATCTGGTATGCTACCATAACAGGTAATAAGAGGAAGTACTAGAGAGCCTTTCCTTTTAATAAACAAAACTACTGTTCTTGATCTCCCACTTGTATCTCAAAAATGCCCTTATATGGAGTTTCAGTAAAATGCAAATAAACTAAATTTCTAGACAGTGCCTTTACACAGTGTTCAACAACTTGAACACTGTGTAAGGCACCAGTGTTTCCTGATGAGGAGTTTTGTGGCCCTTGCAATTAGTGTTGTTCTATATCTGTTTCAGAAGATGTGGTTCTACAAATTGGATTTGGGGAGGGGGCAGCAGGGGAGGGAGGCAAACCACAAATTATACCCCTCTGAAATTGTAGATCGTGAGGCTTGAGGAACGAGTAGCAAGCCAGGATGTGCTGTGTCTCTTGCTAAGCTAACTGCAGCTGAAGTAAACAGTGCTTTGGATGATTGAAAAAGGTTGTTTATTGTTGTTTATTGCCAGCAGTGCACACACTCCTCTTCAGTCTGCACTATTATAGAATTTGTGTCCTAGAACTCTTTATTTCTTAGAAGTGAAGAATCCTCACAAGAGGATTTCATGACTGATGAATCTTAAATGCTGATGGGAACAAATAGAACCCTGCTTTCAAAGAGTGAAGGGGACTACAGTGACCTGAAAGCATTTGCTTATGCCCAACATTTGGCATTTTTGTTTGCCATTGATTTGACACATATCCATTTTCTATTTCAGCTCTTTAAACGAAGAAATGTGGAGCTAATTAATGAAGATGCTGCTATGTCTGACAGTCCTCATGTAGACTCATTTGTCAGTTCCACCACAGGTGGGGTAAGTATTCTCAGAAGCTGTGTCATATTCCCATCTAATGGCATTTATTGTGCTTTGGCTTATACCACTATAAATCTTACTAGTACAGAAATGAAGAACTGTTTTAAGTAACGTAATTTACTCTCTGCTGTTCCTTTTTAGTTTTTTTGCAGAGGTGTAAGATGAGGACCTGGTTTATTAATTAAAAATGAAATAAAAGGACCTTAGAAGATCTAAGCCTGCATGTTCTTAGGTCCAGTTTGGTAGTTTCTCATCTGAAGAACTGTTAGATTTGGGCATTGCTTTGAAGAGCTAGCCTTAGGACTGTTATACATGGGCTTTTTTTCAGGAAGGTGTAATCACAAGGGAGATGGTGGAAATGCTGTTCTCCGAGGACCCTGATCTTCAGCTACTAACTACCCAGCGCTTCAGGAAACTGCTTTCAAAAGGTAAATATAGCTATTTAGAATTTTCTGTTGTAAATAGAAATTGTAGGAATGTTGTGTGTATTTTGTTTGTTTGGTTGACCTCAAGATGCTTTAATTGCTTAGTTTGCCAGAAACTTATGAAAAACTCATGAATGAAAGTGGACTGAATAGGTGAAGTATAATAAGTTAAGAATGGGGATATACAAACATGGGGTTGGAATATTGATAACCTTTCAACCCTGATTGTTCTTGGAATGAGAGATGGTGTTTTTAGATTTTTAAACCATTTCTTGACCCTTTCCAACAGTGCCTATGGATGTATGTGTGCCCTGTTGGCCCTAATTTGAAGAGCTTCTTATGAAGAAAGCAGATGGTTTTAAACAAACCTGAACATAGGGTTAAATCACATATATACACATAGGGCCTGAACTGGTGCCATAGTGGATCAGTTGATGAAAATGTCAACCTTGTGAGTGGCAGCTGTGAAAAAGTCAAGTTCCATTTTAATGATCCTTAGGAAAGGGATTGAAAATAAAAGTGACAATGTCATAATGCTGTTATACAAATCATATGGTGTGACTGTACTTGGCATACTGTATACAATTCTGGTTGTCTCACCTCAGAAAGGATATTGTAGAGCTAGAAAAGTTTACGGAAAGAGCAACCCTGATTTCCAATGAGGAAAGGTTGCAGCATTTGTGGCTTCTTAATGTAGAGAAAAGATGAGCAAGGAGTGATATGAGAGGTCTGTAGACCTATGCATGGTGTAGAGAAAGTGGGTAGAAAAGTGAGTTTATTGCTGTCTTTCATAACATTAAAACCTTGACCATTCAATGAAGCTGAATGTTGAATGATTAAGGGGTGTGAGTCATTGAGAGAAAGTACCTAGCCACATAGTGCATAATTAAATTGTGGGATCTGTTTCATATATTGATGGCTTTAAAAGAGGATTAGACAAATTCATGGAGGATAAAACTATGTTCTGTCTCTAGTATGCCTCTGTTTATCAGTTCCTGGGAATAGCAAGTGAGGAGAGACTGCTATTGCACCAGTGTCTTGCTTGCAAGATTCCCTTAGGTATTCCACTGGCACTTGGAGAACATGATGCTGGACTGTATGGGCTCTTCTGACGTTCTTATGCTATATTATTAATGCAACGGCCATTTTAATTTAGAATATAAGAGTCTTGAAAATATGGATGGCCTGGTGGTGAGATTTCTGACCTTGAGCTCTATGTTGTCCACCACATGCAGGAGCTAGGCGCTTGTCAATACGCAATCTTTCCTTGCCCCAGGTGTAGCCTTCATTGAATACTGAGAACCTCAGCTGTCGGAACAAATATCTTGCCTTCGTGTCAGTGATGGTAACCGATAAAAAGGGCATCTCTGCTTAGTGATGTTAAATTCTCGAGAATAATCTTTTGGAGAATATTCTCGAGAATATTCTTGATTAATGAGAATATTAGAGAATTTTCATTTAAAATGGAGAATATTCGTTTTAATGCATTGAAAATAATATAATACATATAACTTGCTAAAAAAATCTTCCTTCGCACGTTATGCTGCTTGCTCTGCCAAAATATCTTGTGCATTATTTGGTACACTAGCTGATATTTTGAGATCAGTGAACTCAGTACCTTGAATTTGTTCATCTCGTGATAAATGAACGCCATTATACTTGGGATCAAGGATATTTGCAGCAAAGTGAATTGGTTGCAATGCCATTTCTTTTCTTAACTGCCTCTTTCAGCTGTTTCTCTTCTTGCTCAAAGGCATCACTTTTTCAAAGTGATCCTCTAGTTCTTTAAATGACTCAACCACCCTACTTAACCTTGGTGTGTCCGATTCTAATAATGTTATCCATTTCACTATTGGAGCAATAAGGTCACGAAATTTTAGTACTCTTAGCCAACGTACTGCCTCATTTAGTACCAAGGACTTTATACAATTTGATAAAATATCTTCCACTTCTTCTTTTGCAGCCAAAGCTTTTAAAGCATACTTTGCGTCCGACAAACTTTTAAGGCAAAACTGAAGAGAGCTGTGGAGAATATTCTCCGGAGAATTTTCTAGCAGAGAATATTCTCACCTCACATCACTATCTGTGCTAACTGCTTACAAACTAAGTGCCTAAGTGCTTTTTTAGCATACCACTGGTGTCGTGGAGAAAAAAGTATGTGTTAACAGTAGTCTTTCCCCCTCTGTTTAGAGCCCAATCCTCCAATAGATGAAGTGATCAATACTCAGGGTGTGGTGGACAGGTTTGTGGAGTTCCTCAAAAAAAGTGAAAACTGCACATTGCAGGTAAGTGAGAATGAGATTCCTTTGCATTTGGTGTTCAGTGCTATCGACAATGTTGTCATCTGTTTCTCTGGAAATTAAATTGGCCCCGTTGTCACTCGTAGTGTTTGTGCCTTTGCATGGGGTTGTTTGTGACTGTAGCCACGACTGTGGTCTGACTTTCCTTCCCACCAAATGTTAAGCATCCGCCCACAAACCTATAACATAAAAGCTCACTTACATGTGATGTCTATAGACTTTGGTTCTGTTGTTTGACTACCTTTCATTTCCCCATGGTCCCAGACACAACATCAATCTGGGGCATAGTGGGAAAAAGAAAATGGAGACTGTGCTCTCTCAAATTAAAGTTAATTAAAATTTAAAAAGTTAAGAGTGATGCTTTAGCCACTACAGCTAAAATGGGTAAACTTCTTCCATGAGGGTGTCTTTTGTATCTTCAGAGACTCAGTAAAATGGCTCCTGTTTTTTTGGCAGAAGGGAGGAGTAGGGGTTCCAAATTTTGCCTGTACACCCCCAATAGAACATTTGACTAAGTCTTTTGAACTTTCACCACAGCCCTGGTCACGGCATGTCAACAAAGGGTCCAGCCTCTGAAATGCTCTGCTCTGTGAAATGTTTCTCTCAAGGCACAAACTGAACAGTTCTGTGAGAAGTCAGTTTTGACTTGCTTTAGCTAAAATCCAGGAAAACGAATCCTCTGTTGCAGGAATTTCCAAACTGTAGTCCTTCATTCAGGTGGTCCATGGCATGTCTATATAAAATATTAATATTGAATTTTTAATTGTATTTTTATTGCTTTTTTGTTGCTTGTGTTGTATTTTATTGCAGTACGATTTGAATTTTGTGGTGTGCGAATTGTAATACAATAAAATACAAAATTAGAAATAACAGAAGCAATAAAAAAGACAATTAAAAATCACTCAGCATCTCGCACAGCTCATTGCAATTTCTCTAACAGGCAGAAAAACCATTAAGTGGTCCACTATGTCCATCAATAATTTTCAAGTGTCTGGGGTGGGGAGTTTGGGGGCCACTGCTCTGTTGTACAGTGTACTTCTGTTGGAGACTTCCTTTAATTGGTTGCTTGTTACTTTTCAGTTTGAAGCTGCATGGGCATTAACAAACATTGCCTCGGGCACTTCACTACAAACCAAAATAGTAATAGAAGCTGGAGCAGTTCCAATCTTCATTGAATTGTTGAGCTCTGATTTTGAAGATGTCCAAGAGCAGGTAAGGCGTTTTCAGGGAGAGCTTTTGGCTTAGCTGTGGGAGAGCAGTTCCAAATAATTTCTTTCCTGCAAAGCTTTTATATGATAGAAAAACTGGGTGTTCCCTGTTGCCTGTGAAGCCCCTACCCTGCCTCTTCAGTGTCATTGACAAAGCTGCAGTGATGTCACAGAAAGCTCAAGGACTGTCTTTCCCCTATGAACCGACCCAGACCCTGCAGTCAATATCTGATACCATTCTTCATGTGCACCCTCCACGGGAGGCCCAGAGAGTGGCAACACGAGAATGGGACTTTTCTGTGGTGGCTCCCCATTTGTAGAATGCTTTTTCCAGGGAGACTTGCCAGGTGCCTTAGTTACATATCATTAGCATTCCTTTTCAACCAGGCCTTGGGCTGTTAATCAATCTATGGCCTTTTAATGCGGTGTGTGTTTGTGTGTGTGTAAACTGTCTTGTGGTCTCTTGATGATGGGTGGTATATAAATTTAATAAATAGTAATAACAAAAGCATCCTGACTGCTCAGAGCAGTGGGCCGGGCCTGTGGTGGCATTAGTGCTTTGTAGGCATGCTCAAGAGCAGTTGGCAAGAACGGGAATGGGGCAGCAAGGGAACATAGGAGCTTGAATCGCTGTGGGTCAATGATTCAAAGTAGGGAGAGCAAGATCAGAAAGCTAGGGATGCATTTTACACTGATTTCAACCAAACATTTGCCAGTAGCTCCCTACAGCAATTAACATCTGCCCACATTGGTGTGTGCAGAAACTCTCAGGAAAAAAAGCTTTGCTATGTTTTAATTGCAAAAATGACAAATAGCTGAAAGTTGCCACAAGTTATTGGATTCTTTGAGGGGGGCCCAGGGATTCCTGCTCCACCATTCCCTCTCCATTCAATGACTGAGTGCTGAAGCTCCTGTTCTTCTTCCAGGCTGTTTGGGCACTGGGGAACATTGCTGGAGACAGTTCTGCCTGCCGTGATTACGTCCTCAACTGTGGCATCCTCCCTCCCTTGTTGTTGTGAGTAGCTGTTGCATGAAACTCCGACTTCGGGTGCTCCTTGGCAATGCCTGTGTGCGTGTGTCCCCTTGTTTCCATTCTACAGCCATGGATGTAAAGATTTTGTTAGGTGGCATGAAACTGCCCTGGGAAGACCCAGTGGGATTTTTCTCTTGAGAAGGATCAAATTGATCACCATATTTGGAGTCTGGAGGAGACTTCTCCCCAGACCAGGCTGGCTAGAGGTCCAGGATGGAGACTCATTTTTCTTAGTAACACGCAGCTTATCACTCCAATAGCTTTAAACAACCCTGTAGGTATTTTTGGTGTGACCCACCTTGTGAAGGCCAGATTGCAAGAAGCCTATGGTGGTTTAGCATGATGCTAGTGATGTGGCTCACCTGAGGAGGGATGCCTGGGAAAGATCTCTGCTCAGGGAAGAACGTGCAAGGCCTTCCTTCCTTCCTGATAATGAAGGAAGATGGAATTCTGGATGAAGATCAGAACGTGGATGAGAGCCAGTTTTATATTGTGAACCGCCCTGAGCTCTAAGGGTGGTATACAATTTTTAAAAATGATAGATTGATTGATTGATTGATTGAATGAATGAATAGGTTAAGACTAGGACCTGGGAGACAAGGTTTCAAATCCCCACTCATCCCTCAGTGACCATGGGTCATTCACACTCTTGGCCTAACCTATCTCACAGGGCTGTTATGAGACTAAAATGGGGGAGGAGGAAAACTTTATATGCCACCTTGAGCTTCTTGAAGGAAAGGTGGGATATAAATGTAATAAACAAGCATGTTTAGTTGAGCAACAGAGAGGCTAATAGATTCAGGTTTCCATTTGGTCATTTAAATTTGCTAGGTGACATAAGAGCAGTCCTGCTGGATCAAGCCAAACACATCTCCGTTCTCACAGATCATCCAGATGCTTATGGGAAGCCCTCAACCAGAACAGACCATGATCCAGTTCTCTTAGCCTAAGCAATCTCTCCTAAGTCATGGTTGGGGAATCTCCAGCCCATGGGACAAATGTGGCCTGGCACAGTTTGCAGTTTGGCTTGCAAGATGGTCCTCCCCCACCCCCAAATCTTGCTTACTTGCCCCCCACCTGATGTCACATATGATGCTGGTGTGGGGCAGATAGAGATGTGGCTGGATCTGCTGTGTGGTAGACTTACCTGTGGGGAACTCAATCACATAGCTGGTCCCTGCAGAAAGCAGCGTTGCCAGCCCTGTGCACAGCACTTTGCAAAGCCCATTGCACTGCAGTTCCCAAGTGCTTGACAGCTAGCTGGCTGCACGATAGTTGGGTGGGACAGCCCACCTGGCAATCAAAAATGTTAAAATAGGATACCCCACATAAGCTGCCCTGAGTAGGTGGGAGAAAAGGCAGGATAAAACTTGATGATGCGAAATAAGACATGTCTTGCAAGTGTTCATTGTGGCATAGTAGGCATTTTGGATTTTGGATTGAGGTAACTCAGCTTTCCTTTAAACAACCCAGAAAGGTCTGGGTGTGTTTCAGATTCTCCTTTTCTACTTTTGCACTTCAGCTTGAATTCAAGCTGTCGCTGAAAGGAAAAGGACTTAAGGATTAGAAGAGTTTTAACTGATAAAAATGATGACTGTAAGAACAAACAATCGTAATCACTAGATTTATATTTAGCAATGTAATATTTATATAAAATATAATTTGCCTGTTTTCCAGACTCCTCACAAAATCCACCAGGTTGACAATGACACGAAATGCTGTCTGGGCCTTGTCAAACTTGTGCAGAGGGAAAAACCCACCCCCTGAATTTGAGAAGGTGAGATATAAAAGTGCGGCCTCTGCCCTGGCACCTTCCACAGAATGATGTCATAGAACTCTAGACTATACCATTTGAAGTAGATGCCCACAACCACACTCGACCCACATGCTTCATATTTTGTAATGTGTGGGGCCAAAAAGTCTAACCTAGTAGTAGTAAGAAACTACTACATCTGGAAGAAAGTTTCAAGGTTGGCCCTTGGCAAAAATATACACTACTAACCCTGTGTTGTGTGTGAAGCAATGAGCATGCCAGGAATAGGCCACCATGAGCTTCTTCTACACGGACATCCCGTTGTGACACTGCTGTGCTCTCCAGTAAGCAGAGTGATTGTGAGCAACAGCCCCAAGCCAGGGTAAGGGAAATGAAGGGTGGCGGATTTGTAGCTTGGGCCATTGGTTCAAACAATCCCTCCCCGCCTTCCCAAAATGGATTTTTATGTTATGAGTCAAGTTGGACAAGAGTTTGGTCTTGCAATTGACAGGCATTCAGGTATTCTCCTTCATTGCTTGCAACTCGTCCTGGTCCCCAACCCCAATTTGTCATGGGCTTATTTGCCATTTTGCCTCTCTTGGGATCTTACTATCTTTCCCTTACGATTGTGCTTCTTGGTAGGTGTCGTCGTGTTTGCCAGTCTTGTCACGCTTACTCTTCAGCAGTGACTCAGACTTGCTGGCGGATGCATGCTGGGCTCTCTCCTACCTGTCGGATGGCCCCAATGAGAAAATCCAGGCTGTAATAGATTCAGGGGTGTGTCGGCGACTGGTGGAACTGCTGATGTAAGTGTCCAGCCTCTGAAGGATGGGGTGTGTGTGTAATGGCAGAGTTGCCTTCCCTCTCTAGCTGGGATTCATAGGAGGACATATCTCTTACATGGCAGGGATATGTGTGTCACAATTTTAGCCACATGTTGGCCTGAGGGAAATGTTGGCACCCTTTGGAAGTTTTACAAAAGCAGCATATGGAATTAATATTGACCATTATTATGGCTCGTGTGGCTTCCATTCATCAGAAGGGGGATAATGTTAATGTACATTATAGGTACTGAGACCTTCTGACATAGGAAGTATAGAATGGCACCAGCCCCTGCATATGTGTGTGTGCATACATTGGACTTAAAATGGAATAAATAGGTGGGATAATGTGAACAGCACCATAATTTTTCTTTGTGTTTTTTTTATACACACAATTAAGTGGCGCATAAATCTTACGAAATAAATAAAATAGAGTAGATGTCTTAAGTAGGGCAGAAGTACCACACTCAAAATGGTAGAGCATAGCCAGTGCCAAGAGGAGTGAAGCATTGAGATAGGGATTGGGGTGTTCTTTCTGCTGGGTAATAAGGTGGGCATCTTTTCCTTTTCTTCTCCTGGCAGGCACAGTGATTACAAGGTGGCCTCCCCAGCTTTGCGAGCTGTTGGCAACATTGTGACGGGGGATGATATCCAGACCCAGGTGACGTTGGGAATAAGAGTTAAATGGGGCCGTCCCAAATTCAGGATAGGGAACCTACAACCACTGCAGAGGGCTGGTTCTGGAAGATGCATTTCTGTTAGGCTTTTGGGAGAAGATGTGAAAGTGTCATCATAGCAAACACTGGCTTCATTGGGGGACGGGACGGGACGGATTTGCAGTCATACAGGGAAAGCCGGATTGTTTCTTGCCACTGTGAATTGTAATAAAAACAGAGACTTTTCAGGGTAGCTAGAGAGCAAGAGCTTGGTGTTCTTCTTTTGGGTAGGAGCAGCTCTCTCTAACAAGCGCCTCTTCAACTTCCCCTTTTCAGGTGATCCTGAATTGCTCAGCTTTGCCTTGTCTCCTTCATCTACTCAGCAGCTCCAAAGAGTCTATCCGGAAAGAAGCTTGTTGGACGATCTCCAATGTCACAGCGGGGAACAGTGCTCAGATACAGGTACAGCTTGCTTTGACTCAAAGGGCAGCAGACCTTTTGGGTCTTTTACTCTGGTAATGTAATGGGAGAGATGGCATAGGAAGGGCATACATCATTGGCTATTTCTCAAGCAGTCTCCCTGTTGGGTACTTGGGTGCTGATGCAATAACAGTGCCAGCACTGCATTTGGGGTCAGCCCTTGGGGCAAGGGGATCCTCTCCTCCTTGTCGCCACTACTGCTTGTTCACCTGCCTGCTTTCAGGGAGAGGATGTGCAGGTGGCAGTGGCGAGGTGGAACAGGGCCAGAAGGCTGTAGCAGTTGACAGCAGGCCACTGCTGGAGTATTGACCTTAGCAGGTGCCTGAGAAAGCCAGCCCTGGGGTGTGGCAGCCATACTGTTATGGTACTTTACGGTACAAGCCTGGGGATACTGCAGGGAGGGGAAAGCTGTTAGGTGGGAGATTTATATTAATCTTGCTCCTACAACTTTTACAAATTGTAAGGATGGAAATAAGTAGGCAGTTTCTTACTGCTAAAGCAAAAATACTTTGGAATGTGAAAGCTTCTTCAAAAGAATGAAATTCTTCTGGACCAAGCAGATGTACAAGCCTGCCTGCCTGCTTTTGGATTGCATCTCCTAGGCAGAAGTGTTCTGAGACTTGTTCTCCTTGAATAATACTGCAGAAATGATAGTCAAAGCAAACAAAATGCTCTTGGTTGCATGGCTCAGACAATGACTGATGTTCATAAGGAATTGTAGCATTTTTTGAAGGTAGCAATTGATTTCTACAGAGATCACCTGCAGCAGGATCTGTTTTTCCCCACAGAACATATACTCCCCAAATTGCATCTTAAGTCATTTGATATACCCGGGAACCTTCCATCACATGCTTTCCCGATCATTTGACCTGAAACCAAATGCTCCTTTTCAAAAGATGGGTTTGCAAAGCCTGTAGCAGAAATTGAATAGCTACCTTCTGAGTCAAGCGTGGGGAACCTGGTGCTTTCCAGATGTTGGTGAAGTACAATTCCCATCATCCCTAGCCATGGGCCATGTTTGCTGGGGCTGATGGGGGATGTAGTTCAGCAATATCTGGAGGTTCCCCGCACACCAACTCAAAGTATTAAAGACCCCAAAACTTAATGAAATGACATGTGAGGTTCTCCAGAATTTCTTGCTAGAATTTTTGAAAGCCTGAATTTAAAGAGCTGTGGGACTCATTTGTTGAGTGCCAGCGAGAACCTAATTTTCTGAAATGGCAGCAGCTCCCTTTCCATCCTCCCTTCCTTTGCCATGTGGCAAATTGTTGTTGGAAACTTCTCTAACTTTCCAACAGTAGCTAGTGATAACTGCACAAAGGGCAGTGGTTTAAAGAAAGTTATCTGACAATACTGCCAGGCTGCTATAAGGAAAGCTTTGCCTGAGCCTAAGCAAATCTAGGGAAGAGACATCAGCCAGAATCCAGTTTGGGGAGAGTGAGCCCATAGAAAGCGAAGCTGATGGAATGATTGAACTGCCCCATCAATACGGATGGCAGGAGTTTCTTCTTGCAGGAGAAGGACTCACTGTTCTCTTTTTCACATTCCCCCTGCAGGCAGTCATAGATGCCAACATTTTCCCAGTGCTGATCGAGATCTTGCAGAAGGCTGAATTTCGCACAAGAAAAGAAGCTGCTTGGGCAATCACAAATGCAACATCAGGAGGAACCCCAGAGCAGATCAAGTAGGTTGAGGCTGTTCTCATTTTGCAAAGTCTTTCCATTTGGCTCCCCTCCCTCTTTATATCACAGTGTTCTCATTACCCACAGATCCAGAAGAACTTTGCTGTGAAAGGACTTGTGGGATGGGTTAGGATACATCGTGCCTAGTCTTGACCTTGCTTTTATGGTCTTTGGCCAAATAAGTTGGGTAGAAAGAGGAGTTCTGCAGTTAGGTTGGGCTGCCTTTTATTTTATTTTGTGTTGTTTTATTTTTTAAAGAATATGGAAGAACTGGTTAAATTGTGGAGGAAGTCAGGAATGGATTGTTGAGAGACTTAAGAATTGGTCAGAAAGAGACACTATTTGTGGTAGGAAGAATGAGTGACATGTAACTCCCTCCCCCCACTTCTTGCTCTCATGAGAAAGAAGGACCAGGTTAGGAGCATGGACAAGAGGAGAGCTCTCTCTCACTCCACACACCCTATTTCTTTATAGTTAACAGAAACTGATTATCACAACAATAGACAATTGGTACAAAACAGTTTGGGAAACAGCCCTCCTTGAGAGAGTAACAAACTATAGTTAACATATGGACAGATCAAGAAAGATGGCTTTGCCCCAGTATGGTTTAATTTCACAACATATGCCAGTATTCCAGAAAATGAATGACCCTCCCCGTCAGCATTTTAGCCCAATCTAGTTGATGAATTATTATCTTCGCTCTGAACCCGCCTCCCATGTTCATCAATGACTATCACTCATACTTAATATAAGCACAACCTCAAGAACTCCTGATTGGTGTCTAGCTATGTGATGCTGAATGTTATCTGTTAACCCTGTTCTATTCTGTTTCACTTTTGTTTTTGTTTAAAGCAATTCCTGAACCAATAACTTGTACATTGACCAATAATAATGCTCCATATGTTGTAGATATTACTGCAAATTTATTGTGCTACAAATGCCATGAGAATATGTGGTCTATTTATTTGTATCATTTATTATTCCTATGAGCCTTGTTTAAAAATTTAAAATTATTCAAAACAACAACAACAAACAAACACCAGAAACTGATGATCATCAGTATTACTAGTGAGACAAGGGCATATTTCCCACAGTGTATGCAGATTTCATTGCCCCAGACCATTAAACTGCTATATTTTTCATTAGAACAAAGGGCTTCCTTTAAAAAGTATCACCGTATTTTTCGCCCTATAGGACGCACTTTTTCCCCTCCAAAAATGAAGGGGAAATGTGTGTGTGTCCTATGGGGCGAATGCAGGCTGTCGCTGAAGCCTGGAGAGCGAGAGAGGTCAGTGCGCACCGACCCCTCTCGCTCTCCAGGCTTCGCGCAGCTCTCCGCAAGCGGTGGGAGCCCGGCGCTGGGCTCCCACGGCTTGCGGAGAGCTGCCTGTTCTGGGGGCTGGGGGCTAGGTGCGCCTTGTGGGCCAGTGCACCCTATGGGGCGAAAAATACGGTAATTCACAGCAGGTAAGTCTGATTATTAGTGCAGCATCCTTGTTCAGGGCACTGTAACCTTCCTGTTGGTTGGCAAGCACTTCCCTGGGGGTTTGGAGGGGGATAATAGAATGTAGATCAAAATGTACATGTCCTAAAACAGAGTAGCACAACTTGGCAACCAGGACATACTTTTTCTGTTACTTTCAGCACTTTAACTTCAGCGGAACCTTGCAGGTTTTTAAACCCTGGAATCTTCCAAGACTCTTGCATCTCCAAGCTTACCTAAAGTTTCTCCTGAACGTGGGCAGAGTACCATTCTCACATCTTTTGCCATAACCCAGCCCTTTTGTGTGAGAACATGGTGAGGCAGAAGGGCATGTATTCCAAGCAAGCTTGAGTTACTTACCTCCCTGCCCCCCCCCCACTTGGAACAGTTACATAAATTTGACCTGAACTTCAGCCAGTAACGTCTGCCTGTTTTGGTTTGGTTTTGAACATAGGTGAAGTTCTGAGCATTTGTGTTCCCTTTCTCAGGTATTTAGTCAACCTTGGCTGCATCAAGCCCCTGTGTGACCTTCTGACTGTCATGGACTCCAAGATCGTTCAAGTGGCCTTGAATGGCCTGGAGAACATTTTGCGACTGGGTGAACAGGAGGCCAAGCAGAATGGCTCTGGCATCAACCCCTATTGCAGCCTCATTGAGGAAGCTTATGGTGAGTTGGCCAGCCTGCATCTTGAAACTCTTTTCCCGAGGCAACTTAATAAGTATACCCTCATTTGCAAACACTTCCCAATAAATTGTCAGTGATTCTTCCTTCACATCCTCACACATACCTGCATGTGACCTATGCTCCTCCATCTCCACCAGCCTCAGTCACCTGCAAGTCATTCCTCTTCTTTCTTTCTTTCTTTCTTTCTTTCTTTCTTTCTTTCTTTCTTTCTTTCTTTCTGCTCTCTTAATGGCTAGAACCGCCTCCCAGACTCACTGGTGTGATGGAAGCTCTCAACTTCCTCACAGGTCCACCATTTCCTTGAACTTTTTGGCACACCTCCTTAGTCCTCCCCAAACCCTGCCACAACCTTTGCCAACCTTCAGCTGTTTGGGACTACAGCTCCCATCCGACAAACAAGATTCGAGCACAAGACCACTCTCTCCTCCTTCTGTGGTTTCCAGCAGCTAGTATTTAGAAGCATTACTGCCTCTGAGCACGAGGACAGAATAGTGACAGCTCTCTCCTCCATAAATTTGTCCTGTCCTCTTTTAAAGCCATCCAGGTTGGTGGCCATCAGTGCCTCCTGTGGGAGTGAGTTCCATAGTTGTAGCTATAGCATAGCACCAGGTGGTGGAGCTGTGTATGCATAGTAACAAGGACAATGTGTTTCTCCTCCAGGCTTGGATAAAATAGAGTTTCTCCAGAGCCATGAAAACCAAGAGATCTACCAGAAAGCCTTTGATCTGATTGAGCACTACTTTGGCATCGATGACGACGACTCCACTTTGGCTCCCCAGGTAGACGAGGCCCAGCAGCAGTTTATATTCCAGCAACCAGAGGCCCCCATGGAAGGCTTCCAGCTATAACATGTGTGCAGAGTGGGGGAAGGGGGGAGAACATCATAACTTTGTTGGAAAGTTAACTGCAGAGAGCCTTCACACCCCCAGCCGTGTTCTCTTCTCAGCCAAACAAAAGGCTGCAAAGTGCCCACTCCACCTGTTACAAAACAGCTTTCTCCTTCACTGACACATGGCAGCAGTACTTTGCGCTCATGAAGAAGAAGAAGCAGAAGAAGAGAGATTCTTACACACAATACATTTTTTTTCTTTTTGCTGCTGCACATGTGTGTCAAAAAAGCAGGTGCTGAGGTGGATGAAAGTGGAGGTGTAAATCAGTTACACCTTCTAGTGTGTGGTTTTCCTCTGGGGTTTTTTGTGTAGGTTTTTTCTCAAATGTGTATCTTCATTTGGGTACTTGAGAGATGACTTTTTTCCAGTGGGAGAAGGCAAAATAACGTAGATCACAACCAAGGAATTTAATCCTGGATGCTTGGGTTCAACTATTTAAAAAAATTCTTTTTTGCACATCTTGATTTTTATTAAAGACTCTTGATTGATCTGCCAAAAGCAGCACTTTGGCCCTCATTGTTCTGTGTCCCCCCCGCCCCCCGAAACCCTCTTGCCAAACAGCACCTTTTCAAGGGATTTGGGCCAAGTTGCTGCTGCTCCTGCCCCCTCCTCAAAAATATTCCTGTACCCAGATGCAGGAAAAGTTGGACAGCCCCATCCCACCAGGCATCGGAAAGACTGTCCTTCGTGGAGGGATTCTTTTTGAACTGCTTCAGAATTCAAACCGTGCAGCAGTTCCCACTGTCTCCTGAAGGCCCAGTCTAAGGAAGAGGAAGAGGCCTCGGTTAAAAGGACTCAAAGCACAGCTAACCATGAAGGTGGGCTTCTCTTACATTTGCTACTGACTGAAGTGTTGAACTGGTGGAGGAAACCTCATCCTGCATCTTTACTTGAAGAAAAATTTCAAACCTTATTGAAGCCTTTTGGTTCCATGTCATTTATTTTGAAAGGAATTCTTTCCCTTTTTTGGGGTCTTGGCTGGCTGGGGTGGGGACAAACCTGACATGTTTCCTGGAGCAGGTCTTGTACCTGCAGTTGGTGCACAATCTGCTCTCAGCTCAAAGAGTCAAGTGGCCTGTGTTTTCTCAGAATTACCTCCTGCTCAACTGTGTCGTATACATTCTACTTCAAAATGAAGAAGAGAAAGCTCTGTATTTTTTATATATTATATATACACGTAGATATTTGTCTAATTTGGTCTCCAGAGGGGGGGGGGAACTATAATTCTTCTAAGGTATATATATTAGGATACTGTGTGGCAGGCCTGCCTAGGAACACATGGCCATGAAAACCTCTTTGGTTATCTTGAGTTCTCCTTTTACCTACTGTAGGAAGTGCCAGATTAGTTGAACTCCCTTTACCAGGTATAGATTACTTGGCCAAGGCAAACTATCAGCTTATTTCTGCGATGGGGAATGGCCCCTTCAGATTGCTTAAATGCTTACGGTATGCACATATCCCCTCCCCCTTTTCTTCTTCTCACTCTCCGACATTTGAATTCAGGGTTCCCAAAGCATTCAAGAAGAGAAGTTCAGGCAGGTGTGAAGCTGGATGCGAAACCTTGGGCTGCATTTTGTAATAGAGATTTGCTCTTTGTTGTTTAAAAGGAAGAAAAAAAGTGAAACAAATGCCAAGGAAACTAATAAACTACATCTGTGCATTCAGTGATTGCAATCCAGATAAGAACTGGAGTGAAGACTGTTTTCCTTAACATAACTAGCAGTATCCAGGATCCAATGTGCAAAATGGCATGCATGCTTTTATTTGTGTCTTGCAGTGACCCTGCGAGGTAGGTTAACATCATTTTACTGTTGAAGGGGAATGGAGGCAAAGTACTCCTGACTGAGGACATAGTGTTCTCTTGATGCAGCTGAGGCTTTGAATCTACTCGGCAGTCATAGGTGGGTCGGCACTCTTAACTGCCGGGCAGCACTGCTTTATGCAGTTGGTGGTATAGTTTTAAAAATAAATAAATAAATAAATAAATTACTGATTTTAGAGATGCTTGCATAGAGAGTATTGAATTGAAGGTCCCCACCGTACAATCATAGATCGGGGAATATAAAGGGGTGGGGGATAGAGACAGTTTCACTATTTCCTTTTTTGCCTTAAACTGATGCTAGGATTTGAAATCCTGCCGGAAGAAAAACAGCCACAGTAAATATATGGGCTTCTTAGTTCTTGCTGCAAGAAATAAAAGTTAAACAAGAATTCTGCCTGTTGAAATAACCCAAAAGGTCATAAAAAGTGCCTCTCCTGGATCTAAGTCTAGGTTATACAAGTCTTGTTGCAGCATATGGAGGAGTCTGCTTTACTGACACACCAATCTCATCCTCCTGGTGCAGTTTTTCCTTTTTTTTTTTTGTTTTTGTTTCCATGTAATATAAACTGGAGTGGGAAACTTGTGGTTCTCCGGATGATGTTTGGACTACAGCTCCCATCATCCTTGACAATTGGCCAAGCTTTCTTGGTTTGGTAGGAGCTTGAGTCAAATGCCATCCAAAGGGGCAACAAGTTTCCCTTTCCTGATTTAAATGAACCAAAGGCTCAAGCACAAGCAAAGCAATATAGATGCCTAGACATACACCCTCAAAAGGCTTAGTACAAGTTAAAATTGAATGTGGGGAATGTGTACCGTGTAGGTGCAAGTTCTTGGTTAACATGTTCTTCTAGGGTCCAGCTAAAGTGAAAAAGTTCAAGGAGAGGAGGAGCCAAAAACTGATGCTCTCTGAGCTGTGCTAATGAAGTGGCCCTGCACCCCTTCTTTTATTTCAACCTAATGTTGTGGCTGCTATGAAGTGGCAGATGGGAAGAGGCTGGCTTGTTAATGGAACTGGTGGTGGACCTTCTCTTGCTACTTAATGACATCCTTGTCTCTCAGAATTTGTACTGGTCTGTTGTCATCCTGTGACCGCAGGCTGAGCTGCTGGGGGACGCAAGAGGAACATGGAGTGATCTGATGCCTGGAAGCTGGCCTTTGCAGGAATCCACCTTAGAGCCCACATGGGTCACCAAGGGAGAGGGTGGTGCCACTATAATGTGCTTGGGAGGGGGAACTTCCTCCATGCTGTTCTTGTTCCCAGCTACTGAGGGAGGATTTTCCGGTCAGGTGTGAGAGAGAATTTGGGGTGTGTGGAGAGAGAGATTGTCCTTTTGATGGGAAGTTCTGTGGGTGGGTGGAGGAGATACTATGACCTTTTATGTAGATTTGGAAGCTGAGAAAGAAAACCCACATTATGGTCATTGGGAGGGAAACTGAGGCAAGGAGATGGGGGTTAGGAAGCAGAGTGAGCAAGGGGGGGAAGCCCCAGATACGTCAATTATGCAAATATAAGTGGATTTTAATATATTTGATCTATATGCTGATGTCTCTCTACAATCTTTGTAATACACCCAGCTGATGGTGTGAAATTCCTGTGCCACACAACTCCTACCTATATTCTTTCCCCCCTTGTTAGGAATTCCAGTCAGGCCAGGGCTGATTTTAATATGTCTGTTTATAACTCATAACCATACTGCCTCATCTCAAATACAAGCATATCAACAAATGCAACTGTTGCTCACATTGATTGAGAAATTTAGGTGGGGCTGAATGATGCTCATCCAACAACCAAGCTCTTCTGTTCTCTCACACTCCTAATAAGACGTTAGCTACATGAGGGGCAAATGTACCTTCCCCTACAATCCCAATGATGTGAAAGTAGAGTTGGTCTGCTTTGTTTGCTTTAAAATATGCTTGTAAATATGCAGACTCCTTGAACCTTAAGTATCCAGGTCTGCTTGGTCTGTAAAAAAAATATGTACGATTCCTTTGCCTACTCATCTACCTGTTGTTCTGGAGGCCCGAATAATACCATTTTTGGAACAGGACAAGGCCACTGTGACCAGGACCTGGACTACTGAAAGCATCCGTTCTGAGGATTCCCTCTCTTGCCTTAAGAAATTATGTGACCCATCACATCTCAAAGGACATAATCAGAAATAGATACTTCTTTTAAGGCAGCCCACATGGTGCCCTCCTCAGATGCTATTGCACTGCAGCTCCCATCAACCCTAGCCAGTACTGAATGGTACTGATAGTTGAGGTCCAGTCCAGCAACATCTAGAGGACACCAGGTGGATGAAAGCTGCTTTAAACCTTCCAGCGAGTAATTGTGATGCAACTTTGTTGTGGTGGTAGAAAACTTGGTTTATAACTCTTAGCATGATTTTAAAAAATCAGATGAGTGTGAGGCATAATGTATATGCCGCTTATTTGAGCATCTTGGTGAAGGATCTTATTACAGCTGATATGATTTATCATAGCAGACAAAGCTAGAAATATTTGGGGTGGTTGTTTTTACTATGGAAGTGTCATTTGGCTAATTGGTCATCAGACTGGGACAGAAAACTTATTACTGTATTATTACTGTGTAGAAGACAACAATCTTTTGATAACAAAAAGCCCAAGACCTGTGATTAATAGAATTCCTGCTTGAAGGAAAGGGGACTGCAATCTATAATGTTCCAAGGATTAAGTTAGAGGTTGTTGACAGTCATTTTAGGTTGATACTTGGATTGCTGAGTGATATGGGTGCCATCCCCTGTGGCCACTTTTACCCAGATCCCTTGTAAAAGAAACTGTGTATTCATGTATGCACTTCCTCTCTGTGAGGGAGCGGCCTAATCCAGGGGAAAAGTTGGATCCAGTAGAACTAATCTAGCCCTTGAAAATCTCATAGAGTATTACTGTTCCAGTTTCCTCCTTCAGCTCTGCACTTTTTAAGGAGGGGGTTAGCCATCCATATAACCACAGAACATAAAGAGGCTTCATAGGAGGGTTACTATGTTGGTGAACTGAATTAATGTAGAATGGTGATAATATACTTGAAATTTCCAATTGAAATCTAGAAAAATTATTTCTAGCATAAATAGTCTAGTATATTTAAGGAAACCTAATTCCTACCTAGAAGCTTTATACTGCTATATGGATAAAACTAGACTAATGCACTGCAAAATGCACTTTTGTTTCTCTCTGGGGTTTAAAGAACATATTTATCTGCTCGCCCTTCAGACAGAATAAATCACATTGATGAAAACAACATAATTAGCAAGCAGGATAAAATAAGGGAATGCAATAATAACTGCATTAATCTGATAAGTCTATTGTAGAATTGGTGCTACTTGTGCAACCATGCTTTTTTACTGTCCATATGTTTAATTCAGATTTCCTCATACTGCAGAAAACCTGTTAAGTAAAAAGATGGTCACATTAGAAGTCATGGATGTGGTGGAAGCTTATTAGCATTTTTAAATTTTTATTCATTTATTTTTGAGTGAGTGGTTTGTCACGCCCATTTGCTCCTTGCCTGATCACAACCTTGCAAAGCCCAAACAAGGGCAGCTAGCCTTTTTTCAATTGTTGCGTGTTGGACTCTCATCATTCAGTGTCTCAAGATAGCAACACATGTGAGGGGCTACCCTGGAGACAATAACTGCGGCACATATACATTGGAACTTATATATATATAAGTTATATATATATATAACTTATAGGCACAGGGCACAAAACCACAGCTCGCCCCTATACACGAAGCCAAGCCAAAGCACAACTAAGTGCAGTACAGCCATCTTCCCAGAAAAACTCTTCACAAATTCAAGAGGTCAAGACACGAAGGCTTTAGCAACTAATCCACACCTAATGACCCACCTAAGTGGTACTCAGAATATCACTCAAGAAATCACTCAAGATATCCCTCAAGTAATTAAGGAACAAAAGAAGAAAAGAACACTAGCC
This sequence comes from Podarcis liolepis, assembly GCF_965112155.1. Taxonomy (NCBI): domain Eukaryota; kingdom Metazoa; phylum Chordata; class Lepidosauria; order Squamata; family Lacertidae; genus Podarcis; species Podarcis liolepis. Next base: position 59,453,105 of record NC_139561.1, on the reverse strand, counting down.
TGGGAACTTCCCCTCTGCCCAGAACTTTTGAGGCAATACACCACACCCCTCTACAGTATTTATAGGAACTCAAACACTGAGATCCCGCTCTGTTCCAGTAACAAGAAGCCGAAAGCACCAGCCTGAAGATGACGAGTGAGACCTCGTCGAAACGTCGCCTAGACACCCCAACTTTTACACGGGAAGACACCCGAGGACACCAAAACCTGCATATATATATATATATATATAGCACAGGTCTTCTGTAAGACCTTTTTATCTGAATTTCCGCATGGTTAACTTTCAGTGTTTTAATAATCTAAGGAAGCCTGGCTTGTTTTCAGGCCACGGTAGCAAAGCGACCATTGCCATTGCCAAGGATGAATCTGAACACACGCACAGACGGACGTATGGTCACTCTAATAGGGAGCAAGGTTATCTACCTTCCACGCTTATAAGTACAACCAGATAGCGCATCTGAAACCCTTTTAGCACTTTAAGGGTCAGTGTAAATATTAATTAAGAAAGCTCTCCCTTGCGAGCCGCCGCCCTGCCATTGGGTAAGATCCCTTTCCCTTTGCCACCTTCCTTGTTTGGGGTGGGTGCGTGGAACTAGCCGGGATTTGTTCTCCAGCAAGAAGCCCGGGACCGCATTCGAGAGGATGCTGGGAGTTGTAGTTTTAACGAGGCTGCCTCTAACCCCGCCCCGTTTCCCCCGGAGTGATGCATGCCGGGAGCTGCAGTGCAGCCCAGACTCCCGCCTCGCGTGCCGCTTTTTTCCACCCCATCGAAGTTTCCCAGCATGCTTCTCCCGGCCGCTCCCGCTGATTGGCTGGCGGCGGCTGGCGGCGCATGCGCAATTCTGAGACCCGGGGCCGGAGCTGCGTTCTCGAGCTTTTTGGAACCGCTAAATCCAGACTGGAACCGGGAGGAAGCGCTGGCGGCGGCGACGACTCGTTAAGAAGAGAGTGGCGGCGGAGCAGCAAAAGGGGAAAAGCAAAAGCGAGCAGAGCAGCCCCGTCGGTGCTGGGCGGTGAGTTTGGTAGGACGCGTCATACCTCTGGGCCGTGACGTCAGAGCACTAAGGGTGACGACAACTCTGAGTGAGTGACGTGTTCGTGTGGAGAGCAGGGAGGGCCGCGGTAGCGCCCTTCCCCCGGGGGAGCATGCGTAGTGGGGTCGGCAAGTTGAGGCTGGGGGGGGGGAGTCCCGGGTGGGCCAGGACGGAGGCTGGGACTGGCTGGAAAGGTAGGCAAACTGTATGAGGAGCGGGGCTGGGACTGAGTGGCAGGAGGAGGAGGAGGCCTGTGGGTTTCTATAAGGCCTTCTTTCCCCGCCCGCAAAGTTGCAAAGGTAAACACAGCAGCAACTCAAAATACATAAAAGGAAACTTGCGGCAGCAGCCATGGGCTGGTAAAAGCAGTAAAACCCACGCCGGGTATTTGGGGTGTTTGACTGAGTGGCAAAGAAACGGGGGCTGAGGTCAGTAGACTGCTGAGCTGTGTGCATGGAACAGGGAGAAACAGTAGTGCTGTTTTCTTGAGGGGGCCCTTTGGGGTAGATTTGCCAGGGCTTGGTGTGGGAGGTGAACAGGCAAACATTTGGAGCCAAGCAGGGAGCATCTGGGGCCTGAATTCCCAACTCATGTAATAACAAGGTGTTAGGGCTGAGGGAATAAAAATCATAGGTGGTGTTGAGCTAAGGGAAGGAGGGGTCCCATGAGTTGCTCATGCCCTAAGGCGGTTGTAGTGGGAGCAGGGAAGGTCTGGTCCAAGACAGTTTGGCACCTGAGACAAACCACAAAATGGCACAAAGCTGCCCACAAGAGAAGAGGTGTGTGAAGATCTGCATCAGGAACAAGCGGGAGTCAGGGTGGAAAGGAATAAAGTTCTACATCGGGAACGAGTGGGAGGAGACCAGCAGTGCCTCCTATTCACCACTGCAGAGGCAACGTTGGGGAGGGGGCAGCAATGCATTCCTTGGGGACTGGATCTGCTGTCTCTGTAAACCCTGCCGCCTGAGGTGGCTGCCCCAACTTGCCTCATGGGTGGGCCAGCCCTGGAGTAGGGCTTGGCTGATAAGACAGAGAGGTAAGTCACTTGGTGGGGTTCATGAGAGAACATCTGAGGGCATTTTGTTTTCTTGTAAGGGACTGGCAATGTTCTCTGGGACTCTGTGGAAATGTGCCACATATTTTTTTGCAGAGGAGAGGGGCATAATGGGAATGGGCTAGGAGTTTGAGGTTCCCTCAACTGATAGTGTTCACATGTTAGCTTTTAACAGGCCTCTCTTACCTTGTTTCTGATGGGGATGGGTGTGGCCAGGGCAGGAAGATAAATCAGGGGTGTTTTTAAACCTATGAGAGCAAAGCTCTCCGCTATGCTGAGAGAAAGCAACCATACAAATTGTCCCAAGCTGTAATGAATGATACATGATTTCAGTGACTGCACTAGCGACTATCCTTTCTCCTGAATGTGGTGTTTTCTTACCTAATGACTTTTAATTTCCATTGAAATTGCCAGTCATCCTCTGAACTTAATGCTAAACAGAGGGCCACATTTTTCTTTTACCAGACGCTGTTGGAAGTGGCTTGGAAGGTGACTTACAATGAAGAGCCAAGATGGGGAAAGCAAAGCTGTCCTTCTACCTGCCAGCCCTTCCAAAATGAGTAGTGTGCTGGGGTTGGAAGACTTAGCTGAGGCTCCCATAGTGACTACAGAAAGCTGTGAATGTCCACACCAGCCTGAGCTGTGCAGCTTGAACTCTTTGGTTGACGGAAATGTTGAAAACCCAATGAGTGAGGAGCAGAGTAAGAAAGAGGGTATGTGTTATCATGAGGCCCGTTGCCCTTTCAAATGTTAATTTTTATATCCCTTTACATTTTTCTTCAGCCGTAAGCTGCTAGTGGCATTAAACATTTATTTCCTTTGTCTTTGCACCACCACCGCTAAAAGGGATTGTTGTTTATATTGCATACGTTCTTAAATCTCACAATGCCCATCTTTTCATCGACTGATAATTCTAAAGCCAAAACACATCTGAGGCCATACCATGCTCTCTTCCAGGAAGCGTTGGTCTCCTCTCTTCCCCTCCTCCCCCGTGCTGTAATCCTAATGTACCACCTTTATTCCCAGCACCTTATTTACTAAACACTAGTGTCTACATTGCTAAGAAGTGCAAAAAAAATGACTTTTATATATTTTCAGCGCAATATATGCAGTGGTTTATGTAAAGTGCTTATTTGTTAACTGCTTGAACCTTACCCAGGAAGTTAGTTTTTATGTCAATTTTCTGTTATCAGTTTCCAGGCCTTATTTTACAGGGAAAAACCAGCTCTTTTCTTCTATGCTGTTAGTAAAATGTCTAGCACATTAAGAGCAGAATATTTTGAAATATTTTATGCTACTCTAGTAGACTCTATAAACTTTGCACAATGATCTGAAACACAATAACATTTGATATTATTTAGCTAGTAAAATCCTTCTCTCCAGTTTGCACATGTTCACACATTTAATATCTTGCGTATTAATGTTAAATAGTGTTGTTCATTTATTCCTTTTGCAGCACTTTTGGTGGATGAGGCTGTATCCCAGCCCCACCAACCGGTTACCTGTGATGTCTCTGAAGAGCTAAGCAGACAACTAGAGGACATTCTGAACACATATTGCCTGGATACAAACCAGGAAGGACCAGGAGATGACAATGGGCAGAGTGAACCTGTAGAGATGGATGAGGCAGAAAAGTGCCGGAGTGAGTCCCCAAGGAATGGCGAGCAGGAGCAGAGTTGCCCTGAGATGAATGGAGAGAAAGAGGGACCCAGAGGGACCATTGATGAAGGCGGCGAGCGGGATCAGAAACGAGCCCAAGAAAAAAAGAAAGCTAAGGGGCTTGGTAGGTGGTTCCTTCCTGATAGTGCTCTTCTCTGCTGTCCCATCCTCAGTTTATGTCCTAATCCTAAACGCAGTTGCCCTTGCTAAAGAGTAATCACATACTGTTGCAATCTCTTCATGGGCCTCTGGTCTCTCTGCCTGCTGTGCTCTGATGTTGGAATAGTCATGCCAGGGCTGTTGTGGCTGGTATTGACTCAACTACTTTCTGTTACAGACATTCTGGACTGCCTAAGTTCAGATTGTAGAGTGCTTAAGGCAGAGATTTTTCACATTATGATGACTGAAAAAATATAATGTGAGCTGGCTGCTCTCTGGAAAATGCCCTTTGTTAAAGAGCAAGGAGGCAGGCAGGAAAGTGTATAGCAGAGACCAGTCTACATCCTGCCTCCCCACCCCGATCTACAAGCTTATAGAAAACTGTTAGTAATTTCCACAGTCTACAGGTTTCTAGTTGCTTAGATTCTTTTGGTCTCAAACTCTTCACCCCCTAGTTCTTTTCATTGTGATCTGAAGATGTGTCTATATTATCCTTTGTGTTCCAGGCAAGGAGATCACGTTGTTAATGCAGACCCTCAACACTCTCAGCACATCTGAGGAGAAACTGACAGCCCTCTGCAAGAAGTATGCTGAACTGGTCAGTGTCTGGCAACGTGAGAGGGAGGGATGCTTCAGTGGGGTATTAGTGCAGGAGGCAACAGGAGAGGGCTTATTCTGAAAGTGAGAGCTTATCTCTGAGGAAACCAGATGCCAGGGGCAGGGTGTGCATGCTTTTCCTTTGAATCTTGTATGGTTTGTTGTGGGTCATAACAGGTTCAGAACAAGTGGGACTCCATCACGCAACTCGTCTGCTAAAGCCAATACATATGCTATTATAGTCTGGTGCAAGTGTAGGTTAAACGTTGGGGATGTGCGTGCCATATCCAAATCCCACTTAACCGCCTGGCCCTTCATAAGGGGCAAACTTTGTCTTCAAGGGACTGGGGAGTTTTTCATAGGGATCATAGATAAAGTAGTTTGTCTATGATGAGGAATGCAAAACACCCAGGCAGCAGAGTGCTCCCTCCTTTTGTACTAGGAGACTCTTTCAGAAACCTTTATGGCCAAGCAGAAGTGCTCAACAGGCTTCTAGCAGTGCCTTGCCTCTTGGGAATCCTAAACTAAACCGCAGGCAGCAGTATGCTTATTGCCAGGTTGCTGCCAGTGCTGGCAGGATGGGTGGGGAGGAGTTGTAGAGCAGGCCTTCCCAAACCACTGGTAAAGGAGGCTTTACCAGAAGATTTACCAGTTAAGGGGTTAAGAGAGCTGCCTTAGACCTGTGAAATACCTAAAACACTTTAGGCACAAGTGGCTCCAGTTTTAGGATTCACACATTGTTCACTGACCAAGAGTACTTCTGCTAATGGCTTCCAGTGGCAGTTATCTCTTACCCCTGATTGTAATAGGGGGTTATTGTTCAGGTTCATCTCTGCCCCAGTTTGTTCACCAAACCCACAGTGTCAGGTGTAATGCATATCAATCCACTGACAATTTAGACAATCTCAACTGACCTTCTTTGGAGTTTCATCGTCTTTGCAATGTCCAATCTATGGCAAAATATCTGCAATGCCATGCTTCCAACTCAATATGCTTGTTAAACTGCGGGGTCCAGAACTGGACACAGTGCTCCCGGTGGGGTCAGACCAAGTCAAAATAAAGTGGTACTATTAACTTTCCTTGATCTGGACACTATTTAACGTTGTTATGTGAATTTGACAGAAGCTTCCTCATGATGAAATGCAGGATACCCTCAGCTTTGAACAGTAAGGTCTGAAGGGGGCTTACAAGTCTGTTTGCCTAAGTGGCACAAACACCCTTCAGATCTTGATGCCCAACACTGCATTGTGCTGCTTGCATTCTTAAGATTTTATAATAACTGAAAAGGACTGCAGAGGTAGAATACATGAGAGTCCCAACAATTAGAGTTGCATCCAGGGAAGAAGGCTGCCCACTGGGACTTGGGTGGCTGATCTCTCTTGTGGCTCAGGGATCTGCCTATCCAAATTCATTGGCCTTTAGCCTAGTCAGAAAAAGAGTGCTGTATTTCTAGCACAGAAGGGCCACCCAGGATGATGCATCCCTCCACCATGTTGCTTCAGTACTAGTTTTCCCTCTTCTCCCCTCTCTGTCCTTATTGCTCATATGTTTGGGAACCCTCATTTTACTGCTATGTGGGTACCATTCCTTATGCCTGTCCTGGTCTGCTTCTCTTTGTCCTGCCAGCTGGAGGAGCACAGAAACTCTCAGAAGCAAATGAAAATCCTTCAGAAGAAGCAGACCCAGTTGGTGCAGGAGAAGGATCATCTATGGAGCGAGCACAGCAAGGCCATCTTGGCCCGCAGCAAGCTGGAGAGCCTGTGCCGGGAGCTCCAGAGGCACAACCGCACCCTCAAGGCAAGTGAGGCACAACCTGTAGGTAGCCTCTCCCCCACCCTCATCAAAGCCCCGGGTGCTGTACCAGTGTCATGTGCAGGCCTCTCGGCCAGAGACCTGTGTGACACTGCTGCACCTTTGGGGTCAAAAGAAAGCCTATCCAAGCAGCGTAGTTCAGCCTAAGAAGGGAGATAACATTGTTGTGGGGGCAGCTCCCGGCTTGCCATACTGGATGTCTTAGGTTGCCCTTTTGGCTGATTTTAAATGATCACAGTGGAGCCCCCAGTCTGTGACTTTGTAGACAAATTGGTTGGGGGGGGCAGGATCAGGGAAGAAGGAAGAATATAACAGCTTCTGAATTGGATTTCAGCAGGTGTTTTCCAATAAGGGATGATAAATAATTTCTTTTCTCCAGCGAGCCAGTCCCTTTTTATCTAAGCTCTGCCTACTGTGACTTTCAGCCATTCCCTTTTCCATCACTGCCACTGAACAGAAGCCCTTTAAGGGGGGTGCCAAGTATCCCCACCCGGAGAGCCTTCTGCCCGCAGGAGTCCTCATTCTCGCCCTTCTTCTGCCCCCTGATTTTCACATGTTCTTTCCAACCTGCCTCTCTAGGAAGAAGGTGTCCAAAGAGCCCGGGAGGAAGAAGAGAAGCGTAAGGAGGTGACATCCCACTTCCAGGTGACCCTCAACGATATCCAGCTGCAGATGGAGCAGCACAACGAGCGCAACTCCAAGCTACGCCAGGAGAATATGGAGCTAGCCGAGAGACTGAAGAAACTCATTGAGCAGTATGAGTTGCGAGAGGAGGTGTGCAGCCCACAGTGAGCGGTGGGGTGTGCATTGTGACTGGGGGGTGAGGGGCGACTGGAATGTTGGGGAGGTAGGGAGGAGAAGTATCCCCAAATCTCTGCAGCCTTAGTCTTATGATAAGAATTTACTTCTACGCCACCTTTTTGTTACCCAAGTGAGGGAACAGCTTTTAAATAAAACACAGAACCAAGGGAATTACAGCAAGCTTCAGCAGATCCAGTTAGGGACCCAGAGTTCATATTGCAAATGTCTCACTTTATCATTGTTTCCCTAGCAACCAGGCCTTTGACAGGGTTGTTGACATTCCTGTCCCTATCTGTTCCTTGGAACCTTTCAAGGGGGTGCCGGATTTCACTCTAGTGCTAACTCAAAACAGACACGGCAAAACACCCTAAGTGACCTTTTATGCCACTTTCAGGGTCAGATAGGAAAGGAATGCAGCTACTAGGAGTCATAAAATGCAGGCACACAGGAATCATTCATGGATGCATTCTAGCCAAAGGTTAAATGCAATTATTGAAACATTTCTAAAATCAAAAATATGCATTTGGGGTCTCTGGTTTTTACATCAGTCTCATAAGTGTGCTGGCTGGGGCTGATGGGACTTGTAATCCAAAGCATCTGGAGGCATCAGGTTTGGGAAGGCTGGAATAGATTATGTTGAGCTAGATGGCCCAAGGGTCTGACTTTGTATTAGACAGTTTCCTGTGCTCGTTGTAGCAAGTGCCCTGTTGGCAGCTGAAAACACACCGTTTTGATACCTGAGTCTGCACGCTGGCTTTAAACTGACCTGTCCTATGCAGGCCCCCAAATTAAAATGCTTTCACTTTCAGAAAAAAACCAAAACATTGCAGCTTTTTTCTTGTATGCCAGAGGCAACCTCCCCATGAGTGATTGCTTTCTTTTGGCTAACGTGACTTGTAAAAATAAAAGTGATATTTGTGTCTTGGTATTGCTCTTGCATTTGCCAGAAGCGGCTGCTGCTGACGACTGACAGCCTGTTTTGTCTTTCCATTGGCAGCACATCGACAAGGTCTTTAAACACAAGGACCTGCAGCAGCAGCTGGTGGATGCCAAGCTCCAGCAGGCCCAGGAGATGCTGAAGGAGGCTGAGGACAGGCATCAGCGGGAGAAAGACTTTGTGAGTCTTGCTCAAATGGTCCAAGGAGAAGCCCCAGTCTGGCTGCTGCAGCTGAGCATCTCTTAGGAGGAGAGCTGCATCCAAGCTAGGGAGTCCTTTCCCCTCCTCCTGGATTCTTTGATATTCCTCAGAGCTGCATCAGGCCCTGCTTGCCTCTTAACTGATCCTCTAAACATGGAGTGGAGGGAAGTTCCAGGCTGCAGGGCGCTGTTCTCCTGCAGTGGTGGTGGTGGTGGTGGTGGTGGTGGTGGTGGGGAGTTAATTTCTCTTACTCCATTGCCTTCCCCCTGTTCCTTCTCTCTTGCACAGCTATTGAAGGAAGCCGTGGAGTCCCAGAGGATGTGCGAGTTGATGAAGCAACAGGAAACACATCTCAAGGAGCAGGTGTGTGCGTGGGTGGCACTCTTCTCTCTCTGCCCCCCCCCCCTTGCTATAGTTCACATTTTCTATACAAAATCCACTTTCTTAGAATGGGGAAACAAATTTCCTTCTTGTGACCTGCTGGAAGGACCAGTTGGTCACAACAGGGGCATGGCTAAAGGAACAGTTGCTTCCTCCAAACCTAAATTGGGCTGGAATGTTGTTAGGCACTTAAGATGGTTTCATTTGAGTTCCCAGCTGAGTCCTGAGTAGCTCCCTCTTCCTACCCAACCTCTGTACTTGCAGTGTTTTCAGTAAATGGTGCTTGAAGAATGTCTGCATGTGTGTGTGTGTGAGAGAGAGAGAGAGAGAGAGCGCACTTCCCTTTCTCTTACTCAGCCCTGATCTAAAGAAAGAGTTGTAGATGTTAACTCTTTTCCTTCCCTCCTCTTTTCCAGCTGGCCCTCTACACAGCAAAGTTTGAGGAGTTTCAGAACACACTATCCAAAAGCAGTGAAGTGTTCACAACCTTCAAGCAAGAAATGGAGAAGGTACTGTATGTCCGTGCTGCTTTCATGTGCTGTGGGAGGAGTAAGGTAAAGGTAAAGGTACCCCTGCCCGAACGGGCCAGTCTTGACAGACTCTGGGGTTTGTGCGCCCATCTCACATCTATAGGCCGGGGGCCAGCGCTGTCCGGAGACACTTCCGGGTCACGTGGCCAGCGTGACAAAGCTGCATCTGGGAGGAGTAGCTCTGACTTATATTGTCACTCCTATTGAACAACGCTTAAATTCTGAAGTGCCCATCCCTTTGAGCTGCTGCCTTGGGAGGGGAGGACAGCCCCTGAACTGTTTCTCTGCAAGTGTCCCAGGACCGACTGACTTTCGCTGTTTTTTCCTTCCTTGCTACAACCCTATAGATGACAAAGAAGATTAAGAAGCTGGAGAAAGAGACCACAATGTACAGATCCCGCTGGGAAAGCAGCAACAAGGCCCTTTTGGAAATGGCAGAAGAGGTAACGTCACTCCTGCCTTACCCACATTGACTTCTCTAGGGGAAACAGGAGCTTCAGGGTTAAATGCATAGCCAGACAGGCCGCAGAAATTCCTATGAGGGATTGAAACTGTGCCCACCCCTTCAAATCTTTGAAATCCTCAAGGTTCTAAATAGTGTTCAAAAAAATCAGATTTTCTGGAAGATTATGTTCATTTCCCCCCTGACTCTGCACTCAGTAGAGAATAATAAATATTGGCAGATCCAGTACAAGATGCTGCTGCCTCTGCAGTTTTAGAGATGAGCTTGGAAATGCTGAGCAACCTTTTGCTGAAGTCTCGACTTGTAGATGGCCTGTGCGTAGTTTTTCAGTCCTTGGAAGCATCCTCCTCAAAGAGTGTGCCACTCTTTGAAGAAGAAAAAAAGGCATTTTGGTGAAATCACAAATCCTCTCCATCAGAAGAAACCTCTCTTGCTCTCTCACTTCCTTAGTTTTGCTCTTGGCATTCCGTGCTCTTGAGTCAGGATTCTTTTCAACAAGCCTTTGAGTTTTTGTTCTTGCTCTTTGCCTGGCGCTCAGTCCTGGCTTTGGAGTTGGGCGCTGGCCAGTTGACAGAAAGGCAACCCAGGAATGGTGCCCTTGTTTTTGTTCTTCATTGCTGGCTGGGACTAGAAGCTCCAGGCCAACCTCGATGCCACAGTGAGTTGGAGTGGAGCGGAAAGAAGCAGGGATATGCACTTCCCTGTCCTTGTACTTGGAAGTTTCTTCTTCCAGAGCACACATTGCACTCCTTGCTGTGGGGCTTCTACACCCAGTGGTACAAGGAGGGGAGGGTGTGGCTGAGGGTTAGGTAGTCTCTGGTCCAGAGCTGGCCTGTAAGCTGGTTAAGGACATTTCCCATCTTAATGAACAAGCAGCTTTCCTAACGTCTTAGCAGCTGAATTTAAGCAACTTATTTTTCATGACCTCTTCTGTACCTTGGCAAGCAGGCAGAACCTGGCCCTGAAATTGATTTTGTTTCCCCCTTGCAGAAAACTCTCCGGGACAAAGAACTGGAAGGGCTCCAAGTGAAAATCCAGCGCCTGGAGAAGCTCTGCCGGGCCCTGCAGACAGAGCGCAATGACCTGAACAAGAAGGTGCAGGACCTGTGTGCCCTTGTGCCTCCCGCTGCCAGCACGGACCTCCAGGGACCACCAAAGGACCCATCCCAAGGCAGCTCAGAGGAGCTGGCACCTCAGGGCACCACCGTGGAGGAGTGCCTTGCCCTGGCACAGGCGGTGTGCTGCACGGGACCAGCCGAGAGGTTTGGGGAGCCAAGCATAGGAGGAGCCCCTGCTCGGGAAAAGATGGATGAAGCTGCTGTCTCTCTTGAGTAAAGATGGAGGAAGGGGGAGAGGCGGGCATACCTCTCCAGAGACTGGGCCCCAGGCCTGGGGTGACAAAGCTCAGTCCCCCACCCCCCAGGCACTTAAGGTGTTCCAGTTTAAGTTTGAAGGCGTTTTTCTTTTCTTTTTTGCTTTATAAAAATTATCTCACTATATATTACACGATATGATGTGCAGGGCAACTCCCACTTTTTATATATAGGCCTAGGAACTAGATTGAACCACATCCTTGTGTGTCGTGTGAACATCTCTAAGTGTGTGGCAGTTTCACCAAAATACCTTCTGAAGTATGGGCGTGGGGGAATCTTGCCAACCATAATCCTATTCCCCTCCCCCAAACTCAGTTTGGCTGCTACATCTCACTGTGGGTGCTATGCTATGAATGCAGATTTAGGAGGTTGGCATCATGGGGCCCTTTGGAGGATTTGTTTATTTTTCTCATATACTGACCAGACCCAGAGGCTTAAAACCAGAACAGGAGACTCAAGAGTTTGCTATCTAGTAGGTTATTTTTAGCATGTAGATTCCCCCAGGAAAGCGGAGAATAAAATAGGTGTGACTTTGCTTCCTGGGGACAAGAGACTGAGAGCCCTGTTGGTTTGAGGAGAGGGTGGGTGGGGAGCATCCTCTCTAGGACTTTGCTACTTCCAGAATCTATGTTTCAACAGCCTTACGACTTCACCGTTGCCTCTATGCTTATACACGCACAAGTGTATGTATTAAAGATTTAATCCAAAGGTTTTCCTTCCTTAAGTGTTTTGCACATGATGAGCACCCGTGCACATGGTTGCGTGTGGGGAATGCTCTGGGGGTGGGGCGGGCAGGGGGCGTGAATCCCCCGCATGTGTTATATACTCCTCTTTGGGATACTTTGGTTCTAAACGTCCTTCACAGTCCCAGAGGCTCAGGGAGACAAACCCTAACCTCCCAGGCAGCAAAGCCCAGTAACTAGAAACAAACTTAACACACATCAGGAGCTGCCTGGAGATTGTCCTCCATGACTGGACTCCTGTTTCCTTTTCTTAACAGCACTTTTCCTTGGGCCACCTTGTCTACACAGCTCCATGTCAGTAAAAAAGAGGTTTCCTATTTAGTCCTCAGTGCTGCCATGGCTAGTTTAAACGCATAGAGGCTTTTTCTGTTTGTGATTTCAATTTCTGCTGCTTCTTGGGCTTAAAACCCAACTACAGACTTCTTTGTGTTTTAGTAGCTGCTGCCTTTGCTTTTAAAACTCTGCATCCCTCCTCGCTGGGACCATTATTAGCCTTTATTGTAATTCCTGTCTTGCTGAGCTGCCGATTCCTCAGTTAGCTGTGTTTTGAGCTGTTGAGTGTTGGTGTTTGGGAACAGCTGTGGGCAGGCACCATTCAGGCCCAGCCCTATAGACTTCAAACACTCTGTGTTAAAGGAAGTTGGGCTTTAGGAAACAGTATTAGCGATGCATTTTGTATGATCTGACTTCTCACCCAGGTTGGCAGGTTTCTTGCAGAGCTGTTTTGCTTCCTTGTTTCTCTTACTGGACGTAGTGATTTCATCAAAGCTTGGGGTGACATCCAGCATCGCACCAGCAGATATGGCAGGACTTCGCCTTTGTTACATCCCCTCTCCCCACGTACACCCAATCTGCTCTGGAGGGTCCCTCAACCTTTGAGCAATTTCAAGGGTGCATAGGGGGCTGGGGTGGCGGTAGGGGTGGGGAGAGCAAGTCTATGCTATGAATGGGCCACCTCCCATCCTTTTCCTTGTACTTTGCAGGGCTTGGCCAAAAGCTGATGAATGTAAATGGGAGATAGAACTTTACTCTTGGAGTGGGACAGAACTGAACACTGAGATGTTTCAAGAAAACCTTCCAATTTTTTTTAATGCAGTGGTACAGGCAATATCTAGATCTGTTATATATATATATCTTTGTATCCAATACAAATGAACATAAACTTGACTGCATGTCTGTGCTCCTTTTTTCTCCGCTACCATCATGGATATTGAGGCAGGCTATTGAGCTTGGCACACAGCACCAATTTCCAGATGTCCGTCCCAATTCACTATAAAGGGTATTTTGGCCCTTTTCAAGGGACTTGGGACAGTTTTTGTATCACTTTCATGTGTACTGTAAGCGGTGAAAATGGGTCTGGGAAATATTTTTAACTTGCTTAGCTTCAAAATCATTTTTTGGTTAGGATTCAGAGTTAAAACCAATGTAGTGCTTTAGAGGGAGTGTTAGACTTCTTAAGCATTAACACCAAACCTTCAGGTCCCAGTTCAAGAAGACAACTCCGATTTTTTTTATTGGTCTAGAACAGGGGTCTGCAACCTTTAAGACAAAAAGAGCCACTTGGACCCGTTTCTGAAGGGGAAAAAACTGGGAGTCGCAAAACCATTACTACATTTAAAACAAATATAACACTGCATATATTATTTCTTACCTTAATGTCCGATCTGACAGCGGGTGGGAAGGTGACGTCAGGACGGTGTGTGACTAACGCACGCACCGCCCCCATGCGACGTCACAGCCAGTACAGCGCCCGCCACAGTGGGGAGTGTCGGGGCGCACAATGCGCCTCCTCCTCTTGCTAGTATCCGCCCCGGAGCCGCAGCAAAGGTGTAAAAGAGCCACATGCGGCTCAGGAGCCGCGGGTTGCAGACCCCTGGTCTAGAACACTGAAGACTGAAGTTACAACAGGTCTTCCTAATTTGTATTATAATTTAAGTGGAACTCTAGCTACATTTTAAAAAAGGAAACCATGGAGCCGTGAGGGACCTCAAAGACCATCCAATGTACTGTTACAGCAGCCTTGTGTGGGCCATCCAGCTTCTGTTTAAAAACCTCTTAACCAAAAAGAGTGTCCACCACGGTTCCAGGATTGAATATCTAGCGCTGTTAGCATGGCAAGTTCTTCCCAATGCTTTGCTGAAACCATGTAATTTTGAATGAACTGGTGCGGATTCGACTGTGGAATGTGGGGTAACCTGACACCCTTCTAATTCTGACCACTGGCCAGGACCGATTTTGAGTTGGGTCCAACAAAATCTGGAACACGGGTGTAGTAGCACCCATATCTCTAGTCATACAACTCTGCCATGAGGTATCCTAGCCCCTATTCAGGCTTTTTTTTGGGGGGAGGGGGGACAGGGTGCTTTCAAGTATTGCACTCCTTCAGCAACACTTGTGATAAAGGAATTGTAGCTGTGTACCCTGCCCCAAAGCCTTAGGCTATGAATATGACCGAACACAGATCCACCCCCACTAGGAGAATATCCTGGGGAGGTTCTGCAGGTCATCATGTCAGGCTTAAAGCTTCTGCTTGGGGCAAGCAGTTAAACTTCTAATTTACATTTTTCAAGGGATGGGGGCTCCACCTCCTTTTCTTTCTTTATAGAAGTCCTGCTTCTACCCTGGAGAAATGTACCAGGTCAAGCTTTTCTGGGCGTGAAGGGAGGGAAGAAGTCTAATGTACTACTTGGGCTTAATGGAAGCTGTGGGGTCAGGGAGGAGAAGATGGGCAAAGGAAGGCCTACCTAGGTAGAATCCGATGCCTTCTGTCCACGCCCAGAGACCTTTTCCCTTCGACGTGCTCTTGGGCTACTGAACCCTATCCTCCAAAACGGGTTTAAGACGGGCGTTTGCAATGGGCTGGCTCAGAGCGGGAGTGGGGAGCAAGCTAGTTTTCCAAGGGCCCGGATCTGAGCAATGGAACAGCGGCTGCTGTCCACGAAGGCAGTGGCAGCGTCGGATCCAGTGAAAGGGCATGCCATTCTGGCCACCAAGCCTCCCTCCGCCCGAGCCCGGGGAAACCAGCTGCAGCCGACCCGAGGCGTAGCGGACCCTGAGCATCGGGCCGCCGTTTCCACAAGCCCCTTTGCGGAGGGGCCTGCCTGGCCACTGCCTCTCCTAGAGGGAGTGCGCGCGCTCGCGCACGCGCTCGGCGCTTCTCTGGCGCGCAGCAGCAAGAGCAGCCGCCGCGGGAGCGTCCCCCGTGGCCGGTCTCCGCCGCAGAGGTCAGTGTCTCCGCAGCGCGTCCTCCACCCCATGCGGTACGAAGTGGGGGCGGAGGGGGGGTGGAACCTCGGCGAGCAGAACGTTCTGATTTGGAACGCGGAGCGAGGAATCAGCGTTGCAAATCGGAACATTGGCGGTGGCATCTTTTGTTGCTGGCAGATGGCGGTGGGTGGGATTAACCGGCCTTTTAAGATTGCCGGCGGAGAGCGAGACCTTTCCTTCTCTCGCCCCGGACCTCTTTTCTCGGGCAGCGACCTCTTCTTAGAAGCCAGACAGGGCTGTTTGTTAAGGCGCTGCATCATCGCCGCCTCCTCTGCGCTGTCTTGTTTATCGATCTATTTATGTGAGCTCCTTATGTGATGCAAGAGCGAAAATAGAAGGTCGATGAGCCAGGGAGGGTTCAAATTAGCAATTCAGCGTTTAGTGTTGTTACCTAAATGAGATGTACAGGGCATTTCTCATAGCGGGAGAACCAGTCCTTCTCACCCAAGCAGTTGACAACCCCAGCAGCTACTGCTGGAGAAGGAGCCCTTGCACCCATCACTCCCCCCTCCAACGACCGACTTCTGATAATTGGCCCTAAACCAAGAGGTGTCCCTGATGGGACCATGTGCCCTAACAGAGCAGGGGCTGGAACACCAGGGAGCAGTCAGCTTTGAGAACTGGGCGGAGGGAGGATTACCGCCCCTTCTCAAAATGTCCCTTCTGAAATATTAACACATTTATTTATGAAATCAATTTAAATTCTACCTTAGTTTTCTTACACAGAGCTAAGGGGTGTAAAATACTTACCCCACCCTCACATGGGCATAGCCAGGATTTTTGTTGGGGGGGCAGGCTTCTGTGAGGAGGACAGAACCTCAGATTTGTATTGATTTGTATTGATTTTGATTGATGGGGGGGGCAGCTGCCCCCTGCCCCTCCTGGCTACGCCCATGCATCCTCATTTTATTCTCAAAACAAACCCTGAGAGCTAAGTTAGCCCAAGCAAGCAAGACATCTTCCCAACACCACCTGGTGAGCTTTGTGGCTGGGTGGGGTCTGAAGGTGTCTCTCCCTAGCCCCAACGCTGATCAGCGATGCCATTTTCTGGGTTGTATATTCTGGTAGTTCATCTGTTATTCTAGGCCAGTGTTTCCCAAACTTTTTTGGGCAAAGGCACACTTGTTTCATGAAAAAAAATCTCGAGGCACACCACCATTACAGCCCCGTGACGTCAGCGCGCAGCGTCACGCCGGGAGGGACATGAATTGCTAGCAAATTACATAATCACCTCCTTGAGGGCTGGCTCATCTTCTCCGAAGGCAGAACCCCATTAATTAACAGCACAGACTCACACCATAGCCAAGACGAGGGGGGAAAACCTCAGTCATGCACAGTCATGCACATGTGGGGGCTAAATGAGGACGAAGACCGGGCAGAGAGCAGGGTTCAAATCACCCCACCTGGCCAGGACAATCCCTGGGTGCTCCCTTGGGCCATTCGCCTGACCCACCTCGCAGGGCTGTTGTTGTGAGGATAACATGGGGAGAACCACGCGTGCCCCCCGGGAGCTCCTTGGAGGAGAAAGCGGGCAATGAATGCAATGCACGAAATATATGAGAGGCGACCAGGTTTTGCAGGTGAGGGGCCCCCGCCAGCCTCCGCTTCCAACACCCGGCGCAACGACGCCGAAGTTTCCCCCCGGGCTAGGCGAGCAGCGCTGCTCCCCCCGGCTCCCCTTCACCCTCCCGGCTCTCTCTGCCGCCCACTGGGGACCCCCCTCACCTGCCAAGTCCGGAGCGCCGGTGGAAGTTGCATGCATGCATGCAGGGCGCCGCGTTGCCATTGCATTGCACTGCACTCCATGCAACGCCTGCACGCATGCATTGCCTTGCACGCCCGCCAAGGGGTCTCCCCGCGGTCGGATGCGTCCCCTCCGGCGCGGATGCAGCATTGCAAAAATAAAACCCCCCCGACGCAGCCCTACCTGGGGGGCAGCCTCTGCCGCTCCGCCTCCGCGGGGATCCCCGGGCTCCATCCTGCCGCCCGATCTCCGCGGGGGCGCAGGCTGGCTGCGCGGGGTCTGCGCGGAAGAGCCCCTGCCCGCCCGGCTGCCGCCGCTGCGCTCATTCCATGGCCGGGAGAAGAGCGCTTCAAACAAAACGCCCGGCCCGCCAGGCCACGCTGGGAAATGTAGTTTGCGCACCCCGCGCGGGCGCGGAGCCCAAGGGCGAGGGGACTACGGATCCCGGCAGCCCCCGCGCCGGGGACGGAGGGGGAGAGGCCGGGTGCAGGGATGGAGGGATGGGTGGGCGAGCGAGTGAGTGAGTGGCAGCCGCCAAGCCTTGGCCGAGAGCCAGGAAGGGCCTCCCCGGAGGAGGAGGAGGAGGAGGAGGAGGGAGGCGCAGAGCGGGAGGGAGGGAGGGAACCCCAGGGGTCATCTAGTGACGGCGCCCCAATCGAAAATTTGACTTTAAAAAAAAAAATCTTTCGAATTTTTTAATTTTTCCCGCGGCACACCGGGCAACATCTAGTGTGCCGCGGAACAGTGGTTGGGAAACACTGCACTAGTGTGCCACGGAACAGTGGTTGGGAAACACTGTTCTAGGCTGCATCAACAGTAGTGTCCAGGTCAAGGGAAGTAATAATACCACTTTATTCTGCCTTGGTCAGACCACACCTGGGATACTGTGTCCAGTTCTGGACACCACAGTTTTAAGGAGGATATTGACAAGCTGGAATGTGTGCGGAGGAGGGCAGCCAAGATGATCAGCGGTCTGGAAACCAAGTCTTAGAAGGAATAGTTGAGGAATCTGGGTATGTTTAGCCTGGATAAAAGGAGTCTGAGAGGATATATGATAGCCATTTCAAATATCTGAAGGGCTGTCGCATGGAAGATGGAGCATGCTTGTTTTCACCTTGTCCAGAGGATAGGACCCAAACCAATGTATTCAAGTTACAAGAAAGGAGTTTCTGACTAAACATCAGGAATAACTTTGTGATGGTAAGAGCTGTTTGACCGTCAAACAGCCTCCCTCTCCTTCCTTGGTGGTGTTTAAAGCAGAGATTGGATGGTGCTCTGTCATGGATACTTTAACTGAGATTCCTGCATTGCAGGGGGCTGGACTAGATGACCCCTGGGTCCCTTCCAACTCTACAATTCTGTGACTCTAAGAAGGGTATTTAGGTATCTCCACTGAACCAAAAACACCCAGCACCTCATTTTCTCATATTATTGTCTCCAAGTAATGAGAAACTCCAGGGGTAATACAACCCATGCCTGATGTGTCCTTTTGAAGGGGAGAGCAGTAGAGACTTAGGCCGCATCCAGACTTACTGAGCAGTCACCTTGATTTGTTTGTGGGAAGGTTGTACAATCTTGCATCAAGCAAATGTTATCCCAAAACCTTCCAATTCATTTCCCCCATCACTTTTCTTATCACCAAAACAATATTTTCGGGGGGGGGGGGGAGCAAAACTGATGTGCTGGAGCATTAAAAAAAACTGTGCAACCTGGATTTGCCAGTGTGTGACTGAATCCTACCCGAAAATAGCAACAGTCAGAAAGTGTTCTCACGTTGTATTTACACAGTTCTCACTATACTCAAACAACAGCAGAAATCTGAGTAAAGCAGGGCTGGAGACACGGAGGCAAAAAAATGTGGTTTTAACGATGACAGAGGCTCAAGTGCAGCAGAGATGGAGAGACACTGGCGGTTGTTATTTTAAAAAAACAAAGCTGTTTTAACAAGGAGAAGTAGCAGAAATGGGTGCATCATAGCAGCTAACACAACAGAGCCTTCCCACTTCCTTGCTGTATTCAAACCTTTTTCTAACCTGCCACTTCACCCCTCCTTATGTCACCTCACTCGCTCTATTCAAACCTCTGCCACTGTTTAAAATAACCATCCCCTGCTCTGCTTCATTCCACCCCTGCTTTATTGAGACCTGTGGTGCTGTTTAATACTACTATTTCCCTACTGTGTTCTTCCAGCCCCACTTATGCGATTTCCCCCCTTCAGTGTCTCTCCCTTCTCCTTTTATTCTTCACCTGACTCTTGTGTGTGAGAGAGAGGATGAGGAGCTCACAATGATTTCATTGTATGGAAGGTTCTTTATTCAAACCTTTGCTGTTGTTTGCTAGATCCAGTTCCCCACCTCTGATTCAAAGGGTTGGAGATGGGATGTGAGGAAGAGGAAGCCTGGAAGTGGTGGAAGTCTGTTTCTTGTCCTGGTTACAGAACAGGCTGCTGTCTTCAGAACGCTCCCTGGCCTTGCAACACCTGACAAAACTGCTTCCCCTCTCAGTGTGCCTCCCTTCTCACTCCCTTGCCATTGTCATACTGTTGTACAGCCTGCCTTCTCTTTTCCTCCCCTACCCCACCACAACTTCCTGCAAATCCAGGATTGTGATGAATCCTTCAGTGGGGGCTGTGCAATGACAGCCTTACATATCTGTGTAATTGGGAAGACATATTTATATGTCTCTTATCGTCTCGTTTACCGTTGGGGTTATAAAAAATATTTGCAAGCTGTGTGAAGAGTTTTATTAAAACTTTTGTACACCCTGCAATTTTCTGATGAAAAAATAGCTTTTTAAAATAATAATAATAATAAGAAGAAGAGTGTGGATTTGATACCCCGCCTTTCACTCCCTTTAAGGAGTCTCAAAGCGGCTAACATTCTCCTTTCCCTTCCTCCCCCACAACAAACACTCTGTGAGGTGAGTGGGGCTGAGAGACTTCAGAGAAGTGTGACTAGCGCAAGGTCACCCAGCAGCTGCATGTGGAGGAGCGGAGACGCGAACCCGGTTCCCCAGATTACGTGACTACCGCTCTTAACCACTACACCATACTGACAATAAATAATATCTGTTCCAGCCTTTTATTTTCACCGAAGGCCAGCCAGATTCCTTTGGAAGGCGCAAGAGCCATAGCTCAGTGGCAGAGCATCAGCTTTGCCTGCAGAAAGTCCCAGGTTCAATCCCCTATGGCATCTCCAGGTAGGGCTGGGAGAGGCCCCTGCCGGAAACCCCGGAGAGCTGCTGCCAGTCAGTGCAGGCAGTACTGAGCTGGATGGACCAAGGAATTGACTGGGTATAAGGCAGCTTCCTGTGTTCCTATGGATGCTTCCCTGCAGAGCATGTTGGGACTGGCCACTGCCGTGTTGTTTGTCCCAGCGCCTGATGTTCAGAGGTAGACTGCCTTGGAGCACTGGAGGGTCCATCTAGTTACGTTCATGACTGAAAGCCACCAATATGCTGTTGCTATCTCTTTCTAGCTTATCTTTAGGTTCATTCTCCGTTCCCCTGAGCAGTTTCCGGTGTGTGATTAAGAGAGACCTGCTGCTTCCGGGATGGAGGAGAAGAAGAAGAAGAAAAGTCCCAAAGCCCACCTAGCTCAGCCAGTTCCAGCCAGTGCTCTCCGCAAGCTGCCAGTCCCTTCGAGCAAGAGCACCTCTTTCTCCCTGGGGATGCCTCATCTCCCTTCGCCAAAGCAAAGAGCCAAGTTCAAGAGGTCAGCCAAAGGTTGGGGCAGAGCTGCATGGTTTCCTCTGGGAGGGATTTGAACCCAGAGCTCAGCTGGCTAGAATTTCATCTGTCCAGCCACTGCCAAGCGGAAAGATGTGAAACTGGGGAGGAGGTGTTTTAATGCTTATGTTGTGTTCCTACCTTTAAATAGGACTGTTCAGAACTGGACACTCCATGCATTTTAAGGACATTTTAACCTTATGCTGATTTATTTATTTTTTCAACCAAGCTGCTTTCCATCAGAGAAAGGCATTTTGCCATTGCCCAGAGGCACCCTTTTCTTGCTTTTTGCTACTGCTTTGAGTTTGATGATTTGCATTTGAATGGTTGCATCATTGTTGCTTTTTTACATCTCTAGACTGCTTTGATTGACTTTTTCCATAGGGGGAGAGCAGGGTATAATTTTTTTAAGTAAGAGAAAATTAATAGGTCTGCTTTTTAAAAAAGCTGTCTGCCTTCACAGAAGGAGGGCACTCGGCACATGCTTAGAGGCACTTAGCCCCTGGAAACATTGAAAATGAAAAACTTGGCAACCCTGCTTTTGAATAAAATTATCTCAGCATCTCCTTGTGGTAGCAAACAGGGCACAGTCAAAAACAGTAAGTCAATGTATGAAGAATTACAGTGTCTTGGTTATGCCTTGCTAAAGTCACAAGCAGTCCTTGCTCCACCCCACAGTGCCTTAAGGCAGCCTTCAGATGCTTGGGACTACAACTCCCACCAGCTCCAGCCAGGTTGGCGACAGCTTACCTAAGGTTCGTTCCCCTTAGAGAGAGCCCACCTCTTTTCCCTTTGAAATGACACTTCTCCCCAAATTATAACCCAAGGCAAAGGGGACCCAGGCTTCCAGTTTGGAGCTGCCCTTAAGGGTGGCAGGAGGGAAGATGGACACGATTGAGTGCTGTGAGCAATGTCCTCCGGAGCAGGCCTCACTGAAATGAAAGGAGACCTTTGCTAGAGCAAGCCAGATGGGTGCCGGGGTGGAATCTAGGCCGTGCCCTTGAGTCAATGGCATTTCTTTATCCAGTAAACAAAGCAAAAGGATTTGACTTCCTAGTCCAGGTCTTGTGGCCTGGTGTGTGGGAGGTGGGAGGGAGTTGGAAGGAATATGTCTCCTGAGCTGAAAGTTCTGGGCTGAGAACTTTTGCTTTAAAGTTGTGGGTAAGCAGATCAATGTCCAATGATGATATAGCACAATTTCTAGCAGCATTTATGGGGAAGCCAGCTGCTGAGAAGAAGTCTGCATACAAGAAAAAGACTACTATCCAGTTAGCTGCCCAGCTTTCTGTTCCTCCCTGGAAAACAATCACCCCAATGCCTCCCTGTTAATAATTTGGGGTGGGGGATCTCTCAGCTCTCCCCCACAACCTCCATAGGAGGAGGTGAGGCTGCCCTCCTAGGAGAGATTTTGGCGTGTTCCCAGCCCTGCATGCCCAACTGGCCATTGCGTTGGCAGAGCCCCTGACTCCTTGGCAAGGAAAGTGGAAATGATGCTGAGGACAATCTTGGAGGCCGTCTCTGGCTTCCTTTGTGCTCTGAGGAAGGAAGACGGACTTCCTGCCCAGTCCCACCCCACCCATCACCTTTTCTTATTGCTGTTGTCTGATGCAGAGCAAACAAGGAGAAGCCCCGAGCTCCCCAGCCTGGAGGCAGCACTGCCACAGCAGCTGTGGGGACCCCTCTGCAGCACTCATTCCTGACCGACGTCTCGGATGTGTATGAAATGGAGGGGGGCCTCCTGAACCTCTTGAACGACTTCCATTCGGGGAAGCTGCAGGCTTTTGGTAAGCACTTCAGTTATTTCTCGACCCTTGAGTTCCGAGGGAGAAAAACATCTCAGAAATATCTGTTTCTGGACAGTGTGTTGTAATATGCAGGGGGTTGGATGGGGAACGGCAAGGCCTGAATTCGAATCTTTGCTTAGCAAGTGCAATTAGCTGAATTAAACTCTCTCAGCCTCACCTAGCTAACTGGGGGTGGCATCTCCTAGAAGCTCCATGGAATAACGCTGGTGTTCTTTTTCTCAACTAATGCAGGGAAGGAATGTTCCTTTGAGCAGCTGGAGCACGTTCGGGAGATGCAGGAGAAGTTGGCTCGCCTGCATTTCAGCCTGGACGTCTACGTGGAGGAACTTGCTGAGGACCAGAAGAAGACGGTGGCCGACAGGAACCTGGATCAGCTGCTGACAAATGTGAGTGCTGTGAGGAATCCTGGAATCCCTTTTCTGGCTGAGAGACTCTCGCCCTCTCCGACCTCCTTGTTCAGCCCGGAACTGAAGAGCTCAGGCTGCATATACTTTGAAACACATCCAAAGCACACACTTTCCCTCAAAGAATTCTGGGCAATGTAGTTTAAAGGTTGCTGGGAATTGTTAGACTGTGAGGGGTAAACCATAGTGCCTAGAATTCTTTGAGTTGGGGGGATGTGTGCCACAATATATAGTGTGTAAGTAGCCCAAGTCACATATGTTGTCCAGCACAAGACATGATTGGGTGCATATGCCTTTGTTATGGAAACCCAGCATACTTAAAATATAATTGCCTCTCCCCCTGAGAAGTTTATAAGCATCCATGACATCCCAACTACTCAGTCTGTGTGTAGGGTGCATTTGCAGGTGATAGGTAACAATCTTTTAAAGGTAAAGGGACCCCTGACCGTTAAGTCCAGTCATGGAGGACTCTGGGGTTGCGGCGCTCATCTCACTTTATTGGCCGAGGGAGCCGGCGTACAGCTTCCGGGTCATGTGGTCAGCATGACTAAGCCGCTTCTGGCGAACCAGAGCAGCACATGGAAACGCCGTTTACCTTCCCACAGGAGCAGTACCTATTTATTTACTTGCACTTTGACGTGCTTTTGAACTGCTAGGTTGGCAGGAACAGGGACCGAGCAATGGGAGCTCACACCGACACGGGGATTCGAACCACCGACCTTCTGATCGGCAAGTCCTAGGCTCTGTGGTTTAACCCACAGCGCCACCCACGTCCCTATCAAACTTTTACTTACTGGCAAATTTACACTCATCTGCCAGCTGGGGGAGACCTTGCTCTGTGCTCCTCCAATATTTATGGCCAGTCTGGTGGTTTTGGCCAAGCCCTATACCTGATCAGGTGTTGGGCAGGTAAAGGTGTGGCTGAGACAGAAGAGGTTTGCAGGTACTGGTGATCAGCTGATCATCAGGACTTGCAGTGTCCTGTGAGCAGCACTCTGCAAGCCCCACCAATGAGCTGATCGTCTGCATGGACAAAAACTGGATCCCTGTTGGGTGATTGACTGGCCTGCCTATCAAGCTTGGCCTATGGGGGAGGTAAGGGTCCATCCAGCCTCCTGGCCAGATCCAGTTCCAAAACCCTGCAATAGAGCTTTCTCCGTGTTGGTGCAATATCTATGGGACTCTCTTCTGCATTTTAGGAAACAAGTTAACTTTCTTAATCTTGATCCATTTTTGAAGTACCTGCAGGCTAAATATCCCCTCTCTTTAAATATTGGCAAATGGCAGCCACAGAGGTGGCAGTGGGAGATTCCTCTGGCTTCTCCCTTAACAGCAAATACCTGTTTCAGGGGCATCTTTATCTGAAAAATAAGGTTTTGTGAGTGTATGTGTTAAAAACACTACCATACACACTCACTTACTCACTCAGCGCCTGCACCCCTGATGCTTATCACTGCCTTCTCCCAGAAGCTGCTATTTGCCAAAATCTAAAGAGGGGGATGATCCTATCACAGAGCTCCATCACCTTGCTTAGTGTGGCCCCAGTTTATTTCCACTGCAGAATGTGGAGTTTCTGTCTGTGGAGTTTTACATTTTTTCAGCACCACATTCCCGAGTTACTGCAGTACAGAGTGTGGTTGTGATGTTCAGCTGTCTTTCCCAGCATGCTCTTCTGCCGCAGTTACGGACTGCAGCTCCCACCGGTCAGGTGCTATCTGTGGCTGATGGGAGTTGTAGTCCAAAACAGCTGCAGAGCACCAGGTTTGGAGAGGCTGATTTTGAACGTCAGCTGCTCCAGTGCAGAAAGGACACCTCTTGCTTTTCAGTGCCTGCAAGGCTCCTGTTACTCAGCTCCTCTTAAGAGCTCCTTGTGTTTGTTTGTGGCTGACTCTCTTTTGCTTTTGCAGCTGGAAGAACTCAGCAACTCCATGTATCCTCCTTATGGTGCCCAGTGTGTGAATGCCCAAGCCATTTCCCAGGCGGACTGGGGGCAGAGGCGATGGTGGGGGTGAAGGGTGGGACGCTGGGTGGGGTACAGGGAGGAAGTAGTCTATCCATCTGTGGCAGATAGGCAAGGTTGAATAGTCCAGTTACTCCTTTTTTAAATAGGAGATTCCCTCTGGCTTCCTCCTCCTCTCTCTCCCCAAGAGAAGCAGCATCAGAGTGAAAAGGTATGTCTGCAGAGAAGAAGGGGGTGGGCGGGCATCATAGCTTAGCTGCCTTTCATTTTTCCTTAATAAGACACCTCAGACAAAAGCTCCACCTGGCAGAAAACCCTGACTTGGAGGATGCGTCCACAGTCTAGAACAAGGAGGAGTTGGAGGCTGCCTGCTTTTTCTCTTGACTGTTTTCATTAAGAAGCCTCAAAAAGAAAAACAAAGGGAGCAAAGAAGCAGCTGCAGAGCCGAGCGAAGAAGACCCGAGCAAAGAACTACTTCTGGACTGTACACGGAAAGGATAAGTTAGGTGGAGCCTGG
This sequence comes from Podarcis liolepis, assembly GCF_965112155.1. Lineage (NCBI taxonomy): Eukaryota > Metazoa > Chordata > Lepidosauria > Squamata > Lacertidae > Podarcis > Podarcis liolepis. Next base: position 59,427,939 of record NC_139561.1, on the reverse strand, counting down.
TGGAAAAGGATGCGACTCCTGGGCCTCAGTGCACTGGGGACACACTGCAGAGGCAGCATGGAAGCCAGCCTCCAGCAGAGACTCCTGCGCCCCACGACCGACAGAGGGCAAACAGAGACTGCAGGGCCCTGGGGGATGTGGCAAGGGGTGCCCTCTTGGGCCATGCAGGCCTCTGGCTTTGACTGGCAAAATGTCCTGTGCCAAGACAGAGAGATGCAGGTTCTAGGGCTTGGCTGCTTGCAGACAGTCCTTAGAACCAGGATCCGCTGTTTTCCCCCTCCTACAGCTCCAGACCAGTTTGCACACATGCCATGTTTGTACGCACACAGTTGGACAGGCACAAGGCCAGCAAATTGGACGGTGATGTATTCCATCAGTCTTGCTGCTTCTGCCAAGAGTTGTCTGCCTCCAGTTTTAATATTTTTCCCCCCAGCATAGCATGAATGCTCATTTTCATGACTGTTTGTTTGGTGCCCCATCAACATTTTTTAAAATGCCAACTGTTTAATAGGAAACTGCCCCTGGAGGAGGAAAGTGGTCTTATGACTAGGGAAGGCCAAATTTATCAGAATTTCAGTTGAATTCCTCTTAATTATACAGAGTTTTCCTTAACCACATTTTTGCAAGCAATTTCCCCAAATGCATTTTTTTGTATGTTATTTTCCTTAATGTATGCATTTTATGCACACTTTCCCCTAACATACACATTTTAAAAACATTATTTGGTTGGACAACTGTGTTAGATTTCAGAGGAGTGTGAATTATGAAGAATAGCTGTATTTTTATTTACACATTACACATTGTGTTAATAAGCGCAACTTATGGAGTTCTTCATTAAAATGCAAGCCAGACCCAAATTTATCCTCCAGGCCTATTTGTAGAGAGCTGGTGTAGTGTAGTGGCTTAAGAGACTGCTTTGAATCAAGAAGTGTCCAGTTTGAATCTTGCCTCTGCCACAAACTGACTAATTGTCCTTAGTCACTTTCTCTCAGCTTCAGTACCCCCTCTGCAATATGGGGTATGATAATATCTTACAGAGCTGTTGCTAAGCTTTACAGCTAGAGAGAGTACATGTGAAGGTGCTATATGGATGTTAAGTGTTACTATTTTTATTATCCTCATCATTGGGATCATCCAATCCTTGGTCTGCATGTTTCATTTCTGCCATGAAAAGGAGGACCCAGTTCCCCCTGATACCAGATTTGAAGGACAGGTTGTGGAACAGTTCAGGGAACCACTGTCACTTGAGGAGGGGAAGTTTCCTGGCTCCACAGCCCTTCACATGCTGCCAGGTGAACTTCTGCACTCTCTCTATTCAGGATGTAGCTCTGCCCCTTGCAAATGCACACAAACAGCTGGTTTGCTAGAGGTGTAGAAATACTATTCCTGGGCTACCTCCTTTCTCTTCCCTGGGGCTTGTCCCTCATTTCTCACCCCCCCTCCCGCCCCCACAACCCAGCCCCAGACAGGCCTAACCCAAGACTCTGCTAGGTTACCCCTACATCACATGCAGGGCTCTGGCAGTTGTTCCAAGGCAACAAAATGGAGATGCAAAACTTTCCCAGTGTTAACAACTTGGGGAATCTAATTAGGGTTCACATTTGCTCAGTCAGAACCTAGTAAGACAGTAATGCATAGCCAGTGAAAAAAGACTCAAGATTATACATGAAATGAAGGTATATTATTCATTTGCTTCATTCAAGGTATATTATTCTCTTCATACAGATAACTGTGGCATTTGAAGAAATGCAATATTGCAGTATAGTACCGTTAGAACTTAATATGGATATTGCCTCCAGATGGGCTCTACATTGAGCATTCATCCTTATTTGCCTACACAATGTTTATGTGGGGGTGATACGGTGTCTGGTTTTTATTGAGCAAACGTTCTGATTTGTTTTCAGGGACGTTATACGACAATGGACATTCATTGTGATTGGATTGCTTGTGTGATGGTGTTATGCCTTCCTTTTAATCAGTTGTTTATCTCACAATTTTTAGTGCGTCGCTTTCTTAACTGCAGAAAGCTCGTTTTTTCTTTTTCTTTTAAGTGGCTTTGTTGTGCCGAGCAAACCAAGGTTTCCAGAAAATTTAGCCTCTGACTTGGAGCCATCTAGTTGTGAAAATGAATTTCTAAGTTTGATGGCACATGTAGCATTTTGGAATAAAATACTTAACCATCAGTAGCTGTGGGCTAGGATCCTGTGGCCTTTAGCTGGGTGAGAGGATGTAAAAAAAAGAGTTAGACCCCAAGCAGGCAGGTAGAAAGAAAGAAAGAAAGAGAGGGATTCTCTGAACATCTTTCTATATACCAGAAAGATTGTGTTTTCTACCTTTTCTATCAATTTCATTACTTGCTTGGCAAGCCCATATAAGATGTAGATTCTGGGTGCCTATAATCTGTGAGCCCCTTCCTTTTCCAGCACCCCTTTGCCCAGGTCACTTTGACACTCTGTTGTCAATCATGTTATTGATTCCACATTTGCTGAGGCACCATGGCTGTTGTTCTCATTGCGCTTTTTAGTATCTTATTTATGCTGATGGGATAATGTTTCCTGTGACGACCTCATCAGGTTGCCAGGGCCTCTCATGACTGTCCCTGAGGGTCAGCAGAAAGTTCCAAGCGGCCTGCGCAATGTGGCAGAATTGATCTTGTCCTCCGCTTTAGCCCTTGACAGCTGCTCTACTGCCTGCTGGCGTTTGCTGCAGCTGATGGCTCTGCAGGTCTAGCTAACTCCAGATCAACATCCAGATTCTCTATGCGGATTAATGCATATGGGAGCCACCTCTGCCTTCCTGCAGGAGAAATTAGCGCTGAGGAGTATCAGGGGCAGGAATCTTGAGGACCATATTTCTTGAGGTTTTTCTGACCCTCAGTTCCACCTTCCCCAGTTCTGGTGCTGCTGCCTCCTTCTCCTGATCACCCTTAGCCTTGAACCCGGAGTCACTGCCAGAGCCATTTGGATACCTGGACCTGTAGTGCACTGCCCGTCCCTTGAGGCTTGCAGAGGATCTCGCATGGCCCAGTTAGTGTTTGTTTAGTAACTGATGGTGTAAGGATGTGGATTGAGTGCTTAATGAGTTGAAGTCCCATAGAAGAATTCTTTGTTAATGCATAGGACTGCTGAAGGCAGGGGTTAATGCAGCCTTCACCAACATAGTGCCCTCCAGTTGTTTTTGGCTACGTCTGGAGTTGTATCCAAAAGCATCTGGAGGGCACAAATTTGGCAAAGACTGGGTAGTGTGTACCCCCCCAAAAGCTGCATTTAAAATCACAAAAAGCAGATAAAGTATGCAAACTTTAATTTGTATTACTAGTCCACTTCCTTGTGTTCTCTTTCCCTCCCAAGCTCTTCTAAACCTTTGTGAAAATTGTAGTCTACTGAACAAATGAATGTGGTTTGTAATTTTGTAAATGTTGTTATGCTTGTTAACACATGAAACGTTCATCGTGGAAGGGGGTGGAGTCCAATTTTTGTAAAATCAGCTCATAAATAGTTATTAAACTTTCTATAGGACAAAAGTTTTGTGTGTATATTTGGTAGGTAAGTTTATTTTGTGTCTTTGGTTTTGACATCTAACTTGGCGACACTGCAATTTAGCAGCACCCAGTCGCTGCTGATGTGCTTTACGCTGCAAATGGTATCACAACTCGGTTTCCAGACTTCTGGAGTACAAATCACATCCTGTAGCCAAGTGGGTGGTAGGGTTTAATTAGAATGAGAGTCAAAATACTTGACCCCCCTCCAGATTCCTAATCATGATTGCCCTACCCCTGCCAATTTAGAAGGCAGGGGGGAAAAATAAACAGATAGAAAGGCAATAATATTGAGAAAGGCTAAGATTTGTAGTGTATGAAACAAAGTAGGCTCCCAGCAATCCCAGCTTTGGATTATCCCAGACTATGCACCCAGTATTCCACAGAAGTGTCCTCTGCCTAGTACCAAACCATCACTTCTGCCCCAATGCTGCTTTCTGTGGGTACAAGCAAGATGCTGTGCAACAAATCGGCCTGCTGTGGTCAGATTTACCCACATCCTTTCCAAGGTTTATGGCTATGTTTTTCCCCCTGAGAAAAGTTAAGATGCTGGAGAATCTGGATTCTGCCCCTTGTGCCACTATCTGCATTTTTGTTGTTGTACTGAATTGCAGAATACAAACCTTCCGTGATCATCAGAGGTGGCAGTCACATTTCCTACCTGGCTGGACAGCAATGCCCGATGCAGGGAGATGGTTATGGAGCACCAGGTTCTGTGAATAGTCACAGAATATTCTCCAAGAGACAATCTGCTCTGCATCACACGGCTGTTTGGGATTGTAGTACTTAGTCCTGCCAGGGTCTACAGAGCTTGCTTTGACAAATAAGCAGCCCAGGGGCAAGTCCTGTGGCTTCAGTGCATAGGCAACACATTCAACCTCTTTTTTCCCATCTGTAAATTGGAATTAACAATGGACTACCTTGCCGAGTTGTTAGGTAGGCAAGCACAGGAAGGATTTCAAATTCCTTTGCAAAATAAATGTATTGCCTATACAGTGGTGCCCCGCAAGACGAATGCCTCGCAAGACAGAAAACCCGCTAGATGAAAGGGTTTTCCGTTTTTGAGCTGCTTCGCAAGACGATTTTCCCTATGGGCTTGCTTTGCAAGACGAAAACGTCTTGCAAGTGTTCCGATTTTTTTTCGCTCCCCCCCCCCTTTTTCTAAGCCACTAAGCCGCTAATAGCCTTTTAGCCGCTAATCCTTTAATAGCCGCTAAGCCTTTAATAGCCGCTAAACCTCTAATAGCGCTAATCTGCTAAGCCGATAATAGGGTTGCTTCGCAAGACGAAAAAAACGCTAGACGAAGAGACTCGAGGAACGGATTAATTTCGTTTTGCGAGGCACCACTGTAGTGTGAAAATATACGTTCCCAAGCTGTGTCCACCAGTGGCATCACTTCTCAACGTAAGTGAGAAGGGCCTGGAAGCCTCGCTTATAATCCCAGGTGGGAGGAACTCTGCACATGCTCAAGTGCTTCCCATGTTGCAGGCCTGAGAACTGGATAGGTTCTGAAGTCAAAGGAAGGAACCTGGACTGTGAATGTTGTTCAAGGGAGGATCGGTGTCCATAGCAAGCCAAAAGTGACTCACTCTCTTCCTCCCTCCCTCTCGCTCTTGATGTGGCTCAGCTTCCTGGCCTGACAAGGATATTTCCTCCTCCCCTGCTGAGCTGGCAGCTATGGAAACGGCAAGCCTTGCTCTCTCAGAACAGACCTTGGCAAAGAGGCCCTGCTCAGACTGGAAGGGTTTGCAGTGGTGGCAGCTCCCTAGGATTGTCCCCCGCCCCCATTGCTCCGCTTTCCAACTTTGGCCAAGGGGACTTGCAAGATAATCTGCTGGTACCCGCAGGCCAGAGGGACATGAGCTCAGGGACAGTGGCAGTGGCCCCTGTGGCCAAGAACGTGATGGTGTATCGCAACGGGGACCCCTTCTTCAACGGCAGGAAGTTTGTGGTGAGCCACCGGCGGTTCCTGACCTTTGAGGCCTTTTTGAACGAGGTGACCAGCACAATCCATGCCCCCACGGCCATCAGAAGCATCTACACCCCCCGGCACGGTCATCGGGTCTCCGACCTGGGCGAGCTGCAGAACGGGTGCCAGTACGTTGCAGGAGGCTTTGAGAGATTCAAGAGACTGGAGTGAGTAGGCACTTGGAGGCTGGCTGTGTTGCCTGCCATAGCGATGGCAGCAGACTATCTGCCCCCCTCCCCAACCCCAAATAATCCCAGGCTCTCTGCAGAAAATCAGCTCCACTGACTGTGAACCTGTTAGCTATGTTGACTGGCAGGGAGGGATGAAGTCAGGTATGAGGGCATTGATTTCCTACCAAAAATTAGGGTGTCTTCTCACCTGGGGCACTGCAGGGTGCCAGATTTTTATTTGAAAGGAGCTGCCGGAATGGGGGGACGGACGGACTGTGTAAAGGGGAGTTAAGCTTTCAACCCAGCTGTCCCGCACCATTTCCCTAGATAAAAATTGTCTTCCCAAGCTGCAGTTAGCTCTGTAGAGAAACATGCTGGTTCAATGTGCACGTTTTCTGCTGTTGAGCAAATAACAGGACTGGGGGCGGGGGGAGGTCATTTAAACCTGAAAGACCATGCCAAACAGAGTTAACCCTTTCTCCTGTATGCTGTCCCTGAGCCTATCCAATGTTTTTGTTTTCACGTACAGCCGCCTCGTGGCTGTGAGCGTTTTAGGAATATGTTTGGGAGGTGACTAGAAATAGACACTGAATCTCGCTGTGTCTGGCAAGTCGTCTTATAAGAAAACTCCCTCGAAGAGCTCCTTCTGCTGGCACATGGTATTTTATTTGTTTATTATTAAATTTGCATGCTGCCCTATACCCGTTCACATAGTAAAATTCTCATATACAAAACACACACAAAATACATAAGCATAAGAACAAAGACAACCCAATAATCCCCCCACCCACCACACATTTAAAAGGGCACCGGATGTCATTCCGCCCAAGGCCTGGTGGAAGAGGAACGTTTTCTCTGGGCACCTAAGTGTATAATGAAAGCACCAACTGAACCTCTCTCAGGAGAGCATTCCACAAGCAGGGAGCCACTGCGGAAAAGGCCCGTTTTCGTGTTGCCACCCTCCGGCCTCCTTGTGGCAGGATCTCCTACATGAGTCCTGATGGCATGAGTGGAAGTTGAGAGCATAAGTAGAGCCCACCTGCTGGATCAGTAAGAGCTGTTTGACAGTGGAATTTGCTGCCAAGGAGTGTGGTGGAGTCTCCTTCTTTGGAGGTCTTTAAGCAGAGGCTTGACAACCATATGTCAGGAGTGCTCTGATGGTGTTTCCTGCTTGGCAGGGGGTTGGACTCGATGGCCCTTGTGGTCTATTCCAACTCTATGATTCTATGATCAGGTCAGTGGCAATCTAGCCCATCACCCCTTACTCCCCAACATTTCTCTGATGAAAATAGGGACGTCCTATTCAGTAGTAGTAATAGTAATACCCCACCTCTCTGATTGGGTTGCCCCAGCCACACTCTGGGTGGCTTCCAATGTATATAAAAACCATAATAAAATATTAAACATTAAAAAACTTCCCTATTCAGGGCTGCCTTCAGATGTCTTCTAAAGTAGGGCTGCCATATGTCTGGGTTTTCCTGGACACATCTGGGAATCATTGTCAAAATGGTGTCCAGGCAACTAGGGTGATTTTAAAAATAAAAACGCTTTAAAAAATCCCCCCAAGGGCCCAAAGACTTACTTGTTTTTTGGTCAACAACTTTGTCCGGATTTTCACTTTTGGGAATATAGCAACCCCATTCTAAAGGTTGTAATTACTTATCTCCTTAGCTCAGGGGTCGCATAACTGCATCCCCTTCCACATTTCTCTGATGAAAAGAGGAAAAGTAGGACATTCTGTAAATCCAGGACTGTCCCTGGAAAATAGGGGCACTTGGAGGGTCTCTCATCCTGTTCTTACTCTGGCCCTCTGGGAAGCGCACAAGGAGGACCTGAGTGCCACAGCAACACCCTTCCCATTTGGGATTCCCGTATCGATACAGGAGGCCCCACAATGGGCTGTTGTGTCCCAGGGAGACTCCCCTCCTGGATTGTGACAGCAGCAAGTCTGTGATGTCAGCCCACAAACATCACAGGCATTATCCCCAGCAAGTATTGTGTACGCATGGGCTCCTGACTTACAAAGCAGATGTGCAAGGTAACGGAACAGTCTGAATTTCAGTGCCTGTTATCCCCCAGTCTGCTGGGAATACAGCCAATCTACTGGCAGGTAACAAAGGGCTGCTTTAAAGAGCGGTGTATCTGGTGGTCAATGTTTAGTGCAGCCTTCCTCAACCTGGTGCCCTTCAGATGCTTTGGACTACAGCTCCCATCAGCCCCAGCCAACATGGCCAAAAACAGAGGGGTGTGTGTGTGTCCAAAGTCTAGTGGCTTTTGGAGGGTCCCAGAGAGAAGAGGTGACTCAGCCCTTAGCCTGAGACTTGTGGAGAGTGGCTGAGGTGAATCATTATGATTATTATTAGGAGAGAACTAGAACCTTTCTGCAAGTGCTTTTGACTTTGGAGGTCACGGCTGAGGTTTCGGAGGGACAGGACACACAAGTCTAATGAGGCTTCTATTGAGGGGCTATATTTTGCTAGAAATAATGGGGGGGCATGTTGGACTTAATAAATATTTCTAGAAGTGTTTCTCATTTTTTTAGAGAAGTGGTTCTTATTGTCTGTACACTCTTCTAGGTGCTGTGTGTGGAGGGTTGGTGAAGTCACCTGTAAGCAATCTTGCTTGGGGAAGCTTTTCCTCTTGTGATTTGGCTGCCTTTGCTTGCTGATTTGATGGTAGCATTTATTGTACTCCATGAAATAAGGACACCAGCTTGATCACTGCCATTAACCAGAGGAGGGCATCCTTTGCTTTTGACTTTCATGTCTCTTGAAGATCTTTTTATGTCGACAGGCCTGTTCAGTTGTTTAAATTTTTAAAAAGGCGAGCCAGTCTTTTTTATGATTGTTTTGTACTGTTTTGTGGCACTTTATGGGTGTGTGCGTGCATTGTTGTACATTGCCTTAATATATTTTATGGGAGTAGGCAGTTTATAAATATTTTAAAGAAATATTTTGTTTTAACATGCCGTTTCCCACTTTGGGGGCCTTTGGGCCAAAAAGTGTATAATTTGTAGAAGTAGTCATAATCCTATATTAGAGACTGGATTAGGACCCTAGTCTTTATTTGCTCCTCAAGAGCGTCAGGGGATTTTAATGGTCGTTGACAGTTAGGGATGTTAGCAGAAGAGAAAGGTGGGTGTGAGACAGAGAGGCAGCTGTTGGCAGTTTGCATTTTGGTGGGCTGTTACAGTACGAAGTTGGAGGTCGTTTCTGGCTTTTGTAAACCATAGTGACTCTGGCTTTGTCTGGTTGCCTCCAAAGAGTCACTATTTTCTGGGAGAGGGGCGGGATTCAAGGGAACACCGTAACTTTAGGTTTGCACAACAATTAATGTTGTTCACCACTCCTGTTCAGGCTGCACAGGAAAAAAAACCTGGTTCTAGAAATTTGTTCTGATTGTGCAGATAAAATATAACAGATAGAATTCTACAGGATGTGATATTAGTGTGTGAAAACAATCAAGATCCAATGATCCCCAGGCATGTACCTCCAGATTATGGAGATGTCAGGCGCCATCCTGGCTCCCTGGCATCTTCATTTGTTTGCAAGTGGCCGATAGTCAGGTTCAAAATGCACCTGGCTCCTGGCTAATTTCGAACACTGGCAATAAAGCAGCAGCAGCAATGGCCATGGTGCTGCTGGTGCCTGCTTACCTGCTCACCCTTGCAAGTCCTAGAGGGCACCCCTGATATACTGCAGCACTTTGTTGCAGATCCAACTAGTTTTTTTAATTAATCACCCAAATGTTGCTGTTTATAAAGACCACATTGGTTTTGTCAGGGGACATTAATTCCCCCAAACAAGAAGCTGTAAAGCTAAATTACATGTCCAATCCATAGCAGGGGAGAGTGAGACTTGGCAACAGTAGACTTTCAAAACCCAATCAGTGAGCCAGACTTGAGCTGGGACTTGACCTCTGCTTGCTCACCCTGTTCATTTTCTTCCCTCACTGCTTTGACAGCTATCTAAACCCTGGAATGAAGCAGCTCAATGGGAACCAGAAGAAAGACAGAGTGCAGGTGAGTTCCAGAGTGGGGCAGGGAAAGGCCTTGGCTGTTTGTAAGAACCTGATACTGCTTTAAAGGATGAGCAGTTTAAAGCGGTTTTCACACACACACAAAAACAACTTAGAAATATTTATTGGCATATTAGGCACTGTGGAAGCAAAAGAATAAGCTTTGCCTTCAGACTTAGTCTGGAAAAGTTACTTTCTCTGCTTGGCCCACCCACTCCAATATAGTCCAGTTGCTGAGAAGCCAATGCAGTGAAGCAAACCTGCAAGAGGGCTCTGAACTGCTCTGTTTCTGTGTTTTTAGGCTCAGTAGAAAACAGCTTTAAGTGATTTTAAATGTTTGGTGTTTTATTATGCTTTTATATTTGTTGGAAGCCACCCAGAATGGCTGGGGCAACCGGGCAGATGGGTGGGGGTACAAATAGTAGTAGTAGTAGTAGTAATAATAATAATAATAATAATAATGTGTGTGTGTTTGTACACAAATTGCAATGCCTAGTGGATGATGCAAGTAAGTTATCCATCCACCTATTGATTTTTCTCTTAAATATAGCAACAAGACCTTGAACTATCTATCACTGTTGTGATTCTACTTAGGACGAAAGCAGTGGTGGGGTACAGAATGGTCCACTCATTGAAGATGATGATATGAATTATATAGGTTAACCTCTGAAGAATCTGAAGAGTAAATCTGTGGAGGAAAGTCTGAATCTTCCTCAGGCTGAGTGGAACCCCTTTGGTCCCATCCACCCTACAAGACTAAAAATCATACAATTGTAAGAGTTGGAAGGGAACCACGTGGGTCTAGTCCAACCCCCTTTAATGCAGGAATCTTTTGCCCAACTTGGGGCTTGAACCCATGACCCTGAGATCAAGTTTCATGTTCTACCAACTGAGCTGTGTGTATATACAGTAAAGCTTTAGTCACTATAGCAGCAGGATGTGCACTCAGCAAGCCATTGTGAAAGAGGCTTCTTTCTGTGTTGATGACAACAGAAAGACCTTGTCTTAGCAGTGCCTCTTAGGAACAGGCCTGCCAAGGCCACAATGACTCACTGCTGTGTGCCATAGTTCTGGGCTTAGCGGGGAGGGCAGCAGCCCATTTAACATGGTGTTGGCTGTCTGGTTTCAAATTCTGAGTTTGAACTTTAGAATGCATAAACCCGTCAGGCTTTCCTGGGCTGTCTCGGTCTTCTGAGTCACCCCATGTCCGTCGCTTGTCAGACTTGGTCCTCCTTCCCCTCTTCTGGTCTTCCAAAAATCAGATTGTAAGGTTGCTGGGGTAGAGACCCCTGTTGGTCTCTCTTTTCCGTTTATGCTTATCTGCAGAGCACCAAGAGCACGGCTGGCGATCTCTTGTTGTCAATAACAATTTTGGTGTTTCTGGTCTTCAGAGCTACCCAGTTATTCCCCAGAAGATGCCCGTTTCGACACAGTGGAGGAAGCAGGCGAACTTGCCCTGCATTATACAGTGAGTGACTCCCTGGCTGCTTCTGACAATTTTCCCTTTGGAGCAGTAGAGAACTAAAACAAATGTTCTTTGGACAGTGGTGGTGGGGGGAGTGCAGGGATTATTAGGAAAGGGTCCTGAAGGCAGAACATGCCCCGTCCCTCACTCCAGGCCTGGCTCAAGCCATGTTTCTTGACTGTTATAGGGGTAAACTTCTTGGCACAAGGGCTTCGTGCTGCTTTTAGCTGGTGTGTGGTTAACAAAAATGTATAAATCTGAATTGAGTACCTGTTGGATGCAAGGCGGCTTGGAGGTTCCTGAAGCAACAGTGGCATTGTTTTGTTGTATGTAGTTGGTGGATTTGGTGGTCGTCATTGTATACCATCAGTGTATACCACTCATACACTGGTTCATCTTGGTCAGCATTGTCTACAGTGACTGGCAGTGGTTCTCCAAAGTTTCAGGCCAGGTTCTCTCCCAGCCCTACCAGGTGCCACTGGGGTTTCAATTGGGACCTTCCATATGCAACCATGCCACAGAGCCACACCCCTTCCCAAAGGAATGGAGAGCTTACACATACAGGTGACTATGGAAATCATGCCCCATGCAGCCTGTCCCTTTGCTTCTCTATTGAAGTGTTTTCCGCAACGGGGACCTGCTAAGCCCCCCCTTCCGCCTGATCCTCAACAAGAGCACCCTGCAGGAGTGGAGCGCCGTCCTGTCCATCTTGTCAATCAAGGCGAACCTGCGGACTGGGGCTGTTAGAAGGTGAGTACTTTGAACAAGCTCCACCCCTTTTGCCTGCCTTTCACTTTCCAGTAACGAGATTCTTTGGGAAATGGACCCAAAGGTTTTTGTCTTCTAGGAGGCACCTCTATGTGGGATTTATTGAATTCTGGAACACTGGCTATTTATATGTTGTTTAATGCCAAAACAGACTTTTAAGTAGTTTACAAGTAGAAAAACCAGCTGGGAATGAGATGCTTGCAGTATGGGGCTGCCTTTCCAAAGGTGTAGTGGTTAGAGCATTGGATGATGATGTGGGAGACCAAGGTTCAAACCCCTACTCAGTCATGGAGCTCACTGGGTGGGCCTCTGCCCAACCCACCTCACAGGGTTGTTATAAGGATAAAATGGGGAAGAATCCCGCCTTGAGCTTGAAGGAGAGGTGGGATATAAATGCCATAAATAAATAAAAGTAATTGGCATGGCTAGATTCTTCCTCTGAAAGTGCCCATTCCTAGGAATATGTGCAACAAGGTTTGTTGACTGGGGGTTACAAGCAACTACGTGGTCTGTAGGAAGAGAGCTGCACTCTGTTTTATATTGGCATCACTGTCATAGTTTTCCTCCCAAGGAATTCAGGGAACTATAATTTGGCAATTCTGCTCAAACTCCCAGGCTGTCAACACAATTCTCAAGGGAAGACAGTGACATTTAAACCCACATTGTTTTGTAGGTTTAATGTTTGAATAGAATAGCAATTCATTATTATTATTGTTTTACAGTAATGCAGAAAGGTGCAAAGTCGGTTCTCAAGGCTTCGTAAGCATTTTGGTTTGCTAGTTTCACTTCAGATTTATAGTGAAGTTTCAGGAACCTACTTTCAGATGGGCAGACCATTAGCCCATCTAGCTCAGTATTGCCCACACTGACTGGCAGTGGCTCTCCCATGCAAAGGTTGTTTTCTGCATGCGAAGCAGGTGCTGCACCACTGAGCTATGGCCCTTCCCCATTCAAATATAGAACTTTCTCTCCATCCTCAATCTCGTTCCCCGTTTAGTTTTCCCTGCCTGTTGTAGATATTTGCTTTTCTGTCTCTGGCCAGGCTCTGCAAGCTCAATGGCGATGCCGTCTCCACTGGTGAAGATCTGGTGAGCGGCAACTACTACGTGGCGGTGGGCCTGGAGAAGTACAAAGACCTGCCCTACTTTGAATTGCTAGTGCCCCCAAAGATAACACACCAGCCAATTCGGTAGGTGGTTGAAGTCACTGGGGGCTGGTTCAAGTGCCACTCCTTAGATGGCTACAAGTCTGTAAACACCAGCCCCTCCCCACTCCTTTGTGGTTGTGTTCATGCTGCTAAAACTTGTTCAGTCCCTCTTGTTCCAAACATAGCCCTTTAAAACAAAATAAAAATCATTCATAATCATATTTGTAGGACGCTTTTCTACAAAACAAATTATGCTCTTACAACCAAGGAAACAGGAATGCATTTCACAATCAAACAGTGCAAAAACAATGTCCTAATTACATAGTAAAACAACATAATAGCAGATATAACAACGTACCAAAGGCAACTTTTTAGCACTATAAGAATTATTATTTTAAAATAAATCTTACCTATCCAGACCCTCTTTCCCTAACTAAACTTATCTGGGTGTGGGCTGCAGTGAATTTCCTGCTTCTATGATTACAGGGACCACTCAAATAGCAGACGAATGAGCCACAATCGAGGGGTAAGTTTTGCTGACTTCCCCAGGGATGGTGCTGGTTGAAGGGGGAAGGGCGGGGAAAAGACTTCCAGATGGATCGGTGTGTCATATGGTGGGTTTGGTGGTGCTCATGCAGAATGGCCAGCCCATGTTTTTTCTCACGATATTTTATGAGAAAAATATTTTATTCTAGATTTTCCCTTTCTGGGAAAAATCCATTTTTTTTAAAAGGGTTTCCAGTGACCATCTGAAGATGTTAGATTCTTCAAAAATAGTGTGATTTCTGCAAAACGCTTGCTTCCCTGTGTGATGTATTGGGCTCGTCCACCCCCATTTCATCAAATAAAAGAGATCCCAGGGAAGCTAAAATCTCACATTGCTAAATCTCAGTGCGTAGGATTTCCTGATGTTGTGCCACAAAAGTCTGCCCTTTCCATTGCCACGGCTCAAAACCCAATTGAAATGTAGAGATAGGCTTTGGTTCCTCTACTTGGAATTCCAGCCCTCTGGGTCTGCCTGTCTTTTTAAAATGAAGCAGCCTTGGGTTAAGTTAACAATAGATTTGATTTTATCACTAGTACCCTGGTGTGAATTTTATATCTTCTTTTTTCCAGTTAGCTAAGCTCCACCTGGCTCCGCTAGAGGGGTCCAGTGACTCAGCACTTCTTGAACCGCCACAACAGGTAGAGAAACACAAACAGCAGCTCTGGGGAAATGGGGGCTTCTCCTCACGCTTCTCTTTCGTGTTGACTGAAAAAGGGAGCTTGTGATTACATGGTCATCAGTAAAAGTGCACAAATAATATTACTGCAAAGAACTTAACAAAGACCCCCTAAGGTTTGTGCAGCCTTAAAAATTCATTGATGTCATATTTTTAAAAACATGTTTTTATTGTATGTATCTCTCCCTTCCATCATTAAATACTTCTATCTGCCCCCCCCCCCGAAAAGCAAATGGTGGCCATTTGGGACAAATGTAAGACAGGGGTGAGCAATCTCCAGACTCCAGGCCAGATTTGGTCCTGTGTGGGTTCCAGTTTGGCCTGTGAGACTGTTTTCCCCAAACTACACCCATCTTTCCCATACCTGATGTCATATAGAATAATAGATTCACAGAACTGCAGAGTTGGAAGGTAACCCAAAGGTGTTATAGTCCAGTCCCCTGCAATGCAGTAATCTCAACACATGGTCTTTCATCCAGTTTTAAACCATACTGGATCCTGCTTAGCTCTGCAAATGTAACATCAGGTATAGACGTAGGTAGATCATCTGCATGACCAAATTCCCTGTGGGGCACTTGATCATGGTTCATTGCCCATCAGCAGGTGAACTCAACCCATGGTTGCACAGCCAATCCCTCCAGAATGCAGCTTTGCCAAGCATCGGCCTGCCAAGCTCCTCTTGCTGCAGCCCCCAAGCAGCTAGCATCGTAATGACCCTGTGAGGGTGGGAACAGAAGGTCAACAGGCCCACTGGGCCAGGAAGACTCCACACCCTGATTTGAGATGGTGCGTTTTCAAAGTGGAGAAATCTCCATGAGGTTGCCATTGAGTCTACCCTCTAGAGCTAGAGAGTGATGACAAATGATGGATGTGCTGAAAGCACTTGTTCTCTAGCTACCCAAGTCTGCCATTTTATTTTGTGGGGACCCTTTCCCCAAGTTTGCTTCAGCATGAGAATATGGAGTGGGAAAAGTCATTCTGTGGTGTGTCTTCCACCTTAGCAATTGTTGTGTGTAAACAGTCCTGTTTCTCCCTCAACCCCGATGGCCAGCTCAAAAGTGACAAGGTAGCACACATGGTTCTCTTCCCCATTGTTATCCTCACAACTCTGGGAGGTAGGTTAGGCTGGGAAGCCGTGACTGGCTCAAGGTCACCCAGTGGCTAAGTGGGGATTTGAGCCCTAGTCTCCTGGGTCCTAGTCCCATGCTCTAACAACTACACCACACTAGCTTTCTTTTTTTGGTGGAAAGAGGCTAGTTGTGTCAGCAGTGAAATGTGAGTGTAGGAGCTCACAAGTGACAGCCATGGCAACTTGTGTGATTGTGAAGAAACATCTCACCTGAGCATCAGCACTCATAAATGTGGACATGGTGGGGCTCCCAGCTCAAATAAGGCACCACTCCTAGAAATAAATTTCTCCTGAGAATGATAAAATTGTCTCACACTTGCAGCTGAACCTTCGGAGAGTGCAGTCCACAGGGATTGTGCAGAAGGACAGCAGCCAGAATCTTTCCGCGGTGACGCGGAAAGGCAGGAAGCACCTGCGCAAGGAGGCAGACTCCATCTTCCACGCCAAGCCGGGCCAGGTCAGGCGTATCAGGAGGAACTCAAACCAGAATTCTGACCAAGGTAAAAAGGAAAAGGAGATTTTCTTGCTTGGAATCTGTCAGCTAAGCCAGCCCCACCAGACCTCCTCCTCTTCCTCCCCTCAACTGTCATCCTGGGGGCAGCCATTCTCTCAGGCTGCCTCAGGGGGAGAGATGGGAAGCAACAGGGCTAATGTAATCAGCTTTGCTGGAGGATCATTTCCATCAGGCCCCACCTGCCCCTGAATTGTGCCAGCTGGTCAATATAGGAACAGCTGTGTAGTGCCTGAGTTTTTAATTTTCCTCTCCCCTCCCTGTTCCTTTTCCCTTGCGTGCTGTGTGAATTTTTAGCTGATAAGCCTGTCTTGTTTTGATTGCATGTAAGCCACTCTGGGAGCCTTTTGGGCTGAAGAGCAGAGTACAAATGTTATAAATGAATGAATGTCGCACATAACACAAAGGTAGCCTCATTGGTCATTAAAAAATCAAAACTCAAATCCCTATGAGGGGAAGTGTATTCATTCAGGCCAACCAAATGTCTTCATTGGTTGGTATAATATGGATTGTAGTATCCTTAATACAGGGACGCAGGTGGTGCTGTGGGTTAAACCACAGAGCCTAGGACTTGCCGATCAGAAGGTCGGCGGTTCGAATCCCTGCGACGGGGTGAGCTCCCGTTGCTCGGTCCCTGCTCCTGCCAACCTAGCAGTTCGAAAGCACATCAAAGTGCAAGTAGATAAATAGGGACCGCTCCAGCGGGAAGGTAAACGGTGTTTCCGTGCGCTGCTCTGGTTCGCCAGAAGCGGCTTGGTCATGCTGGCCCCATGACCTGGAAGCTGTACGCCGGCTCCCTCGGCCAATAAGGCGAGATGAGCGCCACAACCCCAGAGTCGGTCACGACTGGACCTAATGGTCACGGCTCCCTTTACCTTTATCCTTCATACAGTAGTAATAAAGATGGTAGAATTCACATAAAGCCCAACCGCATGTAGTATGACCGGTGTGTGTGCTGTGAAGGTTGCGGAAGGTCTCGGGTTGAGCCAGCTTGATTTAAATTTAGGCTGTGCCCCCTGAAGGTTCCGTCTTCCTGTCTTCCATGAATTTGTCCTCAGCTGGTGGCAAGAACTGTGTTTTCTCATAGTGAATCCCATCATGTGTGAGAGATGCTGAAAACTTCTCTGGAATATGACGTAGCTGTGTTATTCAGAAGTACCTCTTGGGTGAAATGAAAGGGTGCTCCTAATTTTAAGGGGAAAGGTCATAGGATTCCCCCAAAGTGAAGAAGACTTCAGACTTGCAGGCCATTTGGGTAGGCTGCCTTCGCAATCCCATTTCCTCTGGTAAGGATGCCCCAGGATACAGAATGTTTTCTCAAAATGTTTTATTTTCCTACAGATGAAGGAAGTGTTTACAAAATAAAAGGTGTAAGGGAAGAGATACAGAATGCCCAGGAAATCAGAGATGATGAAAACACGCAGGTGGAATTGCCTCTTGACCAGGTATGAGGGGGTTATGTGGGCCTCTCTTTAGGTCAACATCTTCTGGATTGATTTTATGAATGGAAACTGTCACCACCGCAAAGAATCCCAGTGAGTGTCGAAACTTCAGCAGGAAGAATTCACTCTCAAAATGTGTCGGGGGGAGGAGTTATGGAGAACTTTGAATATTGGGTTGGAGTCTCTTTGCCTTTACATTGACTTGAAAGCTGAAAGCTTTCTTAGATCTCCATCCTCACACAAGGAGCCTGTTGTTAAATTTTACATTCCAATTATGGCCACGATTCTAAAAAGCAACTGGCTTTGTGGCTGTGGCCAACTTATTGTACAGCCCTCTACACAGAAGCAAGTCCCATTTTCTTCACTGGGACTTACTGTTGTATGGAGCAACAAAGCACTTCTCCATCTGTGTGTGTTGTGAATCCTCCTGGGCCTCTTCAATTCTATCTCCCCTTTTTTCCAGAAAGCTGCAGAAACTGTAGAAGAGGAAGTTGTGCCCAAAAGTGAAGCTTTGCAACGCAGGAAGGTAAAGTAAAGTAGCTGTCTCAGAGAAATGTGCATATTGTCTGCAGCACCTTTCACAGAAAAAAACATATCCATAGTTTAACCCCTTCACCTTAGAAAAGGTGGTTAATCGCTTGAGCACAAAATACCATTTATTCTTGCATGTGTTACCTTTTTCTAAGACAGGGGTGGGGTACATCAGTGGCCCTCCACATCTTGCAGGGCTCCCAAGTCTCATTGTCCCCTGCAGGCAGCATGGCCCAATGGTCAGGGATGATGGGAGTTGTAGTCCAGCAACACCTGGGACACCACAAGTCCCCCATCCCTGTTCTCTTCCTACAGCCCTCCTACTCCAGCACTTGCACCCCAGTCCAACCTTCCTTCCAATGCCCTCTGGATGCTTATTTCAATATTTTTTGGAGACAGCACTAGCCTTGTTTTTTAATTTCTAATTCTTTATGCATCAAGTAGGTTGAGAATACTGACAAACTACAGAAGGCCCACACAATTCAGTGTTCTGCTGGTGACTCGCAGGAAGAAGTGACAAGAAAGCCTCCTTTCCATCCGGCTTGAAGAAACTTTGTTTCACCTGAGAAAAGACTGTGGTAGCGCAAAGACCCGGCAAGGCTTTTCCTAGATAGGTGTGTGTGTGTGTGAGATCCTTAAACAACCACATGCTGGTTTTGTGCAATCTTCGACTCAAATGCTTATCTTATGGATGTTCTTACAATAAAGATGTCGCACTGGAATGCTCTCTACTTTGGAATGTACATCTGAGGATCACATCACAAAGGTGGGCTGTGGTGGTGGGATCCAGGAGGCGGAAAGGGGTGCAGACCTCAATGGGACTGTGTATGTGAGACAACTGATACTTGCTAGTTTAATACAGTGACACACACACACACAAATATGGGAATGGGTAAACAGGACAGTTAATAAAATAAAAAAATTCCTTCCACTAGAGACCAACTAAGTTTGTTACTGGTATGAGCTTTCATGTGCATGCACTTCTTGAGATACACTGAAACATAAGTCACCAGACCCTTATATATAGTGAGAGGGTGGGGAGGGTATTACTCAGAAGGGTGGTGGGAATGGGTGATTGGCTGATAGGGGTGGTAAACCTGTTGACGACTGCAATTCCTACCACCCTTCTGAGTAATACCCCTCCCCACCCTCTCACTCTATATAAGGGTCTGGTGACTTCTGTTTCAGTGTATCTGAAGAAGTGTGCATGCACACGAAAGCTCATACCAATAACTTAGTTGGTCTCTAAGGTGCTACTGGAAGGATTTTTGTTTTGTTTCGACTACGGCAGACCAACACGGCTACCTACCTGTAACTAATTATTATTATTATTATTATTATTATTATTACGACAGTTAACATCATAGATACCAGGGGTGTGCAAGAGAAAGTGTGCATGTACTCACTTAACTTTTCCAAGGGATTTGTGCAAAAGTTGGATCCAGTAGAATTAATCTGAGCCTTGAGAGCACATCGTGTGGGAAACGGGTGTCCAGCTGCCTCCTTCAGTTCTAAGTACTTTTCAAGGGAGAAGGTGGTAAGGAACCTCATCATCTCATGATCAAGGGGGCAGTGAACCAGGAGGTATGGGGCTTTATGTGGGCTGGGAGACATCATTGTGGCAATGCAAGTCAGACTGGCAAACTGTGTCTTAAAATAATGTTTTCTCAATTCTTGTTCATACTATAACCACATTTGCTATAAAATTGATTCTGACCCAGATTTGGGATTGAAAATGTCTTGATGGTCCTGCTAGATAGTCTATACCAGTGGAGGGTGCGTGCGAGTATATTGGCTCTCCTATAGCTTTTCAGCTTTTAATACTAATATGTTTTGAAGGGAGGGAACTGGCACTACACTTTAGTGACTTATCTGGCTGATAGCAATCCTAGGGGACTGCTGCTCTGTCCCAAGGCTCCTCTTGGCTGTGTCACCCTCCTGTGCCCTCTCCATTCATTTGCTCAGGGGCCCTTTCATTTCTTGGATGGATTTTTAAATGTCATTGTAAGCTGCCTTGGGAACTAAGGTTGAGAGATGGGGAACAAATACATAATTGCAAGGCTTGATTTAAATATGAGGCAGTGTGGGGAGACAGACTGTTTAATAATGCATCTCTGTCTTCAAGCAAACTTATACATTAGCATTCACCATATACTGTCAGTACAAAACATTTATTTAGTGTCAACAGCGCATAACACCCCTCTCAGTTCCAGACTAAGGTTGCCATATTTTGAAGAACAAAAAAGAGGACACATTTGCTAACTTCTACTTTTAATTACCTTATGGTATGTCACTTTCAAATGCACTTTGTTCTTCTTTCTGATGTTGTCTGGCCCAAGCATATTTCTCTGTAGATCTTATCTTATTCAACAACTGCTTATTGCTTAAGAGATAAGCATGAAATTCCTTGCAAGTAAAGTGCTTATAATTATATTGTACTAGCAATATACTCCGCAGCGATTCCAAGGATAAGTGGCCTCTTTCTTTGCTCCACCAACTCTGCATCAAAGAGAAAATGTGTTCCATATTTGCATTATCATGTGATGCAACAGCAAAAAAAAACTGTGCAATCTTCAAAAGTTCTGAGTGGCACATGTTTTGGGAAGTCTCAAAGTACTTGGTCCACTTCTGATGTGCCTGAAGATTAATGAACCTATCATCACCCTTGTATTGATCCACAAACTTCTTGAGGTTGCAGAATTGATCAAAGCACTTCACATCATCTATGGAAACATCCCTGTCCAGGAGAAATTTTATGGAAAGTTCTACCTTATCCCACTCAAGTGACTCACTAAGAGACATCCACATGAAGCATGAAAACTCTTTCATGGACTCCATCCATTTTCCCAAATATTCTATGCAGCTGTCATATAAGCTATTTACATCTGCATAGAATTTGTTACACTCTGCACCAAGACCCTCCTTACGCTTTTCTTCTAGAAGGCTCTTAACTTTGAGGGACATAAAGTTGTTGCTTTTATGTTCATTGAGCACGTTCTGAACACAAAGCAGAACTTTCAGAACCTCTACAACTGAATTATTTTCCCTTTCGAGTTCTAAAATATATGAGTGAAACATACTCATGAGAGACTGCAAGTGCAATAAATAAACCTCACTAAACGCGTGCTCAAAAAACCTTTTTAACACTGTTGGTGGATTATTCTGCGAAAGAAAAAATGCCTTGACAGCTGGAAACACGCGAATGAGTCTATTGACGCCTGGAAATAATGACAACCACCTTGTCTTGCTATGAGATAGCAGCTTTTTGTATTCAGTATCTACAAATTCACAGTACTCTTTTAACTGCTCCGTTCGGACTGTATAGATGTGAAAGTACTGGTATATCTTGAAAATGATGCTCTCAACATCAATGTCCAAAGTTTCTGCTGCCTGATGAACACAATTATTCAAAATGTGTCCTGGACATCCCACACCAATTAAAGTTTTGTTATCTAGCTCATTGTTCAACTTTGCGAACACATTTCTTCCTTCTGAATCCCATCGTATCCCTCCAAACATTGTGTTGCAGTTGTCACCTATGAATGCTATGCATTTCTTTAGCAGTCCTTTACTTTCAAGAGTTTCCTTCACGTATGACAAGATTGTATCTGCAGTCTCATTGGGTTGGCTTTGCATTTCAATTATTTTGGACTGCAAACCACCACTTTTCCAGTCAAAATACTGAATAACTATTGGAAACACCTTTACTGAACCATGGTTACTCCCATCAGTAGAAACTCCACAATAACATACGTCATTTTCTTCAATGCTTTTCAAAACATTTTCCAAACAATCGGGTGCCAAGACAGAATTTACAATTGCTTCTGTCTTGGTTTTTGCACTTGAAAACTTCCTTGCGATATTGGAATCCGGGAATGTCGTCTTCAGTAGGCCTGATGTGCACGCCATCACATTATAACTGTTGTGGTGCTTAACAGTGTGAAAAGCAAAAGTTCCTTCAGCTGCAGTTACTTCATCTTCCAATTTGCTACATGGTTTTATGAAAAGGTCTGTTAATTGTGCTGAGGAAGCTTCGCCTCGAATTGCTTTTTTGTGTTTTTCGGACTCCACGTGTGATTGCAGGTCACGTCCTCCTTTATTTGCCACAGAGACAAATGTACCCGGTTTACATATCATGCATTCACCTTCAAAATCATCTCTACCTCTTCTAAAACAGGTATACTTCTTCTGTAGCCCAACAGAAAATTTACATTTTCTTTTCGGCATTTTGTTGTGTAGAAGCACTAAATCTCAGTTTTGCCTGAAATGTCTGAACCAGAAAGCAAAAACAGCTCTTGAAAGTAGTATGCAGAACTTAAGATGTTTATACAATTATCCATTCCATGTGGGAAAATATTAGTCCAAGGTGTTATCCTGAATTTAAGGAGAATTTCAAAAGTTCATGAGGTAGGTTCTGCAGACTTCAGAAGTGTTTGAAGTGGAAAAGTGACTGAGCTGGTTTTAATCCCAATTCACTTTTTAGTCAACGTTTTCCCTTTCAACCGAAGCAGACTCTGCAGGTCAACATCCAGCTACCTTTTGTCCCCCACAAGTGAGGCAACAGGTTGCAAAATATCCAGGTCTCATGTTCAGAATCCAGATCACCTAGAAGGCCAGGCTGGGAAGAAGAGACAAGACACGTTGCAATCAGTGTTCCTTTCTCCAGACGTGAACACCATGTACTTGTGAACAAGGAAGTCTTAAAATAAGAACATGCAACGAAATCCACGCCGATTGTGCTGGAAGCATACGCTAAAGTCAGCAGAAAAAAGAGGTGAGAATGTCTTATTGCAGGGTGAAATGGTGATACTATCATGGGAGGCAGGCGCGAAGGAAACCGGAGGAATTAAAACTGTCACCAAGCACGCCCCTTGCAACCCCAAGGCATAAGAGTTACTTGGGAAAAGTCCCCGTAACGCACCGTGTGGCTTACTTCTGAGTAATCACGCAACAGGACGGCGCTGCAAACCACCAGAGGTGGCAAGCTCGGATCCGGGACCCGAGGAAAAGAAAGAGGGGGCGGAGGAGGAAAAGCGCCCGCGGATCTCAGCGCCTAACCTGCGGGACTGCGCGCGTGTTTCCTGCCCTTCATCTCCCCTCCACAGCTGTCAACCTTCCCTTTTTTGCGGTAAATTCCCTTATTCCAGCGCCGTTTCCCACTGCTATCCCGGATTGTTAGATATCCCGTAGACTGTCCCCGGGACAGGTGAGGCTGCTGATCCCTTATTTTCGAATCTGAAAGTTGACAGCTATGCTCCCCTCCCATTTCATAGCCAGGTAAAGTCGGGTACGACTCCCCCCACCCTCGCCCCAGGTTGCCCTATCTACACTCTCCCTCCCTCCCTCGCAATCCGCCTCCAACTGCCGCTCCTCCACCAAGCCGGACCCCAACGGAACTTGAGTCCCATTATTTTTCCCCCTTGGAAGAAGAAAGGAGACGGGGGAAGGACGGAGAGGCCACATGCTCGAGGTAGGGGGCGAAAGACCGAACTATGGGAGCCTCAGAGCCTGGCTTCTCCTCCCTCTCCCCCCCCCCGGGACGCGCCCCGCCCCCCACACGCAAACATTGTTTCCTCCGCCTCCTCTTCCCTCAGGCCGGTTGGCGGTGTGGAGGGAGAAGGAGGAAGCGGCGTCGCCGCCGCGACTCTCACCTGCCAGCCAAGTTCCGGCAAAGCACAGCAGCTCCAGTCGCGATCCCGGATTTTGAACGCTCCTCTTTGCCGCCGTTTCTCCCCCGCCGCGCCCACAAGGCCTCGCTCCAGTCTGCCAGCCAGTTCCAAAATGGCGCGGCTCAGGCATCCGCGATGCCTTGCGAACAAGCCTCGCGAGAGCTCGCCGCCAACAGCCGCCGCGAGCTGCCGACGAGACTTGGCTGTGGGCGGGGGGCAGGTGGGCTGGAGGAAGGGTCGTGCGCGCGCCAGACGTTACAGTTTATTTGAAAGCAAATAACGGAAATTTTTTTGTTTCCCCATTCGCCTCCGTCATCCAGCCCGGAGAACGAAGAGGACGCCTGGACAGCGCCACTTCGCGGCCGCTCTGAGGAACTTCAGGAAAAAGGAAGAAGAAAAGTGCCCGCGCTTGTCGCGCTTCGCTAACGTCATCGAGAGACGCGGTTGCCAGGGCAGCCAACGCCGAGGAAGATGATGGAGGAGAGCGAGGAAGAGCGACAGCGACTGATGCTGAGGAGGAGAGTGGCGACGCTTCAGGTGCCGGAACCAGGATAGTGGGTGGCACCGGTTGGCATGGTGGACCTGCCACTGAAGGCAGACCTAGGGGTGCTCGTCCTCATGGTTTGGCTTCCTATCGTGGTCTCATGCCCCCTGGGGACCCTGAAAAGGAGCAGCAGCCCTGGGAGGGCGGGAGGCTTGGTGTGGGTGCAAAGCAGAGAAGATGAGCTTCTGCTGCAAAGCAGATGCTCTACCGCTGAACCATTACTCTCCCTTCCCAACATGGCCTGCTTTGCATAAATACACATTTCACCCATCCCACCCTTTTCCTCAGTGATTCCCTTGTAGCAAATAAACTGCTCTGCTTAAAGCATTTTGTTCTGCTGCTGCTGTTTTTAAATGGAAATGGTGGCTTCTGTTAAAGAATGCCCATAGGGAAAAGTTCTCAAAAGTCGTGGTGGTAGCGTGTAATATATAAATACGCACACATACATATGCCTTTAGCTCCTCTTTCTTTCCTTTCCTGCCTCCAGCATCTCCTCTCTTGGGATTGGGGTCAGGAGCAGAGTATACTAGGACTGCCAACTGGCCTTTCTCCTGCATCTTCTACAGCAGCCTGGCAAAGGTGGAGATAGAAAAACCATCACTATATAATTCCTGCTTGTTGGGCTACTTTTTAAAGCCACAAGACCAGGAAGTGGGGGGGGGGGACTCATGGCAACCCTAGAAGGCTGGCCTGCGTGGACTTGTCTTATTAAACCAGGCTTGAGCTAATGACCTTTAATTCCTTCCTAATTTGTGATTATTTTTTATGATTCATTTACTTCCTAGGCTCATGTCAGGGGTTACCTGGTCAGGAAGAGATTTAAAAGCTTAAAGGGGGAATATGAGAGCATCGTCAAGGAGATTGAAGGGGATCTGGATTGGCTGAAGTGGGACAGTCATTCCATGCCTGTGCCGGTGTTTCTTCCAAAGGTACGGTTACTGGTTCTTTCTGTTCTTGGTAGAATCTGGCAGTGCTTATAATTTCGCTGGCTTTTAATTGCACGAGGAGGAAAGAGAAGAGGGAAATGAAAACTGACATCAGTAAAAGTGTGGGTGATACTTAATGTTGCAGCCATGCATTGAAAATGGTGCTCTTCTTCCTCTGTCTTAAATATAGTCTGTCCAGAAACCAATAAAAGCCAAGGAATTAAGTGTCCAAGAGCCAGGGGCCAACAAGAACAAGTTGCATGAAAAGGAGGCAGCGCTTTGTCGTCAAGAAGAGCTACTCTCCAAAAAAGACCTTGATTGCAAGATGCAATCACCAGCTGAAGTGGTGGCAGAAACTGAGGCTGAGGAACATCTTGTGGGCAGGCCCCCTGGGAATGCTTGCAGCTTGCCAGGAGAGAGTGAGGAAGGCAAGCACCACAGTAGCATGTCGTCCGAATGGAGCAGCATGATCCTCAACATGGAGTCTCCGAGGATGAGCCAAGGTAAGGCATGTGGAGCAATTTGAGACTCCAAGCTCCCACCCATTGTCTTCCTTTGCTTTGCAGTACAGCTGCTGTTTTTCTCTGTTCTTCAGCATCGTCAACCAACATAGTGCTTTTTGCTTATGCTGAAAAGGCAAGTCCCTGCCCCAGTAAACTTACCTGGTAGTGGGGGGGCAGGGAAGAGGAGCCAACCGGAGGGGAGAGAAAAGGGGGGGGCAAACTAAGAGTGGTTTCTTGACCTTTTGTGCACCTCTTGTTGTGCAGAGCTTCATTTCCAAAGAGTACCAGAGATGCCCCAAGCTGTGCCTGACCTCCAGTGCTACCGAAAGCACCTGGCCATGGAGCTGCTGTGGTTGCAACAAGCGATTGCCAGCCGTAAGAACGTAAGAGCTGGTCCTCAAGGAACCATGGGGTGTCTTCTGTGCATGGGGAGGAGATGCTAGGAGAGCCAGTGCTGTGGTGCGGAGCTGTGACTTCTTGTTCACACCTTTGTAAGATGCCTACAGCACCCTCCAACCATTGAGAAAAGAGCTGGTGGGTCTGGGATGATCCCTCAGCTTTTGTTTCTTTGAATCTCAGTGGGTGGGTAAAAGGTAAAGGTAAAGGGACCCCTGACAAGTCCAGTCATGAACGACTCTGGGGTTGCGGCGCTCATCTCGCTTTACAGGCCGAGGGAGCTGGCGTTTGTCCGCTTCCGCAGACAGTTCAGCACCAAATAGCTAAAACTGGTAAAGGCACTATCCATTGGAGTCTAATGGGGGTACTGGTGCTTATTACAATTTAATATTCATTTCAGAACCAATGGTGCCCTAGGTGCTGTACAAAGGACAAGATTTCATCTGCAACTCATTTCCTTATTTCTTCCTTTCCTCTCTCTTTTCTCCCTCCCTCCCTTCTTCGTAGTATTTGATCCTGAAACAGAAGTTGGGGAGCCCAGAGTGACTGCCTACTTGGAGGTCTCCAGCCTATGTTCCCAGTCAAACAGAAACAGATGTAACTGCTCTTACCAGCCATCAGGGGGAAGAAAGCATTGGGGGAGCAGCTCCCACCATGACTGCAGGAAAAAGCTTGTAGTTCCCTGGAGCTGGCTACTCCACATGTCCCCAGCAACAGTGAAGATTCTCTTCCGATTTATCTGTTGTGAGTGAGGCTCAGAGCCCATTTCTACAGACTGATAGCTGGTCTATCTTGGAAGAAATCTGAACTTTACATGAGCTATTAGCACCCTTTATGGTCTCTGTATTGGCTTGTTCTGCCATCTGTTGGTTGTTGACCTTGGCTGCATGTGGATGATTTGACAGAAGGAGGTAAGTCCCGAATTGGAGGCGGAGCTTTGTGGCTTCATAGAGTTCAGCTCCCATAACTGTACTCCAGAGCTTACAAATATCACTGTGAAGTGACAGACATGGCTCTTAACCTTTGTAGAACAGGCTGCATTCAAGCCACACAGTGTTTAAATGTGCATCAGCACACCCACAACCACCTCTCCATCCTCCATGGACAATTTCTAAAAAGATTTAAATGCACACCTGTGACAGAGGGTGTAGTGCAAAGACTTTTAAGGGAAGATGGATGAAGGAAAAGCCGATACAATGGAGAACACACAAGAGGATAACAACTGGGTGGCATCATCATGTAGGTGTCCCATAATAAATGAGGGAACAATGTGTTATCTCTTCTAAATGTGCAAAACAAGTGCTGTTGGACTCTAGGGGAACTGCAAGTGTCTAGCGTAGACAACTCCTGAATGTCTCTATTCCATTACTTATTTTGTTGTCCTTGTTCTCATGTTGCACTAGGCCAAACCATGGCTTACTGAGACCAAAGAAGAACTCAAGTCCACTATGGTCTCCCTGCTACTTGCCTTACTCCTACTTTTGATGAGATGCTCTTTAGAAGGTGCCCCATGCAAACAGGACCTCTCTGCAGCTAGCAACTTGGATTTTCAAAGGGATAAAATGGCTATCAAGAGCACTGGCCAGGCACCCAATATCCTGGTCCCAGGCTTCTTTGGGGAGAGGAGAGATATGGCCATGACTACTTGAAACTAAACAAGCACATGCACAAGCCTGGCTAAGAACCAGTTTCCTTCAGAACCTCTAGGCTCCCAGTTTGGCAGAGCTCCAGGCAGTCCATTCTGGCCAGAAAGAAGAGACTCTGTCTGAAGTTTTGGCTTCCTGTTTCCTTCAAGGGGTTGAAGGGAGTTTCCGAACCTGTATTTTTTTTGGCAGTTTGTATATCATGGTTCCCTCTTAAAGAATACATGTCACTTGATAAGTGGTATGTTCTATGGCACGTGCCTTTGTTTGTCCTGCTCGTAACCCTAAAGGGACTCAAGGAGGCAGGTGACTAGAGAGAGAATGTTTAACACTGTTTGGGGTCTCATCACCCACACTTGTAGGGATCAAGACATTTGCCCCCTTTTAAGGGAACGGGAAAAAGTTCACTTAGACAGTTAACCTTTCAACTCTGGCACTACCGGAATCTCTTAGACCAGGCTTCCTCAACCTTGGCCCTCCAGATGTTTTTGGCCTACAATTCCCATGATCCCTAGCTAGCAGGACCAGTGGTCAGGGATGATGGGAATTGTAGTCTCAAAATATCTGGAGGGCCGAGGTTGAGGGGCCCTCCTTTCTATTCCTCCACCCAAACTGAATTGGGTAGGTCAGGTTTTAATTTCAACAGTAATTGCCAGCTAAATGATGTTTGTTTTGGTGGGGTGGTCATAAGCCTCACTCATTAACTTCCCCCTTACACCAGATAATATAAGGAAAATGATATTAAGCCTCACTTAAGAAGCTGGCATAATAACCTTCCCATGCACAGACAGAAAGAAGTGGCACACAAGCCTTGAAAAAATGTGGGGCAGGATAGGACCCAGAAGGATTTCAGGGTGACTGGAGACACTGGCCTTGGAGATGCTGTGTGCGTGAAATCCCAACACAGTTGATGATGTGGATACAAAAAACAGATGTCACATTCCTAACTTTCAATAGATGGGAAGACCCTGGGCTGGCACAGGCTCTCTTTGGGGCATTTGGACCCAGAAGCCTTGCCTTCTTTTCCCACTCCCTAGATGCAGGATGGCTTCCTTCCCCCAACACCCTTTCTCATCCCCTCATCCACTGCATTCCAGGCAACTTCCTGCCCAGCCCCCCCCCCTGCAGGAAAACATCTGGTTCCAATTAGAGCAGCAGCAGGAGGAGGAGAGGACGGGCTATTTTTATCAAGCCAAACTAGGGAGGAGTGGGATAAAGAGCAAAAGGAGCAGGGAGGAAGGGGTGTGTGCCTTGGGCCCTTTTTGTCCCAGGACCAATGACCCCAAATGTCCTACCAGGGGCCAGATGCTGTCAGGGGTGGGGTTTGTTTTCTTGGATGGAAGAATTGGTTGCTTTCCCTAATTGCAAAATAAACTCTTTAAGCATCTGATTTTCAGCTGTGCTTGTCCCTGCTCCGCACTGCCCATTCCCAGCCCAGACAGATTTACTCTGCTCTCACTCTCCACCCCTCCCACATCACCAGTGCTGTGTCTCTGGGGGAAAACATGCGGCTACTGGACAGAGGCTTTGACCCTGGGAAGCCAACCCCAACCTGACCCCCCCTTCCCACCAGCCTGTTATGTTTTCCAAGATTGAGTCAAGGGACAGGTGGGGGGTGGGGAGGAGGTTTGTGGGAACCAAGAAGAGGGCTCCCAAACAAGGAAGGTCAGTAAGAGCCTTCAAGTAGCATGGGTACAAAAAATTCTTCTTCCAATAACACAGGGAAGGTCTGGTGCAGAGGAGAACCAGCCTTTTTCAGGAAAAGACTAGACATCCTTCATGTTGGCTGGTCTGTGTGTGTGTAGATGGGGACAGAGAGAAAGTTAAAGGAAGTTATACTACCAAAATATGCTTGGCACATGGCCAACAGTCTCTCAGACTCACCCGCCCTCTCAAACCTCCCATCTGGCTCCTTCCTGTGCATTAGGGGGCTTAGAGACAGAGGCATTGGCAAAGCATCTCAACCAAAAGAGGTTCCACCAGGGGCAGAGAAAAGCTAGCCTTCCCGCCTGCCTGCTTCCTCCATTTTCCTTGTTACCCAGGTAAAATTAGGCAGAGGACCAGAGGTGAGACCACAAGGCAAGTTGTGGAAAACTGGAATGATGTTTATGAAAGATAAGGCACATTTTTACACAAAAGTTTACCGGCCTGTTAAAAACCAAGGTCCTGTATACAACATGGGTCTGTGCAAAGTTGAAAGAGTCCCCCTCTGGGGTACATGGGCACCAGGCACAAAGCCTCACAGGACCAGTGGGAGGGTTGCTAATCCCCCCCTTTTTTTCCATCGGGGAAAGAGCCATAAAGGCAACTGGACAATGCTGCTGCTTGATAATACTTAGCCAAACCACACTCTGTTTGTGGGATGAGAGGAGTCAGGCAGCAAAGGATATGCTGGGGTCATCCCCAAGCTGCCTCCCTGCAGGATGCGCCCCAGTTGTGCATCAACCTGGCTGAAGGTGGGATGAGATGAAGTGCTGCACCCTGAGAATTCACTGGGAGTTTCCTGGTAGTATGGAAAAATACTGAAGTTGGCACTTACCTGTTCCCTATGCAACTCCTTGAAATAATAAGCACCATTTGGGAGGGGTAGGAGAAAAACAGGCTTCCAACACAGCCAGGAAAAAGGGAGATACAGAACTTTGTCACAGTTGATATGTCTCCCTTGGTATGTGGTTGTGTGTAAGCACAGGTGGGTTGAAGGTCCTTGCAGTCTATTCCCTCCAACCCATCCCGTTGGAGGTACCTGGACAGGTGCAGGAAGACACCACCACCACCCCTGCTGCCACCACAATCCTCCCCAAGAGCACCTTATTCCTTTTTTGCCTACTAAATCAGTTAAGCACAATGCAAGCCAGAGTCCTGCATGCAAGTACTGACTTTGGTCTGTTCAGGCTGGTGAACTGCAACCCCCGTACCTTTCTGTTACTGCAGTGGGCACTGCTACACCACTTTCCATGTTCCCTACACGTGTCCATTGTGAAAATCAGGAATAGTCCTCACACGTAAACAAAGGAACTGGCATTAGTTCTGTGTGCTGCTCCTTTACTAGCCCTGCACTGCCTTCCCTCTCAAGTTCCCAGGTGGAAAAGGAGCAGAGTCCTTGAATTTGCTGTCCAACAGTTTAACTAACTCATCTTGGTCCTTCTTGCCATTTTATCACTGTCACTTGATCCTCTCTCACCCCTGTGCAATACCGCTGCCTCTTATCTGGCATCAGGGCAGGTCTCGCAATGTTTGAGATACTGGCTGGGTGAAGTGATTAACCATAAATCCCTTGGGGTGAGACAAGGGGGTTCAAGAGTTCAGTAGCAGTCCACCCTGCCCAGGTGAGGAATGTGACCATGGCCAACCATGGGTCAATAGTAATGGACTCTGCCAATGGTGCCAGTGCCTGTGCCCAGGATGTCAGGCTGCCCGTTGCGCCAGATCTCCCGGAGGATGCGTTCCCGCTCCTCCAGCCGCTGGGCACGCTCCAGCTCTTCCGCCGAGGCAAAGACGTTGACCGTGAGGGTCCCATCAGGGGTGGAGTGGGCCTCCAGCGGCAGCTCCGTCATAGCCAAGGGGGGCTCAGAAGCCGCTTGGTCAATGGTGTCTTCCTCCTCCTCATCGTCATCATCCTCCTCGTCCTCATCTTCACTAAAGTCACGTAGGCTTTTTCGGGGCTTGCGGGGGATGGCCTGAGGCTGCCATGAGATGTGGATGACCAGCAGGCAGAGGGTCAAGACAAGGCCAAAGCAGACCCCCAGCACGAAATAAAGGCCAAAGCTCTCAGGGTGATCTAGATGAGAGAGACATGGAGGGGAGGGTCAGAAATAGGCTGGGAAGACCACAGAGAAGACCGGCTTTTGAGATTCAAATGGTAGTGAAGGGGACAGAAATGGTTAAGAGCTGGGGCTCCCACAGACTCTGTAGACATTAGGCGGTAATAAACTGAGTTGATTTGCCATTTCTTTGTGGATGCTGGAATTTTAGTAGCCAAACACTGAAATACACCAGAGATTTAAACTATTGTGCAGCTGGAGGTGAAGGGCTGTTCAGTACTAAATGCTTAAAACTTAGATAAATACTATGGTGGAGGGAAAGTAGAATGATGTATATAGAAAATTTAGGGATACAGTTTCTTCTGTGTGAAATAAAGAAATGGCCTTTGAATAGCTGGGATGTAATGAGGGAATACGGAAGTGGGTACAGGAAGAAGGCAATTAATTTGACATTGTAGTCTTTCGCTGAGGTTTCTTAAATGGTTACCAGAGTATTATTTATTTATTTCACATTGTAAATGCTCAGTTTCAGGCGTTTGTGAATTGCACATCAAGGGATGGATAGCCTTCATCCTCAATGACACAGCTCTATACGAATTAGTTTATGAATGAATGAATGAATGAATGAATGGAAGAGCACGGTGTTGAATGCCTCCCACTGTTTTCCATTATGAAGTCAAGGAGGTATCCTAAATCACACTGCACTGTATGGAGCAATATAACTTTTATAATGTTAAGTTGACCAAGAGGGTTCCTGAACTTGAAATGCAGTGGACTATATTGGCTTCTGGTCCATGGGGTCACGAAGAGTCAGACACGACTAAACAACAACAACAACATAATGGCTTCTGAGAGAAGAAATCCAAAGGCTGGTGGCTAAATTGGCTGGTCAGTTCATAAATGCAGGTAAACCAGACTCCCTTCTCGGGATGGGAAGGAAGGAGGTTGATCTGCCATTTTGAAACAGGAGGAAGATCCTCCATCCACATCCCAAGATAATGTGCTGAGGATGGATAGTGGGAACAAGATGCCACCTCTGGCCAAGTGCCAGAGACTGCCATTGCTCACATATATGTCCGCCCCTTCCCCCATTTCCTGACCCACCTCGGATGTGTGCATAGGCTGCCATGCTGTTGCTCAGCAGCTCCATCTCCCGCTTGTGGGTCTCCATGGTGGCTCCTCAGTGGCACCTGGGAGGACAGGGAGGAGGGGTCGTTATTAGCATATTACTCCTGCCCAATTCCTTAGAATTAGGAGACATGGTTCATCTAATGATTCATTCAGACAGGAGGCAGCTCGACTGGAAAGAGGACTAAATGACAGAGGGTGTCCATGAAGAATTGAAGAGAACATTAGGCTAAGGGCCTTCAGAAAGAACACAGAGGACCTTCTATCAATATCCCTGCTGAGGAGCAAGGACAGAATTGTTTGTGGTCTGAGATAGGACAGTGTCACCAATGGTCTTCAGAATCGTATTCACAAACATTGGCATCTCAAGATAGCGTTCTATGTTTAGAGAGCAAACCTTTAATCACAAAAGAACAAGGAACTTAAAGCACTGGTTGGTCCGCAGCGACTCTAATGTAAAATCCACCATAGTCCATTATCTTGGGAATATCTAAGCTCTCTGGCCACCATCCCTGCAGACACTGCATTCACTGTAATCATACAAGTAAATTTTACATGTTCACAAATCCAACAGTTTATACCAGCCAACATTTCTCCATGTGCAGTAGCAGTTATGTAGAATATGCCACTTGGTGTGCATGCAGGAAACTGTATGTGGGTCAAACACAAAGACCACTACAAATGAGCACCTCAGTAACATGTGGGATAAAAACAAGATACACTGCCCCCACTGTGAATCATTTCTTAGAACCAGGTCACATAAAGCTGAATGCACACAAGTTAAATGCATGTGGGTTGCAGGTCTACTAAGATGCCTCCAACAAAGGAATTTCTCTAAAATGGGTCGGGCTTTTAATAAATTGATTGTGGCACTCCTGAGAACTCCTCTCTCTCGGTTTTGCTCACACTGTGGGGTGCACAGCCCCAGAACTCTTAAGCTTAAAGGGCAAACAGCTGAGATAGTTTTAAATTGCCAAATAAAAGAAACCTTGGGGGCTTGACTGTGCCAAACAACTGCCCCCCCATTAATTAGCAAAACAGCTGCCTTGCTTCCCTCAGGCCCCCAGGCCAGTCATGGGGTTGCTGGACAGGACAGCCTCTCAGGCTACAAAGTCCTGTGACAGTCATCCCTCCCAGGGGGCCTCTTCCGACATGCGTCACACACCACACCCTGGGCAAGCTTGGATGGAGGCATCTGTCAGTGACTCTGCAAGCTGAAAAGAGGGGCGCCAAAGGATACAAAGAATTTCCTGTGGCATTTAATCCTCTCAATGACCCAGGCCTTTGAGTTTCATGCCCAAACAGGGTTTGAACCCAAGTTTCTCCATACCCAAACCCAATGCATTATTCACACTGCCTTGTCATGCACCGAGGCCCAATGTTTAATTTACAGTTGTGCATGACCCTGGGAACAGAGTCCCAGCAAATGTTTCCTCTCTTCCCCCATCCCTTAAGCCCCCCACCCCCAGGGCACTTCCTGCCACTGTCACAGGAAAAGATGCATCCTCAGTGGTGGGAAGATGGCTTGTTGTTTGGAGACCGGATGTTGCCTCTTCCTCTGCTCCCACCCAGCAACAGCCGCACTCAGGAGTCTTCCAGGTCAAGGCTATTTCTGGCAGGTTGAAAGGATGTTGCAAAGGGTCCAGAGGACACACTCCAGGGTGGACAGAACAAGGGCCAGGGAAGAAGCTGATAGTCATAGAATTGTAGATGCTGCAAGGAACCCTGAGTATAATCTAGTCCAACCCCTTGCAATGCAGGAATATGTGGCTGTCCCATACGGGGATCAAACTTGAAATCAGAGCAGAAAGGTCTTGGGGACAGAAGGACAGGTTGGGTCTGAGACTCTCAAGTTCAAACTAGATCTGAGTCAAAAGCTTTGAAGATTCTCAAGCTGCATGTGAACACAAATTTTCACCAATATTACTACCCACAGCACTAACTCCTTAAACAGGGCCTTGGGCAAATAATTATTCCTCCCCCCCTCCACTGAATAATAGATAGAAAGCACCCCCCCCCATTCAGGACAACATGCTGGATTGGATACCCCCTTGAGCAAGGAGCAGCTCACAGCCACCCATTTCCCGGAGCCATCCAGGCAGATGCCAGCCTCATCTGCAAACAGAACTCTCCCCCCTCATCCCACAAGCTTTTCATGAGTCCAAGATTTCCTAAAGCTCTGAGCGACCCTTTGATGAGAGCCAGGCAGCTGGGCTGGGCAGCAGGCCAGAGAAGAAAGAGGGGGTTGTTTTTGGGGAAAAATTACCTCCTCTTCTGAACATGCTAAGGATAAACCATGCAAAGTTATGGGCCCCAAACATAATAACATAAGACCAGCCTGCGGGATCAGGCCCATGGCCCATCTAGTCCAGCATCCTGTTCTCACAGTGGCCAATCAGATGCCCTACAGGGGAAACAGCAACCAGGATTTTTCCAGTGGTTTCCAGCAACTGGTATTCAGAAGCATTGCTGCCTCTGACTGGTCGTGGCTAGTAGCTATCATGGTTGTTAGTCAACAATAGCCCTCTCCTCCGTGAATTTGTCTAAACCGCTTTTAGAGTCATCTAGCTTGGTGACTGGGATGCGGGTGGCGCTGTGGGTTAAACCACAGTGCCTAGGACTTGCTGATCAGAAGGTCGGTGGTTCGAATCCCTGCGATGGGGTGAGCTCCCGTTGCTCAGTCCCTGCTCCTGCCAACCTAGCAGTTTGAAAGCACGTCAAAGTGCAAATAGATAAATAGGTACCACTCCGGCAGGAAGGTAAATGGCTTTTCCATGTGCTGCTCTGGTTTGCCAGAAGCGGCTTAGTCATGCTGGCCACATGACCTGGAAGCTGTATGCTGGCTCCCTTGGTCAATAAAGCAAGATGAGCGCCGCAACCCCAGAGTCAGTCACGACTGGACCTAATGGTCAGGGGTCCCTTTACCTTTACCTAGCTTGGTGACTACCACTGCCTTGTTGATCTGGGTTGTGAGTTTGGTCACTTCTGCTGGGAAGGAGAGCACCTCCTCCTGTTACCTCCCACTGTTCATCTCTACAAGGAATGCAGAGAAGGTCCTGCATCAGGGGTCTGTTCAGCTCCTAGCAGACTGGCTAAGCAGTATTTCCACATAAGTCGGGGATAACAACGAAGTTGTAAGGGAGGGAACAAGGGGGTGTTGCTGCTAACTTTCATCAAAGGTAAGAACTGCCTCTTCTCATTTGTCTGTGATGTTGGAAAATACGCACACACACCTTGACCAACCCCATGGCAGTACAGCAGGGATGCAATGGGAAACGGAGTCTAAAAACCACTTGCAAAAATATCTGTAAAACTCGGAAATGAAAATGAGACATTTGGGCACAGAGGATGAAACCCTTAAAAAAAACCCCCCAAAATGCAGAAAAATGCAGAAAAACAGACTTGTGCCATCGATCACTAACTGGAGTGCAACACACACATATTGGGGTGTGGGTAGCAAAGGGGTCCCCCCATGACCTGTTTTTCATCTGTTTTAGCTAATAAGCATAGAGATAAATGCTTCCATAATCTGATCAAAATAATTTGAGATAACGGAATAATTTTAAAAATAGAGATTTCTGTTATGAAACCAATCTCACCAACAAAACCCAGCTTTGTCCTATTTTTTCAAATATCAAGCAGGGGAGAATAAAGAAAAAAGAAAGAAAAAGATTGCAGAGGAACCTTTTGTGAGTAGGGAAAGCAATTTAGAAGGTGCCTCAGATTCTCTCCCGCCCCCGCTGGTATGTTCTGGGGAACTCTCCTAGATGCTTTTTTTTCTGGAGGGTGAATGAATTTCAAAGAGGGACCAGGCAGTTCCTCCTCCAGTTGAGCCTGAAATTAAAATGGAAACTGGCTTGGCTTGGTTGGAGTCTCTCCTGTGCTGACCAAATTGCCCAATGATGCCTGGCCTGTTGCAGCAGGAAGCCAAGAGTGCAGGAATGCAGGGGAGGGAGGGAGGGGGCGGGGAGGAAGGGGAACCAGCAGAAGCCAGACACAGATGCAGCTTCAGGCACAGTCCTGGTGCTCAATGTTGCTTTAAGCGCATCTCTGGGAATGTGCTAGCTAATAACAAAGGCAATAATAACCAAAAGCATGCACAGAGCGCATCCCTCACATTGAGGAAACATTGCCTGTTATTTGGGGGAGAGCAAATCTAGAAAGTTGGATGGTTTTTTGGGGGTGGGGGGAGACTTTGTGAATATGTTACGGTGAACTGCAGCTTTGGCTGAAGACATAATGTTAGTAGTGACTGGAAAAGGCTCCGTGAAATGGGATTTTCCACAGAGCATTAAAGATGTAGAAACTGATCTCACCCAGTAACAACAGGATATTAAGATGTCACTGGGGGACTTGACTGGAGATACAAGTCGTTGGCAAGACTCGGCTTAGAATTTAATAATAAATTCTGTCTCTGAGCATGGGCAGAGTGCTCTTGCATCCACAGCAAGCCCCCTCCCCTAATTTGGGATAAGAGAGGACCCTCCAAGGGCAGAGGTGATAGCTAGCCAGGTCTGCTTTGTGAAACTAAGAGCAGTTACCCCATCCATTGGTGAAAGTGAGCCATGAAGGTTCAGGAGCTACACCTGAATAGGTTATTCATGCCACTACAGTAAAGGATGCGTGGAAGAGGCCAGAGATAGAACCAACAGGTCTGTCCCTAGAGGTGGGGACTCTCCTTTGCTGGAAGTTTTAAAGCAGAGGTTGGATGACCATCTGCCAGAGATTCTTTAGCTGTGATTCCCGCATTGTGAGGGGTTGGACTAGATGACTCTTATAGTCCCTTCCAACTCTACAATTCTTTGATTCTAGGAACAAGCACAACTTCTTCTAAAGGAACAGTTGCCAGAGTAGAATCGGACTGGAATCCCAAGACTTGTTCACCCACTATTTCCACTGAGAAGCTCCTTCCACAAAGCTCCTTCTATCAGCCCATCCTTCCCAAATGGCACAGGGACAAGATCCCCACTCAGGCATCACCCAAAAAGGATGAGATGCAACACCAAAAGAGGGGCAAAGAGGATGCAATTGCACAAAATTTGGATGCACTAATTCACGAAAGCTTGCAAGTATTTACTGTGCTTTCGATGGAAATACAGTACATCTCACCCTGGCAGGGAAGTTTGTCAGGCAACCTGTGGCCCTGTGCTTGGTCTGCTATCCAAGTGCATAGATGTGGATGGGCAACTTCCAGCTCTCCTTTCTGAAAAGTTTGCTATCTTCAAAGCAGATTTGAATGGGACCGTTACAAAGCGGCTCATGCAAATAGCAGCCACAGAATCCAGCTATCAGACCAACATTGAGAAAGGGTGCCAGGCTTACCGAGCGCAGGGTCTGTCCGAATTCAAGGCTGCTGCTCTGCCTCCATTGCAGTCCTTGTCAGAAGAAAGGAGCCTCTGAGAAGAAGGGGAGAAAGGGAGCCCCCCCCCCCTGCTTGAGCGGGATCTTACAGAGTAGCAGCAGACTGGCCTCTGGACTGAGCGGCTAATGGAAACTGCCGCTCACTTCCGTGCAGCTGGAAGCGCACAAATGTCAGGACCGGCCTGGCTCCCTTTGGACAGTGAACCCGCCCCCTCCCCTGGAGCAGGAAGCCTGGGCTGGACACACGGACGGACACACACACACCCAGGGACACACAGAGGGAGGAGAAGAGAAGGCCTCCTGTTTCTCTGCGTTCCGGGGAGGAGCAGCCCCCGGGCAGCAGAGGGCCAGGCAGCAAGGAGAGGCTTGCAAGGGCCAATGGACTGCAAAATCCTTTGCGAAAGGAGCTGTCCCTGTGCCCGCCCACCTGCCGTGGTGGTCAATGGGGCCCAGAGTCCACGGAAGGAAGTCAGGATCAAAAGAGGTCCACACAAAGGACCCTCTCTCTCCGCACCAGGGAGGCCTCCAAGGTTGGGCTTGGGTTGGCATCAAGACCCGATGCGTGTGTTTGCACAGTCAGGGCAAGAGAAACACCCTCCTGCCAGCAGAGGCAGAAAACGGCTCCTTTGGGCCTCTTAGATTTGGTCCCGGGCTTCATCAGCATAGCTTGGTTTTAAAAAGGAGGGGTGCTGGATGGGCCCCCCCAAGGCTGCCTCCTTCTGGATGGGAAACTAGTCAGTAAGCTTAACTATACCGGAGCAGCAATTTCTTAGTTTGAGAGGGGAAAGTCTCTCTCTGCACATGGCGCAGAGACACTCTGTTCCTGTTTCTCCAAGCTAAGCGGTTCTCGGATTAAGCTCCCAAAACGGCACCCTGGCAGCATGCCTCCAATGGGAGGAGTGCTCATTAGATGTGGCATGTTAAGTTTAACTCAGCCCCACAAGAGAGAAAACAAGCACTGCAGCCAAGGCACTGGTCCCAGGAGGCCACACTGGTTGGCACACCCTGCAAGGGATGTTTTTTTGGTGCACGTCAAAATAACCTCTCCTGCTGTTGCCAAGACTTCTCCCCCAAAATGTCAAAACCGTGCACAGGCCACAAATGCAGCATCCAGTTCCAGCAGGTTTTGCAAACCCTGTTATCAAAAAGACAAACACCAGGTGCCCTGTCTTAGGGAGAAACACTGCATTCAGACAACCAAACTTTCAGTGCAGGAACCCTTCCAAGAATGCGGGTTGCTGCCCACCCCCACCTCCCCAAATACATTATAAATACTGGTCAGCCTGATAAGGAAAAGGATCCGGCCATCTGCTCCAGAAATATATAGTGACTGCTCCCCTCCGCCATTGGTTCAGATTTGGCACACATGTTTTCCTGGCACACGAAAGTGCTCTCATACCTCTGGGCACTCCAGCTTTTAAGTCCCTCAGCCTTTTAGTCACTAACCTCAGAACCCCAGCAGTGGCAATGGGGCTGGGAAGGATCAGGCCTCCTCTAGCATCCTCTCTCTTTCTCCGCTTCACAACACTGAGCTCAAAAGCAGCTGTCCCGTCTCCTTGGCTGCAGCAAGTTTGGCAGCTGGAGTTTTCCTGGGACTGAGAGCGATGGCTGCTGAGTTTAGCCCAAGTGGGGCAGTGGACACAGGGGCAGCCAGATCCTGTTTTTCCCAGAAATATCCGGATGGATGGAGGATGAAGAGAAAAATCCAAAAAATGTGACACATCAGCAGAGATGAGTCAAGCCAGGCCAGCAATAGAAAACACAGACCCCCTTCGGTGGGGTGGGGGCTTCTGGCAAGGAGCAGGAGGAGGGATGCCAAGTATTCAGCCACAGGAAATGGGGGTGTTGGGGCCCCTCTCTTGTTTGTGGTGGTGGCGGAGGGGGGGCAGTCACTGCCTCAAGGAGTGGAGCTGTTCCCCCAGCCAGTTCAGTGGCTTCTCCCAATCTGTATTGATATGTCTGGCGGTATCTGTCCGACAAAGGGCTGGTTGGCTAGTCTGTTGGGGGAGGGAGGGAGGGGGAGAGGCAAGTCAATGAAGTGGCCAGGCTTGAGTGAGAGTTGACACTTCACTACCACAAAGAGGGGTGATGAGGTTGAAGCTGCCAGCCTTGAGGGGACCCTGCCATAGGCACATTATGAGTCCAGACTAGGGCCACTAAAATAATGTGAAGTGGCCCTAGGTTGACCCTTGCAACCTCTTCCACAATCTTCCCCTCCTCCCCTCAATGCAGCAGCTCAGTTCCTATAAGCTCCCACCATCCAGCGCCCGCACCCCCCCCCATTCCCTGGTCTCCGCACAGCTCAAACATCTGGTTAATGATTAAAGCAAAGTCAAGAGGCTTGAAGTGCAGGGAGAGAGCAGTGGAGGGGGTGACTCAGGGTGCCAACTGTTCAGCTGCAAAGTGTAACTGTGCCTTTGTAACAGCACATTGGGCCGCAGACTTTAGCAGGTGAAAGGACAAATGGTCTCAGTGCTGTTGGAGGCACAAGAGCAAGGAAGTCCTGCATCTTCGTAGTCAGCTGGCAGTCTGGAGAGCTGGAGGAGGAAGCAGTTACAGGTGGAAAGAGAAACGGAGTCCCAAGACAAAGGGTGTGTGCTTGCAATAAGGCCACTGGCTGACGGTCATCCTGGGGTGCCCTTGGCTCACTCTCTCATCTCTGCAATATTCTCAACTGGGTCCTTAGGTTGAGACCGAGTCCCGACTGCTTAGGGGAGTCTGCAGCAGTCTATATATGCATTATTGCAACTGCTGAAGAGCACCCAATTGGGGCAGCTAAGTCCATTTGGCCCCAGCTAGAGCCATGAACAAGAATGTCGCCCGGACTTTTCAGCAGCAATTCCTGGGCCTGCTGGGAATGTGCTAACAGGAATGGGCATTGCCATCATGCTCCAGTCCTCAGTGCTGAGCCATGTGCTGCCAAGATGGCAGGAGAAAGCTTTCATGGCCCAAACCCAGGAAGCAACACTGAGCTTTGAAGAAGCCTAGTGCCCTGTGGACTTTATCTCATCTCTTTGACCCTAGCAGGCTCTAAAGGCAGGGCAAGGTGGAAGAAGGGGGTGGATTTTGACCTGGAGCCCCTTCTCAAGGCCTTCATCAGAGCCAGCTTCAGGTTTGCCTTGGGCAACAATGTCCTCTGATGGGCTTAGCTGACTGCTGGGCAGTGAAATCTATGTACTTTTAAAATTTCATACAGTACCCCAAAGCAACATTAGGCCAGGGGCATTGTTGGGAAATTTAAAAGCTGGATAGACCCCATTGCAATGCTCATAGTGCTCCCCCACCCCATCAAAATTATAGGAGGTCCAGGGCAGGCATCAGCAGTGGACCATGCCAAGGTACTGCAATTCTGGAAGCTGCCCAAGGATGCTAGTTGCTGACACAGAGTCTAGTATTCAGTGCTGGGACACATGGAATCAGCAGCCCCACTGTTGAGTCAGCAGTGGGATGGGGTGTCTACAAAGGCTAGTGAAATTCTAGGTTGCATCAGCATGATAGCATCCAGTCACAAGGAACGGTGCTGTTCCATTCTGTTGTGACCAGGCCTCATATGGAGAACAGTGTTAACTTCTGGGCACTGGAGCTTAAAAAGGATATTGACACATTGGAATGTGTCCAGAGGTTGGGGTTGGGGTGGGCAAGCAAGCAAGCAAACTAACAAGGGGAGGGACAAGAGGACCCCTTTCTTCCTAGGTCTTTAGGTTGAAGCAGCTGAGTATATTTAGCCTGAACAAGATACAATGACGACTACTTTCAAATATCTGAAGGGCTGTCACAGAGATGGGGCAAATCTGTAGGACTCCTGAAACAACAGATTCAAATCACATGAAAAAGGATTTTGCCTTATTAGAAAGAACTTCCTGATAACGTGAGCTATTTGGAACAGGCTGTTTCAGAAGGTTTTTAAGCAGAGGTTGGATGGGATGCTGAAGCAATGGGCGTCTTTGCACCAAGCAGGGGTTTGAAGTGGACGAGCTTCAAGGTCTCTTCCAACTCTATGGTTCTGTGAAATAGCTATGGCATCATTGAACACATGCAGAGGGACACTGCTGGGTAACTACAGTCAACTGCTACACATTTGAAAACAAAGGCTCCCTAATTCCAAGGGTTAGAAGGGTTGCAGAAGTTAAGTAGGACCGGAGAGGAGGAAGGTGGCTAGCTTGTTCTCCGGCTGAATTCTAGCATGAGAGAACTCAAGTCTGTGCCCAAGACGCAAATTTGAGCATGCTTGCACTGAGCTAACAGGCCCAGATCGGTTCCTCTCCCTACATACAAGCAAACACATGAACACACACACAGAGAGAAAGAGCAGAATCGGGGTGGGGGGAGATTTCTCCGCTACCTTCCTTGTGAAACATGGTGGAGAACCTCAAGCTAAGTGGCTTCTAAGCCAGACGCAGAAGCCGTTCCTCTTTCTCCAGTGATCAAAGAACTGGGTCGCCT
Source organism: Podarcis liolepis (assembly GCF_965112155.1). Classification (NCBI taxonomy): domain Eukaryota; kingdom Metazoa; phylum Chordata; class Lepidosauria; order Squamata; family Lacertidae; genus Podarcis; species Podarcis liolepis. The sequence goes on along the minus strand of NC_139561.1, from coordinate 59,385,654 downwards.
GGATCCCTGGGTGGGAAGACATTAGAAATGGGGGTGGGGTGGGGGAAGGCTGCTCGCCATGGCATACTCACCGGGCACACGGAGAAGAGGGACGTGGGAGCACCAGGGGTGCCAGGAGGGAAAAATGGAGCCCCTCTGCCATGGAAGGACCCCCCTGCTCCGTCCTCTTGCTTGGGAATGAAAAGAGTCAGAGAGGCAAAGATGGGGTCTGTTTTCCATTAACGCTGCTGAGCAACAGGAAGTGGTTGAGAGGGGGCTGGCGGGTCAGAGCTCCCCCCCTTCCACCCACACAGAGGGAGCGAGAGCAGGGATAGCTGGATTATTTTGATGGCTAACCTGCTTCAGGTAGAACAAGCAAGGGAAGGCAGGTGCCGTCCCTTAAACAAAAATGGCCACTGGAGTACACAACAACAATTATGCGTATTGAAATTCCATGTGGATGGGAGGGAAGGAGGATTAAATATTCCAGCTGGAATAGTTGGCATGTTAATTTATTTAAATATATGCAGATTTGAGGAGCCTGTTGGTTTAACCTTAAAAAATAGAATAGGCTGAGAGGCAGGAGAACAAGAGACATGATCCCTACCAGGACAGTACAACAAGTCCTTCATGGGCACAAACTGCAGCTCCCTTTAGCTACAAGGATCCAGCTCTTGAAGGTGTAAATCCAGAGACCTCATGGCTTTCACACATTCCCATATCTCCTGCTCTAGTGTTCATGGGCAGGCCTGCAAAAAGCCCCTGTGTGTCCTGTGGAGTTTAAGGGTGGATCTGTGCCAGGGAATGACTCGAGATGGGGGACCCCTTTAGACCAGCTGACTCTCTGTTATCGGGGTGGAGAACCTCAAACCTGGGTCTGAATGTGGCTGGGAGTCTTTTGCAGGGCACACCCCTTCTCCCCAAGGTCACAGCCCTCATCTGCCTGGCTCATCACCCTCCTCAACTGCTTTTGCCTGGCTAGAATGTGCCCATGAACTGTGTGATCAGGCCTCCTGCTTGCTTGGACAGAGGGAGAAGCGTGGGTGTGCAGGCATGCACCCACTCTGACCTGTGTGGCTAGAATGCAGGAAGTAGGAGTCACCTCCGCTGCTCCGCCCACTCTTGTGTCTGGCCCCACCCACCACTGGCAGGTGACTCCCAGAAGACATGCTAAGACTGAACATAGCATGTTGGGCTGAAAATTCTCTCCTTTCATTCTTTCCGCTTCTCAACCATTTGCAGGTCCTGCCCAAGTGTTGCAGAGACCCCCACCCATAAATTCAGTCCCCCCCCCACCTCATTTATAACCAGCTGCTCTCCCAACAAATTTAACCCGAAGTTCTAGATCTGGCCATTCCCTTCCCTTCTCACCGGTACCCTCCTCCTCCTGCTGCAGCTCTCTCTTTCTGAGGCTGTTTCCTCCACAAGACTCTTATGTGTTCAATCACGTGCAACTTCTACTTGGGTTGAAGGAGATTTTGTAGGCATTAGTCCAACCAGGGTTTAGAAGGTGCTCCTTAGTCCACTTCTATTACCTCAAAGGGCAGCTGTGCCAGCAGCACAGCCCATTTCTGTCCACCCAGTCCCACAGGGAAATGGGGCTGGAACTTAACCCTGCCTCCTTGCCTAGATGCCTTCTCCCCCAAATCCAGGGGGCAGGAGAGTGGGGCTGGGCTTATTGAGCTGTGAAAGAAAAGCATGCACTCAGGAGGGGATGTGGACACTGGCACTGGGAAGCCATGGCAAGTAGCGAGGAAGGGGCAATGCTGCGTCCTCAAGGGCTACCCCCAACCTCTGGAGAGCTCTCCCTAGCCAACCCTTGTGGGCTGGCTCCATCTCAATCACCGTCACTCCTATACAAAGGGATTTCCAATTATGCTAAAATAGGTCCCCAATTCCTCAGTTTGGCACAAAGTTGCACAAGCAGTTTGCCAACCCCAAAACAAGTTTGGGGCCAACCTGTTGGGTACGCAGCCCCCCATCTCTCATTCTTTTGGGGTGGGGGTGCAAGAAACCCTCAGGGAAGCTGCTCAAAGAAGATGGGAAGCCCCAATAGAAAAGCTCCTTTCTCCTTCCAGGTCTTGAACTGGGAAGTTGGGGAGAAAGCACTGGCAGAGACTTTCCCACCCCAAATCTTCCTTTGCAGGAAGGGAAGGCTGCTGCTGCAGTTGCAAAGGGTGGAGCTTCCAGGAGGGACTGAGGCCCAGTCAGGGCTGCATCCAGCGCCCAACCCTCTTGTGCCAAAAAGAGGGCCAGGCATTAACTCAGTAGTGGAAGAGTCCAGCCTGAGGCCCTTGCTTGCCCTCATATCCCTTTCAGGGGAGCAAGTGAAGGTGCCACACTGGGAGCCCCAGTCCTTCCACTGACTTCTCTTCAGGCCCTTGTAGCAGCACCCAATGCAAGAAGAGCCTGCTGTATCAGGCCAGTGGCCCACCTAGTCCAGCATCCCTCTTTTCCCAGTGGTCAACCAATGCCTATGGGAAACCTGCACGCAGGACCCAAGCACAAGAGTATTCTCCCCTCCTGTGGTTTCCAGCAACTGGTATTCAGAAGCATTGCTGCCTCTGACGGTGGAGACAGGGCGTAGCCATCTTGGCTAGTAGCCTTCTCCTCCATGAGGTTGTCCAATCCTCGTTTAAAGCTATCCAGGTCAGTGGTCACCCCTTCCTCCTGTGGGAGAGAGTTCCACAGTTTACCTATGTGCTGCATAAAGATTCTTTTATCTGTCCTGAATCCTCCACAGCTTTCGGCTTTGAATGTGTTATGGGAGAGGGAGATAAACTTTCCCCTATCCACTTCCTCCATGCCACACATTTTGTAATCTTCCATCACATCACCTCTTAACTAATTTCTTGCCACGCCAGCAGTGACCGGGGGGCTTGGGCTTGGGCAACTGACCTAGCCCTGGTAGCAGGCCTCCAAATCACCATCACTTGCAGGGTACACCTCAGCAGTGCCCCTTTGTACCAGATCACTGCAGAGGATCCTCTGGGGCCCAGAGAACTGCACCTGATTGGCTGGAAACCCCAAGTTCAAGCATGGGGGGGGCTATACCAGGTGGTAGAGTTGTGCCCAATACCCTGAAGCAGGCGACACCAGGTGAGAGGAACAAATTAATAGTCAAGATTGATTCTACATGGCAGCTGCGTGCAAAAGAGGGAGCATCCAGCCTAGCACAGGGGTGTCTGCAGCATGCTGTTGGTTTTAGACTGGGGTCAATTTCAAATCCACCCACCTCCCTGAGCCAGAGCACTCTCTGAACTAGTCATCCTTTTGGGTTAGCCTACCTCACAGGGCTGGTGCAGGAGATGTCCCGCCTAATGAGCTTGCTGCAATGTGGACCAACCAGTGTGTTACCGAGGCAGAGGTGGGTTAACGGTGCCTTGTTGGACTGGAAACTCTAGCTCACTTTACCTTCAGCCCTGCTGCGAAGGTTCCTGGATTTTCTATGCCAGGCCATTTTTCACTGTGAAGGTAAAGGTAACCCCTGACCGTTAGGTTCAGTTGCAGACGACTCTGGGGTTGCAGCGCTCATCTCGCTTTATTAGCCGAGGGAGCCGGCATACAGCTTCCGGGTCATGTGCCCAGCATGACCAAGCCGCTTCTGGCAAAACTAGAGCAGCGCACGGAAACGCTGTTTCACCGTAGGGCTGCCTAAATGTCTGTGTGCATGGGAAATACAAAACTATTCCTGCAGCCCTCCTCCGACTCTGTAGAGTCAGAAGCGGGCGGCAAGGGAGAGATCTGAGAGTGTCTTCCCCTTCCCCAGTTGAGTACCAGCTTGTGCCCTCTTGGGTTTCGCTTCCTCAATGGTGGAGTGGTGCTTCAGAGGAATTTTGAGTGTGTTAGATAAGACAGACCAGTGGAATTCTCTCCCAGCTGGGGCTCAACACATTCCTAAGTAGAAGAGTTTTAACTACCACAAGCACCCATACCACCAGGGCAGAAAGGACATACCTGACTGCCAGCGATAACACAGGTGTAGAACATTGGTGTTTGACAAATGAGTTGCACAAACAACTCAAGGGATGCTCCTCAGGCAGCGGCGAGAAGCCCTTCGCTCTGACTCACTGCAAGGCTTGCTTATTTGAGACACATTATATTCTGTCTCCTTGGACAACTCAGATTTTGCACCCAAACCGCAGGCCTTTCATAAGTTACACAAAGTGATCCCATGTGCTCAGCCTCCCCATGTGCAGTTCGTTCTAACCTGTCGTCTCATGTGCAGCCTTCCTTCCCTCCAGCTTCCAAGATTTCTGCAGATATTGCCTACCTCATTCCAAGCACATCTTCAGACGCATGAGAACTAGGAGTTTCTGTAAAAATGTTTAAAAGCTAGAAAAATAATTCTCTTGAAACAGAATTCTGTTTTCACATGCTTCTCTCTCTCTCTCTCTCTCTCTCTCTCTCTCTCTCTCACACACACACACACACACACACACAGCTTGGCTCCAGACAAAAGTCGCCAGCACCTTCCAACACAATACAGATTTAGTTCTACATTATGAAATTTTATTGCTGACATGCAGGAATAGTTGGATGTAATACAAAAATAGGTCTCTATACAAATTATCTTTGCAATTTTTTTTACAATAGGATCTTTTGTCTCTGGTGTCTCACCCGGCTTGTAATCCACAAAAACACAACCCAGACAGCTCACCCCAATTTCCACACACCCTCACTCCCCATTTCCTTTCAGTTTGCTTTTCATCACCATGTCCAGAGTTGGGCGGAGCGCACAGCTTGACAGCCTGTCGAGTATTGCTATGTTTTTTGAGGATGGAGAGAGTCCCAATGCAAAACACACAGCCAGCTCTGCTGGGGAAGATGGTCAGTACTGGTGAAGGGGAGATGAGAGAGAGAAAGGAAGCAGAGGGAGCAGTGTCTGCCCTGCCTGAATTCTGAGAGGGGAAGGAAGAGCCGGCCCTGCCCAGGGGGCTTCTATTGCTACTGACACAGGAAATATTCCAGGCAGAGGAGAAGTCCACAGAAACCTCCTGCTTGGGAAGTGGACTAGAAAGTTGCCGTGAAAGCTGGCCCACACCTCGCCTGTCATCCTACACTTCTTCCCCCACCTTCCAATACTGTTAAGAAAACACATCAGCTGGGACTGCAACCCCATAGAAAGCTGTAGGTAGGATTGAGGGGAACTGCTAAGGGTCTGTCTTCAGCAGAATAGTTCATTTTGGAGGTGTGCAGGCCCCGCTCAAGCAGGACACCTCGCATGTGCTTCCAGATGACATGATGGGCAACTCAGATTTGGAGTGGGGGAAATATCCCCCCCCCCCCGGACAGAGGGATTCCTCCATCTTGTGGGCTATGATGGTGCTGCAAGCAACAGTACCAAAAACCACCAGAGAGGCTGGGCCACAGGACACAAGATCCAGAGGCCTACAGCAACTGGCTCACCTGGAGAGGTTTGGCTCACAGAAGGGGCTGTGAAATGGGAGCCCAAATTTACTGCCCCCACCTGGGCCAAGCAAGGGGTGCCATTAAGCTTGTTAGCGTTCACCAATCCAGTTTTGGCTTGATCCACAGAGCTAATGCCTTATAGACAGGTTTATGCTGTGTTTCTTGGCGAGACTGCATGGGGGGGCTGGTGACCTTTGAGGGGTTGGTTACCGTCCGTCCCTAGCGAGAGAGCAAAATAAACTGTTCCTGGGTTTCCCTAACTCCATCTCTGTTTCCCAACTTAGCAACGATGAGAAAGCCAGAGAACAGCCAAAGCAGAGTCTGCCCCACAGAGGGGAGTGTAGATCAGGCACAAAGGTTCTGCAAGGAAGTTTACACGTGGTTGGTTTTCTTCTTTTCTCTTTTGAAAGAGATTTGCAGAATTCTTTTGCAGTTCTCGTCAGTAGAAAAGAATTCCTTGTGCTGAAGTCATATTTCAGGATCTACAACCTTTGCTAGTCCTCCTCTTTGAACCATGCAAAAACATTCACACTAAGGGAGGCCGTTGTCCTTGGCTGGTTCATTCATCTCAGGGCCATCCAACAGCCCCACACCAGCCAGACTGCAGAGGTCTTGAGCCAACTTCCTTCAGGCCAGTGTCGCTTCCTGGATACTGCAATGCTGCTTCTGCTGGCATCCAGCGGTACAACAGGGTGGGTGGGGAGGGGACACCTCACATTTTGAGACAATTTTTGAAAGGGTGATGAAGGCTGACCGGAAATGGGAAGGGAGTGGAAATGGGGCAGAACAGCCTAGGGAGGGTTGCTTGAGAACAGCTTATCTGGCAAGAGAGGCATCCAGTTCCAACAAACGAGGCTCAGAAATGATCCAGCCCAGTCCCAGCAAGACCTGTCGTTTGCGCAGCATCAGGGGGCACTCCTGCCCACCCCCGCAAAAAATAATAATGAATGTCATGGTGGGGGAATTGTCTGTGACAAGATGGCAATGGCAAGACAAAGCAAAGAGCACATAAAGGAGTGGAGACCAGCAGGCATTTCTGAACCTGAGACAGCCTGGGGGGGGCGGGGCGGATAGGGGACAAAACAAAAACGAAGCAAGCAAACCCTTTTCACATTTTTCACAGATTTATCCCTTCAGCCGTACCAGTGTGGGTGAGAAGGAGGCAGGGAGAAATGTCAACAGAATTAATGCAACGTTACTGCACCTTTCAAAAGCTACCATTTAAAAAAGAAAGGAAGACAGAACAAAACAAAAACCCTCCCAGGATATCCCCAAATAATTAAAGTGATTGGAAAAGGGAGGTTTGGGCCCTCAGAAAAGCTACATTTTTTAAACAGCCCCTGGTTTGGAACTCTTTCCCCAGGTCAGAATCTGCAGAGTGAGGCTTTCTCACGTGGAGAGAAGCTCGTAGTGGAGGCAACCCATTTGCTAAGCCTGTGGTCACGGAGAGGGCCCGAAACCAACGTTTACACAAAATATATTCAAACCAGGTGTTAAATTAAAAATAGAACAAAGGGGATGGGGGAGAGGGTTTAAGAAATAGTTACTTTCATGAAACCCACCAGGGGGGAGGGAAGAAAGGAGGGGGAAATGATTAAGCTTATTCAAACCAGACAGAGCGAAGCACGGCCCACGTGGTCTCCGCAGCAGTCCAACGTCTGCGTCAGAAAAGAAGCCTGCGGGGGCAAACATTGCCAAAAAACGCTCCTCGTTTCAGTCCAGAGAACAGTGTGGTTAAAAAGAGGCAGAGAGGTAGATTTCAGAGTCATGATTAAAAGCAGATTAGCTGTCTAGGTGTGGAGTTAAAATCCGCCAGCCATTTCCCCAGACAGTTGGGGTCTTTCCCCTGCTGCCCCCTCCGGGGTCGGGGGGCAAAGCCCAGCAGGCGAGGCCCACTGAGCACTCAGCACACAGGGAAAGACTGCTACATTGTGAGGGATCCTGGGACCTGGCTGTCGCTGTCGCACGCCCCGTCGGGGGCAAGAGACCCACGGTGGGGTGGGAGGAGCTACTTCCGAAGGTAGCGCTGTGCAAGGATGGCCGCGTCCAAGGGGTTCATTGGCTGGGCGTCATGGCCCAGGCGCCGCACCGGAGGGATGTTCCCAAACTGCCGCTTTTGGAGGAAACTCTTGGCCTCATGGAGCGTGTTCTTCTCCTCGGCCAGCAGCAGCTGCTGCCTCATGTAGTTCTCAAACTCGTACTGCGAACACTCCTCCGTCACCTTCGCCTGCAAGGAGAAGCAGCCCTGTTAGAAACCAGCAGGAAGGTAGGGGCCAGACCTGCTTGCAACAGCATCCCCCATTCCCCCCAGGATTTGTACACAAGCTCACTGCTCCACTGCACACACCAGGAAGCCTGCCAGGCTCGTTTTCTGCATTGACAAGTCGCTTCCCACCCTTCCATGTTCAAGCACCTGGGAATCCCAGATTCGTTCAGAGCAGTGGGCATATGACTTGAAAGCAAGCTCTGAGAGGCGACAAAGGTCTCTGCTGCAAGGAGCCGCCAGATTTGCAGCACTTGAACACAACCTGGGGGCTCTTAATATTTGGCAGGAATGTCCTCAAACAGTCCAACTGCCAAAGGGAAAGCAGGAGGGGCCTGGAGGAAAGGCAGGTGGAGTCAGCTAAGAGGGAAGGGGCCACCTGCAGGTGAAGAGAGAGAAAAAGAGGAGGCCAAGAGACCAGCTGAATTTCATGGACAGGCAGAGGTGGTTGACTTCAGATCCCCAGTAGCATTTAATAATACTTAAGAATCTGCATTAAAATTGCAATTGGGTTTAAAAATGTGTTGCTATCTCAGAGAACTTTCTCAGCAAGACATTCGTTTTCCCCAGCCATCACTCCTCATCAGCTGGGAACCAACTAATGGAAAAAGCCCCCAAGGCCAGGAGAGACAGATGCTGCTGGGTACCTGCTCTGCCCTGCTTGTTTCATTTCTGACTAGAAAACAGATCACACTAAATGTCCTCACAGCTTCTGTCTGAAAGACACACACACACACACACACACACCAAAGAGTTCCCATGTGGCTCTGGAAGCAAAATCTGGGATCAAGCCACCTGAGAATGGGGCTTCAGAATGGAGCGGAGCTCCTTTGACCCTCCGCATAGCTTGCAGAAAATATGCAAATCAAGCAAGACACACCATCCAATCAGGCCGCAGAGCCCGCCTCCCTCAAGGGCAAGTGGTCCCGCTCAGCAGGCAGGTCTTACCTCGTGTGCGCTTTCTGGACTGGCCACCTGGTCATCTATGTCAGGCACCACTTGCAAGGGCCCGCTCAGCAGGGACATGGACTGCCTGCAGGAGAGACAGGCTGGTGGGTCAGGAAGCGGCACATTTGTGACAACCTCAGAGGTGGCCTAAGCCCCCAGTTGGAAGGCGGCAACCTTCACACACTGCACCCAGGAGCCTTGTCCACCCACCCACCTCACCATTTCTCAGCATGTGAAGCAGCAGCACAGGACCGGGGTGGGGTGGGGGCAACATGGTGCAAAGGTTATTATGGATGCTTCTTTATCAGTGGACCGAAGGGTCAAGTGCTGTAGGCACTTGTTCAACACATGCTGCAGCCAGTTGTTCCATCCCCAGGATCCTTTTGACTGTCCTTTGACAGCTCTACAATATCTTTTTAAAGACCTGGTAGTTAGAACTGTAAGAGGTCTTCCACAGTGCCCACTGTCAAGAAAGGCAAGCCTTTCCCTGGGCTGGGCACTGAAGGACACAAATGGGGTGCTTCCATTTAGTTGAGAAGTAAGTAAAGGTGGCTTCTCGTGCTTGATTCGGTACTTGGGTCTTGGTAGCAGGGTATAAAACTAAGCTCAAGAAGATGCTCTTCTAGCAAAGGGAGCAAGGTGAGGAGGAGGGTGAAATTATGCCGCATCCACCATTAAGAAACAAGAGACATGGCCCAGGGTGTTCCTTCCCAAGAAGTTGAGACAACACTTCCTGTGTCTTTTGGCCAATGTTCAAAGCATTTACAAAAGACTCCTCCACCCAGCCTTCCCAACAAAGCTCACTCCTTTACCACATACAGGCCAGCTTTGGGCTGGAGGGGTGAGATGAGCCTTTGGCTTGATCCATCTGCAGGGCTCTTTGAAGGATTTTATCCCCTTCCACCACACACTCACCAGGAAGCAATGATGGAACTGAGGGAGTCGAGCACTTCGGAGGCGGTCAGGCGCTGCTGAGGGTCCAAGACGAGCAGCTTTCGGATCAAGCACACAGTGTTTTCCGACACCCGCCCATCTCTGTTAGGAAAGAGCGAGAGTGAGGGGCAGTGGAGCTACCAAACCAGAGGCACCAAGGCCCAGAACCCCGTGGCCAGGCATGCCCCCGACCCCCCACTTACTCGGGGATAGTGTATTCAGCAGCCTTGATCTTGCGGAAGAGCTCCTGGGGGATGCTGTCGTAGAAGGGGAACTGCCCGTACAGCATGGTGAAGAGGACCACGCCCAGGGCCCACATGTCACTGGGTTTCCCACGATACGGCCTGCCTGCAAACAGAGAGAGACGGCCCTGGAGAGTTAGCAGAGCCCATCCAGGAGGAGGAGGAGGAGGAGGAGGAAGACAAAGGAGAGGCACTAAGCAACCAGCCCGTGGGTTGGTCTCACGTTCCCATCTTGGGCCCAACATTGGAGGGGCTCAGTGCCGCGTCACATGCCTGCGATGTCATGCGTGCAAAGCAGGGAGGAGGCCCCTTTGGGAGAAAGGTCTGGGGGCTGCCACGGGATGCTGCTGCCTACCACTGAGGACATCAGGGCTGATGTAGGCGGGGCTCCCACGCTGGTCCTTCAGGAGGTCATCTTCACTCACCAAGTGCTTCCCCAGGCAGAAGTTTGTGATGGTGATTCGGTGGGTCCTGGAGGGGAGAAAAAGTTAGTGGCTGGGTAATGGGGTGTGGGAGTGAGGGGTGTTGGAGTGGTATGAATGACCGGGGTGTCAACAAAGTCATTGAAGGCCGCTCTGAGGAATAATGCCAAGCAGCTAACAACAGTGGATGGACCAGATGGGGCTTTTGGGAGTTTGGTATGACATACACATCAGAATTATTCAGAGCCACTGTGGTGCAGCAGATTAGCTGGGAAGAAACAAATTCAAACCCTCCCTTCAGCTGCAAAGCTCTCTGGGTGACCTAAGACCAGTGAGTAACTCTCTCAGTCTAGCCTACCTCATGCGGTAGTTGGCAAGGGCATGTGGGTGTATGGATGCATGGCCATATACATTGGCCTGAGCAACTTGGAGAAGCACTGTATAAATATGTCACTGCCTATCTATCTAAATTTGTGAACTCAGGTTCACCTTTAACTTTGATGTTCAGAGTGTCCTCAAAGCCCTGATTCAGCCTTCACCAACTTGATGCCCTCCAGACGTTTTGGACTAAAACACCCTTCAGTCCTCCACAAATGCGGAGAGCACTAAGATGGCAAAAGTTGCATTAATCCCCTAGGAGTTGGGGGCCTGGCACTCCCCTGAAAGGTTTTGCTCATCTGTGTCAGATTTATTGACCTTCACTCAAGAAATACGAGCAGACTTTTGAGAAGTTGGGAGTGGGAGGGAGGGACGGCGGAGCAAGAGGCCTGAATGCACAAGAATCAGCAGGCCTGGATGTTCTTTGGCTAAATTAACGGAGACTTTTTTAAAAGAAAGAAAGAAGTCAGCATTCCAAACAGCCAGCTCCTGATGACTCTCCTGTGAGCGAGGGGTGGAGGATGGCCTCAGCTCATAAACATCCGCCATGTCCTCCTGGCAGACGACGATGTTTTCTTGGCAATGAAGCCATCAGGAGATCAGCATCCAAGGTGCTTCAGCTGTGAAATGTATGAATGGCTGTTTTCAGGCAGCCAAAAACTGACCTCATCCCACAGGGGATCAGGAAGGAGCAAGAAATGGCACCGCTTGCCTCACTGTGATCCTGGATGAGCGAGGGCCACCCAAAGGGCATTTCTGCACTACCAGGTCGTTGCTCAAAAGAGATTTGCCTGCTTCACACCTCTCGCTCCACGAGGCCATTTGATGCGCTTTTAATGCAGCGGTGGCAACAGAAACAAGAACATGCCCACAAGAACATGGCCTTGTGGCCACCTTGAATGCAAAACACTGCTGGATCCCTGGGATTTTCATTTTTAGGAGTGTAAGAGCGGCCCTAGAAGGTTTATCTAACCCAGTATCCTTTTTCCAAATGCAGCAGCTTAAGTATCTCCAAGAAGCTCACAAGCCAGACATGAAGCCACATGCATGCCTTGTATGTTTCAGAACAGATATAACTTGTGCTTGTGGGTGGCAGGGGCTTGAACAGGCAAAGTCTTGCCAGAAATGTGAGTCACATTATGTGGAGCATGTGAGTGTGTGCAAGCAATGGATACAAAACCTACTGATGTGAGATAACATCTTGTTTAAAGGGGTGCATGGAGCTGTCAGTGGCATTCCTCATTGTGACCCCGAGTTGTATGGGAGCAAAGGAAGGGAGAGGGCAGTGGCAGCTATTGGAAGTTACCATATTTTTTGCTCTATAGGACACACTTTTTCCCCTCCAAAAATGAAGGGGAAATGTGTGTGTGTCCTATGAAGCGAATGCAGGTGTGCGCCGACCCCTCTTGCTCTTCAGGCTTCAGGCAACTATCCGCAAGCCTTCTGAGCGCGGTGGGAGCGCGGCCTGTTCTGGGGGCTGGGGTAAGCTCAGGCTTCCCCGCCCCCCAAGCTCTGGGAGCGGCGGCGAGGTTGCGAGCAATCTTGCCGCTGCTCCTGGACCTGGGGCGGGGGGATAATTCCCCCCCTTTAGTTCCCTCCCTAAAACCTAGGTGCACCCTATGGTCTGGTGCGCCCTATGGAGCGAAAAATACGGTACACTCTGACTATCAAACTAGTTGGCCTCATCTCACTTGAGGCTCTTACGAGGTCAACCCTGAACTGGTACACAAATGACATGGCTGCAACACAAGTGCCCGCATCAGATGTCTAGGGGGATGAGACTGACATGGCCTCCCTCCTCCAGTTTCTTTCTCCTGTGACCTCGCTAAACTCCTAAGGAAGGCCAAAGTGCTTTCTCCAGGGAAAAACAAGCAAACAAGACACCGCCTTCTAACGTTGCTGTTTGATTTGTGTGTGGATGCACAGACTGAAAAGCAAGAGCTTTCTTGGCAGGTGTTTCCCAGTACATACAGGAGATCAACTTTCTTTGGCGTGCCACCTCAATCCGCAGAAATCCCACCAGATGCAAATAATGTTCCAGAGTGAAAATTGCAAAAGGGGCTCACCTTTTGTTCAGCACCATGTTCCCCAACTTCAAGTCTCTGTGCACAATGTTCTTCTAGAAAGACAAGAGGGAATTTATACTGTTACAGTAGTACCTTGGGTTACAAACACTTCAGGTGACAGACTCCGCTAACCCAGTAGTAGTACCACCTTGCGTTAAGAACTTTACCTCAGGATGAGAACAGAAATCGCGCAGCAGCGGTGCGGCGGGAGGTCCCATTAGCTAAAGTGGTACCTTAGGTTAAGAACGGTTTCAGGTTAAGAATGGACCTCCGGAATGAATTAAGTTCATAACCAGAGGTACCACTGTAGAACAAAGTAGATTTTTATGGTAAGATAAGAAACTTAAATGCTTAATTCAATCCCCCCAACCTTAAAGTTGTGCTTGCAGAAAATGGAGTGGATCAAGATCACGTGTTCATTTCACCTGGCTCTTTATGACCTGAAGACTTTTGCACCAACTAAGTTGGATATAAGAAGATGCTTTGCACAGAACTCTTTCTCGCTCAGCATCGGCAGACCCCATGCCCCCCACCAAAGCACCAGGCCTCCCACACAGCCACGTGGCTGCCAAAACCCCACAAGGGCCCCACATCTTCCTCACAGTTCCCTGAGACAAGTAGAGACATCCTACCTTGTGCAAGGCTTCCACTACCCGCACAACATCGTAGAAAATCACGACGGTCTCCCGTTCACTGAGACGCTTCTCCTTGATGACATAGTGCTGCAGGTTGATGAGGTCGGCTGTCTTGTCGCTGAAGTCGTGGGCGCAGAGGCAGTCCAGCACCAGACAGATGCGCTTCTTCATCTTACGCACCATCCGGTTGGATTCCAGGTCTTCCACATGCTCACAGGCTCGGTCCTGCAGAGCCCCAACAAGGATGGAGGCAGGCGTTATTTTAATCTGGGAGAGGTGGTGCCAAACTGGCCTTTCCATCCATCAGTGGCTGACCCCCATACTTGCTGCTTGTGTAGTTCCCAAAAGCCAAGACCCCTATTTAGGCCGCCACTCCTTGGCATGAGAGGTCACAGCCAACCCCAAACTCTACACCTGCATGATCACAGACATGCAATAAAGAGCCCAGTTATGGTTTGGGGGTTGGAGGAAACTAAGGTATACTCAGAGCTGACCTCCTGAAATTAATGGGCCTAAGTCAGTCCTGTCCATTAACTTCAATGGGTATAGTCCAAGTATGACTAATACTGGATGCAGCACTTCTGTTTCAAAAGCCTCCTTTCCAAAAAGGTCTCTTTCCACCAGCACAACAGCAGCATGTGTGGCAGGTCTGGCCCATTCACCTTCTCCAGTCATGTGCTGAATTTACATGGATGGATGTGTGTGTTTGGTGGGGGGCCTGAGAAAAGGGCTTATTGCTGGAAGTGTGCTGGAATTCTTCCCACTAATGTGCCACAGACTCAAAAGGCTGAACTGCTGAATGTTCCACTGAACATTCCTAAACACTTCAGCGTGGGTCACCCGCAGTCTGTATTATGAACTGCGATTTCTTACCTTCACCATAAAGTCCAAGGGTGGGTTACAACAATGTAAAAATATTAAAACCGGGTAAAACAAGTTACAGTCAGAAGAACTTGAAGACTGTAGCAAAGCCTGAACAGAGTGATATTTCATTGTTGCAATGTGATTGCAAAACATGGAGTCACTGTGGCACTGGCAGCCTCAGCAAGCAGCTTTAAAATATATTTGATCTGATCTGATTTGATACTTTATTCCACTTTTCAGATAACAGATGCTGAGCTCAAAGCAGCTCATAATAATCATAATAGCATTTGGGGGGGTGGATCATGTTGCAAACACTATAATATCAATAGAGTGACATATAAGTGAAGCAAATATGGGGGCAATCACGGTCACAAGAGCGGCTGGATAGGTGTGCAGTGTCTTTTGAGGAACACAGGCCCCACATCTCTCTAAAGGGCAAAAGCTGATAGAAAATGCAACCGGTTGGGCTGGGCAGGGATACAGAACCCCAGTGTGCCCAGGATGGCTGTGCTTACCTGGAAAAGGCCATGGTGGTGGACCACCCCGTCCTGGTTGTGCAGGAGGGAGAGAAGCGAGTACTCTGTGTGGAGCAGCATCTTGCCCTGGCGCTCCTCCTGGGTTTCCGTGCCTTTGTCATTCCTGTCCTCCAAGGTGAGGATCTTTGGGGAAAGCAGACAAAGAAAACACACACACACACACACACACATATTGCATTTCTTTCTCAAAAGTCAACAAGCTCCAACATCAAACTCTGTGCTTGGAATATTTACAGCTGGACCAAGGAAACCCTGGTGCCCAACCTTTGGGGACTTGGGCAGAGCTGCAGCACCCTGGCAGCAGTTTGTGCTGTGGTGTCAGCGGTTTAAAGGCTGACCATCACAGAAGGAACAAGGCTACAGACTGCAGCAGCTGCCGATGCTGGCGCAACCTGGCCAGCTCTTCTCCAGAAAAAAGGATTCCACCTGCTTGGTGTTTACCTTGAGCTGGTAAAAGTCATCTGTCCCATCCTTCCTTGCCAAACACTGGACGATGCTCGGAACTGGGGAGTTGCCCAAGCGAGGCCCTGAGAAGGCAAAAGCAGAACAATGGACTTTGCTTCTTCTGACTCATCACCTACACTGCTCACTGCTGGCAGTTCAGCTGCCGACCCTGATTATCAGGAAGTTCCCTTTCCCTGCCCGGGATGGATTACATGTCTTTCTGTAAGTCACACAGAGCTTCAGAGCATGGAGGCCCAAATGCTTTGCAGCCCCAAGTGAGGGTTGATGAAAAGAAACAGAAAACAGCGGCCACATAAACAACATTTGTGTGACTGCTGTTTAGGAAGTATGGGATACGGTTTTTTAATATATATTTTTTTAAAGTCCAGGATTATCTTTACTGTCTCCCTTTGTGTTAGTGAAGTGAGTGGAACAGATATGCTTGAAAAATTAGGAAACCGCTCTTTTGGCTCCAATATTTACATCTCAACAGTTGTATTTCTAAAAATAGTAAGACTTTGAAGTACTGTCATAGTAATCCAGTAGTTCAAATAATCTGGTGTCAAAAATTTATGGTAAGAAGTAAAAAAAATGTACAGTATATTATTAAATTTTGCATAGTAGTTGTTAATAGCTTTTAAGAAGCCTAGGGAGAAATGAATGGCTCAGATATATCATATCAGATATGACACTTCATATTTGCAAGAGATTCACCTCAAACCATCTGCTGGAAAAGGAGAGAATCATTAAACTATGTAAGTGGTATCTGACCCCAGACAGGCAGTTTAGAATATTTAAAAAGCCACAGATCATGGCTGGTGCTGTACTCAAAATATGGCTAATTTCTACCACAGATGGTGAGCTTGCTTGTAAATGAAATCCTTTTCCAAAACAAGCTAACTACACATTATGCCTAACATGAGGTTACACAATGCCACTAGATCCTCTCTTGAGGTCAGTAGGTTATGTGAATGACACAGTAAAGAAAGAAAATTAGGGGCTAGTGTGAAAACTATTGTCAGCTGCAAAAATAGTGATTACAGAAAAGTGGAGAGTCAATTGTTTTTGTCACATCAACAAAAATGTGATTGCTCGAGATTTGGACTATTGTAGAAATTGCCAAGATTACTGAGAACATTCAGTTACAGATAGGTAGCCGTGTTGGTCTGCCATAGTCAAAATAAAAAAAATCCTTCCAGTAGCACCTTAAAGACCAACTAAGTTAGTTCTTGGTATGAGCTTTCGTGTGCATGCACACTTCTTCAGATACCTGAAGAAGTGTGAATGCACACGAAAGCTCATACCAAGAGCTAACTTAGTTGGTCTTTAAGGTGCTACTGGAAGGAATTTTTTTATTATGAGAACATTCAGTTAAGAGATGGCAGGCTGGGGGACGGACGGACAAAGTTTTCATCACCACTGAACATTATTTCTAAACTTTCTGAGGAATAGATATGGATTAGGTATTAAATGCTATAATCTATTCAAACTAATTTAAGTGATTATGGTTAATGACTGCATTTATAATCCTGGACCATACTGCATCTTATTATATTATCATTGTAGTGGGCTTAAGTGTATTTGGTGCTATTGATCGGTATTTTAGTATGTACCAACCTGGAATTAATCTGAATAAGGAAATATAAAGACGGAATGGTATCTGGTAACTAAATTACTATTCTTCTTGATTGCACATCTAAATAGAGAGAAAGCATACCTACATTTTAAGGAGATACAAGAAAGGGCACCTCCTCCAGAATTGGATCATGGCAGAAACGCCACACATGCCAGAAGAGCCTGGCTGTTTTTTACTTTTGGCGCAAGCCCTCCTGCTGCTCAGTGGTTGCCAGCATAGTCTAAACCACCACAGGACCTTTGGAGACTGCACTTGGGCTATATCACAAGGAAACAAGGTGGCCAGGATTGGGCACTGGACACAGCAAACCACAAAAAGGAGAAAGGTAGTGCTCTAAGTCAGGGCCAGATCTGTGGAGCAGTGCTTGAATGACGGCAGCCGAGTCTCTGCTGCTTACCAGGAGGGAGAGTGGGAGGGGCAAGGAGGTCGGCAGGAGCAGAGACAATACAGCATCTCTGCCGGTGTGTTCGCACAGCACTGACCTCCCCACCACCTTGCCCCTCCTACTTTCCCAGTAAGCAGCAGTGACTTAGCTGTAAGGTGAGCAACACTGTGTGCTACTGAGGAGCACTAATGTGGTACCAGGGACAGAGCTCTCCTTCAGAACCTTACCTATTCCCCCTTTTACCAAATTTAGAAAAAAAACAAACTCCTAAGCCACCTGGCTGTGAAAATAAGCTTGAATCTGGAGGGATCTCAGATGCCAGAGGAGTGGGCAGAATATGACCATGTTGCCAGAGAATTAATTGTGCCCAATGCAAGCTCTATGCACATTTGATTAACATGCATTCTGCATGCCAGCTGCAGAGTAAGCACAGGGTAGGCTGCAGCCTGCCTTCGCCAGGTGCAATGCAGCAGATCACAGGCTCTGTTCCTGCTTACCGAGAATGAAAGGTCCTGCCCGCTTGGTGTTGCTGCTGGAAATTCCCGGGCAGAAAGCCTTGGTGGATGTTTCCCCGCCCCCTCTGTCGGACACTCGCTGGTTCATTCTGAGTTCTGGGGAAAGAGAGCAGACACTCATTGTGAGACCCTGAGGGAGCCCCCTGACCTTCAAGTCTTTCCCTCTGTAATGCTGTATACTAGGCTACAAAGAGAGGGGCGGGGGGGAGAGAGAAATATTGCATGATCTCCAAACTCAGGACCCGCAGAACATAGCTGACTTCCCATAGTAAGCATAAGGTTGGCATGTCTCTCTAATTTTGTGTTATGTGCCTCCCTGCCAACAGCTATTTTCTGAATGGCACCTACAGTACTCACTCAAAATTCAAAATGGTCCTAAAACGGTGACCCCTGCTCTAGGAGCGAAGGTGATTCCTCGAGCAGTGTTAGAAACTCAGATATATAAGCTAGGCGCCAAATGGCTCCTTAAACCAAGGTTACAGTCACCAAAACGGAATGTCTAGTTGCCATTTTGGGGTAAAATGTCTCTAAAGTCTTAATTTTCAAACAATGGACTGACTGAGATTGATTCTCATATAAACATCTGGCTAGTTCAGATGACAACCTTGAGCTAGGTTAAGAACTTTGAGAACTTAAAGAAGAAAAGCTACTTGATCCAGAGACAGGCCATGTATATACTGGCTTATTCCAACCTTTTTCTTAATAGTGACTGCTCCTGATCAAGCTGCACAGAAAAAGCATTTTGGTTCCAGAAATGCATTCTAATTGTGCCTGTAAAAAACAAGTGATAGAATTCTACAGGACGGGGTATTAGTGTGTGAAAACAGTCCAGATACAATGATCCCCAGATGATGGAGATGTCAGGCACCATCCTGGCATCTTCACTTGGTCGCAAGTGCTCCATAGCCGGGTGCAAAGTGCGACTGGTGCCTGGCTAATTCTGAACGCTGTCCTCAAGTCAATAAATGCAACTCTCTCCCGCTTTATTCCATCCCTGCCAGGGACAGCCCCTGGGAAAAGATGGCTGTGCAACCCTCTTTATTCCCTTGTGCCTTTGCCATGCACTCACAGCCACCAGATACTGCCCACCCTGGGCAAAGGTCGCAGATGAAACATACAGGCAAACCAAAGGCTAAGAGAAATTAACTGTGCCCCTGTCCAATGCCCAGGATCAGACACCAGATTAGCCTCAAGTGATCCACAGATAAAACAGGCTCAGCTGTAGCAGCAGCAGCAGCTGTCACAGCCTTGTTATGTAGGACTGTTGCTTTGCCAATCACAGCCAAAATCCAAGCACATTTAGACTTTTCATACAAGAACAGAAAAGCACCAATAATGTGAACACCGCCTCTAAGGTTGAGTCAAATAGGATGAGATGTAAAAAGGCCCAGGTGCTCCTGTTATGAACCAGCAGTGGCCACAAACTGAAGCAGTGGCATTGAAGCTGCCCACGTTGCAGCTTCTGGAGCCAAGAGCCTAAGGAATGGTGGCTGAATTGAAAGCACATTCACCTTCCTTAAGAGGCATCACCCTACACGCATCCAGGAAAATAGGGCTGAGGGTGGTCTTTGGAAACACAAGAGGGATTTCAAAATGGGGATTGTGAGCCTGCTCAGCCCCTGGCGCACAGGACCACCCACCCAAGGCTGAAGCAACTGAGCATAATGTGACACAATGGGGAAATACGAGAGAGGTTCCCACGCTGCTGAAGTTGACAGGCATGCAGAGGAGATGAGTCACTTCTCCCTGGAGACTCCTGGCGGGCACCATTTGTCATCAAACTTGAAATGTCAGCTGTTGCTGCAGCCTTGCCAGGACAGAGAGCCGCCCAGGTGGCAAGGGGCCAAGGGGATCTCCCAGCAGTGGCTGATGTTCTGTCAAAAGAGGAACAAAGGGAGCCCATGGGGGAATCTGGCCGGGATCTCCCTCGGGCTTCTCACCCTGTGAAAGTTCACCGATAAAACAAATACACAGAAGCTATGGTGAAACTGTGGGCTCAGCCAACCCTCCAAGAGCTGCTGTCACCTGCCTTCAGCTGATACTTGGTGGCAGAGATTATGGGAGAAGAAGATCTGTTTGTTCATGAGGAGAATAGGCAGAAGGGCACTGCCTTATTACGGTCAAAGGGGAGAATGTGGGATACCAGAAGAGCCATCCAAAATCTCACAACACATTCCCATTCGCCTCTCTGAGTTTACTTGGTACACAAGAACAGGTCTCCCTGGCCAGCTTTGCCTGCCCATCTCTTCCAGACCGAGAATCATAAACTCAACAGCAAAGACTCCATAGAGCACCAGTCAATGCAAGAGGGATGAGAGCAGAAACGTATGTCAGATCACCCAAACGCAGCACAGAATTCAGCAATCTGGAAAATCTCAACTTTTTTTTTTAATATAAAGGTATTTTTTGCACTCACAATAATCCATGAGGAAATCTATGCCCAGTAAAGACATTCAAAGTTGGGGGGGGGGGTAGAGCTAAGCAGTCACTGCTACTGCCTGGGGTTTGAGCTGCAACCATCGGCAGAGACAGAGGAAAACATGTAACTGGCAGAATTTATCCAGGTTGCAGGACACAGCTTTTCTAGGTGCCAAAATGCCGGAATTGTGAAGCCAAAAGCACAAGCACGTGGCTCGGAAAGGCAGCAACGCCGCAGCCTGATTCAAAGCCAGCTGTTCTCTGCACTTTGGCCCCCAGATTTGGATCTGGCTGCCTCCGAAGAGCAAAAGTAAACATCTGCTTCATTCTACTTTGCGTGGCCTGCAAGCAGCAGCCAGCCAAGCGCAGCGCCTTCTGTTACTGAACCATAGCCCACCCTCTGGCCACCTCCTCTTGGCTTCCAAAATCTGCAACACAACTGGCCTGCAAGTTCTGTGCAAGGAAACCCCGTTTCAGAGATGCTGAAGATGCCGCAAAGCCCAGCTATGCAGGATGACGGCGAAGCCACACAAGGAGAACTGTGTTTTTAGCCCTCAAAGCTCTCAGGGTGTCTGTGGTTGCTGTTAGGGAGAAGAGACGCAGCACGGCAGATAAAGCGCTGCGGGGAGAGAGTGAGGAGTTTAACTCCCATCATCCTTAATCATTGGCTGAGGCTGATGTGGGCAGGAGAACAACAACAACAACAACTGGAGGTCCACAGGTTCCCCAACCCTAAACAATTCCTGGAGAAAAAAATGTGCCTAGAAATGAGGAGACAAGCCTGCAGTCCCACCCAATAAATACTGATGCGTCCTTAGAGGGAAATCTTTCCTAATAAAGAGAGGAGCATGGCAAGAGTGGTTCTTGATGACAATGCCATCTGCTGCAGGGGAAGTAAGCAAACGGATACGGGATACAGAAGATGACCTGGTACGGAGGTAAATCTAAACCAAGGTTTGCATTACGAGCAGGCATTGCAGCCAGCCCCTCCCCTCCCCTGCCTTTGGTGCAGAGAAGCAGGAGGGAGTTTGGCTTGCGTTTTAGGTTAAGCATAGTTTGCTGTGCTGCCTGAACCCCAACAAACTGTGGTTAGCCTTAACAACCGTCAATGGGGAAAAGGCAGCTTAAAGCCACAGTTTATGAAACTGGCTTGTTTCAACTAACTATGGAGTTCCGAAGATTAAAATTGAAGTGGAAATTTCCAATATCCTTCTGGCAGCTGTAGTGGAGACGCGGTGCATGCTGGTGAGCGCCCTAACATGCTAGGGATTGTGCATGGGACCGTCAGCATACAGAAGATGCACAAAGTTGAGGCAGGCTTAAAAATAAGTAAGTAAGTAAATAAGTAAGTAAGTATTTTTTAAAAGCTCTCTTGGATAGGCAGTGCGCCAATGTGAATCTGCCCTGGACCAGGGAACTCTATCTAACAGCCTTCACCATCCAGATGACCAAAGGTGTGCAAGTTATTTAAAAGACTTAAGCAGGCTTCACCAAGCCCACTCTGGAACCATAAAAGAGGTTGGGGCTAAGGAAAAGTTGTAGTCCAAACCATTTGGAGGGCACCAGGTGGGTGAAGGTTGGTCTTAGGTGACATCACCTGGCTTTTTGGTGCCAGCAGTATGTTTTTAGGCCTATTTCAGTATTTTGCTTTCTAGGCACCAGAATCAAATACCTATCATCAGGCGCCTGGATTTTTTCCAGCCCTGAACAAAGGCTGATGCAGCTGGAAAACAGAAGAACCAGGGACTTTGGAAAACTAGAGATTAGAGCCCCACTCAGGCATTGTTTAAGCATGCAGGTTACTGCATGACAAACACAGTAGCTGTGCCCCCAGCTTGTTTTCATCACCTTCCACAAATTGAAGGGAAGCTGTCTGTAGCAGGAAGCCTCTTGTCTTTGTACATTTTGGAACACTAGTGGAAAGCATTGAAAACGGGGGTGGGGAGAGCTAGCACCCTCCCCACAAGCTTCTCACGTGCTAAGTTACACCCAAACAAACGAGGCTGGCCTTACCCAAGTGCCGCCGTGCTATACATCACACAACTACCTCTCCAGTGCTTAGGAAGTTATGTTTCTTCTCTGATGCTCCAGAAATGGTGGGAACAGACTGGAAGGACCAGAAGGTTTGCTTTGGATTAAAAGTTCTATCCAAGGTGGCCTTGCAGAATGCTAGAATTGTAGAGTTGGGAGAAACTCTAAGGGTCATCTAAGTCCAGCCCCCTGCAATGAAGGAATCACAGCTAAAGAATCCCTGACAGATGGCCACACAACCTCTGCTTTAAAAAAACTCCACCAACTTCTGTGGGAGTCTGTTCCACAGCTCTTACCATCAGAAAGTTCTTCCTGATGTTAATCAGAACCTCCTTTCTTGTAATTTGAATCTATTGATGCGGGTCATAACCTCTGGAGCAGCAGGAAACAAGTTTCCTCCTTCTTCCATGTGACAGCCCTTCAGATATCTGGAGATGGATATCTCCATGTATGATAGGGAATCTCTGGTGAGACCTTTTCTTTACCAGCTGGGCAGGTGGAGCAGCTTGTAGATTTTGGAGTATTCATGTTCACTAGATAGGACCTGGAAGATTTCAGGGCTGTGATGAAACTCTCTCGTTGTCACCAGTCAGGACAGACCGGTGAAGGCCTGGTTTGCTTACCACTGTGCACAGACATCTTATGAAGGACGAGTATCAAGAGGTGGAAATGACAGGGAAGAAGATTTCAGCTAAACATCAGGAGGAACGCCCTAGCGGTAATATTACCTTGGGCAGAGATGGGCACCTCTGTTGGAGTTGTTTAAGCAGAGACTGCCAGTTGTCTGCCAGGGATGCTGTATCTGCTGTAAAGGGGACTGGGCTAAGTGACCCCCTAGTCCCCTTCTAATCCTCTGCAAGAGAACCCTGAGCAGCATGCAAGAGAATATCCGCTCCACTACACACACACACACACACACACACACACACACACACAGGTATATCTTGTTGAGTTCTCTACATCTCATCAGTCTAACCTGCACCTACAATTGGGAGATACTCTGGTTCTGGTTCCTAAAAGTATCACAACATTCCAATACCTCTGCACTGGAATGATACTTTCCTAGCCCTGATAATCACTGCATGCTGCCACATAGCACCCGAAACACAGAACAGGATTATCTACAACTGTGTATATGTTTCTTAGCAAAGTCCTGCTCCCTGTTTGGTAGCTCTCACCGCCAACGGAACTCCAGCTTGATGCCCCATTATGCCACTGAAAATACACCCCCAAAGTGTTCTTTGGTGACTAATAAAAAATGGGATTAGCAAACAGGTCTCACTTTCAGCCTTTTGTCACACTGACACTTCCAACCATAACTCAGCTGCAGTAACGTGCAGTTTTTGCATGTTGTGCTGCTACATAACTGATGACCCCAAAGGTGATACAGATATTTAAACAAGAGGTTTGATCCATGATGACACAAATATTAAACACCTTACTGGTGAACCCATGCAAGGAAAGTGCCAACGTCTGATTGCCCCTGTCTGACCAATCCAATACAGTGGTACCTCAGGTTACATATGCTTCAGGTTACATACACTTCAGGTTACAGACTCCGCTAACCCAGAAATAGTACTTCGGGTTAAGAACTTTGCTTCAGGATGAGAACAGAAATCGTGCTCCGGTGGCAGCAGGAGGCCCCATTAGCTAAAGTGGTGCTTCAGGTTAAGAACAGTTTCAGGTTAAGAACGGACCTCCGGAACGAATTAAGTACTTAACCCAAGGTACTACTGTATGTACTTTGATCAGATCCCATTCACTGATAGGCTAAAGGCTGTGATAAGAAGGTTCGTCAGAGGGCAAAGACTTTTCCATCAGTCAAAATCTCAAATCTCAAAATCTCACCTTGGTAAAAAGCAAAAAAGTTGTATGTATGCTGAGATACTCATTACACAGAGACACAAAAAAACTCAGTGCAAAGTTCTTCTACCCAGTAGTAATGCTGGGTAGGAAATTTCCCACCGTTACCTTTTTCAAAGGAAAACGTTCCACTTTTAGAAATGCACTACTTCATAAGATTGGTAATATAATGAACAGACACAACTCAGATTGGGCAACTGGGACAGATACAATACCACTCAAACCTAAAATCGATGTTTTAATTGTATGATATTTAGGTGACTATACTTAGGAAGCACATATATTTATGCACAGAGCTCTTCAGACATTGTAAAATGAGTACGTTAACAGTCTTCGGATCCTTCATTTTCCCTTCATGCTGCAATCCTAAACACACTTTATAAAAAGTAAATTCCACTGTGTTTAATGGGACTCACTTCTGCGGAAGCAGACATAGGACTGTGCTGTTAAAATCCAATGATTTGTGGGAAGCATATGCTACTGAGCTGTCAGGTCTTAATGTATTTCTGCGTATGTCAATAAAAATATTTTCCAAGTAAAGTTTTGATTTTCCCCCCAACTATAATACTTAAGCCACGCTAACAGCACTTTATTGGTCTCCCCCAACCCAAAATTTCAGCTCACTGACTTGGGCTACAGGGGCTGGGGAGGAAACTTACAGCTCAAAAAAGGAACATGATAGGTTAATAAACAAGACAAACAAACAAAACTGTAAGACTGTAATTCTAACCCCACTTACCTGGGAGTAAGCCCCAGCAGACATTGTTAGAATTGCACTATTAGGCAAACAAACATGCTAAATGAGATTTCCAAAGATTTAGAACAGCTGAGGGGGGGGGGAGAGAAATAAATTTAAATGTTTCCAGAAAAAATTTAGAATGTCTCCCCAAAATAATATTTACACATGCCCCAGTTGTTGCTCAAAGGCAAAAAACTCTGTTTTCCTTGGGACATCAGCAACCCAGTGGGCCGTTCGCTGGTCAAACTTATTTTAGCGCCGTTCACTGGCCGAAGGTATGCCAGCTATGTGGGTTTGGCAAGTTTAGCTCAGAGCAAGCCACAAGGCTTGCCCACATTTGGTCATACGGATAAGGAGAGTGGGGCGAGTGGAGGAAGGCCATGGCACTCCAGAATAGTAAGCCAGCCTGGTCATGATACCTAACAGCTGCACTCTTCCAAAACCTTCATCCCCAGAGCCAGGAGCCAGTTTTAAATGGGCACTTCAACCAATGGAGTTTGAAAGGGAGGGAAGGCCTTCTTCTCAGAAGTCCCTTGCTGTTTTATTTATAACTTGCCTTTGATTTGAGTTAGTCTCAAGACGACTTACAAAAGATTTGAACAGCAAGCACAAACCCCCAAACAGCCCTTGGCCTCTTGGTTGAAAGATGGGGCCAGGACACTTTTCCTTTCTGCTCTGTGGCCTCATGTGGAACTTTAGAGGAGAAACTCACTGAAAACCCAATCCGCAGGGAAAATCATGGTCTCTGTGGGCCAGATGCCAGGCAGAAAGCAATACAGAAGACACAGGCATATGGAGCAAACAGACCTTTCCAAGCATGAGTGAGGAGACACAACTGCTTGTCCATGACAAAGGACCCCAGGCCCGTAAAAAAGGGGTCTGAAGTTATGTGAAGTTAAATTGTTCTGGGCCAGACTAGTGAACCTAGATTTCCTTAGCTTTGCCACTTGGGGATTCCTGAAGAACAGATACATCAAGGGTTCCCAAACTGTGGTCTGTGGACCACCAGCAATCTCTGAGCCCTGTCAGGTGGTCTGAGGTGTGGCTGAGGATTTGTGGCTGAAGACAGGACAGCGGCAATCCATCATATTCAACATTCATACTTGTTTTTAATCGTATTTTGATTGCTTCTCTTATTTCTTACATTGTATTTTACCATTTGATTTCAAATTGCAATACAATAAAACCCAAATATGAGAAGTAAAAGAAGCAATGCAAAAAACCCCAAAACCCAGTGTCTAGCACAGCATATTACAATTACTACAACAGACAGAAATATCACGTGGTCCGCCAAGACCTGCATCACTTTTCAAGTGGTCTGTGGGGCGAGGGTTGGGAACCACAGGAGGCATTGATTAATCTGGTTGCTGCCTCTCCTAGAGCAAATTAATAGCAGCCCAAACAGAACCACTGGCCTGTGCACACCCGTCCTGGGTCAGGCACCTGTTTCAAGAAGGACAGGTTTCTGTGCTATCAGTCACCAAAATTTCTCATTGAGGAGCTATAATTATTGTTATTATTAAGAAAATGTATTTGTCCCTTTTTCTTGCTACAAGAAACTCAAAGGGATTTACAAAAACAAAACAAAAAAAAAATCACATGGATACAATTAAAACAAAGGAGAAAATATATTAACACACATAGCATTAAGAAGCCATAAATCATTAACAGAGGAATGTTTTTGGGTGGCACCTAAAGATATGTAACCATGGTGCCAGGTGAGCCTCCCTAGGGAGAGCATTCTACAAACGGAGGCAACACAGAAAAGGCCTGTTCTTGTGTTGCCACCCTCTGGACCCCGTGTGGAGCTAATGCACTGAAATAGAAGTACATGAGCATCTTGCTCAGTATCTGCACCTGCAATGTGCACACGCTATGCTTGTCATGTCCGTAGAGGAGGTCCATAGCTCAAGGCCAGAGTCCATGCTTTGCATGTAAGTCCCAGGTCCAATCTTTAGTTAGCACCTTCGATTAGGAAGGGAAGAAACCACACAGCTGCATGCTAGATGGAACAGCCAACATGGTGCCCTCCAGATATTGTGGGACTATAACCCCCATCACACTGGACTACTGGCTGGGCTAGCTGGGGCTAATACGAGCTTTAGCCCAACACCATCTGGAGGTCTCCACATTCCTTGTCATCAGATTAGACAGTAGTAGGCTTGATGAGCCAGCATAAAGCAGCTTCATCTATCCAAACAAATCAGAAGACCAACAGCCATTGGCAAAAACACTGCATTTATTTGGAAAATGATACCCATGACAAATGTGAACCAGCCTTGGAAAAATATCTTGCTATATGGATTTAGAGATCAAACCCAAATATATGTGCATGTGTGCAAACGCACACTTTGACTCTGTTACTTTGGGCTCTGATCAATTGTATTTTACAGAGGCTTGCCTGGTGCCATCACTACATATCTTCCTGTGCCAGGCAAAAGCATTCCTCTTTATCCAGGCCTTTGGCTTCTAATTATCTGTGGCATTTTTGCATGGATGGTGCGTTTTAATGTAGAGATTTTTCTTTGCTGGTTTTAACTTGTGTTTTTGTTTAAAATGTTCTAAGTCGTTTTGAGTTGCTGCGGCAAAAAAGAAAGCAACTAATAAATTTAATAAACAATAATGCTTCTAGAGTACTGCTTTTTACTTCTGGGGTGTAGCGCTGTAATCAGGGCTAGAATCATGTTTAAAAGGAAGATCAGAATGCCAAATAGACCCCACAAAAGCACATCAGGTTAAGTGCTATGCAGCCTGCCCGTGAACTAACACATAACCAGAAGCAAACCACAGGATGTATTTACATGGCCTGCCTTTCATTTTCTCACTCTCATTCATGCACATGAAGACACAGGAAGCCAAGTTTTTCATCTCTGACAGCTAAGATTTTAACTCTATACCTGACTAACTCCTCCGTAAAGACCTCAAGCACAAGATATCAGATGTATTCATTATGCCCATAAATCAGCTCCTCTCACTGCCCGCCCCCCAGCTTCCCATCAGAATTACAGAGCATATGCAAGGGTCATAGAAGCTATCAGAAATCAAAGAGAGGTTTTTTTAAAAAAGTTGTCAAGATTTACAAGCTACACAGATTCTGTGTAAGGTGACAGGAATGCCAATGATTTCTATGGATCACCATCATGGGTATCATTACCTGACTTTCCTACGAGGCTATGGCTGGGTCTGCAAGCCAGCAGACACAACCAAGCTACTACCTGCAGAGAGGACTGTAAAATGAAGCCTAGTCTCTCAACCTTTCTCTCTACCTGAAGTGGTGGACTGCACCTTACTATAAAACCACACCTTAAGTTGCAGCATTATCAACGTGACAAGAAAAAGGAAGACCTGAGCAGAGAAGCAGCCCCAAGAAGCTTCAGGTTGAAAAGGGAAGAGAGTGGTACACACATGAAAGGAGAGCAAGCTCTGAACTCTGGGCCTGTTTTATAAGACAAGCTTGCCCAAAATCACACAAATGGAATCAGAGGCAAAGTATGCCTACAGAGGAGAAAGGCTTACTCTATTTGTACTCAGTATGTATATTTGCAATTAAAAACAAATGTTACAAGGCAAGAGAGAGAGAGAGAGAGAGAGAAGGGCTTAGATCAGAAGACCTAAGAAGACTCATAGTTCTCCACATGCTGAAGACCTGTGAAACAGCTACACAGTGACCCTCTCAGGCTGGAAAGCTTTTTCAATTCCTAGGTCAAAGATATCTCAAGTTCTTGGACACGAGGATCAAACTGCCACATATATATATTTTCCAAATCTTATTCGAGTAGCTGCTAGTAGAATTTCTATAGCTTTCTCTCATTAAGGAAACTTGCTTCCATAGACTTCTGGAGACAGAGACAGAGCAGAGGCGAGGGTTATACCTCTGCTCCAGCTACTGGTGACACCAGAGTCAGAGGACTGGGAAAACTTTGTCCCACCTCAACATTTTAGCCAGTGGTAGACCTGTGAACTTCCCCCACAGCTGTCAAGTGAAGCCACAGCAGAAAGCAAGGAGCTGTTAAGGTGCAAAAGTGCTGCAAGATCTTTTTCTGCATCAGGGAACACAAGTGCCATTATTCTCATTTGAGAGGAGCAAGTATAGTGGTTAAGAGCCAGAAATGTGGAAGCTCCCTCTCTCCCCCATATCTCTTCTCCTACAATGGCCACTGCCAATCTTTTTCCCTTCAGACTCAGCTCCCACATTAGCCACATTGAGATAGTAGCTGTAGCTAATCATGTTTAGATAATGATGGTGAAGTGCTTCAAAAACTCTACAGCGCAGTAGCCATGCTCACTAATAAGCAGAGATAATGGTTTGCCATGGCAGAGCTGGGCATAGCCAGGTTCCCACCACATCCAGCGATAGTGGTCCCTGAACACTGACCACATTGAGTGGGGCTGATGGGAGCTGTAATCCAATAGCATCCAGAGGGTACCACAAAGACTATCCTGATCTGTGGGACCACACTTTCTCAGAGGGCAAAAAGCAAATTCTCGTGATATAACTTTTATACACAAAACGAGTTGCCCGTTACTAGCAGGGTGAAGGCTGAGCCCTCATATTTCTCTTAGCTCTGCAAAGGAGCCCACCTGTCATTCCTGAACAAGGATTGTTTTCATCCCCCTGAAAAAGTGCTCTTCTAACTGCATGTGGGCTCCCAGCCTCTCCTGGGCCAAGAGTCCTTCCTCTCACCTTCTTTCCTGCCCTGCACTCAGCACCACCACAGGAAAACCCTCATGGGTTGCAGCCTTTCCTTAATCTATCATCCCCATCCAGAGAAATGAGCAAAGCCAAGCACAGATCTCTTGAGCAGGAAGGGATGGCAGTGTGGGGAATTATGGCATGCTGCAGCAGCCCTGGAAGGGGTCAGGTAGAGGAGCTGAAGCAGCACACATGCCAGAAACAAAGCAACTGGCCAGTGTGGGGTACCGGTGGGTGGGGGGAAGATGGGAGGAGGCGTGGTCACGGAAGGGAGAGGAAGGAGTCTCAGCTGGGGGCAGGCAGGGAAAGAGAGAAAAGAGGGCTTGAACGTCGCCCCCCCCATATTTTTCTGATTGCAACAGCATTAAATGGACATGAAATCAGAGCGGCCAGCAGGGTGTGTATGAAGAGAAATGCAAGAGACCAAGATGAAAGGATCAAAGTAGAGAGGCAACATCAGTGAGCAGGGGGCCGATTTCTGAACGGAAGGAGTAGGCCAGACTGCAGACGAGGGCAAACCTGAGGGTGAGAAGCAGCCATGGCCAAAGCAACTCTGTCCTCGCCCTGCAAGGAACAGAGCGGGAGTCTTCAACCGTTTCTGTTTGGGGACGGGGGGACTCTATGCCGGTGATGAGCGACTGATTTCCGCAGCGGAGGTGTTCAGGGGGTTGTCTCCACAAACCCGTATCCCAGTGAGAGGCCGGAGATGGGGAAGGAGGGGCGTGGTGGCTTACCGACCAAAAAGCTTGCAAAGGGGCACGTTGGTCCCCCCTCCCCGATTCCCCGTCCCTCTCTCCGCCGCCCCAAACACCGTATGCCAGATCTACTAACCCCCTCGGCTCCGCGCCGCCTGCAGTCCTACGTGCCCTAAGCAGCCTTCCTGGGAAGGCCACCCCGTGGAGCTCAGCGAGGCTTACTCCCAAGAAAGCCTGCGCACCAACTGCAACGGGAGTCCAAGCAGTACGCAGAGGGCTGGGCTGCCACGGCTGGCCCTTGAACGAGGGGTGGGAAGGAGGACGGGGAGCGCTCCTGTACAGGACGCCAATTTGCCAGCCAGACCCTCTGCCAGGAGACTCCACTCCATTCCCTGCTGGGCTGCCGCGGCTGAGCCATTCATAAGAGCCAAAGCTGCTGCCGTACGGGAGGAGGAGGAGAGGCGGCGGGAGGGCTCCTGCTCAGGACACCAGCTGGTCAGCCGGCCAGCCATGCCCTCTACCAGGAGACCCCATTCCAACCCTACCTACCCTTTCCCACCCCCGCCCCGAGAAAGAGAAGGTTTCGCGCGCACCGCGGCGGGGGTAGGTGGGCGGGCAGGGGGCGGCCTGCCCCTTCTTACCCATCGCCGCCGCCTCCGGGCCCGGCCCCGCCGGCCACCGTCCGCTTCTCGCCTGTCCCAGCCAACTCGGGCTCTTCGACTCCGCCACCTGACAACGGACGTGACGCGACGCTGCCGTCATCGCTAACGCCGGCCACGCCCCCGCAGGCTGCCGCCGCCGCCATCTTCTTCCCCGGAGCCTCGGCCTGTGTCAAAGATGGCGCCGACAGAAGCAAGGCCGGGCGGAAGAGGGGAAGTAGGCGGGGAGTGCCGGTGCAGGATTGGTGAACTCGAGTTCCCCACCCCTCCCTTCGGTAAGAAATCAGCCCTGCCCCTCACCTACTCGAGGGCGAATGAAAGACCTACGCAGGGTATGATTGGCAGGCTCCGACTGACGTCACTTTAAATACCATAGGTTAACTGTATTAATCTTTTTTATTTCTCTTTCGGAGCAACGTGTTTAATTACAATTAATTATTAAAAAAGCAAAACACATGAGAAACCTGGCCTAGCTGTTTCCACCAAATCTGCTCCTGGAACTGGCCTAGGGGGAAAGGGGGCTTTATTATTTATTTATTTTTATAACTCTTATCTTCCCACCTTTTCCTCTACGACGCTCAAGGCGGCGCACATGTTTCATGGCCGAGTAGGGATTAAAACCCTGGTCTCCCTGATCCTAAGGCAGGGGTCTGCAACCTTTAAGACAAAAAGAGCCACTTGCACCCGTTTCTGAAGAAAAAACAACAACTGGGAGCCGCAAAACCATTGCGACATTTAAAACAAATATATCTCCGGAGCCACGATCTGAGAGCGGGCGGGAAGGTGATGTCGGGACGGTGCGTGACTAACGCATGCACCGCCCCCATGCGACGTCACAGCCAGTACAGCGCCCGCCACAGTGAGGAGTGTTCGGGTGCACAATGCGCCTCCTCCCCTTGCTAGTATCCGCCCCGGAGCCGCAGCAAAGATGTAAAAGAGCCACATGCGGCTCCGGAGCCGCGGGTTGCAGATCCCTGTCCTAAGGCTACAGTACAACACCCTGGTAGATCAGGGTTCAAATCCCCACTTAGCCATGAAGCTCATTGTGTGACCTTGAGCAAAGCACTACCTCTCGGCCTCACCTACGCAGTAAAAAAAATATATTGATGGGGCCTTCGCTTGCTCCTTATTTGACAGCCTCAAATTGCCATATCTCTTAACTAGAGTTTTGTTTTTTTAAAAAGTGAAAAGCAAGTAACCCAGAGCAACCCTCAGCCACTTTTGTAACTGGTGAGTCATGCTTGGGTGATGGGGGCAGGAGGTAGAAGGACAAACAGCAGCTCGCTTTCTCTCCCTCAGTTGAGCACTTGCATCATGCAGGCATGACTCACTCTATGGGAGCCTCAACTGCCACTTCTGCAAACAACAGACTCCAGGGAGGTAACAAAAGAGAGTTCGCCTTCCTTAGTACTGCCGGCATTAGGGGAAGTGGGGCTGCAGTCACCAAACCTGACTTGAGCCCTCTGCCAATTTGGAGACTCTTTCTGCAAACAGCTCTGTGTTCTGGATGTGCAACTCCCTCTTGCTATCATTGGCAGGGATGCTCAGCACCGTTTGGAAATAAAGCCAGGCTCTTCCCACGCTTTGTCTAGTGCCAACTGAAGTGGATAGAAATCACTTCTTCTAGAAGTTGTTGCAGCAGCCAAGAATCCTGAATTATGAGCCAGTGGTGGTGTGCTGGTTAGCGTTGGACTAGGACCTGAGAAACTGGGGTCCGAATCCCCACTCAGCCATGAAGCTCACTGGGTGACCTTGGGCCAGTCACTTACTTCCATTCCTGGGTAAGGTGATTGAGAGAGCGGTTGCTGAACAGCTTGGTAGGTTTCTGGATGAAACATCTGCTTTGGATCCATTCCAGTCCGGCTTCCGTGCTGGTCATGGGACCGAGACGGCTCTGGTCGCCCTAACAGATGATCTCCGCAGGCAGCTGGATCGAGGCGGGTCGGGGCTGCTGATTCTTTTAGATCTGTCAGCAGCCTTTGACATGGTCGATCACGAACTCCTGGACCACCGCCTTGCCGATGTGGGGATCCAGGGCACAGTCCTTCAATGGCTGCGCTCGTTTCTCTCTGATCGGGGACAGAGGGTGGCGCTTGGGGGGGAATTGTCATCGCGTCACTCCTTGGTGTGTGGAGTGCCGCAGGGTGCGATTCTCTCCCCGATGCTTTTTAACATCTTTATGCGCCCCCTCGCCCAGCTTGTCCGGAGTTTTGGGCTGGGCTGCCATCAGTATGCTGATGACACCCAACTCTATCTGTTGATGGATGGCCATCCTAACTCGGCCCCAGACACACTGACCAGATGTCTGGAAGCTGTGGCTGGATGGTTACGTGGGAGCCGGTTGAAGTTAAATCCTTCGAAGACAGAGGTCCTCTGGCTGGGGCGGGACGATATGGGATCGAGGGGGCAACTCCCATCTCTTGC
Organism: Podarcis liolepis; assembly: GCF_965112155.1. Classification (NCBI taxonomy): domain Eukaryota; kingdom Metazoa; phylum Chordata; class Lepidosauria; order Squamata; family Lacertidae; genus Podarcis; species Podarcis liolepis. The sequence continues at coordinate 59,352,474 of NC_139561.1, read as the reverse complement.
GGGGGTGCAATTGGTGCCAGCACCGTCCGTTAGGAGTTTGGGTGTAATCTTCGATACCTCCCTTTCTATGGAGGCGCAGATTACAGCTATAACAAAGGCGGCATTTTTCCATCTCCGCCAAGCTAAGCAGTTGGCCCCTTATCTCTCTCGCCCTGACCTAGCCACTGTGATCCATGCGACGGTCACCTCCAGACTGGATTATTGTAACTCGCTCTACGTGGGGCTGCCCTTGAGACTGACCCAGAAACTCCAGCGGGTGCAGAATGCCGCAGCGAGACTCCTTACAGGGTCTTCGCCGCGGGATCACATTCATCCGGTGCTATACCAGCTGCACTGGCTCCCGGTGGAGTACAGGATCAGGTTTAAGGTGCTGGTTTTAACCTTTAAAGCCCTATACGGCCTAGGACCCTCGTACCTACGGGACCGCCTCTCCTGGTATGCCCCACAGAGAAACCTACGGTCTACAAATAATAACACCCTCAAGGTCCCAGGCCTCAGAGAGGTTAGGTTGGCCTCAACTAGAGCCAGGGCCTTCTCGGCTGCAGCTCCAACCTGGTGGAATGCTCTGTCACAAGAGACTAGGGCCCTGCGGGATCTGACATCTTTCCGCAGGGCCTGCAAGACAGAGTTGTTCCGCCAAGCTTTTGGTCAGGGCGCAGCCTGACTCCCTCCTCTGGCAACCGGCACAGAATTTTGTTTAATCGGTTGCCATCAATTTGATTTTAACTAATTTTTATAATGAAATATTTTTAGAATGTGTTATTATTTGATTGTTATTTGATTGTTGTTAGCCGCCCTGAGCCCGGCTCAGCTGGGGAGGGCGGGATATAAATAAAATTTATTATTATTATTATTATTATTATTATTATTATTACTCTCAACTTAACCTACCTCACAAGGTTGTTGTGGGGATTAAATGAGGAAAGGGAGAATCATGCAAGCACCTTGAGTTCCATAGTGGAAAAGGTGCAATATAAATGCAATAAATAACAACAAATGCCACGTGTGCAGTCTGACTAGAGACCCTCAAAATACATATACAGTGGTACCTCGGGTTAAGAACTTAATTAGTTCTGGAGGTCCGTTCTTAACCTGAAACTGTTCTTAACCTGAGGTACCACTTCAGCTAATGGGGCCTCCTGCTGCTGCCGCGCTGCCACCACACGATTTCTGTTCTCATCCTGAAACAAAGTTCTTAACCTGAGGTACTATTTCTGGGTTAGCGGAGTCTGTAACCTGAAGCGTCTGTAACTTGAAGCGTATGTAACCCGAGGTGCCACTGTAGCTGCAAGCAAAAAGTCGGGAGACATTTCAGCATGTCCAAACTAGTTAGCATAGCAAATATGGAGCACACAGAATTCCATGGCCCTCATTGGCTCCTTAATGTGATGTGGCCAAGATGCCACGTTTTTGTTACCAGACAGACACACCAACCTGTGCCAGGCAGCCTCTGCACAGCCTTTGATTCACTTTGTAAACTTGCACCTGCTCCATCAGGTGAAGGGGACGTGTTAACATTTCCTGCAGTACAGATGAGTCACGTGCATGCAATGGCGGTGAAAGTGTAGCTGTGGGGCCCACATTGCTGCAGCATTCAGCACACATTAAGATGGATCCACACAAACATTAACTCTTTTGAGCTGTAGATTTTGGGAAGAAAAGCAAAGCTGGTGCAGACAGACAGGCTGTCTGCTGTGTCCTCAGTGGCCCTGGAAAGTTCTGAATCATCAGCCCAAAGGCATTTAAGTCCAGCTCCTCTCCTGTGCCAGTTACCCCTCAACATGTGCTAGGCAAGTCAGCAGACTTGGCAGGAAGAGCAGCTTTCAATGCCTGCTGGAGGAAGGAGGGGGTGCTGCTCTTTCATCTGCCTAGAGAGTAGCTGAACTTAATGGTGGGAAATAACAGGTGGCCTGTTGCCAGTACAGTACCTCTTTTGTGGGGAAGATGGTGGAGAAGCTGCAGAACTGCAAGTGTTCCTGGATGACACTGGTTATCAGGATCCAGGTTTAGGCGTGTTTTTGGGAATTAATTGGCCTTGGTCACCTTGATGGATGACCTGTAATGGGAGAAATATGGTGGTGCATGGCCCTGTAACAATTGCTTGATCTCTCAGCAGCTTTAGATAGCATTGGTCATGGTAACCTACTGGATCACCTGAGTGGGATGGGTGGAGACACTATATTAGTGGTTCCACTCATACCTGCTTGGTTGTGTCCAGACAATAACACTGGGTGGGGGACTGCTCTTTGACATTGTTCTGGCATTGATATACAAAGCCCTGAGCAACTTGGGCCTAAAATACCTGAAGCCTGAACTGTTATATTCCAGCTTGACCACTGAAATCCAGAGGGGTGATGTTAGTTGTCCCCCCATGTTACAGACTGACATTTAGAAACCAGACATTTAGCACCACTGGTCACATAGCCTCTGATGTACCTGCTTACTCTGCGCCTTGGAACCTGACTTCTGTACCAAACTGACTTATGCATTAAAACTTTTGGAAGAAATGGTGTTGAGAGTTCTAGTTCCTCATCCAGCTGAGAGCCAGGACAATTCCCAAGCATTGCTTATCCATGGTGCAAACCATTCTCTCCTAACAAAAGAGCCATAGTTAGCAGCAACCTGCCCTCATAGTACCTGCTGCCCACTTTGGAGTGGGGCTGCCAGTTCAACTAAGTAATGCCCATGGGTGAAACGCAAGGGGGAACTGAGCAACAGTTATGGGATGTTAGTAAGGCTGCAGCCGCCCTCCTCCATTATTTTCAGAAGAGAAGGCATTACAGTCTCCACATGTGCTTCTGGCAAAAAGAGATGATGCCCAGCAGCTGTATTATGAACTGAATGCACTCTGTCAGATGCAACTTCAGATCAAACAAGAGGATGAGTGAGAGAAGGGCTCAATGACAGGTTTATGTTTTGCAATCCTTGGGCATCTCCTACTGGAAAGATGTGCTGCAGCAGAACTAAGAAAGCTCTCTCTGCCCATGGCTTTGGAAAACCACCACCATTAGTCAGCACTGGGCTAAATCAGACTCCTACAACTCCCATTAGTCCCACCCAGCATGAGCAATAGCCAGGGATGATGTGAAGTGTAGTCCAGCCTCTGGAGGGCACCAGGGTGGAAAAGGCTAGGCAAGATAGACCAAGTTCCTGATACTACTACATGTTCAGATTGCATTATTGAGGTTCCAGAGCCAGCGTGGTGTAGCGATTTGTGTTGGACTAAAACCTGGGGGACCAGGGTTCAAATCCTCACTCAGACATTGGGCCAGTCACTTCTTCAGCCTAACCTACCTCACAGGGCTGCTGTGGGGATGAAATGGGGGAAGAGAACTGTATATGCCACTTTGTGCTCCTTGGAGGAAAGGTGAGATATAAATGTATGTATGTATGTATGTATGTATGTATGTATGTAAGTAAGTAAATAAATAAATAAATACAGAGTCAAGCTCTGTACAAGGACTGAGTGCTCTCTCATTTGTAATTTAACCTTGGCTCAGCTGCTACTTTCCTCAGCCTGCAAATCCTTGTTAAAGAGGGATGATATGAGGATTTTCAACGTACAAAAAGGTGCTGGTTGGTCTGGTAAGAAACAGTTTGTAAAAGGAAAGTGGATCTTAAAATTTTGTAAACAGTTTATTTGGAAAAATGAGGCTGAGAGGGTGAAGAGTATTAGTCCACAGAAAGCAAGAATCCTATTTGTTGCTAAGGTCAGTTGTATTCGAACTTATTCTTACCAAGAGACCTAATGCCCACTTCCCCTTTCTATAGAAAAGTTTGGTGAACTCTTGAACTCAGGAAGTGCAGCCAGGTAAGGCATCTAGAAAAATCAAGGAGGGTTGTCTACAGGTCACTTCTAATCTCAGTCCAGAAAAATGTGCTTCTTCATCAGGAGTGCAAGCAATGTCAGACTGAGTTTAGGGCACATGGCAAATCCAGGGCACTAGCCTGCTCATTTGTAGCTCTGCTTAAGGAACTCCTTCCTGCCCCTGTCTCGGCCACCAAAAGTGCGAACTCTGTGAATGAGCTGCAGCTGTTTCTCAATGGTGGTCGTGATGTCCATGTCATCAGGGATGTGGACGTAGCGGACGTTCCTTCCCGTCACAAACAGATCATCCAGCCAGGTGGAATGGCCACACCGGTCAGTGAACGTCGCCTCGGCTAGGCGGATGTTCATGAAGGCGTCAACATTGGTGATGCGTCCCACAGCCATGCTCTCGTCCCGCAGCTCCACAGTGGTGACGTGTCCGTGAAGGCCCTGCAGCAGGATGACAAGGCTGTTCTCTGAGATGGTGCGCTCCTTCACGGAGTGGCTGATCTCCATGGCGTGGCACCACCTGATGGCTGGAACAGAAACAGGAGGAAGAAGAGAGTTCAGTGAGTTAGCCCCATTAATCACTTTCTCTTGTGCTATATAGAGAACGGGTCTGTGCCAACCACGGAATTCAGCTCATGATTTTAAAATCACAGTTCTTGTTTGTTTTGCTTGGAGTACACAGGTGAAACCTCAAAACCCAAACTGAGGCTCTGCAGGATCTCTAAAGGAACCTAAGCAAGCTTCAGTACAGAACTCTGTGTGTTGGTTGGCCTCTCCTTAGCAGCCAGGCAGTAATAATCAAAAGGGGCTGAGCCCATGATCTATCATCTGTCCCAAAGAATCTGCACATGCCCAGAGGCCAACTGCTCAGCAACCAAACATTCTCACTTGGAAGGAGCAGCAGTAAAATAGTGAGAAAGCTATAGATAGGTAGCCGTGTTGGTCTGCCATAGTCAAAATAAAAAAAATTCCTTCCAGTAGCACCTTAAAGACCAACTAAGTTAGTTCTTGGTATGAGCTTTCGTGTGCATGCACACTTCTTCAGATACCTGAATTTCTTCTCTTTCCCATAACATATTTATGTATACTATATGTGCTTCAGTGTAAGTTGCTGCAAGACCTATTTGGTGACAAGCAACTAATAAGTTTAGTGGTGCCAGGGCCACTGAGTGAGGAACACTGTTACACTGGGTCCAGACTCTTGAGCTTTCTTTCTTTCTGTGTGTTTTTTTAAATTGAATTTAACACTTGTAGAAGGAAAGTGAGGAAGTAAAATGTGTGGGCATTTGAAGCAATCACTATTTGAAGCAATTGCTTTGTGATATGAGCCTATTCCTGCTTTTCTGTTTTTAGCCAAGGAGTACAGTCACAGCTGTGACCCAGAAGTGCTGTGGGCAAATACATACACCGAGAAGAACCCTCAAACTTGGAAGCCTTTAAAAAAAAGGATTGGGCAAATCAGCGGAGAAGGCAGTTGATGCTTCCTACCCATGATGGAGGCCAGGCTCTGCCTGCACGGCCTGAGGCAGATGTTTCTTAACGCCAGCTGCTAGAAACAGCAGGAGGGTGTGTGTGCTGCTATTGCCCTCTGGTCCTGCTCTGGGGTTTTCCCATTGGGAGCATCTGTTTGGCCACTGTGAGATGAGGACACTGAGCTAGATTGGCCTCCTATGCCTCAATCTAGCTGCAGCCGGGCTGTTCTGATGTTCTTCTGTAAAACAACTTCCAAGTGGCCCAAAGAGTCCCTCTCACCAAGGAGGTGGCCTTCTAGTGGGGAATGGGGCCCGATCCACTCATGGGGCCTCCTGGGCCGCAGGAAATCCTGTGGGCGCAGAAAGCAAGCAGGCCGGCCGGCCGGCAGGAGAAGCAGACCCAGGGGCTCATGATAGGGGTCCCCAGAATGAGCTGCCCTGGCATAGGTGTAGCCAAGGGGGGCAGGTAGGAGCAGCTGCTCCCTTCAATAAAAATAAATAAAAATACAGGGGGTGGGGGCAGAACCTCTGTTAGCTAACAAATGGCCCTAACAAAAATCCTGGCTACGCCCATGCCCCCTAGGCCTGCTCCTGCCTGCCTAACTCTCGCTGTCTCGCTCTCCGGCCTTTCGCTCCGCAGGCAAAGCCAGGGAAGGGGAAAGGGCAGCTCGTGGCGGCTCCTGGTCCGGATCGGGTCCCGTGCAGAAGAGGCACACAAAGCGGAGTCTCCGCTCGCCTACCTGTCTTGGATCTCCCGCCTCCTCACCCAGCGCAAAAGCGGAAGCACGCGTGCGCAATCGACAGGGGGCTTAATCAAAGAGACTTCGCTCCTCATTCGCCGGTTCTATACCCAACCGGAAGAAAGTGGAGCAGTCCCATTGGCCAGAATGGAAGAAAAGGCGGGGCTCGAGGTGGGGGAGGAGAAAGCTGGCTTGTGATTGCTCCGTTGCTTCCGCCCATAGCTGGTGCGCTCGGAGATTCGCTTTCCGCCCTGAAAGTGACGCAAATAAGCCACCTAAAAGCTGGAGAGGTTGTAGTTTCGGTGGTGTTGATGGGCTCCTTTGCTCCAGCTCAAAGCCGCCTTAACTCTCAACTAAGCATGCTCAGAATTGCCGGTATCCGGGTGTGATTTTACGAAGCACAGTAACATCAGACTGCAATCAAGTATTTTGGAGCAACCCTTGTTGAGCAGCGTAATGCTTCCTGCCCGGTAAACATGGCTAAGATTTAGTTAACTACACATGACGAGCTGTGTATTAAGCTGCATTTTTCAAATTTAAAATGTTTTAAATAAACACATATAGTTTTTATACACTATTCTTTAATGGTAGTAATGGATTTATAATTAGCTTATAATAAAAGTAGAACTATCTTCTCTAATAAGCAGCTTTTGTTCTGTGCAAATAGGCTAGATCTAGTTCACCAGAAGCAGCTTAGTCATGCTGGCCACATGACCCGGAAGCTGTCTGCGGGCAAACGCCGGCTCCCTTAGCCTATAGAGCGAGATGAGCACGCAACCCCCGAGTTGTGTGTGACTGGACCTAACGGTCAGAGGTACCTTTACCTTAGTTAGAATCTATTTGGGAGTCCTATGCAAACTCACTTAATATGAATGCATCAGCTCCACAGAGACTCATTAACCATTTTACCAAACCTGCAGGCAGTTCCATCAGCCTGATGACGAACATCCTCGGTGATCATCCACTGGTGATCACACGCTTGAGATGGTAGACTGTTTTGTCTATCCGGATTTCACCATAACCAGCAGCCTCCATCAATGCTGAGCTGGACAAGCATATTGGCAATACAGCTACGACAATGTGATGCTAACATCCCATACCAAGATAAAGGTCTACCATGCTTGTGTGTTGAGCACACTGCTTATGGAAGTGAGTCATGGGAACCTTAGAATTGTTAGGAGCAACCCTTCAACGCCTTACATGTGTGCTGTGTCAGGAAGCTTTTGGGTATCATCAGGGACGTGCTCTATGGGAAAATGGCTTCAGGCACCAGGCCTGTTGGCCAACCAACTCTGTGTTACAAAAGATGTCTGCAAATGTGACATGAAGGCTGGTAGCTTTAACCCCACTGTGTGGGAATACCTTGCAGAACACTGGAGTGCCTGGAGATAGACAGTCAGGTTGTGTATCCATAGCAGTGACCAGAGGAGGAAAGACCACTGGGAGGAGTGTAGAGAGAAGAAATGCCATAGTGTATCTGCACCAGCACCACCAGATGCCTTCATCTGACCCAGCTACAACAAAACGACTCTCTTGTATTAGTCTCAACAGCCACGGCAGGTGCTGCAACCATCCAATAGATTAGCTTCACCCCCAAAGGCACACTCCTTCACTGTCTCCTGAGACAGATGGATGCCAACAACAATACTTAAACCATGCTGTCCCACAATCAGAATTGTCAAGGTTTTTGCCAGTAGGGCTGCTGTGCCTTTAACAGCTGCAAAAGCAGCAGAAATTCATCAGTGGGAGAGGCATCTAGGGCAGCCTTCACAAACCTGGTGCCCTTCAGATGCTGTTGGACTACAACTTCCACCAGTCCCAGTTGTTGGCCAGCAACACCTGGAGGGCACCATGCTGATATAGGGAAATAAACAGTGGCAACTCTAGTAAGAGTGTTGTTTCTCTCCTCTGTCAATGTATGTCTACAGGGATTTTCAGAGCTTGCAATCCTCTGCACACTTACTGGGAGGAAACCCTACTAAACAGAGGGGGATTTGTTTATGAGTAAACTTCTGGACTTGGCATGTGAGGCGGTGGGTTATCACAGGACAGGTGGGGTGGAGAGAGCCTTAAAAGGTAAGTGATAAAAAAGGCAAAAGGACATCTTGTTTCTGGTCTTTATTGCTGCAACTAAAAAGACCTTGGTTGCAACACCATTAAAAACTTGGTCCCCATAAGCAAAATGAAGAAACTGGTCTTTCTGCTTGTGTTATAACACACTCACAAACTTAACTAGTGATATAACACAGTTTGGACCTTTAATTAGGAAGCCTATAGAGGGAATCTGTGTATGCACACAGGACATAAATGCCCACTTTCTTTCCAGATGCTCCAGCTTCTAACTCTGTGAGGCACAATCTAGGTCCTTATTAGCACAGGAATGAAGCTGCTATTTGACCATGACCCCATTTCACCAAAGCCAGAGACAGAATTGGTCAAACACATCTAAGCAACATCCAGCCTTAGTGACCCAACAAAAATGGATGACCTTGGTAACTGCTCTGTTCTACAGGAGGCTGACAGCCAGGTGCTCTCCTCCTCAAGATGGAAGAGACTTGCATTCATGCTCAGCATCCAGCTCATCCATCATTGCCAGCAAGTCAGCACCCTTGCTGATCCTCTCCTTTGGTTCTTCTGCGACCTCGAACTCTCCCATGATGCGAGCCAGCTCCTCATTCCGTTGAGGGTCCTATTTAAAAGAGTCCAATTGGTTCTACTTATGGGAGAACATAAATAATAAATTTGACAATTCAATACTTTATTTTCAGTAACCAGCTTTAAAAAATCAATTTAACCTCAGTTGCCAGAAGCAACAAAACACCGTAGTTTTGATTTTAAGAGCATCAAAATGTTCCTCTGAAAATCAAAAGGAGCTTTGACTGCTGTGAGGGCAGCAAAAAGCATTCTTGGTTCTCAAACACCAAGTTCCAGGTACATAACACACACCTCATATGAAACTCACTACCACAAGATGTGGCAATGGCTACTGGTCAAGTTGGCTTCAAGGGGACTAGACAGTTTTTATGATTATCAATAATAAATATTAAAAGCAAAAAGAAGGACACTAGACAAATTCATCAAAAAGCGCAAGTTATCACTGGCTCTATGGAACTTCTGTTTTCAAAGGCAGCACACCATCTAAGATGCAGGGAACAAATATCACTGGAGTGCTCTTGTTCTGCCAGGTTCTGACCAGACACTGTTCGAAACAGTATGCTAGGATAGAGAGGCTCATGTTCAGATTCAGCAAGGTTTTTCTCAGTTATGTTCACAGAATGTGGTGGCTTCTCTCCCCCACGCTCCCCATGTGTTATCTTCTTTTCATCTTTTATGCAGGCTGATCAGGCAGAAGAGATTCTGCTGTGCAGTCTAGAGTTCTGTGAAACTCAAATGCTTGCATGCCCAACTAAAATTACCCCCCGCAAGTTCCTTACCTATTTTGTTATTTTCTGGAAGTAACATAGCAACAAACATCAATAACAAACATCACCAAATGCACATTCCTTTAGTTCGAAAACTATTCAGCTTACTCACGAAATGAGAGGCTAGGGGGCAATGAGTGCATACCTTGTCTGCTTGTATGTTGATAACTTGATACAATAATTCCTCTGGGCGGGTCAGTGCAGCATGTCTTGAGGAAAAGAATAAAGCGCTGTCACAGAATTGTAGAGTTGGAAGGTTAGATGAGAGTCATCTAGTCCAAACCCCTGTGATGAAGGAATCTCAACTAAACCAGCCATGATTAAATGCTATTCATTTGCAGATAGAATGCTACAAATGCAACCTGTTTGGTAAGCTGTAATGCCTCTAGCAGCTTTTGGCATACTTCACTTGTTTGAATTTTTAATGAATAGCAATTCCCTGACAATTGCTCCCTGTTGCTGCATCTGATGAGCTTTTTCTGCAACACTGGTACTAATTAAAGAAGGTTCTGCAGCAAAGGTTCCCAAAAGGAAGGGGGGTGTCATGCAAGGGCTTCAGTACATGCCTCTCACCCATGGATTGATTCAACTAGATGGCTGAATGGCCACCTCTCACCCACACCACCAATAAAGCAAGTGAGACTGATCATACTCTTCCTCCTCATCTGTGGTGAAGAGATTCAGCCGGAAACCAGCCTCGTTGCCAAGGGGCTTCTTGATGTCCAGGCTTCCCATGAGTCTGGCCAAGAAGTTCAGCTCTTCTTTAGCGAGAGGGTTTGGAGCAGTATTCTCCTACATGGAACAAGAGTGGGTCTGTTACACGGAGAGGCAACCAATGGCAGTATTGGAAGAGCTTTGTTTACAGGGGTTGTGGCTGCCTAGCACTATAAAGGCTGCAACAAAGCGGTCTGCTGGGGCTCTGGCATCTTGGTTGAAAGCAGCTTTGCAACTGACATTTTTGAAATTGGGACATAAAAGAGCATACTGTATATGGTTGTAGCCGAGTATGTTCTGGCATGGAAATTAATATGCCTGAGATAGGCATGATTGTTGATTTCAACAAGCCTTTTTTGAGTACGATTAGCCTTGGATACAACTTATTTACATATCATAAAATAATGTCTAGAATAATCTATAAAGCCAGCTCATTGCTCCAGAGGTTATCAGTTATCTCCACAGAATTAATGGCAGCAACATGCAACTTACAGAAGATGAATTACTGGGAGATATTTTGGTGTGAAATTCATAATTAAGTGGACATCTAAATCTCTCTCTCTCGCTCTGGAGATCACTGGGACAAGATGTTTATGTGTGGCCTTGGCTCAAAGTACTCTCTGCCCCCAATAGTCTCTCAGCCCTCAATGCTCTTAAGCAAACACCTACACTGGCTTATAGAAGTTGCATTCAGCAACAGACACAACCTGATCAAAAGAAAAGACCAGAAAAAACAAACTCCAGGTTGAAAAGATATGATAAAGGATGCTCTGTCTGAGCAAAATGGCATCCAGAGAGAAGGACTGATTATATTACTAAAGGATACAGGATCCTAATCTGAAACAGAAAACATTTAGTTTGTAAAGTGGTTTTCAGCACAGCACTACTTAAGAGCAGCCCTCTCCAACATGGCGTCCTCCAGATATTTTGGACTACAAATCTCACAACCCCTAATCACTGGCTGTTTGGAGCATTGGGAATTGTAATCCAAGAACATCTGGAGGCACCAAGTTGGGAAAGGTTGATTAAGAAGGTAGACTAAAGATACTGACCTTTACACGAGATGCCAAATTTTTGGCTGCCCCCGACATGTCTGTCTCTACAGGCCGACTGATGCTGTATCTAGAGGTAATTGATAAGGCTTATAGTAGACACACACAAAAAAACTGCAGAGAGCCCCCAACTGAAATGTGACTTTGCATTCCATGGCTTACATGTTTGTTCCCAATTTGATTACTCTGTCTCCATAGAGGTCGAATGAGCCTTCTCGATATGGAAGCTGGTAATTTCCACCACTGACGAACTCAGTCCTCTTAATTTCATCCCCTTTACTGTTGAAAAGTCTGAAAATTGCAAAATTGAAGCACTGTGGTGACTTCTAGTGCTTTTGTGAGCAAGGAAGAATAACCCTCTATCTCACAGAACAGCTGGGAGAGTTAATAAAAGGGAATTTGCTGGCCTAAGGTAGTGAACATACACTCTTTCCTCTACCCCCAGCAGGTTTGTCTCAGTCAGAGGACCCATCCAGCCTGGCACTAGGGATTCTCCTTAAGATTGGGATAGATGGTTAACTAGGTGCAGCTGATCTATCTAGTGGCTACATGGAAAAAGCAGGGTGCAAGGTAGAGAGGTCTAAGATTCACCTGATGAGCCCTGGAACCTCTGTTCCCCAAGGAACTGGACCAGAGGTTGGCAGTACAAAATGGCCATTTGAGTTCTGTACTTTATCTTTGAGGAGGATGGAAACCTGTGGAGGAAGCACAAAACTTTGTCTGTAAAGCGGTCTTGCTTAGAAAGAATTTCTGCCCAACACCTCCTTATTCCTGTATCATATCATGCAACTTCACCCAGGGATCCTTGCTCTACTGTCACAAGTCCCTGGACTGATGTGTAAAAATGAAAAAGCCACCCACCCTGATGTGTATGTCCTGGAAGAAGATGAGCAATGTCTGCCGGATGAGCTGAAGTTCGCCAGCAGAGAGAGAGCCGTATGTCTGCAGAATAAAATAAGAATAAATCCTTGCTGCTGCTTTAGCATTATTCAAGTGTATGAGTCACATGGATGTTTAAGTGCTTCATGCATCCTCATAACTGTGGGCAGAAGATTATTTCCATTTTGGTGACAGGCAACTGAGAAAGAGCAACTTTTCCTGAGGACACCCCAGTGGCTATTTAGTTGCTGCTGGGATTTTAAACCAAGTCTCCCAGATTCAAGTAAACTTAAATAGAAATCTAACCCCCAGTAAAACATGCTTGTTTTATGAAATCATGAATCCATTTCAAAACTTTTGTTACTTTTTGAATGTTATTAACATCAGTATTGCAACACTGATATAACCCTGGTAACAAGATATGCTTGCATTGTATTTTACTCAGTTGTCTTATTTCTGCTTTCACTGGTGAAATCTCCAGACTTACAGTGCAGCAGCTTAAAGGGGGAGCACACTACACAGTAGAAAACCAATATGAGGGCATGCTCCAATATGTTTTGCCTTCGTATTATTTCCCCCCATAGTTGTACATACATTTGAATGGAATCTAAAAGGTATGGTGTGCTCTTACATCAATGAGTTTCCTAAAGGTTGCATCAACCTGGGCCAGAGTTTTGGGTGCTTCATAAATGAAATCTTTGATAGCATCCAGGTGGTTGAAAGTGATGAGTAAAATGTCTTTGGGCCGAGGGCAGAGTAGAACTTGGTACTTGAATGCCATGGTCATTAGATCGTAGAGCTACAAAGTAAGGAAACTGGAATTAGTTAAATTACAGAGCCCAGGCTGAGCCTTATTAGATATTAATCAGCTGTCTTCTTGTGCAGTTGGCTGGATTTTATTCTGTGAGCCACCCTAATAGGAGCCTGTGCTTGGTTAGACCTGTCTTGATATTGCTCTAGTTGTCACTGCTGTTGCATCGCCTTCAGCTCCCTTGTCTACCTAAGCTGCCATTCTCCCCTGAGTCAGTTATCACTTTCCTTTATCCCCCAATTTTTCCTGAATGTTAAGTATGAGAATCCTAGTTCCATTTAATGACAGCACTTGTTGACAGAGAGTTACCTGAATTCCCCATAAGACATTGGGGGAAACAGAAAGGTTCATCCTCACCTTATCCATACTGGGTGCATTCAGTCTCATGATTGAGGCATGAACCAGACGCTCAAAAACTGTCCTCAGGGCCTTTCTTGAATAGAGCTCCTGCGGCTTAAATAGCTCGTCCATAAACTTTTTATTGAATATACCCCCTATGATGTCATTCATAACTGAAAAGACAAAAGATTCAAAAGTATCACAAATGGATCGGCTTTGCTTTTGTTTCACAGGAAGACACAGACAGTTATAGCTGAGGAGGGACTTGCAAAGGCCACTCTCCAACTGAAACACACCATGCCCCACCAATGTCTTCTGTGCGAAGCTGTGATCCTCTCCAAATCCCCTTCAGTTCAAGGAAACTTGCACAGAAGCCATTCCCAGCCTTTGTTACCAGTGACTTCACGAGTGCTGGTAGAGATACAGGATCTGGAAACGGTTTCTTTTCTTAGTAATGAGACACGGTTGCCCTCATTGAAACTACTGTTTACAAATTCAATAAATTCTAAGAGTAGAACAGCAGATTATGGTAATCTGAAACAATTTGTCTTCTTTTGCATTTGCAAACTGCATCTATTCTTTTTCTTCTGCGAACATTTTATAGAGGCTCCCGAATCCATGATAAGTAAATTGAGGTAGAAGAGAATCACAACACCCTGTCCCCCATTGTTTAATCACTTGCAGTTGGGCTGATAACCACAACTAAATACTGAGAAGTAGATAAAATAATTGAAACAATATTCAGATGTAGTGGTCAGGGTTACTATTGCCAGAGGTACTACACCAGTAATACTCAAGCACTAGATGTTATTTCTTTTACATTCAATACCCAGTACTGTGCAAGCAGAGTTGGCTACAAAGAATCTCTCATGTACCATAGTAGGTATCCCTAATGCTAAGAAAATGATATTTGGTCATGTAGATAAGTCTTGAACATTGGAGAGAATCACTGTAAAAACCAGTCTTAGAAATGACTGTGTACCTGTGTACAGAGAAAAGGTTAAAATATTTCACCAAAATGTCAAAATTCTGATCTTAGGTGCCTGGGATCTTCCTAGTCAAGCTGAAATTAAATACAGTTTCCTGTATGGGACCTAGCTGCTACAGAAACCATATTCATGTGGATACCAATAAAATCTGAGCTTAAAAGGTTTTGATCCTGATCTGTTGCCCAGTACCGTCCCCTCCTCACACTCCCTGGTGGAAGTGGACAAAGGCAAACTCTTCTTCTGGTTCTCTATGCCTTCACTGGAAATTTTTAAACAGAGGTTGGATGGACCATCTGCCAGGGACTTTTAGCAGTGATTCCTGCATTGAAGGGGGCTGGACTAAATGATCATTGGTGTCCTTTCCAACTCTACAATTCTGAGATTCTATGCCCAGTTACAAAGTCTTTTCTAGCTCCCATTTTCATTCTCCCTTGTGCTAAGTAGCAGCAGTTGTTCAATCTAGTATCCAGCAGGTGTTGCTAAGCACAGAGAGACTAGGATGGATAAGCAGAGCTTTTAGTGATGCAATTCTCTCTTGACCCGCTCCGATGCAATCCTTAACAAAGCTGTAGTAAACTCTCCTTCAGTGTATGCTTCTAAAGAGATTTGACAGAGTTCTGCTTCTGTGCTTCTCTGTCAGCCCCAGCCAAGAAAACTCTCTAGTAGTTTGGAATTGGACAGAAACATGATCACACCAAATAGTGACCTCTGACATTTTGCACTATATTCATGTAACTGAATGAGATAGTACATTGCACCACTGTCCCAAAATATAAGTCACTAGGGGTGGTAGAAGATTAGGATGCTTGCCAGCCAGTTTTCCTCTCAACCCTCAGGGTGGCACAGGGTGTTTAGTGCCAGGTGAGTGACTAAACTTTGGGTTGGTAAATGAAAGTGGAGAAATCCTGCATTGCTCTACGATCCACACCTGAATCCTGTGGTGGAATTGCTTTTTTTCTTTTCTTTTTCACTCCTAAACAGTTTGGTTTATTAAGCCACCACCAATTAAGACTACCTAGTACAGTCGCTATACACAGCATTTAGGGTAGCCATTAGCCATAGGTGGTTAACAATTCCTCCATACCAAATCCACTGGTCTGGGCTCCTGTGACACATAGGCAAATGCAGGTGGGCTAAAATTCAGCCACCAAACAGCATTTTAAAAAACCACAGACTCCCTCGTTCCCTTATTTACCTGCAGACTCCTATGCATCTGAGCAATAGAAACAGAGATATTGTAACATTTGGGGGTTATGTTTGGTTACATAGTTTACTTGTGGGGGAAACATACCTGGTGGTTTCTTCATCTCAACCCACTCCAGGTATTAAGCATGATGCAGAAAAGCATGATGCAATCTAAAGATATGCAATAATGCCATACTAAAGCAGCAGCAAATTTTGGGATTTAGTTGTGGATTAAAAGACATTGTTCAAGGCAGAGATGCAGTAGGGCAGGAAGAGAGCAAGAACCACTGGATACACTCTGCCTGCATACTGCTCATAGTATGCATGTACAGCTGCTCCTTTGCCAACAGAGATGTTCAGCAATCAGTTGAGCTACTACCTAAGATGAATTTTCCAATAAGTTTTTTTCCAAGGCACTAGTGAATTATTTTTATGTTTCAGGATCATTCCTGCCTGCTTTTAAAATGCAGAAAGCCCTAGTCAAGCATTCTCTTGTTCGTCAATTACACCTGCTACAGAAGTGTTGAAGCAGCTGGGAACAACTATGCAGCTGTGTGTATGTACAACATGCCACTAAAAATGCTGTCAGTCAAAATTTTAGTCATTAATCAGTCAAGTTTTTACAGGAGTTCACCATCATTAGAGGTTCCGCATAGAGGTTTCATTTACAATCGGTATATAAATTTTGTTAAGAGAAATAAAATAAAACCACTGCAATCAACACACAGAAGGCCTGTAGGCAGTTCATAGGTTTTAAAAGCACATCCTAATATATATGTGCACTTTGACAGTCTACTGCATTTATGGCTTGTTCTTGGTTCCTGTTCAGCTATAGCAAAATCTTTCAACTCTGCATGTCGCCTGTTTCAGTTAGACAGAAGGCAGTTGAGGGTTGTGGCTGTTGATGGGTTAAAAAAAACTTGGTCAATTGACTAATCCAATATTGCCAAATAATGGTCAAGTATTTTCAAAGCAAGAAGACAGTCATCAACTGATTTGAGACTTATACTAATTACAACAAAATTGGAAAACTTTTACTTTAAAAAGGGGAATGAATGATTTATCTTTAATACATATTTATTTTGGCTTCTTCTCCAGAAACTGAGGGCAGTCCGCCCATCCCTCAGTGTGTTCTCACAACAGACCTGTGTGTGACCTAACCGCAATCGCCTAATGACTTTCTTGGCTGAGTGAGGATCTGAATCTGTGTCTTCCTAGTCCTAGTTTGACACTTTACTCATCAATGACTGCTTCTGCTCCTGTTTGGAACTGCCTGTTAAAGAAGGTAGCCTGTGGAAAGTGTTTTGATGTGGAGTTTGTCACTAGCAAGCAACCCTCGTGCCTGCCCCTGCTAACAAATGATAACCTAATAAAATAAAATAAAAAAATGACAAGTTGCCATATTCACAATGGTATTCTTGAAATATGTGATAATATGTGACCAGAGTCAAATAACAGGCAATCTATCTTGCAAGCAGAAGGTCCCAGGTTCAATCCCTCATCTCCATGTAGGGCTGGGAGAGACCCCTGCCTGAAATTCTGGAGAGCCGCTGCCAGTCAGTGAGGACAATACTGAGCTAGATGAACCATAGTCTGACTCTGTATAAGGCAGCTTCCCAGGTTCCTAACAGTTGCCCAGCATGCCAACACTACTATAAATTACTTAAACTAAAGTCATAAGAATTGACCAACGAGGGTTCAATGAATTTCTTCCAGGATTTGCTATAAATGTGGTACATAATGTTGTCAGTCACCCGAGCTCCAGAAATATAATGCTGCTGGTCTGAAGGGATCTTCCAATAGCATGCCAGAAGATACTGTGTATGCATAGTTTGGAATCTCAGTGAGAGAAAAAAAAACCTCTTTGTGCAGGGGGCTAAAAATGTTACAGTACCTCGTCTCCTGTCCACATCAGTCCATTCATCTACACGAAGCATAAAACAGAAAAAATGACGGGTCAAGTACTAAGAACAACAAACTGACAAGCAGGATGAAAGAGGGGAAATAAGTAAAAAAGAATCCAACAGTATTTAGTACCCTGCTGCATTAGAGCTGCAAAGCAAAGGAGAGCTTTCAACTAATATTTTAAAGTGGCAAAAAAAAAAAGCCATAATGTGTGGAGGGTAGGGGTGATATACAGGCATTATAAAAATGGACCTATGACACTTCTGTAATCTCACTCCACACATTGTGGGGGAAAGAAGCTTATTTTCCCAGCATAAAATCTGGTGAAAAGGCAAAGTATTGCAACAGCTGCACAGCCTTGATGTAGAGCATTCACTTCAAACAAATGAGATACAACAGAAATAATTGCACTAACTGCTCAAAATGACTGTGCTGACTGCTGAGTATCCTCAGATCCCCGTAGATGAGTTACTGTGCTAGAGCAACTCCAATACTTCTGAGCAAATGTAATCTGTACAAAGCCATTGCCCCATACTTTAAGTCTGAAGGTAGAAAAAATATGATACATGCATCCTGGATCACCAAGAACGTAACAAGATTTGTTTCCCACCTTTCCTCTTGAGTTCAGCCACTTGTCCAGTAAGCTGTATGACGAATTGAACTCATGCTATTTACCAGCCCAAGATGTAAACACATGCATATCAGTAGCTTGGAATTTTAAAATAAAAAAATTCCTTCCAGTAGCACCTTAAAGACCAACTAAGTTAGTTCTTGGTATGAGCTTTCGTGTGCATGCACACTTCTTCAGATACACTGAAACAGAAGTTGCCAGATCCTTCTATATAGTGAGAAGGTGGGGAGGGGTGTTACTGAGAAGGGTGGTGGGAATGGGAGATAGGCAGATAGCTGAGAGAGCCTTTTATTTTGACTATGGCAGACCAACACGGCTACCTATCTACTATTGGAATTTTAAGCGTTTCTGCAGTAGAATTACCGTAGTATACTATAGGATTTGATGCTGGTGCCTAGAGAACGGAAATCTTTTTCTAGTCCTTTTCACCTGCATCAGAATGTCAACCATGACTTACATTATTATTTTTATTTTACATTTCCTTTTAATGGTCTGTTTCTAGTACAGTATGCCCTCAACTTATATGAGGGCTATGTTCCAGGGATCACACCTAAAGTCAAAATCATGTATAGTCAAAATATATTGGATACAATGGCAGGTGGGATTGCCAAAGACCTTTTTCCTGGATGCCTGTCCCCTTCTTTATTTTTATCCCCCCCCCAAGTGTGTAAAGCTGAATGCGCATAAGTTAAATTTGTGTAAGTTGTGGGTACCTTGTACATCAGGAGAAACATTCACTTTCAATGCTAGCCTTATATGCTCATACCCAAGAAGCAGCAAAGCTATTCTTCAAGTACCTAGGAAGCAGATCAGATAAACCTTCCCCCCCCCACCTTGAAATGGTGGGGCGATTGTCCATGAAATATGCTGTTCTTCCAAAATGCTCTGAGGGACTCCAAAGTGTAGCATGACTGCAGCTCCAAGTGGGAGGGAAGGGTCTCGACATGTTCAGTAATGGGTAGTGGCATACTATGGCAAAGGAAATTGTGGAATCCTGCAAAGGACTTATTTCTAGAGAATTCCATTAGAATGCTAAACATTTCCAGCATTCAGCTCACCATGTGGAAATATTCTCCCCTCTCAATGTTCCCAAGTACTACTAATGTGGCAATGTCTTCAGAAATGTTGATCCTAACAAGGTTACCAGTCACTTTAAGACATAGAACTTAAAACTGTCTGCACAAGTTGTCATTCAGATATGGTGGCAGAACTTTATAAAGGCTGTTTCACATTCAACATCATTTTATTATTCTATAAAGTTGCCTGGTCAGAATATTGTAAGTCACCCAGAAGGTTGTAATCTGTGACAGGGGGAAGTACATTACTCTGAAAAGCTGCTCTAGGTAGGACGCCTTGGCTGGCCTGAAAATTTACTTGCAACTGAAGGTACCGTATGTAAATGTAAAGGACCCCTGACTGTTAGGTCCAGTCGTGGACAACTGGGGTTGTGGCGCTCATCTCGCTTTATTGGCTGAGGGAGCCAGTGTACAGCTTCTGGGTCATGTGGCCAGCATGACTAAGCTGCTTCTGGCAAACCAGAGCAGTGCATGGAAACACCGTTTACCTTCCCACTGGAGCGGTACCTATTTATCTACTTGCACTTTGACGTGCTTTCGAACTGCTAGGTGGGTAGGAGCTGGGACCGAGCAACAGGAGCTCACCCTGTGGCGGGGATTTGAACCACCAACCTTTCTAATCAGGAAACCCTAGGCTCTGTGGTTTTGAAGGCATGTAAGAGCCATCAAATAAATGATGTACTATAAGAGTTCAAAATTACAGCTACAAGGAAATTGTCTGATATGGGGATTCAGGAGAGTGTGGTATTAACAGTTGCCAGGCTCTGGAAATTGAGAAAGTTAGCTTGTGCAAGGAAGCAATTACTTAAATGGCTCATGGATTGTGTAGAGAATGATCTATGGTTACAGAGCCCCAACACCCATACTTGGGTTTTTTTTTAAGGTAAGACCTTCTCCCAGCTCTTGGAACAAGACTGGAGAGATGTCTTATACAGTGAATAGGAAAAAAGGGACTCCCTATACACTCACAATAAAAGCTTGGCTTTGCACTGAGATGGTTGGAGAAAAGCCACCTTTCAACTACCTCTGGCTCATGGCTGGGGAACCTGTGGCCCTCCAGATGTTGCAGGACTACAACTCCCATCATCCCAGACAAATGGTCATGTTGGCTGGGGCTAATGGGGATTGCAGCCTGACAACAAGTGGAGGGCCACCCCTGCTCTAAGCACACTTATGATCAGGTGTACTTGATTTGCCTACCTCAACAGGTATTGGGAAATGTACACCCCTCCTCGAGAGGTCTGGAGGGTGGCAACACGAGAACTGGCCTTCTCTGCAGTGGCTCCCTGTCTGTTGAATGCTCTTCCCAGGGAAGTGCGCTTGGTGCCTTCATTATACACCTTTAGGCACCAGGCAAAAACGTTTCTTTTTAAACAGGCCTTTGGTTGATCTGATTTGACATCCTTTGCCCTTTTAAAATGTGGCCCTTTTTTGGGGGGGGTGTTTTTATTTTGATTATATATATTGTGGTTTTTATGTTGATCTTTTCTGTGAACCGCCATGAGACCTCCGGGTATAGGGTGGTATATAAATTCAATTAATAATAATAATAATAATAATAATAATAATAATAATAATAATGACCCAAGACCCAAGTTGTAAGTGGGCAAGATACTATATCACACTAAGGTGTGCAGAGCCTTCCCTAATTTGGTGCCCTCCAGATGTTTGGGGCTACAACTCTCATTGGGCCCAGCACCATGCGTTCCTAAGTCCAAAACATCTGGACGAGACACAGCAGATGCGAGTTGCCAAAAAATGGTCCTCACAGCTTGGGGCAGGGTGTCTTTCACCCTCGCCGTGGCACTCGCCCCTCCCAACCCGAATAGGCTCAACCCGAACTCAATCACACCAGCCCCTCCCCCACCCCATTAAATGACACCCTCGCCCCGCGTTGTAGCCGAAGAGGAAAGGGGTGTGTGGGTGTGAGAGAGAGCGCGGTATAGGCGGGGCCCCTCCCAGACCTTGGCGCGCCTTGTCTCCCGGGATGCTTTGCGCGCGCAGCCGCTGGTCCACGATGTAGAGCATCTCCCCGCCCAGGTTGAGGACGAGCAACGGCAGCGTCCTCAGCGACATGGCCGCGGGACCCGCACACGGCCGGGCTTCCGCCCAGGAGGCAAGCTGTGGCTGCGACTCTGATTGCGGCGGCTGCTGCTACGACGGCAGCGGCCCCGTTGCCTGGACAACGCTACCGCCAATCGGAAGGCTGCTTGCTGGCAGGTCTCGTCTCCTTTTATAGGTGGAGCTTAGGTCTCCGCCCACAACTTCCCTAGATGGGCTTACGGCCCGCCCTCTCATCCTCTTTCCCGCCCTCTCATCCTCTGGCGTATAATCGAGACGGAGTCGGATGTTAATAGGATGAGCTTTTTATTGGCGCATGCGCAGCTCAAGATGCAGTGTCCAGTTCTTGCCCCGCGTGTCTGAAAAACACAAGGAAAGTGGGGAAGATTTAGTAATAAGAATAAGAATAATTAATAATTAATAATAATTTATTATTTATATCCCACCCATTTAGAAGCTTCAGACGAATTGGCAAAAATGACCAGGAAAATCAGAGATCAAGAGGACCATAAATTTACTAAAGAATGGTGATTTTTTTAAAAAGTTACTTGAAAGAGCACAGTAAACAATTGAAAACCTTGGCAGGATTTTACAAACACTTGCAATGAAGCGAGAATTATGATAAAAAGTGAGTTTTAAGAAACATGGAGAATATGATACGATTCAGTTTGAAAAGAATACAAGGGTGGAGGGAAGTTCGGGGATTCTGAGAATCCCATTTGTAAACTGATTATGATTTGTGTATGATGTCAAATGCTAAAAGTGAAAATGAATAAAAAAACAAAAACAAAAATAGAAGCATCGTGTGAGGGAAAGGGCGGGGCTAAGTATTACCACTCTCGGTTCCAGTCGCAGCCCTAAGGCGCCTGGGAAGAAGAAAGTCGTTGCCATTTGCAACCCTATCCCCACATGCGTTCTTCAGGCAGTTTCATACGGTAAACACATTTAGTGACACAAACACACAATTGACAAGGTGCAAAAGTCAGGCCTGGCTCTGCCTTCTTGCCTCAATCAGTGAAGTTCCCTTCCAAATGCATAGCCGCCTGCATCCCTTGTTCTTTTACTCAAATTGTGGGCCATCACTGAAAAGACCCCGTCTCTAATGCCCACCAGCAAAATTGATCTGGCAGGTGAAGACATGAACGCCGCCCCTGAGGCAGATTCTCGATGTCCAGGCAAGCTCTTGGAGCTTAGGCTACAAATGTGCAAATGTGAAAGAGAGAGAGAAACTTCTATCCACTTTCTCCATAGTGTGGATAATTTTATAAACCTATCATGTGTCTCTCCTCCTTTTTCCCTCCTAAATGGCAAAATTCAAAGTTTCACAATTTAAGCAACTATCAGAATTTAAACAGTGTGATTTCCCTGCTGCAGCAGTAACCAATTGCAAGTGGACTCAAATACAGTTGTACCATGGAACTCAAATGCATTGGCTCCCGAACAAATCAGCTCCGGAACAATCGAAACCCGGAAGTGAGTGTTCCAGTTTTCGAATGTTCTTTTGGAACCCGAACGTCTGACGCTGGTTCTGTGGAGTTTCCTGCAGCCAATCAGAAGCCACGCTTTGGTTTCTGAACGTTTTGGAAGTCGAACGGACTTCCGGAATGGATTCTGTTCGACTTCCAAGGTACGACTGTATAGTGGTACCTCAGGTTACAGATGCTTCAGGTTACAGACTCCGCTAATCCAGAAATAGTACCTCGGGTTAAGAACTTTGCTTCGGGATGAGAACAGAAATTGTGCTCCGGTGGCGCGGCAGCAGCGGGAGGCCCCATTAGCTAAAGTGGTGCTTCAGGTTAAGAACAGTTTCAGGTTAAGAATGGACCTCCGGAACGAATTAAGTACGTAACCAGAGGTACCACTGTATTTAGGCATCTGACTGATATCTGTGCTTAGAGATCGTCAGATTCCAATTTTTGTCCTCGAGGGAAAAAAATGCCAGTGCTACTTTTCCATCAAGACCCACCTTTGCCCCTCCATTTACTTATTTATTCAGAGAGCGGTTGTGCACTTCACGGCCCATGCGGCACAACTCACACAGGCCACAAAGACACATTGACATGGCATCCCTAAAAACAGTGCCCTGTATGATTGAAACAAAGAAAAGAGATTTAATGAGACATAGCACCTCAAATCTGGAATACATTTTTGCTGCACATACAGGCAGGTCTTTAGAAACATACAATGAGCCAGTGGACAGGATCAGCTTAATGTGGGCATGAGGAGCATACAGGTGTCATATTCTGGCTAAGATGCTGAGCTATGAACCAGGCAGTCCCTTGGAATCTCATCTCTCAGAATCAGATATGATAATACTTTCCAGCCTCACATGACTGTTGTAAGGATCACAAGAAAATGTACAGGAAGCCCTTTGGATGCTCCGAAGCATTACAATACTAAATATTAATAATATGAAAATCAGATCATGCACAGGAGAAAGATATACCCAATACATTTGTTTAAAAATGGTATCCTTCCTTCTTCCAAGAAGTTCACATTGACATTTTGCTGCACAACCATCCCATGAGGTAGGCTAGGATGAAAAATAGCAATTTCCCCATAGCTACCCTTAAAGCTTCATAGCCAAGCAGGGATTTGAAAGAGGGCAACATGCTACAGTACTTGAGTGTGTTCACAGTGACCATTGACTGCTGGACAAGCCACTATTTCTATAGGGTTTGCACTTAACTACTGGAAGTTTGGGGTTCTAGCACCACTTTACTCCTGTTTCCCCTGAAAGAAGCAGTTCATATTGTTCAGGAGTAGCATGGGCTGTCTGGTGAAAACAGTTACCTAGTGTGTTGTGGGCTCCTAAGGGAGGAAAAATGAGATAGCAGATAAAGACATGTCTTCCTCTGCCTTCAGTCAAAACAGAGATGGGGATCGCTATTTTCAATAAACCCTGCTGAAGCGCCTATATGAAAAAAAATCAAAGATGACATACTTCACAGTTTATACTGCAGCTTTTGAAAAAGAGTCCAAACATCTATAAACGTCAGGCGAGCATTGAACCAACCTGCTCACACTATACAGTGGAAGAATGAATTGTTCAGCAAAAGAGAGAAGAGGTGAGAATGCTTTGTAGGTGGCAAGGAGAAGTCCAACCCAATGAAAAATCAATATTGTCCTCCTCGCCAATTTCCACCACCACCGAGATATGAAGCTATTTAACCAGGACCTGTTCTTCTGTTCTGCTTGTTGCGCTCACCACAGCACTTCTAACTTCCTCTGCAACATGACAAAGGTTTTTGTAATGCTACCCTTTGGATGGAATGAAAGACAACCTGGGCTGTTGAGAAAAAGCTGGAAATAGTTATCTGTGGTGTTGCAAAAGCAACAGAAATAATGTCTGCTCTGTTTTGTAATGAAACAAGGCAGTTCCAGGCCTCGGAACAAACTGTTCCCTGCTGTTTCTGTTCAAATTGCTGGAGAAGTTATGGTGCAATTTATCACCTAGAATTATTATAGAGTTGGAAGGGACCATAAGGGTCATCTCGTCCAACCCCCTGCAATGCAGGAATCTCAACTAAAGCATCCATGACAGACAGTGGCATAGCGTGGGGGGTGCAGGGGGGGCCTGCCGCACCGGGCGCAACATCTGGGGGGGGGGGGCGCGGAAGAGACTCGAGTGCTAAAATCCACGGGTTAGGGGGCGCAAATTACTTGCCTTGCCCCGGGTGCTGACAACCCACGCTACGCCACTGATGACAGATGGTCATCCAACCTCTGCTTAAAAACATCTGTTGAAGCAGCCTAGAATAGCATCAGCATTAGCTTTTCCCCTTCCTTGACGCCTTGCTCCATAAGATTATTCATTCCTCTCCCAGCCAGCTCTGATAAAGGTAGAGGATTTGGGGAGAGGAGAAGCAGTGAACCTCAGTGGTAGAGCATCTGCTTTGCATGCAAAAGTCCCAGGTTCAGACATTCTCGGCGTCCCTCCCCCTCCCCGTCCTCCCTGCCCCCTGCGCCGGGCAGCTCGAGGCTCACTTGCCACGCAGGCTTCCTCAGCAGTCCTGCTACTGCCATGGGGCGGGCAGGAGGGAGAAGGGTGCTGCGTAGCTTTGTGCACCACCGCCGCTGCCCCCTCTCCCAGGCAGGAAGCGAGAGAGCGCAGCTGGCCGTAGGAAGAGCCGCCACCGCTCAGCATGCCCTCGGAGCTGTTCCTGGTTGGTCCCGGACTCCCGCTGCTGGGTGCCCCGATGGGCTGGTGCCGTGGCACAGGGCACTAAACCTAATGGGTAAGACGGCCCTGGCTGCAGCGGCTCCACCTCTGGCTTAAAGGGTAGTTGGACACACTACTAAGTGCAGCATGGTTTAAACCCACCCACCCACCATCTCAATTTGCCCAAATTTGTGCCCTGAGTCTTTTAAGAACCTGGCAATGCCCTTGCATCCAAGGGAAGAGAGGGAAGGTGACAGCAAAGGCCAGCAAGCAACTAATTGTCCCAAGCATCACTCTGTCGCATAGAGGGCTGCATTTATCTCAGGAACTCACCACTCCCCTGCTGTAGAGGACTACAAACAAGTTGTGTAGAAATAAATCATTTCTTGGATGATGCACATTTCGTCTGTTTCTTTCACTCTCCAGACCCCTGCTGATCAATGAGTAAGAGCACATCTACTGGGGGAACAAACTGTACAACACCATAAATGTGATGGAGGAAAGTGTTACCGGAATGCCATAGGAGAGCCGCATGTGAGTCCGCAGTGCTGTCAAGCCGCCAGGCACCAGTCCCAGGCAACAGTTCTCCCCGTATTTGCGTGACACGTAACAGGCCAGGATTGCCGGGCAGAGAAGCCCAACACAACCTGCCCAAATGAAACACGCAGGTGAGGAGGCAAACATCAGTGAAAGGGAACCAGTAACCCTAACCCTGCCCTTCTTAAAATATAATTCCTGCTAACTGTACTTTTTGCACAGATCGTCCCCCTTCATGGCTAAGGGACTGAGACAGCAGGTGTGCACACAAACACTCAGAACAGTTCACAAACATAAACTTTAATAGTCTTTAAAATTAAGGACAGAATAACTGTCTGTGAAAGCCAAGTGAAGGAAGAAAACAGCAAGCTGAACCTCTCTTGATTTTAAAAGAATATCACACATTTTTATGCTGTTAGATTTGGATACAGGAAGCGAACATCCCACACTCCTGCAAATCAAAACAGCCACATAAATAAAGGGTCTCTCTAGGACCTACACGGAGGTTGCCCTGGATCCAAAGACCCATGGAACTAGTTCTGAGCACTAAGGGGGCACTGGTCTTGCACTTCTTGAGAACCCCTTCCCTCCATGCCATAAGGCAAGTGCTTCCAGTTGTCATGTATAGTAGGGAAAATGGTAAAAGTTCCCTTGGGCACAGCTTAAGCAACTGGGCATCTCAACATTTGCAAGCAAAATGTTTTCTATATTTTGCAACTGCTTAATGAATCCCCTCAAATGTTTATTTATTTATTGCATTTCTATTCCACCTTTTTCTCCAAGGAACTCAAGGTGGTGGGCATGGATTTCCATGCATTCCTAATCTAAAGAATCCCACAACTTAGCTTCTCTTCACAAAGAGCCTTGAGGTACAACGGCTGCAGGTCTACATTGCAACAGGTGGCAAGTTTTAAACACATATAACCTGGAAGCAATATGGGAATCATTGGACAAATATCTGGGAAATAGGAGGGGAGTCAGTCTACAATAACCCACAGCAGCTTTCCTCCATCTTATATAAAATTGATCTCCGCAGGCTAAAATACACCCAGACGTTTACTTACACATGGGGCAGTCTGAACAGCAGTCATACCTCCCACTGCTCCAGCTGCCTTCTGAGGACAGGGTCAAAGGTGAGACTGTGGCAACTGGCTGGCAGGTCACAGGCTCGGACATAGCTAGAGCTAAGGCCACTGGCAGCTCAGAAACAACCTCAAAAAGGCAAATCTGAATGGCAGTGACAAATGTTTTGCAAGGCAAACTCAAGTCTTCAGTTCCTTGCGGTCAGGCCACATGTGTATTTGAGCAATGGGGAAATGGTAAGCAGGAAGCAGAGGACTGCAAGGCCTGGAGAATTTAGTGGCGAGACTTTGTTCAGGAGGTTGTTCACTCTGTCCTGGTGTCTTCACCCCCCCCTTCAGGTAAAAAGGCTGCAAGATTGGCTTACAGAGATCAGTAATAAGATTGTCAGCTGAGGGCAATCTGGGGCATGACACAAAATGGAAAAGAAATTGGAGGAAGGAGGAAAAACACAAACTCAGGGACTTCTTAGTTACAAAGGCCAGCAGACATGGAAATAGTTCAAGGCAAGGAGGCACCCAAAGTTGCTGGTTTCTCAGCTGACCCTATTTGTTCATAGAATCAAATAATCTTAGAATTGTAGAGTTGGAAGAGACTCTGAGGGTCATCTAGTCCAAACCCCTGGAATGCAGGAATCACAACTAAAACATCAGTGACAGATGGCCACCCAACCTCTGCTTAAAGACTACCAATGAAGGAGTCCGTTCCACTGCAGGTCTCCCCAGTCTTATATTCGTGTAGCTGGTTCTTCCTGCTTAAGTGTAGAACCTGACATTTGTCCCTATTAAAATTCATTTTGTTAGTTTGGCCCAGCTCTCCAATCTGCTAAGGTCATATTTAATCCTGATTGTATCTTCTGCTGCATCGGCTACCCCTCCCGGTTTGATGTCATCTGCAAATTTGATGAACATCCCCTCAATTCCTTCATCCAAGTACATCACTGCTAGATGGTAGGCCAGACCCTTGAACTGGTCTTTGCTACAAGACTGGGAGTGATATTGATAGTGTGGATTATGACTGGCACTTTAGGGTGGTGACGGCTAGTCAACTGTAGGGTTGGTAGCCCCTGGAGACCTACAGAATTTGCTCAGGTTCCTAAGTGCTCTGGTTGGAAGGCTGTGGAATGGTGAGATGGAAAGTGTTGTTGACACAATCGCTGCTCATGGCCTTCTATGGCACTGCAGGGAGCCCAGACTGCACCTTGTTTGCAGGGGAGCTCCAGGAAATTGAACAGGCAGAACAGCAGCTTGAGCACAAGTAGTGTGTCTCACAGCAACAGCCATGACAGGAGTAAACGCGTATGATTGTGCTACCAAAGGAATCACTCCAGCACCCTCTTCTTCTTTGGCGATCACTTGCAGCCAAGTAAGATTGTCTTCCATAAAGATGGTTTTAACAGTGAGTTCGCAAGTGACTGTGGAAGCCACTTCTGGATCCGCATGTCCTTCCACAGTGGGGACATTGGTTTCCAGGGAGGCATTTATCATGACACCTTTGGTAAAAGCTGTCCCCAAGTAGCCATTTGGAGTCATTCTGAGTGGTGAAATAGGCTAACTAAACCTACCTCGAAGGGAAAAGTGGCTGGACTCCTCATAGGCCTGCTGTGACAGGCTTGCAGGGCATTTCCAGGATAAAGTTGCTCACATTTGTTCTAACTAGACACTAGTAGAATCCCAATGGAGGCATCCAGAGCACCGTCTGTTCTGGTTGGGATCAGTTACAGTTGTTGCAGCCCTAAATATGGCATTCCTTTCTCTCCGGAAGTGCTGCAGACTTTGTTTTTGCTACAAGAGACTAGCATGATTAACCTGGAAGTGATTAAATTAACCCAGTGATGATGGCCTCTGAACCATATGAATAGGAGCAACAGGACTCTGTACACACAAACAGACTTTCATATGCACCCAAGGCAGAGGAAACAGTGGTGATTAAATCATTTATTGTCTACCAGCTTCAGAAGATGTTGCTCAATATGAGCCCCCTCCCAAACATAGGGTAGGTTTGGCTTAGAATGGGCTGCCTTCAGTTGGTGATGCCTGCTTCTCTGCTTCTTTGGCCCTGGTTCTCTCTAGCCACTCTTGCCGTTGCTTCAGTCTCTGCGGGGCTTTCAGCTTCTGTACCTCTTGATAGACCTAGAGGGTTAATGGGAAGAAGGGAGGTGAGAGGCAGTTAGGCAGTCAGTAGCACAGACCAAGACTACAAAATCCCAGAGTTCTATTGGGAGTGGTCTAATCCCCATACCAGCTGACAATGGGCATTTACTATTTTATATTTATTACTTCATGGGAAGAGCCACGGCTCAGTGACAGAGCCCTTGCTTTACACATTGGTTCAATCTGTGGAACCTCCAGATAGGGCTGGCAAAGTCTCCTGCTGAAACCCTGGAGAGCTGCTGCCAGTCAGTGACTGGAGACAATACTTAGCTAGATGGCCCAAGCGTCTGACTTGGCACAAGGCAGAATCTCATATATCTTACAGAATTCTAACACTGCACTCCTGCTATTTGGCGCTGCTCCGGGTGGCTGCTAACACCCTCAGTCCTACCCAATATGTGCCCCCAGCACTACTGGTCATGCAAAATACAAAACAAAGGTAAGCTCCACTGAGGAGGGTGGAGGTTTCGCTGGCCTGCCTGGCAATTTAACAGAGTAATATTGCTTTAAGAAAGCCTTCCCAAACCCAGTGCCCTCCGGATGTCTCCCAGTTGATGGGAGCGCAAAGCAGCACCAGGCCCCCCCGAAGCTCATCCATTACAGAAGAGGAGCTCTGCTTCCAAATGCCTGGGCAGCAACATGCCATGGTGGCCGTACCTTGTTGCACAAGGCTTTCTTGGCGATCCAGCGCCGGGTGGCTCTCCGGCAGTACAATGGGGGAAACTCGTACTTGATGTCCAGCACCTTACACGTCTTCTCAAAGACATCGTACTTGGTGTTGCGCAGGTACTTCAGCAGCATCTTCCGCCGGTCTATGGCTATCAGCATCTGGCGACGGTTGACTGTGTCCTGGGGACAAGGGTTACTTGTTGCTAGTTACCACTACTACTATTGTTTATATCCCAGATCTCAGGACATCTTTCCAAGGTGGCTGATCTCACAAAGTATCAGCATATAAGAAATTGTGAGGATCCAGCTGGTGTTATATACAACAGTCCAAATGGCCACAACAGCCCAAATGGAGCAGCCTCTCTTGCTCTCCTGCTGGCATATAAAGCCCTAAACTACTTGGGACCAGGATACCTTGCAGACTATCTTCTTTTTATACATTTGTATATCTTCAGCTAATCATAAGATCTTAAGGAGGCCTTGCTAGGTCTAGGTCTACCGAGTTCAGTCAAATGAATCTATGCATCTAAGGCACCTATGAAGTGGGCCTTCTTGGTGATGGCACCCAAGCTCTGGAACACCCTCTCCAATTTAGGAGGCAGGAAAAGGAGCACCTTTTATGCAGGCTTTCCCTGGACTATAAAGTTTTGCCGCACTGTTCTGTATTTACTGCTATGGATATTAACTGTTTTATTTTGTAAAATGCATTTATATTTTGGTTCTGACATCTTATGTAATCAGTGCTGTGCAAGATCCAACTTTGAAAGAAATACTGACATCGCTTTGTATCTGAACAATGGCTGTAGCAGTTGGCACTCAACAGTAGCTCCACCCTGAAATACAAATTATCAGCTGGCTCTGAATACAGCATATATTGTACTTGCATCAAAGACGGTTACCTTGGTGTGCATATGCAGATGTTCCTGGAGTGTGCGGATCTTGGCTGTCA
Organism: Podarcis liolepis; assembly: GCF_965112155.1. Classification (NCBI taxonomy): domain Eukaryota; kingdom Metazoa; phylum Chordata; class Lepidosauria; order Squamata; family Lacertidae; genus Podarcis; species Podarcis liolepis. The sequence continues at coordinate 59,321,831 of NC_139561.1, read as the reverse complement.
AGAATGCAACTGCAACAGCAAAAGAAAGTCACTGCAGAGAGGCCAGAGACAAAGTGCCTATTCCAATGTTGAATGTTTCTGAATTCCTGCTTTAAAAACTGCGCATAGACATTGCCAACCAGCAAGCAAACACAGGGAACTGACCACTTAGAGCTGGCTGCTGGACGTGCTTCCATTATTCTAGAGCTTGCACTTGACTAATGACAGTTTGATGTTATATAGCTGGAAGACCTAAGGGTCTTCCCTCTGGCTACTTCAAAATCCTTGCGTGGACTTTGGCTGTAGATATATGGCAGAGGTTGAGAACACTGTTAGCCTTCCAGGTGTTGTTGGACTGCAACTCTCATCAGTCCCAGTCAGCATGGTCAATGGTCAGGGGTCCAAGAACACTTCAGTGTCTGTAGGTTCTCCACCTTGGTATAGGGCAAAAAGAGAAGCAGGACCACCCCACCTGCTCTGCTGAGAGACCAGCTCCATTTGGCTCCAGCTCTTTTATACAGGAAGGGAAAGCACATAAGCAGATCTGTCATGTTCTCTATATAAAAGGAAATGTCTCTCAACATTAAGAGATCATCCTGCCGCAACTCTGCCCAACACTGGCCTTTGCCAAGTAGGATCCAGTTGGATCTGTTTCCAGATGTACCCTTTCATAGCTCCATTTTATGCTATGTATCCCTTGAAGTGCCCGCTGGGGCTACTCCCTTGGGGCACAGACAGGATGACAGCGAAGGAAATAGGAGGCAGCAGCTTTTCTCTTGGGATATATTTTTCTGCTTACCTTGGACCTCTAAGGAGCTAGTGTCAGTTGGGAACTTCCGGACTTGGTCTGCTAGCTGCTGTTTCTTGATTTTCACTTTCTCCTTCTGCATGCAGAAGGAGAAGACAAAATTAATACAACTAGATACTAATACAACTAGATAACTAATAGCCACTCAACCCCACTCCACTATGCAGGAATGGCAGGTCATTGTTTGCTTACAATGCCAACAGCAAACCTGCCTGCCTACAGAAAAGGCAGAAATTCTGCTTTTACGGCTCTTTTAATGATAAAGCATGGAAGAGCAGGGGAATGAAGGAAGATTAGCCCCCAATCCCAATTTACCCATGTAGGAGAACACTGACCTGGCTTGCCATTTCCAGAGACAGCAACCTTCTCACAACATCGTCTACCCTGCAGGAAAGCAGAGAGTCCTTTGATTACTTGTCCCCGAATTGCTTAACATTTGGGGAACAGCTTTGAGAGATTAGAAATCAAGGGAGCCATGTTAGATATTCAGAATTAAATGTAAGTTATAGGAGCACTAATTTAGGACCTCCCCCATCATCTGAGGACCCCAGTCAATAAAATGAGGCTTAAGTGGTTGCATTTTGGGGGCCCCTAAAGGGCAGCCCAATGTGGCAGACTTGCTGTTTCCTCCATGAAGCCCCTTTTCATGAAACTCACAGTCCTTCCCTGGTCATCGCAAACCTTACTTGTCTATAACTGGGATGTTGGCATAAGGTTTCTTCAGCATTGTGGGAGGCAGATCATCCAAATGGCTGGGGATTTCTGCAACAACAGCAACACAGCAATAAGAGCAGAGCAGCTGCCTTGCTAGTTCACTCTAGTACAGAATACTTTTTTCTAACAGTAGTCAGCCAAGTATTGGTGGGAACACATGAGCTGATGTCTAAAAGAGAAGCTCTTGGCATCTCTCAGTAGGTAAAGAGAAGGAAGTACATTGTGGAAGCTAAAGAGGGACTCCAGTTGCAAAACATGGTGACCCGCAAGCCAGCAGGAAGTTGGTTCACCTGGGCCAACAGAACATGTAGCAAGTGGTGTATCTTAACATGTCCAATCACCCTTTTTTATTTAACAGAACTTGTGTGCTGCTTAATTGTAAAAAAACCATCTAAGCAATTTTATTTTCCATTTCAATGGATTAGGAAATGGGGTAAGAGACAGAGACTCAGACCCATAATATCCAGTACAGTCATGAAACTCCCTCAAAACTGGAATCCCAAACAGTTCAGGTGACAGCCTTAGCAGACCAACTGCTTACAACAATGAGAATGTAATACAAACCTTGCTTTTTTCTACGGACAGGCCTGGCATAATCCCTGGCTGTTTGAAGGAGGGGGCTCTTATCTAAAAGGACAGAAAAGCAGCAGGGGTTACACTTGAGCCACATCAATGCAATACAATAACACAACAGCACATTAGCATTTTGCTCCTTGGAAGTAATTAGGCACATCACTTCTCTCTCTTGGTTTTTGGGGAGATAAAACAGCTCTTCCAGTCTGAGAACAATCTGTGGAGAAGCAATTTTTAGGCTCATAAGTAGATGGAACATTTCATATTTGAAGAAAGCATTCTGTTTTCTGCCCCACAGCCAATAAATGCAGGCAATGAATGAGCAGAGAAAGAGTAAGTTGCTCTGCCTTTCACTCCCAACAAGGCTGCTGCAATTGCTCAGGTTGCTAGATGTGATCAAAAGTCACATTTTGGGCATTGGGCGAGGGAAGATCTCTAACAGCAAAATCCTTTGCATATTCTTTTCTATTCTAAGTTCAGTAGTGTCATGCAGTTTCCAGTTCAAGTAGAGGTTCCACTACAGGGAAAGAGGAAATTGCTTCCAATGCAAGGGACATGTAAACAAGTTCTTTTGACATACAACAGCAACTTCTTGGTCACCATATTCTTTTCACAATCCAAGGCCGTAATCAAGATCATTTAGTGCATTAAGACCAGGAACGGAGGAAACAGCCCACTCTACTGCCTCCTTGGTTGTGAGCTTGATGTTGCATTTAATAGGTGGGGAGAGAAATGGAGTGAGAGGCCTTGGCACACGGAAGATGACAAGTGATGCAAGAACCCGCGACAGAGCTACAGAGACACCAAAGCAGCCATCACTGCTGGGAAGCTCCATCTCCACCCACCAGATGCCAGTGTGGCACAGTGGTTAGTGTCAGACTAGGACCTGGGAGACCAGTGTTCAAATTCCCACTCAGTCATGAAGCCCACTAGGTGACCTTGGGCCAGGCATTATGTCTACTTCACAGGGTTCTTATGAGGAGAGGGGCAAAAGGTGTGTACAGCACCTTTAGCTCCTTGGGAAAAGGTGGAATATAAATGTAATAATAAAATAAATAAATAAATAAGTGGGGTGGCGGAACGTGTCTGCCACACTGCAAGGTAATTACCAGGTCAACCCCCTCCCCATGTCCTGCCTTCTGCTCCTATTACACCAACAAAGAACATGCATAGATGTGTTCGTCTATGGGTCTTCAGTGCGTTTTAGCCACTTCCCCCGGGTGCCTTAAAGCAGATTGACGGCCAATCATATCCATGCTCTTGGACAATGAGGCCACCCGGATCTCCTTTTAATTCTATTTTGATGAGATGCATGTGACTTTTGCAAGCAGTTTGGAAGGCACCCTGTGGAAAGGGGCCTTTCTGTCACTTGCAGAGACGGGGACGGTGTGAATCCACACCAAACCTGGTGCCTTCCCGGTGTTCTGCACTGAAATCCCCATCAACCCCCCCAAACAGCGTGGCCGCGTTCCCTTGAGCTCCGCCCGGCTGTGCTGTCTGGGACTGAATGGGAGCTGCACCCCAAGGTGCCAGGTAGGGGGAGGCCCGTATCTAATCCGAAGCAGAGGCCGTGTAAACAGGACCAGGTGCGCGCGCTCCGAATTACTCAACCCCGAGCTCCTTACGCAGTGATCCCCGAGCCGCCGCCGCCGCTGCCACGTTCGACCCGAGGCAGCTCCATCCACGCAGCGCGGCAGCCCCCGCCGCCGAGACTTCTCTGAGCAACACCAGCGACATTCTCTCCCGGCTTAGTTTCTGGGCGCCGCCATCTTGGTGCGTCACAGGCCAGGTTCCCGCGGGAGCACCGAAAGCATCGATTGATACCCTGCGCGCCGGAGCCAATGGAAGGTAAAAGAAGAGGGTGAGGCCCGCCCCTCAGGTGATGAATGGCAGCGCCCGCTCCCAGCCTGCTTTCGTTCTGATGCCGAGCGAGGGCCGCCTGCGAAACCTATGACCTCACTGTGGACTTCAGTGCTTGGCAGAGCTTGCTCACTTGGGCCACCTAAGCCAGCGTTGCCTGCTCTGGCTGGCAGCAGCTCTCCTTGATCTGGAGATGCCTGCTGGGACTGGACCTGGCGCTGGGACTTTCTGCATGGTGCAAAAAGGGCTCCACCACCGCCTCCTTCTCCCACTCATAGCCGAGTAAGATTGTCTTCCATGAACACGGTCTTAACAGTGAGTCTGTAAGTGACAATGGAGGCCAATTCTGGATCCACACGTCCTTCCACAGTGAGGTCATAGGTTTCTGGTGAACATCCCTCGGCTCCTCCATGATAATATGACAACAACAATTGCAGATAACAATGGCTCTCAAAGTGAACCATTCACAGTGGGATCAAGTGTTAAGCAGGGTTGTGTTATTGCCCCAACTCAATTTATTATTTTCATTGCCATGATCCTACACTGTAGGCTGAACCAGGAATCTTAGGTGCCCCTAAGAGGTGCTGCACCAGCAAAGCTAAGGGTCTCCCTTTAATTGTGGGAATAATATTTTTGTGACCTGGCTGGTTGGTGAGGGACCCTTGACTTACCTTTAAAGGAACTCTGGGGTTGTTTCCACACTAAAATCCTTTAGCACTGGCAATACACTTATTTACAGGTAGTGAAAGGGGAATTAAAACAGAGGTGTCATAAAGTCTTGGTGCAGTAATGCCCTTCCCTGTATGCAAGCTCTATTTATAGTGAGCTAGTTCAATTCTAATGTTAATTAAAGCTCCAATGACTTTTAAATGGCTTTGAAAATGTATGTGTCTGGCCAAGCTATCCTGGATTTTGACTTACATTTTTCATATTTGTTTTGTGCTGTTGTGTTTTCAACCACTTTTTAAAGTCATATTTTGAATACTAATATATTGATTTTTATGCTCAATTTTCCTCTAATATATTCACTTTTGTAATCCTTGCTTGCTTGGAGAACTGAATTTAAAAATTTGGATAAGTGTGAATTCGGAAGGATAGCTGTATTTCAAATTGCATGTTGTTTCAGGAAGTACAAATATGGCAGTGTCACCTTTAAACGCAAACCAAATTTCTCCCCCCATCCCTTCTGGAGGACGGCAACTGCCTTAATGGTTTGCATGTGATGTGAGCAAGAGGGTTCACACTCTCCCACCAGCACCTTCTGTGACCTTGCAAAGTGCCCTGAAGTGGAGCATGCTTTGATTCCACTCTTCTCCATTGGGGCCCTGAAAAATGCAACTGCCCCTGAGCAACTGCTTGGGTTGGTTTGCAGATGCACTGGCAGAATGTGAAGGGAAAAGCTAGAAAATAATAGATGATGCTCCCCCTGCTCCTCCATCACAGATTGCAACAGAACTATGAGACCTGCATCTTCCAAAGTTCCTAGGAAGTTCTTTAGGGATCATGTGCCGACTTTCCACCCAACAAAGATGAAGTAGGGACTGCAGCCAATTCTTGTCTGCAATCTCTGCATGAGGGGTGTTGCGGGAGGGGGAGGGTGCAAGAATTACAACGATGACAAACACAAGGAGAATTGTGGAGCACTTTTAATTTGCAATGTTCCATATACATGATAAATAAACAGCAGCAGTGGGTATAAACATGTTGAAGAAAACTGGCGTTCCCAACCCTACTTCTGGGAACATTCATCCCCTTTGACTTCCTGCTCAGGCTGTGCTAAACAGGGGAAAACCCGTTTCCCCTTCTCAATTCTCCAAGCGGCTCCTTGGTTTCCCCTCCAAACCCTTTCAGGCAAAAATTGACATTTTGTGGGCACCCTTGTTTCCTGCTACAGAAGGAGCAACACAGTATTTCCTTTGCACAACACGACTTTATGCTAGCATGTACCCTGGCCTGATCTTTTGCATTTTTGTGACAACTGCGATGGCTTTTAGCAAACAAAGCTGACTGATGCAGTGAGAAAGGAGCAACTTCACAATGATTGTGAGTTTCTTGGGCTGCTCTTTTTCTCATGCCTCTTCCTTTCCCTCCTCCCCACCTTGGGAGGTTCTGGATTGTGACTCTCATCCAGTTGGCACTGTGCTTTCTGCAGCTTCTCCACGGCTGCTCTTTCTTTCCTCAACACCTTTGCACAGCAGAGGCAGATGTCCCCAGATATGGGGCCAGCACAGGGAGTTTGCCTTTATCTATGGGCTGCCCCTGTTTTTCTGAGCCGTGGAGACCGTGCTACATGGGAAAGAGAGGGGAGTCTCCATTTGCAGGTGCTTGGTAGACTTGAGGTGGGAGGTGGGTCGTCCATGCAGGTCCAGGGTCACAGCAGCAGGGGGCAGCACATGGTCACCAGCAGGGGTTGAATAGGGGGCCACAGTTATGGAAAGGGGAAGGAACCCAAGGCAGGGCTCCTTTCAGTTCTGCCTCTTCTTGGTTCGAAATGGAGGAAGCTGCCTTATACTGAGCTTCTGCATGCAAAGCAGATGTTCTGCTACTGAGATACACCCCTTCCCCTGAAGGGGAGCAAAAGGTATCACTCAGGGAACACCACCCCAACATCCGCTCCACTTTCTTAGTCTCTCTAGGGTGACACAAAATCTAGGTGGCTGGATGTTTGGCTGGAATAATTCAGTGCTTCCTCCAGTGAAGGAGGAGAAGAAGAATGCAAGAAGCCACAAGCAGCTCCAGTTTGATGCTCCCCCTGTCAATCAGGTTCTACAGTTTTCGGAAGTTGCTCAGGTCTTCATCCCCATCGATTTTGAGGCCCTGTAGCAACGGGAAATCTAACAGCGCCCTGTCCAGGAAAACAGCATCCTCCTGACAACTGTAGTCAAGCTCTCTGTTTGGATGGTCGCTGTGAAACCATAGGTTCTCGTAGGGCTTTGGGCTGGGCGTCCTGTCGCTTAGGAGGGGCTGCGTGGAGTTGGAGCGCATGTAGAAAATGGGTGAGGCCTTCTGTTGGCTGCAGTAGCTGTCCACAAACACCTTTGCGTATTGGACAGACTCTGGGCTGTTCACGTAAGAGGCTGGCGCTGGGTCACCGGTTGGCAAAGTGGTCTCAGCATTAGCCATATAAGATTCCAAGGAGGCTGTCATTGACCCATCCTCCAGGGCCTTAGCAGGCTCCCCCTTCCCACAGGAAAGGCATTTCTTCTCATCCGCTTCAATCACCAAGATGGCCGAAACAACAACAGGGCTGAGCTCGCACGACTTTGGAGCCTGGAGGATCTCCTGGGAAAGAAGGCAGTAGGTCAAGTTAACAGGTAATGGCCACAGTACAGGTCACCCCCCTGTTGGGTGAGAGGAGAGGCCCATCATCCCTTGAGGTGGAATAACCATCCCCGGTGAGGCCTCAGCATCAGATGGTCTCTGAACATGAAGGCTTTGCAGTGTTGGTCCTCATAGCTAGAAAACTCCAATAATCTTGGATTCATCCATGTATTCATCTGGGCCAGTTGTCTCCAACCTGGTGCCCTCTGGACCCTTTGGACCTCCACTCCCATCATCATAGCCATATGATGCTGGTGCCAGTGATGGCTGCAGCTGATGGACGTTGTGGTCGAATTCAGCTTGAAGACAGGAGGGTGGCAAAGGCTGACCTGAGCCAACAAAGCACAGCTGAGGCCCATGTCCTTAAACATCCCTGGCCTGTGGCTGCTGACCTTTGGGGTCAGTATGTGCTGATACCTAGCTGTGGCTACTATGCGATGTGGGGCTCGTGATGTGCAGAACTCAGGGTGGGTCAGGACAGAGGGGTGGCCCATGTTCCCAGCCGTACCACCTGCCCATGACTCACACTGCAGCTGAGATGTGTGTAAAATGTGGGTCAGTATTCCAAAAGGCCTGCGCAGGTAGGGGAGGAATAGGAGGGGCAGCAGGCCAAGCCCAAGAGACTCCACCCCCCACACTACATTTACCTCTTGCAGAATGGCTGGTGCCCATTTGCCAAGGCTGCTGTTGGCTGGGTCAGGGACGCTGGGCCAGAACTGGGTTTTCATCCTGTGGGTCACACGAGAGAGAGAGAGATCTGGTGAGACTCAACATCCCAGGAGGAAAGTGTTTAGGCTGGCTGGACATCCCACAAAAGGCAGGATGTTATTGCTTTCGCTGTGTCAGCCTGATTCCCATTCAACCACTAAGGGCCCAGCTTATTGCTCCTCCTTTAATTCCCCATTGTCCCACCCTCTCCAACTACTGTTGACCCACACTTTCCCCTCCCTAAATCCTGATACTCGCTATGCTTTGAAGTCCAAATAGGAGAGCAACATCAATTGCATAGGAAATCAGGAAATCACCATCCTTTGAAAGCCACACTTATCTGAATTTTGTGATGTAGTTATCCACTCAATGTTCACAAAAGTGCATAAAAAGCTCGCACAAAAATGAATATATTAGTGAAATCAACATAACACAAGTGCATTATATTCTTGCACAAATGTGTACGTCAGTCAAAAGAGTACAGTATATAAAATATGTAACATATAAAACAAATAAAACATATAAAATATGTTTGTTAGGAGAAATTCATATTAAAATGCTGATGAATTTTAATGAGGATTTTTTAAAATTACAAATTGCTGCAAAATGTGGAGAACTGAACTTAAGATTGGGAAAATGAGAAACCTAAATAACTGAAATTGACTGTTCCTTCCCTCCCTACTCCGAGTCCCAACTCATTCTTTCCTCTTGTCCTTTGCTTTCATGCTCATTCCCTGCTTCTTCCCTACTTACACGCCTCTTCCTTTCCTCCCTGGCCTCTTCCTTTCCTCCTCCTGCAAATATCTCACTTCCTGTCTGAGGCCCTCTGGGTAACAACTGTGTTTCCTCATCTGCTCTTAGAGATGACAAGCAGGATGAGTTCTGCAGCTCCTCCCAACACTCACCTCTTGCTCTTCTGGAAGCAGATGACCAGGACAATAATTGCCAGCAAGAGGAGTCCAATCAGCATGTAGACAAAGGGGAGGTCCATGTCATCTGGAAGAGAGAGATCACAGAGGAGTAAGCCCAGGTGATAGTGGTGGCATGTTAAGAGGACCTTCCGCATTTGGGGCTGGAGGAGAGAGAGGAGGATGGGGTGCACTTGGACTTGTTCAGCCTTGCAATGTGAGCCACAATGCATGTCAGGAATGTGCTCCCCCCCCCCCGAGTGCAGCAGAAGAGTCAGCCTCAAAAATTGAGCTAAGTGAGCAGGGGGCCAACTCTGCAGATAAGAGCTGGCTGTCAGAGTCTAGAAAGGGCAGTCCGGCCCCACTCCTTCCCTGGGAAGATGCTGTTAGCTCCCAAGGAGAGGAAGAGTTAGAAGGTGGCCAGAGCATTGCCAGGCAACCAGCAGATAAGCCAGAGTCTGAGGCTGTGTCTTCCGGGAGTGGGGAGGAGACAGGTCAGCCATTCAGTCCCCGTACTAGGAGACTGGAGAAGCTCAGAGAACAATGGAAGGGAAGGAGAAAATAGGTAGGATTTTGGCATTCTTTCTGTTGGGGAAGGGACAATGATTCAGACTGATCAACTACTGTTAATGAGAGCAGATGGGAAGCTGTTTTCTGGATGTGTTTTTCTTGTAACTAAACTTACATAAAACTGACGAAGAGTCCTTGCTGCTTATCAGGCTGCTTGCCTGCCAGATCGTTATAATGCAGCCAGTTCACATGTGGCACTCTCCCCTCCTGGGGTTTCCAGCAACTGGTATTCAGAAGCATTGCAACCCCCAAGTGTGGAGGCAGAGCATGGGGACAGCCCACTGCCCCCATGTACCCAGCCCCACCCTCTGTCCTATGGTTCTCCTTACCAATCGCCTTGGTGTAGAACGTGAGGATGGTACCGTTGGTGCTACCACCCACTGTTGAGGCCATGATGTGCACCCTGTACATTCTGGAAGGCCAGAGACCCACGATGGTGAAGGTGTCGACTGAAGAGTTCATGACAGCACCTAGGAAAAAGGCAGTCATGTTTAGCCCCCCCAGGGTGAATGTGTAGCTGAGGCAGGGGGTTCTGAGGCCAGAGGGTAGGTAGATTTGACAAAAGGCCACCTGGCAACGCTTCAGACAATGTGGCCTCTAGTCTAGCCTATGAAAGCTGGTGTCACCGTAAATTTTACCAACACGACTCATGTTGTTCTGGCCCAGTAGGTTTTAGAAACTATACGAAACCCTATGCAGTGGAAGTATATGCTTTGATAGGCAGCCTACACGTGATGGGATATAGAAAGGCATAGAAGAGATTGTGAAAGGATGTAGTGAGGAGAATCTGCTTGCTCGGACTGTATAAAGTGTCGAGATTGTGCGGGAAAATCTCACTCTTGAGGTACGTAGCCCGATAGTAAGTAGGCACCCTGTTCTTCACTGAATCAGACATCCAGCTCTCACGATCCAGGCACTCTTTTCCTCCAAGAACTGGTTCACCCACACTTCTGTTCCCCCCACAATTTCTTCCATTTGTCTGGAGACTTCTATCCAGGGGTCCAAGAGGTTTCTTTTTTTTGTCTTGCTGCTTTCCCCATGAAAACCCGCTGTTTATTGCTGAATCAGAACGAACGCCGATCTGCAGCAAACCCAATCGACGTTTGTTCCAGCTGAGCAGTAAAAAGTGGGCTTTTCTGAGGAAAGTGGCAGGACAACAAAACAAAACAAAAACAGAACCTATCAAATACATGACTAGAAACAAACAGAAGTGTGCATGAGCCCAAAGTGACTTAATTTCTACGCATGCATAAAGCTAAGGTAAGGTAAGGTAAGGTAAGGTAAGGTAAGGTAAGGTAAGGGAAAGCCTTGGTATAAGCCTGGGTAATTTACAGGCTGGTGGACTCCACTTCTGTGGGTTTTCCAGAGGCTGCTGCTATGACCAAGGAATTATCCACACTTATCTCTTGCCCCACTCATTCCAGGCACAGGCCTGTGTTTAAAAGCTCTGTGTCTGAGCATCCCCTGCCCCCAGAGCTTTCCCACAAAAACCTGCTCTTTAGCACTCACTCGGAGCCAACAATAGTAGCTCCAGAGCAAAAACAAAAAACAGGGGCCTTTGGACGTGGAGCTTTAAAATGCGGAGCATGCCTAGAAAGAGCAGAGGACAGGTAAGTGTGGATAAGCCCCACGTAAAGTTGTCTTAAACATCATAATGGTGGGGCTGTTGAAGAAATCCACTACACCTCCAGGCCTGTTGACCAGAGGTGAAGTTAGACACCCAGCCATCTGTGCAGTAAGGCAGATCCTTTCTTCCAGCTCAACTTGAGCTCTCCTTGTCCACTGGCCGGGCAATTCAGAGTCCTCCCACCCTTTGCTGGGGGGATTTGAAGTGACACAACTGGGAGGGGCTGAATGTATGGGTGTGACTCACTTTTCAGGTCCTCATTGGTGCCATTCCAGAAAATGGTATAGTTGGTGATGAAGCCATGCCGTTTTTCAACCGGGATGGGTTCCCAGTGAAGCTGAGCTGTGGACTTACTGATACTCCCTGGGTGGAGTTTGGGGGTGTCAGCTGGAGCTGCAGAGGGAAAAAAGGGGGGTTATTACTATTGCCACCAGCAGACTGGTCACCAGGAGGCTGCAGGTGGACTGATGGGTTTTATTAGGGCAGATCCACAGCATAGTTTTGAAGCACATGGCTTTCCCCAAAGAATCATGGGAATGGTAGTTTGAGTCCCAGTTCTGTGAGGGAAGACTCCAGTTCCCAGGATTTTGGGGGGAGAAGTTAGGCACTTTAAAGGCACATTGGGTGTGCTTTAATCACATGGTGTGAGTCCACCCGGAGAAAGGCAATCTGGACCAAGGCTTGCTAGGAGTCATCCCTGGAAGCTGCTCTTAGCTCTACATCTCAGAAAGATAGTGCCTGAACATGTGCAGAGTATCTTTCCAGCACCACTGTACATCCACAGGTACCCCCTAACTCAATCAGAGGAAGTGGCATCCAAAAAGGTTTAGGGTTAACTCAAATAATAGCATGGGAATTTATAATTTTGGAAATTAAGTTGTGGGGCGTGAATATCTTGGGGGGGGGGGGAATCCTCCAAGTCTAAGGGGACCCTCTGGAGATTTCTTTCCTATGCTGCATTTGTGTGTTCTCATGATGGTATCAGGGCAGTTATAAGCGTTTCCAATACTCTTTAGGGCAGACATACTGCTTCGTTTCCAATCAGTGCATATCAGGGGGTGGGGCTTGTCTGGCTTTTGTTGCACAATAGCGCAAGAGTTCCCCTCTGCCTCCAGACAGCAATAATATGATAACACTGGTCAATCTCTGCAGCACAACTAATAAAGCAGAATGGCATGTGGATGGTCCCAACATAAATCCACCACTAATGCACTATTATTGTATCAGTTACAAGCTGCAGAAAAGAACCTCCCCCCTGCAACCACCCACATCGGTCTGGATGGTTCCCAAGATGCCAAATGAAGACAGTTTTGTTGGAAGGAAGATAGTTTTATGCGTCCAAATAAGACTGTGCATCCCCAGATGATAGCAGCTGAGAAGAAGCAGGGGGAGGCCATACCTTTCTGCCTGGTGTAAACTTCCAAACACTGGGGCATCCCCACTCTGTCCCTGTAGAGTGGGTAGATGGAGATGTTGTAGCGTTGAAAAGGTTTCACGTTTTCTGAAAGAGAGAAGGGGAAGGTTGTCCGTGGATGTGAGAACGGGAGCCAGAACATCAGAAGGTGAGCTGGTGACTGGCCCTGAAGAACAATCTGGGATGATATGTACCCATTTCACAGAAAAGAGTGTGGAGGGACTCTCAGCTGTCCTACCCCACTAACGGGCACCCCTCCTTTGTGTCCCAAGCAGCTCTTCCAATGGATGAAAGGTTCCAGCCCTCTCTCTCCCTCTCACCTTGGATCAGAGCATGTGTGATGGTGCCACTCTGCACTTTGGTCCATCCCATGTTGTTGTGACCATGGTTGCCGTCGGATGAGTCTTCCACCGAGGTCATGGTGTGCCACTCGATGATGTAGCCCTTGGCTGGTGTCGCTGGGGGATCCCAGTGCACCCAGATGCTTGTCTCATTGTGAGGGGAGGCCTGGAACTTGGGCACGGGTTGACCTACGGACAGTATCAGAAGATGCAGGGGAGATGGTTAGAATTATAGGCAAGAGAGCATAGGAAGGCAAACTGGTGATGGGGGGGGGGAATCATAGAATCAGAGAGATGAAAATGACCCCAAGGGTCATTAGTCCAGCCTACAATGTCAGAATCACAGCTTAAGAACCTCTGACAGATGGCCATCCAACCTCTGCTTAAAAGCCTCCAGCAAAAGGAGACTCACTCGGAAGGTGGTGGACTCTCCTTCACTGGAGGATTTTAAGCAGAGGTTAGACGTCAGGGATTCTTCAGCTGTGATTCCTGAAATGGCAGGGGGTTGGACTAGATGATTACCAGATCCCATTTGACTTTACAATTCTACGATTCTGTGATTCTAGTTTGTTCCACTTTCAAACAGCTCTCACGGTCAGAAAGGCGGCAGACTGTCCTTTGTTGGAGGTTTTAAGCAGAGGTTGGACGGCTATTTGTCAGTTGTGACTCCTGCGTTGCAGAAGGTTAGACTAAATGACCCTTTGGCTCCCTTCCAACTCTACAATTCTATGATTCTATACGATCTCCACACAGTACATATGTGTACTTGGAGATGGCAATTGACCTCTTTATCATTGCTGTGCCTTAGTTGTGGAAGACCTATGCAAGACCTCAGTATAAGCTTTTTAAAAATTTTAAAAATCCAAAGCACAACCCCCTTTTGCCCATTTCTCCAATCCTGTACCTATCTTTGGAAAATCTTTGGATAGGTACAGAAATACCTGTGTGTGTTTTCCAAAGAGAAGATAACGAATGGAGAGAGAGAGAGGAGTAATTGAGGTGAGGGGCTTGCGCACCCACCCTGATACCCTCGGTCAAGTTGTATCCACTAGTGTGGATGGCAAGCAGTAGAACAGCGATGAATATCCAAGATGGAAAAAAACAGAAACCTGTGGCACACAGAAAAACCAAGCCCCGAGTCTTGTGGAGAGGGAAACCCAAAAATCTGCAGCTGACAGTGAATACGCTCATATTCTTGAGACAGTGAATGTATTGCAAGAGGTATGTAAAAGTGACTCTTTGCAGGAGAGCTGTCCCCAGGTTGAGGAGGCTCCTACCTTTCTTCTCGGACAAGTAGACTTCAGTGGGCTGAGATGAGCCTCTGGCGTTGTAGGCCATGAGATAAATCTTCTGGGTTCCAAGTGGAAGTGAGAAAGTGCAGCACGTCTCAGAGGTGTTGCACAGTGGCGATGGCTCCCCGCTGTGCCGCCGGGTGCTGAGGGTGGCCATGTAACCCAAGATTTTCCCATGGGCCTCATTGGGTTTCATTGGCTGCACAATAAGAACAGAAGAACAGAAGAAGGCCCATGGCCCATCTAGTCCAGAATCTTTTTCTCACAGTGGCCAGCCAGATGCCACAGTGGGAAACCTGCAAGCAGGATTCAAGCACAAGAGCCCTCTCCCCTCCTGTGGTTTCCAGTATTCAGAAGCATTGCTGCCTCCAACTGTGGAGGCAGAGCAGAGTCATCATGGCTAATAGCCATCAACAGCCCCCTCCTCCATGAATTAGTCTAATCCTCTTTTAAAGCCATTCAGTTTGGTGGCCATCACTGCATCCTGTGGCAGCAAGTTGCATAGTTTAGCTATGTTTAGCTGCGTGACGAAGTCCTTTCATTTATCTGACCTGAAACTCCCAACATTTCTTGATTGCCCACTTTACTGTAAGGGGTTGCTTGCTTAATGAGTGAATCAAAAGTGCACATTATATCCAACATGGGTGGGAGCAGAAGACCCTGGATTAGCCTCTTGCACCTTATGACGATGCCTCCTAAGACTGCAAGACACAGATCTCATGAGGGCTTCTTGCCTTGCACAAGCTGGTGCCCTCCAGATGTTTTGGAATGGTCAGATTGTAGCCGATGCGAGTTGTAGCCCAAAAATCCTGGAAGGCACCAGGTTGCAGGAGAATGGTTGGCCTTGAGGTCTGCAGTGTAGTCCCCCACCCCTCACCTTCCACAACAGCTGCACTTCAGTTCTTGCCTCTGCCTCCCTGGTCTTCACTTTCCACCAGGCATCAAGCTCTCCTGAAGGTGCTGGAAGAGAAAAAGAGGCTTTGGGTCCATCTACACTGGAGTTTAATGTGAATTTGAAGTTGCTTGTGTCTCTCTTGTTTTTGCTGTGGTAGGGTCCACACCGTAACCTCATTAAAGTGACAGCCCACACTCCCACCACTGCTAAATTTGGACTTTCCCATCCATGGGAAGAAAATTCAGTATAGGCCCAGTCTGTCTGAAGGACCATATTCTCCCATACAAACCTTCCCTGGGTTCTGAGATCTTTGGGGGAGACCTTTCTCTTAGTCCCAACACCATCATAGGCACACTTGGTGGGGATGTGGGAGAGGGGCTTCTTGGTGGCTGCTCCTAGACTCCTTCCCTAGAGATGCTAGACTCCTTCCCTAGAGATGCTAGACTGGCTTCTTGTAGTCCATCTACCGGTAGCTAAATACCTTTTTATTCCAATAGGCCTTTGGGAACTGACTCTTTTTCAATAGCTTTTAATACTGCTGTGCTGTTTTATTATCTGAATTTTAACAGAGCTGGTTTTTTTATATTGTATTAATTCTATTAATTATTGTTATTATTAGTAATAACATCCTGCTCTTTTGTTGGATCAGTAATCAAGGCACAAATTAAAACAACACAGATAAAATACAGAAGTCTAAAAACATATGGAAGATAATTGTTTGAAAGTAATTAAACTCTTATCTTTTGTATGTTTTTAGCCTTCCGTATTTTATCTGTGTTGTTTTAATTTGTGCCTTGAGTACTGATATGAAAAAAGGAGAATAATAATAATAATAATAATAATAATAATAATAATACAAAATTGCAAGTTACCTGACTGTGGGTACACTGAACTGCCTTGTGTGGGTGGCTGGGTTTTTTTTTACACATGTGGTGGAAAGTGATCCTTTCCTGGGTGCTGCCTTTCATGACACCCCTGACTTCCATTTTGTTTCCGTCAGCCCAAAGGAAAAAAGGTAGCCTGTTGTTTTTCAACGGTTGTTGTTGGAGGTATCTTGGCGGTCCTTTTATTTTTGAAACTGCTCTTGAACAGAACAGCTGTATGAAAGCGTTGGCGGATAAACTCTTTCCCTCCTCATCCTGCATGGTTTGAGGCCAGATCGGTTCTGAGGCTGCCTCCCAGCAACTCCTCCTGGCTCACTCAAAACCCTTCAACAGCACAGGGAACAGAGGAACCCCTGGTTTCTTATTTTGATGAGCATCTCAGTTCAGAGCTTAGGAGGGGCTCTGGACTAGCCCCCTGCCCTGCTTCCCCCTTGACAACAGGGCCACAGGATTTCGGAAGAAACTGTCCCTCCGTTCCGCCCACCTTTCTCATGGGTGGTGAAGTTCACCATTGGACTCCAGTCACTCCAGTAGCCGGCTCCACCAAATCTCTGGCAGCGCATCTGGAAGTGGTAGAGGGTCCCAAAGAGGAAGCCGCAGTGCCGCACACGCCACACTTCCTGCCTTTCCCAGGTGGGGTTGGTGATATTGTGGACCTGGGGGGTGAAAAGCGAGAATGAGAATGAGCTGTGATTCCTGTATTGCAGGGGCTTGGACTGGGTGGCCCCTTCCACCTCTACAATTCTACAAAGAATAACAGCCAATCGTCCAAGGCTGCTGTGCCATTGGCCCCTTGGGTGTTGGGACGGAAGGATCTGCCAGGTTCACTTCTCTCCCTTTCTCATTTTCCCAATCTGAATGCAGATCTCCAGCAATCTGTGCCTTTAAAGAAAAAGTCCTTTTTGGAAATCCTTAAGTGTTAGAGTAAGGTTACCAGATGTCCCCATTTCCCAGGGACAGTCCCTGGATTTACAAATCAGTCCCCTGACAAAATCCATCCCTTTCAACTGAAGTTGAAAAGTGTCCCTGGATTCACTGAAAAAAAATCTGGTAACCTTATGTTAGAGTGGAAATTTATCCTACTAAACCCACTTTCTGCCTGCAGTTTTGAGTAATGTACATACTTTGTAAACACTTCTCCATAAGATAAAGCATTTTTCTTTGTTGTTTTCACTAATATATTCTTTCTAATTAACACTTTCCCCTAATAAATGCATTTTGGTAAACAATGGTCAATCGGAGAACTGCATCACAAAATCCGGATATGTGCAATTTTCAAAGTTCTTATATCGTTTCAAAAAGTGCAAATTTAATAGATTTGGCTTTCAGTGTGAATGAAATAGAACTTCTCCTTGACCCCTGTGTTCAGAGCCCAGCCTTCACCAACTCTTTGCCCTTGGCCAGCACAGCCATGCTGGCTGGGCTGATGGGAATTATAGTCCATAATGGCTCCATTGGCTTGGGCTGGTGATGGTTGCAGTCCAGAATGGCTGCCTTGGCTAGTGTTGATGAGAGTTGTAGTCTGGAACATTTGGAGGGCATCTGATTGGCAAAGGCTGCCTCAGACATCACAGGTAAGGTATGGTGAGAGAGCACCAGCAAAGAGGAGTGACTTGCACCCTTGATGCTCCAGTAACAGGGGAACTGGACCACTGCAAGCCCCCAACCAGGCTGTGCTTGGCAGGATGACCAATCGTAGCTAATTGTGGGTGAGCTGATCTGGAGGAAAAATAGCTCAGTTGCACATTTGCTTATTTGAACAGCAGGGCTACCACTGGAGCAAAAGAAAAAGCAGCAATAGAAGCTGGCAGGGCCAACACGAAGCTGATGAGCCCCTGGCTTGCTGGTTGCCAGGGAACAGCCTGGGAAAGAAGTGTGAAGATAAGGGACCAGGTGCTGTGTGTGTGTTTTAGGGATGATGGATGTGACACAGGACAGGAGTGAAGGAGAACAGGTATTCTTCCATCTTGTCATTATTCTGGTCTCAAGCATATCAAGAAATACCTAAAATTATTAAATCATCTGTTCAGGTCTCCCCACAACTATCATTATTGAATATGTGGAGGGACAACATGAAAACATGCTGCACAAAGAACTTTTGACATGGATGCTACCAGCAGCTAGGATCCAAGCGCCCAGCAGTGGAAAACCCTGAGAAATCTACATTTGTCTTTTTGGTATAAGAACTTATGGACTTCATATATTTGCATGTTTCCAGGAGGCTGAAGGATTCAGAACACTTCTGTGTCACCTGGTGGGACTTTATTTCCTATGCTTCTTAGAAGCTCAGCATCCACCATCCATGTCAGCTTGGGAAATATGCCTTAATTTATATTGATGTGCCAGCATTTCTTCTCTGATTATTTATGGTTTGTTTGCTTAGCATACAGTATGAAGTAATACCCTATTATTGCACTTTCGGGTTGGTAAATATGGGAATAAATGAGTAAATAAAACAGTCATCAAGGGGTTAACAGCAAAGCCAAGCACGTCCTGGGGGGTTGGGGGTGTGCTTTCTCTTGCATCAAAAAGCTGCTCTTGAATGAGAGCTAGGAACCTCATTCAGCCCTTGAATGAGAGCTAGGAACCTCCTTCAGCAATGGAACTGGGTGTGTGCGCAGCAGGGGGAGGCCTGCTTTGATCTCCAGGCTCCCTGTTCGGAAGAGATACTTGAAGTATAGGTGGGTTCCCATGAGGCAAGACACAGCAATAACAGCAAGAACCTTTACTGAACTACATAACTAGGAAACGGGCAAAGCAACTGCTTATATACATTGCTGAAAGCCTGGGCCACTCCCACTCCCAACGTGATTGGCTGTCCAAACTTCCAAGCTGTGAATCACGACTCAGAGTTCAAGGGCCAATGGCAGAGGCCCAAATCCTGAAATGTTCTGTGACTGGACATCATGTATCGAATCAGAATACAGGGGCTCAGAATCCTTAGTCCAGACTCAAGCTCAGGCAAACACAAACCACTGAATACATAGTAATACTCACCAGCTTCCACTCCTGGTCGCCCTCTGCCTGGTAGCTCAGGTCACATAACTGGTGCATGTGCTCGCTGTCTCTCCCTGCTTCCCACATGACAGATATGCAGTCAGTCTCCTCGGGGATGGACTGCATGGCGTGGATGGTTGGGGGGTCTAGCTTGGCTGAAATGAGAAGTGCAGGGCAAAAAGCTAAGGCAAGGGCAGTGGTGTGTGTGTTAAAGTCTGATCTTGAAGGTCTGATCCAGCCAAGCTTTTCTTCTATGGCAAGCCTCAGCTAGCATTTGCATCTTTCATTTCCAAACTCCCCACCTCAGGCAGAAGCACTGCAAAAAGATGCGGACTCCGCTGCCTCTGCCTCCACACACCTAAATCGATGGGGTCTGCACACAGCGGCTCAGAGTCCACTTCCCCCAGGGCGTTGTTCACCGACAGCCAGAAAATCATGGGGTGGTAGAGCAGGAGGTTCTCTCGGCCGATGGTGCAGGAGTTCTGCCCAGGCAGTGGGGTGCAGCTTGCGGGGATGGCCTCTGTGGGGACCTCACACACTCCCTGATTCCTGGAACACCAAGAGAGCAGTCAGTCAGTGGCTGTCAGAGGAGGAATTACCTTTGACTTCTCTGTGGTCCCACCATGCACAGGGGTGGGTGATATGGGGCACTGAGCTCCACAAATCGGTGCCTTAATGTGCTCATGCTGAGTTCAGTTCAAGCAGGTACAAAACTGCCAAATTTTACAGACCCTCTAAGTAGTCAGAATGTGGGAGACAAAGTTCCCCCACTTCCCCCACTCCACACTCTTAATAAAAATTCTATTTCCTTACCGGGATCCCTTCAGGGCCACACTGACTGGGAGGAAGCTGTCTTGCCCAGGGTCCCACCGGCACGTGAGGTTCTTCGTGGTGACATTCATAACGCAGGTGAGGTTTTGGGGTTGTGCTGGAGGATCTGAATGGCGGGAAAGGGGGTCAGAAGAAGAGAAGGAGATGAATTGCATCCCTGCATTCAGTGGGGCTGAACTGAGATCTGCATCTGCCACCCAATGACATTTGAATTCTGTGTTTGAGATTTGTCTCTGGTATTTCACAGTGGACATGCAATGGAATTTCAGACAAACAACATTTCTTTCCCCAGTAGCAGCACTTGAGATGAGGCAGTTTATAAAATTACATATTTGATACCTACCAAAAACATAGCAATCAACAGATGCCAATAAATCTAAAGTACTGGAATGCTATGGAGAAAAAAATAATGCAAAACTTGGCTGTTAAAGATTATAAATGTTCCCCATTTTTAAAATATTCATTCTGGCTCTATCAGAAAGGAATTGTCATCCAGGGCAGATCAGTTAGGGACCCTGATAATTTCTCCCTTCACCTGAAGAATACAGCCTTGCTTATTTACTAAAGCCCTCTGGAACGATCTGTTCGGGACACGCTGCAATGGTTTCCACAAGAAGAATATGGTTGCTTGCCAGAGTTTTGACTAGAGAGATGGTAGAGTGGATCACATCACAGTAGATCCTTTGCCAACTTTACAGGCTACCAGTCAGGCTCAGCCCAAGATCTTTTGCTGATCTGTTGAAGCTGACCTGACATGCAGCCAAGTCTTCCTTCAACACAAGCAATGGGACAATGCCTGCCACCCCACCTGTGGACAGCAGACTGTGGGGGCACATACCACTTTCATCTCCGATGCCTCACCGCCACTGCCCACTCACCAGGGTTTCCCACCTCACTCTACCTCATGGTAGGGCTGGGCTTGTTACCAATTGGCTTCTGGGTTCAATTAAAGGTGCTGGTTTTGACTTTTTAAATCTTAAATACTCTGGGACTAGAATAGCTCAAGAAATGTCCCTACCTCCTGACAATAAATACTTAGTTCTACTTCAAAAGACCCACCATCAGAGAAGACGCAGGCCCTTTGGGGGGTTGTGCTGCTTCTGATCTAGGTCAGCTTCTGAAGAGAGGTACTCCTGGCCCCCATTGCTTCTTCTTTATAATTTTTATTAAATTTTCTGTTTTACAATTTAAAGTACCGGTACTCATTTTTACATGCTTAAGATATCAATGACTTCCCTCCTTCTCTTTCCATGGTTCATTCTACATATCATAAATCCCTGCATATTTTACAAAAACTATACCATTCAGTATTCCATTATTACATCCATCAAAACTTAATTACGCTGTTGAATTTATCTTAATGTTGCCAGCGTTTTCAGCTGTACCCAGTTATTTCCCATTAATTCAATAAATGTTTTCCAATCTTCTCTAAACATATGTTCTTCTTGTTCGCTTATTCTATATGTTAAGTCTGCAAACTGTGCATATTCTGTCAACTTAAGTTGCCATTCTTTTTTGGTTGGGACCTCACTTGTTTTCCATTTTGGGGCTAACAGAACACGGGCTGCAGTAGTGGCATACATAAATAACCTTTTTTGACACCTGGGAATTTCAGTCTGAATTATTCCCAACAGGAAGGATTCTGGGTTTTTTTGGAGGGAAAGTACTTTTACACATTTTTTCCAATTTATTATGGCTCATTTCCCAACACTCTTTTACCCTTCTACAAGCCCACCACATATGAAAGAACGTTCCCTCTACGTCTTTGCATCTCCAGCACATCTGATTCAGTGCTATACATCTTAGCAAGCCTACTTGGAGCTAAATACCATCTGTAAATCATTTTCAAGTAGTTCTCCTTTTAGTGCAGAGGTTTTACCCCAGTGGACTTTTCCGGGATTCCCTTGTTAATGAGGATTTTTTTTTTGGCTGTTGCTTTTTGGAAGTTTTGCACCGATCTTGATTTTACTGCTTTTATCATTGTAAACCACCTTGATTCTTTTGTTAAAATGAATGCCCATGTATATCAAAGATGCCTCCTGCCCCATGTCCCTTGCTCTGCAACACCAGGGTGCACTTACATCCTGCACGAATCTGGATGACCTTCATCATCTGTGGCTTCTGTTTCCTCTTTACATAGCAGCTCAAAGTGGTCACGGTCTCATTGATGGGCCCGATGGTGATGTTGGAGACTTCTACCCCATTGTGTAAACTGTACTGGGTCCCTGTCAGGAACTCTTCGTCCAGTTTCCACATCATCTGGATTTCTTCATCGTCTTGGATGAGGCAGGAGCTTCTCCAGATGGTGCAAGAAGCTCTTGCTGTGGCTCCCAAGAGAACCACTGGGGAGTCTGTGGCGATGCTGCTGCAGGCCATGGATCCTGCTGGGCAAGGAGAGAAAGGCTTATTGATTTATCCCATCTGAATCCCACCTTTCCTCCAAGGAATCTCAAGGCGGCTTATGTAGTTCTCCTCCTCCCTGGTTTATCCTCACAACAACCCCGTGAGGTTGGTTAGGCTGAGAGAGGCAGTGACCGGCCCAAGGCCACCAAGTAAGGTTCATGGCCGAATGGGGACTGGAACCCTGATCTCCCAGTTCCTAGTCTGACGCTCTAACCACTATGCAACACATAGGCTTG
The DNA here is from genome assembly GCF_965112155.1 of Podarcis liolepis. NCBI lineage: Eukaryota > Metazoa > Chordata > Lepidosauria > Squamata > Lacertidae > Podarcis > Podarcis liolepis. The sequence continues at coordinate 59,299,470 of NC_139561.1, read as the reverse complement.
GGAGAGCAACATGGCTCTCACCAAACCTCAGGGAAGGAGGCCTCACAAATCCACCTGTTGCTGCAGCTGTGGCAAAATGGACTACTACAGCTGTATGTGGTTGGTGGCACATGCAATTGTGAATACTTTGACATGGCTGTTTATTCTATACTGTTAAGTATTATGATGAACTGTATTTAAGTACAGTGGTACCTCGGGTTACATATGCTTCAGGTTACATACGCTTCAGGTTACAGCCTCCGCTAACCCAGAAATAGTGCTTCAGGCTAAGAACTTTGCTTCAGGATGAGAACAGAAATTGTGCTCCGGCGGCGTGGCGGCAGCAGGAGGCCCCATTAGTGAAAGTGGTGCTTCAGGTTAAGAACAGTTTCAGGTGAAGTACCGACCTCTGGAACAAATTAAGTACTTAACCCGAGGTACCACTGTACCCCTTTTTAATCTTTTCTACGACTTCCTTGGAAAGTGGTAGACTCTCTTGCCTTGGAGGTTTTTAATGAGAGGTTGGATTATTTACGTGTGATTCTTGCATTACAGGAACTTGGGGGTCCCTTCCAACTCTACAATTTTATAATTCTGTGCTTATGCCCCAAATTGGCCCCATCTAGACAGCAGAATGGCAACTTACCTCCTGGAAGCAGAAAGAAGCAGGCAGAGCACCCCAGAAGCAGCATCATTTGCCCCCTGGACCAGGGCTTCTTAGGGCTTGCCATGGTGTTGCTCAGGGTTCAGGCATCACCTGGAAGCCAGAGAGAAACACTTTTAGGCACTTAGAACTTCAAAATCCCTTCATGACACTATGGCGGGGGAGGGGGATGTTTTCACCTCACGCAATTGGCAATAAATGCTGCCAGTCCTAAACCTAGGTGGGATTTACCTTGGAGGAAGGGGACACATCTAATAAGAAGGTGTGCAGTTAGAATTTCACCACCTTTTGCATTGCACAAAGAGGATTATCACGAGGCATTAGCACCTGCCAGGCAATGTTCTGGGCTGCTCTGCGCCCTCTGCATTCGGTTTCAGGCATGCCAAAAATATCCATGACCTGGCTTTAGAAGTTCTGCGTCCCATCTTTGGGACACAGGAGGAACAGAAGACGCAGAGGCTGTGATGAGACAATGCAGTTGCAAAGTTTTGTTAATCCTTAAGATTGACATAAGCAGTGTGACATTTATCCAACTGTGTTAGAAAAGTTGTTGTTTCTGTGTGCTAGCAACTCTCATGATCAATAGTTTACAATTAAAGAAAGCCAGATATAGTCAAAGAGGTTTTTGTGTATGTGTTGTTAGGGAAGTGTATTGAAAAGTGCTGGATGAACAAATTAATAACAAGATGGCATATAAACACCCCACAAGCAAATAAATATAGATGCAGTTCTCTAGCCAATGTGTATAAAAATACATATTTTAGGAGAAACTTCAAAATTTCCACTTATCCAGATTTTGTGAAGCAGTTCTTCAACTGGTCAATGTTTACCAAAATACATTCATTAGGGAAAAGTGTGCAAAAAGATACATGTGCTAGTGAAAACAGCATAAGCTCACATTATTTTTGGAGAAAGTGCTTGCAAATGTGTAAATTAGTCAAGACTACATACAAAAATGTGCATATCAGGATAAATTTGCATTAAAATGCTGACAGAGGGTTATAAGCAATGTCAGTTCTACCCTGAGAAGAGCCTTTGAAATTTATGAACGTGGGTGCATTGATTTCAGTGGGTCTCTTCTGAGTAGGACTCAGGGCTTATCCACGCTTTCTTTAGCCCCTCTTTTTTAAAAACAACAATAACAGCAGCAGCAACAACATAAAATCAGAATAGACCATGATGATAATCTAGACCAATGCAGGAATCTTCTTTCCAGAATTGTCAGAAGGTCAATCCGACAATAAAAACCTCTTACCATTTGGAGATTGGGGTGGCATGTAACAACAGGGATTGCAGCTAACGTCATGTTAATGTATTTTTAATTTTAATGTATTTTTAATCTTTGTTGGAAGCCGCCCAGAGTGGCTGGGAAAACTCAATCAGATGGGCGGGGTATAGATAATAAATTATTCTTATTCTTATTCTTATTCTTATTCTTATTCTTATTCTTATTCTTATTCTTATTCTTATTCTTATTTGTACACAGCCTTATTTTGGATGTTATCCAATTAATCTCTGCTAGAGCTGCCCCCAGATAGCTGTACTATATAACAAGCAGGATACAGTTTGAGCAGCAGAAAGTGTTATTATTGATTCAAATGAATGGTGGTCTGAAGTATAATAAAGTGTCTTTCTAGCCCTGCAATGACCAGGCAGGTGAATTTTTAAGCACCTCAAAATAAATGCGCCACAGAGAGTTTTCGCAAAGATAAAGCCAAAGTACTTAAGTGGACAACACTGTTCAATTATACAACCGCTTATGCTGTGTATGCCTTTTGATGCACACCACCAATTTAATCAATATAATGAGCAAATTAACCTCCCTGATTGCCATAAGTTCCAGATTTGGAAAATAATAATCTCGCACCTACTTGGGGGAATGAAACAGGAGCCACACCATCTGCAGAAATCGAGCTGCGTGTGCGGAAAGGGAGAAGAGAGCTCCTGAACGATGTCATTTATGCCGAGATTAAGTAGGAGTGGGGCTAAAATGCAGCCTTGTTTTACGCCACCCTTGATATCAATACTGAATCTGAAAGGCAGTTTGCAAGTCTGGTTCAGATGTCGGCATCAGCCCTGGAGGAGAGCTGTTGTGTAAGAAGAGGCAGGTGTTGATTCGCTGTTGGTCAAGTGAATCCAAGGCAGGTGTTACATAACCAATGCAACACACACACCTTCCTGGTGGGGAGCTAGTGTTCTCCACTACCCTTTCCGCTTTCTTTTGGAGATTGCCTCTATTTTACATTCACATCTGCACCACACATTTTAAGCACCTTTATACCACTTTAACAGTCATGGCTTATTCCAAAGAATCCTGGGAAATGTCATTTATTAAGGGTGCTGAGAGTTGTTAAAGGTAAAGGTAAAGGGGCCCCTGATCATTAGGTCCAGTCACTGAAGACTCTGGGGTTGCGGCACTCATCTCGCTTTATTGGCCGAGGGAGCCAGCATACAGCTTCTGGGTCATGTGGCCAGCATGACTAAGCCACTTCTGGCAAACCAGAGCAGCGCACGGAAACACCGTTTACCTTCCCGCCAGAGCAGTACCTATTTATCTACTTGCACTTTGACGTGCTTTCGAGCTGCTAGGTTGGCAGGAGCAGGGACCGAGCAACGGGAGCTCACCCCATTGTGGGGTTTCGAACCACCGACATTCTGATCGGCAAGCTGTGGTTTAACCCACAGCGCCACCCACGTCCCTGAGAGTTGTTAGGGGACCCCTTACAGACGTACAGTTCCCAGCCCCATTAAATACTTCCGCTCTCAGGTTTCTTTGAGGGTGGGGAAAGTAATGACTGTTAAAGTAGTATAAGTGTGCTATAAACGTATGACATGGATGTGTCCTTTGTCTCTCAATCCCAGGTGTGGGAGGGTTGTGTCTGGTTAGCAAGGGAAAGGCACTCTTCACATTCTCAGAGGAATTCCCCCTTGCTGCTGCAGAGCTGAGCCTGGGATGGAAAGCAGGGTACTAATGCCTTTGTTGAAGCAGGCCTTGTAGATTTGTAACCCTCCATCTGTCAGAGAGAAGGGCTTCTGGCCTAGGCGTCTTCCTGACCTGCTAGTTTACTATATGCAGAATTTTGTGTGTGTGGCATTTAATTATGTGGGTCCCCAGTGATGTTTCTGGGGTGGTGAGGGAGGCCAGACACATGCTCACCTTCTTGGTGAGAACTAAGGGGGGAAAAAGGCTAGACAAAAACAATGAGATGAATCACTGATATTGGGATAGTTCTGAAGGCCACCCCTGGTGAGCTGACAGGTAAATTAGGGATTGTCATGCTATGCCTCAAGTCTACAACTCTCTGCTCCATTTATCTTTTTTACATTAGTTATAGCAGAAAAACAACTGCTCTGAGCTCCTCACTTCTTTGAGTGGAGAAAAGTTCCAGGCACTGTGCTGCTGGATTTAATTAGCTTTAGATGATAGAGAGCATCAGGCGCTTTGCACAATTTAGTTTATTTGCAGATATGTAGTTTGAACATTTTGGGAGAAAACCAAGGACACTTCTACAACAACCCCACCAATCCTGCATCACATTCTGAGCCTGCTATTGTCAGATCCCCGACACCTGTATCTGTTGACGCTTGTAGCAAAACTAAATTATGCTGTCATAGAACTCAGAAGAAGAATCTAAAGTGCCCCAAGCTCAGCTGCTGTGATGGGTCCATCAGAATGAATAGCTAGTTCTTCCAGCAACAGATGCATGTCTGAATGCCAAGGATAAGGCACAGGGTTGTGGCAACTTCACAGGCATAAGGCTAGCTCACAGCTAGGGGAGGCTGATAGAAATTTGAGTTGTGACTTGGTGCGTGGGTTAGGGCCCTATACTTAGTAGTTCTGTGGGTTGGTAGGCTAGGATCACCACTCTTAAATAACAACTCTTGCATACTTCAGAAGAGGCAAAACCCACAGGCCACCACTCATTCTTTAATGCCAGGTCTGATTGGCTTAATTGCTTGGGTACCCCACAACCATGACAAGTGGCTGGTTTCTGGAATGGTGGCTGATGTTGTGAGCAGTCATTGGCTCCCTTCACGGGTGGGTGGCATCTACAGAGGAGCAAGTCAGTCAGTTTCAGTTCATCTCAGTGTCTTGTTTTCCCAGTCTTAAGTTCAGTTCTCTAAATTTTCCATGCATCAGTTTGTGATTTTGGTTTTTTAAATAAAAAATGTCCTTGTGAAAATACACCAGCACTTTAGTGCGAATTTCTCCTAATGTGCACATGGTTTTCCCCAATCTACACATTTTTGCAAAAATCCCCCTTATTATAGCATGCATTTCTGTCTGTTATTTTCACTGATATATACATTTCAATGTATTTTATCCCAGAATATGCATTTTTGCACACATTACTTGGCTGGAGAATGACATTGCAAGATTCGGAGAAGTGCCCATTTCAAAGGGCAGCTTCATTTCATAAAGCGTAAATTAGGGAGCTTCGCCTTTAAGTGAGAACGGAATCAAATTCCTCCCTCATCCCATTGGCAAAATCCCTCACTGGTGGGAATAAGTGATCTGTCCAGGGCATGCCTGCTGCTTTTCTGCCATTTTTGTCTTTCCTAGTTGTGTGTTTTCCTCTTCTGCTCCTGAGCAAGCGCTAGATACAGCACTGGCCTCTCTCTGTTCCCGACACAATGCGAGTGTAGGATTTAACAGCAATCAAACTCCTGTTTGGGGGCAAAGGAGGTACACTCCAACATTCAGTTGGAGGTCCCACTTTTATTCCCTATTAGACATGGAGACTAAATAGAACCTCCATGTGCTGGGGCACTCTGCCTTAATGCCAGACAATGGGGACAAAGGGGGAAATGGTCATCCCCTCAAGCCTTACTTGTGAGTGCTGAGGGGTCTTGCCTAGACAGTTCTGTGACCTAGCAAGACCATTCTTCTGATCTCTACCCCACAACTTCATTCTGGAGACATTTCCACCACAAGCAGAGCTGTCCTGTGTCCCACATATCTGGAGCAGAGTTCCAACTATCTACCGATACAATGTTTAGCTCTACATGTCAGCATTACCCAGCACCAAAATGCCAGCTGGCCACTCTTCTTTGGCTGGGCATTCTCACCCACAACAGAGTGAGTGGGAACCCTTCCCCGACTGGCACACACAACTACCACCTAACAGAGGAAGAAGGGGTAATAATGCCCCATGAGCCCCAGTACATATTTAGGACGACATTCTTTAAGACAGCAGACCCTGGACAGGGCAAAACACAGTCATAATCTGGCGACACAACTGAGCACATGGCCCCATGCATTGAGTGGCAAGCAATTAAAAAATAAAAAAATATCTGGGATCCCCAGAACTTACCTCTGCTTATTTTCCACTGACTCTCTGTTCATTCTGGGAAATGGCGATGCTGGAGATTGGAGTGGAATCCCCTGCCAATGCGCTGCGTCCCCTGAATAAGTTTGTAAAGAGAGAGTGGGGGAAACACACAAATTTCTGCTTCCCAGCTCAAGGACTGCCGTTACTCCGCTTCTCTCTCTCGCCCTCTCGGCAAGGTAATTGCAAAATGCTTCTCCAAAGGCGTTATCTGCCCAACAGTGTCTCTCAGGAAGGAAGGAACTGCGTGGCTGGCACACTCACACACACATGGCATGCAGGGCTGGGAGAGGCAGCCCCTGCCTCAACTTCCCCAACCTTCACAGCTTTATAGGGGCTTTGCAATGTGCAGGCGGTGTGGCAATCTTCATCACCTTTGCTGTCAGGCAGAGATGGCTCAGAAACTGTCAGAGCAGAGACAGCCGCATGGGTGATCTTCGGGAGGTGGGGGGCAGAAAGGTGTGACTGGGCCTGACTGTGCAGCCCAGCAAGATCTATTAGGATTTAGACTAGTGGCCCCCAAACTTTTTTGGGCCACTGCCCTCTTGGTTCCATAAACTCATCCCCAGTGCCCCTTACCATACACTGTTGAAAAACATAATTCATAATAGTTTGCATGACCCACAAAGGAAGATAACAGCACAATAAAATTCAAAGCAGTCACAATTAATTGCACATTTATTCAAAATCCAATTAAAACCATTTTGTTTAATTCAGTCAACAGATCCAGTGATAGTCTGATAGTCATTTACACCTGCAGGAGCCCCCTGCTACCCTTTTGGCTCTTAGTGTCCCCCCCCCAGACGATCCCACAGCCCCCAAAGGGGAGGTACTGCCCGCTGACCCTGCTCTGTTAGCAAGGGGGATCAGGAGTAGTTTATAAAATAAAATAAAATTGAAGTGTGCAGATGATTATGAAAAATCGACAAGAGACTCACTTGATAAAATTGATTCGGAACTGTGTGTTAGGTTCCCTGCAAGCTCTCCTTAGCGTCAGAGCTGTTGTTGTGCTGCCCCAGAAAGCTCCCAAATTGCAACTTGCTTGGGGGAAGGAGTCGGCCACAGAATGCTGAACAGCAGGGCAGCTTCTGCCAAAGCAAGAGGGACATCAGTTTGGCATGGAGGACTTCTTAAAGAGCCACGAGACCCGGGAGGGGTGGGGGGTAAGGAAAGTTGGAATGCATTCTAGGTCCCTGTCTTTGGCATCCTTCAGTGCTTGCAACAAGTCAAAGATTAACTTATTTCTATTAAAATGATAGAATCATGGAATTGTAGAGTTGGAAGAATATACAGGTGGCCCATATGGGGATCGAACCCATGACCTTGGCATTTTCAGTACCATGCTCGAAGCAACTGAGCTGAGCAGTAGAAAATAGTATCTAGGCTTCATTACAATATGACAACACCTTACGTCCCTTTAACTAGAGGGATTTCAACCTTATGTGATTGAAGGCTGCCTGGTTGAAAATATGCAAGTTAAGTGCAAACAATCTTGAAAGCTCTTTTTGACTGGCATTTCCCAGCATGGAAAGACATTTTCAGCTCTCTGCCTTGCTGGGGGGCGGGTGCTCAGCACATGGGTTCTGGGATGCTCCCTTGAGATTTTGCATGGCCATCCAAGTTCCTGCGAAATCTCACATGAGCATCCCTAGGCTTCTAGAGCAAGCACATTGAGAAGGCCATGCTGCCCACCCCAGCAAGGGGGAGAGCTTAAAAGCTCAACAATGGTACCTGCTCAAAGTACAGATCCAAAGATGCTCCAGTGGTCAGAATGGAGGGAATTTGGAGCTTGGTAGGTTCTACATGCACAGGGCTTTGGAAGCTTCACTGTCACTATTTCTGTGTGGGTTTCAATCACATGCTGGCAAATTCTTGTTGTACAATTAAAGCTAATTTGTTGCTCTTGGGCAGCCAACTTGCTTCCCTGCTCCAAAAACAAAACAAAACAAAACAAAACAACCCTGAAGTTTTTGCCATACGGAAAGTGACAGGAAAATGCACTGGGAAGTGTGGGATACCAAATGCTTGATGAGACATTGTATAACCTCCCCACAAACAAATCAGAATTTAGTTTTATAAATAAGCCACTGTTGTTTAACCTGCTACATATGTTGTACAAAAAAGGGGACAAAATTCTCAATAAATAAACAGGTTGCCTGAAAGTAAACCCAGTTGCCTCCCTTCCATGTTTTTTAATTTTTAAAATTGATTTATTAAATTGTATACTGCTGTCGGGGCAGATCTCACGAGAGTTCACAGAACACTCCCCCCCCCCACAAAGTACATAATAAAAACAAGAGCAAAGATGAAACAAATCAATAACCCTCCCTCCCACAAGGATGTGAGGATGAAGTAGACTAATTCATGGAGGAAAAGTCTATTGATAGCTACTAGCCATGATGATTATATGATATGACTCCATTGTTTGAGGCAGTAAATGCCTCTGAATGCCAGATGCTGGAAACCACAGGGGGGGAAGAGGGCTCTTGTGCTCAAATCCTGTTTGCAGGTTTCCCATTGGGGCATCTGGTTGGCCACTGAGAGAACAGAGTGCTGGGCTGGATGGGCCATTGGCCTGATCCTGCAGGCTCTTCTTATGTTCTTCAAAACTTGGAATTGCCTGAACAGGTCATATTGTTGGGGATCGATTTGACCAAAGTACTATATTCAAGGAGTGTTTTGATGGCATATGCAGAGATATCCACGCTTGGAAGGTGGAAGTGGGAGAACAGCTTCCAGGTGTGTAGACTCTCTTCCCAGCTTTAGAAGGGACACTTGGATGGTGAGGGGTGGGGTTGGAAGGGAGGGGGGCTTGAGTTTTCTTCTCCACTGATAGCTCCACACCTCTCATCTGAAATGGGCTCAGGTCTTGCCAGCTTGCACTCCTTTTCAGGGCTCCACAAAGAGGCAACTGAGCTCTATGTTTACTTCATTGGAGCGGAGTGTGATTGTGAAAAACAGGCAAATTGCACAATTCCACACCACTTTTTTGACACATTAGGATGGTGTCACTTCCTGCGCAAAGGAGTTGTTACGGAATGATGTCCTGTCATGTGCCTACTGAAGGCAGAGAATATTTCCACTAGGTTGGGCTTCTGGAAGCTAGTCCTCATGGTTATCTTCACCATAACTGCTTGCAGAGCTGATTCCCCCTCCCTGCTTTGCAAGCTGATATTTCTTCTTTTATTGCCTGTTTATTAAAAAACAACTTATCTCATGCCACTATGTTGGAGAGCTTGTGGCCATAAGGGCACCTTTTCCCCATACGTGGGGGGCAGGGAGAGGGTGTGAAAAACTAACATCTTATTGGTGATCTATATTTGTGGATCTCTCCACAATAACAAACCAAACCTTCACTCCTGATCCAGTCTTGGCACTCCTAGTCACTGAAAGTGAGTTAACCCCCCCCCTTTTGTGCACAAAGAGTTGGTAGTGCTGCTGTTAGCTGCAGACCGAACTGAGATTGCTAAGCCATGGAAAGTGTCTCAAATTCCACCCATATAAAACAAGGAGTTGCTTGCTTTGCTGCCGCCTGCAGCCAGATTCAAAATCTCCCAATGCTGGGAGTCTGCATGGTGTCCCTATTGGTTTGAGAAGGTGCAAGACATGGCCTTGTCTGAGTGTTTAACCCAACAGAGGAGGGTTCTAAGATGCATGGTTTCCGATTAGATGCTTTATAAATGCAACAAGTGCACTGACAGCTTAGGCCCCCAACAACAAGTGGCGCTGTGTGGTGAGGCTGCCTTATTGATATGTTACTCTGACTTCTAAAATGTCCCTTCATAGAATCATAGCATCATATAATCATAGGGCTGGAAGGAAGGGATCCCAAGGATCATCTAGTCTAACCCTCTGCAATGCCGGGAACACAGCTAGAGAATCCAACCTCTGTTTAAAAAACCCTGGTGAATAAAAGTCTGCCTTTGTAGCATCCAAGACTACAGCATCTATTGTTTTATTATGATGCAACTGTAAGCCTCCTGTTCATTCCAATTGCAACAATGTGCTCCACACAGTCATCGTTCTTTGTTTCTTTATTGTTTGTCTCATTTGTACACTGTAGTTTTTGAAAACTCAATAAACGTGTCAAAGGAAAGCAAAAGAAAAGGGATTCCAGATTCCAGAAGTCTCCTACCTGTTCAACTTGTGAAAGGTGGCTTAAGAAAGTGTGGGATATTGCGTTGTCCACTTAACCCATCCACAGAGGATGCTGAAGGGGTAATGAAACACGGCCACTTCAGTGTTACATGGCTCCCTTTCATATGTTTCATCAGCAAGAATCGTGCACTGGAAACCCTCCACCCCCAGCAACACATGCCTGGTGAGGCTGCCTGGTTGCGATTTCCTGCTTCTACAGCTGTATTAGACACTCTGGTTATTGGTTCCTTCATTGACTAAAATGTGCAAAATCAAGTCTGGATCTGCCTACTTGCATTACCATAATTGTAACACAGTTTCTGGTTGTTTTCTACATGGTTTATTTCATTTTTATACAGTGGTACTTCGGGTTAAGAACTTAATTCGTTCTGGAGGTCTGTTCTTAACCTGAAACTGTTCTTAACCTGAGGTACCACTTTAGCTAATTGGGCCTCTTGCTGCTGCCGCGCCGCTGCCGCACAATTTCTGTTCTCATCCTGAAGCAAAGTTCTTAACCTGAGGTACTATTTCTGGGTTAGCAGAATCTGTAACCTGAAGCGTCTGTAACCTGAGGTTCTACTGTACTGCTATAGTTGTACCCTGGAAGTCACACAGAATCCATTCCAGAAGTCCATTTGAATTCCAAAACACGGGAAAACCAAAGTGCAGCTTCTGATTTTCAGCTCCTGCAGCCAATCAGAAACCGCGGAAGCCCTGTCAGACGTTCAGCTTCCAAAAATAGTTTGCAAACCGGAACAGTCACTTCTGGGTTTGCACCATTCGGGAGCCAAAATGTTCGAGAACTAAGCTGTTTGAAAACCAAGGTATGACTGTATTTCTGAGAAAATTTAATAAACCTTAAAAAAGAAAGCAACAAACATATCCCACCATTTGTTGCAAGACCCAGGGTGGGTAACAACAAGGACAAAGATAAAGCAAAATATTAAAATGCCACATTGCAGTCACTAATCTGCCAATTTTCTACACAACAGCCCAATGTATTTGTAATGAGTATGGGTTGCTCGTGCGTAAGTTGCCACCTCTCCTGGCTATGTTGCCTGGTTAAACCTTTCTGTCTTGACAGCCCTTCACTTCGTGGCTGCCTCAGTCGCTAGCAGAATACGTCAGTGGGCATTTCTTAAACCTTTTCCAACATAAAAGTTGTTTGACGCCAAGTCTCCTCCTACTCTCCCTGCACGGAAGTCTTCTGCGCAGGGAGGGCATGGGTAGCAGAGGACCCGTGCTCTCCCCGCTGGTGTCCGGTGAAGAGTCCTGGAGCCCTCTCGCCGATTCCCCCATCTGCCCCCCTTTATCCCTGGTATTGCGCTGATTTGCTTCCCCATCTGTTGAGCTGCCTCTCTCCCTGCTGGGCCCTTCTCCAGCATCATTTGAGAGCCTTCCCTCCGCCTCTAGCTCTGATGTCACTTCCCTGACAGTATTTATTATTTATCTCATTGCATTTATAGCTCACCTTTTTCTCCTAGGCACTTAAGGTGGTGTACATGGTTCTCCTCTCTCCTCATTTAATCCCCACAACAACCTAGGGAGGTAGGTTAGGCTGAGAGGCATTGACTGGCCCAAGGTCACCCAGCGAGCTTCATGGCTGAGTGGGGATTTGAACCCTGGTCTCCCAGGTCTAACCACTACTCCACACTGCATCTCAATGCATTGTTACACACCACCCTAACCTCCATGTGGTGAGAGACTCTGGGAGTTCCATGTGCTTTTCCCAGGCTTCATTTACTTTGGAATGCGGGTCAATGGAGGCTGTGGTATCTTCAGGATATGTGGTTTTATTTACACATATATAAAACCTGAGCTTAGGATGGAAGGACTGGGGTTCACGCAGGAGACAAGAGGATGCATGACTCACCAGGCAGGTCTTAAGGCGGCATTTTCTGAGGACAGTCTGATCCCCAAGCAAGTGCTAGTTAACAAGATAAACCAACCGGCATAGAGTTAAAACACCGCTGCCCAAGGAAACACAATCAATTGGGAAGTGTCAGAAAGCCAGAAAATAGAGGACAATCAAATTATCCCCGACTGAGTTGTTTCTGCTGAAGGGATGGAACATGTTTCTCTACTGATTTCCAGGCATAAAATAGCCAGGTGTGCCTGATGCTCAAAGGAGTAAATGTTGCTTCGTAACTCCAAAGGTTTGAACAATTCCACACTTGAGGTTTAATCAAGATTTATATTTACGGTGAAAAAGCAAAAAGTAAAAGTTCACACCCATCAGCACTTATTGTAATCACCCTTCAGAAGAAGCTGGACTGTCCCCAGCCCCCCCAAGTGCATTTTCCTCTGAGCTAGCAACAATATTGCTACAGAAATCAGTGAGCTTATGTTAATGAAAGTTCAGAAGCTGCTGGACTGCCCCCCCAAACCCCCAAATGTATTCTGCTCTGATCCAGCAAGCTCAGCAGCCAGGCTGGCGACTGTAAGTAATAACAATATTGCTATATAGCACTGGTGAAAATGAAGATGATGAAGTCAGGCACTGAGTGAGTCTGCTTACATAGGCCAAATGGTCCTCTGAGAGGATGTTCCACTTGCCTTTGGGGCGCCACATGAGATCATGGAACTGGAAAACCACTTTTTCCGGGGCAAGATCTCGGCCCAAAATCACCTGACAGCAAGGCACTCAAAATGGCCACCGCGGTCTCATAAGAAAAAATGGGATGTCCCTGGTTTTCCAGGGCAATTGATGGGTATGCTAAACCCAAGAAATGAATGAATGTCTGAATATAGCTAATATTTGGGACACTGAAGGGATAAATACAGGCTGCAGCAGTTTTCCTGAACTGTGCCTACGGAAATTCCTGGGTTTAGCTTGTGCAAATTTGTCTGGTTGGGGTGGTTGAATGTAGGCCATTATGAAATGATGGTCAGGTACCCATAACATCAAAGAAGTTGCCCAGATTAGTACCAAACAGATATTGCCAAGACAATGAGTGTGTGAGAGGTGATTGAAAAGGAGTGTTGTTTTGCAGGAGGGCTGGGTTTTTGGTGAAGGATGTGTTGGGAGGAAGAAGGAGAACCCAGACTTCCATGAGCTGCTGGGGAGGGAAAAACCATCTTGGCTCTGGCTGGAGGAGACTGCACTGAGAGACTAGCAGCCATGTCTGACAGCTGCTTTAAACCTCAGCTGCTGAACTATGAGAGGGGCAAGGAGAGACACTATTGGGGTATAATGTTCTGCACCCATCCTTGGAAGACTTTAAGCATATATAGGTGTAAAATAAACCATATATCTTAAAGTGCTACAGACTCCACTGTGCCCTGAATTCGCAATTGTCAGAGCTGCTTGAAGATCCTAGCTCACAGAGGATCACGCTAGCCAGCGATCATTAAGTAAAAGTCTTTATTGAATTACAGTTTCCATTCTCACGCTGCTGCGCGCAACTCTACGTCTAGTAGCTAGATCGGCGAAGCTCCGTCTGAGTCTCCGCCCCGTGTGCACCAACTTAATATCCTAGCCTTGCTCCACCTTTTCCGCCTGACTGTCCTCCTGTGGGTCCCTCTACCCCCCGGGGCTTCTTCCTTCCGGGATTCTTCTGACGCTGACCCGGACCCTCCTGCCTCCTTGCGCCAGGCTTTAGGACCTGGTTCCCTTTCGGGGCTGCTTACTGCGCCGCCTTCCTCTGCATTTGAACTTGGCGCGCGCGCCCAACCTTCCACTTTCCTCTTAACCGTTTCTTCGCTCCCCGATGGAGGTGTGGCCACTCCTGACTCATGCCCTCCCTCCTGTGGTGAGCTGCCAGCGCTTCCCCCCTGGCTCCTTTCCTCTTCCCTGCTTCCTGGCGGTGACGCTGGTCCCGATTTCCAGCTGCTCCCCCCTGAGTCCCCTCTGGCTCTATCTTCCTGAGGTGCCCCCCTAGACTCCCCCCTTGCCCTGGCCACTGGTGCTCCTTTCTGTGAATCCTCTGATTCACTGGAAAGACTAGGAGATCTCGGGTCGTCGTCATCACTCATCTTTTCTTCTGCCTCCTCCCCTTCGCTCTCTGTTTCCTCCCTTGCCCGTGCCTCTGCTCCTAAACCCCTGACAGCAATGGAAACACGACCCTGAACACGACCTGGAACTCCCAGAATCTTGCACGACTCGCGGAGATTGGGATGCCATGTAACAAAAAGCAAACTCCTGGAAGATAACTCCATCCTGTCTCTCAAGGCTGATCATTCAACGGAATTTGTCAGCATCGTGCTCCCTTTATACATTTTAATTGAATCAGCACGTCTCTTGCTCACAAAGGATTTAAGGGTACTCCAAGGGCTGCATGGGAGACTTTGGGCTTGAAAGGAACTGCTTTTAAACAAATTGAAGTTGGAGGAGCAGATGTTTTTTAGTAACTCTGGTTCTGGAACACCCTTATTTCATTTATAATCCACCCAAAGAATCCTCAAAATTATAACAAGAAGACCATTAAACGTATAATATAACTATGGCTGGGTGTCAAGGGCGTTGTCGCCTCTGTGATTTCCAGCAACTGGAAACACTGAACCCAAAGTATGATATAGCAAACAAGCGAAACCAACAGGAAACAAGCAACTCCAGAGCAAGGGCAGGTCTCACGTATGCCAGTTGCCCAAAGCTGATCCTCCTATTCTCCACTGGATGTTCAAGATCCCAGATAGCCATTTGTAAGCTGTCAATTTCACTCTGCTGCTCTGGGCTAAATTCATGACTATGTTCGCCATCTTCACTCTTTCCTTAAATTTTGTTGAAACAGACTCTGTTTTGGGACTACCCACAGGTATTCAACTGTCAGGGAGCCAGCCAGCAATAAATCACACGCAGTATGTGATGTTAACTCTTTATTAGCAGAAACCAGGTCAGCTCAGGAAAGCCAGGCCTAATGAGCACAACAACTCTTCTCAGTAGGTCTTGCACCTATGAGGCCATTGTGGAGGCTGAAGATCCCCGCCTTCCCACAGCTGCCTAAATCTCCTCCTCCTGTGGGTCCTTCCCATGCAATCTGGAACTCTGCTGACATGGCTGTCTCTGCTCCACCCTCTTCAGACCTCTTCTCATCCTGGAAGATCAGTGGGGAGGGGATATATCAGAAAACTAATATTAAGATCTTAGTTGGGAGCCTTCCCAGGATTTTCTTGGCAGCTGAACCTGGGACCTTCTGCATGCAAAGTGTGATGCTCTTACCACTGAGCTTCTTTGACTTAGTCCCACAAAAGCAATAAAATAACAAAATGGAAAGTTAATCAGTTAAGACCCCCAATGACAGCATTAAAACAGCAGCCACATTAAAAGCGGAAGAGATTGACTATGTTTTCAGCCTCTTTCTGGAAGTCATCAGGAATGTGGCCAGGGGAACATCTTTCCAGAGGTAACACTTCTTTTTGCCATCCACCTTAGTTCAAAAAACATGTGTGGGAGTCCTCTGAGAAAGGCAAGTCTTTGTGGGACCTAGTCACTCTATTCTCAAGCCATTTAGGGGCTTTAAAGATTAAGGCCAGCAAACTGGTGGCCCACATCGTTTTTTAAGAGCTAACAAAACTATGTTCCGTAACACTTGAATCAGTTTCCTTTCAGTTTCTTTAGAATGAAGATCAGTGGGGACTGTGGTGTCTTTGTAATATTGGTTTTATTTACACATCTATTCATATGGAGCATATCTTCCTCCCCCATTAGGTTTCTAGGAGAGAACATAGAAAGCCACAGCTTTCTATGGACTCAGCACAGAGAGCAAGACAGGTTTCTGAGCCTTCCACACCCCAGATCCAGACCAAGGCTGGCCTAGGCCTATTGTTCTGTCATAGTCACCAATGACTATGGGGAGCCTGCATTCCGGAAGTGAATGTTGCTGGAGTTTTAAAATCTAAACCAGGCATATCTTCAGAATCTGTCATGAATGAAATAGTTGGGGGGGAAACAAATGGAATCTGAAGTGTAAACAGAGCAACATTGGGGTGCGAATGAACAACAATTTGAATGCAGCTTTTTTGTTTGAGTTAAGAAACCTAGGATATTCTGACAAGGGATCATAATACAGCCCATATACATAGCACATGTTAAATGATGAAACACAGCAATGTGCATGAATTTCACTGGAATGAGATTCTTTCAAATGCAAACAGGCAGCAGCTGTTCCATTCCTGATGCATTAAAACCAACTGCATTTGCAAACAACATGGACCAAGCATTCCAACGCAAGATTAGGAAGAATTTTCTAAGAGTAAGAGCTATTCAGCAATGGAACAAACCCCCTCAAAAGGTGATGGAGGGTTTTTAATAGAGGTTGGATGGCCATCTGTCAGGGATTCTTTAGTTAAGATTCCTGCATTGCAGGGGGTTGGAGTAGATGACCCTTTGGGTCTCTTCCATCTCTACAGTTCTATGACTATATTAAAAGATTAGCTCCCACCATCTTTCTCTTATAGCTTTCTATCACCACACCCTGTTTTATAGCAAAACTAGGGAGCAACGATTTAATGACTGGAAACTTTTTTATACATACCATTAGGGATCTGTATAAAGACCCTATTGATAGGCACTCAGCTAACAGAAAAACTAGGATACAGACTGGCTGACTATTCTTCAAGTAAAACACTTTACTTCCAACCCTATAGGGATGTCTCAAGCCATCAGACCACTCAAACCCATAGAACAGCTTCTCCTAACTATTACACATCTAAAAATTACTGTCACATGGTAATCTAGGTTCCTTAAAATCTCTGTAGGAATCAGATTTGATCTGTAATATTGAGCCAAGTGAGCGGCATAACTTTTTGGGGGAAACAACCATTTAAGTCTATATCAGCAAGGACAGAAAGAAATGCAACATAGGTCTCAGATGCTATAAAACAAATTCGCAAGCAAACCCACCAGGTTGGAGAGGTTGCTAAGAATTGGGACCTTATTGCCACATGTGGTGGAGCTGCAAGAAAATTCAAGGTTTTCATAGCTTAAGAATAGACGAAGTGGAACAGTTCCCTGTGATCCCAAACTACAATTATTAAACTTGTTTACTGAAGGCTTAAAAGACTTTTTGTTTAAAGAACTATTAATCCTTTTTATGGTGGCTGCTGGACAGGTTTTAGCTCAAAATTGGAAATCAGCTGCTAATTTGATACGGGATCCATGCTATGAGAAGAGTTGCACTCATAGAAAAGCTATCTAAGATTTTGCACTCATAGAGTTGCACTCATAGAAAAGCTATCTAAGATTTTGATGACATATGGTACATTCCCCCCCCATGTCAGAAACTACAGGACAAAGACACTGCCATTGACTCTGTGGAGCAATCTACTTGGAGAATGAACATTACCCAATATTTACAATTGATCTCAATATTTACACATGATTTGTTAAACACCTTAAGTCTATGCAAATTATATGAATTATATGGGATGACTGGGAAGGAGGGGGAGGGGAAATGGGGGTGCTTTCGAGTTAGAGATTTTAACTGTATTTACTACTGAAAATGCATAAATGAAGCATATTTTTCAAAAAACCAAAAACCTGGGATATTGTGGAAGGGAGGATACAGCTTAACATCTCTCTGTAAGCTTGTTGAAAGAACAGAACATTATACTCATGACCTTTCTGATGACTGTGTGTGGGATGTTTCTTATTTGGCTCCATCAGAGTAGGAAAGTGAGGCAGGTGAGCTGTGCTGTGCCGGATGATTTCACTGTGTCATCAGCACTACAGACGACACCAGAACCTGCCTTGAATCATGGAATCACATAATTGTAGAGATGGAAGTGACCCCAACGGTCATTTAGTACATCCCCTGCAATGCAGGTATCACAGCTAAAGAATCCCTGACAGATGGCCATCCAAACTCTGTTTAAAAACCACCAAGGAAGGAGAGTCTACCGCCTTCCAAGGGAGCTCATTCCATTGTCAAACAGCTCTTACTGTCAGAAAGTTCTTCCTAATGCTTAGCTATAACCTCCTCTATTGCAATTTGAATCCATTAGTTGTAGTCCTACCCTCCGGAGCAGCAGGGTGACAGCCCTTCAGATATTTGAAGATGGCTATTGTATCACCTCTTCATCTTCTCTTCTCCAGGCTAAACATACGCAACTCCCTCAACCATTCGGACAGAGAATGAACCAGAGAGATGGCCTGTCCAAGCTAAATAACTACCTGCATGGACTAAGGATTATCTTTTGTAGTGCTGGGTTGTGGGAGTATGGAGAGGGAGAAATATGGTGATTTAACATGCAGTTTCCCCCCAAGTCTCCTTTTAAGGCAGCTGGAAGGAATAGCCAACTGAAAGGATTCAGCCTATTACAAGAGATGGGAAGTAACAACGGGGACTCGCTAAGCTGGGGCACACTTGTTGAGTTTTGCAATGACAGTTACTTTTTAATCTTAGAACAAAGCCCTTGTTATTTACTTCTGCCTTGATTCTTGGACCCAGCACTGGCGTAGCTGGAACATCCCTTATTCACCCATCAAGGATCACTGCCTGACTCTCCCCTCTTGCACACATTACACAATCCCTTCTCTGCCTGCTGTGCATTGTATTCATTTACTCTGTAACAGCCTGTCCCATCCTGACTTCCGGAGCACAGTGTCTTAGTAAACTGCCTGTACCGTAACAGTTCCTCTTTCTTGAAAAGAATGTTTGATGTCACAATGGATCTGGCTGTACTTCTAGAATAGCTGCAACTGGAATCTATGCAGAGACTTTGAGCATGACAGGCATTGGATACGAAGGAGTACACATCATTGCATGTCTAATATATATTAAGGATAATATACCATTGCATGCTATGTTAAATACATACTAAGGATTACCTACTATTGCATATTAAATAGCAGGAATGGGAGGGAAGCTGGTGCAAAATTTTGGCTAGATGTTTGCAATTACAAGATCCCCCACTCCCTATGTCTTCCAAAACTGAACTGCTAGATGTTCAGGTGGGGTGGGGGGGAGGCTGAAAATGGAGAGCCAGTGTGGCATAGTGGTTAGCGTGTTGGACTAGGACCTTGGAGACCAGGGTTCAACTCCCTACTCAGCCATGAAGCTCACTGGGTGACCCAGTCACTGCCTCTCAGCCTAGCCTACCTTGTTGTCGCAGGATTGAGGAGAGCTGGTGGTGGACCATGTATGCCACTTTGGAGAGAAAGGTGGTCTTTGAATGCAATAAATATAAATAAATGAATAGAAGAATGGCAATGAATGTACAAGAACATTTTACAGCATGGGCATTGATGCCAGAACATTGGGACTGTGCCTTGTAAATAGGGGTTGCTTGAGGCTTTGCCTTATGACAATGTTCAGTGATATGCCACATCAGCAGTATGTTTGATAGCATAGTATACTGATAACATGTGGTGGACAGAACAATCAAGAGACACCATGGGGATGGTTGATGGTTCATGGAGGGACGTTGGGTGAGGGACTGTGAAATGTTGGTCTCCCAGGGTGAGAGGCTGGGAGAAGCTGCTACTTTCTGTAGCTAAGAATAATAATAATAAAAATAATAATTTTTATTTATACCCCACCCTTCCCAGCTAGAGCTGGGCTCAGGGCGGCTAACACCAGTAAAATTACAATAAAAACATAAGGGGGGGGGGAAGAAAAGAAAAAACCAATTTAAAATGTGGGTTAAAATACAATTTAAAATGCAGCCTCATTTTATTGGTAGCCCATAGATCAAAACCATAAGGGGAGGGAAACATAAGGGTCAGACTGAGTCCAAATCAAAGGCCAGATGGAACAGCTCTGTCTTGCAGGCCCTGTGGAAAGATGTCAAGTCCCGCTTGCCCCTGGTCTCTTGTGACAGAGCATTCCACCAAGTCGGGGCCAGTACTGAAAAGGCCCTGGTCCTAGCTGAGAACTTCCTTTAAGGGGAGGGGGGAAGCAGCCCTGGGCTGGTGGTGGTGGTAGGAGGAGAAGCAGGCTGAGCGCCATAGAGGAGGACCCGCCAGTCATTGAAGGTGCACTGCTGCTGCGTTCTGCTCCTCCCCTTGGCTCCTCCCTGCGTTCCTGAGTCACACAAACACACAATATGTGCATCATCGGCTCCCCCAATCTTCTGCTCAAGTTGGTGCCTCTGGCTGTACACATAATTCCCGGACATGGGGACCACCCACCCATGCACTTCCATCTTGGGACACCTCCCACTCACAGCGCTTCCATCTTATCAGCATTCAGCCTCAGTTCTTAGCCCCCATGCAGTCCATTACTGCTTCCAGACACCTGTTCAACACCTCCACATCCCCTCCTGATTTGGATGGAAGGGAGTTATATATGGCTGCATGTCAGGAGCTGGATTAAAAATCAGTTCAGCTCTTGGATCTCATATCCTCTTATTCCCTTCTGGGGTCCTCAAGCGCTCCTTGTTAATATCAAATAATCCACCAGTAGCTGGGCAGAGATGAGTCACTGCTGTAACCACCCACCTTGGCCTGGAAAGGTGATGCAATTTCTCGCAGCTTGTTACAGGAAAAACAAGCTTCTTTTGTAACTATGGTGACGTGCATCACCCATCTCTGCGGGAAGAAGCTTCGAGGGACCAGCCGGCAGAAAAGTGTCAGACGGAAAACATTGCTTGCTCCTTCCTCTTCCTTGGTTGTGGACCATGGAGACAAACACAGTCTTTTGGAGCAGAGCCAACAAATCAGGGGAAAAAACCAGAAAAAGAGGAGGGGGGACCAAATAGGGAGGGGAATGCAATGGAGTGGCTGGGGAAAGGCGAAGGGAGGAAGAGACACGCAGATTGAAAAAGGGCAGAAGGAACCATCTCCTAAGAACATAAGCAAAGCCTGCTGGATCAGGCTAGTGGCCCGTCCAGTTCAGCATCCTCTTCTCACAGCGGCCAACCAGATGCCTGTGGGAAACCCACAAGAAGGATCCGAGCCCAATAGCCCTCTCCTCCTCCTGCAGTTTCCAGCCACTGATTTTCAGAAGCATTGCTGCTTCGCCCGTGGAGGCAGAGCATAGCCACAGGGCTAGTAGCCATTCATCATCTTCTCCTACATGAATTTGTCCAATAATCTTTTAAAGCCATCCAGGTCTGTCAGTACCTCCTGTGGGAGCAAGTTCCATAGTTTAACTGTGCACTGTCTGAAGAAGTCCTTTCTTTTGTCCTCCCTGAATCTTCAAACATTCAGCTTCATTGGATATCCACAAGTTCTAGTGTTATGAGGGAGAGAGGAAAACTTCTCTCTCTCCACTTTCGTATGCCATGTCTAATTTTATAAACGTCTATTGTGTCACCTCTTACTTGCATCTTATCTAAGTCACAAAGTCCCATGCACTGCAATCTTTCTTCATAGGGGACTCTCTCCATTGCCTCGATCATTCTGGTTGCCCTTTTCTGAATCTTCTCCAATGCTACAACATCCTTTTCTAGGTGAGGGGACCAGAACAGTACACAGGATTCCAAATGTGTTCACGCCTGAGATGTGTATCGCAGCATTATGATAGCAGCAGCTTTATTTTCAACTCTATCCCTAATTATCCATTATCATGGAATTTGCCCTTTTCGAGGCCACTGCACAACCAGTTGACAGCTCATTGATTTTCTGGACAGAGCATTTTGTGATTCACACAGAGAAGTCTCCTCCCACCTGCTCTTTAAAATTTGGGAGAAGTTATTTGGAGATTTGATCTCCGTGTTGAGTCACAGGTATGCAAATGGCATACAACTCGACCTCCCTTTCCCACCCACCCCTGTCCCAAGTGTTGAATGGTTTCTTTAAATGTAAAGGTTCATCATTGTTCCACTCCATGTGTATGTCTTTAAGGGGCCAGAGCAAGGGCCAGAGCAAGATAACGAGACCCAGCTTTACAGCTGTGAAACATAGCAGGTGCTGCTGAGTTGTATTTGATTAAGGTGTGTCAGCATTTGGGTAGAGTATATAAGGAGCAGCATCTAGCTCTCCCATTACCCTGGGGGATGGGTTGGTGGTTGGGTCATGTTTGTTTGTTAATGGATTTAGTGTAAATGGAGTTTTTGTTTTTCTTATTAAAACCTTCTTTAAGTTATTTTTGAGTCCCTTCTTTTTAATGCATGATCTCCCCAGCAAGCTCTCTGCAGCGTCACTATACTGCAAAAAGCCAACATCTTTGGTTATGGGCCCAGCTGCTGAGTGGATGACTGCATATTTTTGGACTCTGAGAAAGGTTTGAAAACTCCTTCTCCTGTTAGCGTAGTTTTTGTGGGACTGGAAGAGTTCCAGAATGGTTGACCGGGTTCCTGAAGCTGAGAAGGCTCTGGTCTTCCCACAGCTAACAGATGAGAACTATAGTTTATGGTCTTTTCGGGTGGAGGCGCTTTTGACCTCTCGAGAAGTATGGACCTATGTAACTGATGACCCTCCTAACCCTGTAACTAATGCTTGGTCGAAAGGAGATGCAAAAGCCAGGGCGATAATTAATTTGGCAGTCAGCGACCAGCAAGTAGTCTATATAAGAAATAAGAAAACTGCCAAAGAAATGTGGGACAGTCTTGCAGCAGTGCATGTTAGAAAAGAGTCAGCGTCTGCATTGACGTTTTTCAAGCAGTTGTACCAGACGAAGCTGCAGCCTGGTGGTGATTTGGCAGCACACTTGAGACGTCTGGAGGCGATACGTGGCGAATTAATTCGAAGGGACATGGAGGTACCTGATATTCAGTATGTTTTTATCATCCTTTGTTCCCTTAATGAGGACTTTGATGGTATAGCTAGCCAGATATCTGCTGTTCCACCAGCACAATTAACTGTGGAAGGGGTAACGGCAAGATTAATGGGCGAGTTGGATAGAAGGGAGGCTTGTGCCATAAGCACTCCTGTTTCCAGAAAGAATGAGGAATGCCATATGCAAACCTGTGGTGATACAACTGCATTTAAAGCTGCAAAGCGTTGTTGGTTCTGCAATAAGCAAGGACATTTTGCAAGGGACTGCAGATCCAAAAGAAAGCAAAGTACTCCCAAGCCTGTTTCTGTTCGTCAATCACGGTCGTCAGCCCAGCAGCCGGCATCGTACCGTAAGGACAGAAACGAGCCGCGAGCTTTTCACGCTCGGACTAAAGATAGTAAAAGAATTAAAGATGCCAAGTGGAAGTCTTTTGTTATCGACTCAGGAGCATCGCAGCACGTCTGCAATGATCGAAGCTTGTTTATTTCTTTCGAAGAGGAAATTGGTAATGTACATTTAGCCAATTCACAAGTCTTGCAGTCGCTTGGCAGGGGTACTGTTAAACTTGACTCTTTAAACATTACAATAGCGAACTGCATTTACTGCCCCTCAATGGACAATTTATTATCAGTAAGGTGTTTTGCTCGTCAAGGCATAACTGTGCGTTTCTTAAAGTCAATGTGTGAGTTTTTCGAAGGGAACAAACGTCTATTGTATGCCCGGGAATCTGATGGTTTATATAGACTGTATTTTCGAACCTACTCCCAATTGCCTATAAATTGCAGAGCAGCACAGTCAAGCCAGGGGTTGAGGAATGTAAGGCCACATTCTGGGTGTGTCCACATGGCGCACAGAATTCTGGGACACCTGAATTTTGCTGATGTAATTAAGACACAGAATATTGTCAATGGCCTCAACTTAAAACCATGTAAATTCTTTATGCAGTGTCTATCTTGGTGCAAGAATAAGATTAAGGTTGCACGCAAGGGTAGGTGCTCAGATAGGAAAGTAACTGAGCCATTTGAGCGTGTACATTGTGATTTAGTTGGGCCACTCCCACCATCATTAGGAGGTTCAAAGTACTGGCTTACCCTGATAGACCAGTATAGTAGATATTGTTGGACTTATGCAATAGCTGAGAAGTCCCAAGCATTTGAGAAGTACAAGGTTTTTTGCAACTGGGTAAAAACGCACTTTAACAAACCAATTAAGAACCTGTTTTCTGACCGGGGCGGGGAATTTGTTTCTGAGGATTTTGAGAAATTCCTGGAAGCGCAGGGGACTACTCATGAGTTATCTTGCCCCCGAAGTCCCTGGCAAAATGGGCTTGTTGAAGTTGTGCAGCGTGACTTGCAGGCAGGGGTTAAAACTTATCTGCACGATGCTAATCTGCCCAAAGCGTTTTGGGCTGAAGCACTCCATGCTTTTTGTTATGTTAGAAATCGCAGTTATCATTCTGGTTTAGATGTCACCCCCTATGAGAAGTTGTTTAAAAAACGCCCTAATCTGAAATACCTACGTATTTGGGGTTCAGATGTAATTATGCATTATCCCGCTAAGCAGAAATTGGGTGAGCGTAGTGTTCAGGGAAAATTAATGGGCTACCAGCAGGGGGCGTACAGAATTTACATACCAGCAACTGGCAAATTTCATATTACCAGAAGCATGATACAAACTGTAAATTGGAATGGAGTTGCTGTTTTCCAAGATACTAATGGTATAAATGATACTGAGGAAGAAGAGGAAGAAGCAGCAGGAGGAGAAAATGGTGCTTCTGAATTAATAGAAAAAGACAAAAAGCCTGTTGAATCTGATAATTTGTTTGACTTAAAGTCACAGGCACCTGAGGGGAGGTTAGATTCTCTTGAGTTTTCTGACCGTGAGCTTAGCCTACAGGCACCTCTTCAATCTGACAGTGATGATTTACAACCTGAAACTAGTGGTTCACTTAGTCCCATTAAGTCTGAGGAGTCTGACTCTCCTTCCGGACTGAGACGTTCAGATAGAAAGAGGCAGAAGCCACAGCGTTTTGCAGATGAACATTTTAATACTGTGTATGCCAATAAGGCGGTTTTTGAGCCGAAAAGCTACAATGATGTTCAGAATTTACCTAAGCACCAAGCTGTAAATTGGTATAAAGCTATGAACTCTGAGATAGCTTCTTTAAAAGAGCATAACACTTGGTCTCTTGTACCACAAACCCCAGATATGAGACTTATTGATTCAAAATGGGTTTATAGAGTTAAAATGAATGACAAAAATGAAGTTGTAAGGTACAAGGCAAGACTAGTTGCTAGAGGTTTTCAACAAATTCCAGGCGAAGATTATGATTTGTGCTATTCACCAAGTGTAAAATATGAAACAGTTAAGCTTTTGTTAAAAGATGCATCACAACGTGGACATTCTGTTTATCACCTAGATATAAAAACTGCATATTTGTTTGCAGATTTAAAAGAACAAATTTTTATGCGTGTCCCTGAAGGCATAGATGCTGCTGAAGGTTTGGTATGCAAATTAAATAAATCCCTTTATGGTCTGCACCAAAGCGGAAGGAATTGGCACCAAACTTTAGCAAAAGAATTGCTAGATATTGGTTTTTCACAAGGAAAGGCAGACAATTGCGTGTTTATAAAGGAAAGGGCAAACTCTGTAACAAAAATATGTGTGTATGTAGATGACGTGTTAATTTCTACAAAAACTAAACAGGAATATGAACAGGTAGTTTCACAGTTAAAGAAGAAATTTGATGTGGTGGAATTGGGCATAGCTAAAAATTACTTATCCATGCAAATTGAGAAAGGCAAAAATGGATCTTTTCTGGTTCATCAAACTGCAAAAATTGATGATCTAGTTGAAATGCTACGTTTAGAAAATGCAAATGGAAAGGAAACACCTATGGTGTGTGGTTTCACCTTTACAGGTGAAGATAAGCCATTTCCTAACAAAACTTTGTATCGTTCTGCTATAGGCAAGCTAAATTTCATTCAAAGAATCTCAAGACCAGATATAACTTATGCTTTTCACTTTCTGGCAAAATTTGTGGAAAAGCCCACTACACAATGTTTCTCTGCTCTTAAGAGAGTGGTAATGTACCTTAAACATACCAAACATTATAGGTTGCAGTTTACAACATGTATTGACAAAGGTTTTGAAATTTTCTGTGATGCATCTCATGCAGTAGAACAAAATAATTGCAGGGGTGTGTCTGGTATGGTGTTTTGTTATAACGGTTGTCCATTTGAATGGAAGTCCCAGACACAAACCATTATTTGTCTCTCCACAACAGAGAGTGAATTATGTGCATGCGTTCAGGCCACTCGTGATGTAGAATGGTATCTGCAAGTATTCGCAGACCTACAGATGCAAGTAACACTACCAGTAAAAGTTTACCTTGATTCCCAGAGTGGACTTGCTATCCTGTGTTCAGAGACCAATACGCAGCGCACTAGAGTCTTAAGATTACGTTTAGAATTTGTAAAGAAACTAATTGCTGATGAAATGGTTGTATTTAAATATGTTCCAGGTGACAATCAAATTGCGGACATTTTTACTAAAGCACTTCCAAAGGTTACACATGAAAAACATGTACAAAGTATGCTTTATGTTTTTGTTCCACAATGATGAACCGCAGGGGAAATGTTGAATGGTTTCTTTAAATGTAAAGGTTCATCATTGTTCCACTCCATGTGTATGTCTTTAAGGGGCCAGAGCAAGGGCCAGAGCAAGATAACGAGACCCAGCTTTACAGCTGTGAAACATAGCAGGTGCTGCTGAGTTGTATTTGATTAAGGTGTGTCAGCATTTGGGTAGAGTATATAAGGAGCAGCATCTAGCTCTCCCATTACCCTGGGGGATGGGTTGGTGGTTGGGTCATGTTTGTTTGTTAATGGATTTAGTGTAAATGGAGTTTTTGTTTTTCTTATTAAAACCTTCTTTAAGTTATTTTTGAGTCCCTTCTTTTTAATGCATGATCTCCCCAGCAAGCTCTCTGCAGCGTCACTATACTGCAAAAAGCCAACACCAAGGATCTGTGCTTTTCTTGGACAGGTGTATGGAAGCTGTTAGGAAGTGCAAGCTGAAATTTAAACCAGATGAAATGGGAGGTAATGTGTGCTGGGGAGCTGGCTGATGAGGTCGCATACCCCCTGAAGGACGGGCTGGGGACAGGGAGATGACTTTCACTGACTTGTGCTGCTATGCTAGGCTGTGAGCCATAAGCACGACCGTATCCAGAGTGGCTGGACCTGACTTCAATTACTCATTCACTAGTGCTAACCAAGTTCAACTACTGTAATGTGCTTCATGTACAGCTACTTTTGAAGATGGTTCAGAAACTTCACTTGGTGCAAAAAATGGATGCTCTTCTGTTGATGAGGGCTTGAAACTGGAACACATAATGCCGGTTGTGCACCTGTTGCACTGGCTACCAGAATCCACACAATGAGCTCCAGTGCATTCACAGTCAGGTAACAAGTGGTTTATATTCTCAGATCAATGGAAGATATAGGGCAGATCCCGTTAGACCTTTGTAGGGGTATTTCTGGCTTGGCAGCAAGGAATCAGGCTAGCCCTCCTTTGTTTGTGAAACAAGTTGGATGACGACATAGAGGTGTTTGTTGGCTGGGAAGGCTTAGCTGAGATGCGAGGTTTCTTTTTATCATAAATGCAAGTGGGAACCTCCAAAGAAGAAGTGAGGCTTTCCCATCATTGCAGCAGAGTAAAAGTCTACGTGGCTTCTGGTAGCAAGTCAGATGTGGATGAATCATCTCCCAAGCTTAGCGGGGACACCAGTGCCTCACCAGAAACAATGAAATGCATCACAAACAGGGACAAATATTTGCATAGAACTCACGTATCCTCATTTATATGCATAGGCACAAATTTAGAAATGATTACTGTAATGTACATAGAAATAGAATGCCTCTCACCATAGGGGGGCCTGGTGAGTCTATTCCATGTCCAGCCTATTCACCAGATGCTCACAGGAAACTTCAAGCTCCTTCCCCAGCTCTCCCTTCTCAAGGTTATCCTTAAACTAGGCAGCCCTTTGAGGACTTTTCCAAACTGAGCCTGATGGATCAGGCCAATGGCTCATCTAGACCAGCATCTTGTTCTCACAGTGGCCAACCAGATGCCTGTGGGAAACCTGTAAGCTGAACCAAGCACAAGAGGACTTTCTGTTTCTGTGGTTTCCCAGCATTGCTGCCTCTGGAGGCAGAGCAAAGACACCATGGCTAGTAGCCATGGATAGCCCAACATGCCTAATCCTTTTCTAAAGCCATCCACATTGGTGGCCGTCACAACCTCCTGTGGGAGTGACTTCCTAAGTTTAACTGTGTGCTGTGTGAAGAAGTCCTTTCTTTTATCTGTCCCTAATCTTCCAGCTTCATTGGATGTCCATGAGTCCTAGCGTTAGGAGAGAAGGAGAAAAAACCTTTCTCTATCCACTTGCACAATAGATTTGTATAATGGTATTATGATACCAGCAGTTTTATTTTCAATTTCTTTTTCACAGTTGCCACACACTGGGTGGGCATCTTCATTGAGATATCCTCTGTGACCTCAAGGCCTCATTCCTGGTCAGTCACTACCCATTCACACCCCATGAGTTTATATGTGAAATTAAGATTTATTTTGCCCTGACACGCATCACTTGTTTACACTGAATTGCATTTACCATTTTACCACCTATTTGTTCAGTTTGGAGGGGTCCTACTGGATCTCTTCACAATCCCTTTTTGTTTTAATGACCCTGAACATGTTAGTATCATCAGCAAACTTGGCTGCCTCACTCCTATTTCTAGATTGTTTAGGAACAAGTTAAGGAACAGGTCCCAAGACCAATCCTTGAGGGACTCCATTTTCTACATCCTGCTTCCTGCAACTTAACCAATTCATTGTCCATAGAAGGACCCCTCCCCTTATTCCATGACTGTTAAGCTTACTCAGGAGTCTTTGGTGAGGCACTTTGCTGAAAGTTTTTTCCAAGTCCAAGTATAATATGTCAACTGGATCACCTCTATATGCTTGTTGACACTCTCAAAGAACTCTAAAAGGGTTGAAAGACAGGACTTTCCCTTACAGAAGCCATGCTGGCTTGTCCTTCTATATGCTTGGTTATTTTTACTTTAACAATACTTTTCACCAGTTTTCTTGGGACAGATGTTAAGCTAACCAGCCTGTGATTTCCAGGATCCCCCATGAACCCATCCCTGCCACGTGTTCTGGAAAAAATGGGACATCCTGTTTTTTCACATGAGTTCATGGTAGCCATTTTGGGTGCCATGATCTCATGCACTCTTGCGCTATGGTCTCAGCCGCCCAAAAGTGCTTTTTGGGGATGCAATCTCATGTGGTGTCCCAAAACACACGAGATCACAATCCTGAAAAAAACCACTTTCTTGGGGTATGTGTGTGAGAGCATGGTGCAGGTCATGTGACTCACCTGAGAGCGTGTCCTGGAAGATGCTCATTCCAGGTTTTGACCTGAAAAAGTTGGACAGTACGTGAATCCCTGTTAAAAATTGGTGTTACACTCACTACTTTTCAGTTCTCAGGTATGGAGGCTGATCTGAGGGACAAGTTACACATTTTTATTAGAAGATTAGCAATTTCACATTTGAGTTCTTTGAGAACTTTCAGGTTGGTGCTATCTGGACCTGGTGATTTGTCAGTTTTTACTTTGACCACTAGGTCTAGAACTTTATCTCTCCCCACCACTATCTGTCTTAGTTTCTCAGTTTCGCCTCCTGCAAAAGTTAATTCAGACACTGGGATCTGCCCCACCCATATCTTCCATTGAGAAGACAGATGGAAAGAAATCATTCAGCTTCTCTGCAATCTCTTTATTCTCCTTTAGCACACCTTTGAATCCCTTGTCATCTAAGAATCCAACTGCCTGCCTAGACAGTCTCCTGCTACTAATATATTTAAAGAAGTCGTTGCTGTTAGCAATGTGTTCCTCCGATTCTTTTTTTAGCATCCTTTACTGTCTGCCTGCACTTTATTTTTTTGCCAAAGTTTGTGTTTCATTTAGTTCTCTTCATCTGCAAAAGACTTCCATTTTCAAAATGAAGCCTTCTTGCCTCTAATAGCTTATCTGCTTGTTAACCATGCCTGTATCTTCATGGTACTTTGTTTGATCTTCGGTATGGTACACAGTTGCGTTTCTAATATTGTGTTTTTAAACAACTTTCAAGCATTTTGGAATGACTAACCCTCTTGGCTTTTCCTTTTAACTTCATTTTTACCAATCTCTTCATTTTGGGGAAACTTCCTCTTTTGAGGTCAAATGTGACTGTACAAAGGTAATATTTACAATGTTTGTTCCACCCATGTTGACCTCTGGCACTGCTCACCATTAGCCTATTGTGCTGGAATTGTTGGGATGCAATGCAGCTTGCACTGGAGGCTGATGTGAAAGAGAGTCTGCATGGGAAAGAGGTGACAGATGGACTAATAATAATAGTAATAATAATAATAATTTATTATATATACCCCGCCTATCTGCTGGGTTTCCCCACCCATCTCTGGGCGGCTCCCAACAGAATATTAAAAACACGATAAAACATCAAACATTAAAAACTTCCCGAAACAGGGCTGCCTTCAGATGTCTTCTAAAAGTCAGATAGTTGCTTATTTCCTTGACTTATGATGGGAGGGCATTTCACAGGGCGGGCGCCACTACCGAGAAGGCCCTCTGCCTGGTTCCCTGTAACCTAACTTCTCGCAATGAGGGAACCACCAGAAGGCCCTCAGCGCTGGATCTCAGTGTCTGGGCTGAACGATGGGGGTGGAGACGGTCCTTCAAGTATACTGGACCGAGGCTGTTTAGGGCTTTAAAGGTCAACACCAACACTTTGAATTGTGCTCGGAAATGTACTAGGAGCCAATGAAGGTCTTTCAGGACTGGTGTTATATGCGGCGGCCACTCCCAGTCACCAGTCTAGCTACTGCATTCTGGATTAGTTGTCATTTCCGAGTCACCTTCAAAGGTAGCCCCACATAGTGCGCACTGCAGTAGTCCAAGCGGGAGATAGTCAGAGCATGCACCACTCTGGTGAGACAGTCTGCAGGCAGGTAGGGTCTCAGCCTGCGAACCAGATAGAGCTGGTAGACAGCTTCTTCTATGTTTCCTCAACTATCATTTCTGACCTAACCTGTGTTGACCTTACCACAGTTGCTGAGGGTTGTTGACCCCTTCCTCTTCCTTCTTCTTTGCCCTCACCTTAGGAGAGAAGCCACCTTTACATGTGTCTCCAGCTGAGATGCAAGAGCAGGCATGGCTCAGGACATCTCTACGTTAGTTAGATACCTCACTCTTGCCTGTCCTTCCTAGACTCGTTCACTAGATGGCAGTGGTCCCCCACTCTTTCAAGGAGGCGCTGCAGTCTACACCAGGCAGTCCTAGGAAGAGTGTACCAGGTGGGATTGGGAGAATGTGCTGTTGCACTTGCAGCCTTCCATTCCTCTTATGCCAGAGGTTTCACATAGTAAGGCGGGAAGCAGATGTTTGTCACCTAACAAGGAATTCCCAAACCTGGGCTGTGCAATATGGCATTGCATGAGAGGCGGCTGGTCTGTGTTCCTGTGTCTGTGTGCCTAATTCAGCCTTCTCCAACCAAGTGCCCTGTAGATGTTTTGGTCTACAACTCCCATCAGCCTCAGCCAGGCTTATGGGAGCTGTAGTCCAAAGTATCTACAGGGCATCAGGTTGGAGAAGGTCGACTTAATCTGATAAAAACAAACATGATGCTAATTGGTGGTTTTTTTTAAATTATCCAGTGCAAGGGAAAGAAGTTTAGATAGATGGAAAGAAAGAAAGAAAGAAAGAAAGAAAGAAAGAAAGAAAGAATTTAATAAGGAATGGGGAACATTTATAATTTATCTTAAAAACCATTGTAAACAGTTAAAATTGTTAGTAGGATTGGAATACCACTAATAGTCTAACAGTGAATTTTGGACACAATGGAGTGGTAAACGATTTGGATTATCATAAAAGATGCAGAAGGAAGTGATTAACAATAGGACTCACAAAGGGGAGAAGGGAAGTCCAAGAGATTCCTTGGAGTCTTGTTTTTATGTTGTAAGTTGGATAATGTGACTGTAAAATTTTAATTTGAACAACCAAATAAATAATTTAAAGAAAGAAGGAAAGGAAAGGAAAGGAAGGAAGGAAGGAAGGAAGGAAGGAAGATAGGAAGGAAGAATGCCCAAATGCCCAAATTCCTGTTTTGATCCCGGAATGTCCCGTATTTCGGTCAGGCAGGCACTCTGGTACAAGCACCAGACCAAAAGATGCTCACCCTAGCATTGGTTAGCAGTGTGGCACCAAAGTGCCTTCCGGTTCAGCACTCTGACGCAACTCTGTTGACAATTGTCAGAGCACCTGTCGTTCTTGCTTTTCAGAGTCTGACAGTCGTTTACATACCCAATGCCCCTTTGCCTCTTAGTGCCCCCTAGGTAATCCCACCGCCCTGCAGGGGGTGCTG
Organism: Podarcis liolepis; assembly: GCF_965112155.1. Lineage (NCBI taxonomy): Eukaryota > Metazoa > Chordata > Lepidosauria > Squamata > Lacertidae > Podarcis > Podarcis liolepis. The sequence goes on along the minus strand of NC_139561.1, from coordinate 59,267,270 downwards.
CCACTCATTTTGGTCTAAAATAACCTGCCCGCCAGTGGCACAGTTAAGTATTACTTCCTCCCACCCCTACTGTGGAGTCAAACAGGCGCAGGAATGCCTGTTTTGATGCTGAGTTGCTACATGTTGCTCATGCATGTATTTGGCTCTTGCATGCTTTTTCCTGTTCCTTTCAGGGAGGCCTGTGCAGGAGAACGTCCCAGGAGATTGGTGCCTCCCGTGTGTTAATGTGTGCATGATGTGATCAGCCGATGCAGGCAGGGGAGAGAATGACGTCCGTCCTTTTGATTTCCTGCCTCAGGCACCAGTCTTCCGAGGCCTTGCTGTTTCTTATTCTGCCACCTGGAATAAAGAGCTGCTCAGGGCTGAAAGCCGAAGTCAAGCCTTGGCCGGTGTTTTGATGGCAGGAAAAGGAACAATGTACCAGGTGCGCCCCTGTTATCAGTCTAAAGTGAGGTGTCACCAGCAATTTCTCCTACCTGCTGGGTAATGAGAGCTGGCAGGCTGCTGAGGCAGGCACTTTGGCAAGGCTGCCGCAAATGAGAAATTGCAAAAAGGCAGGGCAGGGAATTTGGGGGGGCAGGAGAGAGCAAGGGGGGCACTTTGTGCCTTGAAATGCTGCGTGCTTAACCCTTCAGTACCACTTGGGTGGCTCTTATTCTGCACCCTGCTCCCCCTGGAGGGGAGGGGTTTTCTGAAGTGAGTTCTCATTTGGAATGTAAGAACACCCTCACATGCTCAGTCGTTGAATTGTTGGAAGACTCTGTTAGTCTTGTTTGTTAACATTCAATAAATTATACACACAAGCCTCTAAGCCTGTGTGTGGCCCCCCTCAGCACCACATCATTTTTGTAGCTGTAGGATTCCTTCCTAAGAGAGGTTAGTCTGGATTCCTCCTTGTTATCTCTCTGCTGGCAGGCTAAGACCTCCCTGTTGAGACAGGCCTTTGAAATCTAGGTACAGATGAGGCTGACCATGGGGCTTCTGCCAGAGCCATAGGTATTTTATTGCTGATTCTAAAAGTGTTTTTATGTATTTGAGCTATTGTTTTTAACTAGTTTGTCTTTATCATTTTGTATTTTATAATGATGGGTTTTTTTTTAAATGCTGTAAACTTCTTTAAATACCAACTTGGGAGAAAGATGGGATATAAATACATTAAATATATAAGCTAAATTATATAAGCCAATTATGCATAAGCCAAAGTGCAGGGAAAACATTTTGCTTTAGCCAGAATATACTGCCAGCCAGTTTCATTGGATGATCCCGTGTTCTAGTACAGTGGTACCTCGGGTTACATACGCTTCAGGTTACATACGCTTCAGGTTACAAACTCCGCTAACCCAGAAATATTACCCCGGGTTAAGAACTTTGCTTCAGGATGAGAACAAAAATTGTGCAGCAGCGGCAGCAGGAGACCCCATTAGTTAAAGTGGTGCTTCAGGTTAAGAACAGTTTCAGGTTAAGAATGGGCCTCCGGAACGAATTAAGTAGTTAACCTGAGGTACCACTGTATTGTCAGAGGAGGAATCATAGAATTGTAGAGTTGGCCGGGGACCCCAGGGGTCATCTAGTCCAACCTCCTGGAATGCAGGAATCTGAGTGAGGGAATTCTCTTCTTCCTTTCCATGCACGTGGCTCAACTTCTGCTTCTTCATTATGCAAACGATGCGGCTCTTATTTCATTCTCCCAAGCTGGTTTGAGAAGATTATTTTCCAAATCTGCTAAAGAATCCCTGGCAGATGGCCATCCAATCTCTGTTTAAAAACCTCCAAGGAAGGAGAGTTCATCATATTCTGAGGTAGTTTGCTTCACTGGGGAATAGCTCTCACTGTTTGAAGGTTCTTCCTAATGTTTAGTTGGAATCTTCTTTCTTGTAATTTGAATCCATTGCTTTGGGTCCTACTCTTTGGAGAAAAGCTTGCTCCATCTTCCATGTGACAGACCTTCAGATATTGGAAGGTGGATATAATATCACTCCTTCTCCCAGCTTCTCTTCTCCAGGCTAAATATCCCCAACTCCAAATTCCTTCAGGTAGTAGTAACCTTGTACCACACACTCTTTCCGACACCTGATGGATGAGATTTCCCCCTGCCAACAAAACATACCTTTCCCACAGATGTTGCGCAAGCCTTCCCTTTGGCATCTGGCATTTTTGATGCCATCGCAGGAAATTCAAGCAACGGCCTTGTGAGTGCACTTATTGCTGGCAAATGTCGAGCTGTCTCAGATGGAAGCAAGCTCACTGCCAGGATTCAATCCACAATTCTTGTTTTGCTGCACCTGGCGCCAAATTCCAGCCAGTCAACTCTCACTCTGACTTGTTAGTTGTTCTTTCAAATCCCAGACCCGATGTGGCCACCTGTTCCTTCTTGGTGGTAAGGGACAGGCACTCTGCATATGTTCAACAACACTCTCCATTATCAGCTTACATGTCGCTAAGCTGAGTCCTGGCGCCAAAAGCCGCTTCTTGAGCCAGCCACAGATGCACCTGTCAAAAATGAAAATAATGGCTTTATAAAAAGGCAACACAGATTTCCCCCTCTCTTTTCCTTGCAGCTCATGAAGCAGTACTTGTGTATCCCAGTACTTGCCCTCTTCCCACAATGCATCCTTCTTGGTCCCTAATGGGTTTTCCAAGCCAAAAGGATTATGGGTGAGAAAGCCTTTAATATTGTCTCATGCCGAAAGCAGGTTGCAAAATTTTCTGAGGCTGAGAACTACCCTGACGGTGGGGCAGCCTCGGAAGCATCAGCCTGGGGAATGCTGAATGAGTGAGCCAGAGGGCCATCTCACTGGGATAAGAGATGTAGGCTTCTGCCAGCTGGTCACTGTAAACAGGAAAAGCTGCCTAAATGTTGCTTTGATGTCTCCAAGATGTGAAAGGAAAAAAAGAAGAGCATATCCGTGCTGTGCTTTATACACCTTTTGCAATTAGCTAAGTTGGTTAGAGTTTGGTGCTGACAACATCAAGGTTGCAGGTTTGATATGGGGCAGCTGCATATTCCTGCATTGGAGGGGGTTGGACTAGATGATCCTCAGGGTCCCTTCCAGCTCTGCAATTTTATGATTTAAATACAGCTTTAGCTGTCTAGGCATCCCCAGAGAATCCTGGGAATCGTTCAAGAGCTGCCTGCTAGGTCCCCTTTGGGCCAAATGGAAGTCGCAACCCCAGAGATCTGTGATTGCCCCTGGATCACACACTGTTACAGGCAGGGTCAATTTGAGATTGTGACCTGTGCGCAGGGCGAGGGAGTTCTAATCCTTCACACCAGCACTGCAACTAGCTCTAAAATGCTCTGTTCTCAAGAATGGGTGCCATTAGAAATGTGATATTTCTAATTAGTTGCAGGTCCCTTCTAGATTCTACCCAGAAGAGCCAGTTTCTTAGTTGACACTTATTCAAGGTCAAAGCAGAGCTCAGTCTTGGAAAATAATAATAGCCTAAAACATCTTGACAAGCTGCTTTCCAGAGTTGGTTGTCATTCATTTCTGCATAGCAAAAAGCAGGAAAAAGCCCAATAGGCATACTGCGGTATCTTGGTTGTCAAACTTAATCCATTCTGGGAGTCCGTTCGACTCCTGGAACCGTTCGAAAACCAAGGCTCGGCTTCCAATTGCCTGTAGGAGCTTCCTACACTCAATCGGAAGCTCCAGGTTTATGGTGTTCGGGAACCAAGCTGTTCAACAACCAAGGAACCACTATAGTTGGATTTTAAAAAATATACTTTAACTCAGTGCAGTCTGCTCTTGCCTTAAATGTTGGCCACCTGGATTCTGTACAAAGAAGAGCTGCTGATATTCCTGATGGTAGAGTATAGCTTCTGATTTTTTAAAAAAATTCTGCACAGTTTCCAAAACTTTAATGGACTTGGAATCAGAGACCCAGATTTCAACGCCACAGAGCATTTGAGTAAGTACTTTACTACCAAATATCTTTAGGGCAGGTTCAATCAGCTGCCCTCCCTTATTATAACATAAATTCGTCAGTGCCCCAATAGTTTTCTGTGCTTTGACTTTCACTGCCTCCAAATACAGTAACACTTCCAAGAGAGACTTTCATTTAAGAGTATACCCAGGAAGTGCTTTTTTCGGGGGGGGGGGGGAACGGGACGCAGGGGTACACATACCCCTAAAAATTTTGTGAATTTAAGTTTTGCCTCATTGAGGGGCAGTATTTCAATATGAGTAGGAAAATGAGAGTACCCCTAAACATTTTTTTAAAGAAAAAAAAGCACTGTGCAACCCAGGTATCTAAATGAGTGAGTTTGTTCTATAGCCTGCTGATCCACCTATAGCTAGGATTGTGTTGCCAAAAATCACACTCTTGGTCTTAGAGTAATTTATAGATATGCATTTCTGTTTACAGTATGTGCTGGAAACCTCCAAGAGATTTTTGAGGCCCAGTCGGGACCTCAAATAAGAATAAGAATAATAAAATTATTCTTAATGTTCTTAGTATATTTCCTTATAATACAGTTAAAGTTCAAACATTGATCACTGGTACTGTGTCACCCTCTGAATTTTGCTTGTTCTTCATGGATAATGTTACTTTGCAAACAGTCTGATATTTTTTGAGGGAAATGCCATGCATATAGCTTCGAGGAGATGCCTAACAAACTTATTGGCCAGTAGTTTTGTGGCTCCTCCCTATCTCCTTTCTTATAAATCAGGAAAATGATACTCATTTTCTCTATAGAGGGGATTTGGCTTGTGTTGTTTATGGCAGTAAGTGAGCCAGCCAGGATAGACACCCATCATTCTATATATTCCTTATAGAGCTCAGGTGGAAACATATCTTGCTCTACCTCGGGATTGAACCTGGAACCTCCTTGGGGCTAAACAGGTGTCCTGCCCCTGGGCCCTGGCCCTTCCATCCACAGCATCATACCAGCACACCTTTGGGAGAGGGCTGTCTGGTATGTATTGCTGCTCATTTTCTGTCCAGGTCCTTCTACTGCTAATGGGGCGTCCGTTTTCCACTCTGCTTCTAATCTGCACCTGGCAGGTTGTCAACCTTTCGAGGAAACTAGGCCACAAGTGCCAGGAGAGCAATTATTTTTATCCTGTTCAAAGAAGCATCCTCAAACACATGGCAAAGTGCCAGCAGTGTTTACTGGGCTGGGTGAAAATATCCGGTGGTTATTGACTCACATTCAGAAGTTGCAAAAGGAGGCCTGCTAGCTTTGAAAGAGCAGCAGGCAGATGTTCCCGGAAGCTTGAGCAGACGTTATTTTCCTTCTCCGATAAGCCCCCTCCCTTCATAACGCTGCAAAGAGCCCCTGCAGACCTTTAATAATATCTGACCCCAGTCTAGGAAACCTAACCCAGCTGATACAGACATAAATGCTGGCATTTGTGGCAAATGTTAGCTGCTTTCAAAGCTATTGCATCCCTGGCAAAGGTTCAGAGTCGAGAGCCATCAATTCCTCCCTCCCTTGCACAAGGTCATAAAAAGAACTGCCTGGATCAGCCCAATGGTCCATCTATTTCAGCATCCTCTTCTCACAGTGACCAATCAGATTCCTCTTCCAGAAAAACTGCAAGCAGGACCTGAGCACAAGATCACTTTCACCTTCTGTGGTTTCCAGCAACTGATATTCAGAAGCATTAGAGCCAAGCCATCATGACTAGCAGCCCTTGAGAGCCCTCTCCTCCGTGAATTTGTCTAATCCTCTTTTAAAGCCATCTAGGTTGGTGCCTACTGCTGCCTCCTAAGGGAGAGAGTTCCATAGTTTAACTTTATTTTATCTGATCTGAATCTTCCAATGTTCAGATCCATGGGATGCCCACAAATTCTCGTGTTATGAGTGAGGGAGAAAAACTTTTCTCTACCCACTCTCTCCATGCCATGCATAATTTTACAAAGTTTTATCATGTCGCTTCTTCCTTGCCTTTTCTGTAAACTCAAAAGGCTGCATCCTTTCTTCATAGGGCAGTAGCTCCAACCCCTTGATCATTTTTGCTTGCCCTTTTCTGAATCTTCTCCAACTCTACAGTATCCTTTTTGAGCTGAGGCGACCAGAACAGTAGACAGGATTCCAAATGTGTTTTCACCATAAAGTTGTATAATGGCACTATGATGCTGGCAGTTTTAGCTCCTCCCACATTTCCTTGTTACTTTGTCCCTGGGAACTTGGCATCAACTGCCCCTTGAGATAGCTGACTGCTGAAAGCTGCATCACTAGAACTGCCTGCCTTTCTTACCAAAACCATGAGGCAGTTGACACCTTGCCCCAGCCCCTTCTGGTGTTTTTGAGTTGGACACATTTGCCTTCTAAATACACACAATCAGCTATTTGAGTGGGCAGAATGTCGTGTTTTAGTTTGTAGGCATCTGTTTGGATGGATACATAAGAAGAACCTGGATGCTGGACCAGACCAATGCTCCATCTAGTCATAGAATCATTTGTTGTTGTTGTTGTTTAGTTGTTTAGTTGTGTCCGACTCTTCGTGACCCCATGGACCAGAGCACACCAGGCACTCCTGTCTTCCACTGCCTCCCGTAGTTTGGTCAACTCATGCTGGTAGCTTCGAGAACACTGCCTAACCATCTCGTCCTCTGTCGTCCCCTTCTCCTTGTGCCCTCCATCTTTCCCAACATCAGGGTCTTTTCCAGGGAGTCTTCTCTTCTCATGAGGTGGCCAAAATACTGAAGCCTCAGCTTCACGATCTGTCCTTCCAGTGAGCACTCAGGGCTGATTTCCTTCAGAATGGATAGGTTTGATCTTCTTGCAGTCCATGGGACTCTCAAGAGTCTCCTCCAGCACCATAATTCATAAGCATCAATTCTTTGGCGATCAGCCTTCTTGATGGTCCAGCTCTCACTTCTATACATCACTACTGGGAAAACCATAGCTTTAACTATATGGACCTTTGTCATAGGACCGTAGAATTGGAAGGAACTCTGAGGGTCATCTAGTCCAACCCCCTGCAATGCAGTGGTCTAGCAGTTTGCTCTCACAGCGGCCAACCAGATAGTTGGCCTATAGATATAGGAGGACCCAAGTGCAATAGCACTCTTCTGGTCATAATTCCCTGCAAGTGGAATGTCACTGACACTGGAGGTAATATATTTATATATATCCATTAATATGTTTGCATACGCACACATAGGCACAACAAGAGATAGTGAAGGTTTCTCTGGGAGTTTGTGGCAGAACCTGAGGGATTTTGTTTGCTGAGACAAGGGGTTATTTCTCTGGCTGGTTGCTTGCAGAACATTTGCCTATAATCAGGGCTGTGATTCCGCGAGAGTCCAGAAATGCTGCAGAATGTATTGTTGGCCACAGGACTGTGCTTCCCAAGAGCCTGGGCTTTCACATCAGCAAAACGAAAGCAAGTTTCTAGGTCTTATGATCCTCTTAGGATTGACAGGACCTGCTTGAAAATGTGTGAGCAGTATCTGGTGAAATCTGAGCCCCAATGGGTGACTGAATAAGATTTCCAGGGGGCAAAGAGGGGTGTTGAGGCAGAAAAGGGCTGTAGATGAGCAATGAACCTCCTCCCATAGAATCATAGAATTGCAGAGGTAGAAGGGCCCCCTGCAATGCAAGAGATTATGAGAAATAATATTAAATACTGCAGAATATTTTTTGCAAAGCAAGATAAACCGTGTACACGTGCTTGCTTGGTATAATTTATACAGATTGCGGAATCCTGCTTTTGTTGTATAAGGAAGAGGGACATTGGGCTGCAGGTTTGCGACTTTCTTTTGGTACAGGCAGCCTAAGTCGCACCCTCCTGCTTACTGTCCAAGCTAGAGCTGGAGCTTCTTGGCAAGTCTTCTCTGTCCTTTGCTGAGCACGTCTTTATAAATATTTCACTGTGGTGACACCAAACAGGAATCCCAAAGGCAGCTGTAATCGATGCTTTGTAAAACGGTGAATTGTTCCTGACAAAACATTGGAAACCATTTAGGAAAGGATGAATAAAACATGCTGGAGTCACGTGCCAGCTACACATTTGCCGATGTTCGAGATCTTGAAAGCTATTCAGCCCACAAAGTCTGCTCCCAGTTCTTGTCAAAAAATTTTGCTCTCAGAAACTGAGCACATCTCTTCCTCCCCTCCCCCCCCCCACGCCTGGCACTTGCTCAGAAGGAGTTTCTCCACATTGGACAGCATGGCAATAGCAGCACTGAAATGAGAGCAGGCAGAATCTCCTGACCACTCAGGTAAGAGGCAGGCAAGCTCCAAGCCAACATGGGAACTTGGTTCAACTGCACCTTGAAATATCCCTTGAACTGCACCCTTGGGGCACTGGAGGCAGCACCCAGTAGCACCCAGTAGCACCCCTTCTTTGTGCCTACCCTCTAGCATCCTCAAACCCAGCAATTGACTCTGTTTAGGGCCATCTGCCTGGCTTGTCTTGTCCTGACCTATATCATAATGCCATTATAGAGATCTATGTTGCGTCTGCATTTGGAATCCTGTTTGCAGTTCTGGTCACCTCACCTCAAAGAGGATATTGTAGTTTAGAAGCAAGGAAGAGGCGACATGACAATGTAAAATAATGCATGGCAATGCAGAAAGCGGCTAGAGAAAGGCTCTCATAACACCAGAACTCATGACAGCTAATGAAGGCGAATGTTGGAAGATTCAGAACAGATAAAAGGAAGTCCTTCCTTGCACGGCACATCGTTAAACTGTGGAACTCACTCCTGCAGGAAGCAGTGGTGGTTACCAACTTGGATGGCTTTTAAAAAGGATCAGACAAGTTCATGGAGGAGTGAGCGATCAATGGCTACCAGTCATGATGGCTGTGCTCTGCTGCCATGCTTCTGAATGCTGGTTGCTTGAAACCACAGGAGGGGAGAGGGCTCTTGTGCCTGCTTCCTGCTTTCCCCCTGAGGCATCTGTTTGGCCACTGTGAAAACAGGATGCTGGACAAGATGGACTATTGGCCTGATCCAGCAGGCTTTTCTTACATTCTTATGACCTAGCACTCACCATAGCACCATCACCAGGCTCTTCCCCACGCTGCTTCTTCTCTCCTGATTGTACAGAGTTGAACCAGCAGCACAAGAAGCTGCCTGGAAGGTTTTTTCAAAAATCCAGTTAAGGAAGGTTTCCTGGACCAGCCATGTCTCGTTAGCAGGATGCCTTGCAGCCGCAAGGCTTCAGTCAATGCTCTGAAAAGTTCACAAGGACAACCGCGTTACTGTGAGGTTTGCTGATTTCATGGATTCGCGGTGCAAAATATATTGAGAGAGGACTGTCAACACTGCCCAGATCTCTGCCGAAGTCCCTCAGCAGCCATCTCTCTTATTAGTTTAAGTGTAACTCAATTTGTCCATTGATCAAAGCCAGAGTTCAGTGGAAAAGGGGACCAGGGAGAAATCATCAAACTTACTTCAAGTGTCACTCTGGGGTTGCAAAGCGAGCACAGTTGCACTGCCACTTTTCCAGCAGTTTATGATTTAAAAAAGGAGGCATGCTGGGCTTAAGTCAGTGTGGATGGCAGGGGGCCATTCAGGAAGTAATGGGCAACCAGCCCCCTATATGCCTGGACTTCATGAATTATGATAGCTAGGCTGTACCTCCACAGGCGGAGGCAGCAATGCTTCTGAATACAGTAGGATCATAGCTTAAATGGATTTTACTCCCGTGATTGTAGTTTTATGCACTTGGACATTTTTTTAAGGGGTGGAAGGAGTGGGTGGGGGGAAAGCATCAGAAGGGGCTGCCTGAGATCTTGCAAGCATCCAGAGCCTGTGGCAGCATTTCCCAGAGCCAGGCAAGCAAGGCAGAGAGCTGTGGAAAGGGTTTTAAAGCCCACCGCCTTGCTTTTTGGGCTCTGGGAAGGTCATGTGTGGTTTCTGCTGGCCTTCATGAGATTTTGCGCTGATGCCAGAAGGTAAGATTGCTCACATGGTTCCAGGGGGTCATTCTGACTTGATTTTGCCTTTACACCCCCCCCCCAAACGTAGCCCTCATGTGAGGCACAATCCTGCTGCTGGAAACCACAGGAGGGGAGAGTCCTTTGTGCTCAGGCCCCGGCTTCCCACAGGGATCTGGGCGGCCACTGTGGGAACAGGAAGCTGGACTGGATGGGCTATTGCCCTGATTTGGCAGGCTTTTCTTAAGTTCTCTTGTGAAACTGCCTCCAATACCCATTCAAGGGATAGATAGGTAATTTATTACAGTCAAAAACCAGCTCACATAGCAAAACACAATAAAAGCAGCGTTCATAAAGATAAAATATACAATTGGAGCAGATTGCAGCAATAGCTCATGAGTTAAAATTGAGATATGTACTCATACAGCTGAGATTTGGGCTACCATAAAAAAATGACCCTGAGGCGCCCCAAAGGGCGACTTCAGCATTTCCCTAGTAAGCTATTTTGTTCTAGAGGATGATCTGTGCCTACAAATCTGGGCGCAGAATCTGGCTACCAGCCAGGTCGTCTTGTGATCTTTGCCTAAGAGGAGAGAATTAAGTTTAGACTTGTCTGAAAGATCGGCGAGCCTCTTCAGCAAAGGATCTACGAATCTCAACATAAAAAGGACATCTAAAAATATATATGTTTGGGGCTTGCCCATTCAGGTGTTTTTTTCTTGCCACATGGTGGCGGCAGCAGCCTCCTCCTCCTCTTTTTCTGACCCAGCAGGAGAGAGCGAAATAGCTGTGATTTTCATAGCGGGGACTAAATCATGCTGTGAAATTTCCAGTTCCAAAGCATAAGCAGTGGGGGAAGGAAAGGGAGGTCTCTCCCATGCCCCACTTTCCTGTGCTCCCTGGGGAATAATTGTGCCCGGCTAATGTGTGAGATGCACCAGGTGAGTGAGGTGGAAAAGGGGGCTTAGGGGGTAAGGAGACATGATCCTCAGAAGAGGGCAATAGCCAAGAAAAGTCTGCAGCACCCCAAAGCCATGGTTCTGCTTTCAGGTCAAAAGCAGGCATCTACTCAGAGACAGACCATTCCTTAATCAGGAGGAATCAACTACCCAAACATGGCAGCTTCTAGAGTCTCTCCTTCTGCTCCCCACCTGGAAGAAAAGATTCTCCACACCGCATCTACTCACTTAAAGAAAAAGGAGTGTGCCAAATGAGGTAGTTTTGTTCATAGCTGTCAACTTTCAGATTTGAAAATAAGGGATCAGCAGCCTCAAAAATAAAGGATCAGCAGCCTCACCTGTCCCGGGAACAGTCTACGGGATATCTTAACAATCCGGGATAGCAGCTGGAAGCAGCGGGAAACGGCGCTGGAATAAGGGAATTTCCCACAAAAAAAGGGAAGGTTGACAGCTACGGTTTTGTTTGCCATGCGATTCCTCCTCCCTCCTCAGTCTCAGAAGTGTTACTTGCACTTGCTCAAAAAGGAACTGTGCACATGGTCACAATTATGATTACTGCACAGATTTTCAGGGTAGAACCATTATATTGGCAGATCAACATGAGAAAGCTGCAGCTCATTTGACAGTTGGACCAAGGCATGGTGTAGAGGAAGAAGTTTTCCTTCCTCTCTAGAGCCCAGCAGGGCTGTCCAGTGAAGCTAAACACTGAAAGAGCCAAGATGGACAAAAGGAAGGCAGCATGTAGTTAAACTGTGGAACTTGCTACCACAAGATTCAGCAATGCGGTGGGGCAGGGAGGTGTTTCGACAAGTGGGAATGGAAACCGCAGTTGCACATACACAGGAAGCAACCCTTTGATCTCCCCAAGAGCTCACTGGGGAAGAGGGTTGAGATGGGAAACAGGAAGTGGGGGGCTTGAGTTTTATGGGATGAGGAATGGACATTTGCCAACCCCTTTTCAGTAACCCAGGCCATGTGCACAGAGACTGATGGAGCTGCAGGTTAAGGCACAAGTGCAGGATGCGTGAGGTTTCTAACCTGTAGGCTCTCATGTGACCAACCTGTGACCCTGCAGGGCAGAAAGGGTGACCAGTGGGCCAGACCTGTGGTGGGGATTTCCTGGTGTCCATCTGTGCTGCCGCTGCACGGTGGAAACTTACCCGCATGTTGGAGTCTCAAGATCAAAAACCTCCCCGCTTTCTGCACAATGCAGGCTTCCCCTCCCGCTGCTCTGTGGGGGACGCTGTGGCAACCAGCTGAGGGAAGGTGGATCAGTTAGCCAATGCACACTTTCCACATTTGTGGGTTTGGCAGATGCCTGCAGGGCTGGGAGCTGCACTCTGAGCATAACCTCCCCGCTTACCTGGCATTGCAGAACTTTTGTGAGCCGTTTTCTCACGGAAACCTTGTGGAAACCTTGGGAGTGGGACAACCTTCTGGAAATGACAAAACATGTAGTATGTTTTTAGTACTGCTACTTGCCACTCCATCTCTGAGTGGTAAGAGACCCCAAGGCTTCCTGCACTTACCCAGCGTTTGGTTGCCTTGGGATGAAGGCCAGTGGAGATAGTGTCTTTAGGATAGATGGTGCTATTTACACATGTATACAACCCAAGCATAGGAGAGAGAGGCTCACAGCATTAACAGATCTTGCTTTTCCATTAGTCACAGCTTCTGATCTGGCACAGAGCAAGCAAGTCTCTGTGTATCCAGCTTTCAGCTCAGCTCTCTCACACTGCTCTGGCTATTGTTCTCCTCCCTAGCAGCTAGGTGAGGGTGGAGGCAGAAGCAGATTTCGGGCAGCCTGACTGGTTTCCCTGCACTGGGTGCTGAGTGGAGGGGGTGCCTTCTCAAAGCCCTGTAAGCGCTTGACCCAGCTTCAGGAAGGAGGCGTGAGCTGCTATGACAAGGTCCTAGAGTCCTTCCGCCTCCCTGTCAGAGTCCTTGTACCTCCTTCCTAAAGCCCAGCACCTCTCTTACCTGGCTCTGGGAAGGCAGTACAAGGGTGTCTGTCAAATTCTCACCTCACACAAGGTGCCAGATTACCAAGGTCTGCCCCTGGTGGAGCAAAGATCCACTCATTTGTTCTATGGCACAGAACAACTTCTTTGGTTATGTTAATTGTGGTGCTTAAATAGTAGCCAATACAGTGGTACCTCTGGATACAAAGGGGATCTGTTCCGGAGCCCTGTTCGCACCCAGAAGCAAACATAATTAGCGACGGCACGTCTGCGCATGCGCGCGTCGCTTCCCGCCGCTTCTGCCCATGCGTGTGACATCATTTTGAGCGTCTGCTCATGCGCAAGCGGCAAAACCTGGAAGTAACGCGCTCCGTTACTTCCGGGTTGCCGTGGAGCGCAACTCGAACGCGCTCAACCTGAAGTGCATTCAACCCGAGGTATGACTGTACCATTACCGAGACCAGGGTTTCCCAAACTTGGGTCTCTAGTTGTTTTTGGACTACAAATACCATCATCTCTTACCACTGGTTATGCTAGCAAGGGATGATGGGAGTTGTAGTCCAAAAACGGCTGGAGACCCAAGTTTGACAAACCCTGACCTAGACAAAGGGACTGGTTTGGCTCTCATACATTCTACCCCAATAATACAAGATCCCAAGAATTGGATGGGACTCAATAATTAATTAATTAATTAATTAATTAATAATTAATAATAATAATTAATTATTTGTACCCCGCCCATCTGGCTGGGTTTCCCCAGTCACTCTGGGTGGCTTCCAAAAAAGATTAAAAATACATCAAAATGTCATTAAAAACTTCCCTGAACAGGGCTGCCTTCAGATGTTTTCTAGATGTCAGGTAGTTGTTTATCTCAAGGCATCATCTAGACTGACCCTAGACTGAACCCACAACAGTACTTTTAGCAAGAAGTCCTGGAAATCCATTTTTGAAAGAATTCATACCTGAAAACCAAAGCATCTTGAACTACTTAAAAAGTGATTTCTAAAACAATTGAAAATATTTGCTTCTGTTTCTTATGAAATACAGACTGCTTTGCCCACAGGTAAGTGTCATGCCAGCTGCCCACCTTGTGTCTTTTCTGTTATCAGTGTTTCAGGAAAGTGATGCTGCCCAGACAAAGTGGCTGTAGAAATTTCTCACCTCCCCTTCCCAAGCAGCTAAACAAGAAGTATGAATTGCCTTCTTCAGACATGTCACCCTAAGGTAATTCAGATAATAACAAAATGGCCCATAATTGACCTTAATGAGCATCCTGCTGTCAAATTAAAGCCATTTGGCCCCCCGAGGAAGGGGAGATGGAGACGGCGAGGGGAGCGAGGCTTGGCTATTATGATACTTGATTATGGAAAGTGGCTTCCTGGGGCGGCTGTCCATCTTGGGGACGCACGCAGATGTCATATGAATAGCGCAGATCGCATGTGGCATTGCTGATAGTCTGCCTGGTGAGAGCGAGGCCTCCCAGCTGGTGGAAACAAAGGTTGCGATGCTTCTCCACAGCTCTTCCACAGGGGCCTGGGCCACCGAACCCCAGCAAGGGCGGGGGGAGACAGAAGGAACGCAATGATTTAATTTCAAAAGGGGGAAAAACCCAGAGAATCCTTTTTTAACACCACCCACCCAAATATCAGCCTGGCAAGTTGCTGAATGTAGTGTTAGCCTTGATGTAAGGAATGATATTTCAAATCTTGCCAGTTCTTTCTTCATCATATACATGAAAAGGTTGTCCAGATTTTTGTCTCTTGGCCACATTGGAAATCCAGATTGTTATCAGCCCATCTCGTGGGGTACCCAGTCTAGTGAGATCAGATCAGCCCATCTCGTGGGGTACCCAGTCTAGTGAGATCAGAGGAGCTATGTTGCCCCCTCTAGTGGCTGGTGACTGCCATGCATGTATGTGTCAGGATGAGGTCTGAAAGAAAGCCCTGACCAAGATAGGAAAGTTTGGATTGTGTTCAGCTGAGTTCTATTCAGAGTAAACCCATTAACATCAATGGGTCTTGAGTAGGGCTAGTGTTGAATACCACCGAAGTGTAAGTGGGTTCCCACAAGTCAAGGCACAGTGATAATAACAGCAAGAACCTTTATTGACCTAACAGAACTGGACAATAGGGACAAAGCAACTGCTTACAGTGGTTCATTGGGTTACAAATGCTTCAGGCTACAAACTCGGGAGAAGTACCTCAGATTGAGAACCTTGCCCTAGGATGAGAACGGAAATCGCACACCAGTGGCATGGCGGCAGCGGGAGGTCCCATTAGTGAAAGCGTGCCTCAGATTAAGAATGGTTTGGAGTTAAGAACGGGCCTCTGGAATGAATTAGGTTTGTAACCCAAGGTACCACTGTATATACATTTCTGAAGGTCTGGGCCACTCCCACTCCCAACGTGATTGGCTGTCTAAACTTCCAAGCTGCGAATCATGACTCAGAGTTTAAGGGCCAATGGCAGAGGCCCAAATCCTGAAATGTTCTGTGACTGGATATCATGTATCGAATCAGAACACAGGGGCACAGAATCCTTAGTCCAGACTCAAGCTCAGGCAGACACAGACCACCGAATACATAACACCCACCACCTTTTGTTTCCTTGGGTGGTATTCAGCTAAATTTTACTCAAAGCAGACCTCCCTGAAAGGAATGGACCTAACTTGGTCATGTTCATAAACTTAAGTGGGTCTACTCTGAGTAATGCTCAGTGGACTACCACCCTGTGATAACTCCCAACCCTTGCTGGAACTAAAAGCAGGCAGCATCCACAGAGTTTCCTCTGAGCTTGCGTTGGGTGTGTGTGTTTTGTGTGCCAGAGTCTCTCGCTTCCATTGGGTAGGAGGCCCATTTATGGTGGCTTGGGCCCTGATCGGGGACAGCTGACCCATTAGCTTCAATGAGTCTCAATGAGCCTCATACCGCAGGCTAGGGACAGCTGAGAGGGGGAGTTGATACAGCCCCCAAAGAACACGGCACCCAAAAACGTGCATTTTGGGGCACCCTTTGAGATCACCACCCTGAAGAAGTGCTTTTTAAGGGCGAGATCTCAGCATGAAATCATGTGAGAACACAGCACTCAAAATGGCTGCTGTGCCTCATTTCCCCCATGACATTTGTGGGGCATGGCAGCTGTTCTAAATATGCTTTTGAAAGGCAAATTGAAGCTACCTCTAAATTATAATAATTATTTTTTGGGGGGAGGGATTTAAGTAGATTATTGTCACAGTTAGCCGTGGTACTTCAATACCTC
Source organism: Podarcis liolepis (assembly GCF_965112155.1). Taxonomy (NCBI): domain Eukaryota; kingdom Metazoa; phylum Chordata; class Lepidosauria; order Squamata; family Lacertidae; genus Podarcis; species Podarcis liolepis. The sequence goes on along the minus strand of NC_139561.1, from coordinate 59,251,254 downwards.
TGAATCCCATGCACAAAAAACTGTGAGCCTTCAAAAACCTGTTTCTCCGCTGTCTAATCCTGAACATTTAAATGAACACATTTATTATGACATAAAATTTACTTAGTTGTTAACTGCATTTAGGTCCCGTTTCCCCCCCTCCAAGGAGCTCAAGGTGGTTCTCCTTCCTCCTCATTTAATCCCCAAAACAAACCTGTGAGGAGGTTGGTTAGGCTGAGAGGCAGTGACTGGCCCAGAGCTCGCACAGTGGCTGGGGGAGGATTCGCACCCTGGTCTCCCAGGACTAGCCACTATATAATACTGTCACGCATACCAAAGATCTGAGCCTCATTCTGGACTAGAAGGAATGGTGTTTCCCAGGCACCTGTCAGAAAAATGCATGCCACAAGGGTATCTGCCACAACCCCATCTTCACACACCATTTTGGGATGAGCCATTGACCTCTGCAGATATATCACTAGTCGTGGGGATAATGCTAGCGATGAGAAAGAGAGGCGGGTGCCTGTCTCTGCCTGGCCAAAATGCCAGTGCCTTCCACAGCGAGCTCCTGGCAGAGGCTGGGATGAAGGGAAGACTCCTTAATTTGTCTTGTCAGCAGACTCTGGTGAAATTAATTGGAATTTGCTGACAACAAACCATCCTCGTCGGGCAACAATAGAAGCAGTGATAAGTGTGCTTAGCATCCAGTTACCAGCGGTGTAGGGCCTGCCACGGTTCTGTCGGCAAAATGGATTAGGTGTCTCAGCGGCTGATTTATAGCCTCTCAGCTGTTCAAAGGAGAGTGGCTGGACCTGCACATGGTGCTCAGCCTCAGCCAGGGCTTTCAAGGGGCATCTTTGGCCCTGAAACAGGGGCAAAAGAAGAGGCTGTTGCTGGCAAGCAGGAAAATGGGTCCTCAGCAGCCCCGGCAGATCAGCTGCAGCTCAAAGCTGCATTTGCAAATGATGCCACGGCCCAGACCAGCGCTGGTGGCCAAAGATTTGTGCCACCAAGAATGACTGGAAACAGAAAGCGTGTCCTTCACACTTCTGGGATTAGGAAGGAGGTTTGCTAGTGAGTTAATGAAAGCTGCTTTGAAGATACATCAACTCTCATTTCTAAAATTCAGCACTCCTTTGGTTGAATTGTAAGTGGGGGGTGGGGCCCTGAGGACCCCTATTTCTCTGGGAAGATATAGAATTGTAAAGTTGGAAGAGACTTGAAAGGGCACCTCAGAGGACATCTAGTCCAACCCCCTGCTGATGCAGCACCCCTGATAGGTCACCACCTGGCGTTGAAAGCTCGTCTGACAAAATAGAGAACGAGAAAAGCTGAAACTCAGTGCCACAAAGGGGGAAGATAAATTCCTCTCTGCTTGTTTTACTTCTTCAAGAATGATGCCTCATAGCCCATTACTTTGGGGCCCGTTTTCACAACCCAAGATGTCTGACCTCCTGCTGTTGCCACCGTCAATGCTGCTGCTTCAGCAACTGTACGGGATTTAGCTTGCACGTGGGGAGGGAAAGAAATGGAAAAGAGGATTCCCAGATTTGGCCTGCTGTTATATCTGAAGGGAAGATCGTGTATTCGGTGTGATGCTATTATAGGGACGAGGGGGGCATGTGGAGAATGTGCTTAATCCTGTTAAAGGAGAGCAAAGAAATGATACAGATAAAGGCCAGCTGGAATAGCTCGCTGCAACCAAAGAGAACACCTTGTGGAAAACACTTCAGTCTGTTAAGATTAATGTGTATCTATTTCAATTGGGCCCTATTATCTTCCCGTTTGTGTGGGTCGAAAAGCAGGGAAACATTGCCTGAGAGGGAAACATAATCTGCAGAAAACTGAATATATAGTTCATAGCTGTGGAGGGTGGGGGGAAGCAGGGGAAAGTACCAGTGGGGATTTCCCCTGGCACCAGAAACTTCCAGAGTGTGATGTAGAGGCACTTGCTGCTTTCTGATTCTCAAGCTGAGTCGGGACTGAAACACTACAGTGACAGAATCCTTGCCCATACCAGGCGGTAGGAATCAGTGAGGCAGGCAGAATGCTACTGGAGAGCTGGGAGGCATGAGAACCCATTGCTGACCAGTGGGAATCCGCAGGCCATGACTGGGGACTCTGGGATTTGGTTACTGGGAAATCATCAAGGCCAGCCTCAGGATAAAAAGGCATATTATAGAAACAGGAAAAAAGCTGATGCTAGTCTAGGCTGCATCCACAGAAATCTAGTGTCCAGATCAAAGGAAGTACTAGTGCCACTCTATTCCACCTGGGCACCATGGTTGAAATGGGAAGATGGACAGAGGAGGGCAACCAAGATGACCAAGGGTCTAGAATCCAAGCCGTATGAGGAATGGTTGAGGGAGATGGGTATGTTTATCTGCAGAAGAAAAGACTGAGAGGTGATATTACAGTTTCTTCAAATATCTGAAGGGCTGTCACATGGAAGACGGAGCAAGCTTGCTTATTGCTGCTCCAGAGGGGAGGAACTGAAACAATAGATTCAAATGACAAGTTTGGGTTGCCATATTTCTACACCAATATATAATACAGCAGCGCTCCTTTTTCCTAGTATATTCAATTGGGTACACAATTTTCCTAATATACACATACCTGTAAGCAACTCTTCCTAATATAATGCATTTTATGTTATTCTCGCTACTAAGTGCATTCTATGCACAGTTCCCCCCATTTTGTACCACATTTTTTGGCTGGTGAACTTCATCCCAAAACTTGGACAGCTGTGCTTTGGTTCATGTATCGTTATAGAAGGTGCTAATTAGGTTGGCATTAAAACGTGAGCTGAACTGAATTCCTGTCCCATCGCTTGCCCTTAGGCTGTGTTCAGATGTGCCTTCAAAGAGGAGGACACTCTGTGCACTCCCACCCAGAAAAGAGGCCAGCTTCCTGCTCCACTTGCATAACACTCTGTACTGAGGTGCCTAGCAATGATTTGAATGCCTCTGCTCTCCCCACCATTTCAGGCAGACTGTCTGTGCTTTTTTAAATAAAAGTGCTCTTTGCCCTTTTTCTTTTAGCAGTAGAGACACTCCTCTTTGCACTGTCGGAACAAGTCCTCCTTTGCAGACCTCCCTGCGGCAAAAAGGTTCCATTTGGATCTTCACATGGCTCCCCAATTGCCTGTATTTTGCAGGGTGGGGGTCCTTCCCCAATTTTTATTTTTTTTTTGTTCTGCAGGTGCTCTGATTTCTCTGTTTCTCCTTTGAAAAGTTTCCTCCAGGACCGTGAAAGTCATTCTCTCCTCATTTCATACCTGACCCCAGCAGGGAAACTGTTCTTCTGTGCATGACATGAATACCCTTCAATGACAGCTGGAGTGCTTGGATCATGACTTTCTGCCTGCGCCTTCTGCTTTGCAAAAGCCAGGTCTCCTCCGTCCTCTGCCAAGTTCCCAGCAGCTCTGAACAGCCCTGAGAGACTTTGGCAGCTACTTAAAACTCTGAAGTTCGGATCCAACTTGGGGGAAAATGAATGTGAAGCACTGGATGACCTTAAGAGTATAGCCAGTAAAGTGCCGGCGAACCTCAGTGAGCAAACAATTCAGCTGAGCTCAGAGCTGGTGCAGAAAGCTCTTGGGAAGCAATTTGAGCTGACAGAGTGAGAATGCCTGATGGATCCCTTCTAGCAGCTGAATATGTGTGCTGTTGAGAAGGGTTTTTTTTAAAGCAGGATGGGGAAATGGCCAGTCCATTTTAGTCTGGAACATGCCTATCTGAATAACAGGAGGTGCAGAAAGTGGGTGGCCAATCAGGCACACACAGGCATCCTATAATACCCCCAGTGCTCAAGTATGTTCAGATTATGCTCTGGATATTAACAGCGGAAGATGGATCACACCCAGATAGTGGCAAATTCTGCAATGAAATTGATTCTAATGAATTACACTTCCCCCTCTATTTCCTCCAGCGGCAGTTGCAGATGTACTCAGAATGCAAGTTTCCCTCCTGCAGTGGGTGGGAGGGAGAGGCACCCATTTGCAGACTGATTGACCCAGTTGTGTCTTTGGGTAACAGCCTTGAAAACGGGGCTCCCAGAGCAGACCCCAACTCCCCTGAGGAAGAGATGGGAGACCTTCATCGCCCAGAGGAGCCAAGGTCCAGGAGGAACAGAAGGGGAAGGAAGGGAGAGAGAGGGGATGTCCTACCTGGCCCAATCTGTTAACCACAGACCCCTGGGGACGTGCTCCAGAGGCCACCCACTCAGAAATGCCCAAAGGCCTGCCAAGTGTGGCTGGAGTGCAAGCAAGGGAGCTTGCTTTGTCCTGGCATGATTGCCCAAGAAAGAGCTCAGTCTGGCAAGGTTGACTCTTGTTAGATCTGTCTATGGTCCTGGGACTCATCCTCCAACAAAGCCCTGAGCTGCTCCATAGGCAGACTGACCAGGCCTCAATATATTGTTGATTTCCCTGTGACTAGGCCAGGAGAAGTTAATAAAGGATGCATTTGAGGGCCAGCAGAGTGTGGTGGTTAGGAGAGTGGCAGATTAGGACTGGGAAGAACCAGATTCAAATCCTCGCTCAGCCATGAAGCTCACTGGGCGATCTTGGGCCAGTAATTTCTTCTCTGCTTAACTTTCCTCACATGCAGGTATGTGAAGCCATATATGGCATCCTTAGCTCCTTGGAGGGAAGGTAAGATAAAAATGTCATGAATAAATAACATTTATCTGAAAAGCTTTTTAAAAATGTAGTTAAAGTGGCAAATAAAATGGGAAGCCCTTTGAAAGTCAAGTAAATCCTAAAAAGCGATAAAAAGACTATTGTCACATTGTGGTATTTCTAAGCACCAAAAAAAGTCAACAACTGCCCACACACCATCCAGGCTGCACTGTTTGCAAGGGCTCCCATTGTCTCTGGCTGAATGAAGCTGCCTGCAAGGCGCCTGAGAGCCAGAAAACTCCCTGCGTGGACTATCCCTTTGGTGTGTTGGCATCTTGAAGGGAACTTGGCTGTGGCTACACACAGCAGGCCTCTGTGGTTGTGTGCTGAAAAGCATCTCCATCCTTGCACAGCCTCTTGGCAGGAGCTTCAATGCAGGCGGCACATGGGTGCGGCACAAAGAGGATGTTGGCCACAAGACTAAAGACTTGAAGCTGGGCTGTGCGATGAGACACAGGTGGGCAGAGTGGTGTGCAAGGGGGGGGGAGCTGGTTCTTTCTGGGAACTTAGATAAGGCCCAAGCCACCAGGTATGGAGGGAAAGGCACAAGCATGTTCTGCCGTTTTGAAGATTTTGTGGGAAAAGGCAGGGGCATGAAGAGGCTCACTAGCCTGGAAAGCACCAGTGTAGCTTATTATGAGACAGGGGGCCACTGGGCTGTGAGCCACAGAACCTGCTCAGGATGCAAGGGCTCAGCCATGGGAAATGAGAAGCAACAGCAGCAAGTGTCTTCATTGCTGGAAACAATGACCCCGATAAGCAGAGGTGAACATCCATTTGCACTGAGCTGAAAAGGCAGTGTGTGTTCAGTAAATGGCAGATGCTGGACAGCTCCATTCAACCCACCTTGACAAGATGCCCCTTTTCTTCCGCATGGCTTGGGCTAACTCATGGCCTTGGCTTTCTGCTCCTTGTTCACTGAGCCAAGGAGAGAATCTATTATTATTATTAGCCACATGGATGCTACTAAATGGAAAAAAGACAAAGTCCCTACCAGAGAAGAATGGCAACTAAGCTGTTGGATTATGCCAAAATGGCAAAACGGACCGGAGAGCGCAGGAAAAAAGACCAAAACTTCAATAAAGAATGGGTAAAATTTATAATTTACTTAAGAGACCACTGTAAGCAGATGAAAACATTAGCAGGATTGCAATAACACTTGTAATGTAGAAGATATTATGGACAAAATGGAGAGACATAAAATTTGGATGATGAAATAATATGCAGTTGAAAAGGTTTATAATAGGCCCCATGGAGGTGGGAAGGTGGGAAGTCTAGAGATTCAGAGACATCTCTAAATATGGATATGTAATTACATATGAATATGTAATTGTTACACTTGTAACAACTCTACACGTGTAAAATCAACTAAAAATTATTTTAAAGAAAGAAAAAGAGAATCTATTATTATTATTATTATTATTATTATTATTATTATTATTATTATTATTGTATACCGTTATTCATTTGAAGATCGCAGGGTGGTTCACAACACAAAATACAAAAAGAGAGCACAAAATACACAATAAAACAGAATAAGAAGAAAAACAAGCCAATAACCCCGCTCCCACTAACACGTTTAAAAGGCCATGGAATGTTAATAAGCCATAGGTCTGATTATAAAGAAAAAGTTTTCACCTGGTGCCTAAAGATATGCAATGAAGTTACCAGGTGAGCTTTCCTGAGGAGAGCCTTCCACAAATGGGGAGCCACCTCAGAAAAAGCCCATTCTTGTGTTTCTACTCTCTTCACCTCTCACGAGGAAGGGCCTCAGATGAAGATCACAGAGAAATGGCCCCTTGAGGTATTGTGGTCCTAAGTCATTTAAGGCTTTATAGGTCAAAACCAGCACTTTGACTTGGGCCTGGAAACTAAGTGGCAGCCAGTGCAGTTGGGCCAGGATTGGTGTAATATGCTCAAACTGTCTTGCCCCAGTGAGCAAGCAACCTGGCTGCCGAATTCTGCAGCAGATGAAGTTTCTGAACTGTCTTCAGAGGCAGCCCTACATCGAGTGCATCACAATAATTTAACCTAGAGACAGTGGCGTAGCGTAGGGGATGCAGGGGGGGCCGGCCACACCGGGCGCAACATCTGGGGGTTAGGGTTAGGGTGCGCAAATCCACAGGTTAGGGGGTGCAAATCCACAGGTTAGGGGGCGCAAATTACTTGCCTTGCCCCGGGTGCTGACAACCCACGCTACGCCACTGCCTAGAGATTACCTGAGCATAGATGGCAGAAGTTAGGCTATCCCAGATAGGGGTGCAGCTGGGCCACTAGCTGAAGATGACGGAAGGCTCTCCGAGCCAGTGAGACCACCTGAGCCTCAAGCCACAATCTTGTTGTGGCAGATATTGCTGAAGAACTGGGACTAGCTCTGACTTCCTGTCATTGCTCGCACACAATACCTGTTCAATGTGTACATTTGCAAACAAACAGATGATCTGAGAAGGACCCTGAGTCTTCAGGGCTTGTTTCTACTCTGGAAAATGGCTGCCACCCAGGTAGGAGAAGAGGAAGAAGATGCAACAACCGTACTGTGGGCAGCCGGAGAGCCTCGTGGGTTTTTGATTGGCAGAAAGATTGCTTTCTCAGAATCTACTCTGTACCTAAGTGGAGAAAGTAGCTTTTTCGATTCTCTCCCCTATTGCACTCATTCTGGCTGGTGGTTTATCACTGTGATTAGACAGTAATAGCTTGTGCCTTTGTGCTTGTGATTGCAGCTGAGAGTTACAGCCTGACCTGGACTATCTCACAGAGAGTGTTGGGAGAAGGAAATTGGGGAGGGGAGGACATTAGAACAGATGCCCATCTCCCTTTCCCCTCCTAAAAGGGAACTCAGCTTCCTTTCCTTCCTTCCTTTTAAGGCAGCAAAATTGTGGGGGCTTGACGGCAGCTCAGTGGGTAGTGGGGTGTGTGGAATGTCTGACGTTATTGCCTGTTCACACATCTGAAGACTAGAGGGTTCATCCCTATGACAATTTAAGGTGAAATTTGACCTGAAGGTATGTCTGGAAAAAGTAGGTCTCCCGAACCTGATTTTTTATTTGAAATGGTGAATTCATATTATTTTATTTGCCACATTTATAATCATGGATATTTGGTACCACATAACCACTTGGGTTATTTCCCTTCTAAAATCAAGAAGTGAACTTAGCATTATTGATTTAACTTTGATTATTAATTTGGAAATATTGGTTGAAATCAAAATTTGGACATTCAAATACAAGTTTTGACCATTTTGTTCAGTTTGGGTGAAAATTTGTTTTTGCTTTAGAAGTAACTCCACATGCCACATAGATATAGCACGTGCATCTTGTACATGACCACTTCCCTCACCTTTCTCTTTAGCAGTTTTGGGAGTCAAGAGACACTTGTGCGCCTTTTACGGAGATGCCTCCAGAATTATTGATGGGACATCTGGCAAGATAGAGCAAGAGGGACTCTGTCCAGAAGAGAACATTTTAATCCTCTCAGTTGTTATTTCTAGACTGGTTTGTGCAAGGTAGAAAAGGTCTGAAGGACCAAACCCCACTTGACAGGGACATCTCTCCTATTCCCTGCCCCAGACGAATACAAACCTACCCCAGGTAAACACAACACTATTTTGATTTCTGGGCAATCTGCTATCATGTTGGGCTCCTTGGTGATCAATTGGCATGATGGAAAAAATATAGCATTGTTTCTCTCCCTCCCTCCCACCTCATCTGATTCCGCAAGCTAAAACAGCCACCTCATTTCCATCAGGGTTTTTGCACCTGTTGCACAGATGTGGGCAGGCACCCCATTGAAATTCTGCAGGCATCCACCTGAGCAAAGCTGGTTAATTCAGCTGTAAGCTGGATTTCGGAAGGTCGCAGCCTCAGAAGCTTAGTGCCAGAGTCCCTCAGCACCCCTCGAAAGACAAGGCATTACGAGTGGGAAGCCATTAGAAAATATTCTGCAGTCGTTTTGCTGCTGCGCACACGGTCCAGAGATGAAGGAGCAGCCAGGCCTTTTCACAGAGCCTTCCAAATTTGTCGGGAGCAGACAAGGCTGCTCATTAAGGGAGTCACGGAGGCAGAGCTGGGTGAGGATTCACGAGCCTGTGGCAGGAGGATGTGCCCAGTCCTAGATGTCCTCTGCCACTTAGACTAGTGCAGCCTGTCTAATTACTCCACGCCTCTTCAAATATGGGTGGAGAAGTCAAGACGATCAGGCTGGCAGCAGATTAATTTGGAGGAGGAAGTCAGAGTCTGGGAAGACACTTCCTGGATGTATTTTTGTGTGTGTGTGAGTGTGTGTGTGGAGGGGGGAGAGCTGTTGGCAAAACTTGTGGTGGATTTCAAAAAGAAGCATAAATTAGAAACCTTTCACCAGGTCACCCAGAAAGGGACAGGCAGGCTGTGGATTGCTTAGTGGATATGGAATCACACTCAGCATATGTTCTGGGGGAAATATCCCTTGTTACTGTAACTGAAACTATGTCCTGGTGCTGCAATTAGGTTTGGGAGTCTGACTTAGTTTTGGCTCCTATTTAACCGAGCAACAAGTTAACTGGACCATCATTCTCCTATAAAGACCCACATCATCAACATCCTCTCTGCCATACATTATGGGCTATAGAGACTAGCATTCCCCAACTTGCTGCTCTATAGATGTTATGATTCCAATCAGCCCCTGCATCAAATGGCTGGGCTGAGGCTGATGAGAGTCAAAAACACCTGGAGGGCACCAGGTTGGGGAAGGCTGTTGGGGAAGGACACCCGCTTTCCTCCGCCCTCCCAGCACACAAAATGACACCTTTTGACCTCTCCTCTGAAACAAAGAAGGAAAAACAACAATCCCCCCTCAGTTCTTTCTCCCAGGGGCTCACCAAAGTGCTAATTGTCCATTGTGAGAGTCTTTTCCTGCAATACATGCATCACCCCTAATTATACCTCTGCTCTAATTAAGCATAATGACAGAGATGTTCTCTTGTCCCACTACATCCCTGTGGCAGAGGCCACTAGGGTGCCTTTCGGTGGGCTTGCCCTACCTGTGGTTCAGGAGACAACCCCTTTGCCCCTATAATTTGCAAGGCTCTTTTATCCTCTCTCCACGGATTTGTTCAGGCAGAACAAAGGATGGAGCAGCAGCTCCACCTTTGCTCTTCATTCTGCCTCCCCTGCCCCCGGCAAAATCTGGTTTTCCAAAGCCGGCATGGTCAAGCAGTTCACATGAAATAATATTTCGTCTGGGGTGAGTGGGTGTGTAGGTTTACAGGGAAGGAGCAGAAGCTGAAAGTGTATGCCATTTTCCAATAATCTGTAGCACTCCTGGTGCATAATAAATAAAAAATATCCCTTGAAACTGAATGTGCGGTGGGAAGAGATGTTTTACTGGCCATCTTCATGCCCTGCTCCCCTAGCAGCTTTAAAAGGTGTTCACCAACACTGTGTCTTTGCTGGTATAAGCGCTCAAGCAAAGGTCAGTCCAGAGGTACCTTTTCAAAACGTTCAAGAAGATGATGTTACTCCTTCTTCTGTTGCTTCCCTCTCTATGGGGCAGCACTAAAGTTCCCATTGCTTGCAGAGCATCCTCATCTCATCACCGCCCATTTATTTATTTATTACATTTATATCCCACCTTTTCACCCAAGGAACGCAAGGGGGCAAACGTAGTTCTTCTCCCAATTTTATGCTCACAACAACCCTGTGAGGTAGGTTAGGCTGAAGGTGAGTGACTGGCCCAAGGTCACCCAGTGAGCTTCATGGCTGAGTGGGGATTTGACCCCTGGTCTCCCACATCCTAGTCTGACACTCTTACCACTAGACTACTCACCCACAAAATTGTTCCCAGGTTGGCTTACAACGTATCAAATAAATAAGTATAACAACTCAAAGCTTGTTAGAAACAATTATAAATAATCACAATATCACTAAATGCAAGGAATAAAAATATCAAGCCATACATCATTGGGTAAGGTAAAGGTAAAGGTACCCCTGCCCGTATGGGCCAGTCGTGTCCGACTCTAGGGTTGTGCGCCCATCTCACTTAAGAGGCCGGGGGCCAGCGCTGTCCAGAGACACTTCTGGGTCACGTAGCCAGCGTGACGAAGCTGCTCTGGTGAGCCAGCACCAGCGCAGCATACGGAAACGCCGTTTACCTTCCCGCTAGAAAGCGGTACCTATTTATCTACTTGCACTTAGGGGTGCTTTCGAACTGCTAGGTGGGCAGGAGCTGGGACCGAAAGACGGGAGCTCACCCCGCCGCAGGGATTTGAACCGCCAACCATGTGATCAGCAAGCCCTAGGCGCTGAGGTTTTTACCCACAGCGCTACCCACGTCCCTTTTACAACATTGGGTAAAACGATGCAAATAAGTTAACTTAAGCTCTTACCCTCAAGGGCATAGTATAAAGCGGTGCAAATAAGCTCACATAATTAAATAACTAAAACCAAACAGACAAGTGATACAAATGGAATAAAATATCACCCTGGTCCTGATGTTGCACCACAGATGGATTCAGAATAGCCCCCCTTCTTCAGCATTTCAAGAGTATTCTCTCATAGAAGCACAGAATTGTTGAGCTGGAAGGGACCCCAAGGGTCATCTAGCCTTGCAATGCAGGAATCACAGTGAAAGAATCCCTGGTGGATGGCCATCCAATCTCTGCTTAAAAACCTCAAAAGACGGAGAGCCCACCACCTTCCAGCAGAGTCTGCTCCACTGTCAAGCAGCTCTTACCACCAGAAAGTTCTTCCTGATGTTTAGTCAGAATCTCCTTTCTTGCAACTTGAAGCCATTGCTTCAGATCCTGCCTTCCAGAGCAGGAAAAAACAAGCTTGCTCCATCTTCCACCAGACAGCCCTTGAGATATTGGAAGATAGCTATCCTCTCCTCTCCTCCAGACTAAACATACCCCAGCTCCCTCAGCCGTTCCTCATAAGGCTTGGTTTCCAGACCCTGTATCATCTTGGTCACCATCCTCTGCGCACATTCCAGCATGTCAATATAAGGCTAATATTGTGCAATCCTCACAATGACTCACCGCTTTACCTTTGCAAGATCTCCGAGCCTGCTAATGTTGTGGAATCTCTTGTCTGGAACTCTGACCTCCTTGACTGCTTGTCCCTTGGCTGCCACCCTCACCTTCTCCCTTTCCTTTCATGTCTCACCTGGCACCTCCTGTCTGCTGACTCCCAGACCTTGGACTTTGGCTCACAAGCCAACGCAGCAGCACCCCTAAAAACCTTACATTTACCAGCAATGAAGCACCCCATTTGTTGTGCTGGAACCCAACAATTGCAGGGAAAAACAATTAGCCACAACTGCAGAATGTTTTCCTCTCTGTTTTGCCAATTTTAACTGTGAGGGCTGAGCTACATGGCCAGTGTGAGGGCAATGTCATCTTCACTCAAGACAGAGAAGTTGGGTGAAAAAGCCCTCTGAGCCCCATGTGTCACCTTATAAGTGATGCAGTAGCAGCAGCAGCTGATAGGAAGCAGGGCTCATTTCATCAATTTTGCTGGAGGCCCAGCTCCACCAGGCACCTCCAGCCCCTGAACTATGCCAGCTGGTCAGTGCAGAAGCAACTGTTTAGAAACTGATGCCTCATTGTTGATCTTTCCTCTTTCCACTCCTTTCCCCTTGTGTGCTCTGTTTTTGCTTTTGCTTTAGATTGTAACCTTGTGGGTAGGGACTGTCTTGTTTTGATTGTATGTAAGCTGCTTGGGGAGCCTTTTTGTCTGAAGAGAGGGGTGCAAGCGCTATAGTCAATCAATCTATCAATCAAGCCAACTGCAGTGTCCTTTTTGCACCATGGTGGCACAGAGAAAAGAAAAGAGGAGAGGTTGTTTAGTCACTGGCAGGGGACTTGAGGCCTGACATCCTTCCACTGATGTCACAGATAGATTCTAACAGGAGATGCCCACAAGGAACTAAGCAAGAGTTTAGCTACAGTTGGCACCAATAATACCAAGCCCAGCCCGTTCCCTTACACATCACTGTGTCATGCTCTGATTATCACAGATTGGCACAGGCTCATTCTTAGCCCCATCAGTTCACAATAGCTTCTTCTGCAAAGACATCCCTCTTGTCACTTGGGCAAGGTGAAGGCAGGAGGAAGGGAAGAGACCAGTGGGCGAGTGGGTGGGCGGGCGGGTGGGCGGGGGAGGCAGGAGACAGAAACAAGTAGCTCTTCATCATACTTTGCCAAGAGACTGAGTGACACCACGAGGAAATAAATGCAGCAACAAAGAAAGATTGCACTGGGATTGTTTCAGACACTCTGTCAAACACCAGACGGCAGCTTGTAGGTGATGGAGAGGAGATGTTCTCCCCAAAAGGGAAATAGTTGTCACAGCAGTTCCAAGAATCAGGCCTTGAGATGTCCAAGAGGGACCAGCTGAAGCTTCACATACATTTGGGAGCTCCCAGGCTGCCACTGTCTGCAGGGTGGGGTGGGGGTGGGTGGGGTTCAATTCATGAAAGCCAGTGCAGGGTAGTATCAGACTAGGACCTGGGAGACCAGGGTTCAAATCCCCACTCAGTCATGAAGTACACTGGGTGACCTTGGGGCAGCCACCTTGGGTGCGGTGGTTTCAATACCCAAAGTGAAGGTGGTCACCATGCCATGCCCCATGGAAGCCAAGAGAGGCCTTTTCGCAGATTGACACAATAAGGGAAAGTGGTTATGCAACTGCCAGTCTCCCTGAAATCCTATCAAGAGAGGGGACTTTCATTGATGATGTGGTGTGGTGGATTTGCTCTCCATGGTTCTGAAGGTGAAAAATATTATAGCTAACAATATCCTTACCTTCTGATCTACAGATGATGAGATGGGAAGGAGAGGGAGCAAGAGCATAGCTGTCAACTTTTCCCTTTTCTTGCGTGGAATCCTATTTGGAATAAGGGAATTTCCCTTAAAAAAAGGAAACATTGACAGCTATGGAACAAGGGACCTTCAAAAATGGGATCTCTGGGGAAGCAGAGGGGAGACCCTGGGGTCTTGGCACCATCCACCACCTTGCACTGTGTGCTTTGGCAGCCAGACAATGCCTCTGTGTGCAGCCTGGGATGCTGGCTACCAGTATCTTTTTTTTCTTTCCAAGTGAGAAGATTGCCATGGCAACTTCCATAGCAGCCAAACACCTGAGAACACGAGCTCCAAGTGAAACTTGTCACTCATCATCCAACAATGTTAATCTGTTGGATTTACATAGTAATTAATGTCAAGAGGCAATCTACAATTTAAGCAATCAGCGCCTGGATTCCCAGTGCCCTGCAGCCTGAGCTGTGAAACAGTCGCTGACTTAACCCTTCAGTTCTTGCTCATTCTTCAGCTGAAAGAGAGAAAGAGAGAGACAGTGAGCACATATTTCAAGCTAGCAATTTGGGTGGTGAGCCCAGCACATTGGAAATTGGGGTGGGCGTGGGGGGGGGGGGACCATAGATGATGAACACTTTGAATATCTCAGTCAGACATCATTGTTAGCAAGCTTCATGTAAGCGTTTTGCATGATTCCCCCCGATATTCACCTTGAAAGCATAGATAGAAAGATGCTTTGAAGCTGGGGCAGGTGCCTGTAACCTTAAAGGAGATGCTAGTGTGACCTTTCCTCAAGAGGGCCTGAACCTGGATGTATTGGATAACTATTGCCCTGTCACGCAAACCTCCTTTTTGGGCTAAAGATTCTCAAGAACCTCAGACATGCTTGGAAGAAGCAGAGTTTCTGCTCTCATTTCGACTTGGCTCCATGTCCTGCTTTTGGACTGATACTGCCTAGTCACCTTGATCAATGACCTTTGTTGGGCACATGGTATCCTACTGGCATTCTGCAGGGTCTCAGGTAGAGAGAGGTCTTTACCTTCCCCTGAAACCTGAGCCTTTCAGCTGGACATTGAAACTGGGATCTTCTGAATGCAATGCCTCCTCCCCTTTTCCTAGATAAGAGGACCAAGCCACCATGGCCACAAAAAGAGAGGCTGAGATACGAACCCTCCACCCACCTGTTTTCCTGTGGATGTAGGAACCCCGGTGTGTGGCTGTTACCTCTCAGCACTCTCGGAAAAGCTATTATAAATACAGAGACCATTGCAGCAAATTAAAACAGAAGTGTTGAATATTTTATTTATTTATTTATTTATCAAATTTGTATATTGCCCTTCATACTTAGATTTCAGGGTGGTTCACAACATAAAATACAATATAAAAACACAAAATACATGTGTTTTTACAAGTAAGAACAAAGCCCTCAAACCAATAAACTTCCATCCCCGTACCCCTCCTTTCTCCCACAAACACATTTAAAAGTGTTAATAACCCAAAGGCTTGGTTGATGAGGAACATTTTTGCCTGGCACCTAAAGGTGTATAATGACGGCATCTATAATCTGTCAATAATCTTTGAGAATTCTTGGAGAACAGGTGAGGTCCCTGCAAGCTGGAGGTGAGCAAATGTTGTCTCCCCATCTTCAAAAAGGGGGAAAAAAGAAGACCCAGGTAACTACTGACTTGACATCAATAGGTGGAAAGGTCTTAAAACAGATCATTAAATGGTTGATGTAGAAAGGGAGACTGTGATTACTAAAATCCAGGACAGGTTTATCAAAAACAAGTCATGCCAGACCAATCTCATTTCTTTTTAAAATATAGTTATAAGCTTGGTGGATCAGGGGAATGCTGTAGACATAGTGTATCTTGATTTCTTTAAGGCTATTGACAAAGTCCCCTATGATATTATTGCAGGGAAGCTGGTAAAATATGTACTGGACAAGGTTATTGTCAGGTGGATTTGTAGCTGGTTGACTAACTGAACCCAAGGAGTGCTCACTAATGATCCCTCATCATCCTGGGAAAAAGTGACAAGTGCCTCAGGGTTCTGTTCTAAGCCCGTTGTTATTCAATATCTTTATAAATGACTTGGATGAAGGAAGGGTCACACTGGCACCCACTGCAAGTTGCCTTCAGCTGGGCTAATTATATAGATGAGATGTGGGGCTTTTGTGTCAGAATGAAAGTACGGAAGGTGGTCATTCTGAACCTAAGCAATTGAGGGCTTTGAAGGCCATTATCACCAAGAGTATGTATTGTGCCTGGTAGCAAAAGGGTAGCCAGTGCAGCCCTTGTAGACCCTTTAGATGAGCACCCATCAATATTCACATGGACCAGCTGCAATTTCCGAAGACTCTTCAAAGGGAGCCTTGCGAGAATCTAGGGCATGGCCTTTGTCAATTGGCACACCAGTCTACTTTGAAGGATGAGGAATGAAGACAACCTGCCCTTCGGTCCAGGAGGTAAGGACCAGCAGCCCACAGCAGCCCAGTCCCCTTCTTGCCATCTCGGTTGCCAAGACGCACAGCTGCTGTGCAAACAGACCCAAGCGGCATCTCATCTCATTTGCAAACCTCTCAGGGACAGAACATGCAAACAGTCCTAAACAAGCTTCTTCAGAGTAGGGAAAGCAATTCATGTGAGCAAACAGATGGCAAGTACTTAAGCGGAGGTCTTGCAGAGAGATGTGCATGTTTTCCAAGGGGTTTGCTTCCAAGGTTAAGAGAGATCATTCCGAGGGGTGTCCATCACACCTCTCCCTTGTCCATTTTCACCAGCCTCCTTCTCAACCCATGCAGCCTATGGAGGAAGCACCCAGTGTCTCTGGCAATGGTGGCAATTATTCTTACTTTTCTTTCTAACAAAGCTGCAAACTCCCAGAGCCGGGCTAAACTGTGTGGCTTTGTCATGTCACTCGGCAGCTGCTTCAGACGGTTTGTGTCATTCTCAGCTTTGATGTATTAAATCGGCAGGGAAGTCTCATCTATCTTCCATTCATGCACCTGCTATGCCGTGTGGTGCCAAGTATTATGTGTTAAAACCAGGATAAATCATGTCACAGCTCTATGGGAGATCAAACACGGGCTTTTGAAGCAGACATTATTTGGTAGGGGAAATTCTGGAAAGCAAATTTCCACGATTCACATTTGTTTGACAGGTGAACTTTCAACGTGCTAGACGACTTTGGGATTGCAGGATTGTCACCTCCTGTGATGAATGAGGGCAGCAGGGGCTCTTCTGGCTGACCTGCATCCAAGGGAGATGTGCTATGCCACAACCAGGGAAAAGGTGTGCTCTGCAGTGGCCCCCTGACTATGGAATGCCCCCAGCTTTGAAAAATGGACGACCTTTAGGCACCAGCTCAAAACTTGCATTCCCCAGCAGGCTTATCTGAAACTCTCTCTCTCTCCCCCCTCTCCCCTCCCCCCCCCCATTGCTCTTGCTTTTGGGTTGTTTTGGCTTGCAACTGGGAACTGTTTTATGATTTTCTGGTTGTACCCAGCTCTGGTATCCCTATGTGATGAAGGATGGGCTGAACACCGGCAACTGGCAAACATTGGTCTGTGAGCGCTCCAATTGGAGAACAGTCTTTACCAAAGGTGTCATGGGCTTTGAAGACGCTCAAACTTAGGACGAAAAGGAGAAATGTGCTAAGAGGAAGGCACACTTGGCAAACCCTCACCATGATCGACTTCTGCCCAGAAACCTATATCCCCACTGTGGAAGGACGTGTGGATCCAGAATTGGCCTCCACAGTCACTTACGGACTCACTTCTAAAACCCTGTCTTCGCAGACAATCTTACTCGGCTACGAATGATTGCCAAAGAAGAAGAGAAAGAGAAAGAGAAAGAGAAAGAGAAAGAGAAAGAGAAAGAGAAAGAGAAAGAGAAAGAGAAAGAGAAAGAGAAAGAGAAAGAGAAAGAGAAAGAGAAAGAGAAAGAATAAAATCAATAAGTATTTATTTATTGATTGATTGATTGATTGTTAAAGAGTAGTTAATCAACCCTGTTAATTTTCCCCTAAATGTAAAAATGTTTTGCAAAACCCTGAAGCTTTCTCTCCCATGATCCCAAGTGGGTAGCTTCAACAATGGACACCATCAGGTTACGATGCCACAAGGCTTTGCTGGTCTCCATCAGACTCATACAGCTGCCGCAAACAAAGTGGTGGTGGTGCACGAGCCCCATGTCAGAGATCTGCTGAGCAAGGGCGTCAATTGATCCAGAGGCTGCCTCCATTCTAAACCTGCACTTCTTTGCCTCTTCCTTCTAAACTGGGGGGGGGGGGAGTCTTAGTGAGAAAGGTGTGTGTATGCAGGAGGAGACACACTAATTGATTTCTTACATATTAATATGTCAATCACCAGGGCTTTTAAAATGACTCATAAGTAAGCTTGACATTCCTGTTAATTAAATAGCCATCCTGATTCTAATCCACTGAAAATTAATCATTTGGGGAATTAAAAGGCATCAGCAGAAGATACTTCATTACTGTGAGTGCTTTGCTTTCCCCTCCTGCACATGGTGACAAGGAGCTCCTTCGCTAGAGCCAGGATGCAAACAGGACTTAACCTATACCAGTTATAGGTTCCTACTAAAAAGGTAAAAAAGGTAAAGGATCCCTGGACAGTTAAGTCCAGTCAAAGGCAACTATGGGGTTGTGGTGCTCATCTCGCTTTCAGGCCGAGGGAGCAGGAGTTTGTCCAAACAGCTTTCTAGGTAATGTGGTCAGCATCACTAAACCACTTCTGGTGCAACGGGACACCATGATGGAAGCCAGAGCGCATGAAAATGCTGTTTACCTTCCCACCACAGTAGTACCTATTTATCTACTTGCACTGGCATGCTTTCGAACTGCTAGGTTGGCAAGAGCTGGGACAGAGCAACAGGAGCTCACCCCATCACAAGGATTTGAACTGCTGACCTGATCAGCAAGCCAAGAGCCTCAGTGGTTTAGACCACAGCACCACCCGTGTCCCTTAGGTTCCTAAAACCAGTAATCCAACAAACTCAAATTCCTAAGTGGACTCACCTGATTTGAACTGGGCAGATCAGGACCCAGGCCAGATCATGAACCTACCAGATTCCAGACAGCGGTAGATTCCTTTACAAGGAAATCTGGGGGGCTGCCTCCCTGTTCCTGTAAATGAGGTTTCTGTCTTTTAAACAAAAAAATTGATAATCCAGCCACAAAGAGCATTTTTTAGTATGAGGCCCAAGTATGGGCGGGGTATAAATAATAAATTTATATTATTATATTATTAAGAAGAGGCACCAAAAAATCCAAAGCAGAAATTCATAGTAGGTTTCTACTATCTTAGACATGGAAGAGATATTCCAACAGCTATAACAATATAATTCACAATTTGGCTTCCTGTATAATATATGCAGCATCAGCAAAATAATCTGCTGAAGGTGTACTTAAGGCCAGTACAAATTTCTGGAAAAATCATTGATGCACAATGGAAACTTTTTAGTTTAAAGAAAAGGCAATAAGAGGCAACATGAAAGAAGTTTATAAAAGTATTCATTTAGCTTTTACACAATTTAATGCAGATTTGTTTTAAATTAATTTTATTTCTATTTTAGTCTTTTATTTTAATATTTGTTAAAAGAGGGACATGTTTTTTAAAGGGGCACGGTGAAGTCTGCCAGGATGAAAAAAAAGCCAGCGCTACAAATTTATTTTGTTGTATACTGCTTTATTTGAGTCTGAGCTAATTTCTATTGATGCTATCTTGTTTTACACCAGTGCTATTGTTTTGTGATGGTCTGATGACTAGATACAAATAAATGAATCTGATCTGATGAGTGAACTACCCTCAGGCCCTGGACTTTTTCCATCCAAGGAGGCTGAAAATACAACTGCGGATATCATAAAGCTGTTATACAAATCTATGGTGCAACCACATTTGGAATATTGGGTAGAGTTCCAGTTGCCTCACCTCAAAAAGGATACTGTAGAGCAGGAAGAGTTTCAGAAAGGGGCAACCAAAAAGAGGCAGGGGATGGAGCAACTCTCCCATGAAGAAAGATTGCAGTGTGTGGGATTTATAGTTTAGAGCAGGGTTTCCCAAACTTTGGTCCCCAGCTGTTTTGGGACTACAGTTCCCATCATGCTTAACCATTGGTCCTGCTAGCTAGGGAGGATGGGAGTTGTAGTTCAAAAACAGCTGGAGGAGACCCAAGTTTGGGAAACCCTGGTTTAAAGAAAAGGCTGAGTAAGAGGTGATAGAAGTTTATAAAATTTTGCTTGGCCTTGAGAAAGTTGATAGAGAAGCCAATCTCTCTCTCTCTCTCTCTGAACTGTACACACTGTGGACTGGCCCTTGCAGAGAACTGAGGCAGGGCCCACCCACACTTCCACTTTCCCCACCCCTTCTTCCTGGGAAAACCTGATATTTCCTGCTGAATAGGAGCAAATGTCCATTGGGTTTTCTCTGGATTGACATTTGCTTCAATGGAGTGCTGAATAGTGGGTTTCCCTGGGGAAAGCATTGGGACAAAGGCAAAACCGTTCAGACCCATGCCTCAAAAACATGGGACGAGTGGAAAAGTGCTTGGAACTGTGCTTTCTAGGCACAGGGCAAACCGAAGTGTGGACAAGCCCACTGACACGGTTTCAGAGTTCCAAGGCTTTTTACAGGATTTCCCAGGCAACAGGGGTTACCCAGGTCTTCACGCAATGTCGTTTTGCAACCCCCATGTAAATCTATTAGCCGTGGTGGCAGCCAAGACAAAGCAAAACTAAAGACACAAAACAGGCAGAAAGGCAAAGTGCCCCTTGTAATCAGAGTCAATTTGAAAAGCCCTCCAGGGTCCCCTTCTGGGAGTGCAGGGCTGACAACTTGTCAGCTGATTGATGATCCAAGGGGCTAATTAGAGCCAGGGGGTGTGGCGGTAAATTAGCTAGGCCAGCCAGTAGGTGGCAGCATCGGACCACTTTCTCCGGACCCCAAGCGGCATCTTTTGCTCCCGACTTACCTCGCAAGGCCCCCGAGACCACAGCCAGAGAGACGCAGAGAGGCATCGGCTTCTGTTTATGGAGCATCCATCCTGATTTGCTTGCACAGAGCCTGCATGGAGGGGAGACCATGTCTGGCCTTTGTCAAGCATTTGCATTCCACTTCCTGATTTGTTTGCAGGCTGTTTATTTTATTCTTCAAGGAGCTCAAGGTGGTGGTACATAGTTCTCTTCCTTCCCATTTTATTCCCACAACAACCCTGTGAGGTAGGTTAGGCTGAGAGGCAGGGACTGACCCAAGGTTACCCCTTCAGCTTTATGGCGAAATGGTGATTCAAACCCTGTCTTCCCAGGTCCTAGTTTGACATGCTGACCACTACCCCACACTGTCTCTCAATAAGGTTATGCTTCCCCCTGTTAATTGTTCATTCATTCCACACTTTTTCTCAACGGCAAAAAGTGTCGGTAGTACCCAACTATGTTCCACTCTTAGGACTAACATTGTGCACAGCTCTCTGCTTTTTAAAAAAATGATTTGCTGTGCCAGAGTGACCAAATGCTTTAATTCACTTTAATTGTGCAACCCTAAATTTTCAGTATGCAGCTAAATCCCTCCCCTCCAAAAACAGACACCCAGCAACATATTAAGGAAATATTAGTCAACGAATTTTGTGAGTTGTAAATCAATTCATTGATTGTTTGTGTGCACATATCTGCACAGATAGAACACAAGTTCTGAAATATTAAAAAAAAAACACTTTTTTTTGTTTTACGAGAATACACACACACATTTTAAGAGACAGAACCTCTGAATAAAGTGTCCAATATACTCAAATAAAGAGTCCCCCCTCAAGGGATATTTCTTAATTTTGGAAGGGTGAAGGATTGGTTTTCTGGAGTGTGTGTCCGCTATGTGTGCACCTTAAAATTTGTGTAAAAGAGAGAGGCATTGAAAAGTGTGTGGTGAGCAATTGATGAATGGGAAGGTGCAGAAATAGATGAATACTCATTGTCTGAGAACTGCCCTGCAAATAAATCAGAATGAATGGTCCCTAAAGCTTTGTCCAAGCTAACCAGGATGAGTGTTCAAAAAACTAGAGGGTGGCCAAGTGTGCCCTCTACAGCTGCCCTCCTCCTGTTCCTTCTGCCAGCACCCTGCTGTGGTAGGAGGGTCAGAAGGGTCTGCAATGGGTTGGTTTATTTCTAGGAAAACCCTTTCTGCTCTGCCCTTCTGTTGCCATGCAGGCGTAGGGATATTTGTGTGTGTGTGTGTGTGTGTGTGTGTGTGTGTGTGTGTGTAGCTTCTCAGTCTGCTCAGCCAGCCAGCCTGGGCACTGCACAGTATGAGTGGTTTTTCTCTGGTTTGGCTGTCACGTCGCTCGCAGGAGGAGGTGATGTTTATTACCTTGATTCCAGTCCCAGCCCAGTGGGACAAGCATTTCAGGTTCAGTGATCCATTCTTCTATTTCTCTCTCTCCGCCTCCCCACATGTCCTTCCCGGTTTCATTCCTCAGTGACAGAGTTGATGCTGGTGCCCTCCACATGCTAGTAGCAGGGCAGGAAGGGATTCTGGGAAATACAGAAGAGGACCTGGGATTGGCTCAAACACGTTTGCGTCTCTGTACCATACACTTGCGATTGATTAATCCAGAGGGAGTATCGTGAATCGCACTGCGACTCATGGGACGGGGCACCAGCTTTGGCCCCCACCCCAGTCCCTTCTGCTCAAGCAGATGTTGCAGGTCTACAAATCAATATTTGCAAAAAGTACCTTGTCTATGCTGTTTGCTTATTTAATGCATCTATACCTTTCCTTTCCATAAAAAAGAACGCCCAAGGTGGCTAACAACAATAAAATCTGCAATAAAAACACGCAGCACAGCAACCAATTCACAAACAAGTAAGCAATATGAAGATAAAATCATATAAGAGCAGATAAAAATGGCAGCTTGTTAAAAAGCATAATTAAAAGAGAAATACAGAATAAAACACCAAGCAGCAGAGCTGAACAAAGCAGTCCAGCAGGCCAAACACCTGTGTAAATAAAAAAGGGCTTTGCCTGTCGGCATCAGTGAGCCTTGGAAAGAAGGTCCAGATTCAACTCCTTTAAATGCAAAGAGCAGCAGGCTGCCTCTGGTCTAGGAATCACGGAGCCAAGAGCCAGCCTTCTGGGGAGGAGGGTGCCTCTTCCAGGATGGTGCTGGAAGCCTCCTCCATCACCTGCTCTGAATGACCCTCCCCTCTATTTCCACAGGCAAGAACACATTGATAACCTTTCCCTGACTTTCCTTCCCCCACTGACAGGCCCAATTGCTGCCCTGTTGATGACTTCTCAGGCTGTGGAGGTAAATGTCTCTCTGCAAGGTGCCCAGAGATGGAATTAATCCTGCAAGGACTTAGGCTGGAAGGTCAGCCTCTACCTGGCAGCTTTGGGCAAGCTCACAATTAGGCAAGGGAAGCAGCCGCAGGGGTTGGCAGCCTTTATCCATCTTGGGTTCCCCCGCTGTTCTCCCAACACTTTCCCCGTTTTGTTTTGAAACAAAATTGCGGTTTAATCCCTCCCGCTTTGAATGGCAGGGAAGAGTTTCACTGACCTTCCTCCTCCTATCCCCCAGCTGCACTTTGTGGGTTCCACAAAGCTGCACTTTGTGGGTTGAACAAGGATGCCTCAATTTTTCACCATTTGGTCCTTCGGCAAAGGAAACACCAGCAAGTGACAGGAAGGCAGCATTGCCTGTCTGCTGACCCTCTGAAGTGGAGGTCTGAATTTCAGGGCTGTTTTGTGTGTTAGATAATTTTGTTGTTGTTGTTTTAATTCAAGTGCACAAGCTTTTTTTTTTTTTTTTAGCCAAAGGCCATGACAAACTTGTACCAGGCAATAGTATTAATGAAATAATACAGAACATGCAGAGACAAAGTATATATGAACAAAGTAAAGTAATATTCTGCACCAAGGATGGGCAGTGCCTGCTGGAAGTGCAACAGCAGGGATCATCCAGTTTGTAATTTAAGGGTTAATTCTAAAGTCAACTAGGCAAGAGTAGGGTAGGCAGAGGGGCATGATGTTTGCTGAAGTAGCATGTGCCCTGAACGGGTGTGCAATTCTGAGGAAGTTTGACCCTGTTTGGTTGAATGTTTTCCTGCTGTGCATAAGGCCTGAAGCAAGAAAGACAAAGGCCACATCCTCACCTTCATTTTAAAGCCCTATTATGCCACTCTTAACAGCCATGGATTTCCTCATTAGGAGACACCTGTTCCCCCTCTCAGAGCTACAGTTCCCAGCGAGGTTCAACAATTAGCCCACCTTTCAAAGGAACTCTGGGAACTGCAGCTTTAAAAAGTAATGACTCTGTACCCACTAGAAACATACTGGCCCTGGAGTTTTGCAGCCATAAGGACTAGTAGCTTGCTTAAAATAGATTCTGAGGTTCTTGCTTATGTTCTGTGCCTGCGTAGAATTGCAGCTGTCCCTGTCTGTTATCTCAGATCTACCTGCCTAAAATTCACCTTCCCCTCCTAGGAGATAATTCTTTGAGTGTCACTACATGGTCCTTTTGCCTGATTGCAGTATTTGGCTCACACAATGATGATTTGAGGTGTCTTTTATTCTAGAAACATGTTCAAGAATTCATATCTGTGAGAGGTCTAATGGAGAGGAATGTGGGTTTTTTTTTGTTTTTTTGTTTACCTCTTTCATAAAAGTAGGTCTTGAGATCACTGAATGAAAGTACCAGACTGGTGAAAGTACCTCTCAGTATAATAAGAAAGTTATGTAGCAGCAAGATGTGGTGATTCTCAATAGCTTAGATGGCTTTAGAAAAGGACCAGAGAAGCTCACGGAGGAGAGCTCTAGCAACGCTGCTTTCTTTTTCTTTTCTTTTTTTCTTTTTGCCTCATGACTTTTTTTTTATGGAATTTGTTGCATACACAAACAATTAAAACAAAACTTGCAGTCATCAAACAGATTAAGTGAATTAAAAAAGAATCAAAAATTAATAAAGAAAAGTAAAAGTAAAATTATAATTATAATTATATAAAATTATAATATAGAAGAAGAAGAAAAGAAAGGAGTCTACAACACTTCTTAGGCTGCCACCTTCCATGCCCTTACCTAGGATTAGGTCTCATTGAACTCACTTACCTCCATACTTATCCACACTTACCTCTCCTCTGCTCTTTTCAGGCATGGCCTGCACTTTAAAGCTCTGTGTTCGAGTGCCTCTGTTTTTGCTCTAGAGTTTTCCCTGTGGAAACCCACTCTTTAAAGCTCAATCAGAGCAAATGGCAATCCATGGGAAACCCAAACTGATTGAGCGCTAAAGAGAGGATTTTTGCAGGGAAAGCTCTGGGGCAAAAACACACACTCAGGTATGGAGCTTTTAAGTGTGGACCAGTGCCTGGTAAAAGGTGAGTGTGAATAAGCCCTTAGTGGGCAGGCACCCTTCTGAGTACACCTGTGTATGACTGCACTGTCAGCCGTGGGGTTGGCCAATCATGGGATACCACAGTGGTTCCCAAAGTGGGTTGTATGGCCGCCATTAGGCGGATGAGAT
The DNA here is from genome assembly GCF_965112155.1 of Podarcis liolepis. Lineage (NCBI taxonomy): Eukaryota > Metazoa > Chordata > Lepidosauria > Squamata > Lacertidae > Podarcis > Podarcis liolepis. The sequence goes on along the minus strand of NC_139561.1, from coordinate 59,226,284 downwards.
TACATGAGGATGTGCTCAGAGGCAAGAGGATGGCAGGAGGCATTATGGATGTGTAAATGACTGTCAAGCTTCCAAAAGCTGGTATCGGTGGATGAAGTTCATCAGTTTTGTTGAATTAATCAAACTGCATAGTTTTAATTGGATTTTGAATAAACGTGCATGGTGGCACTGTGGGTTAAACCACAGAGCCTAGGACTTGCTGATCAGAAGGTTGGCAGTTCAAATCCCCGCGACGGGGTGAGCTCCCATTGCTCGGTCCCTGCTCCTGCCAACCTAACAGTTCGAAAGCACGTCAAAGTGCAAGTAGATAAATAGGTACCGCTCCAGCGGGAAGGTAAACAGCGTTTCCGTGCGCTGCTCTGGTTTGCCAGAAGTGGCTTAGTCATGCTGGCCAAATGACCCGGAAGCTGTACACCGGCTCCCCCAGCCAATAAAGCGAGATGAGCGCCACAACCCCAGAGTCAGCCATGACTGGACCTAATGGTCAGGGGTCCCTTTACCTTTACCTATGATATGTACAGCACCTTGAGCTGCTTGGAAAGAATGGTGGAATAGCAATGAAAGAAAGAAAGAAAGAAAGAAAGAAAGAAAGAAAAATAAATAAATAAATAAATAAATAAATAAATAAATAAATAAATAAATGTGCCTCGGGGTGATTTGGGGAAAGACAGAATGAGAAGAAAGGTTTAAGCACCTTTCCACCCCACCTGCTCCTGACTTAAAGCTTCTTTTCATAAAAGGAAGAGGAGAAGAAGAGGGGAGAAGAGATGCAAAACTCTAGACAAAGTGTTGTTTGCCCTCCCTCCCCCCCCGCACAAAGCGGAAACAGAGTTTGATTTGCATCCCTCATATATATTCTAATCAGCTTCCCTGTATGATTCCATATGGCAGCCAAGTTCAGAATGGAGCCGTACCTCTCGGTTGGGAAGGTGCCAGCCGGTGATGGATAAAAAATGCAGGCGCATATTCACCTCCAGGCAGCAGGTAGGTGCTGTTAATTCTCATGTGAGATATAAAAAAAGACAGTGCTGCATTACTGAGCATGCTGTAAGTTACCATTTTAGACTGCCCACCCCTGGGAATAAGGGAGGATGGAGCCATTTGGAAGGACTCGTCTGCTGTGCTGGAGATCTCTGGGAACATCTGCCTGGGTGAACCGCCCTGGTGGTCATCTTTCATTGACTTTGCATCTGTTCCTTTTGTTGGCACTGATTCATGGAAGACGGGAGAAGCTTGTTTTCTGCTGCTGCAGAGGGGAGGACATGAAGCAACGGATTCAGAAGACAAGAAAGGAGATTCTGAGTAAACCTCACGAAGAACTTTCCGATGGTAAGAGCTGACCGGCAGAGGCTCCCTTGGGAAGTGGTGGACTCTCCTTCATTGGAGGCTTTTAAGGAGAGGTTAGATGGCCATCTGTCTGGAATTCTTGAGCTGTGATTTAGTAGGACTAAATGACCCCTGAGCTCCCTGCCAACTCTAAATTTCTATGATTCCACCCTTCTGGGACTTGCGCTCCAGCAGGCTAAGCTGAGTGAGGCTGGGAGGCTGAGCTGCATTTGCCCAGAATCACCCTTTTAGGGTGAAGGTCTTGCAGGCCAGAGGGAATGGGAAGAACAGGCATACCCACCCCCTCCACAGCACCTCTCTTTCTAGAGATGAAGGAACAAGGAAAAGATACCAGTTATTTCCTGCTGCATATTCCCCACTCTGCTGGGAAGAAACTGTACTGAAGTTTTCTCTTGCATTCCCCACCCCCTAAAAAAGAAATAAGGAGGAGGAACAGATTAAATGAAGTTCAAGAGAAGAGCAATAATTTTAATCAGAGGAGAACAACTGGGGGGGGGGGCTGTGCAAGTGAAGCACACTTTCCCCGTGCATTATATTCCACCAATTAATTATTTAGTTACATGCTGTCTGTTATGATGAGAGATAATTAGAGGTAATTAGCTGAAAGAAAAATTAAAGGTGGGGAAAACTGCCAGTTGGTTATGAAAGGAGAGGCTCTTTAGATGACTTCGAAGATCTCAATGTTTGGCTTTTGGGGATATGTATTCCCCTTAAAAGAGGCTACCCAATGGGGCTTGGTTGATGATGATGAAGCTCCTCCAGGATTAACCTGAGAAGCTGTTCACCTTTCCATAGAAGACAGTCTTCTAGAAACATTTTCCCGACTCCCAACCTCTAGGCACAATTCTCCTTTTTTTAAAAAAATTCTTTTTATTAATTTTCATAAGCAAACAGAAAAACAAAACAACGTACATAAACAAGAGAAAAAAGGAAACAAAAACAAGAACAAGAACAAACAACAGAAAACCTAAACGGACCAAAAAAGAAACACACGAATTGACTTCCCTCCATCTCGGTTTTGGATTGTATAAGATTGTAATTCCATTCTGCAGTTTTCCTTTTATATCATCTATGCATTGCAAGAATTATGTTAAGCCTACTGTGATTTTTAGATTTCTAGAATTTGTTTCCATATATGTTATAAATTTGGTCCAATCGTCATTAAACTTTGTATCTTTTTGCTGTCTGATATTCTGCGTCATTTTTGCCAATTCTAAGTATTCAATTGGTTTAATTTGCCAATCTTTAACGGTCGGGATATTAGGGGTTTTCCAATTTTGTGCTAGTAGAATCCTAGCAGCTACAGTTGCATATTGAAACATTATGTAGTCTTCTTTTTTAATTTCGTCTCCGATCATACCTAGGAGGAAGGCTTCGGGTTTTTTAACAAAGGTGTATTTAAGTATCTTTTCCAATTCATTGTATATGGCTTCCCAATTTTTTTTTATTTCTTCACACTTCCACCACATATGATAGAAACTGCCTTCTTTGGATTTACACTTCCAACACCTATTATCCCCGGTCTTATACATTTTTTCTAATTTCACGGGGGTGATGTACCAACGGTACATCATCTTTTCCATATTTTCTCTAAGGGTGGTGCAGGCAGTAAATTTCATACCTTTATTCCATAGCCTCGTCCAATTATCATAATCCAAATTATATCCAAAGTCTATTGCCCATTTTATCATAACTTCCTTGACCTCCTCATCCTTAGTATCCCATTCTAGTAACAGGTTATACATTTTGGATAGAAGTTTGGTTTTACTTTCTATAATCTCTACCTGGAACCTAGACTTTTTCTCATTCATCCCCTTTTTTTGTCTTCTTTCCATAAGGCATTAATTTGATGGTACTGCAGCCAGCCTGTTAGTTTGTCTTTTAGCTCTTCGTAGGGTCTGATTTTCCATCCTTTTTCAGATCTTTCCAGGAGGTCTTCATAGGGCCATCTCTCACCTTCTATATTCTTTTTTTATGGTTAAGATATCAACGGGCAATAACCACCAAGGGGTATTTTCCCCCAACAATTTCCTATTCTTTTCCCACACCTCTAACAAGGATCCTCTGATGATATGATTTGAGAAGCCTTTATGCACCTTTTCCTTATTCTGCCAGAGATAGGCGTGCCAACCGAATCTTAAATCGAAGCCTTCTAAATCCAACAGATCTGTGTTTTTTAAGACAATCCATTCTCTGAGCCAACAAAGGCACGAGGCTTCATAATACAATCTCAAATTTGGGACTGCAAATCCTCCTCTATCTTTTCTGTCCGTTAACAATTTAAATCTAATTCTCGGTCTTTTACCTTGCCATATAAATTTGGAGAGATTTTTTTGCCAGTTTTTGAATATAGAATTTCCTCTAATCACCGGGACATTTTGAAATAAAAATAGAAGTTTCAGCAGTATACACATCTTAATTGCTGCCATTCTACCTGACCAAGAGAGTTTTATCCTATTCCAAATATCTAGTTCCTTTTGAATTTCTTTCCAGGTGTTTATGTAATTAGGCACAATTCTCCAAAAAGTCCTACCTTCTTCTTGAATGACTCCTGGTGGATCTTCCAGATGCCCCAAATTTGTTAATTAAGAGCACCAGAAGATCCTGGCTGCTGGATCAGTCCAAAGGAGCATGTTATCCCGGTGGTCAACCAGTTGCCCATGGGAAGCTTGAAAGCAGAACCTGAGCACAGCTGCACACTTCTCACTTGCATCTGGAATTCAGGTGCATACCACCTCTGACACTTGAGGTGGAGCACTGTCAAGAGGGCTTGCAGCTTTGGTAGAATCTGGCAGGAAATTTGGTGAGAGTCATAGAAACGCAGAGTTGGAAGGGACCCAAAGCGCCATCTAGTCTAGTGCAATGCCGGAATCACAGCTAAAGAATCCCTCACAGATGGCCACCCAACCTCTGCTGAAAAACTTCCAATGAAGGAAAGTCCACCGTCTTCCAAGGGAGCTCGCTCCACTGTTGAACAGTTCTGACCATCAGAAAATTCTTCCTAATGTTTAGTCAAAACCTCCTTTCTTGCCATTTGAATCCGTTGATTCGAGTTTCTGCCCTGCAGAAAACAAGCTTGCTTCGCCTTTCATTTGCAAGCTGCTCTGTCTCTGCCTCACCTGCAGCCCTGATTTTTTGGGAGAGGCTAAACCTGGAGATGCGGATGCGGGTGGTGCTGTGGGTTAAATCACAGAGCCTAGGGCTTGCCGATCAGAAGGTCAGCAGTTCGAATCCCTGCAACGGGGTGAGCTCCCGTTGTTTGGTCCCTGCTCCTGCCAACCTAGCAGTTCAAAAGCACGTCAAAGTGCAAGTAGATAAATAGGTACCGCTCCGGCGGGAAGGTAAACGCCGTTTCCGTGTGCTGCTCTGGTTCTCCAGAAGCGGCTTAGTCATGCTGGCCACATGACCTGGAAGATGTCTGCGGACAAACGCCGGCTCCCTCGGCCTATAGAGCAAGATGAGCGCTGCAACCCCAGAGTTGGTCACGACTGGACCTAATGGTCAGGGGTCCTTTTAGCTTTTTAAACCTGGAGAGCTTCTTTTACTGTGAGCTCCTCGGTAACAGGAAGGGGAAATTCACATGGGATAAATTAAAGGGTGTAGAACAAGAGATATCTTCCCCCTTTCCCCATGTGGCATTCCCACCAGGATCCTCAATGTCTCCCACTCCTCTGCTAAAAGAGGGAGAGAGGGAGAAAAAGCCACAACTGCAAGGATAATGGATCTGCCATGTGCTTGTAGATACAATTGATATATGTAGAAAATATCAACTGCCACTGAGAGAGGGGCTGCAGAGGCCAACTCCATTAAATCTGCCGGAATTGGTACATTTGACACACAAAAATGGTTGTAACTCAAAGGCACTGCATGAATAACACAGCCTTTCAAGCCGGGGCCCACCAGTGAAATATACGGCGGCCGCCTCACCTCCAGCCCCGCCACGCAATCCGAAATCAATGCCTGCTGTTAGCTGGAGGATGGGAAGAGCCGCCCAGGAGAACATCAAGGCGGAATCCGTCTCCCCTTTAAACAAAGCTCAGAGGCTGCCCAACACCCCCTGGGAAGCTCCCGCCTCTGGAAAGCAAACGGCAGCCCTCCCCACCAGAAGCCTTTTGAACTTGCCATTGATTCCTCCTCCCCAGCCACGGCTGCACATCATTAAAAATAATCGAAACGCCAGCCTGCACAAAAGGCCCAGTGGATTTTCATACTGTGGCTAAGTGGCGGATCCTGTGGGGTTGTGCTCTGGGTGGGCAGGAGGGAGGGAGCCTGGGTTTCCCGAAAGGGAGCTCAATTAATGGTCGGCAATAGACACCCCTACTCCCTCCCACCCAAAAAGGAGAGGGTGTATCCTCCATTCAGGGCCTCTTGCCAGTATGCCCAGGACTATAACATAGACCCTTCCTCTCCTTTCCAGACAGAGATTTCCCCAGCCCACAACAAAATGCTTCTATGAAGGCTTGCTGCCCATTCTCCTTACTTGTGTACATCTCAGAAGAGGAGGAAAAGATTCCTGCATTGCTAGGGGTTGGATTAGATGACCCTTGGGATCCCTTCCAACTCTACAGTTCTATGAAAAGTGTGTTTATTGTTTATTTATTTAAGGCATTTCAATCCCACTTTTTTCTCTAAGGAGCTCCAAGGACCTACATGATAGTGTGGCAGCCAAAATGTTGTGCCAGCATGGTGTAGTGGTTAAGAGCGGTGGATTTGTAATCTGGTGAACCGGGTTCGCTTCCCCGCTCCTCCACATGCAGCTGCTAGGTGACCTTGGGCTAGTCACACTTCTTTGAAGTCTCTCAGCCTCACTCACCTCACCAAGTGTTTGTTGTGGGGGAGGAAGAGAAAGGAGATTGTTAGCCGCTTTGAGACTCCTTAAGGGGAGTGAAAGGTGGGATATCGTCCAAACTCCTCCTCCTCCTCTTCTTCTTTTGTTTTTTTGGTTGTATAATCTCTTTGACCTGAGATTTTTCTTGCACTTGGAAGTAACACCCTTGAAATAAAGGAGGTCCCCCCTCCTGGTTGCCCCCCCCAAACAACCATGACTGGTTTGCTTACCATCACTGGGATGTTGTTTCTTAATATACAGAAACCATCTTTCCCCTGTCCTTTGACATCTGGGGTATGTGTACTTATAGGACTCACACTATTCCTGTGATTTGCTATAGCTGTTTTTAACACTGAATTAAAAATGGTTACAAATGCACCTTTGGACCTGTCAGTGAAGGGCAGGGAATAGGTTTAATAATGACAACAATAATGATGCAATTGTGTGTGTGTGTGCATTGGACATGCGCCGCTTGGGAAATGATCAGCTCGTTAAGTGCACTTTAACGAGACCTTTCCAAAATTAGCAGTTTTGGACACAGTCTGCAAGTGGCAATTTTATCAATCTGTCAATGGGATAAGAAGGTGGGAGGTGCACCCTGATTAAGGTTGTTGGATTGGGGTCATGTCCCCCCCACCCCACCCCCAGCATTAGCTATTATGCTCTGAGTAGCAAAGGAGCATTGCTCTAATCCAGTCATTACAAGGGTTCTTAAAAAGAGATTACAGGATTTAGTTTTGTCAATGGATTTCATAGCTGCTCAACCTAATTGGGACGCGCTCTCTGGGTAAGAGCCTTATTGTCTTTGAAAGCGGTTTAACTCCTCTTGCGCCGATGCGCTGTTATGGAGCCAAAGGGGAACAGACAAGCCTAGAATCGGGGAAGTTGAAGCACAGCTGATGCGTCTCTCATAACCGTGTTTTTCTCCCTCTCTCATAACAGTAGAACTTGTGGATGTTCAGTGAAGCTGAATGTTGGAAGATCAGGACAGAGGAAAAACAAGTCATAGTTAAACTATGGAATTCCCTCCAGCAGGAGGCAGCGATGGCTTTAAAAGAGGACAGGACAAATTAATGGAGGAGAGGACTATTGATGACTCCTGCCATGTTGGCTATGCTCTGCCTCCACAGTTGGAGAGAGCAGTGCTTCTGAGTACCAGTTGCTAGAAGCCACAGGAGGACTTGTGTTCAAATCCTGCTTGCATGTTTCCCATTGGGGCACCTGGTTGGCCACTGTGAGAGGAGGACGCTGGAGTAGATGGGCCATGGGCCTGATCCAGCAGGCTCTCCTCATGTTCATCATCCCACTTGGGGAGAGTCTTGGTGCAAGACAATCAGGCCCAAGTCCAGAGCATCAGGTTTTGAGGGATCTCTCCTAGGCAAGAGGCTGTCAGAGGGCAGCTGCTCCATTTTGATCCCAGACAAACACAGCAGTGTTCTTGAGATTGAACAATGGGCCTTTCCATAGAGCCAGATGCAAAGTATTCGAATGGGTATGGTGGGTGGGGAGTTCTAAGGTATAGGCAGCTACATTTCCTGGCAGTTGCCCTTGATCCAGATATTTATGTCCCCAGGCCAGGAAAGATGGCTGCTGGAATGAAGGGTGCTTTCCTTAGCACTCTCTCAGCACTCTCTCAGCACTGAGAAGTGCCAGACCTCAAGCCTCTAGATGCCAGCCAGGCCCAGAGACAAGCCTACAAGCTGTGTTTCCTACATTGCTGAGGGTTGGACTAGATGACTCTTCCAACTCTGCAATTCCACCTGAAACACATTAAATGCATTCACACACATTTAATACCCCCTCTAGTTGGGCTCTCAATCTATGTGCAGAGTTGTGGGCACAGCCCTAAAGAACACTTGCATTATTTTTGTTAAAAAGGCAAGTTTCTAGTCCTCAAGCTGGGGGCTGTGAGGAAGGAAGAAGGTAACAGGCAATCTATAGGCTAGTTGACGGTTTATTCACGCGAGCTGCTTACTCTCTTCGTGGGCGAGCTGCCTGCAAGGAACCCACAGTACAGTTCTTTCTTCTGAGAGAATTCTGTTCGACGTCACACCTTCTGTCCACTGGTATGTCCCGTCCATCATATTCATTGCCCGCCTTCCTTCTTATAGCCAGGCAGCAAATGTATATCCATCTTGCAAAACGCTTTTGTCAGAAGACCCGGAAAATGCATTAAGAAGGGAGAGCGAATGGAATTGGTGAGGGTCAGGCTGAGATAAAGAAACACTAGACTTTTATTAACCATAGAGGGGAGTTAAGGTCTGAGACTTATCCCGTCCGCTTATTATTATGGGTTTTGTATTCTCTAAAGAGCAGAGAAAATGGCATCCTTCCAGGAAAGGAGCCAGAGCAGAAAATGCCTGCCTGCCTTCTGATTTAATCCCCCTCCCTTTAAATATTGATTCTTCTTTTTTAATCAAGGAGGGGAAAGAAAAAGGGAAAGGGGTGGGGGTGGAGAGGGGGGAGGAGGGGTGGGGAGGGGCCCTTGTCTCTGAAAAAGTATAAGCCAGCATGGAGGAAAGAGTTGAATTTCTAATCAAGGTGAAGTTAAATCTATCTGCGCTAGAGAGGAGCATTTGAGCTGTTTTCTCCTGGGTTCAAAAAGACAATCTGACAAAGTGGAAAGGAAGAGACCTTCGCCGCTGGGTGAGAAACAAGGCAATGAAATTAAAGCTTCTTCCAGGTGCCTAGAGCTTCTTGCCTGCTTTTGGCTCTGCTCAAGGCATTAGATTTTGGTTTATTAAAACAAACAAACAAACAAACAAACAAACAAACAAACAAACACTCTTCTGTCTTGGCCAGAACTCAGAGGCAGGATTGATGGTTGGCATGCAGAACATACCAGGTTCGGTCACCCTGGCAGCAGCTTCACGGCCAGTCAGAGCAGGAGACTAGTAGTAGCTTTCTGTGCTGATAAATGTCACAAAAGCCCTTCTGGATCAGACCGAGAAGGTCCATCTGGCCCAGGGTCCTGCTGCCAATGGGCAGCTGTCAGATACCTCTGGGAAGCCCACAAGGAGGCCATGAGGACAGCTGCCATCTCCTGCCCTCCTTACAGCAAGTAGGATTGCACAAAGCCCCCATGGGTAGAGGTATGCTCGCATTCATTCATTCCATTTATTGCATTTATTTATTGGCCACCTTCCCCCCCCCCCCGAATAGCTCAAGATGGCATACATGATTCTCCCTTTCTGTATTTAATCCCCATAACAATCCTGTGAGGTAGGCTGGCCTGAGAGACTGTGACTGGCATCTAAGGCCACATTCAGTGAGCTTCATGGCTCAGTGGGGATTTGAATCCTGGTCTCTCTCAGGTCCTACTCTGACATGCTGTAACCACTATATCACACCGACACTCAAGAGCCTCAAAGTAAAAGAAAAAAAGACATTTGATGTCAGATAAAAATGGTGTGGCTGTTGCTTTGTGTATCAGCCAGACATTGAACTTGCTTCCATGTTTCCCAAAGTGCCAGGAAGGTAGCATTTCACAAATGGCCTCATGGGGAGCTGTGTGCTTGCACAACTTTTGTTTGGGTCACTTCCAGACCACCTCTCTCTTTAGCATCCACCCTGAATTGTTTGCATGACGTTTGTAGGGAGGTTAGATGACGTTGCCGATTTATTGAGGATTCAGTCTGATTTGTTCCCGGGCAGGTCAGAGGTCGTTGCCTCAAGCAAGCCCTACCCCATAAATTCAAATGCATGGATCTGTCTCGAGTGTAACTCTGCCAGCATGAAATGACGTATACAGGAACCATGGGGAACTGGATCCGGTCAGTAATATGGATTAATAAATCCCCCCACCCCAAGGACCACCTTTGACAGGTGGGTGCCACCTTAAGGAAGGCTCTTCAATGTATATTCGCAAATCAAAACACTCTCCTGGTTATAAATATTTCGTGATTACTCTGAAGGCTACAGAGAGGGACCACTGGGGTCAAAACAGATTTTGGTGACATCTACATGTTTCAGGTACCATCATTGTGATAGCAATTGGGGGGGGGGAATGCTGTGTTCTACTCCCCAGCAGTGAGGCAGGACCCAGAAGTGGACAGCTACCTCCCCTCTGTGAAGGGGCTTCTTTCCTTGCATTCTGGAGCTGTCTAATTTCCTGAGGGACAGACCTGCCTCCATTCCTCCCAATGGCTTCCGAAGCAACGAAAAACAGTAATCTTCTTAAGCAGTATCGCTTTCCTCTCATATCAACTCCGGGGCTGTTCTACTCCCTCCTGATCTCTGTTTGATTGTTCCCTATGTTCAGACATAATGTAAAAAGTTTTTTTTTTATTCTGCCAAACCTTTGGGGTATAAAAACCCCCACCAATATATATATATATCTTGCTGACTCTGCTGCTTGTTTTATTATGCTTCCTTGTATGTTTTTATTGATATTTTAAGTGAGGCTGTTTTTCTTGTAATTTATATTGTTATCATCCCCTCCCCTCCTCCATCGCCGGTTGCTATTATGAGGGTGGGGTATAAACATATGGAAAGAAAGAAATTATACTCTTTCCATAACCTCACTATAGGGCACATTCCGCCCCTTGCAATAAAAGTCAAAAATACAACTACTGAAATTACTAGACTATATTGCATTGGCTCCCGGTTAGCAGTACCACCCCTAGGGTGGAATTACCTAGTGGGGGCACCAAGAAGCAAGTGGGTGACAGGGGACCATTGGAGGTGTAAATGAGTACCAGACTTTGAAAAGTTGACATCACTGGATCAAATTCACCATTCTCATTAAATTAATTAAACAAAACAGTTTTAATTGGATTTTTAATAAATGTGCAACTAATTGCTACTGTTTTGAATTCTATCTACCTTAGTGGGTCATGCCAACTGCTATTCTGAATAATGCTTTTCATAGAGTAGAGGGTGGGGACTGAGGATGAGTTGATGGAAGCATGGGGGCAGTGGTCTGAAATAGTTTAGGATAGTGCATCACTTAATTGCTGCTGTTCATCTGTCCCTTGTAGAGAAGGAAGTTGCAGCTATTTGATCCCCTCCTCCAGTATTGGGAGAGGTGTGGGGTGCACCTGCCTTTGAAGATATCACTTTACCAGATTGTCAGGAGCAGCTGGTGCTCACACTGTTAGCCCAAGGGGCAGCTGCACAGGTGAGCCCAACAGGCCAGAAGAGGCTGGGCAGGGTGGCCCTGCTGAAGGAGGAGAGATGCTCGACCAGCTGGAGGAGAATGGCTTGGCAAGGTGGCACATTTAGAGGGGGTTCTAAGCAGGGAGGGAGCAAGGACAGAGAAGGAACAGCAGAGAAAAGTAAACGGCTAGGCTGTGGTCAAGCCACAGCACACTGACCTGTTAGGACACACACAGTTTGGGAGGAAGGCCAAGGCAGCAATGTTGGGGCTAGCCACCCCAGTTGAGAGTCAAGGAGGTGGGAAGGGTTAACTGATGGAAGGGTTAACTGATGGAAGGGAAAAACTACTTACACATCTGATGATGGAGGGGTCAATGGGGAAGCAACTCACCTGAATGAAGAGCTCCACAGTTGTCTTTTGAAGGCAAGAAAATCCCTGGGGCTCTGAAGAACCATCAGAAGAAGGTGGAAGCCATTCACATGAACATTTCTGTCCAAGAGGACAGAAGAAGACACATCCATGCTGGAGTTGCCGGCTGCAACCCAGAGAACTGGTCTTTCTCTCAGCACTACTGCAGGAGACAAACAGGGACAGGCCAAGGGATTGATGGGCAGGATAGCAGAAACCAGGATGGCCACATCTTTTGCAACCTCAAATCTTTAGGGGAATACACTATCTTTGGGTTGCAAGCTGGCAGGCATGGTCCACCAGGTGTATCCCATCTTTATCTGCAAATATAGCAAAATGGAAGAAGAACGAGAATAACAAACTGTAGCAGTTGTTGTTATTGGTTGTGTTCAAATGCAGAAAGGGCAGCAAGATCTTCAGACCATGAGATGATGGTGGATATTAGTCCTTCTAGTCATGCAGCACAAGTCATTTCACTCCCAGAAGCCACTTTTGTTGTCTATCTTCTCTGGAATGTAATTTAAGTGTGTGCAAACACCCGCATATATTGAGGAGTTCTCCAAAATGAAGTTGATATGAGCAATAGTTACCAGAAAGAAATCACCACAGGTCACGTCAACATCCCTGGGTTTCTTTCAAGCAGTCCAACAGGGCATTGTCATTGGATACTTCAGAAGCATGCTGTCACAAAACACATTCTTGGGGAACTTCATTCTTTATGGTGGCACCCCCCAAATAGCCTTCCCTGGCTCCACTTCCTCTTCATGCTGGCTCTGCAGGCAGGCACTAAATCATTGCTGTTATTTCCATACTTCTTGTTCATCGTGAGTCAATATCGCCCGTTAGCCAAGAAGGCCCTGAGCAACAAGTGGATCCCTCTGCCGGCTCTTTCCTCTGTCAAGTGGATGCATTTGAGGCTCAGATACAGAATCTCATTAGTTTCCCCTCACTCGGCTGCTCTATTGATTTCTCCTCATCCTCTTCATTACTAGTCGCATCACAGTTTGGAAGCTGTTTGGAAAAATTTACAAATAGAGGGGGGGGAAAGAAGAAAAGAAAAGGAGGAGGGGAAAAAAATCCCTTCAGGAGGAGCAAGCCCATGACAGACATCAGCAAAAGCAGGGAAGAAAGTTCCCCAGCTGCTGACTCAAACTTCTCCGCTGTGATGTGACTGAGGGAGATGATAGTTCATGGAGGTGGAAGGAACCCAGGCGCCATTTTGTTAGGTGAAGGACCAGTGCTTTCCCTCCCTAAAAAAATGTTTAGGGGTACTCTCATTTCCCTACTCATATTGAAATACCGTCCCTCAATGAGGCCAAACTTATTTTCACAAAATGTTTAGGGGTATGCGTACCCCTGCGTCCCCCCTAGAAAAAAGCACTGGGAAGGACCATAGCTCAATGGTAGGTAGAAGCATCTTCTTTGGATGCAGAAGACCACAGGTTCCACCCCCCCCCATGAAATCTCTAGGTAGGGCTGAGAAAGAACCCTGACTGAAAGCCTGGAGAGCCCTCGTCAGTCTGGACAATACTGAGCTAAATGGGCCTATGGGTCTGACTTAGTGTTGGGCAGCTTCCAAGGTTCCTATCCCAGCCTTTGCCAATCTGATGGCCTTCAGATGTTTTGGGTTATGACAACTCCCTTCAGCCCTGGCCATACTGGCTGGCATACGCACCAGCTCCTAGGGGCTGAGGCACTTTGAGCCCCCTATGGTGTTTTTTTGAGGAGCCCAATCCCCACTGCTGAGAAGGAGATCGGCTCCACCTCCTGGCTCCTCGTGACAATGCATGCATGACGTCAGGACTTCACATCGGGGCCCCTCAATCATCTTGAGAAGATGGCGCCTCTGCTGGCTGGTGCTGATGGGGATTTTAGAGGGTGCCAAGTTAACAAAGGATGATTTATTCCAACCCTCTGTCCCCCCCCCAACCCCCTGTAGAACATTCCTGTAGCTGTGTTGGGGTCTTGAACCAAGAGGTGGAGAAGGAGACACTATAAGGCAATCGGCCTTAGATTCTGAGGATAATGGAATAGCCACATCCTCAGAACATATAATGAGAAATGTATAATGGGAAACTCAGGTTGAAAGGCAAGAATGTTTGCTTAGCTAGAAGCTGGAAAAGTGATATGAGAAGGGGCAGTTGGAGGCAAAGGCCACACAGAACTGTGTGTGTAGGCAGTGACACCTCACACCCCCAGGATATGCCCGAGGCACGTATGTGCACAAGGTATCCATGTGACCCTCCCCAGTTGCACGAGGCTTCCTCACCCGTGCCCCTGGCACATTGCAGGGATGGTGATGGGCATCCACCAAGGATTCAGGTGTCGGCCGGCTTGATTAGTTTCCCCCCTCAGATGAATTCACTCCCCATTTCCAATTACTTATTTCTTTTGTGCTTCCAGAAGGAAACTCTTCCACCCCACCAGAAGGCCTGACATTCATGAAATCACATGTCAGCTGCCTGGCGGCAAATGACACCTTGCGGGCCCCAGGCACCAACGAAATAAACTCTCCCCCAGTATTTAAAATAAATAAGAAAAGATGCTCGGCTCTGGGTAATTTTGCCTTGTCAGACGCAGAGTGACAAGCCGCACGATGCACTTTCCCCACAACCTCCCTCCCTTTTCTATGACAGGCAAAACTGAACTTTCCATCAAATGATGCTTAATGGAAGCAGTGTCTGAAGCCACGGACTTTCAGAACCATCCAGGGAAGAATTCAGGCCTAATGAGAGGATGTGCTAATGATAGGGATGGAGACAGAGGGATGCCTCCCTCTTTGGACAGTGGAGCACAGGACAGTCTGGTTTCAGAGATCCAAATATCACCTCCTAGACACACATGGTAGGATGTCCCTTTATTATTTGGAGAAACATTGGAGGGTGTGGAGTTATCTGACCCCCGAGCTGTCTGAAGGCAATTCTGCATTGGGAAGTTTTTAAAATGTCTAATGTTTTATTATGCTTTTATACATGTTGGAAGCCACCCAAAGTGGCTGGGGCAACATAATAATAATAATAATAATAATAATAATAATAATAATAATAATAATAGCAGCAAAATTATCATTATGGAATGGGATGTCCCTATTTTCAATGGAGAAATGTTGGAGGGTACATGCTCTGTAGCCTCTTCAAATACTTTTAAGTGCGAAGTGAAGGACACAAGACAGGTGTTGGTCATCAGGTGAGCTGTGCATAAGCAAGCTGCCAGCTAGCTCTGCGAAGGCTCTTTTTATTAGCACAATATGCAAAACCAGTCAGATACATTTTGGACGGTGCCCTTTACACATCTTCCAATCATGTGATCATGGGGTGATACAAAGTTATTTTGGCACCTGTTTCCACCGTGTCATTTTCCCCTTGAACAATGTTCCCCTTGAACAAAGGTCACAGACAGGGCGCTACTAAGAGAGCAAAGGTTAGATAGAGGGCATGATGTTCAGACAGCTGTGGCTTGTCTGTGGGTGGAAGTGTGCTCCACACCCGGCGATCATTCCTTCATGAGTGGCTGCAACTGTGATTATGCTTCTTACTCATTTGGATAGAGGTTTCTCTCTGTATATATAGGACACCTTTTTGCACAGTGGGAATGTTGCTGAGATAGCTCAGTCAAGCATGAGATTCTTAATCTCATGGTCATGGATTTGAGCTCCACATTGGGCAGAAGATCCCAGCACTGCAGGGGGTTGGGCTAGATGACCCTCGTGGTCCCTTGCAACTCTACAACTCTGTGATTCTATGTAGAAAGGTAAGACTCACATGTCCACCCACTCTTCACTTCTTGCCTCACCCACCACCGGCACGTGGCTCCTAGCGTGTGGCCCAGAAGGGAAGATAGTCTGCAGGGACTGAAAAAGATTCATTGCAGTGGAAGAAGAGTTCCCCAGTCCTACAAAGAGCAGCGCAGTTGGGGGTCCTCAATCCCGTTCCCTCCACAAAAGGCAGAATCTGCAACTGCACTACGGAAAAAGAAAAAAGGGCACGCAGAAGAACTCATAACTTCAGAGAGTCCTGCAGCCTTGAAACTGTGAGCAAAATCTACACACATTTTGGCACCCATTACCTGAAACCAGGTTTTCCTGTCTGAATGGCAAGCTCTACATAGGCATCCTTCTGCTCCCTTTGATTGGAGGTGGTGTTAAGAGATCTCCCAAACAGACTCTGTGCGCAAGACCTTCCTACTCCACTGGATCAGCGCTGACCTTTCTCCAGTCCCAAATTTGTAATGTGGTAAACTAAGCTTGGCTAATGAGCTGCACTATAATCACACCCTTCCTGCATACTTCTCATTTGGTGAGCACTCTGAAGGCAAAGAACTTGTGTGGCAAGCTAAATACCAGAGAGTCTGTCAGATACAGTGAATCAGGGAAGCCAGGCAGAAGCATCACAGGGAAATGGGAGGTTGCATCTCTATCCTTTCAAGAGCTACAACCCACAGATTCATCCAAATGAGTTCTACTGTATATGCCCAAAGGGGCTTTAGATTTATCTGCTTCAAATAGCCCCCATGTGTAAGGGTGGGGGAGAAATTTGGTTTGGTTTACATTTCCAAATTCACCTAAGTCCTAAAAAGATCTTCACTGGCTACCACTAAGTTTCCGAGCACAATTCATAGTGTTGGTGCTGACCTTTAAAACCCTAAACAGCATTGGCCCAGTATACCTGAAGGAGCGTCTCCACCCCCATCACTCAGCCCAGACACTGAGGTCCTCCTCTGAGGGTCTTCTGCTGGTTCCCTCACTGCAAGAAGCAAAGTTACAAGGAACCAGGCAGAGGGCCATCTCGGTAGTGGCACCCTCTCTGTGGAATGCCCTCCATTCAGATGTCAAGGAGACATATGAAGGTAGCCCTCTATCGGGAGATTTTTAATGCTTTGTGTTTTTATTATGTTTTTAGATATGCTGTAAGCCACCCACCCAGAGTGGCTGGGGAAACCCAGCCAGATGGATGGGGCATACATAAAAATGATATTATTATTATTATTATTATTATTATTATTATTATTATTATTATTCACACTTCCTGCAACAATATACAAACCAAAATTCGGCTACTCTTTAAAAATGAGCACTGCTCCAAATTTTGCTTTTGTCTCCAAGCAAAAACTTTTCCACCACCACCTCTCTGGTTGTTTCCACACTAATGCTCTTTGATGCAGCCTGGGTACTGCTTTTCTGCAGTGAGCTTGACAATGCTATTTTGACTTCTCCCACCTATGCAAGAGGTCCAGATTGTTGGCACCTGTCTGTCTCGAGAGACAATGGAGTGCATCTCCATTAAAACAGAGGTTCCATATAGCACTGAACATACCACTACAGGTATATTATCGAGCCATTGCCCTCCTTACGACCAAGACCCTTTTCCATTTGCAAAGGGGCCCTACTGACATTTAGTGAAAGCTTCCTGTTGGTAAGTTCAGCCCCTTTTCCTTCCTATCGATAAGGTGAGGGGAGCTGCCAGTCCTCCTCCTGGGTAGCATCTGAATTGCCTCTTGAGCTGCCTCTCAAAATTGCCCCAGTGTCAGTTCAGGGAGGGGGAGTGTTATGCCAAGGACAGGCCTCTGGGGTTTTGAGACACTTCTGCACAGTGGCGTAGCGTGGGTTGTCAGCACCCAGGGCAAGGCAAGTAATTTGCGCCCCCTAACCCCCAGATGTTGTGCCCGGTGCGGCCGGCCCCCCCTGCACCCCCCACGCTACGCCACTGCTTCTGCACACACCCAAATGCTGCCCGCCATTGACATGATGAGCATTTTGTTTCTTGGGTCTAGGCTGCTTTCCTTGTTGTTCCACACAAATTTCTGGGGCTGGGCAAGCAAGTTTCAGCAGCCCTATATCACTGACAGCCTCATGGCTCCATGCGTGATATTGCTTATTACCATGTACATGCCCTATTAGCGGGGGAACAAATTAGATTAACCTAATGTAGTACATCATTATTTAACACCGTTTCAGTCCCTGCTGCTCAAAACCCAGCTTTTAATAATCCAGGAGCTGTGCCTGCCCTTCCAAGCTGATTCTCCGAGCTTGCAAACACTGGAGGCGGGGATCCCTAAGATTATGGTGCTGTTTTACTGAGTCTTATTGTGTTGTGAGAAAACAGAGCAAAGAGTCCAGGGTGTTCCTGAATCCCGAGATTATCCTGCGCTCCAGGTGCATGCAGGGAATGGGGAAGGGGTGGGGGTGGCATTTCCCATAACTATCTGAATTCCCCACTGAGTAATTGCAAAATCCTCTGGTGCATCCAAGCCAAGTTGTAATGTTATTAACTTAGCCAGGCAGAAGCCAGCAGGGGAGGGGAGAGAAAAAGTAATCACGACTCTTTTCTCTAAAAATGGAGCCGAGGGATAATTGAGTTGAGCAGAACAGAAGTGCGGCGTTTCCGTTGCCTGAAAAAAGGCAATGATGATGAACAGAACTTACTGGTCTCTTCATATTGATTTATCTTTGGGCGACTCCAATAAATGAATTAACAGGAAGTTATCGAAAGGGGCAGTGGTGGGCTTTTGAAAGTTTCATAACTCCACATTCACAGCCTTTTCTCCAGCCCCAAAGATCTTGCAATATTTGCAAAGTTTCCCAAACTTTCTCTTGGAGAGAGCTCGCTCTTCTCCTCTGCAAGACATGGTTACAGCAATGTAATATGTCTAATCCTCACGAGCATTTCTATTTTTATTTTATCAGAAAAAAATGGCAAGGCTGCCATAAAAAAGACGGTTTTATAAGATAGGAGTAATCAAAACAGTTAGGAAACAAACGGGAACCAGAATAACAATTTATACAGGGTGAAACCATTCAAGATTGTCTTGACATGTGGAACGACAACATCTTTATATGTAACATAATTTAGACTGCAGTCTACATCCACATTCCTGGAATGCAATGGGGCTTACTTCTGGGTAGACATGTTTAGCATAGGATTACACTGTTAGTCCCTGTAACAAACAGTTGCTAAGTGGAAGCTTGAATCTTGCTCTCTGCAGTGCACTGGCAGGCAGAGCCAGCCCACCCATGAGGTTGGATGAAGCGGCTGCCTTAGGTGGCATCTCCCAAGGGTCATCACTCCTGTTTCACCAGCCAGTTTTGCCACCAGCTTTGCCCTCCCATCAGGTGGTGTGGCAGGGCTTTGCACCAGCTTCTCTTAAAGGGAAGAGCTGATACAAAGCCCCACGGGCAGGCAGGAGGATGGCATTCAGAAAGGATCTCCTCCCTGCACAGCAGTGAAGATTCCTTATGGAGTTT
Organism: Podarcis liolepis; assembly: GCF_965112155.1. NCBI lineage: Eukaryota > Metazoa > Chordata > Lepidosauria > Squamata > Lacertidae > Podarcis > Podarcis liolepis. The sequence continues at coordinate 59,207,363 of NC_139561.1, read as the reverse complement.
GCACCCCTACCACAAGGGCAGCAGAGGGCATTTTGACTCAGGATCTAAAATGCCCCAGCCTGTGCCAGCTTACAGGAGAGACACAGCTTCTTCCCCCACCCACTCACTTCCATATTCAATTAGGGTTAAAGGAAGACTATTTAAACATTAGCCCAAAATGATTTGGGCCTAGATCCACGCTAGGTATTCTCCAGTTCAGCCAGGATCAGGTAAGGGCCAACTGACCAATCTGGGGGCCCTGGAATAAGTGTGTGTGGTGGGTCCCTATCAGTCAGACTCTTGGCTCACCTGTCTCAATATTATTAACAGTGACTTGCAGCTGCTTTTCATGGCTGCACACAGGACTTGTTCCCAGCTCTGTGTGGAGATGTTTGGGACTGAAGCTGGGAGGTTTTGCTCCCAGTTAATAATAACACCCAAGTATTCTGAATGCATCCCTATGCAATAAATCCAGGCAAGTTCAAATGAAAAAAAGAAACTAGCAGATAAAGGATAGATGTTATCTCCTTGTCTGGCTTCCTCCTGTGCTCCTTTTCTGCTTGTGGGGGTTTGTAAAAAGGAGAGAATTCCGAAGAGGGATCTCCATTACCTCAATCAGTACCACTGCATTCTTCTTTTTCCACCACATTTTGCATCCAGAGAGGGGGCGCTATATGACCAAGCCTCAGGACAAGCCAGCTATAAATATTCATAGAAGGAAGGTTCTGCATTCCGGGAATTTCCTAGAAAGCCTTGAGGGTGTAGAATCCCACCATTTGAAACAGACTCCCTTGAAAGATGGTGGACTCTCCTTCATTGGAGGTTTATAAACAAAGGTTGGATGTCCATCTGTCAGGGATTCTTTAGCTGTTATTCCTACATTGCAGGGTGTTGGACTAGGTGACGTCCTTTCCAACTCTACAATTCTGTGATTTCTTAGGTATTTTTAGAGGGTCAAGTCATACTGTTAGATCATTGCCACTGATCAAGCTGCAACAATCCCTAATCTCTTTCTACATGCCACAAGGTCTATTTCTCAAAACGAGATGACCAGAATCTCGTTATGGTAGCGGAGAATAAACCAGGTATTACTTTCTCAGCTGTTGATAGAGGCAGCTATTTCCAACTTTATTACATTGTGCACTTGACCCTCCATGACCTTTAATAATTCACCTTAAAACAATCATAAAAAAGGATGAAAGAGAGGATGCTTCTGTATCTTGGGATTGATTTCCTGCCAGTCTGCTCAGCAGAGACAACTCTCAGCAGCATAAACTTTGGCCACCTTGCAATGAAGGCTCAGCTGTCTCCAGCTGCAGGGCCCCCAGGAATATCTAGGATGGGTGAGAGGAAGACTTTCAGGCCAAACGGGGGGCTGTGGAAGAAAAAAAGGAAAGTTTTTCTTCCTCTCTCATAGCACTAGAACTCATGGGGGTCCAGGGAAGATGAATGTTGGAAGATTCAGGACAGAGAAAAGAAGGTCCTTCCTCGTGCAGTGCATTAAATATGGAACTTGTGCCCACAGGAGGCAGTGATGGCCACCAACCTGGATGGCTTTTGAAGAGGATCAGATAAATTCATGGAGGAGGAGGCCATTAGCCATGATGGCTGTGCTCTGCTCTGCAGAGCCACCTGCAATGCAGGAATCACAGCTAAAGAATCCCTGCTTAAAAGCCTCCACTAAATCATAGAATCATAGAACTGTAAAGTTGGAAGGGACCCTAAGGGTCATCTGATGCAATACCCTGCAACACAGAAATCACAGCTTCTCCCCTTCTCTTCCATCAGCCAAACCTTGCTTCCTCTGTAGGTCACTCAGTAGGCCTAGAAATGTCCTCTCTGACCATGAGTTGCATCTCACAGAATTCTGCCTGAACTTTAAACTCATCCTTCTGCTGCCCTTTGGGACACAGCTGCCCCCTTGCCTTCCCCTTGGTTTGACACTTCAGCTCATAATCTCTCTTGCCTGTGACACCACAGTTTGGTTTCTGTCTCGCTCTAAAGCTGATGGCCATCCATCCTTGGTTTAAAAACCTCCAGTGAATAATAGAATCATAGAATATTACAGTTGGAAGGGGATCTCATTGGTCACCTCACCAAATCCCCTGCAAGCACCCACCTCCTTCTGAGGTAGTCCATTCCACTGCCAAACAACTCATATCATCAGGATGTTATTTCCCGTGTTTACTCAGAATGCCGTTTCTTGTCACTTGAATCCATTGGTTTGAGTCAGAGCTCTCTTTGGTTTTGGAAGGAAGAGGCATGTTCAGAATCAACCCAGGGGAGACTATATGAAGTCTTTGCATTGACCAGGCCTGGTGTCAATGCTGGAAAAGTGGTGGCTGCCTCTTCTTGTCCTTGGCCAACCTTCAGCTGAGGCTGGGGAGCAGCCCATCCACAGCCCAGCTCTGGTGCCTGGCATGGCCACACTTGGTGGCTCCATTGCATCTCACTCATTATGAGGGGTTGATCAAACAAACTTCCTGGAACTCATATGGATGGTTATGATGGCACTGAAGAATGGGAGGGAGCAGCTCTGAGTGTGCTGGGCCCAGGGATACTCCATGAAACGTGGTTCAGGACCGGTCCAGAATCTGAAGGTTCCGCTAGGAGTCAGTCCGACAGGGCCAAGGCAGGACGCCAGGCAAGGACAAGTGCAGGATCTAACATACAGCAGTGCTGCTCCCACAACCTGGGGCGGGGTCCGACAGCCTTTTATCTTTGTGGGGTAGTGGCTGGTCCTGATCCCCCGGCAACTCACCTCCCTGTTTTGCCTGAAGGTGAGCACTCCTCCTGCGAGTACTCAGGTCTCTCCTTCTCTCAGACCTTAGTCTCTGCAGCTCAGGAGACGTCAGTGGGTTACTAGACCCAGGGGCCGCCTCAGCCTCCCTTGACCAAACTGGTAGTGGAGCAGCTGTAATTGATGGCCCAGCTGACAGCAATGAGGTAATCCCCGCATCTGGAGTCAGGGCAGGTTCAGGCCCCTGACTCGGCCCAGCTGGTGTTTGTTGCAGGGGAACTTGTGCAGACTGCGACTCTTTAGGATCAGGCCCCAGACTTGGTTCAGATGATGCCTGAGGCAAAGGATCCGGTGCAGACTGAGCCTCCTCTGGTTCCAAGTCCCAGGCCATCACACTGAGATGCTCTACATGTGAAGACTAACTGATAAGATTTTCAGATTATTTATATCTCCCCAGAAGCCAGCAAGTGCCCCCTGCAGGGCCTTTGGGGCTCCATTGTCCATAATGCTAATACTGGCAGCCTGTGGCTAGCAAGAGAGCAGCGAGTTATTAAACTGGAGGTAACATGTACTAAATTCAAATTAAATGTGGGGAAAGAGAAGGGGCTGTTTGTGACTTTCTCATAAATCAGCCAGCAGCTGATGTGCCATTGTCAAATAGCACATTTATTTTGATCTTTTAAAGTGAGTGTGTGTGTTTGCTACTAGAACTGGGGGGGGGGCAGGGGAGACTTTAAAATCCCTTTCCCACCAATAAAACTAAAAGTATTTTGAAAGTTTAATTTAATTTATGTCACAGTTTAGATTTATTGCAGCTGGGACGATGGAAATAGACTGATCGGTGTTTTGTCAGTTTCGGTCTCTGGTTGCCAAGGCAGCCACAGCGATTGTTGAAAAAAGAATATATGAGGAGAAACAAACCGGCAAATCCATGGCAGTTTGGCGGATTCCAAGAGCAAGATGGGTGGAGGAGCGGCACTGAACACCAGGCCGTGCGCAAGAGAAATAATAAACAACCTTCACTTTGGCATTCCACAGTCTGCATTAAGAAATGGTGCCTCTGTGACCTTTGCAAATTATACAGATTGCTGACGAATTTATCATCTTGCAGTTTATTTTGCAATTTGACTATTTAACTATACTTTCAGCTAGTTTTGCTAGTCGTTGAGAAAAGCAAGTCCTAACCTCTAGAGATAATAACTTAGAAAAGAAAACTCAATTTCTCAGAGAGTTAAGTGTAGCAGTTAGTACTACATTCTGCACCACATCTCATGTTAACAATAAAACAGAATTTTAAAACTTAAAAGAACAAAGAAAAGCCCAGCCCAGTTTCTAGCCTTATGGCTTAATAGAACATTTTGCATGTATACCATGAAGAAGTGTGTGGCATCAAAGTTTAAGAAACCACAAAAGGCTTGAGAAAAGGATGGAGAGCAATGGTCAAGTAGTGAGCAGTCTGGACTCCTGACAACTGAATCCCAGAACCTGAACATCTTTGAAAATTTGTAAAATTTTAAATCTGCGCTGGATTAGAATTCTGTGCATGTTTGTAAATGGCTTGTTCTGAAAAGAGGGTTTATGCAAGGACCGCAAAGAAAAGCTGCAGAATGAGCCTGTGGGTTTTTGGGATGTGGGAGCAATAGAAGAATGTGGAAGATCCTTTTTCCGTATCTGAATTACCTGAGAGCTTAACATTAAGGCCGGTGGGATTTTATCTTTTTCATTTCCATTTCCAGTCCACATGGCTGCAGTTGATTAAGAAATGTTTCCTTCTTCTTGATTTAGGTATTACAACCTACTGGTGTTTCCACTACATTGTTTCCATTTGTTCTCCTGCAGAAAACAGGTTATATTCTCTGCTGATGCATTCCCAGCACCAAAGCCCCCATCACTGGAAATGTGCACATTGTGTGATTGGACTAACAGCCTTGGTTGTTTCTTGTTTCAGGTGGTTCAAATACCTTTTTGCTTGGTGTCTTAAAATACATATTCACTCCGCGCTCTTTCTGATGCCTGCATTTTACATGAATTGCCCTTTGGAAAGGATGCGCTGTCAAGCTCCCTTGTTATTTCTGCTATTGCTGGTAGGTGTAATGTTAATGTAATCTTGCTATATTTATAGTACCATACTGAAATATTGGGGCTTTTTCGGTATGCTGCTATGTTGCACTATATTGTTATGCAAGTGTTCTTACAATTATTGTTATTGTTAAATTATTGTTAAATTTATTAATCCTTTTCTTTTGCCGTGGGCAACTCAAAGTGACCTACGAAAAAAAGGAAAATAAAATAAAAGACATGCGTTTATTAAAACCGGGGCTAGAGGGAGGTTTGATCTTGAAATGCATTCCTGCTTTCTTTGTTGCAAGTCATTTTGAGAATGATTCTTTATATGGAAAGGTGGAATACAAATAAGATGATGAAGGAACTGAAGGGAGGGCCAGCTCCTGGGGGAGCAACTCAGAAGATCTCCATGTTGCAGATTTTGGACAAGGCCTTTGGATTCCTTGCACCACCAAGCAGAGAACAACAGAGAACAACAAGCCAGGAATCACATGGAACTGACATGGAAAGCACAGCTACAAGGGGCGAGTTTTGTCATCATGGTGCCCTTGAGATATTGTTGGGCTCTGACTCCCATCAGCCCTAGGCAAACTAGCATGGCTGATGATCAGGGATGATGGGAGTTGGAGTCCAACTGTGGGTGTGTTTACATTACAGTGGTACCTCGGGTTACATATGCTTCAGGTTACAGACTCCGCTAACCCAGAAATATTATCTCGGGTTAAGAACTTTGCTTCAGGATGAGAACAGAAATCATGCTCTGATGGCGCGGCAGCAGCAGGAGGCCCCATTAGCTAAAGTGGTGCTTCAGGTTAAGAACAGTTTCAGGTTAAGAACAGACCTCCAGAATGAATTAAGTACTTAACCTGAGGTACCACTGTATTGCCTTAGAGTTCAGTGAAGTGCTACCCCTGTGTTTGGGGTTCACAGCTCTTCCCCTACTTCCAGCTGTTCACATCAGCATGGCTTCATTACCTTTCTATCTATGAACACTCTAGGTCAGGCACCCCCAAACTCAGCCCTCCAGATGTTTTGGGACTTCAACTCCCATCACCCCTAGCTAACAGGACCAGTGGTCAGGGATGATGGGAATTGTAGTCCCAAAACATCTGGAGGGCCGAGTTTGGGGATGGCTGCACTAGGTGGCATTGATGGGACGGGGGCATATTTACCCTCTGCAAAGGTTTTCACATATTGGCTAGAGATGAATCAGGAACGGCTTAAGGACTTGAGTCAGTGTGAAGCTGGTCTGAGAAATGACGTCAAACAGCAGCATTTTATAACCAAGTACACACTACAGTAAATATGCATTTTGGATAGTATTGTGTGAACATGGATTAAAAAGCCAGTGCTGAAAAGGCAACAAGTGCCTATTCAATGGGGGTGCGACCATGAGCAGAGCTGGGGGGGGCAGCTGCCCCTCCTAAATCAAGTAAATAAACAAAAATACTTAACTAAAAGTGGAAATTGTAGAAAGATTTTGACAGATTTTTCTGAGCACTTGGGGTCAAAATAAATCAAGTCCCCATAAATCTTGACTGCCTAGTCACGATTTATGTTAGGGGGGGGCAGAACACCCACCTGTCATCAACCCCTGTTTGGCTCTGTCTAGCAGATTCCGAAAGAAATGTCTTAACAACAGTTGTTTTGCATTACATTACTTCTGCTTGGGACACAAGACCAGTAGGTTCTGTTAGGTCTCCTGCGCTCATTGTGTGGTCTTGGACAAATCATTTTCTCCCAGTTTTACTTCCATGTCTGTAAAATGGAATAACCACTACATGTTTTCCAGGGTGAACACACTAGAGATTGCATAGCAAATAGCATTTCTATGGGGAAGTGATTAGTAATACATTCTTGGCTTCAAACCCGGTTAGTGTTAGTGAATGCATGTTGCGAACGTGTTTGCCTTAGATTCTGTTTCGGAAATGGATGAGTAGGCTCAGCCAATCTGTCTTCCATGGCTAATTGGCAAGGCGCTTGTCTTGGCCTCATTAACTGTCACCAAAGTCCTGAAATGTTTTCATCTCTAATTCATAATGAATTAGCCTTTCATTATGCTGAAAAATTAAAATTTCATACGAAATAAATATTCATTTTTGAATGGCGGATGTGTCCCATCTATCTCATGTACAAAACACCCATTTGACTTGCGAGTGCTCATTATGAATTTTTGTTAATTAGAAGGCTAATTGTGCTTACAACAGTTTTTCCCCAGACCCACCAATTCCTTTCTTGCAGCTGGCAAGGGGACAACCAGATGTGTTTCTGTGTGTAATGCTGCTAATACCAGAAAACCCATCTTTCTACTGCTGAAAATGATATGAAGGTGAATTACAGAAACCTATATAGTCCTCTTCAGGCTTAAACTGCCCCCCTTGCCCCCCCATCTTAGTGTAGAATGGGTGCCCCCCTCTGCCCCAACCTTCCTGCTATGAGAAGTCTGAAGGGAGCTTCTCAGCATGTTTATCTGAGGACAGTTAGAAGCCTCCCTGCATTATCAGGGTTTCTGATCACAATAAAGTCTACATATTAAGATGCCTTAATATGTACTATAGGACTACAGGAAGCAGCCACGAGGCGAAGGCAAGACCAGGAGAAGGAACCTCTCAGGGGAGAGGGTCATCCAGAGGAGGAGAGCTGTCAGAAAAGCTTCTGAGCCTCTGTGAGAGTTGGTTATGCCACATTCAGCCAATGTGGTGGCCCTCTGTGGTGGCCCTCTGTGGTGGCCCTCTAGATCAGTGTTTCCCAACCGGTGTTCCGTGGCACACTAGTGTGCTGCGAGACGTTGCCTGGTGTGCCGCGGGAAAAATAAAAAAATTTGAAAGATATCCGGAGAGGCGGCCTTCAGGCGAATTTTAATTTTAATTTTCCTTCTCCCACTTAATGCCCCACGCTCGCCCGAGCAGCTTGCAGTCCTCGGTAACCACGGCAACCCGAGGGAGGGGAGGGAACAGGGAAGTCGAGGGCGGCGGTGAGCCGCGATGACGTCAGTGGGCCATGCCGCCTCGCCCTGGCACGGTGTGAGAGCCCCGGCTAGTGGCGCGAGCTTCGGAATAAGTGGGATCCGTGTGCGTGAGACCGAGATCGCGGGTAAGGAGCTCAGCCCTGGGCAGGAGGAAGCGGGGCCGCGCGTGCGGGCCACATCCCCACAGAGAGCGAGCCTCCCCCGGCCCACCACTCCGGGCAGGTCCACTCGCATGAGGGGGCGGCAATGGCGACGGCCGGCAGCTTGCCTGCAATGCCATCCCTCTAGCAGGCGAGGAGCCCGGAGGCTACCAGATGCGAGTCCTCTTTCCCACCCTGCTCGGGAGTCCAGAGCACTTGGTCGCATTCAGGATCTAGAGTGGGGAAGCGGGGCTTGTGTCTGGGCTGGACACATTGGGCTGCCTGTGCCGCTCGACCTGCGGGGAGAAATCAGGGTGGGAGTCACGACCGTGAGGCAGGGCTGCCAAGTGTGGCAGAAGAAGACACGGCCGTCGCACCTGTCCTTAGGTAGGAGCTTCTTCCGTGTCGCCCTGCTGCCCTAAAGTCTTGGCTTTTTTCTTGGCTTTTTGGCGGTTGGCACAGAAGGAAGGCAAGGGGGAGGGGAAAAAATTGAAACTTACACTTTCGTGCGTCCCTCCCGGCGTGACGCTGCGCGCTGACGTCACGGGGCTGTAATGGTGGTGTGCCTCGAGATTTTTTTTCATGAAACAAGTGTGCCTTTGCCCAAAAAAGGTTGGGAAACACTGCTCTAGATGTTGTGAGACACGGGTGGCACTATAGTCTAAACCACTGAGCCTCTTGGGCTTGCCGATTGAAAGGTTAGAAGTTCCAATCTGCACGACGGGGTGAGCTCCCGTTGCTCTGTCCCAGCTCTTGCGAACCTAGCAGTTTGAAAGCATGCCAGTGCAAGTAGATAAATAGGTACCGCTGTGGCGGGAAGGTAAACGGTGTTTCCGTGTGCTCTGGTTTCCGTCATGGTGTCCTGTTGAACCAGAAGCAGTTCAGTCATGCTGGCCACATGACCCGGAAAGCAGTCTGTGGACAAACGCCAGCTCCCTTGGCCTGAAAGTGAGATGAGCGCCCCAACCCCATAGTCGCCTTTGACTGGACTTAACTATCCAGGAGTCCTTTATCTTTACCTTTTACCTGTGGGACTCCAGCCCCTGTCAGTCCCACTAAGCACACCTAATAGTCAACCAACAAGCAGGACCTGGGTACAAAAGCACTCTCCTCTCCTCTGGTTTCCAGCAATTGGTATTCAGAAGCAGAGCTTGGCATCAAGGCATTGACAGCCCTCTCCTCAATGAGCTTGTATAAGCCACTTTGAAAGTCATCCAAGGGCTCATCCACACTTGCCTTTGCTCTGCTTACATTTAAGTGTCAGGAGCTTGTCCTGGCAGAGGACACATGCCCGACTGGCATGTTCTCTCCCTCCTGGTCATTTGTTCGGGAGCTTCAAAAGCTTTCTTCTGCCCAAACATCACAGCGACTGATGTCAACAGACATCGGCACATTTAGGGATCCGCAGAGTTTTCACAGCTTATGTAACAGACCTCAGCAACTCAGCATTTTGGCTAATCTACTTTATTTACATATAAACACACATGGAGCACTGCAACATGGCTCCCTCTCTCTCTAGCATCAGACAGCAAAGAGAAAAAGAACAAAGGACAATAGTCCCACTTCACGGAACACAGTAACACAAACGTCCTGTTTCTGTCACTTCCCACTCTGTGGAGTCAAAACATACACTGTATGATAGACAAAAATCCCATGACTGCAACCATGGAGCAGGAATTCTAACATGTATGTTATGTATTTTATCTCAATGTATGAAAGTCAAAACTTATTTTGTCTTAACATTTGCATTTTGCAAAACTTTATGTGCCTCGTTTGAGCAAAAGTTTGGAGAAGTTTGCAAGATCTGGAGGACGAGTCTGTCTCAGTCCATGCATCCATATGGGAGATTGCACCCTAAGTCAGCTTCCACTGGGATTCTGAGGATTCCAGTTCCTCAGACATCTCTCTATTCTGTCCTTGTCTCAGCACTAGTCTGTGGAGGGAATGAGCCACGCTGAATATTCTGGGGAACACATTGATGGGCACAAGGTGGCACACTGCAGTGGAGGGAGGGATGGACTGCTGGGCTTTCAGACCAGCATTGGATACTTGCAGGGATTTCTAAAAAGGCTGCTTGGAAGATCTGCTGTGAAATGCTCCATCTCTTGTCTCCGTTTGGAGCATCTCACACACCAGATGGTGGCCAGATGCAGTCCAGAGCTGAAGAATTTGTGTGTGCAGATTGTATGAAGCTACAAGGGAGGACAGATTCAGCTGACGTTCTGCAATGTGCTCAGATCAGAATGAGAAATATGTGCAGGCTTTAAAAATCTTCCTTCAGCACAAAATGCACCACTCACATCCTTTTAACAAGCATTTAGTTATGATCTGATTTCCGTTTTTTAATTTTATTTTTGCAGGTCACTTCAGGACTCCTTTGGCTGTGGGAAGTGAGGAACACATCTAGTGAACTGAACAACTTCAACACACGTGTTGAGGTTGCTGCCAAGTTTCAGTTTGGCAAAAGGCAAATCTACAGATTCCAAGTCCTGCGGAAAGTAGGCTGGCACATTGGTCAAGGCAAGCAAGTCTGCTGATGGCAAGAAAAGCCCATAGGCATAACAACTTGTAGATATACAAGGAATGGATGCCAATGTATTAGGAGGTATTGCTTGTGCAATGGATTCAGACTGTGGTGCACAGCAACCTGACAAATGTGTGGTTTGGTGCAGAAAGCCACACAACCATCACCATGACAGTTGACAGCTTGTCCCCATCCTCCTCAGCCCCTTCTTCCCCACTAAGGTTGGAAAACCAACACTGAAAGTAAGGAAGAGGAAGCTGATAGGTAGTATCACCACTGGACTGGTTGCAGGTAAGAAAGCATGTAGGTGTGAACTCACTGAGGACAGACTGATGCTGGTGGGTAGGGTAAGATTTTGCCCCAATAGACCAGCCTTTACTGCTCTGAGCTTCTCGAAGGACTTAAACTCGCTCCCATATGAGGCACTGATGGCCACCTACTTGGATGGCTTTAAAAGAGGATTAGACAAATTCAAGAAGGAGAGGGCTATTGATGGCTACTAGCCATGATGGCTCTGCTCTGCCTCCACAGTGGGAAGCAGCAATGTTTCTGAACACCAGTTGCAGGAAACATAGGTTCTTGTGCTCAGATCCTGCTTGTGGGTATCCCAGAAGAGGCATCTGGTAGGCCACTGTGAGAACAGGAGGCTGGACTAGATGGTCCATTTGCCTGATCCAGCAGGACCTTACGTTCCCATATTCTTACAATCAGTGTGGATGTGAATTAGGAGCCCAGGCCCCCTTGCTTATTTTTGAGGCACTCGCTGTTGTTCTGTTGTGTACCGGAGCAAGGAATAAAAGAAGAGAACACTAAAGATGGCCTTTTCTTTGAACAGTGTGTGGCGGCTTTTCTTTTGCAATCCAAATTAAATCCCCTCTACTCTGCTACATTGGCTCATTTGCCTCTGCTGATTACAATGACTTGGCCATCTTTAGCGATGATTAGAACAGTCAACCCAATAGAAGATTTTCAGTTGATCATTTACTTTTTTAACCGATTCATCAATCAAGCAATCAATTAGAAACCCTTCAGTATCTGAAAAGGGCACTTTCCACGGTTAATGAATGAATATCCCTTGTTTGTCTTCCTGGCTCCAGGAGGTTCCTTGACCCATATGATAAAACTTCAGGGCTGCTGTTTGTTCTGTGTCACCCTGTGGATTGATGCCATGAAATGGTTCCTAGATAGGGGCTGCTGGGCAGACAGGGGGCGCTTGGACTAGATCACCTTTTGGTCCTTTCTAGTCCCATAATCAGATCAACTGGGTCCAGTTCACAAGACACAAGCATGCTCACCAGGAGCTGACTGCAACAGCAAGAGATAGTTGGGCAGATCACCAGGTTCCATTCGCCATAGATTCCATCACTCATGCTTGTTTCTGATCTTGCACCACTTTGGCTGATGCATAATCTTGCCCCTGCTTTTTGCATGTAACTGCAACATTATTTGCTGAGGAGAATTGTGGGTGCAATTGCACAAAGTTTGTTTGCTTGCTTTTTTAAAACAGAAGCGCAGGTTTCTTTCAAAACACAACCCCAAAGCAGAATCCCGCAAGGAGGACAGCAGCGGCACATTTGTATGAGAAATGGGCAAAGCACATGAGCACAACACATTTATATCTATGTAAGTCTTATGGCTTCCCCCTAAAGGATCTGGGAATTGTGTTGCATAGTTTTCATACACAAGTATCTGAAGAAGTGTGCATGCACACGAAAGCTCATACCAAGAACTAACTTAGTTGGTCTTTAAGGTGCTACTGGAAGGAATTTTTTTATTTTGACTATGGCAGACCAACACGGCTACCTATCTACTACTGGAACCATGGAAGGCACCACATTGAGCCGCATGAAATGGAAGTCCATCAACCTCACCAAGAAACTTGCACAGGTACAGACTGATATCTTCTTTCTTACTAAATGCAAGAACCTGGACATTATACCCAAGGGTCTTAGAATTAAGAACCCTCTACAATCCACATATCCCACTGAATATGCAAGAAAACTATGCAACACTTTCTCTGTGTATCTGAAGAAGTGTGCATGCACACGAAAGCTCATACCAAGAACTAACTTAGTTGGTCTTTAAGGTGCTACTGGAAGGAATTTTTTTATTTTGACTATGGCAGACCAACACGGCTACCTATCTACTACTGGAACCATGGAAGGCACCACATTGAGCCGCATGAAATGGAAGTCCATCAACCTCACCAAGAAACTTGCACAGGTACAGACTGATATCTTCTTTCTTACTAAATGCAAGAACCTGGACATTATACCCAAGGGTCTTAGAATTAAGAACCCTCTACAATCCACATATCCCACTGAATATGCAAGAAAACTATGCAACACTTTCTCTGTGTATCTGAAGAAGTGTGCATGCACACGAAAGCTCATACCAAGAACTAACTTAGTTGGTCTTTAAGGTGCTACTGGAAGGAATTTTTTTATTTTGACTATGGCAGACCAACACGGCTACCTATCTACTACTGGGAATTGTGGTTTGAGGAAGGCACCACAAACCCTCCACTACAGAGCTCCCAGTCCCCCATCTCCACAAAACAACAGTTTCTGGGTTCCTTGAGGGGACGGAATGACCAGACACTATTGCAGCCGAACTCTGAAGGAGAAAGTAGGGATGCTGGTGGAAATGAAGCTGGTGGAAACACGGTCGAGTTGCCTCTGAGCATGTTGCGGTCAGTGTTGAGTTGTACATCTGGGATGACGATCCTCAGCCAGTCAGCTTGGCAGGTATGCTTCAGCACTGAAGAGCACCTCTGGGTCCCAGGAGGGAACTCACGTGCCCCCCTGCCCCACCCCACGGAGCCAAGGCTTTTGACACTGTGTGTTTATCCTCTCAATTTACTCCCCTCAACAGCTGGTGCTTGTATAAACTTTGCGCAGAGATTACCGGGCCCTGCAGGCTCTGCCTGGTGCAAGCATTTTTCAAACAGATCAGTAGCTTATCCTGTTTCAGTGTCAACATCTAAATAATTTCAGCCCCTGAGCAGTGTGAACAGGAGTGTTTACACTCCGAAGCTGACCTAAAACAAATGTTTATGGAGGTGACTCCCGAGCGTTGAGCCAGAAAGCTGCAGCGGCGGAAAGCCCTCTCTGCTTGCAGAAGGCACAACTGGAGCAGATGCTGGAAGTGTGTGTGTGTGTGCGCGCGTGCAGATGGCCTTGACCTCTGCATTTCAGTGCCTGAATTTAATGCCTCCCCTCCCCTTTATAGTGTCCTCCGGGTCTCACTCGACAGTACTTAATAGCCCTCATCTAAACTTAGCTCTTGAAGTCTGGGCTGCTTGTAAGTGTTAAAACTGATAGAATTCTGCCATAAATTTCCTGCCAAGATATCATCCAGGTAGTCAACAGGACTGGGTTCAAATGCTGCCTGATTGTTTTTATTATTATTAGTGTGTGTACTTGTGTTAATTTATCAAAGGCAAAAGCCCCCAGCTTCAGGCAATGCCACAGAATCATAGAATTGTAGTGTTGCAAGGGACCCAAAGGCTAATCTAGCCCAACTCCCTTCAAAGCAACATCACAGAGTCTCATGTTGCAGCGCTCTCCTGCTGAAGTCAGTGCTGAAATGGAAGTGCTTAAATCTGGCTGGATCAAACCCGCTCTGTTTAAAATGCAGCTAAAAGGCACGAGGTGGAAACACCATCCAGCCTGAAAGACAGGTGTAACATTAAATTAAATTAAAAAGTCAGCGTCAGGAAAAGAGGGCAAATGGACAGATAGAATGAAACTTAAGACAGCGTTCTGAATGCTGCCTGGGCTATATGAAATTAATAACGGAAAAGACAACATTTCTGTGAAGACACGCTGCTGATGACAGGCCACTCCCTTTCAAAGTTTTTCTATCCAGTTCTAATAAGCTATGAACTCCGCTTCCCAGTGACAGCCCTCAAAATCCACACGTCCTGTCTAACAGGACTGGATGAGCAAACATTCTCTCAGTTATCACATTTTAATTGTATTTCCTGGGGCTGAACATGTGTTAATAAAGCAGATCTTTCTGCCCACCTGCAGTTTCCCTCATAGTCCCTTCTGCCCCATGGATTCCCTTCCAGCTGGCCATCTTCTCTCCCCCTCCCCCGACTATATGGAGATAAATGCTGGGTATGTGTATATTTCCCAACATCAGTGTCAAGGAAATTTTTCAGCCCAAGGGTTGCATTCCCTAGTGGTCAGCCTTCTGGGGGCCACATACAAAACTGGAGGGGGCCAGATGCAAAACTGATCAGAGGCAACTGATGTGGCAAGGGATGGGTGGGCCTGTCCCTTTGGATTCTCTCAGCTTCTTATACATCCAATTTTACGTTTGGTTCTCTACATTCTTCATCAAATTGCATTTTAAAAAAATTCTCATGAAAATTCACCAGCAGTTCAGTGTTGATTTCTCCTAATGATGTGTACCTTAGGTCAAGCAATTTCTTCAAATGTAATTCATTTTCCTGCATGCTCTTTTCAATGACACATTTATTCTGATGAACAACCTTCCCCCTCCCAGTTTGTTTTTGTAAACATTGCTCGGTTGGAGTACATTTTTGAAAAATTCAGATAAATGCGAATTCCTGCATTTTGGTTCCCATATTATTTCGGAAAGCGGGGGTTTGAGATGTTTGCCGCTAAAAGTGAACCGAGTCAAATCCCCCCCATCCCTAAATGTGACTGTACAGCAGGGCTACATTTCAGCCATGCAGAGGCCTGACATTTTTGCACCCGCCTGCGTATGAGTGTGAGCACACACAGAGGCAAGCCAGAGACAGCATTGCAAGCCAAGGGCACATCCCAGTGAGACAAAAGCACCAGAGGATGGTGCAGAGCCGAGCCAGTGAGGGGGCATGGCTTGCGGAGAATCCAGAGGTCCAGATAGATTAGCTGGGAGGGCTACATTTGGCCCCAGGGCTGCCTCAGGCTCCTTGCCCCCTCCTTCCAGCAACTGACCCCCCACCTTCCCTCAGCTGACCCTGAGATGGTCTGTAGGCTCACACCCCACTCACTTGTCCCTCTCTTGAAGGGATGAATTCAGAGCAGGGGTCCCCCAGAATTTTGAATCTGGAGGCAGAACTGGAGACCTAAGAAAGTTTCATGGGCAGCACTAAATACCCATTTTGTAAAAGAAAAAAAAGAAAAAAAAGAGAGAGAGAGAGAGAGAGAGAGAGATACTCAGGACCTCTCCTTCCCAATGAGCAAAACACATACCCCAGAAGAAAAAAAGCTCAGGTGGAAAAAAAGCAGTCCTGCACCTCAAAAAATATGCACCCCCTCCAATCAATGCAAATACAAAAGGAAACGCACATTCCAGTGGTACCTCAGGTTACAGATGCTTCAGGTTACAGACGCTTCAGGTTACAGACTCCGCTAACTCAGAAATAGTGCTTCAGGTTAAGAACTTTGCTTCAGGATGAGAACAGAAATCATGCTCTGGTGGCGCAGTGGCAGCAGGAGGCCCCATTAGCTGAAGTGGTGCCTCAGGTTAAGAACAGTTTCAGGTTAAGAACGGACCTCCAGAACGAATTAAGCTCTTAACCAGAGGTACCACTGTATTATTATTTTACATATATTAAAATTGGGAGGGGCAATTGGTGGGTGGCAAGGGGTAGATCAGAGGGTCACTGTGGTGCCTTTGGGAGCCACATTGAGAACTTGAGAGCTAGAGAATGTTTCTTGTGCTTCTTTCCAACGCAGGCCCTGGTGGTCCATCCCCCCCCTTCCTCCTCACTTTAATTGAGTATCATGATTGGCTGCCTGGTTTGGATCACTCACAGAGCCTGAATCTCCCATCTGCAAGATTGCATGTGTCTGTTCGGGACTCTTACTTGGGTAAAAAGGAGAGGGAAATAGGGGCATTCCACTGGGCCTTTCCTGGAGGCAACGAGGTGGGGGGCGGGTTTGGCTTGCGTTGCCTCCCATCTTGCATGCAGATCTGGGATCCTCCTGTGCCCAGGCTGAGATTGCTGGCCGTGTGATGCAGCAGTTACCTGCAAGCAAAGCAAGGTGTTGTGTCCAGCCCAGCCAGTGTGGAGGGTTTGGGTGGGGGGGGGGCAAGGCTGGCCTCACACCTCCCTTCCTCACTGAGTGGGCAACCCAGAGCTGGACGTCTAGCTTGCTCACATCCCCTTGAGATGTTCTTTTTTGGAAGCCAACCAGGAATTTTGAATCAGGCTGCCTCCCCTCTCTTCCTATACATCTGCATGGTAGAGTTGGAAAGGGACCCAGGGTCATCTAGCACAACCCCTGTAATGCAGGGGTCACAGCAAAGGAATCCCTGGCAGATGGCCATCCAGCCTCTGCTCCTCCAGTGAAGGAGAGTCCACCACCTTCTGAGGGAGACCATTCCACTGTCAAATAGCTCTCACCACCAGGATGTTCTCCCTAATGTGTACTCAGAATCGGCTTGCTTTTAATTTGCTCACACAACACTGTGTAATAATGCCCCTGTTAGCTCCTGTGATATTATCTTAATTTTTAATCACTGCTGCCCGAATATTTTCCAGTTTTATGGCCTGTTTAGCATGCAGAGCGCTGTGAAATTCCTCGCTCATTCATCCCCACAACAGCCCTGCGAGGCAGGGTTGCGGTAATGAAAAATGTGTCGGAATGGAGCGTCTTCTTGCTTTCTGCTGTTTTAATGCCTCAATTCTGCGTCTCGCTAATAACATAATTGCCGGCAATATATTAAGTGGGCTCCTTTAATTATGATGTTTGCCTTTTCTGTTACAACATTAGGAGGAAGCCTGCCATCCCTCTGGGAATTCGTGTAGACAAAGCTCATAATTATATTTTAGCCCTTGAAAAATGAGATTATTTGTTCTTGTTTTTAAAAAACAACATCCAAGGTGGTGAGGGGTGGGGGGAGGGGACCACAGGTTTCCTTCGAAATTTGCAGAATCAATTATCAATTAAAACTGCAAGGACTTAGGTAGTAAAGTGAGGGGGCTACATTGATCCTGGACCAGAACTCTTTAGTCTCTCCAAAGAATGCAGGACATGCTGAAACATAGACTTGGCCTTATTTTCCAAGGTTAGCTCCTCTGCAAAGCTAACTGGTTTGACTAACTGGTCAAATCCTGCTATTTTGGTGTGTTCTGTTTGCTCCCATTTTCAGCTGGGGGGGGGGGTTCCACATCTCCCTCTGCTAGGTAATCAGGGCCACACCTTGATCTGACCTTTGGAGGTGTGGGCCCTGAGCAGTGAGCAGGTGATCTGCCAAGAGGGGCGGCACAGAGCTCCAGATGGTGAGTAAGTGAGTGAGCCAAGCTGCATTCTGTGGGGGAAGGAGAGGGAAAGGGGGGTGGCTGCTGGGGAATCCAATACGAGGAGGATGGGAAATCCTGCTCTAGCGATGGCAGACCTTGATAACACAGAGGAGATGAAATCCACATCTATCCAAGATCCGGATTTTGTCCATGCTCAAGAGCCGAGAGAGGCAGAGGAAGAGAGATGGAGGGAGAGAGATAGAACATGAAGAAAAAGTGCCATAATAATATTAATAAAGATGTAACGATGTTTTGGGGAAAAGGCTTGCTGATTCAAACAGTTAATTAAAATGCACTAAGGGAAAAATCTATACAGAGTGAATTAATCTCATCTGCAATTATCCAGCCCGTTCCCAGCCGCTCTGCTGGTGTCGTGCATCCAAGATAAGGCCTCTCTCTCTCTCTCTCTCTCTCTCTCTCTCTCTCTCTCTCTCTCTCTCTCGTGTGTGTGAGAGAGTGTGTCCCATCTGCAGCCAAGCCTTGGTGATGCCGGTGCTACTGAAATATTCCAATCTTGTTTCCATAATAGCTTCTGTCAGTGTTACTGACAGGCTGGGCATTAAGTCTTTGGCAAAATTGTAAGGATTATTAACATGCGAAGTTTTCATATCCTTTGACAGCTGTCTTCCCCCTTGGGATGCTGGGTGACTGATTTCGATCATCTTCCCCAGGCTTTCTCTATCTTCAGTGTCCTGATCCTGAAGATCCACCTGGGTTTGCCTGGAGTCATTTGACCTCAGGGGGCGTCACTTTGGTATCTCAATAAAGCTTTCCCAGCTTGTGGCTTGCATTCACGTGTGCACAGCTTCTGATTAATCTTTCTCTGAGTGCTGCTCTTGTCCACCTCAGCCCTCAATTCCAAACGGCGATGTGATTTCCTGCAAAAGTTCCCTCTCCCATGAGAAGAGGGAGAGGGAAAGCTTTTGCCCCTTTATGTAAATGCAGGCAGAATCACAACTGAATTTGAGATGAAACTACACTGCAGCACAGTTCCCCTCCTTCCTCTAAAGTACGGACTGAGCATCCTGACATTTTCACCTCTATTATACACTCTGGAACTCCCTGCCTATTTATATCAGACAGGTGCCCTCACTGGACTCTTTTCGGTGCCTGCGAAAAACATTATCGTTTAGACAAACAACCTGATCAGATGGGCAGGGTACAAACTGTAAAGTTATTATTATTGTTTTTACCCAGACATGCAGAATGTTGATCTGTTTTTAGTTTACTGCTGATTTTATCTTTTGAATGCTGTTCTATTGATAATTTCATTGTTTTATTCTCTTTGTAAACCACTTCACTT
Source organism: Podarcis liolepis (assembly GCF_965112155.1). Taxonomy (NCBI): domain Eukaryota; kingdom Metazoa; phylum Chordata; class Lepidosauria; order Squamata; family Lacertidae; genus Podarcis; species Podarcis liolepis. Next base: position 59,188,378 of record NC_139561.1, on the reverse strand, counting down.
TTTTAAAAACAACAACAACCCAGCAACAATCAAATGGTGTATATATATTATGAAATAACTAAATAAAATAAAAAGTCATCTCTTTTCTGTGGCGCCCTGTCTAGCAAACACAGGCTGAACCTGCGTCCTTGGCCACCTGCTTCATAATAAACACCTTGATCAGCACACCACAGGTGCAACAGGCACCCCGGGGGGGGGTTAATCCAGATCCCCCTCCTCTCCACAGAGCCCAAACTCCTTGGGCTTGGGACCTCACATTAATCCCCCCCCCCCCGCTTTCTGAAAGCTGGGCGATATTGCAAGCTGCCCATGAATCTAGTAATGCCGGTGTAGACTTTGCTCCTTCCACAGCCGGGGAAAGCAAACGGTGACAAGCCTGAGAGGAAGAGCGCTTGCTCTTTCATTTGCTCGCTTGCTGGGCGCTTGGTATTTAATAGATAAGAGCAGGTGGGGTTCCAGGCTGTTGCGGCAGGCCAGTCCTCTGCGCCTGCCCTGGAATGCTGCGGCTGCCTGGGTCAGCCAAACAGCAGGCACCTAATCCACTTCAATCTAGTTACTGTGGCAGTCGCCCTGTTAAATGGAATGGGCTATTGATTTTTGTCTCACTTCCAGCCAATGTATTTTCCATCACGGCTCTGAGTAGAATAGAGGAAAAGCACTCCTTATTAACTGTTCTGCCATTCAGACCGGGAGCGGGGTGAGTGGCTCAGGGAGAAGGGGTACATGGCAGGGGGACTGGGGGGGGGAACAGGCCCATAGGGGGCAGGAGGTGACCAGCTGCATCCCGGAAGACCCCTTGGAGCATTTATAGGGCTTCAGCTGTGCAATTCAATCACTTGTAAGGACCCACAAAACCACGATTCTGGGGTCTGTCTTTGGGGTCTGGAAGTGGGCCAGGAAACACAAGAACATAAGGAGAGCTTGCTAGTTCAGGGCAGTATCCTGTTCCCACAGTGACCAAGCAGATGCCCCTAAGGGAAACCGGCAAATAGGACCTGAGCACAAGAGCCCTCTGCCCTCCTGTGGCTTCCTGCAACTGATATTCCAAAGTATTGCTGCCTCCAACTGTGGTGGCAGAGCATAGACATCATGGTCAGTAGGAACATATAGCCTTCTCTTCCTCCATGCATTTGTCTAATCCTCTTTTAAAGCCATTCAAGTTGGTGGCCGCTGCTGCCTCCTGTGGAAGTGAGTTCCGTAGTTTATCTGCATGTTCTGTGAAGAAGGATTCCCTTTTATGCATCCGGCAGGGGCAGTCTCAGGTGGATCATTTTGTGTCTGCAAGGCATCGATAATTTTATAGGACCACAAGGAACTCCATTGGCTCCCTGTCGCTTGATTCCTGCTAAGCATGTATCTGCAGTATCAGCCTCCGGCCACCAGAGGCAGCAGTGCTTCAGGCCAACTGCTACAATGGCACAGAGAGTCAGGCACCTCTGGGGTCCCACTGAGAAGAATCCCCATTTCAACCCTTCCCTGGGCACCTTACAGGGAACAAAACTGGGAGTCTGGCTCCGTGCAGAGGAGGGCGAACAAGATGATAAGGGGCCTGGGAACCAAGCCTTATGAGGGACGGCTGTGGGAATTGGGTATGTTTAGCCTGGAGAAGAGAAGACTGTGGGTCATATGATGGCTGTCTTCAGATATCCAAAGGGGTTGTTTTCAGCTGCTTTGGAGGACAGGACCCGAACAAATGGATTCAAATGACGAGAAAGAAGATTCCAACTCAGGGCTGTTTGACAGTGAAATGGACTCCCTCAGAATTGGTGGACTCTCCTTTGTTGGAGGTTGTAAACAGAGGCTGGATGGCAACCTGTCAGTATTCAGTAGCTCATCTTCTGTTCAGGCAACCCGCCTCCTCCTCCCTGCAGTGAGCGGGTCGGAGTTCCCTGCGTCTTAACTTCAACCGCCTCCCTTTCTTGCCGCAACTGATCATTTCAATGTTGTGCTTGATGGGCTGGAGTTAGAAGAGGAATTTGGACTCTGCTAATCACAGAGCGTAGAATATGAATTTAAGAGCTTCCCACCTCGCAGCACGAGGCATCAGTTATGATTGCAGAGGCAGGGGAGGGTCTCTGGCTCCGCTGCAGAGCATCTGCTTCGCATGCAGAAGACCCTCCATTCTCCAGCAGCATCTCCGATTAAAAAGATAGCGGGGGGGGGGGGCAAAGAGTCCCACCCATCTCTGTCCAAGGCCTTGGAGATGCGCTGCCAGTCTGAGTGGGCAAAACAGGGCTACATGGACAAAGGCTGCCGCCTGCGTGGTGAAGACCAGCAACAGTTCTCATTGCCAGCTGGAATTTGTAGTTCAAACCATCTGGAGGGCACCTGGTTTGGGGAGCTTGTGCCCACTGAATAAACAGAGGGGCAGTGCAGTGTAGTGGCTGGATTGTGACCTGGAAGACCAGGGTTCAAATCCCCACTTGGTCATGAATCTCATTTGAGGGCCAGGGACAGCCTCTCAGCCTAACCTACCTCACAGGGTTGTTGTGAGGATAAAATGGGGGAGAGTGGAGATACATGTACGCCACTTTTTGCTCCTTTGAGGAAAAAAGGTGGTGTATAGACACAACAAACAAACAAACAAACAAATAACATAAACAAGTGAAAAACCGAGCAGGAAGTTTCAAAGAAAGACGTGACCCCCTTTGCAGAATTCATTCTGTATATAGAACTAAATTAAGTAGGCGGGGATTTTGATCTCCTGCTCCACCCCTGTCGCTGAATGCTTACCAATGTGCAGGTGTCAGGGAGGGAGGGTGATACCAGGATCCCAGCCTCCCCATGCCTGTGATTCATTCTAGGTGCGGCTAATCGCTCAAAGGGTCTGGCGTGAGCTGCATGACAATGAAATGACACAAACTCCCAGAATGGTAAAGATGAAATTCTGTGTCTGGGATGGGCACCTGATTCCTCACTGCAGACTTCAGCACCACAGAAATTCACAAGGACCATTGTGCTCTGTGAGGAGATGTGGCAAAGAGCAGAAATGGCCCTGGGGTGGATGGAGCCCTGCTGGAAGTTCCCAGTAAAAATCTGGGGGGTGTGTGTGCCAGACTCTTGAGCCTCAAAGCTCTTTTGCGGTTGCTTGTTCTCCTCCTCCTCTCTGCAAAGCTCTTTGCCATAGATGGCAGCATCTGACAGCTCTGGAAATCTCTGCCTCTTCTTGTCAGAGGAGCAACAGGCTGTGGAGAAAGAGTTGCAGAGAAAACATGAAGCAACAGAGAAGCCAAACACTGTGATGGGCGGCAGCAGGAGGACAGGTGGCTGAAAACCGGCCAGGTGGCAGCTCTGGGCCAAAAGCACAGAAGGAAAGCGGTGTGTTTGGGCACAGCAGTTGCTTATTTATTATACTTTCCTTCCCCTTTTCTCATGTTGGTTCTCCCTACATCCCATTAGAACCTCAAGACAACCTTGTGAGGAGGGTCAGGCTGGGGGAAAGTCATCAGTCCATGGTGAGCTTCGTGGCTGAGCAAGGATTTGAACCTGGATCTTGCTGGTTTTAGACTTGAGCACAAGAGCCCTCTCCTCTCCTGTGGTTTCCAGCAACTGGTATTCAGAAGCATTGCTGCTACCAGCTGTGGAGGCAGAGCATAGCCACCTATGGCTAGTAGCCCTCACAGTCCTCATCACCAACACACAGCCAGCAGCCTCTGTGCCTTATCTTCTTCTCCCTCCTCAGCTCTTTGTTCACCTGTCAGCTAGCTTATTTGACAACCTGTCATTAAATAGAATTGTGCAACAAGTATGGAAGGAATTTTTCTGCAGTTGTACTTTGGAAGATGCAGGCAGATTTCTTAGCTGGTGGCAACATTTAATATCTTTTGTGCTCCTGTTTCCATGGTCCGTTGGCTGGATTTTTATAAAATTGGGTTTGCTGGATGGGACTCCTCTCCTTTTGTAAAGGCCATTGCAAAAAGCCTCCCTCATTTTCTCCCTGCGGGAAAAAATGAAGCCGGGCCCTTTGGTACCTGGTGCAATACTGAGGGAAGGCACAAAAGCCACTAGGTGGGGCCTTAGATGAAAAATTTAGCTTTCTGACAATCAAAGGTTTCATTGAACAGCAGCAGCAGCAGCAGCAGCAGCAGCAGCAGCAAACCCTGTCAGAAGCCAAAAGAGTTGTGGGATGGCATTTCAAGTGGTCAGATGCCCTCAGCCCTCACTTCCCTTTTTGCCCCACTCCCAGCAGAGTTAATTGTGCAAAAATTCAGAATAAAGCAGATGCTGCAGAATAAGAGAAATTGCGCACAATTGTTTTAATGCACGTAATTAACAGTTGGGGTGGGTAGGTTCCTCAAATTCGGTTTCTCTTTTTTTCCTGTCTTGAATTCAGTTCAGCATAGTTAGTGAGGGTTTTTTTTTGGTTTTTTTTAAAAAATAAAGGTCTTGTGAACATTCATCAGCATTTTAGTGTAAATTTCTCCTGAGGCCTACATTTTACGCACATTTTTGCAGGCATTTCCCTCTAATTTAATGCATCTTTCAGGTTTTTCATGCACACTTTCCCCTCATGTATGCATTTTGCTTGGGGAGATGTGTCACAAAATTCAGAGAGATGAAACTTTTGAAGGAAAGACAGATTGCCACATCCAGTTTTTCTTCTTGCAGGGTTTTGATACTTCTTTTTTGACACCCATACACCCAAACACGGCACCTGAGTCAAGCCCTGTGAACTCTCAGGAAGTGGCATATGGGTGTTGGTTGCCCAGCCCTTTTAGTAGGAGATTGAGCTCAGGGTCATGAGAGTTTTGCCTTGGGACTGGGCAGAGGCGCAAAATTTGGCAAACGTTTGGAATGTGAATTCAAAATTAGGATTTCTCTTTTTAAAAAAATGTATTACAACTCTGAGAGCTACGTAGTTTGAAAAGGCAGATTTTTTAAAAAGCCTCTTAAGGCATCAGCAAGAGCACACTAAATGCATTTCCCCCCAGTCTCCCTTCAACCCAGTATCCAACATTCATGCATAGGTGGAGAAACTGAGATGGGAGGAAGTAATACAATTAGGAAAACATAAAGTTGAGTTTTGCAAGCAGATTGGACCGCTGATATGCATTTAGAATACACACAGGTGTTATATGCTGACAAGGCCTCACTTCTGTGAGGAATCATGGGGCAAATTTCTGCATACCCATCAACTGCCCCAGAAAAAAAATGGGACACCCCAGGGGGTATTTTTTGTGGGAGGACAGTGGCCAAAATGGCTATCACAATCTTGCACAATTTTGGGCAGCACTTTTTGGGGGCATGGCCCCCAAAACACATGTTTTGGGATGTTGTGCTGGAAAAAGTGTTTTTTAGGGGGGCAGGCGTGATCTCGTGCAGGTCACGTGACTCACACAGGAGTGAGGACCCAGAAGATGGCGTCCTGGATTTGGGCCACGTCGTGTTGGAAAGTAGGCATTCTGCACTAACTGGACTTTATAGATGAGGCATAAGAGAAGCCGCACACAAAGTGCTGACAATATTTCTCTCACCTATGATGAGGATGGGGGAGCGGTTTTCCAGATACCTTCCAAATAAAACTCTTCTGAGAGAGAGAGAGAGAGACTTGGTACTTGCCAAAGTGTCTGTGCTTTAGCTTGGCAACCTCCTCCACCAGCTGCCCTCTGAATTGACACACACAGTTTACTGCCTCCGCTTTGTCCCCTCCTGCAGGCCTAGTGAAATGGCAGAGGGGGATCTTTAATCTCTCGCGGCACTGTGCGGAGTTTCCTGCCTTCAAAGCCCTCAAAGGAACCCTTGACTTCTCCTCTGTGTGAGAGGAGAGCGCTACCTTGCTGAACAGGTGCCCCCCCTGCTTCCTGCCACCGCTTGGTCTCACTTCTTTTAATCATAACATGAAGGACAATGCAGCGTGTGCTTCTCCCTCTTGAACACCGTTTGATCCGGCGACCTTGAAACCGGGCCTGGAAATAATTACCGAGCAACAACTCTGCTTTACATATGGCATCAAAAGGGAGGGTGTCAAACACGCGGAGTCTTTTATTTGGGGCAATGGAGAAAATACTAATCCACAAAGAAGAATTCCAGAGGCATCCACTTATCAGCTGGTTTATTGCTTGGCTGAAACATTTCTATCCCACCTTGCTGCTGTGTGATGGGTTAATAGAGGCCATAGAGCACAAACCAATGGATTCCAATGACAAGAAAGGAGATTCCAACTAAACATTAGGAAGAACTTTCTGGGGGTAAGAGCTGTTTGAGGGTGGAACAGATTCCCTCGGAAGATGGTGGACTCTCCATCGTTGGAGAATTTTAAGCAGAGGTTGGATGGCCATCTCTCATGGATGCTTCAGTTGAAATTCCTGCATTGCAGGGGGTTGGCACTAGATGACCCACAGGACCCTTCCAACTCTACAATTCTGTTGTTGTTGTTTAGTCATTTAGTTGTGTCAGACTCCTCATGACCCCATGGACCAGAGCACTCCAGACACTCCTGTCTTCCATTGCCTCCCGCAGTCTGGTCAAACTCATGTTGGTAGCTTCGAGAACACTGTCCAACCATCTCGTCCTCTGTCGTCCCCTTCTCCTTGTGCCCTCCATCTTTCTCAACATCAGGGTCTTTTCCAGGGAGTCTTTTCTACGATTCTTTAAACTGACTGCCCTGCTAAGGAACCACTGCTTGTTGCATAGGATTGGTCAGCATATCCCAGGGGTGCATCCTCAGTCCATAGAGGTTTATGCTAGCCAAGCCTTCTGGCCTCTTCAGTCACCTCCAACTTTCCACTGTAGCTGCACAATGCAGAGGACATTGGAGGAAACTCACACAGCCTAGTGGTTAAGAGTGTTGGGTGAGGGTTGGGAAGAGCCACACTCACATCCCTGTTCAGGCACAATGCTCCCTGGGCCATTTCTCTCGGCCCAGTACCTACCTCACAGGGTTGTTGTGAGGATCCATTAAGGGGGACATGGAGACCCAGGCATGCCATCTTCTGCTCCTTGGAAGGAAGACGGGATATAATGCAGTTAACAAAGAAGGAAGCTCAGGAGTTGAGGCACTGCTGTTTCTTAGGGATGCTTGGCTTCCAGGAGAAGCCCCCACGAGGGGTTTCCCCAGCATGAAAACTGCCCTCTTTAGGCAGATGCTTGTTAGGCAAGGCTTGAAATGGGTTATCTGAAGGATTTCCCTCACCGCCACCCCCACCGCTCCGCGATTCAACAAATTTGTGTCTATGATTTGGCATTTATTAAGTTAGCGCACTTGGCATGTGGCAGATGTAACCCATCTTATTACTGCCAGGTGATTGGCATTCCCAGGAAGAGGAAATGACAGAGCAGTATAACTCCTGAATCGCATTTGGAGCCTCCATCCGGCAAGAGGGATCAGCGAGATTTACACTGCGAGAGTTTCTGGAAGGGGAACTTCCTGGCCGTTTGAGTGGCAGGTCCACAGACATGCACCTTGCCTGTTCGGTGTCTGTGCAGTTTTCTCGGACCTCACTTTGAACGCCTGCGTGTGTTTTATGAGTCTATTAAGACGTGATTTACACACTCTCTTTTTTCATGTTTCAATTCCCCTTCCAGCATGCCCAAGGGACTGGCAAATTAATTGGAGGGAGCCCAGTCCCAGATGGCGGGCTGGATGAAACTGCTCACAGCCTTTCCACGGGGAACAAAGGAGATGGGGCCTCTTTGCTGTGCATTCCTCTAGACGGCAGCTGCAGCCGAACTGAAAACAACAGTCTTTGGTGGGGGGGGGGAGAGGGGAGGGCAGGAGGTGGAGGAGAAATGCAGAAGCCTTTTCCTCCACCCCCTCCTTTTTCCCATGAGCTGAGCCTGACAAAGAATGCCACTGGGTCACCTTGAAAAGGGTACAGTTGCCCTGGCAATCTCTAGGTGGAAATAGTGAGCCAGGTATCTGCCGGCAGCCTCACGAGCGAGTCAAAAGCCAGACCAGCAGAGGATCAAAAGAGGATGGTTGCTCTTCTTCAGGTGTGCCTGGAGCTGCGAACACGAAAAGGAAGTTTTCAAATAGGGCAATAAACCACTGCCAGGCTATTATTAATTTTAAACCAGATTGGACTGGATGGTATCCTGCACCCGGACTTTCTAGGCCAGCAAAGAATCTACCCATCTCTAGCCAGGGCGGCTGTGCTCTGCTGCCAAGGTCGGAGGCAATTGCAGGTCAGAGGTAGTTGTTGGTGAAGTCAAACCACTGGAGAATCACAGCGCCAGCTGTGGCTGCAGAGATAGATAACTAGTATCTGCTGCCTTCCGTGTTCTTTTTGCTGTGTTAGCAGCACTGAAGAGACCTCCTAGGGGCACAAGCTTGAGCAGTGTGTATGGAGGTCCTGGGATACCCAGACAACAGATGTAGTCCAGAGGAAAGCAGAACAATAAATTGGGCACGAAGGTCGGAGGCAGTGATGCTTCTGAATCTCAGTTGCTGGATGCCGCAGGAGGAGAGTGTGGTCTTGTGCTCAAATTCTGCTTATGGGTTTCCCTTGGGGGCATCAGGTTGGCCAATGTGAGAACAGGATGCTGGACTAGATAGGCCACTGGCCTGATCCAGCAGGTACTTCTTAGGTACTTACCTCCACAGCTGGAGGCAGGAAAGCTTCTGAATCCCAGGTGCTGGAAAACGCAAGGGGTGGGGAGCTCAGGTCCTGCCTGAGGATTTCCCGGAAGAGACATCTGGTTGGCCCCTGTGAGAAATGGATGCTGGACTAGAAGGGCCATTGGCCTAATCCAGAAGCCTCTTATAGTCTTATGTTGTTTCTACCAGCAGGTGTTTACTGATCACTCTGATAGCCCTCAAACACTGGGTAGTTTTAATTGCACTGTATTGCTTTACTGTATTTTAAATTATTGTAACTAACCCTGTGATCACCTGATTGATTGACTGAGTGACTAAGTGAGTGATTAAATGCATTTCTATCCCACCTTTTCCTCCCAGTATCTCCAGGTGCGGCATACATAGTTCTCCCCCTCCTCTTTCAATCAGCATCCAACATGGTCTGAGCCTCCTCCACCGGCTCAGCAGCCCGAGGCCTCAGCTGCAGGGGGTTCTCCTGGAGAGAAGGGAGGGGGCCGCCTTGGCAGCAGCCAGACCCCCATTCTTCCTGCTTGCCAACTTTTCTCTTTCCGCAGGAGAGGGAGCCAAGGATTCCTGACTTCACATCAGTCTCTCTCCTTCAAAAGTCTGGTCACATTTCATGCCAACAAGAGGGGAAGTTATTAAAATAAATGTGGAGGAAGTTTATCTCTGGTCTACAGGCCCCCGTGATCAATGCAGTGCAATGGAGAGGAGAGATGGAATATTTACAGGGGCTGGTCGGCACACTTTAATAAAGGCAAGGAATTCATTAGAAGGCAGCTGAGAGCTGGCAACCCCCCTTGCAATCTCACCTGGAGGGGAGGGGAGGCAGAGGAGGGTCATGAAGGAAGAATCCTGTAGCACTGCTGAGTGCTAAGCCTTTCACTCCTTGGTGGCTAAGGCAAAGAGATGAGAATTGTAGGGAGGCTGGATTGGTTCCTGGAAGCTGGGGATTATGTGTGTGTGTGGAGAAATGCCATTCAGGTTACATTTTCATGTGAACTTCCCTAATGCCCACTGCCTGAACCAAAACACACAGATCCTTCCAGAGTCACATGTCTGAATTTTGCAATTCTGCAGTTCTGCGAGCAGAAAATGCGCAGGAGAAAATGTCTATAATAGGGGACAGTGTCCATAACAAGTAAAAACAGTGTGAAAAAGTGTACTACATATTAGAAGAAATGCACACAAAAATGCTAATGATTTTTCACGAGAACTTCCTATTTAAAAAATAGTTCGCAAACTGATGAGTAACTGTGGTGAGTTGAATTTAGGACTGGGAGTAGGAGAGAGCGGGACTCTTGTACACCCTAACTCATTTGTAGCATGAAAGGGTATTTCCCCCCTCAGTCTGGAATAATATAAGCTTATTCTGAACATGCTGATTTCATTCTAGATTTTCAATTTCTTTTCCTAATGATCCCTAAGATGGAATCTGCCTTTTTCATGACTGCCACACCAAGCTGCCTACTATATGACCCCAGGGTCTGATTCCTGGTCTGTCACCTCCAGTTCAGATGGCATGAGAATATATGTGAAATTAATAATAATAAAAATTGCCCTGACATGCATCACTTTACACTTGTTTTGCTGAATTGCATTTACCATTTTACTACCCTTTCACTTAGACTGGAGAGGTCCTTTTGCAGCTCTTCACAATCTCTTTATTTTAACAACCCTGACCAATTTAGTATCTAGTTTATTTGGAATGGCAGTTCTCTTATGGCACACTAGTGTGCCCTGACAAATGGCTTGGGAACAACCAACTTCATTGTTTCTAAAATCAGTATCCGGCTTTGCTAACATAAAAACCATACTTTGCTTCTCTGCCTCACCAAGTGCCTGTGACTGCTGCTAACTGGTGCTGGAGACCCGTTGCCCCAGTTAGGCACATGGTACGTAGGTGGCACCAGTCTGCCAGGATGTGCCCTATTGCCTTACAGCTGAAATAAACTGCATACTCAGAGCCTCTCCCAGAAAAAACATCCGCTGTGAATTTCTCAAAATACCCTCTCCGAATGGGAAGTGAGAATTCACTCTCCATGCAGGGTACATTTTCTGCATGGGGTGATATGGGCAAATGGAACGTTATACATCATAGGTGAGGGATGGGCTACAGGTATTGCTTTGGTCTCACTGGGCTTGTGTGGGAGATGAGCTGGGTTTACTCCAGCCAGGAGCCTCTGCCACTGGAATCCCACTGGCTGCTTTATGGCCCTGAGCTTGTGCGTCATGCGCCTGAGCAAAGCCTGAAGTCCTCCTCTGGTAAATCACATTGCAACCGAGAGGCCCTGCCTGAGGCAAGATTATTAATGAGGCTGCTCAGAGAGTGCAGCAACCTGATGGCTGGGGAGCTGTTGAATAGGAACCAGGAGAGATTACAGCTTGCTGGGTTTTGTTGAACAGTGTACAAACACAATGAAACATTGTCCCGGTGCTAAATATTCTTGTCATTTTTTTCTCCTCTCCTCTTCTTGGATTAATGGCATTTGGCAGGCTGAAACAAAGCCACTTGCTTGTGCTGAAAGCGCTTCATTTGCCACGATCTGGGTGCTGTAGTCCTCTGCCAATCATAGCAGGGCCTCTTTTGTCAAGAGGAGAGAGGCTGCAGAAGACAGGGCGCGAGGAAGAGGGAGGCCCAGGTGACTTTGCAGGGAAAACACCGGTTGTAGGATCTGCATGAAGATGGCAGAAAACAGGATGCCTCCTCCCGCCCCACACCAAGAGCTGTGAAGAAGGCAGCAAAACTATTCCTGCAAGAGAAAAAATTTGGAAGAGGGACCTGGATTCATTCTTGTATCCCAGTGGCAAGGAGCCAATTTAGAACACAGAGGTCTTCCTCCAGTGTTCACTTCCAGTAATACCACAGTGACCGTCAGGTGTGCAGTGGTTGAGGAAGTTGACTCTGGGCACCAGTGATCCATCTTGTGAGCTGTGGGAGATGAGTGGTAGTCTTGGTGGAGGGGCATGCTTGGGGGTTGGCAATGCCTAGAACAGCTTCCTGCTTCTGCTGGAGGACCCTTGGCGGTAGGAGTGCTCTGCCATTGTGGGAGCAATTTGAAACTGATGTTTAGCGTGGGGAGGAGGACCTCAAACCCAGAGAACCAAACAGCAATCCTTTACATGCTTCCAGGAGCCTCACCACCACCACCACCAGGGCATGGTCTGATCAATCGATCTCATGACTCCTCCAGACAACATCCCTCCTGATTTGCTTAAACAGAGCTTAAGCAGTGCTTAGATGATGTCCAGTCTTCCATCACACCTCCTCCTTATTTATATCCCCCCTTCCCCCGATTGGGACTCAAGGAGGACAAGGAGTGGCAAGAACAGGTCCATCTGCCATGTCCAACCAAGTCTCTATTACACATGCCAGGTCAGTTCCTCCACCCACAATCAAGTCATGGATGGCAGCAGTCTTATGAATCCTTGACCTGGCATTGCACAGTAGCACCTTAAGGTCATGTGGGACACCCTTGTTGATACCTGTATCCTTCTGCTTATGACCAGATCCATAGGCAGGGATAGTCTTCGGATGGCGACTAAATTTGGCTCCTCAGTAATGACATGGTCTAGTCCTAGTGTAACTAGGCTGGTTATTGCTGCTGCCCTGTTTCTGCCACTGTTTTATTTTTGTGGATTATGATGGTTGATTCACTGTTTTTTATTTAACACAATTTATTTATTTATTTTCAAATGGTTTTCAGCTGCCCCGAGTACTGCAACTGCAGTGGAGGGGCAGGAGATAAACAGTGCCTGTGACAAGCCACCAACTTTGATTTGTGTCAAGGCAGAGTGAAGTTTAGCTGCGGATTTACAACTCTCCTCTGGGCTTGGCTTGGGAATGCAAATGAGGGCCGCCTCCGCTTCTGTGTTGTGTCCAGATGCAGGTCCTCCTGAGACTTCAGTGTACAGGATTCTTTGTGCCTTCATTCTTACACATTAGCATATTGCAGTTAAAAATGTGAAAACTATTCGGAGAGAACAGCCTGAACATATGCCATACTGACAACACGAAAATATATGCAAAAACATTGGCACAATATGCAGATCAAATGTCCTATATTTTTAGATACTGGATCTGTTTACCCTAGACATGCATGCATTTGTGAAAGTTGGTCACTTATATCGAATACTTTATTTATTTCACACTTGCCCCTGTTTTCACATCGAAAGTGACATTTTGGGCTGTCCCAAGACACTTTGGTGCCTGGCAGAAAATCAGAATGAAAAGCCTCTGAGCCATTGGTGGAGAGGACACACAAAGAAGGGCCTCAGATGTTGATTGCAGGGTTCAGGTTGCCTTATATGAAGAGAGGCTGTCCTTGAATCTCTTGACGAAAAGCGTGTGCAATTCTAGCCACTGCAGAATGGAAAAGACTCAGAGCAGGCACCATTATATATCTTTTGTATCTGAGATCCCTGTGTGTGCATGTGTGTGCCTAGACAGTTATGGCGATGACTTACCTGGAGCCAGCTATGGGGAGAAGTTGCTACTGTCTTAAAGGTGATTTACTTCTGAGTTGTAAAACCCAGTGGCTGCACTTTTGCAAGCTGTTTCTTGGGGGCTGTGATTTAAGGTTTGTTTAGAGATAATTTCACTGGCCTCTGGGTTTACAAGCAACTTCAGTTTCCATGGACCAAAAAGTTTAGCAAGCCACGTAGACGTGGGAGTTGTTTACTACAACCTGTATAATCTGGAGGCGATGGGAGGAACCATTGCAATATATTAGATGTCACAATAAAAAATCTGGAGAGGGAAGAGGCAGTTAAGGCTTTTCTTTCTTCCTTTCTCACTGAATTCAAGGATTTCAGAGCTGGAAGGACTTGCTCCTCAGTTCTTGTGCCGTAGTTTGTGGCCTCTGTCCTTAGAGCCAGCTCAGTGGCACAGCTGTCCAGCAGTGTTCTTGCAGATGCCCCAATGTAGAGGAAGTCCCTGGACAGTTGCAACTCTCCCACTTGCAAAACATTATGGGGTGGACTGAGCTCTGAGCTATCTAATCATTTGCTGCATCTCTTGCATTGCTGCACAAGTAGCAATTGCTTTGGATTCACAGGTTCAGAGAAAATCGTTGTTGTAAGTTTGGCTGGAGACTCTGCATGGTGCCTGTAGCCCCTTCCAGTTCTTGAGCTCCTGTACCCCAGAAAGTTAGAATCTGACAAGAGGAGTTTGTGGAACTAGTCAGACAAGTTACTTTGTAATACAATGAACTTTTCTGGCCACTTAAGTGTCCTCACCATAGCTGTCAACTTTTCCCTTTTTTAAAGGGAAATTTCCTTATTCTAAATAGGATTCCTCACAAGAAAAGGGAAAAGTTGACAGCTATGGTCCTCACAACCATGACAAAGAATGGGCAGGTTGCAAGAGCTACAACTAGGTGATGACTTTCCCCAAAGAATCCTGGGAACTGAAGTTTTTTTCCATGGTGCTAGGAAATGTAGCTCGGTGCGGGTGAAGCTACACCCCCAAGTATTCTTTAGGGGAAGCCATGTGCTTTAAATGTGGGTTGAAGATGCTTTAAACGTATGGTGTGGATCTGCCTTTGAACCCCTGGCCAAATCTGTGTCATTCACACACCGACCCTCCCTGACAAATGACATGCGGAGCCCAGCTTAGGGTTCCAAAGTTCTGGTGGGTTTTCCTTGTCAGCAGAGCCAGGAAAAAAAAAAAGACCAAACTTATTCTCTGGATTTTGTCATCTCTTCTCAACACCCCGTCCATCATTCCGCAGGGCCATCTGTTCCCATCTGCATTTTTAATGCTGCTCCATCCCTTGTTATCGCTGCGTTGCTGCTATTTGCATGATGGTGTCGGCTGGGTGCCGTCCGCTTCATCTATCCTGGTGTGACAGCCACTGTCCCCCTTGCTCAGTGGGAGGAGGCACCCTGGGTGGCCTGCGCTCAGTCCCTAGCCCGGTTGCATCTTCCTCGGATGGGCCAGCATCCCTGAACTTGGCACAGATATGTTCTTTGCTCAAGATAACAGCATGCTTGAGACAGAAGATGCAAATAGCTGCTTTAATAGGGTCCTTCGGGACTGGGGCCTCCTAGTGTTACACAACCCTTGCTCCTCCACTGTGAGCTCCACAAGGAAGGGCAGTTGATTTGCCACACTTTGCAGGGTATTGCACTTTTTCCATGTTTGTTTGGGTATAACCTGCTATGTCTTGGAATTACTTAGCAGGGTTAACTTGGAAGCTGGCTGTTATTGGATACTTCTGAGATACATCACACTGAGAATTTAATTTTGGGAAAATAAGAAAGCCTATGCTTATTATAGGGAATGCATATTAGATAGTGAAGAGTTCCTATTCTGGCTAACTAAGCTGGAGATCCAAAAATCCAAGCTTGGCCTTTCATCTCTCCAGGAGAATGAGACAATAATGGACTGGATGAGAGCCAAGAAGCTGAAGCTCAATCCAGAGGACTGAGGCCCTGTTAGTGGGCAGTTCCCTAGACCAAATGGATGGGAGGTTGCCTGCTCTTGATGGGGTTACCCTCCCTCCGAAGGAGCAAGCATGTAGCTTGGGCATACTTCTGGATCCTTTTGCTGTTGCTTGAGGCTCAGGCATACCCTCCAACATTTGTCAGAAGAATAGGGACATCCTATTCCATAATGATAATAGTAATAATAATTTTATTATTTATACCCTGCCCATCTGACTGGGTTGCTCCAGCCACTCTTAGGCAGCTTCCAATAGATATAAAAACATAAGAAAACATTAAACATTTTTTTTTAAAAAAAACCTTCCCTCTACAGGGCTGCTTCAGATGTCTTCTAAAGGTTATATAATTACTTATCTCCTTGGCTCAGGGGTTGCATAGCTCCATACCCTCCAACATTTCTCTGATGAAAATAGGGATGTCCTAAGGAAAAGTGGGACATTCTGAGATCAAATCAGAAACAGGGGCGGCTTCTGTATATCTGGAACTGTCCTTTGAAAATAGAGACACCTGGAGGGTCCCCTCGGGTGGCCTCAGTAGCATGGAGTGGCTTCCATCAGCTTTGGCTGGTGGCCCAGCTGTGCCCCTATCTGGACAGGGATAGCCTAAGTTCTGTTCTCTATGTTCTGTAACTTCTAGATTAGATTACTGCAATGTTCTATATGTAGGGTTGCCCCTGAAGTTGGTTTGGAAACTTCAGCGGGTGAGAATTTGGCAGCCAGGTTGCTCAGTGGGGCAAGATGGTTTGAGCATATTACAGTGATCCTGGTCTAACTGCACTGTCTTCATGCAAAGTGAGTATGTCAAGGTTGCTAAAGCAGGAAAAGGATAGCACACACTAGAGCTGACTTAAAAAAATTAAAATGGTTATTTTAAAGACTTTTATAAATCCCTAATTTCTCCCCGTGCTAAATTGTGCTGATTGGAAAGCAGCAGGTCTTTAAAAAATAAAATAAAATTTATGCTAAAACACTTTCCCATTTAAGTGCCATAAAAATAGAAGCAACAAAGCATGTTATTTATTTTTCAGTGACAATTTATGTACCGCTTAATTATAATAATCTCTAAGTGGTTTACAAATAACTCGATACAATAAAAATGAAAATCAGTTAAAACTATAAAATCAGAATTGAATTGCAGTGCCTGCTGGAATAAAAGCATCTCCACTTGGTGCTAGATGTTCAGCAGGGAGGGAGCCTGTCTGGGCCCCTGGAAGGGTGTTCCATAAAATTGGGCCTACAATTCTGAAGGCACAGCTGCTGGTGGACATGAGCAATGAATCCTGCCTGCTCATGTTCTGCAGTCCACTGAACACATTTTCTTGTTCGCTGAGGAAAGGAGGTGGTGGTGGAATCTGCTCTCTTTGTCAGTAGCCGCCATGTGTGAGAGACCAAGAAAATGCCCAGTGCTAAATGTGGGTTTTGAATTTTCTGTTGACTGGGGATGTTTATTTCCACTGGAAAGGGGGAGCAGGTTCTATTCCCCCCTCCCGGGATTTATGGATCTAAAACAGGTAATAATCAGGCCAGATTAAGATTGGTTGGAACCCTGGAGGTGTGCTAATTTGTGGCTGTATGCGTACACAGAAAAAACATGGCTGTTTACAATTTAAAGACATATCACTCAGTTTAAAGGAATTGAGAAGAGGAGTTTGGATTTGATATCCCGCTTTATCACTACCCGAAGGAGTCTCAAAGCAGCTAACATTCTCCTTTCCCTTCCTCCCCCACAACAAACACTCTGTGAAGTGAGTGGGGCTGAGAGACTTCAGAGAAGTGTGACTAGCCCAAGGTCACCCAGCAGCTGCAAGTGGAGGAGCAGGGATGGAAACCTGGTTCACCAGATTACGAGACTACCGCTCTTAACCACTACACCACATTGGTTCTGCACAGACTAGGTACCCTTTTGCAAGCATTTTATAACTTACATATTCACAACAGCCATGTTAGGTAGGTCGGAGAGAGCTGGCAACTGGCTCAAGGCAGGAAATGAGGGGGAAAACAGCGGTTAGTGAAGTATGGATCTTCAGAGTTGTTGTTTATCAAAGTTGGCAAAATTCCATTTCCCTGCACTTTGTGGAGAGTGGTTTATTTATAATTTATCTATCTATTTATTTTTGAAAACATATTTATTATTTTACATTGGTTTACATCAAGATCAGACAGCATACAATTTACATCAGAGCCTATTTATTTAAGTTGGCGACGTCCCATCCTTACATCAAATTAGGAAAGGTTAAGCTCCCCAATTCTGTGTTTAATGCAGGGGAACCCAGCTGTTCTGATGATCCCACCACCTTCTCTAAATGACAGGCTCCCCCGTGCATCTGGTTTTCTGTGTGCATTGGGCCTGAAATGCTCTGCGTTGTGTGGTGGGCCTCGTGAAGCATCTGCTTGATCCAGAGGGGAGTGCTTAGCAGCACACGGCTCTGCCTGCTTTGAACCTGCTGTTGCCTCTGCAGGAGGCCCGCCTGATACAAATAGCTTCTCCACTGAGGTGACTAATGACTTGACAGTTTGGGTCTTGTCCCACTTCTCCGTGTGACAGGAGGGTCATGGGCAGGGAGGAGGAGCTGAGGCAAATGTCACTGCCGCCTTTTATTTTCTTTAAAGGGAAGGAGATAGAAGAAGGGGCCAGAAGTTTGCTCCGCAGGTGAAAACTGCCTCCCTGCGATGGAAAGGAAACTGAGCTACTTCCAGGTCAGTGGTGCTGCTCAGTTGTCTGGAAGTGGAGCAGAAAGGGGAGGAGGAGACTGCTTCCTGCATCCCTCAGAACACATGGGTTGCGTTGCTTTGTGCAAAATGGGTTCCAGTGACTTCCTAAGGGTTTCCACGATGGCTACGCTCTGCCTCCTGGGTCTGGGGCAGCATTACTTCTGAACACCAATTGCTGGAAACCACAGGGGGGGAGAGGGCTCTTGTGGTTGAATCTGCTTGCGGGTTTTCCATTGGGGCATCTGGTTAACCACTGTGAGAAAAGGATGTTGGACCAGATGAACTGTTGGCCTGATTCAGCAGGCTCATCTTACGTGAACTGTTGCATTTTCCAGGGCTTAGCTTGTGACAGAGCTCCCCAGAGCTGTGACGAGGATGGGCAAACACACTAGCCTTGGTTTCCTTCAGTTTTACATTTTTTTTCACTTAAATTCAGTTTGCCACATTTTTGCTAACGTTTGCATTTTAATAAATAAATAAAGTCATCATGAAAATCCCTCAGCATTTCTCCTAATATTGACATGTTTGTAGGTTGCTTCTTCTTATATATTGTCTCTTTGTATGTTCTTTCCATTAACAGATACATATTGCTGTGCACTTCTGCTTAGTCATGCAATCTTGAAGATTTTGTTGTTGTTGGACAACTGCATTGTCAAATTTGGGGAAGTTTTACAGTGGTACCTCGGGTTACGAACTTAATTCATTCCGGAGGTCCGTTCTTAACCCGAAACCATTCTTAACCTGAAGTGCGCTCTCGCTAATGGGGCCTCCCTCTGCCGCCATGCCGCTGGCGTGCGATTTCCATTCTCATTCTGGAGCAAGGTTTGTAACCCGAGGTACTACTTCTGGGTTAGTGGAGTTTGTAACCCAAAGTGTTTGTAACCCAAAGCATTTGTAACCTGAGGTACCACTGTAATTCCAATGGACAGTTTGTATTGGTTTTGGAAGTGTGAGTCAGATAGGGCTAGGGCTGAATTTCACCCTCATCACTCCCTGGAACCAGGGGCGGAGGGAGGGGGTGTGGTGGGGGTGGACCGCCCAGGGTGTCTTCACTGAGGGGGTGACATTTGGTGCGCTGCCCGCCCATGACTCCCAAGCGTACACCGAGCCGTCGGGGGAAGGGGGGGAGCTGCGCCGCTTTCCCCTTCGTTTTGAGTTGCAGGCGGGTGGTGCGCCGAATGTCCGCCATTGGCAGCTAGCTCTGCCCCTGTGGGCAGCTCGCTCTACCCCTGGCTGCAGGGTGTGCACGCCGCTCTATACACCCAAGCGGCTATCCCACGGCTGGGAGGGCACTCTCCGCGCCCCGCCCCCCTAGGGAGAACTCCTGCCTTGGGCAGGGCGGGCATATGCTCCGCTGCCACCTGGAACATGCGAAGTCATACTGAAGGTGTCCTTGAGAAGACGAAGAAGAGAAGAAAAGTTTGGATTTGATATCCTGTTTATTACCGCTCTTAACCACTACACCACACTGGCTCTCATGAGCATGGACAAACAGTTTCCCCCTCCCCAATCAGCCTTCTGTAGGTCTGAGATTCACAGCACACTCCTAAGCATGCTGATGTGGTGGTAAGTCTCATTGTGGTGTGCATATTACTGTTTGTTCTGGCTCCTGTGCACTACCACTGCTGGTGTTAGCCACAAATCCATATCTATCCTGTAGTTCCTTGATAAATACTGCTGTTTGATGCATTTCCCCTCAAACCAGCTCCCATCTGATTTGCAAACAGCCGTCACAATCATGTCACAGGCAGGTGGATGTGTGTCCATTTGAGACAGATGTTGCAGATGCACAGATGACTTCCCTTCCATTCTGTGCTTCAAAATCTAAGAATATCTAAAACTGTTCTGGCTGCTGTCGTCAAGCCATTTCCTCTCAGCCTCCATAGGAATGAGAGGAGTGACCTTCCTTAAGAAGGAGTTCTGAACACAACTATATATATATATATAGCCACATGCTAAATAGAAATTTGTGTGTTCTGAATGAGGAGAAAAAGGCCAGTTCGTGGAGAACTGAATTTCCTCACTTTCCCTGGCCAGGTACAGTTTCACCTGACAAATTTCACTGGTCAAATCTAAGAGAAGGAACAGAATTATAGCCAAGCACTTTAATAATGGCTGGCAGCATTTGCCAGTCCTGCCTTCTGCCTTTGAGACCAGCCTCAGGGCCCAGTCAGTTGGCAGCCAAGAGCAGGAAATGAAAATCTTCGGAAAGAATCACATGTAAAAATGAGGTTTCGAGATGCAGAGCAGCAAAAATTTAAAGCACATGACTTCCCCCAAAGACTCCTGAGAAATGTAGTTTCACCCTCACAGAGCTACAATTCTCAGCAGCCTTAACAAACTACAGGTCCCAGGATTCTTTGGGGGAAGCCATGCATTTTGAATGGGGGTTGAATGTGCTTTATATGTATGGTGATGATCTGCCCTGATGGGTCGCCTGCCTGCCCTTAGTCCCCAGGGAAAGAAATGGGACATCTAATCAGCTTGGTCCAATCCAGGCTACCACTGATTGTCTACCCTAGTTGTTGTTTCCATTACAATCTGCAGGGTTGTTGCTTGCTTAATCCGAGAAACAGGTAAAGATGTCCTATTTGCATTAAGACTGCAAGCAAGCAAGGGGTTAATTTTTTTCTGATTTGGGAAGAATCATGAGCCTGTAGAATCCACTAAAGCGATCAGTTGCAGGAATCCTCATCTTGTCATAAGCTGGCCTTGTAAGAGAGGAAAATGTCTACCCAATACTTTCCCATTTTGCATGTGACAGGCAGAGGCCGGGTGCAGCTTGCAACCCTCACTCTTGTCCCCTGCCTAAGAGGAAGCAGAGCAAAGATGAAAGTGATTGAGCAAGCAAGCAAGCAAGAGAAATAGGTCTTGGATGCTTTAAGATGATAAAGCAAAAAGAATATGGGATTCAAAATCAAGGGTTGACTCATGAATCACCAGCCCTGACAAGCAGCGAGAGGTTTCACCAACACTGATTCCTGGGAAGATCTGGAGTTTGGGCCTCCTCTGGTGACTATCTCAAGTCCCCCAGGGGAATATTAAAAGCTGCAGGTTTGCTCCATTCGACTCCTCTGGGTTAAGTCCCAAGGAGCACCCCTGTGCATGCGTGGGGCCAGGCAACTGAAGGCACAGCGGATGGCAGGTCAGCAAGAGGAACCTGCACCATCCAGACTGTAGAATAAAGCAGGCATGTGAAAGGCTGAGCCCCAGAGGGGGAACTCCTTCCCTGGGGAAACCCAATGGGCTCCTCCTCCTTCCCTGTTTTAGGCAGGAAACTTTCTGTATTTCAACAGGCATTTACGGCAGGGTTTGTGTGGTTTTAATTTGCTCAGTGCTATGTTGGTGCTCATATTTTTCCTAGGAGGACTGTTGCTGATTTAATATACAGTCGTATCTTAGAAGTTGATCGGAATCTGTTCCGGAAGTCCGTTCGACTTCCAAAACGTTCAGAAACCAAAGCACAGCTTCCGATTGGCTGCAGGAAGCTCCTGCAGCCAATTGGAAGCCATGGAAGCCCCATCGGACGTTCAGCTTCCAAAAATAGTTTGCCAACCGGAACAGCCACTTCCTGGTTTGCAGCGTTCAGAAGCCAAAACATTCAAGAGCTAAGCTGTTCGAAAACTGAGGTACGACTGTATTCATTTGTGTTGTTTGGACATCACTGCTGTTGCCTCTGCAGAAAGGCAGGTGATGGACACAGAACAACCCATTGCCTCCATGGCTTCCTTATGGGCTCTTGTGTTGAGTAGCATATTACTTTCATGTGAATGTGCCTAGGATTGCAGCCTCATTATTGTTCCACCCCACAACAATGTCCAAGTGATTCCAGGGGTTCCTCAGATTGATGGACAGCAGAGACTGTGGTGTCTTTATGATATATGGTGTATTTTCACATATATGTGACCTGAGCCTACAGTGGATGGGCTCACAGCATTAACACCCCAGACATTTTCCCATAGCCACAGTCCTGGAACCAGGCAGAAATCAATCATGGCTTCTGTTTGTTTTTATCCCAGCTCTCTCTTGCTTTAGTCTTTCTCACTACCAGCCAGGTGAAGGAGAGGACCTACCCATTTGCTCTCTGGCACACAGCAACCTCCTTTGTTATACTAACAACTATGCTTAGTGGTACTTTGTTGTTGTTCAGTCGTGTCCGACTCTTTGTGACCCCATGGACCAGAGCACGCCAGGCACTCCTGTCTTCCACTGCCTCCCGCAGTTTGGTCAAACTCATGCTGGTAGCTTCAAGAACACTGTCCCACAATCGCATCCTCTGTCATCCCCTTCTCCTTGTGCCCTCCATCTTTCCCAACATCAGGGTCTTTTCCAGGGAGTCTTCTCTTCTCATGAGGTGGCCAAAGTATTGGAGCCTCAGCTTCACGATCTGTCCTTCCAGTGAGCATTCAGGGCTGATTTCCTTAAGAATGGAGAGGTTTGATCTTCTTGCAGTCCATGGGACTCTCAAGAGTCTCCTCCAGCACCATAATTCAAAAGCATCAATTCTTTGGCGATCAGCCTTCTTTATGGTCCAGCTCTCACTTCCATACATCACTACTGGGAAAACCATAGCTTTAACTATTCAGATCTTTAGTGGTACTTAGGTGGCAACTATCTCACAAAGCAATTTGCCTGACTAGTTCAATGGAATATACCATTCACTTTTAACCCTTGATGGATCCAGGATGCCAGGAATTAGAAGGGACACAGGCAGGGCTTTTCCCCAGCCGGAACTCACTGAAACTCAGTTCTGGCACCTCTCAGGGGCACACAAATGCCATTATAAAGGCAACAAGGAAAGTGTTGATGGTGAGTTCTGGTATCTCTTTTCCTAGAAAGATATCACTGAACACAGGCATCATGAAGACTAACCCCCGAAACTCACAACATTATACAGGGCAAATCTAATCAGTTAATACACAGTAAGACCCAATGCCTGCTTTATTGTAAGTAACACTTATTAGGTTTAATAAGGCTTAACACTTCACTTAATCCTATTGGCAGATTCAGAGTTAGATGCACTAAAGCTGAGCATCACACACTGAAAGCCCCTCCAACGTACATTTAAAGCACATGGCTCCCCCCCCCAAGAGTCCTGGGAACCATAGTTTCCCCTCACAGAATGACAGCTGTCAGCATCCTTAACAAACTGTAGTTCCAGGATTCTATGGGGAAAGTCATCCGCTTTAAATGTGCATTGGAGGGACTTTAAATGTATGGTGCGGAGCTGCATTTTTCTCTGCTGTTAGAGGATGTATAGTGATGATGACTAAGTTACTTGAAAATCTCTAGTCACATTGACACAGCTTGATCATACAGCTGGATGCTAAGAAGGAAGGAAGGAAGGAAGGAAGGAAGGAAGGAAGGAAGGAAGGAAGGAAGGAAGGAAGGAAGGAAGGAATGCCACTGGCCTTAATAAAAGTCTGTCTAGTAAAATGCATCCTTGGAGTGGAATTTTATGCTCACTTCAAAATAAACCCCAGAAAGTGCAGCATTAAAAAAAAGCACATTCTCTCTCACACACCACACCATTTCCTGGTTCAAATCTTGTTGAATTTTAACTATAATGATCACAGGCTTCCTGGGAGAGAACAGGCAAGCACCCTTATTCCCTCAGTGCCAGGTGCCTTACTCTGTTTTTGCTAACTGAGCTTGACACTTCCCCGGGTTGACAGCGTTTTTCTGGGAATTCTCTGGGGGAAAGTTGTTAAAAATGTGCTTTGTATTAGCCGAAGCCTGCAAGATACAAGCCTTTTAAACGAACCTGCTCCAGGGCAGTGTAAAGATGTTACGATAAAAATAAAAGCAGATTAACATGCCACCCCCGCCTTGAATTACACTGGCTGGATGAGGATAGGATCTCTGCTACATCCTCTTGCAAGGGCAGAAAGCAAAGGTGTGCAGGTGGTGTGAGTGTATGTCAGAGTTGCACTGCTATAACTGTGGCACTCACGTGATGCCATGAGTGCAGGAGATCTAATTGGGCAGAGCTGAGGTTATGACTGTGGAGGAGTTGGGCTGAGCTGGCATTTCACGCTGGTTCAGAGGTTGCTGTGACCCGTGTGATGTCACACTTGGAAGCCAATGGGGCATTGCTGCATTGATCTGATCTGTTTTTAGAGAGCAGACAAGTTGTAGTGGGGATGGTGGTGCAAGGATATGGTGCCAAAAGAGCACAGTGGGCACATTCAACAAACAACCAGGTCTTGTAACAAAAGTTGAGAAGCCACATTGCCAACACTAGTTTTCTCAGAACCCATATGAATAAACATGCATCAATACGAACTTCCACTCCTGAAAAGCAAAGAAAAGGCACGCCACATAGGGAATGGAAGTCAAGGAGCAAGATCCCAATTGTCTTATTTTAAATGTTGTGAAGATACTATGCCCTTTTAAAATGTGTTTTTTGGGGTGGGGTGTTATTGGGTTGTTGTTTTTATTTTGATTATGTATTTCGGGGTTTTATATTTTGATTTTATTCTATGAATCGCCCTGAGACCTCTGGGTATAGGGTGGTATATAAAACAAACAAACAAACAAACAAACAAACAAACAAACAAACAAACAAACAAATGCTACAAAGTGTGGCTTCTCCAGACCTTTTACCAGCTTCGTCTGGTTTGCCAACTATGGACATTGTTGAACAGGGATAGCCTGACCACTGTAGTCCACCTGTTGGTAACCTCTGTGACAAAGAGGGGGAAATCTCAAGAGAAGCCTCTCACACTCCCTTCATTGCCCAACTGCAACACAACAGCCCCGCGGTGCTTCCAGTAGGTTTACTCTCTGGTAGTTGTTGCCACCACTTACTTCTCCTGCAGCCCAGAGGGAGGGGGCCTGGGATGCACTAAAGCCATTATACTTCGAGGTTCCCTTAGGAGTTACACAGTGTGTAAAGGCAGCTCGTGCTCTCTCTCTCTCCCAGAGAGTGTGCTGGTCACTTGCAACTCCAATTCTAAATGTACAGTAGCCTGAATGGCATGTGGGAATTCTAAAACCCTGAGGCTGGCAACCACACATACTCCGGTAGTCAATTTAAGAAACTTTATTAGGAATAAAGGTAGGGGGAAAACAGGCAGAAGGTCAAGACAGAATACAAAATAAACCAGAGCCTTGTGGTTCTGAAACGGTTCTAACCCTAGGACTCAGCTACATTAGTAGAGAAAAAGTGTTTTATATGCGTTATAATGCTGTGGCACCAGATGGCTGTCTTTCGCCAAGGTGATTTCCCACTTTGAGATTTACAAGGCATTTTCCTGAAACACTTTTTTGATGTGTCTAGATCCAGCCCTAGCCTAGCCACTGCTGTACAATAATTCCAATGCAATTATGAGTTCAGCTTCACAGAAGGTTCATTGGAATCCTGAGGTTGAGAGGGAACAAAGACTGCAAAGACAGCTCAGTTTTTAAAGCCTCCCTCTCCTCTCCTGGTCAGGTATCTCAGGTTCCTTAGGAGATACTTTAGGGAATTGATGGGCAGCTCAGGCCTTTCTTCACAACCTCGAGGCTGGATTACTATATAATGTGGAGCTGCCCTTGGGCCTGGTTCGGAAGCTCCAGCTTTGGTAATCAGGTAGAGGAGTTCAAATTAAAGACACAGAGCAAACCTCATGCTTTCTGAAGAAACATGCTGAAAAAGAGGTTTTAAATGACAGGAAAGCAGGGAGATTTGGCACATTACCCCTCAATGGAAGAAAAGCAGTGTTGGAGCATAGTATACTTCTTTTTAAGAGGACAAATAGTGGGGGAAAGGAAGTTAGGGAGTTATTTGGCCTCCTCTCTAATTTGGCCCTTAGAAGCATCTTCACCATGTTCTTCTTTGCACTAAATGCAGCTTCCTGGAGACAGCAGAAGCCTGTAAAAATGAGAAATGAGTCCAGCCTCAGAGATGTCTGCTTCACCTCCTGCCCATCTTTACAGGCCTCTTTTTCCAGCGTGAATGAACTAAAGTGCACTCCATTCTGCAGCACGCAGAGTATAAGCAAAACATTGAGCCTGCCAAGAGTTTTTAATTCATTAAGGCAATATTAGTCAATCAGGATGCTTCCCTCATTTTACATTGAGCAAACAATGAAACCTCAAAAAATTTACACTGGTCATTCAGAGCAGTAATATCTTCCCATTGATTTTCTTTCCCTGATGTCTCCCTCCCCCAGTCTTTTTGTTGCTGCTGCTAAATTTAAACATTATTGGTTTTTAATCATAAAAATTAGGTGCTGTGGAGATTTAAAACCACAGAGAGAACAAATGTTTCCCCTCCACAAGCTGTAGCTTACATGGTTCTTTTCACCCAGATGCCACAACCTGAGAAAATCTAAAACTCAGTATATTGGTGGCATATTGGCAAGGCAGCCAATATGTCTTTTGTCAAAGGAGATATTAAGGCCAAGAGGTTTCAATTATTATTTTTTGCAAACCGTGACCTTTTTTTGTTTCCATTTTTTCAGTGGCAAACTGCCATGGCACAAACACTGGAACAAACAAACTTCTAATAGCTTATTGTCCCAGTATAGGCAAGAACAACTCTCAGGAACACCTGCAAGTCAGTGTGGATGACTGTGGTCAATAGAAGGACCAGGGGTTTCTCCAAGATAGTCAAGCACAGATCCATGTCATAATGCAAGTGGAACTGATGTCACCAAGCAAACACTAAGATTTTTTTAACCCTACCCCCCTTTTGTGTGTGTGAAGTTGCTGATAGTTACAGAATGAATCAAATAAAATTTGGCTTATTTGGGGCAGATTCAGATGGCTGAACAAGTCAAAAATTGTTTGTGACTTTGACCTCCAAAGGTTGACCAGAGCCTTAGCTATGCAGATACTCCAGGCCCTTTTTACCCATACAGACTAAGATCAACCAGTTGTCCTCCTGGTGTCTATGAACATATTTGGCTCACCTAACGATCACTCTCACTTGGAACTGGAAACATCCTTGGTTGTAATGTCTTTCTTTATAATGGATATTTGTTTTTGCTTTTTTAAGTATCATGTTGGCTGGGATATTTTGAGCTTAGCACAGTTAAGATTTGTGCTATTAATAATCATTTATGTGCCAAGCTTATGTTATCTGACTGTTTCTGCTCCTTCCATTTCCCCATGTTAGATTCAGTATGGATTAGGAAATGTCATTTTGTTAACAATAATCAAAATCTGAAACCTTGGAGTAATGTTTCTGGAACAAATGATCTGCTTATTTCCAGTTTTGATTTGAAAACCGATGAAAGTTGCCGATATTTCAGTGTGCTGAAATAGCTGGTATACCGGGAACTGCAGCACATAGAATGATGTCAAACACTAAGCAACTGGCTGAGCATCAAACACTTTCCCTGGTTTCTTATTTGCAGATGGGGTTGCCAACAGTTTAAAGGGGAGACTTTGCTGGCACTCTCTTCTCTCTTTGCCTGGGAAGCAGGATGCTTCAGATTCACAAGAGAGGTGAAGGGATTGTGATGTGCTGCAGAATGTCTCATTTAAATGGGCAAAGCATCTGTAAATTGGCAGTTTAAAGGAGGCAATACAGCAGTGTGGCCCATCCTTCCTGCCATCTAAAAATCTGATTGCTTTGTTAGAGGAGAGCCAGCACACTCCTGATTGGTTCAGGTCACTGCTGTGATTAGTCCAGGAAAGGTTGTTGTTGTTGTTTAGTCGTTTAGTCGTGTCCAACTCTTCATGACCCCATGGACCAGAGCACGCCAGGCACTCCTGTCTTCCACTGCCTCCCGCAGTTTGGTCCAACTTATGTTAGTAGCTTCAAGAACACTGTCCAACCATCTCATCTTCTGTCGTCCCCTTCTCCTTGTGCCCTCCATCTTTCCCAACATCAGGGTCTTTTCCAGGAAGTCTTCTCTTCTCATGAGGTGGCCAAAGTATTGGAGCCTCAGCTTCACGATCTGTCCTTCCAGTGAGCACTCAGGGTTGATTTCTTTAAGAATGGATAGGTTTGATCTTCTTGCAGTCCATGGGACTCTCAAGAGTCTCCTCCAGCACCATAATTCATAAGCATCAATTCTTCGGCGATCAGCCTTCTTTATGGTCCAGCTCTCACTTCTATACATCACTACTGGGAAAACCATTGCTTTATCTATACGGACCTTTGTTGGCAAGGTGATGTCTCTGCTTTTTAAGATGCTGTCTAGATTTGTCATTGCTTTTCTCTCAAGAAGCAGGTGTCTTTTAATTTCATGACTGCTGTCACCATCTGCAGTGATCATGGAGCCCAAGAAAGTAAAATCTCTCACTGCCTCCATTTCTTCCCCTTCTATTTGCCAGGAGGTGATGGGACCAGTGGCCATGATCTTCGTTTTTTTGATGTTGAGCTTCAGACCATATTTTGCACTCTCCTCTTTCACCCTCATTAAAAGGTTCTTTAATTCCTCCTCACTTTGTGCCATCAAGGTTGTGTCATCTGCATATCTGAGGTTGTTGATATTTCTTCCAGCAATCTTAATTCCGGCTTGGGATTCATCCAGTCCAGCCTTTCACATGATGAATTCTGCATATAAGTTAAATAAGCAGGGAGACAATATACAGCCTTGTCATACTCCTTTTCCAACTTTGAACCAATCAGTTGTTCCATATCCAGTTCTAACTGTAGCTTCTTGTCCCACATAGAGATTTCTCAGGAGACAGATGAAGTGATCAGGCACTCCCATTTCTTTAAGAACTTGCCATAGTTTGCTGTGGTTGACACAGTCAAATGCTTTTGTGTAGTCAATGTAGCAGAAGTAGATGTTTTTCTGGAACTCTCTAGCTTTCTCCATAATCCAGCGCATGTTTGCAATTTGGTCTTTGATTCCTCTGCCCCTTCGAAATCCAGCTTGCACTTCTGGAAAAGGTAGGTGGCACCAAAAACGGCTCTAACCACCTGCCTTGTGCTGACTATGGCGCCCCTGTTCAAATTTCCAGGAAGGAAATATAAGAAGAAAGAAAAAATGGTGCTGAAGTGACAGCTACCAAATGAAAGGGTGGCTGCAAAAAATCCCCCCAAAGTTGAGATCAAGAGATTTGTTTCCATGACATTTGTTGGCTCAGCTCTATTAAATATGCCAGAAGCAAGGCTATTAGCTGTGCTATGGAAAGCAGCTACAGGGCAAGTTCTCTTTCTTGGGTAGCAGAGGGATTAGGGGAATTAGTAATTACAGGGAGCCCATCCCTGTGTGGATGGAAACTGACACTAAGAGCAATTAGGAGGCAAGGAGCTTCAGACAGGAGTTGTCCTGAAGGGAGAGGAGGCTAATGCCTTCCTGAAGCTAAGCAGGTCTGGGTCTGGTTGGCACCTGGATGGGAGACCCCCTGGAAACCCCTTCAGTTCCACGATGGAAGAAAGGTGAGATATAAATATAAGTAAATAAATAGCCAAGGGACATTCATCCAGAAACCTCACAAGAGGAAACAACAAAGCAGGCTGGATCTGCATTGAGAAATGGGCTCATTTTCTTTGGAGCGAACATTAGAGAATGAGATAAGGTGGATGGGCCTTTTTGACAGTGGCACCCAAACTGGGGAAGGTCGCTCCCCAGAGAGCCTAGGCTTTTCAGTGCCAGATAAATGCCTTTCTATCCTCTCATTTTAAGATCTTCACTGTTTTCAGCTGTGCTTTGTTAAAGTATGTTTTGCTTAGGTCCAGGAGTGTCAGGTTGGCCCCGTGACCGTGGGTGCCTGGGGTATTGGGTGCCATGCAGTGTGCATAGCCCTGGCACTTAAATTTGTGGGTGCCCAGCCCCTTCATGGGGAATTTTGTGGTGTTTGGGCACCTAAGGCCCCTGGGAGTTGGCACCTATGCTTTGGTTGGTTTTATTTGTATTTATTAGTTTTGTAATGTTAATTTGCTCTGATTAATTTTAAGAGCTCTTGCTGATGGTCTTTCTGGCTTTCAACTTTTTATTGTTAAGTGCCCAGGGGTCATTATTGCCCAGTGATGGCCAAGATCCTTCCTTTATTTACATCAATTGTATAAAAATGGAAAACATCTTGTATACAAATCCATATAAATCAATGGAAGGACCTTGGCTCCTCCTGGATAATACATTCTGGCTGTGTACACACTGTATACTTTTAAAGCACATTTGGTGCACATTCTTCCCCTCAAAAAATTCTGGGCACTATACTTTACTCACAGAGTTCCAGTTCCCAGCAACTACAGTGCCTGAATTCTTTGCGGGAAAGAATGTGCTTCAAATGTGCTTTAAAGGTATAGTACATACACAACTGCGAGGAACCTCTGCTTTAAGACACTTTCATCTGATTGTAGGAAAATAGGGGTCCAGCACTGCTAAAGGGCTTTAGCATGGAAACAACCCACGGAATTTAATTTAATTTTTTTTAATGATGGCGATCCAGTGTTTTCTCTACTATGAAGAACAAGAACATATTGTGAGGCAGGGGTGCCTCCCCCCAAACAGCCCGATTTTAAATGGCTTTTATGCCTGATTTAAAAACAAAACACTAATCCAACACAATCACTTGCATATGTGTGGTGTTTGTGTGTGTGTGTGTGTGTGTGTGTGTGTGTGTGTGTGAGAGAGAGAGAGAGAGAGAGAGAGAGAGAGAGAGAGAGAGAGAGAGAGAGAAACATCCACTGAATGACATTCCTTACAGGCCAACAAGGGAAAATATTCTAACATAAAATATTCATCCAGAAAGTCTGCCTTTGAACTTCCTCCTCTTCCCTTCATCCAAGTGGGAGAAGGAGGGATGAAGAAGCCGTTTCTCTGAGAAATCTCCATCTTCTGATAAGATACCAAATCCTCTGATTGAGACCCTGGGGGGCTGCAGAAGGGCAAAGAGCGGGGAGGGATAATTGGCTGCTGGTGCAGCACGGAGGCAGGGAGGGCAGCTGTGGCTGAGGAGGAGAACACCTCCACTCCTCTGGGGCTGGGGAGCAGCCTGATCCAGACTAGCTGAGTCCTCAGCCTGCTCTCCTGCAGGGCAGGAGAGGGATCATTAGTGCTTTCGGGTGACGGGTGGAAACACTGCAGTGGAGCTCTTGAAGTCTGGCACGTTTTACATCCTTGGGGTGTATACATTTCTGTTCAGATTGCATTGGGGTAGCGCAGCAGAGACAGGGGCAAATGCCCAGGAAAGCTATTGGCATGTGTTGGGGATTCTGTGTTTTACTGTGGCCTGCATCCTCATTTAAACCCCACAGCTAACCTGTGAGGTTGGTTAAACTGAGAGGCAGTGACTGTTCCAGGGTGACCCAGTGAGTCTCATGGCTGAGTAGGCATTTGAACCCAGGACTCCCAGATCCACATATATAACATCCTAACAGTTATTCAGCCATGAGTTTGGGCCAGCCACTGCCTCTCAGCCTAACCTACCTCACAGGGTTGCTGCAGGGATTAAATGAGGATGGGCAGAACCATGTATGCCACTTTGTGCTGCTTGGATGAAAAGATGGAATAGAAATGAAATGAATGAATGTGCTTTTTGCGTCACTGCCTCTCTTGACCGCAACTCCCATCTCATTGCTCTGTAGTTGTGGGCGATGCCACCTTACCCTTCAGAGTTTAATGGCAGACCCCATGTTGTCACCTCAAATCCAGGCTAGAAGGCCTGCTATCTTGACCTCCAGGTCCACTCTTGTCAGTGTTTCTTCAGCCATCTTTGCATCTAACATAATATGTGGAGGAGGCAATTGGGGGAAAGAGGGGAGAGGAGGTGATCGCCATGGAGGCCTGTGAGTGTCCCCCTTTGGCCTCCCCCTGCTTGAAGAAGTCTTGTGCACAAAAAA
This sequence comes from Podarcis liolepis, assembly GCF_965112155.1. Classification (NCBI taxonomy): domain Eukaryota; kingdom Metazoa; phylum Chordata; class Lepidosauria; order Squamata; family Lacertidae; genus Podarcis; species Podarcis liolepis. Next base: position 59,156,952 of record NC_139561.1, on the reverse strand, counting down.
CGCCATGGTCACAGTAGCCCGGGGAAGAGCTGGGGGGACTCTTAGGCAGCTCTGCATATGTCTTTAATATGGTGCATTTCTCTCTGCCAGATGGTTCAGGCTGGAGCACAGCTTGGAGGAGGGCAAGGGGGGAGGCAAAGAGGGAGTCTAACTCAGAAACACAAACACGGACAAAAACAACAACAATCCCCGTTAGCAGTTGCTGGCAACGTCTCTGCGCCTGCTGGACCCTGACAGAGTGGGGCTCTCGGGTCCTGTCTCCTCACCCTTATTGGCTCCTTTGTGAGCAGAAATTGCCTGCTATCTGGTGCTACAACAGCATCCATGTAGCACTGATGCTTTTGCAAATGGAATTGTATTTCTTACTGAGTGCACATCAGTTGCGAAGGTGTTGTTGTCGTTGTCGTCTTTGCATTCCCGCTCCCCTTTATATCTCTTACATTGGGAACCGGGTTCCTCCACGGTAACTGCAATCCACATTCAGATAACCGATGAGTACATTCTCAGTTCCTTCCATGCACCAGGCTGCTCATCTCTCAGAGGTCTCCTGTCCCATGAAAGCAAAGCTTAGTTGCATTTCCCCTTAGTGCTATTATCTCTCTCCAAGATAGCGGTGCAGGTTGGTATCTAGAATTCCATTGGCAGGTTGCTGTGGGGTGACAGCCTTGCAGAGGAGGTCAGGGGAGGAGGAGGGAGAGGCGTCACTGTGCCCCCCCTTCTTCTCCTTTTTGAAATTCCCATGCTGGTGTTATAAAATGGGGGCGGTCCTCATTCGGTGCTGGATTGGCAGCGAAAAGGCAGCCTCCTTCTCCGCAGACGGTAACAATAGCTGCTCTAAACTTTACAAGTGATGTGGGCTGCAGGCTGATGTATGTAGAAAGGGAACTTTACCTAAGCACAGTGCAAGTTCTATAATGATATAAAATGGCTGCTTCCCTGGGTTTCATTTTCATCCTTGCTGTTCCCTAGAGCTGCTTCTCACCATACAATCGCTTTCATGGAATATTTAAGTCCCTCCTTTGCTCTCCGAAACCCATTTTGACTGCCAGCCTTTCACATGCATCTCTACACAACAGCTAACAGACTGCATGGATTTGTTAGGAACATAGGATGGTGCCAAATGCGTATTTTCTCTCGGCAGCAAAGGCGTCTGCACATTTTTGGAATGATTCTGTAGCTCTTTCCCAATCCCATTTGCTGAAGAATGATTCCCACCCAGCAGTTGAAAAAGCCTTTCCTACTGTGCTATTAAAATTAGTTCTATGATATCGGGAGGCAAAGTACAGGCAGTTATTGGAGTGTATGACATTTGTCAGGATGGTCCAAAAGTTTCGCTTAAAATAAGGTTGGAAAAAAGGGAGATTAAACAACGTAAAATTGGCAATGTGATTTGATCTGCTGGGCATTTCTCCCCTCTTCTTTCTTATCTTTCTTTTTTATCGTGCAGTTGAAAGATTGTGAAATGGTGGCAATCAAATTACACAGGACATTGTCCAATTCTAAGAGTTCACCCCAGTGCACTTTGCTCAAACAGGCGATGTGCAGTGGGGGGGGGGGAGGCCCATCAGCCTGCCGGCGTCTTTCCCTCCCCAGCCCAAATGAGTATCATGGTTGCCACAGGTTATTTGCTAGATCGGGAAATGAATTTCCAAGTGAAGGGGAACGTGGAACTGCAGGAGATTAATAGATGTTATTGTGTTGGCTCTCTGCGGTACCTCCCTGGGGCTGTGCTACAGGAATATCATAGCATGCAAATATCATTTGTATTGTGATCATCTGCATCAGCGGTGGGGGGTGCTTTATGTCAGCGAAATTCTCCCCGAGGCCCCCACAGAGAAGAGAAGAATTCTGTTAAGTGTGCCTTGGCATTTAAGGGATTGCTGCCTGTTCCAAGCAGATGTTCCAAGGATTAGACATCTCATTTTGCCAGGCACTTTTCATATTAGAGAAAAGGGAGCGGCAGAAGAGAGAGGCTACAGTTATTTCTATTGGGGTGTTTTGTTTTGTTTTTGTTCTTCGGCTGGGTTTTCATGGCAATAAGGGGGGGGGGGCCCTGCGATGTCCAGCTTCCCAGGAAATCGCCAGCAATCCGGCTTATGAGTTGGAAAAAGGGATAGAAAGATGGTTAGATTAGCATATCTTGAATATTCATGACCCTTCCCTCTGGGTTCTGGAAGCTGAAATGCTATTTATCACCAGAGGTCCTTGTTCATACTTTATCTTTTTTAATAAGAAAAAGAGGCAGGAGGAGCTAATTAATTAATTAAGGCAATCTGAACATGTTCAGAGATTCTCTCTTTGTTATTTTTTCTCCATATAAAAGTTTTATCACAATAAGATACAAGTAGTTTTTCAGTGTGACTTCCACTGCATACACTCTATTTCTTCTTCTTCTTCTTACCTCTCATGTATTCTGTAGTTCAAAGAGGTTCTGGAACAGAGCTGGGTGTACTATTCAGCCCCCACGCTTTTGGTGTTTATCTCCATTATCTGGTCCACAGGGATCTATTTCTGAACTGGGTGGCTACTTTTAGATGTCATTGGGGCTGGTACATCTCCTTTTCCTCCACCATCACAAATCCCTGCCCCCTCTGTAAAGCCTCTTCAGCCAGGATCCATTGCCACATCCAAATATCAATTGTGAATTATGGAAATAAGTTCCCAAAGCTAGGGGTTCCTAGCTTCTGGGGAAGGGTTGTTGTGGTTCCTGCATTGCGGGGGGTTGGACTAGATGACTCTTGGTGTCCGTTCCAACTCTGTGATTCTGTGATTCTATGAGTCTGTGCTTGGCATGCAGAAGATCATGGATTCAATCCCTTCTCCACTGCCATTCACAGCTGAGATTGGGAAAGATTTCTGCCTGAAGCCCCAGGGAACTGCTGCTGGTCAGTAGACCATACTGAGATAAGCAAGACCAGCGATATGACATGAATATCTGCCTGGCACAGATGAAAAACCATCTCCCCCCCCTTCCTGATTCTCTATTCTATTACTGTTATTATTTGTTATTTGTTATTAGGTCATATCCCACCTTCCCACCCAAGACCTCAAGCTGACGTACATGGTTCTCTCTCCCCATTTCATCCACACAACAACTCTCTGAGGTGGGTCCAAGGTTACCCGATGACCTTCATGGCTTCATGACTTGACAGCTGATGTGCCCCACTGCTCCCCATGCACTTCCACTCTTGGGGCAGGACTTATGCATTCAGCAGTGTGGGCACAGGCAGGCGAAAAGCCTCTTTGGAAGAGGGTGTTTGGAAGCATCAAAGTAGCAGGCAGGGGAAGGGTTATTTACTGGCACCACTCCTCTGTTCTCCGTCATCTCCAGAGAGGTTTTTCATGCACAAAAACACACTACAGATTGGGTGTCAGCTACTCTTGTGAACACTGGCTTCTTACATACTGCTGAGGTAAGTGCTTGAGGTACTTCCCAAATGTTGCCATCTAGGCTGTGACAAAACCTTTCCTTGAAATTCTTGAGACTCTTTCTCAAGGTACTTTATGATTTCTTTAGAATTTTGGTAAGTGCAAGGTTGTTATTATTTTGATTTATTTACCCACCCTTCAACCTAAAGGCTCAGGGCAGGACAGAACAATTAAAATAACAACATCAAAAGCAGTTTATCATCATCTTATCATTGTGAGGTGGCCATTGATGGAGTATGTGGTATGGTTGTGACAGGGCCACTGGTAGAGCATGCATTCCCGCCTGCCCCCCCCACTACCAAATGTTTCTCCGGTGCTCGGCCGACTCCTCAGCTGCCTGTGCTTCCTGATCTGGAGAAGCCCCCTGAGAGGAATTCCTTCACCACAAGAGCTTTATCCGAAGTGCCTGAGATCAGTGCAACCACAGATTTGTTTTGCAGGGAAGTCCAGACCTCCCTTAAGCTTATTTGTAGCCTTGAAAGTTGGACAATATGAAAGAAGCCTTGCACCCTGTCTACAAAAATTTCCTCTGACTTTCCCTCCCCCCTTTCATAATTTTCAAATGCCATTTCTAAATTGGTCAAGAGTAGTGGTGGTAGTTTTATAACTTGGGAGAAAGGAGATTCTCACTGAACATTAGGAAGAACCTTCTGAGTATAAGAGCTGTTTTGACAGTGGAACAGACTCCCTCGAAAGGTGACAGATTCCCCATCCTTGGAAGTTTTTAAAGGTGGGATGGCCATCTGTCAAGGATCCTTAAGCTGTGATTCCTGCACTGAAAGGTTTGGACTAGATCACTCTTGGGCTCCCTTCCAGCTCTTCAATCCTATGATTTTGTGATTTAGCACTGTGCTGGTTATGATATTTTTGAGACATGTCCTGCAATCTGTTGTTAGCCTCCAGTAAACTTTGCATTTCCTGAGGGCCTTCTATAGATGGCAGTGTTACCCAGCCAGTCTATTTCTTCAGCCACTCTTATTGGGCTTAATACCAAGAAAAACTCCAGGCATCACATGGGGCAAAAATCAGGGTTTCCATCCCAGCGGCCTCCTTGTTCGCTGTTCTCTTAGGGACCAGTACTGCCATGTGTTTGTTGCAAAATCTCAAGAATGATGCATCATTTGCTAGATTTGCTGCCTCAGACTCTCAGCACTGCTTCTGGAAGAAACCCCCCTTTTTAATTTATAAAAAGATGGTTTCAGTAATTCAATTTTTCTCCTCTTTCAAAACAAAATTAAAGCTCTTGCAAAGTCCTATTCAGTGTGGGATCCACCCCCCCCCCCATTATCTTATGTATGCAGTTTTAGTCCTTGGCTGCAGACACTAAAATGTGTGAGGTTTAAAACATTCCTGTTGTTTTTTTAGCTTCTACCTTGTTAACCTGGCTTGTCTTCCAGTGCATCTCAACTCATATGCAGATATATCTGTAGTCCTAATACTTTTTCAAACCACTTCATATAATACATTGTCCTCAGAAGCTCTTAGCACAATAAAGCAAAGTGTTTCTTATTGAGCTTTTAAAATTTGAATTATGAAGGGTCATAGGCTTTTTGACAAATCTGAAGTCAAGAATTAACTTGTCAAATGCAATTTTTTATGCCTGGTGTTTCTAAATCACTTAAATCTATGAAGTTACAGGGAACCAAGCAGAGGGCCTCCTTGGTAGTGGCACCTGCCCAGTGGAATGCCCTCCCATTGAATGTCAAACAGATAAACATCTATACAACCTTTGGTAGACACCTGAAGGCAGTCTTGTATCAGAAAGTTGCCTGATGTTTTGTTGCTGTGGGATTTTTTAATATTCTGTTGGTAGCTGCCCAGAATGGCTGGGGCAACCCAGTCAGAAGGGGGGGGGGCACACTCACTCACTCACTCACTCACTCAATCAGTCGTCTCCACCCCCGTCGTTCAGCCCGGACACTGAGATCCAGCGCCGAGGGCCTTCTGGCGGTTCCCTCATTGCGAGAAGTAAGGTTACAGGGAACCAGACAGAGGGCCTTCTCGGTGGTGGCGCCCACCCTGTGGAACACCCTCCCTTCAGATGTGAAGGAAATAAGTAGCTATCCTATTTTTAAAAGACATCTGAAGGCAGCCCTGTTCAAGGAAGTTTTTAATATTTAACGCTGTATTGTTTTTAATACTTGATTGGGAGCCGCCCAGAGTGGCTAGGAAAACTCAGCCAGATGGGTGGGATATAAATTATAAATTATAAATCATCATCATCATCATCATCATCATCTTCAATCAATCAATCAATCAATCAATCAATCAATCAATCATATCTACCAACCAGTCTCACCCCCAACCAACAGCAATATCTCTCTCTCTCTCTCTCTCTCTCTCTCTCTCTCTCTCTCTCTCTCTCTCTGCATGTGTGTTTATTCAGCAATCTTGATTTAGAAACTTGCTTTTGATTTCTCCCTCCAAATGCCATTTCATTTTCACTTGGCACGTTTGGTATTTTTTATTACCCTTCTGGCATCTGTCCATGTGTAGCATATTCAGTGAAGTGCAGGTTCATTGAAAGCTGCCTAATGGCCCAGTGTTAACAGAAAACGAAGTCAAACCGGGGCTAAGTATGAATGTCAGAGTGTGCAGGAAATTACAGTGAAAACCACAGTTCCTTCACTCCTACCATGCCCCCCCCCCCGTTGCCCTGCTACTTAGAGCTAAGCCATGGCTTGGCTCAAGGTTACATCTGCACTGGGGCTCATGGTTTGTGCCTCTGCCCCCTGCCCTTTAAGTAGACCATAGAACATCAAACTGAAGGTGGAAGGTGAAAGGGATGCTCTTTCCCATTGCCTCTCTCAGCTCTACGTGCATTTCAAGGCTCAGATTGAGGTCTGAGCACTGAACAGAAAGTGTCTGTGTGTGGGGGGGGGATCAAGACAGTAGGAGAGGAGGGACGGAGGGGGGGATGGAAAGGACAGTGGGGAGGATGAGGCTCATGGAGAGAATGCCACTGGAGTCAGGAGGGAGTGCAAATGGACAGAGAATTGAGTGGAAGAAAGAGAGGGGGGGAGGGAAGGAGGGATAGTAGGATGATTCACCCATAGGCATGAAGGATCCAATAAAACATATTCTGTTGAAATTGCATAACTTGCTGCCCTCCCAAAGCCCCCTCCCTGAAATCACATCTGTTTCCATTGACTGAACTGTAACGATCATGGTGATTCTGGGAAGTTCTAGTGTTGACATGGCACAAAAACCTGGAACTGGGGCAGATATCCCTATGGATCTTCAAATGCGTACGCAGATGTGTTCTGTCACTTGCTGCTGGTTGGCTGTCATCCTAAATCCAAGAAACTCCATGAGTGTTGTGTGCTCTGGATCAATTGTTTTCTGGTGCTGGCTGTGGTTTTTGCTGCTGCCACATGGAAACCTGATTGCCTTGTCAGAGGAGAGCCAGCACACTCCTGACTGGTCACGGATGTGATCAGTCCAGGAAAGGTAGGTGGCACCTAAGATGGTTTTTTGATTCTGGCTGTTGTTTTTGCTGTGCAGGAAGCTTTCATTTGATGTTGATTTTTGCATGGGTGGTGGTGGTGGAGGAGGAGGAGACAGGACTCTAAAACCATGCAAGTTCAGGAGGATCCATTTTAATTTTGCCTCTGACTTTTACCCAGACCTCTTGGAAAAACATTGTGTGTGTTTGTGCACACATGAGACTTCCTCTCCATTTGTCTGGGACAGGGAAACTGAGCTGGGGGGGGGGTGAGTACAACCAGAGTGGGGGGTGTTTGTGGCATTCTCTTGAAATCTCAAATCCGCTCTCCCCAAAAAGTTGCCAACCACTGGTTCTAGTCCAACTGTCAGGCTTCAGAACAAGGAGAAAGGAGTCTTCTTAACAGTTAGAAACTTTAATGATCACGGCAAGATAACAAAGAACCCTCTTCCTAGGAATGAAGGTACTCCTAATTAAGGGTTCCACCCACTTCCTCCCTAGTGACTCATGTCACTTCCACGTCTTGTAACCTGATCTCATTACCGTTGTGCTTTCTGTGCTGCCACCTTATCTGCTCTTCTTGACCTTCGGCTAAGCGGATGAATACTTTCCAGAGAAAGTGAGCCTGTTAACTCTCTCCCTCCCCCAGTGCTTCTCCTCCTATCTGTTCCCCATCCAGTACTTCCCAGCTTCTGCCTTCTGAACTATGTCCCTCTGCAAATCACTGTTCCAAACCTATACTGTCCTCCTGCTCCTGGGAAGATTCAGGATCCTGATCAGGAGCAGAATTCCACCTTAGTGCAGCCCTCCTTAGCACAGTCCCTGACATCAACCCTCTATTACAAGGTGGGGCAACTTCCAAAGCAATGACTGGTCAGTCTACACCAGTGGTCCCCAAACTTTTATGGTCCGCTGCCTCCTTAAGTTCAGTAAACTCACCCCCAGTGCCCTCTACCCTATCCTATAAAAAGCATTATCCAGAATAGTGGTTTGCACAACAAACTAAAACCATTCTCTCCCCACCCCTACCTGGACATCAGACAAACCTGCCAGGCACATAAAATCCATACTGGTCCTTCTGGTTGTTATACCCACCTGGGAAAGGCTTCAAGGCAAACCTTCCTAGTCTCAATAAAAAAATTCCTTCCAGTAGCACCTTAAAGACCAACTAAGTTAGTTCTTGATATGAGCTTTCGTGTGCATGCACACTTCTTCAGATACACTGAAACAGAAGTTGCCAGATCCTTCTATATAGTGAGAAGGTGGGGAGGGGTATTACTCAGAAGGGTGGTGGGAATGGGTGATGGCAGATAGCTGAGATAAGCCTGTTGACGACTCTTAACGACTGCAATAGGTCTTACAGAAAAAGGTACAGTGTATCTGAAGAAGTGTGCATGCACACGAAAGCTCATACCAAGAACTAACTTAGTTGGCCTTTAAGGTGCTACTGGAAGGAATTTTTTTATTTTGACTATGGCAGACCAACACGGCTACCTATCTGTAACTTCCTAGTCAGACTCTGTCCTGGGAAATGGTGCCATGTGGCTATGAGGCTGGATGCTGTGCGCACTGAGATCAGGTCACATAATTAAAACGTCCACCTCGCTGCCGGTCCAGGCATGGCACGGCGATTATCCAAACACCCTTCGACCTGAGCCACATCTTTCTCCCAGCTTTCACTTCGCCAATATTTATGGCACAGGCCAGAAAACTCAAACATGGTTTGTGTTTCAACTTGATGAAGCCGAGGCTTTAAATCACACCAGCCTGCCAAGCAAAGTACTTTAGCCTCCTGCCCTCGACACTGTAAACAGACTGCCTCTTCAGCACTCCCGGGGACAATTTAATGGACTACTTAATACTGCCAATAGCTTTTTGAATGCCTCGGGTCCCTCCTTGAAAAGTTTCCCCTTTGTTTGTGTTTAACCTTCCTCTCTTTCCTCTTGTAATCAGCTGCTAAAGGGAAAAGCAGTGTTGCAATTGGGGCCAATGATTGCTAGATTTCCTGAATATGGAAAGAGGAAGGGTGGACTATGGCAGAATGAGGATTGATGCTCAGGGGGCTTCCAGACAAACTGCTTATTCAGCATGCATCCTGATTTGTTTGCAGAGAGGTTAGATGCCTTCGGCTATGTAATGAGCATCCATTCTGATTTGTTAGCAGGGAGGCAAGAAACTGGTACATCTGCACAAGTGTTGTCCGACAATCTCCCCCCCCCCCCCGGATTTTCTCATCACTCCCCTTAACACAAAAGTCTGTTTGGGGGAAGAAGTGGGCTTATTGCTCAAGGGTGCCAAATCAGCTTTCACTCTGCTACCTGAATTTGTTAATACATGACTGAATCTCAGCCCCTCAAAATTTGCAGCCTTATGTTTTGGTCTTTCTAAAGATATTCTAATTTTGACTGGACCTTTTTGCATATGGCATATTTTGCACATTTGGGGGTTGTGAGCATGGTGCTCTCCTCCCTCCTTCTTGTGAGCTCGGCTTTCCTTCACTGCAGGTTTTTAAACAGAGGTTGGATGGGCATCTGTCAGGGATTCTTTAGCTGTGGTTCCTGCACTGCAGGTGGTTGACCTAGATGACCCTTGGGGTCCCTTCCAATTCTACAATTCTATGAGGAAATGAAATGGGTTGCAAAGCAACAAGGCCAGTCCAAACTTGAAGTTGATAACAGCATTCAATGGGGCTTTCATTTCAATTGCACAGGCAATGTTATGGGATGATAAACCTCTTCCTGCAAGTGCTGTTTAGTAAATTGGTTGGAAGCTGGCATAAGCTCTCCATGGCAAGATTCCTCTTCTACCCATTTAATATTTTCTTAATGATCTCTTTGCTGTGGTGCTCATTGATTCACAGGGAGATATATCTTGGGATCAGGCAAGACACCAGTGCAAAGAAATACTTTCTTCTTCCTTCCATCTGTCCATCCATCCTTCCTGTAGCTCTTCTTGATGCAAGACTTCTTCTGTTTGCAAGGTAGATATCCCCCAAGAGCTTGGGAAATGATTTATAATGAATTGGGAAAAAAAATTAAGATAACTTTTGTTAAAAGACCAGAAGCCTTTTTTATTAGGCATTTCAGGTCAAGATATGCAAAAAAATGGCCTTGGTCCAGTATATCTGAAGGAGCGTCTCCACCCCCATCGTTCTACCCGGACACTGAGGTCCAGCACCGAGGGCCTTCTGGCGGTTCCCTCACTGCGAGAAGCCAAGTTACAGGGAACCAGGCAGAGGGCCTTCTCGGTAGTGGCGCCCTCCCTGTGGAACACCCTCCCACCAGATGTCAAAGAGAACAACAACTACCAGGCTTTTAGAAGACATCTGAAGGCAGCCCTGTTTCGGGAAGCTTTTAATGTTTGATGTATTATAGTATTTTAATATTCTTTTGGAAGCTGCCCAGAGTGGCTGGGGAAGCCCAGCCAGATGGGCGGCGTATAAATAATAAATTATTATTATTATTATTATTATTATTATTATTAAGAAAAAACTATTCATGTATGCTACAACAGAGGCTAGGATCTTACTAGCCCAAAGATGGAAAAGCGAAATATAAACCGAAGAACAATGGCAAGAAAAATTGATGGAATTTGCTGAAATGGCAAAGCTAACTGAAAGACTCAGAGACAAAGGCAACAGAGACTTTAAAGAAGATTGATAACCATATGTGCTGTATCTCTGGAATCAATGTAAAGAAATGGACTCACTAGCAGCGTTTGAGTAAACACTTACAATTAATAATATAAACATAGAAGTTGTAAAGAGGAGGTTAAAATAATGAGAATATAACAACATTTAATTTAAGGATATAATATTGAAGTACAGTATGGTAAGCAGGAGAGGTTTAAATGTAATAAACCAGAAGGGGAAGTTGAGGGAAGTCATGGGTTAGGGGTGGAGTGGGGGAATGTGGGGAATTTAATTTGTCATTATTTGTCATGATGTAATTATGGAAAATAATAATAATATAAAACTCAATAAAAATAATTTTATTTTATTTTTAAAAAAGAACTCCCCCAAGAGTTTGGCTATGAGTCGTCAAATTTTGCCAAGCAAAGAGGAACTGTGCTGTTTGAGTGAATTCCTCCAAAGTATGTTGGAGTAAACAAAACAACCACTCATTAAGCTGTCAAGAAGAAGTGATGGTGGTGGGATTGTAACTTAAAGTGTGGGACTGCTTTGGAGAAGGATTTGATGGTGGTGGTGATGGTGTGTGTGTGAAAACACTAAAACGAGAGCAGCATTTCATTCCTGAGGCTCTGTTGAGAATGCAGAATGGGACACACCACAGTAATAAGGATGTTGATAAGCTGGAAAACGTGCAGAGGAGGGGTGACCAAGATTATTGAGGGTCTGGATACCAACACATAGGAGGACGGTTGAAGGAACTGGGCATGTTTAGCCTGGGGAAAAGAAGACTGAGGAGAGATAGGATAGCCACCTTCAAATATCTGAAGGGCTGTCAAATGGAAGGTGGAGCAAACTTGCTTTCAGCTATTCCAGAGGGTAGGACCCAAATCTATGGATTCAAACTGTAAGAAAGGAGATTCTGACTAAACATTCGGAAGAGCTTTATGATGAAAAGAGCCATTCAACTGTGGAATGAACTCCCTCAGAAAGTGGTGGACTCTCCTTCACTGGAGGCTTTTCAGCAGAGATTGGTAAAGGTAAAGGATCCCTGGACGGTTAAGTCCAGTCAAAGGCGACTATGGGGTGTGCCGCTCATCTTGCTTGTGAGGCCAAGGGAGTCAGCATTTGCCCACAGACAGCTTTCCAGGTCATGTGGCCAGCATGACAAAACTACTTCAGGCACAATGGGACACTGTGACAAGTGCCAGAGCACACATAAATGCCATTTACCTTCCTGCCACAGCAATACCTATTTATTTACTTGTGCTTGTATGCTTTCGAACTGTTAGGCTGGCAGGAGCTGGGACAAAACAATGGAAGCTCAATCTGTCGCACGGACTCAAACTGCTGACCTTTTGATTGGCAAGCCCAAGGTGTTCAGTAGACCACAGTGCCACCTGCTCCCTAGAGGTTGGATGGCCATCTGTCAGGGATTCTTTCGATATGATACGATACGATAATCTTTATTGTCATTGTCCCATACAGAACAACGAAATTGAAAAAATCTACATCAGACATTCAAAACCAACAAGCCTGCTATCCCAGCTATCCCAGTCTGTTTAGCCCCCTAAAAACTCTGATACCCCATAATTAAATACAATATACTCCTATAGAGACTACCTTACACTGCCTTTAAAACCAAAATTGCATTTGGATAGAAACTGTTTCTCAGGTGGCTAGTCCTAGTCTTAATAACCCTGTACCTTCTTCCAGAAGGCAGAAGCTGAAAGAGATCATTTCCGGGGTGTGCACGATCCTGCACTATCTCTGCAGCTTTCTTATGACACCTGGAAGCGTAGATTTGATCCAAGGTGGGAAGAATGCACCCAATTATTCTCTCTGCAGTCTTTACAACCCTGGACAGCATTGTTTTTCCCCTGACCATGCAGCTCCCAAACCACTGTGATTCCTGAATTGCAGGGGGGTTGACTATATAGCCCTTAGGGACCCTTCCTACTCTATGATTCTATGAGTCTATGATTCTATGAGGAAGAAGGAGACTCTTCTCAGCCTCCTCCCCTTGCAAAAAACCCTCCCAGGCTCCAGTGAAATTGGCAGATGGGTTTGGGATTGCCAGAACAGCAGCATCAGAGCTACATTGCTCCAACACCCGCCTCTCCCAATGCAGAATGTGTTTTCCACTCATCTCACCACTGTTTTTATTGTGCTTACAAAATCTCACATTTTACAGATACCACATAGGAGCCCCATGAGGAAAAAGAGGTTTTTTATATTTATAAGTAAGTATGCGTCTGGATTCCAGTACAGTTATTCTTAAAATATATATATATTGTTGGCCCTTGCTCCAGGTGCACACAAGCTTGCGTTGAGATGAATGCCTCTAAGTGGAGAACAGCCTGTTTGCTGCACAGCACCCGCCATTATTCATAAGCGCTTCCATTTTAATATTTCAGGGGCTGCTCGAAAGCTACTTTGTCACAAGGCTGCTAATTAACACAATAGGATTATGCCGAATGGGATGAATCATTTACAGCAAATCACCCACTAGCAATTCATTTCCACAGGAGGAGGTTTCTATCACTGGATCCATTTTGGAGAAAGCAGTTTGAATTAAGCACACTTATCCCCGGGTGCTCACATTTCCCCATGCATACCTGAAGCATGCGGGCTCCCAACGGAGGATATTTGGAGAGCTGTTTGTGGCACAGTGGGCAGCCTGTGGGTAGATCGAGGTAGATATGATGGCGGAATCTCCCAACTCTGTCAAACACTCATTTGTAATAGCAAGAATGAGCACACTTAGAATGGTAAATGGAGGGTTTAGTGCCTGCAACAAAAGGTTGCAGTTTATCACAACTCTCCAGCCAGCCAGCCAGCCAAGCTGTCCCCCAGGATATAGTCAGTTGCAAGGGCATCAAGCTGGGCACTCCCATCCCCTCTGCTTTAGCTGTGATTCCTGCACTGCAGAGGGTTGGACTACAGACCCCTTGGGTACTGTGCGAATCTACAATTCTATGATTCTCGCCTTTTCTTTTCTAGCTGACCTTCAGAATTATCATTGCTGTTGAGCATCCACAGTCTCCAAGTGGGTATTTCAAGGGCATTTTGTTCCCTTATTTATTTAATAATCTGGGCTTCTGTAAACCTCAGAAGGTTTTTTTCCAGTGCCTCCAGTTTTATTCTAGTCCAGCACCTGATTTTCCTGTTCAAGGGACTGATAATGCTTCTCAGGCATGACACATTCTTGGATTCATGGTTGGGCAACCTCTTGAAAGCAAGCCAGATGCAATCCTCGGGTCCTCTTTTCCCGGACCCCTTCCTCACCCGGCTGAATTTGTTTCCTTTGGATTGGCTGAGCGGTCCAATGAGGGTGGGTGAGGAGGGAAGATTTAAGCCAGGGGTCAGCAAACTTTTTCAGCAGGGGGCTGGTCCACTGTCCCTCAGACCTTGTGGGGGGCCGGACTATATTCTGGGGGGGGGGGGGAATGAACGAATTCCTATGCCCCACAAATAACCCAGAGATGCATTTTAAATAAAAGGACACATTCTACTCATGTAAAAACACGTTGATTCCCGGACCGTCTGTGGGCCGGATTGAAAAGGCAATTGGGCCACATCCGGCCCATGGGTCTTAGGTTGCCTACCCCTGGCTTAAGCCTTCTCTTCTTGCCAACTCCCCCTCCTGCTGTTGCAAAAAAATGCTCAGCAGCAGGGAAGAGGCTTGCCAGTGGCTGAGTCCCACTGCAGAATGCTTTCTTCGTGTCATGTGTGCTGAGTCCACAGCACGGAAGCCAAACAAGCCGCCTGTGGAAGAATAATAGAATCATACAATTGTAGAGTTGGAAGGGAACCCAAGAGATCATCCAGCTCAACCCCTTGCAATGCAGTAGTCATCGCTAAAAGCTGGTGGCTTTCCATGCTCTGTACTGACCACAGAGTTTGTGTATTTTGTGTGTGTGTGTGTGTGTGTGTGTGAGAGAGAGAGAGAGAGAGAGAGAGAGCACTTTCTGATATCTTTTGCCCAAAGGCATTTATAATATTTATAGCAGGAGTTTTCAGGACATTATGTCACACTTTTTTTCATGTCCCATTTACAGCATTCAAGGAAGTGTTGCAACTTGGAGGTGTTGTAACATTCTCCACACCCTTGAACTTCTCAGTGGTTTGACCACCCCAGGAGTGCCAGCTTGGCCCTGCAGCCATGGGTGCCCAGGGCTGTGGGTGCCATGCAGTGTGCCTGGCCCTGGCCCCAAAATTTGTGGGTGCCAGGCTCCTTCATAGGGAATTTTGTGGGTCCTCGGACACCCAAGTAGTTGGCACCAGTGCTTCACCCCTGGAAGCCCAATCCATTGTCTCTCGAGATGGATGGATGCCACAGCAACAATCATGGGAATATATTCTGGGAATTCCAGACTATTAGAATTGGGGAGGGCACACACATGCACATTGTTGCTCTGCAATGGGTTTTCACTAAACTTCAGATCAGTTTTCACCTCCAACAAATGATATGGAGATTTTGTATTTCAGAAAAGCTAGATAGCATCAGCCAAATCCGATTTTGTAAATAAATAAAAAAATGATTCTTAAAACCAGCATTGAAACTGGGGTGGGGGACACGTGTTTGCACAGTCTAAAATGCCAGATATATATGAAAAACCTGAGTGTCTCTGCAGAAGGGAAGCAGGGCTACCATTTCATCTGCTCTCGCTGTGGTTTATTTTGCCCAACCCAAACCCTGTTCGAGCAGGTTTAAAACCCTACATGAAACCAGAAAGGGATTATGCAAATCGTTTTCCTTTCCTGTACAACCCATGATATCCTAAGCTTCCTCTTATGGGACCCACGCATTATAATCTCTGGGTTTAGGAATAACGGGATCTGGAGGGTCACATGCTTTGTTGTGGGAACAGCTTGTATAGCTGAGATTGGGGGAGGCAGGGAAGGGAAGAGGGCCTTCCTTTCAAGCCCCTTGAATTAAACCCTTCTTTCAAAACCTCTTGCTTTCTCTGGTCAAGGTCTCAGAAGCACAGGAGCAAGAGAGGCCTGTGAAATTCATGCATTGATTTCTTTGCTCTCTCCAACAAGCCCTTCTGGGAGGCAGGCAGCTTCAGTTCAGGAGTTTTGTATTTGGGAAACTTCATCTTTTGAGGTTTCTTTTCTGAGGAACTTATTTGAAAGCAAAGGCAGCTGAGGGGGAAATGCATTATTGAAAGGCAAGCTGCCTTTTAAATCTAAAATTCAGCAGGAATCTCTGGCGGGGGGAGGGGAGAGGAAAAGGTTGTTTCCAAGATTCTGTCCAGCATTTCTTGAGTTGGGTGGGTTAGCCAGGAAAATGGAAGGGGTGGGGTGGGGAAAACAGACGAGCTCCCCACCGGCTTCCTTTCAATAATGAGAGAGCAAGTGGGCAAAGGGGGAGAGTGGAAATGTGGAAGCCAGAAATACTGGCACCTAAAATTAAAAATATCAACTCACAGCAAAAGAAGAAGAAGAAGCACAATAGCTCATCCTAAAAACACAGTTGCTGCTTGCTGGATGGCTGCTCCTGAGCTAACATGCAAAGCTCTTCCACATGCATTGTTCTTCCAGAAAGTATGCATATTTCACATAGACTCATAGAATTTCTAAAGTTCTAAAGCATGGGTCGGCAAACTAAGGCCCGGGTGGCTGGATCCAGCCCAATGGCCTCCTGGATCCGGCCCATGGACGGTCCAGGAATAGCCGTGTGGTTCGGTGTGGGGATTTTTTCAAAAACATAATTTTTATTAGGAATTTCAACATAACAGTTTTAACAAATTTTAACAAAAATACATCATCCCCATTCACCTCCCATTTTTTCACCTCCCCCCCCTGAAAAATAAAAAAGATAACCCTCCCCCCCCCAAGACTTCCCTCAGTTCCTCTCTCTGGTTTCTCGATGCATAGTTTTATCTGCATATTATAAAATTGTAAAGATCCTCAGTTTATCTGTCTGTGTATTACCAATAAAGGATTTGTGAATGTTTATTCAAAACATGCCAAGGAGTCCAGTTCATTTTGTTGTTTCTTCTAATACTTTATAAAAGGTTCCTATTCATCTTTAAAGTCACAGTTATCCTTGTCACATAGTTTGTGTGTCAATTTTGCCAATTCCGCATAGTCCATCCATTTTTCTTGCCACAGTTCTTTAGTCGGTGTTTACTCATTCTTCCATCCTTGTGCTATTAAGACTCTTGCTGCCGCAGTGTGGGGATTCTGATCATTCAGGCTGTGCCATTCCCCCCCTCACACACACACCGGGGGTGCCTCCTCCCTTCCTCCCTCCTCCTGGCTTCTCCCCGCCCTGCCTAGAGGAGGAAGGGGGCTGGGCTTTGTTGAGCCGTGGTTGGCTGAACGCCATTTTAAGCATCCCCTCTCTGGAGCCAGTCCTTTTGCACCACTCATCATCCCTCCACCGCTGCTGCTGCCAGCCCCTGCTGCTTGCAAGGCACAGGTAAGCAGCCACCGGGGCTCGTCCGGTGCTGTGGAGAAGAGAGGGGAGAGTCGTGGGGGGGGGGAGATTTCCCCCCATATAGTCCAGCCCCCTACAAGGTCTGAGGGGCAGTGGACCGGCCCCCTGCGGAAAAAGTTTGCTGACCTCTGTTCTAAAGGGTCATCTAGTCCCTGCAGTGCAGGAATCACAGCTAAAGCAGCCATGACAGATGGCCATCAAAACTCTACTAAAAACCCCCAAACCCTCCCATGAAGGAGAATATACAACCTCCCAAGGGAGTCCATTCTATGGTCAAACAGCTCTGTATAAATTTTATGTACTATTTGAAATTTATTTATTTATATATTTATTCATAATAATAATAATAATAATCCTCATGAGAAGAGAAGACTCCCTGGAAAAGACCCCGATGTTGGGAAAGATTGAGGGCACAAGGAGAAGGGGACGACAGAGGATGAGATGGTTGGACAGTGTTCTCGAAGCTACCAGCATGAGTTTGACCAAACTGCAGGAGGCAGTGGAAGACAGGAGTGCCTGGCGTGCTCTGGTCCATGGGGTCACAAAGAGTCGGATACGACTAAATGACTAAACAACAACAACAACAACAACAACAACAACAACAAATAATAATAATAATAATAATAATAATAATAATAATAATAATAATAATTTATTTATACCCTGCCCACTCTGGGCAGCTTCCAACAAAATATTAAAATACAGTAATGCATCAAACATTAAAAGCTTCCCTAAACAGGGCTGCCTTCAGATGTCTTCTAAAAGTCTGATAGTTGTTGTTCTCTTTGACATCCAGTGGGAGGGTGTTCCACAGGGCGGGTGCCACTACCGAGAAGGCCCTCTGCCTGGTTCCCTGTAATGATTTATCTCACCTTTTTGGCGGATGCAAAGGCCGCTTAACACAAATTAAAATGACACAGATAGAATAAGAAAAGCTAAAGAGATATATAAGGCAATCATTAAAAAGTAATTTAATGAAAACCATATATAACAAGGTATTCAAAGACAGATAATGAAAGTAACACAGCACTATTAAAAGCCCTCTCCTTAAAAAACAGTCGGTTCAACATTTCTAAGCAGTGCATCTCTCCATACTATTTTTTGGTAAGGAAAATGCTGTCATGCTTCAGTTCTGGTCACTGATAGGCAGCTGCAACAACTGCAGGGACAAGACAGAACAGCAGGCAGGCGAGTGAGGAAGCAAGTGGTGTGGGTGCTGGGCAGCCCACATGAGCTGCTGAGAGAGATGTTTAAAGATAACCAGTGGTGGTGTAGTGGTTAGAGTGCTGGACTAGGACTTGGGAGACCAGGGTTTGAATCCCTGCTCAGCCATGAAGCTCACTGGGTATGACCTTGATTCAGTCCCCGCCTCTCAACCTAGCCTAGCCTACCTCACAGGGTTGTTGTGAGGATTGAATGAGGAGGGGGGGGTACCATGTTTGCCACCTTGAGCTCCTTGGAGAAAGAAAGGGGGGGACAGAAAAGCAATGAAATAGATGAATGAATGAATGAATGAATGAATGAATGAATGAATGAATGAATAAGCAAGCAAGCATAGAAGGCACATCAGAAAGTGGTTCATCTTGATTAAATTTTGCTGATGTGGCAGTTAAAGGTGGGGGAAGCGCTTCAGAGAGGGGTTTGTCAAACCCCTCTCTTAACATTTTCCCTCCTCTATTAAACCTTTAGTAAGCTGCAGAGGGAAGGGGACGGGGTTTGGGGTGAGCTGTGGGGTGGAGGGGTATACAGTGAGCAGGGACGAGTCCCAAGCATAAATTACAAAAAAAGTCTCTTACAAAGAATAAGCACAATTAAAATCCACCCTTGAAATAGAAAACTACCTTAAAATTCTTGCTAAAACAGGGAGGTCTTTGTCAAGCAACTGGAATGCAGCAGAGACAATGGGCTCACCCATAATCTTAGTCAGATCTACAAGATCCCAAAGCAGAACAACAAAAAACAACACAACCCATATATTGGAGCACAAGCATTTTTACAAATAATGCCAATGTGTAGATCAGAGATGGGGGACTTGCAGCTCTCCAGATGATGCTGGACTAGTGGGAGCTAATGGGAGTTGGAGTTAAAGACTTTTGGAGAGTCAGAGGTTAGCCATCTCTGGTTTGCATAGTATGCATGCGAAGTTCAATAATTCTTGCTACAGAATTAAAATTTCATCGGGTGCAAAGTTATCAGTAAATGGCTTGGGATTCCTATTCTTATTACTAATTCAATTTATATACCACTCTTTATCAAAAGATCCCAGGTACAAGATTAAGAACACATTCTGACTTGAAGGAAGTTTTTTTGACAGTATAAAAGGGTTGCCAAGAGCTGAACACGCAGTAGCATGCAGGCACTGGGTTTTTTTTCTGCTCCATCCTTTCCACGCAGCTCTCTGCCCTCACTGCAAACCTCTGCTGCAGACTGAGGGACCCTCAAGACCAAAAATGCGACCCGGAATGTGAGGAAGGGTGCATCAGGATGGGAAATTTGCAACCACTTGTGCACACAAGTAGATGCTTCCTGCTCAACACTATCTGTTGATTGGTTCTGTTTCTGGACAGACTGAAGACCCTGGTAACTGCCATCAGGTGAAAGTGAAGCATGAAGTTGCGGCCTGCGGCTGCACGTTATTTCAGAAGAAGCTACATGCATCCGAGGCATTGTAATTCTAACATGAGGATGCGTATGTGAGGGGTTGAGCTAATGCATTCCCTGCAGGAAGTCCCTCCTTCAGTCCCCAAAAGTTCCAGTGGAACAGATCTCGTAGGTAGGTGGGCTGTCCTTGGAGAGTCACTGCAAGTCAGAGCAGAGAGTACTACACTTGATAGTCCAGTGGTCTGATTCAGTATAAGGCTTACTAAAGCCTTTAGTATGAGACAGCTTGTCTCTGCACTGTCGCTGGTAGGGCTGAGCTGAGGTTGCAGCTGAGGTTGCCATTGACCAAAGAGCAATCTGATGTTGCCATAAACTGAGAAACTCACTAGTAAACAGTGTTGCCACACACACACACACACACACACACACACACACACACACACACCACACCTAAAGCTAAATTAAGTGGGGAAGTTTTTTGTCACATGAGAAAACAACATTTTAAAGTCTTTCCCCAACATGCTGTCTCACTACAAGCCTTACTTCTCCCCCCCCCCCCGGGTAAACCAAAGTAGCATGCTTTATTGCTGTCACCATTTTTTTTTAACTGAAGGAAACTGTAGTTTGACTAGACTTTGAAAAAAATATGGGGAGTCGCTTAATGTATCATTTCAAATTGATTTCTCTGGGTTCTGAGAATATTGCATCCCTCCCCCCGCCCATTCCAAAACATCAATGTGATGCCTTCCAGATGAGATCAGTTCATTATTTATAAAAGCAAAACTCCCTGTATGTATTAAATATGAAAACATTGTATCAGTGGTGGAGGGGAGGGGGGCAAGAAAGAGATTCACAAGGATTAGGCTCAGATGTCTTGATGCTTGTCTCCTAATGCATAGCATTTGCATTCATTATAGATCCTTCTGTACCTCTAAACATGCAAACTGATCCGCTGAATGGATGATCAAAGCAGAGAAATGCAGATCATAAACCACGCTGTGTTCGCTTAGGAACTAAAAACTCTCAAATGAAAAAATAATTGTCGGATGTCCAGGAACATGAAACTTGGAAACGGAAACTTGCCAGAGAAGGCGTGAGGGTGGCGGTGGTGGGTGGGATGAAGGGGGAGTCCTGATTCTCGTCTGGAGACAAACACAACCACCAAATTGGCAGTGAGCAGATCTGAAACCAGCTCAGGGAAATGGTTCTCCTAATGGGACAAGGCTTGTATCCATTTGGAACCAGAGGCCTCAGCCTCTCTCTCCTGGTCTAGGTGTGTTTGAGAGGCCCTGGCATCTTTTTCTTGCTTGTCATTTATCTGATGGTCTAATGTGATCCTTAGGATGTTTTGGGGATTTGCCCTTCCATGTCCTTTCTCTGTGCTTTCCGACCTTTCCCAGTCAGATGCAAGGGCACTGGGTCCATTTGTTTTCCTTGTATCCTTGAAGTAGATCTTATGTGTCTTTTTAAGCTTACTCTCCCCCTCCATCCCATTGCTTCCTCTACTGCTCCTTTCTGGGTCCCATGGCTGCCTGTATGACTGGCGACTTTCCCATCTTTTTCATGACCCTTTCAATCCAGGGGTTGGTGCCAAAAAAAAAACACCACCTCATAAGGTACAAAAGGTTTGGATATCTACATCTTATAAAAGTTGTGGCATTTCCAAAACTGCTAGTCTTGTGAGCTACACTAGTGGGGCATTTTCAGGGTGGGAGATTTCCACCAAATCCCTTTCCAGAATCAACAACCAGCAATTAAATCATAGGTACATGGATGAAGCAAACTGTATTTGTTGGGGAAATTGTGAACATAACTATGAGATGCATATTTTTAGGACACACCCTATGTTGTGATAAGTTGTTTTTAATGTTGTATTTTAAATAGTTGTAACCTGCTCTGGGACCTCAAGGTGTAGCCGGACAGGGGGGGAAGGGAGCAGTTGTTGTGGGAATGTTAAGGAAGATAGAAGAGGATATATTGTTTTGATATTATCCCTCCTCACTCATGCTAGTGAATAAACAGCGGAGCACATTCCCTTCACAACTTATTGGTCGTATTATGATTCATTAGAATCCTTTAATTAAGCAATCTACTCTGGCTTGTCGAGTCTGGATTGTACCTGGTAAGTTTCAGCCTTATAGGGGCGTTGCTAGCTGCTCTGGCACCAGGAGCGGTGGGGGCAGGGCAATCCACCAATGGGGGTGCCGTGGTGAACCGCAAACGGGGACGCAATGGCAATTCGCCCGGGGGGGGGGGGGGCGCAACGGCAAGTTGCATATGGGGGCAGCGTGGTGAGCTGTCCACAGAGTCCACCTTGTGGATGCAAGCCCCATGCTGCCGTTTCAGGCAGCACAGGGCCACGAGCCACCATGCCACTCAGGCATGCTGCAAGCCAGGCCCCACGGTAAGTGCCACCCCCCACGGTGTGCCATTTTGTCACCCCCTCAGGGATGACAGCTGGGGCGGACCACCCCCACCCCACCCCCTTCCTACACCCTGCCCCTTTATTTCCCTCTTAAAATAATAACACAGCACAGTCTTCTTTAAAATTAAGAATAAAGTTTTACTCACATTCCGTTCACAGCAGTAATCTGAAAGCATGCTTTATCTTGTGGCTACAGTGAAAAGAAGTCTGAGCTACATCTCAGACTTTCTGCTTGTGGGCTACATCCTATGTGAAGGTTGAGCCAAGCGCTGGCCAAGAGCCAGGAGAGTGAAAATCCAAGACCAAGAGAGAGATACTTGTGCGGCCAACCATTTTAACTGGTCAGCTAGATTCATGACCATCCACCTGGTCACACACAGGGGGAGGAAGCTCCAGAGCAGGTATGACAGGAAGTCCTCCCTGTCTGGAGCCACATTCCCCTGTGTGTCCATTCTAGGCAACAGGAAAATGTTGGACTTGACTACTCTAGTAATAATACATCCCACAGCTGCCCCCCAAAACCAATAAAAACCAGTAAAAATCATACAAATCTGATATTCTGCCCTCCCAAACAAAAGCCTGCCCCCCAACAAAAGCCTCCCCCCCCCGCTAACAAAAATCCTGGTTATGCCCATGGTGAGGGGCAAATAAACAACAACAATTTCAGATTATGCAGTCTGGCCGACTTTGATGGGGTTTACTTTTTTCTGAATGGGAGGGGAGAGAATGGGAACATGGTTGAAACTGGTCCTACTAGGTAAACGATACCTTTCTGCACCATAACATATTAACCCTGGCTGTTCTATGTGGGGTCAATCCCAAATCAGACCATTTAAATTACAATTATTATTATTACAATTGATACAATCATAATTCTTCTAAACCACTATCTCAAGGTGATTTACACATAAGATATTTTTTTAAAAAAGTTTAAAGACACATAAACAATAAATATCTTTAAAACAAGATTAAAATCCTAACAAATGGACCCTCGTGATAAAGACCCATTTATCCAGCTGAAGTCAAAGTAAATAATTATTTTCCTGCTTTGGGAATACTGTTGTGTTTTTTTTATCAGTTGTGCAAACATTTTAAAAATTAACATATGAGCTCCAGAAAATCCCAACAGGGACGCTACTCCTGATTCCAGCACCAAGCTACCCATCATTTCTCAACCATAATGTGTGTGTGTGTGTGTGTGTGTGTGTGTGTGCTTGACAGGGAGAGAGAGAGAGAGGGAGAAATAGGCTGGGATAAGAGGAAGTGCAAAATGATGTATGAGGAAAGGTTGAAACAAAACAAAACAAAACAAAAAAAATTAAAAATTCCTTCCAGTAGCACCATAGAGACCAACTAAGGAAAGGTTGTCCTTCTTCGGTGAGTCTTGTGGGATGTATTCATTTTAGCATAAACAGATCCAGCTTAGTCTGCGTCTGTGGTACATTGTGTAAGCAGACAAATGGAAATTGGCAGATTGCAGACCCCACCTGAGCTTGTTGCGCTGGAAATGCTGCTCCTTCCTTTCTGCTCGCTGCTTGCATTTTCCTGCATCCGAGTCTTTGAAATGCAACTGTAGCCTCAAGACGTTAGCATAGAAGCCACTTTCAAAGACCTTGTAAGGGGACAAACTCCGCAGAACGCTGCTGGCAACAAGAAGTGGAGATCGTTTAAAATTGAAGCAAGGCTCTCTTCCTCCCTCCCCAATCTATTTATTTGCAGAGTGCCCATGGAAATCAGTTAACTCAGGAGAGAATAGAGAGCAGTTGTCATTAGAATGTACATTAACCAGGAGTGGGGACGTTGCAGTTTCTAGATGAAATGCATTTGGGGAAAAATTAAAAGCAAAGACTGGCACCAAGAGCACCCCCCCAGCACTCTAAAACCAAGGGTTTTTGACCTCTGCTTGGAAATGAAGAAGTTGTAGGGGAGAGAGGGAGTCGTGTAAATTATTTCTATTCTCTGCACTGTGATAAGAGGAATCTGCGAGAAGCTGGGTGTGGAACTGGGCAGTGAGATATTTTGCCTCTGGGAAGCACCAGAAAATTGAGTGATGCAAGATGCTGAACTACGGAGCATGCCCCTTTCCTGCAAACGATTACTTTCTTCATTTAGCCTCATCCTCTCTGCTGCTGATTTTGCCCAGCAAACATCTCTGGCAGATGCTTAGAAGCGTCAGATACTCGGCCCCCTTGACGCAGGTGGGTGGCACCTGGCCAGGTAAGCTCCGCTGGGTGTCACAAACCCCGCCCACCTGTTGGGAGGGGGCAGTGGCGTAGCATGGGTTGTCAGCACCCGGGGCAAGGCAAGTAATTTGCACCCCCTAACCCGTGGATTTGCGCCCCCTAACCTGTGGATTTGCGCCCCCTAACCCTAACCCCCAGATGTTGCGCCCGGTGCGGCCGGCCCCCCCTGCACCCCCCACGCTACGCCACTGGGAGGGGGTGAGCGGAACTTAGAAGCGTCAGATACTCTCTGTCTTGGATGAATTGTATCTAAATTGTTGAAACTCAGAAATGTCACACCAAAATTTCTTTCGATGCCCAAATGAAACACCCATTCATTGCAAAGAGATAACAAAGAGATTTTTAATCACAAATTAATTGATGTGGGTTAGCACACTCATAAATTCATTTAATCCTAACACCCTAAATAGATAAGGGTATCTATCCTAGTATGTGAAATAGAAGTGGTGGAGTAGGACAATTTGTAATGAGATAAAGACTGCTAGGATGCCTCAGTTGAGCATGAGATTCTTAACCTCAGGGTCATGGATTCAAGCCCCACATTGGGCAAGGGATTCCTTGGCCCTCATGATCCCTTCCATCTCTACAATTCTGTGATTCCGTGATTGCAAAATTTACCTCTTCTGGCTCTAGTTAAACTGGTCCTGCAGCTTTGTGAGTGTAAGTATGTGATGAAGCTGGGGCAAGAAGTTAGGATCAGGAATTATGCGCCTTAAAGTGAATCCAGCTCTTTCACACAACCAAACAATGGAACCCTTACCTAGACTTCTTGCTCTGCTAAAGATGTTCCTGGAGAACACTGTATAGATGTGAAGCCTAGATTGTGGAATAACAAGATACTGCAGGATTTTGGACTAGATGAGCCTTTGGATCCCTTGCAACTCCACAGTTCTATGAAATTCTATCCCTTAAATAAGTTTTTTTCTTAATTCTCATAGGTGTGCATGGGAAAGGGAGGGAGTTTGGTGATGCAATGAAAAAGGATAAGAAGGTGGGATAATCCCCTGATCTCTTCTGGAAAATGTCAGAATTCAAAAGGCTATGCAAAGTGGGTGTCTGAGATGCCATCCTGTTTACAATCACGATCTATGTGTGGTTTCAGTTCTCCGAGAACCTGGGCTACTGTTGTGCTCTTAACTAGCTGAGTTAACACCTAAGTGGCATCTGTATTTGACAGAAGAGATTTTAAAAAATATTATTGATTATTTTTTTCCATTTCCAGACTGCTTGCTTTCTGAAATACTTTGAAGCTGTTTGCAGTTGATAAATACATCGGCATATATACACAGTAGGTACAATGAAGCCATGTCAAATGGTTCACATAGCAAAATACACAATACCCCTATCCATAAGCATAATATCAAAGTGCACTTCTGCCTGCCTGTCCAAATACACTGCTTGGTATGCCAAGCTACCCATTCAGACTCCTTGTCCTCACTATGTGACCAGCGACACAAACGTGAAATGGAGAAAAGGCTTTGCAGCTCCATTGTGCACTCTGCCATAGTCGAAGGATGCTGTCCCTGGATATATTTTTTTACAAAGAGAGAGTTTGCCAGTGTGGAGGTAATGTGCCTAAAAATATACCCCACTACTTACTGGTTTGCCCAGACTATGAGGACTTAAGAGCCTTGTGCAAAGATTTAAATCTCCCAGTTGGGAGATCATTTGGGCATTTGATTAACTTTTTATTAGGGGACAGGTCCCCCTACACCTCTGCAAAGTGTCCTGTTTTTCCTTCAGAACAGCAGTTTTAAGGAGAAAAGTGGGGTGTGTGCACAATAAGTTAAATTATTCAGGCCAGAAAACTCTTATCTGACAGAATGCCTCTTCTTAATAATTATTTTAGCTGTGTAATGTATTTTATTCTGTTTTATGTATATTAGCTTTTGTAATGGCTTTGGCTGTACAAAATAAAAAAATAAATAACAATAAAATAAAGAAATACAACCAGAGAACCCTGCAAGGCAGTATAATATTAAATTTCAATCAACACAGCTGCCTACAATCACTCACCTAATCTCACGCACCATCCATTTCACAAAACCACTACAGCCATTCACCACCTCAGAGACTACCTCTGTCAACCATGCTACATAAAGCCCTTTCCGCCCTTGCAGCGGAGAGGGTGTTGCGGGCAGGATCCTCCCACATCCGCGGGGGCTTCCCTTGCCCCCGCGAGACTTGGGGGAATCCCTGGGCGTGTCTGCAACCCAGCCCGCCAATGGGCGGGTGGGGGAGGCGTGGCCCGGGCTATTTAGGGCCAGGCACGCCCGGGGACCGCCCTCTTTTCCCCCCTCGCCCAGCTGAAGAGCGGTTTTCCCATCCCACCCACCCTTAGATTAGCTAGACTTGGCCTTGCTATGGACTCCGGTCGGTCGCCGCAAGGGGCCTGGTAGGAATTTTTCCAAGTTGGCGCAATTTCCTGCCTTTTGGTTTTTTCGCCTACCTCGTAGCAATCGTCACAACTTTCTCGGCATTGGCGGTTAGGCATTGGTATGGGGCAATGGTTAGACAAATGGAGGGGGGAAGGAAGCACCATCACCTTCCCCCAATGTGAAGGGGTAGTCCGGTAGAGGACTCCGGGGGGGGGGCGTGGCCTTGTCCGAAGCCTTGTGAGGTAGGGCCCTCGGCACGTCCCCGAGCGGTGACACCCGTGGGATCCTAGTTGGCGTACTTCAACAGGACTCCCGCGGTTTGTGTTCAACCCTTCCCGGTCACCATGCCGGGTAGTCGATAGGAGCCAATGCCTAAGGCCAATACCTTCAATTTCCGTAATCAATAAAGTTGTGGCCATTTACGCCCATTAACCTTATATCATGGTGTCCGTGTCTTCATTTCATTGGGGGAGGTAACTTGCCACGCAAACTGCTCTCACACCCAACAATATTATAAACCACATGCAAAGGGCCACTGCCAAGCTTCTCCTAATCTCTGAAACATTAATGGACTCACACGGCACATCCTCTGAACTATGTCATCTCCTTTCCCATCTCTCAGCTGAGGAAGGCCCAGACCTATGCTAGAGCAAGCTCTCGCCCCTAGAAGGTGTAGGACTTCTTCCACCTACTCACTGTCCAAACTACATTGTCACAGTTAGGACCTGATCAGCAGTCAGCCCTAGTAGCAAATATCCACCTCACACTCAAAGTGGTGGCTGTGAAGGTCACCATAAACTCCAACTTTTGGAGCCAACCAGATGCTGGGCTCCTTCTCCACCTGCAACTTGGCCTGCTCAGTTTTATGCTCTGTTGCTGTCTTGCTGGTGAGTGTGCCATGCCAGGGCTGCCCACCCTTGGCTGAAAGCTGCAGGATGAGAGTCTTTTTGCTGTGACCCTGTGACTTGCACCCTTACCAGACGCGAAGTTTAAGAACGTAGAATCATACAATTGTAGAGTTGGAAGCGCCATCTAGTTCAATCCCCTGCAATGCAGGAATCACAGCGAAAGAGTCAATGTCAGATGGCCACCCAACCTCTGTCGAAAAACGTCCAATGGAGGAGAGGCCATGACCTTTTGAGAGAGTCCATTCCACTGTCATACAGCTCTTACCCTCAGAAAATTCTTCCTAATGTTTCGTTGGAATCTCCTTTCTTGTCATTTGAATCCTTTGGTTGAGGTCCTACCCTCTGGAGCAGCAGAACACAAGCTGACTCCATTTTTCATGTGGCAGCCCTTTAGATACATGGGGAAGTGAGAGAGAGAGAGGAAAACCACAGTCTTCCATCAGGAGCCTAGCTGAAGGGAGATTCTCCTGTGGGGACAGATAGTACTTTTAATTATCTTTTGTGTGCTGAGTGGTTTATCAATTTGTTTGCTCATTGCAGCTGTTAAGACTGTCGGGATGCTGGTCATGTGGCATGCAGCAGAGAGGTTCAGAGAGGAAATAGGTAGCGTGGGGGTGGTTATCCAGCATGCCTCACTACTGATGCCAACTGTTTAGTCCAGTTATGAACCAAAGTGCAGGCTTTTCACATTGTCACATGGCATGGGGTTAGTTGGGGACTGAGAGGAGGGTGTGGCACAAAGATTTAGGGCAGGGGCCTTATGTGAGCACCCCCAGGCTCACACTTTCACACAAGTCCATGCAAACAGCTTCATATGCAGTGGTACCTCGGGTTACAGACGCTTCAGGTTACAGACTCCGCTAACCCAGAAATAGTACCTTAGGTTAAGAACTTTGCTTCAGGATGAGAACAGAAATCGTGCGGCAGCAGCAGGAGGCCCCATTAGTTAAAGTGGTGCTTCAGGTTAAGAACAGTTTCAGGTTAAGAACGGACCTCCAGAATGAATCAAGTTCTTAACCCGAGGTACCACTGTACTGTTGAGAGACTTCTCCTCGTCCTCTTCCTGCACAGTTTTGTCTGATCCCCCTTAAAAGGCAACAAACCAAAGAATTTTGAGACACCCCTATAAGTTTTTCTGGTGATAACCCTCCAGTCCTTGAGTAAACGTTCTCTGCAAAATTTCCTATGAGGTATTTGTTGTTGTTCCTAAAATACATTTAAAGGAACAAATAGAACACTGAACGTTGTCGGTGTAAAAGTTTTGGGTTATAACATTCATATTTTTAGTTCAGGATGGGCTCTGGAGAGTTCAAAATGACTGAAAGCAGGGCCGGGTCCACCATGAGGCAGAGTGAGGCCCTCCTTCGGGTGGCAGATGTTGGCAGTCAGCAGCAGCCCACACCAAACATCTCTCTAAGACCCCACCCTCTGTTGAAGACCACAAGTCTTTCATGCGTCTCCTAAATTAGCCTGCTGCTTTCAGGTGCACTGAAGCATAGGTGCCAACTCCCCGGGGCCCTTGGTGCCTGAGCACCCACAAAATTCCCCATGAAGGGGCTGAGCACCCACAAATTTTGGTGTCAGGGCCATGCACACTGCATGGCACCCACGGTCCCAGGCACCCACAATGGCGGGGCCAAGTTGGCACTTCCGCACTGGAGGAACATTATCCTGTTACTAATGTTGAAGGATGATTCAGTTGTCAAGCCATTTAGCTTCTGTATGTGGAAGAAGGGGGCATTAATTTGTCTCAGGCAGCCAAATTTCTTGAGGTGGTCCTGACTGAAAGCGATTCGTAACAACATTAAATAACTTGTGGGAGCATCGTGGAAAAGATTTAGAACTGAAGGTGAAATGTGTAGGGGGAAAAACATGTATTTGGGTTTCACTGAAGAAAAATATGGCTTCTAGGCTCCTGAGGCTTGGTCCTCCAGTGGCATTTTATACACCAAAGTGTTCTCCATTTATCCTGCTTTCGGAATCTATGCAACCATCCGACAATGTGCTACTGGGCTAAAAATGCTCTACACCCAACCTTTCCTACAGCTAGTAAAGCTCACTGTACCTTTCTGGCAAATGTCTGCTTAAATCTAGTGTTATGATAGAGGAACAGAAACACCCCTCTCTGTTTTCTCTGCACCATGCATAATGGTATAAACCTCTATCATGCCCCACTTACCTTCTCCCTCAAAATGAAAAAGCTCCATATTTTGGTCACTGTTCAATCACACACACACACACACACACACACACACACACACACACCACACACCAGTTCACCAAAACAGGGACCTTTCATGGGGGCAGGCTTCAAAAAAGCCCCCTCTTCCATTTCAGTCTGGCCAGCCCATCCCAGCACCCCCTCCCCTGTACCCATTGCTTTGCATGTTCTAGTCCATAAGATGGTCCTGTTCTTTTTTTTGGTGACAAGCCACCTGATTAATGTGGAGCTATGGCCCAGCAATCTGTCAGGCCCAAGTGCAGGGGAACTGCCTTCTCCCTGGACCTGTTGGCTGATGGGGGCAATTTAGGTTGATTGAAGAGGCCATCAGCTGTATCAGGGAGGCTTTCAAATAGATTTGACTGATGGGATGCTAATGGGCATTCTTGGAAGTTGCACTGCCTGCAGATGTGGGAGGGGGCACTGGCAAAGAAAGAATTTTGAGAGCATTCTGAGGATCTTACTAAGCAAAGGGTAAGTCATAGAGCTGGGCATGACTAGTAGCACCACCTGGAAGACGCATTGCAATCCTCAGCTATGGGCTTCTTGAGCAGCATAGTGGCTCCACCCCCTTTCCTAAAGATAAAAGTGTTATTCACATAGTAAACTATGGAACTCACTCCCACAGGAGGCAGTGATGGCCATCAACTTGGAAGATGTTAAAATAAGATTAGATAAATTCAGATGGGAGAGGGCTGTTCAGAGAGGCTACTAACCATGATGGCTATGCTCTGTCTCCATAGCCAGAGGCAGCAATGCTTCTGAGTACCAGTTGCTGGAAACCGCAGGAGGTGCTTGTGGGTTTCCCATTGGGGCATCTGACTGAGCACTGTGAGAACAGGATGCTGGACTAGATAGGCCATTGGCCTGACCCAACAGGCTCTTCTTCTTATGTTCTTATTTTGCCTCCCAGGTAGGACCACTGCCAGGTAGGCAGGAATCCCCCTGGGTTCCCAAACTGGATGGTCCAGTACCTGACCCAGCTGTGGGCTGGTGGCATCTTCACAAATTCCCTGTTCTGTGGCTATTATTGCCAGCCATTTCACAGAGACACACCATGGATCCATAGCCAGCATCCCAGGGCCAAGTTGGTGGGCGGATGTGGCTGCCAGGCAGTTGACTATGGTTTCAGCATGTTGCCTCCTGGGTATATTTCTTTGACAAAGACTCAGAGGCAAGCAAGGTGCAAGATGACTCAGAGAAGCGTTGAAATGGGCACAGAGCCGGGGCCCTTCTTTTGCAGGGGCTGCAGCCTCCCAGCTCTGACTGGCATACCGGGTAAATAATCACGCCCTGACTACCCAGCAATGGAATTACTTTTGGATGCTCTGTCAAGCACAAGATATAAATTGTGTGATGCTTTTCTAAATGTGTCGGAGAGATTGCCTCTTGAGTGACACCCTCCATTTAGAGATGTCCACTAAGGTGTAGAAAATTAATTTGCATTTTTATTTTTTTTATCTGCTTCCTCTCACCAAAACGGGGTTGGGAGGGGTGAGAATTCAGTCATGTGGATGAAGTCAGAGAGCTAAACCTTCCTCCACTTCAAGATGATAAAGTTGATGTTTTCTCTCCTTTGCTTGTTCTCTTTTTCTGGGTCTGATTTTCCCTCTCCTTTTTCACTGACTACTTTCTTCGTCTTGGGACTTACGGAAACATCCCTGAGAATTAAAAAAGAAAAAATACAGTTGGCCACCTGTAGCTCTGTGAAACCTTGATGCACTTTTGACAGCTTTCACCCCATATATTCCCCTCTGTAAGCATTTACATTGCTGTTGCTATCTCCAAAAATATGAATTATTGGATGTTATGCATTATAATTCCAATACACTAGAAACATCTGTGTAGGCACGGTGAAATGAATCAAGCCTGGATTCATCCTTCTGAGCCACGGCCTGTGAGTAAAAGACAATCCCAGTGGGTTGTACCTTGGTTTTTGAACAGCTTAGGTCTTGAACGTTTTGGCTCCCGAACGCCGCAAACCTGGAAGTGAGCATTCTGGTTTGCGAACTATTTTTGGAAGCTGAGCATCTGATGGGGCTTCCATGGCTTCTGATTGACTGCAGGAGCTTCCTGCAGCCAATCAGAAGCCATGCTTTGGTTTTCAAATGTTTTGGAAGTCGACCGGACTTCCGGAACAGATTCCGTTCAACTTCCAAGGTACGACTATACTTGGGAGCCAAAGCCCATATTCCACAAGGCCAACCTGGCGACCTCCAGATATTTTGGACTACAACTCCATGACAGTACTGGCTGGGACACATGAGAGCTGTGGCTCAAAATTCTGGATTTGTGAGGGACTAACTTCCATGGTAAGAGACCTAGAACTTGAAGTGCCAACAGGATCCAAGATGGGAGGGAAGATGAGTGACGTTTGATGGCGTCTTCTTTATTTTTTGAAGAAAGGCTGGTCTTTAAATTCTGAGATCTTCACTGTGCTTCAACCTGGCATTCTAGTTATTTGTGTATAAAAGTGATATACCGCTGGGGGGGGGGGGAACTGCTCTCAAAGTGATTTACAAAAATAATAAAATTATCAGTAAAAACTGCTATATAAAACATTCAAGTAATAACTAAAATCAGCAATAGGCTGAAAACAGATTAAAAGCCATGTCAACGTTCTGCGTATCTGGGTGGGCTTGTCTAAACTAAAAATTTCCTTTAGCAGGTGCCAGAAAGGGTACAGTACAGGGATGGCAACTACCAATAGGCAGGGAGTTCCGAAGTGTAGGTGCTGCTTCACTAAAATATCAATTTCTTACCAATGCAGAACAGATATTATTACAGGCGCACCTGCAACTTCCAGTTCTGCAGATCTAAGTGGTTGAGTGGGCACATACGGGGTCAGGTGATGTCGTACATAAACTGGTCTCAAGTTATTCAGGGCTTTATATACTAACAGTAAGACCTTGAACTTGGCTCTAGCATGAACCAGGGCATTCTTAGCATAGTGAGTGGGGATCTGCTTTTACTGCTGGTCTTTGCCTCTGAGTCTACACGTTTTTTGAAAGCAAGAAGCTGACAATGTAAGAAGAGTCCTGCTGGTTCATCCAGCTAAGGGCCGACCCAATCCACCATCCCGCTTGCATCCAAAGGCTGCCAAGCAGCAGCCTCCAAGAAGCCCATGAGTCAGTTGAGGAAGCCCCCTTCTGCTTATGCCCACGGCACAGCTGCCATTTAGACAAAACATATACTGCTTTTTGATCACAGAGGGTCTGTTTAGCTGTCATAGGTAAAACAGACAACATTGGTCTCTACCCTATGGCTTTGCTGGCTTGTATAATTTATTAAAATTAATAATAAATATTTTTTGTTTCTGCCTTATAGCCATCTAAATTCATTTCCCCAATTTTGGGGCCAGTGAACAACAAAAAGACAGAGAGATGGTGAAATGGTGTAAGATGGGTGAGAATCCAGCAAAGAGAGGCAAATCCCAAATCAAGATGGGCTCCCGATAGAGTCTGCTTTTGCTCGCAGTTTTCTCTGATTAAAACCAGCTTGTTGTTGTTTTCACATCGCCAAGGATCTCCGGCACGCATCTAATAAATCGCAGGCACACCATACGGTTTCCCAGACTCTAGGGTCTCTCTGGGTAGTCTGTTGCTTCCCATATACTGCTGGAATATATTTGCCAGCATTTCAATCAGGTCATCAATAACCCGGTACAGCTGCTGAGGGAAGAACTCAGATGTTCATAAATGTTATAGTCCATTAAGTTCAGATACTTCAAAGGCAGTTTGGAAAGAAAGTAATTTGTTCAAGTCGGGTGTCAGGATTGCTGGATGCAAATTGCACTGATCCCCACCCCAAGCCAAAGACTGGTGGAACAGAGGGACTGAAAAGGTCAGGTGAAAGCAAGGTGACCAGTTGTGACAAACAACACAGATCAGAGGGTTCGAAACAGTGCGTGATTAGAGATCAGTTTGCACAGGCAAACACAAAAAAACACATGAAAGTTGTTCAGATGTTCTTGATCAAGACCTTGCCATGGAGCGAGGCAGGGAATTCAAAGCCCATGAGCCAGAACTGGCCTCACAAGCCATTTTTGACAGCCTGGTAGCCCCCTGACAATGGTCCATGGGGTCACGAAGAGTCGGACACAACTAAACGACTAAACAACAACAAAAGTTAAGATGGGTGATAAAGTTATCAGTAGCTACTAGCCACAATCAGGGCTATTCAGAGGGGGCCAATTGCCTGGGGTTCCAGCTCAGAGA
Source organism: Podarcis liolepis (assembly GCF_965112155.1). Classification (NCBI taxonomy): domain Eukaryota; kingdom Metazoa; phylum Chordata; class Lepidosauria; order Squamata; family Lacertidae; genus Podarcis; species Podarcis liolepis. The sequence continues at coordinate 59,123,006 of NC_139561.1, read as the reverse complement.
GGCCCCTCAGACATGGACATTATTATTTTTTTGACATTCGATGAGCTTCACAACTTGCTACTATGTGCATCGAACCAAACATTGGACTAAACATTAGGAAGAACTCTCTGGTGGCAAGAACTGTTTGAAAATAGAACAAACTACCATGGGAAGTGGTAGACTCTTCTTCCTTGGAGATCTCTAAGCAGAGGTTGGGTTGCCTTCTGTCAGGGATTCTTGAGCTGAGATTCCTTCATTGCTGGGGGCTGGAGTAGACGTCCCTTGCGACTCAACTCTACAATTCTATGAAAATGTGAAACCCTCTCTCAGCTCATAGTTGCACATGTAAGCAATTAAGAGATGTGATTTGGGGAAAAGGCTTGATCCCCCCCCTATTTTTGCTACCCTATATTAATTTTGCCACAGTAAAGAGTTTTAAATGTTCAGGAATATTAATAAAATATCTTGGTTCTGATGGCACAAGATGGAACAAGACCAGCTGATTCTATAAACAACCCACCCCTCCCTCTCTTGCTGGTGCCTTCTTTTGTTTTCGGTGTATCACCATTTTTTAATTTTCTTGTGGCTAGGGGCCTCAAAATCTGGAAGAAGTCGAGGCCTCTCTGGACTTCTGAGAGGGCCTGGCTAGGATGGCTATCTTCTTCCTTTAGTATTGGAGGCACTGTGCCTCTGTATGCCAGGTGCTGGGAATCATGAGTGAGAAGAAATCTGTTGCATTCAGGCCCTGCTTGTTGGCTGCCCATAATGGGTATCTGGTTAGCCACTGTGAGAACAGGATGCTGAACTACTTGGTCCTTTATCCTGATCCAGTGGGACTCTTAAACTGGTGGCCATCACCACAGCTTGCGGTAGCAAATTCAACAGTTCAGCTATAGCTGAATGAATTACTGAATGTCTGTTCTTGGACACAGTTGCTTGGAGCACCTAGAATTTTTTTTCTGCTTCTTTGTGACCTGAACAGTCATCTACCAAGCCTGGGGTCGGTGGGTGGGTGGGTAACTGAAGTCACCCATGACTACAACATTTTCCCCCTTGAGGGCCACCTTCATTTTGCTTTCTGCCTGAAGATCTGCCTGAGCATTAGTGGGTGACACTGGTGGATCTTAAAGATGATGCTTGATGCTTCTCTGTGGCATCTTTAGGCTAGTCTGGGAAGCCCCTCCTGCCTGAAACCCTGGAGAGGGGATGCCAATCAGTGCAGACAACCCTGAGTCAGATAGCCCAATGGTCTGACTCTGTATAAAGCAGCTTCCTACGTTTCAAGCAAGCAGCATGCATTGCCAGCCCTCAAAGATGGCTTCTTGCCCACCAGCTACAATCAATGCTTCTGTCTCCTTCACTGGTCATGTTCCAGTTGTTCCCATCAGCCCCTGCCATAGGTAGATGGAGGTAAGTCTAGTAGGTAGTTGCCACCAGCCATCACATTTTATCAAAGGTAAAGGTTGGAAATGGCCTCTCTAAGATACAGTGGGCCCATGGCACGCCATGATTTAGTGGCCTTACCAGCAGCACCATAAACTGATTCCACACATTTAGCATATCTTTTTGCTGGGGGGGGGGCACTTACAGTTTTGGAACTTCAGTATCTCTGTGCTTACCTTTTTTTCCTCTTTTACAGTGCCATCCAGCCATCAGCTTTCAAAATATTTCAAGAGATGAAATGATGGCCTACGGGGCATGTTATAACCACACACACACCCGTCGTGTGACTGATCAGCCTTGTGAAGAAGGGGGCTGGCATTAGTTTGTGACAGAAGAGCATCATAGAAGGATGCTGGCATCTGGCGGCTGGAGTGCCTGATGAGAATCCTGGCTGACTCGCCTGAGCAGAAGGATGGCACCAGGGGCTGAAACATCTCCAACTGTGTGAAGTTGCCAAGAAACAGCCAAGAAACTTCTGTGGCAGAAGGAATCTGGGCAGGGTGTGGATGCAATCTGAAGAAATGGCACATCTGTCCTAAAACTCAGGTAAAGGAGTCTGGGTCCTTTCTAGACATGAATGACCTCAATATTTTCATCTCTCTTTCCATCCCTGCCACTGTGACTGCAAGTCTGCCCCTAGCCTTTGGATCCTGGAATTCCCCACACTGCTCAGAAAAGAGGACAAAGCAAAGCATAACTTTTGGACAAATTTGTGGAGGAGAGGGCTATCGATGGCTACTAGCCATGGTGAGCTATGTTCTTCCTACATGATCAGAGGCAGTAATGCTTCTGAAAACCAGTTGCTGGAAGCCACAGGAGAGAAGGGTGTTGTTGCCATTGGGGCATTGGGCTGGCCAATGTGACAAGAGCATGCTGAACTATATGGGTCATTGGCCCAACGCAGCAGAGCTCTTCTGAACAACTGTGGCTTTCCAGCCAAGACATTGGTAGGATGTCTGACTTTCTAAACATTGGTGAGTTGCCTTTTTCATGCTGTGAGGGATTGCCCAAAGCTGGAGACTTAGCAGAGTTGGGTCCCAGTGATGCTGCAACGTGGGAGAGTCAAAAGGGGGTGGGGAAGAGGCAGTGAAAACTGGAAGCTGGGAGTCTGTGTTACATGGAGTTGACATGACATAGGATTTTAAACAGAGGTTGGATGGCCACCTGTCAGGGTTCTTTAGCTGTGAGTCCTACTTTGCAGGAGGTTGGGCTAGATGACACTTCGGGTCCCCATCAAATCTCTACTTCACTATTTCTGTGACCCAGGCAAGCTTAGCTTCCAGAGGTGTGGGGTTTGGGTTACAGAGCAAGAAGGCAGATTTATTGAGCTGGGGAATGGGCCTAGGGAAAGCTTTGCTTCATCAACCCTCCCTATGCCAAGACTGAGGCTGGGAGATACTTAGCTCCCTTGAGCACTGCAGAGACTCTGTGCAGTCTTATCAGAAAGGGAGTTTTCACACACCCTGGTTGAAACGTTAGGTCAATGACCTACGCAACTTAAAGCTTATGAGGGACCCAAAGACTCTCCTTCGATAAGCTTCTGTGGAGGAGAGATCTTGACAACTGTTCTGGTCAAAGGTGGTTTGAAAGATGTCAGCTTAACCCAGAGAGATCAGTTTGTAAATTTCATGCTATCACTCTGTATGGGGTGGGGTGTGTGGGAGGGGTGGGAGGGAGGATGGGGTGGGAGTGGGTGACTGCTTTATTACAAAGTGAAGCCAGCCAGCCCAGCTATGCCCTGGGCTCCTTTGGGTGGAAGTCAACAACAACAACAACAACAACGGTGCCCAGAACTTGACAGTATTCCAGGTGGGGTCTGACCAAGGCAAAATAGAGCAGTACTATCCAGTGCTCCCCCCCCCCCTTAAAAAATGTTTAGGGGTACTCTCATTTTCCTACTCATATTGAAATACTGTCCCTCAATGAGGCCAAACTTATTCACAAACTGTTTAGGGGTATGCGTACCCCTGTATACCTCCAGAAAAAAAAGCTGTCACTTTCCTTGATCAGGACACTATACTTCTGTTGATGCAGCCTAGAATTTCATTAGCTTTTTTTGCTGCTGTGTCATGCTGTTGACTCATGTTAAGCATATGGTCTGATAAGACCCCAAGAACCTTTTCACATGTACTGCTGTCAAGCTAAGTGGCCACCATTCTATATTTGTGCATCTGGTTATTCCTGCCTAAGTGTAGAACCTTCAGGTTGAGGAAGACTGGTCTAACACATCTCCTTCACAGGAGCACAGCTGGCAGGCTCCTGGGGAAGAGAAAATGATGGTTAAACCAATTTGAGGTGGTGGGTTTCTGGACCCAGTTCAAGGCTCTCACATTAGCGTCTAAAACCCTATATGACTTGGGCCCCAAATATGTGAAAGAGACTCCTTTGAGCATTAAGATTACCAGGGGGAAGGATCCCAAATGACACAGGCCTCTATGTGGCGAGGTTACCTTACTGATACATGACTCTGATTTCCAAGATGTCTCTTTGCAGAATCTATTTTATTATGATGTCTTGCAAAAGTGCAGGGAACCTGTTCATTTCCTTCCAACTGCAATAAACGTTCCACACAGTTGTTGCTGTTACTTGCTTTACTGTTTATTTTGCTTGTACATTGTTATTTCTGAAAACGCAATAAACACATCTTTTTTTATATATATAAAAAAATCAACAGAGGGGCCCCTCTTTCCTGTGGCAGTAAGTTGTTTTAAACTGTTTTAATGCTGCCGTTTAAATTTTGTAACCCACCCTGGAAGCTTATGGGTGGGCAAGAAATCAAATGACTAATAATAATAATAATAATAATAATAATAATAATAATAATAATAATGATGATGATGATGATGTGTGGCTGTTATTAAGGTGCTTAATTTTAAAAATGCACCATCTTTCATTTGGAAGTTAATTCTTGCTTTCTTTACAAAAGGTGTATCTGAACTGGAACTCCCCCCGCCCCCATCCTATCCTTCCAAATGCAAACAGGTTTGCCTCCTCTTCTGTTGTCTGCTCCTTTGTCTGGTGCAGCAATTTGAAGTGAGAGAGAAGGCGAGGCTGGCTCGAAATGCACTTATTTAAATGCCTGGTTCATCAGTGTCACTGGTAATATTACAGTGCATCTGTTTGTGTGTAATTAGCAGACAAAAGTAGCGAGGAGGATGCTTTGGAAATGACTCATTAGCAGACTACTAACGAAGATATGAGCCCGGCCACACGGCTTGCAGCAGAGCGCAAACAGATGGGCTGCTCCCCCCCTGCTGGAGAGGGTAGATTCAGAGGTGAGCAACTGAAATGGGTTGTTCATTATCGGCAGCTCCAATTTGGCTCGGATTCTGCAGCGCTCATCGGAGAGGAGGGCCTTGATGTCCAGCTTCCAGTACGATGCAAGAGTTCAAGGAAGGCACGTTCCAAGTTTTGCAGATGGGGGGGACTGCATCAACCAGAAGTCTTTCAATACTGCTGTCTACAGAGACAGCCCACTGATGAGGCAGGCTGAAGAACATGCCTCAGGCAGTAGACGTGCAAGAGGTGTCACCCCTTTGCCCCACTGCTTCCGCCGCTGCCAGAATGCCCCCCTCTCGTAGGCAAGAGGGAGGGGTGGAGAAGACAAATGGCAGCACCTTGAGGAGCACCCTGGCTCTTGCCGGGTTCAGCAAAATCCAGGGCACTCCTGTGCACAGATTTGTTGCTCGTCTCCTCCCACCCAGAGTGGAGTAGGCAAGTGGCAGTGCTTTGAGAGGTGCCCTGGCTCTCACCGGGTTCAGTGAAAGTTGGGGTGTTCCTGCATGCAGCTTTGTTGTTTTTCTTCCCTCATCCTTTGGGACGAGAAGACAAGTGGTAAGGCTTTGAGGAATGCCCTGGCTCTTGCTGAGTTCGGCAAGAGGGAGGGGCATTCAAGTGATGGTGGAAATGGAGGTGACAGCAGGGAGGGCAGGGAGAGGCACATTCCCATTTTGCCTCAGGTGATGATAAGGGATGGGCCACCCTTGGCTGTAAACTAAGCCAGCATTCCCCGATCAGACATCCTCCAGCTATTTTGGACTACAAGTCCTGTAAACCCCAGCCAGATGATGGGAGCTGTGGTCCAGAACTTATGGAGGGCAACCGGATTGCAGAAAGCTCTGCATATCTCGAAGGGTCGTTTGCATGGCAGATGAGAGTTTCTGGACATTTCTTATCTAACAGAATTGTAGCTAAATACCTATAGCTGCTGTACAGCTCTTTACAGCCATACATTGGCACCTGGGAGGGCCTGAATAGAATTGATGAAGGGACAAAATGCCAAGTCTATCATCCAGGTGTGTGTAGAAGTAAATATTCAGCAGAGAAAGCTTTTCATGTCATGAAAAGGTAGCAATGGGTTGTTTTTTAAAATTGCTGTCTGACCAGTGCATGTATATGTATGTATGTATATGTATATGTATATGTATATGTATATGTATATGCACACCCACCCACATTGAACTTAGGCTAAACATTGCCCTTTAAAAATCAAAAGCCACAGCTGCAATCCAATATGAGCAATGTCTTAGGATGCAAAGATACAGGAACCTGTCAAGCTGGCTCTATGTTCTTTAAGAATAATAGAATTGCAGAATTGGAAGGTACCCTAGGATCTTCTAGTCCCACCCCCTGCAATACAGGAACCCCAGCTAATAAATCCTGACAGATGGCCATCCAACCTCCATTTAAAACCTCCAGTGAAGGGGAGTCCACCAATTCTGAGGGAGCCCATTCCACTGTCAAATGGCTCTTCCTAAAATTGAGTTGGAATCTCCTTTCTTGTCATTCAAATCCATTGGTTCCTGCAGGGGTGAAGCTAGCTGCTCCAGCACCCGGAGCGGTGGGGGCGGGGCGATCCGCCCAGGGGGGCGGGGTGGCAACCCGCCCACGGAGTCCAAATGGCAGGCACAAGCCCCTTGCTGTGGTTTCGGGCAGTGTGGAGCCATATATCACTCCCAGGAGAGACGCATGGCTCAGGCGTGCTGCAGACCAGGCCCCATGGTAAGTGCCGCCACCCACAGTGTGCCATTTTGTCACCTCCTCAGGGATGACACCCAGGGTGGGCTGCACCCCCTGCACCCCTCGTCCTACGCCCCTGGGTTCATGCCCTCCCATCTGGAGCAATAGAAAACAAGCTTTCTGTATCTTCCACAGGACAGCCCTTTAGATGGGGTGGTGGGGTGGAACCCCTGCCCTGGAAAAGGAGGCCACCTTGGCTGGCTGGGTGAGTCAAATGCACCAGCAGCTCCTTTCGGACCACATGTTGGCTCTTTCTGGTTCACCACCCCAAGCTCATTTGGAATTTTTCTCCTTTTTGAACCTCCCCCTTCCCTCTCCTCCTTTCCTCCACATCTCCAGTCCTGCTGTGCTCCGTTTCCCTCCCTGAGTCCTACAGGTGCTTGAAAAAGCATTAAGCTTTTATGTGCTGCAAAGAAGAGGGAGAGAGAGAGAGAGATGGGAAAGGAGGGGAAGAGCCGGCTCACCGTCTGCTTTTCGGGAGCTAGCTCGCAGCTGCCCAAGTTCAAGAGACAATAAAAAAGCAGAAGGTGATTCAGAAGGGCTCTGGAACCCCCCTCTACAGCCCTGCTTAAAGACGCAAGGGCAGCCACTTTGCACAACGCCACGTCCTTCTGCTTGGGCCGCTTCTGCTCATTTGCCTCATCGCTTTGCCATCAGTGAAGCATCGAGCGAATTCCAATCAGGCAATTGGCTTTCTCAGAGCTGAGAGAGAGAGAGAGCCAAGCACAGTTTGATCATCTGCTTAAGATGGAGAGGAGAGGAGTCTCCAGTCTGACTCCCGCCTTGACCTTTCAAGCTGGAGCAAGTCACCCCAAGCTCTTCAACGCTTTAATGCTGCCCCTGATACCACAAGCACTTCTGGGAAAGCCTGGGAAGTGGAAGGATTTCTGTTTAGGCCCTTGTTGTCATTGGCTGGGCTTTTGTGTTTGCTGTCAGCTGTTGCTTGCAAAAGCAGCATCAAAAAGAGGGCTTCTCACACAGTTGCCAGCAGTATTGAATTTTTCCAATTCATGCTGGACCATTTTATTACTTATTAATGTGCTCCATTTCTATCCCACTTTTCTATCCCACTCCATTTCTATCCTACTTTTTTCTCCAAGGATTTCATGTGCACATGGCTCTCCTCCTCCTCCTTTTTAATTCCCACAACAACCTTGTGAGGTAGATTTGGCTGATAGAAGGCAGTGACTGGCCCCCAATGTCACACCAAGTGGGGCCAAGTGGAGATTTGAACCCTAGTCTCCCAGGTCCTAGTCTGACACATTAACCATCTCTAGATGAACCAATCCGGCAAATGTTGCACTCTGTATCCAGAGTGTGACTCATCACTAATGGTTTTGGGTGGGGCTTTCTTTCCCACTTTTTTAGGGGAAAGGGATTAATGAGTAGATCACTCCCAGTATGAGGGTCCTACCACAGGTGCAGCAAAGGTTCAGGTTTACTAAGTGAGCTCTCTTAAAGAAACCCTCAAGAATTAGGCTGGCTTCCTCCCCTTTCAGACAGATCAAGAGGCTTGGGGTTGGGGTGAGGGCTCACAGCTGCTGATGTCTTTAAAGACCTCTAAATGCCCATCCCACTTGCTTGTCTCCATAGCCCCTTACTTTCTTCCTCCAGGTAATCTTTTCTACTCTGACTTATCTTCTGAGGAACTGCAGACTGTGTTCTAGGACACATTCTGTTGATACTGAACACCAGCCAGGCTTAGTGAACCCCATGGCCTTCACGAGGAATCTCTGACCAGATGTTCAAGAACCGCAGGCTTCCCTGGAAGGGAGCATGAGAACCACATTCCCGCATCCCCTCTTAGAACCCCTCCAGGCTTTTTTGGCCAATGTTTTCTGCAGCACACATGCCCCAGGCACCCCCAATGTGGAACCCGGCATGTCTGACTGGGACACGGGGAAACTTAGCCTCATGCTTAGGGATGATGGCTGGGAGATGAGTGGAAATGGTGTTTTTCTGAATTTGAAGGCAGGGGGAGAGTTACACCACAGTGTAGCCCTGGGAGAAGGGGGCAGCAAAGGAGGATCAGTCCCTGAAATGCTGTATAAGGCCAGGGCCAAACTTCACCATGTCCTGCTGAGTTATCTGGGTAGATTCTTTGATAATTCCCTCCACCTGCCAGCTAGACGTATTACTGAGTTCTTCAGTCTTTAAATCCCTCTAAAAGTGCCATTAAGCTCCTCATTTTGCTGCAATTTACAATTAGTTTACATCATTAAGCATGGTAAGAGTTGCTGCCTAAGCAACCATGGCCCCTATCTGTCATTGATTATTGCTCCATGTTGCTAGATGTTTCTGCATGCAAAACAGAGAAGAGGGAGGTTCTTTGGACACACATTGCTGATTTATGGCAGGCCGGGCTTGGAGGTACCAAAGGGAAATGCCACAATCGCTTCCATGTGTGGAAGTTACACTGCTAAGGACATTCAAAGAAACCTGGAGCTCCAGCATCCCTTTGGAGGCTATACAAGGCCTCTGCCCCAGTTCTAGAGGGAAAGCCTTCTTGGGGAGAAAGTTCCCTCTGCCTGCTTCCTAAATAGGGATCTGTAGTTTTTGACCGCTTATCTTGAACCAGTATCAGAAATGCTGCTGGTTTCTCCTCTCATGTGACCTCCCTGGTGCATCATCTCCTAGTCCCTCTCACACCTTACCTCTCTCTACGCCTCCTGAGCTTATAGAATCATAGAATTGTAGAGTTGGAAGGGAACCAAGGGTCATGTAGTCCAACCCTCTGCAATGCTTATTCCTCAACCTCCTTGACCTTCCACTTATGTCACAGCCTGGATAACTCCAAGGTTGCAGGTTTGATCCCCATATGGGGGACAGCTGCATATTCCTGCATTGCAGGGGGTTGAAGTAGATGATCCTCAGGGTCTCTTCCAACTCTACACTTCTATGATTCTATGATTCTTTGTCACAGAAGCAGCATGCAAAGGGCCATAGCTCAGTAGCAGGACATCTGCTTTGCATGCAGAAGGTCCCGAGTTCAAGCCAATTTATCAGATGGAGGGTTGGGCACAGTGCTGCTACATGCTGACATTAGAGAACTTGAGTGTTGTAGTGAGTAGAATGTTGGACAAGGACCAGGGAGAGACCAGGGTTCAAATACTCACTCAACCATGAAGCTCACTGAGAGACCTTGTATGCCAGTCACTGCCTCACTGCCTAAATATTCTCACAGGGGATTGAAAACAAGGCAAAGGAGAACCATCAATGCCAACTAGAGCTCCTTGAAGGAAAAGATGAGATGTAAATGCAGTAGATAGATGATAGATAGATAGATGATAGATAGATAGATAGATAGATAGATAGATAGAGATAGATAGATAGATGATAGATGGCCTCTTCCCTCAGCACTTAACCATTTATTCACAGTTTGGGGGCTTATTTCCTTCTCCCCCCCTCCCCCATATTGACAGTACTGAGTCAGATGGTCTGACTCATACATTCCTATGGAAACAGCAGGGAATGGGCATTCGAAATCAAACTGAAAGTTGGTGATGGAGAGGTAGATCCTGTGCTCTTACCGATATAACTCTGAACTATAGAGGATAAAGTTGACGAAGCTTCTGGATCTGCCAGGAATATTCAGGACTTGCCTCGTTAGCCAACCAGGAGTGAGAAATGTCATTAGCTGCATTGCAGCTCTTAATGGAATGGAAGTGACAGGAGAACCCCCCTGAGCACCTTTCATATCCTGACAGGAACAGCCCTCTTTCAACTCTGCTGTATGAATTTATCATGGGGCATTTGATCAGCCATAGTTTTATTCTGGGCTCTCTAAAATAGGCCAAGTAACTAATGGCCTTTAAGAGAAGTGTAGGTGTGTGTGTGTGTGTGTGTGTGTGTGTGAGAGAGAGAGAGAGAGAGAGAGAGAGAGAGAGAGAGAGAGAATGAATGAATGAGAACCTCTTTCCTGATCTGACTTTAAGTATGTTTCATCTCCTTTGATCTTAAAATAAGAAGAGAAATTGCACTCACCTTCACTTTGTGTCATCCTGACAAGCTGTTTAATAGGAGATGTGACATTTGCCAAACTTTGAAATGTCTTAGGCTATAGCAGAGGTGGAGAGCATCTGAGTCTGACGATACCTAGGTATTCTGGGATTCCATCAGTCCTAGCCAGCTTAGCCAATGGTCAAGAATGATAGGGGTCAACGTCCTGAGGACCACAGAGTCTTCAAACCGCATGAAGAGTCTAGACTAATTATTCCCAGACTTTTTGGGACGCCACCCATGAACTCATCCCCAGTGCCCCTTACCCTATAAAATGCATTATTCAGAAAGGTGGTTTGCATGACCCATTAAGGAAGATAACAGCACAGTAAAAATCAAAACAGTAACAATTAATTGCCCAGTTATGCAAAATCCAATTGAAACCATTTAGCTTAATTAATTCAACAAAACTGATGAACTTGATCCAGTGATACCAGCTTTTCAAAGTCTGATAGTCATTTATACCTCCAGTACCCCCAGGGCACCTTCTTTCCTCTAAGCACCCCTAGGTAATCCCACCTGCATCTCAGAAGGCAGTACTGCCTACTTTGGGAACCACTGGTCTAGAGTCTAGACCCTCACATACATTTTTTTTTTAATGGCTTCACCTTCAAGTGCAGTACTACAGATTTATGGGAGGGGGCTAAATCCCCCAAAACTATTTTTGTTTGCATCTAAGATTGTGGTTCAAAAATACTAGGGTTTGTTATAGTGCAATTGTGTTGGGAAACCAGCTTAACCTTCCAAGCCTAGATTAAATGCTAACACTTACTGGATCTGGGGATTATTAGGAGTCTGGCATGCATAAACTCATACATACGTGATAGCATACAACTCACACATACAGAGGTTATAGTGATGCAAGATGATAGTGATGCAGCACCTTCAACATGTCTGGTGCTTCATGAAAAATAACAGGATACATCCCTGCCTCCAGGAGCTGACATGATAAAATTATATACAGTATGATCATGATTTGCATTGGGGAAGGGGGTATGTTCTGGGGATTGTAAAGGTAAAGGGACCCCTGACCGTCAGGTCCAGTCATGGACAACTCTGGGGTTGCGGCGCTCATCTTGCTTTACTGGCCGAGGGAGCCGGCGTTTGTCCACAGACAGCTTCTGGGTCATGTGGCCAGCATGACTAAGCTGCTTCTGGCAAACCAGAGCAGCTCACGGAAACGCCGTTTACCTTCCCACCGGAGGTACCTTCCCTTCCCTTCCCTTCCCTTCCCTTCCCTTCCCTTCCCTTCCCTTCCCTTCCCTTCCCTTCCCTTCCCTTCCCTTCCCTTCCCTTCCCTTCCCTTCCCTTCCCTTCCCTTCCCTTCCCTATCTATCTATTTGCATTTTGACATGCTTTCGAACTGCTAAGTTGGCAGGAGCAGGGACCTCAGGGATGCTCTTGCTTGGGCTGGGAGGCTCTCAAGGGATCTTGTGGGGCTGTCCTAGTTCCCATAAGATCTTGCCAAAGCATTCCAGAACTTGCTTGAGAGCATCCCTGAGCCTGGTAGGCATTTAATTTGTGTGATTTCAACCAAACAGCTTTCAACCATGTAAGGCTGAAATCTTCACAACAGCCCTGTGAGGTGGGCTAAGCTGAGAGACAGGTTACATTACGTTGCTGTTTATTTATAAGCTGCCTTTCTGCCAAAAAGGCTCCCATGGTGGCTCCCAAAAATAAGTACAGACATACAAATGCAATAAGGCAAACAGAAAATAATGAGAATACAGACAATATAAAGGATGTAAACGAAAAAACATTTCAATAGTATTGAGAAGCAAACAGATTCCTGTTCCTGAAAAAAAGACAAATAACATTTCGTACAAAAATGTTAATAGAAGACAAGAATTCATAAGCAACATTTTCGCCTTATCAGGTCTGAGTGATTGGCCCAAGGTCACCCAGTGACCTCCATGGTCAGGTGGGGATTTGAACCCTGGTCTCCCAGATCCTAGTTTGACATTCTAACTACTATGCCACTGCTGAACCTGTATAGCCCCTCTGGGCCTGTGTAGCACTCCTTCAGTTATAGCATTCGGGTCCCCAGGATTATAAACTCTGTTCCCAGGAGAGAAAATATAAATTCTAGAAAAACTCTTTTTAAAGTTACTAAATTTTAATTACTAAATTGCTTTTTAAAATTACAAAAGGTAATCTCATTCCACAAAGATAATTGCACCTATACACATAAAACATAAAATGAATGTCACAATACAAATAATACATAGCCAACTTAAAGCTCAGGAAGCATAAATTTGTGACTTACTAGGTATCCTTGGTTACTGTTATTACTCATAAGAGAAATGTCAAGTAACAGAAGTGGAAAAAATTGTATAAGATTGACCTTTATCTTGGAATTTTATAATCTAATGATTAACAAACAAGCTCCATTTTTGCAATAAATATATTTTGTGCTTGTCCTTCAGGTATCATTTGTGGAAAGTTTTGTAACAATGCTGTCCCAAACCTTCCCGCACCATTGCAATATGGTTCATCTGATATCCAATTCTTTATTAAGTTCTAGCTTAATTAAGTTTTATCCCCCATCACCCTCCTTACGATTTAGGGGATGTCCTGCCTGAGTCCTCCCACTTTTGCCTTGCATCTGTCGACCTCAACTTTGTCTCCTGCCTTTTCGCCTTCCTTGGGCAAATGGATGCCCCAGAACCATTAAGGTTTATGACGCGTTTGTCAATAAAAGGAAAGGGAATGACAAATCTTCCCCAATGAAGTATGCTCTGAGCCGTATAAGAAGGGGTGTTGCACATAATGAAAGCGGACAGTTGATCAATAAGGAGTAACAAAGAGGGAACCATTCATCTGGCAAAAGAGAGGCCGGAGTGGCCTTCTCAGAGCCAAAGCCATTTTCCTGTCCTTTGTCAGGATTTGTTTTCTTGGCTTTTGCATAGGAACATAGGAAGAGCCCTGCATCTGCATCAGGACCATGACCTATCTCGTCCAGCATCCTCTTCTCGCAGTGGCCAACCAGATGTCTCAGTGGAAAGTGCCTTCTACCAACTGCAGTTGGTTTGGCAGCTCCGGCCCTTCCTGGACTGGGAAAGCCTGGCCACAGTAATTCATGCCTTGGTTACTTCAAGATTGGATTACTGCGACATGCTCTATGTAGGGTTTCTCTTGGGCTTGACCAGGAAGCTGCTCTTTGTGCAGAATGCTGCAGCACGATTGCTGACAGGAGTGAGGCCTGTGCTCAGAGATCTGCGTGGGTTGCCAATCTGCTATTGGGCCAAGTTCACGATGTTACTATTAGTATATAAAGCCTTTTACAACTTGGGACCAGTTTAACTGCAAGATTGCCTTAACTGCAAGAATTGGCCCTGTTACAGATACCACATGATGCCCATTCCATATTTGTAAGACATGGATCTTTTACTGTGGCAGCATCTACACTTTGGCAGCATCTACACTTTGGGATACCAGGCAGGTGCCTTCGCTGTACTCTCTTCAGTGTCTGCTGAAAACCTTTTTGTTTAGACAAGACTACCAAGATGTTTAGAAAGTTGTGTCCATTTTAATCTATTTTTAGTCTATTGCTTTTTAAAAAAAACTTTCTGAAAGTCTTAAATGATCATTGTTAACTTTTATTATGTTTTATCCTTTTCGTAAACTGCTTTGGGTTTTTCTTTTTACAATCAAGTACTGGGTGAAATTTATGAAATAAATAATAATGGGAAACCTCCAACAGCGGAGGCACTGACATCATGGCTAGAAGCCAGTCATAGCCTTATATTCCATGAATTTATCTAAACCTCTTTTAAAGCTGTCCAAGTTGGGTGGCCATCACTACATCTTATAATAGCAAATTTCATAGTTTAGCTATGCACTGTGTTAATAAGTCCTCCCCCCAGCCTGATATCACGAATGCAAATATTTCCCTAAAGGCAGCTGTGGCTGGGAAGTGGCTTCGGTGGGCTCATCAGACCTCAGCTTGCAGCCGCTCAGTGGCATCATTATTGCTAAAGGAATCGGGGGAAATTTTGTCGCTAAGAAACTTTGTCACTTCAGCACAACACAAAGCACGGCCTTAACATATCTGCCTGTCAGCAGAAAAAGGAGAGGGGGGGAATTGAGGCAGAGAAGAGGAGGTAGCTTTTGAGGGAAGTCTGTAATGAAAAGGTTAGGTGATCTATTGAGGATAGAAGATAGGATGAGAGGACATCATGTACCGCTCAATTTTAGCGAAAGTTGCATTTAACAAGGTAACCTGGGGAACCAGACCTGAGGAGCTATCGTTTGCTGTGGATGAGCTATTGATTGAGGCAAATGAAGGACAGAAAGGAACGAGGGACCAGTGGATGCTGGAGGTGACTTTGGGACCACAAAGAACATCCCAAACTGAGAAGATGCTAGTCTTGCAGAAGAGGGCAAGCTTGGCTTTGGGCTCTGTGAAATGAAATAATTCTGATCCCACATATACCGGTAACTTCCTAGTGCCCTATCAAGCAGATTTAGGTAGATATACATCCAGTGTTTTGTTTCCGGGGGAAATATGCTTGTTATTACATGGAGTGGTTTGAGATAGGAGGGTGGAAATCAGTGAACGCCCTGTGGATGGTGATTTGAAGTCCATGGAGAATCAAAACGAACACATTTATTTACACTTGTCTCCCCAACCAGATGTTTTGGGAAACAATTCCCATCAGCCCGAGCCAGCAAATGATGGTGGAATGGTGTTAAAGCCTGGGGACTGAGGAATCCAAAAGAAAGACTAGTTTGAGACAAATCTTGCTAACATTGCCAGGAGATGGGCCCTGAGACAGCTCATTTTGTCCATTCCACCCCGGCCTGACCACTGGCTGTTCTGATCAAGGCTGGGAGAGGCTTCACCAATATGCTTTCTGTGCCATCACTGAGGGCACTTATCCCACCCTGGCTCCACAGAGGAGTGAATCCTTCCTTTGCTCCCTTGGAGTTTACCGGCAGCTGCTCAGTTCAGACCAAGAGGGATGCAAACTCTGTTAGAAACAGTTCATCTCTAATTCTAATATAAATTCAAGAGGATTCCAGCAGGGCTGTGTTTGCTAATTTGAATGACTGACAGCCAAGTGTTAGCTGGAAATGCTCTTCGTTTCAATAAACTGTCACGCTGACTCTTGAAAGGAAAACAATTGTACCTGTCACATCACCTGAGATAACCTTCAGTGGCGAGAGTGTTCCTCTTTTGTCAGGGCGATAAAGCCGGTGTTGATATGTAATATACTGAGCCCGTCAAACAGCCTTGCGGATTGTCTCTCCATTTGCTAATTAATTTTATCAGGCTCGTCATCTTTTTTGCTCAAGCCCAGGCAATCCTAAGCCTTGCAGAATTGATTTTTTTTTTTTTACTAGCTGAGGAATGGTGGAGAAACTGCTTTGTGCTAGGCAGGCAGCTGACAAGATTGCTGAGAGGCTGCTCTCTGTGTGCAAAGTTGTGGTGCAGCAGGAAACTCTCCAGAGCTCCCAGCACTCTACGCTTGTGTAGAGTGTAGCACAGCCCCATAAAGCAAAAGCAGTGGTCCTCTGAGCGGGTGCTTGAGAGGTGGTCCTTTCCTTATTGCAGGGCTACCTGGACTCCAGATGGTGGCTGGAGCAGCATTCTGAGCTCATTGCTTTGTAGCCATCCTAGCGGAGAGCTCTCCATGGTCCTGACCATCAGCAAGTGAGCCTGCAGTGAGCTTCTGACTTGCCAGGACATCCCTGTGGACTTCAGCTTGGAACTGGACAGTTTGGCAGCTTGACTTGTAGTCCAGGCAGGGAGGATTATCCTGGCCAGAAGCTGTCCCACAAAGCTGAGAAAGAGCCAACTATCTGTCAGCATTTGGGCCTGTGAGGCTTTCTGTAACCACATTGTCCAGGAAGGATGATGGTGTTTTGGAGGCCCTGCTAGCTAACTTCAAATTAGCTCTCAGATTCTCCAGATGTGCTTCCCGCCTGCCTTCCAAATTTATCCATAAGCTCCTTAAAAATCACCATTGCTCTGGGACTCATCTGGATGACAGCTTTTTGGACTGTTGATTTGGCAGTGCAGCACACAAGCTGGAGCATTGCTGGCCCCAGCTGGGACACCTCTGTGGGGAGGACAGTGGGAAACTGCTCCCCTCTCAGCAGTGACCCTCACTGAGCAGCGACAGCAGTGTGCTAATTCTTGGAACTAGATTCATCAGTCATTCCCCCCTCCCCCCTTCCTTCCTTTCTGATTTCTGCTCCTAGGAAAGTTTTTGCCAGCTTTTCCTATTTGGTTTTTTTTTTTTAAGAAACTGTCGACTTGGAAGATTTATGGCTTCCAGGGTTTCACTCCCCCCTCCTACTTGTTCTTTCTTTGCTTTTGCATTGCACAAAACATCTGCTTCCATTCAGTCCTGTGTCAGCCTCCTGCGCATGTTGCTGTCGCAAAATGGTGCTTGCTGCCTTTTACAAAGCAGCTGGAGGCAGGATCCAGGAGGAGCACCTCGTACCGCAGCAGCAGCAGATTCCTCATCCAGCTGGTGAAGCAGGCACTTTTGCTGTGCAATTGTCTACTGCACAATGAAGAGCAGGGCGGGGCGAGGGGTAAGACCACAAAATTGCTATGGTTACAGTTGCTAAATGTATCACTGGTCCTAAGAAGCAAAGATGTATTAAAAGTTGGCCGCAGGTGCATAAGACCTAGATGAGACAGAGGGACAAGTAGAATGGGTGGCTTGAGGATAGTTCAGAGGCAAAGGTGGAAGAGGTTCAGATGAGACTGGAAGGTGGTCCAGGAAAGGACTTGAAGGAGCAGAGTAAATGAAAAAGAGAGAGTGAATGGAGGAAAGTTTCTCTCTCTCTTCTATCACTAGAACTTGTGTACATTGCAACAAAGCTGAATGATTGAAGATTCAGGGCACATAAAAGAAGTACCACTGGAATGCTTCTCAGTACCAGTTGCTTAAAACCACAGGAGATTCTGCTTGCTGGTTTCCAACAGGCATCTGGTTGACCATTGTTAGAAGAGGATGCTGGACTAGATGGGCCATTGGCCTGAGACATCAGGCTGTTCTTACATTCATGCATTCTTATGTTCTTATAGGACTTAACTCTCAGGGGTCCTTTACCTTTAGGTTCTTATAAAGGAGACTAATGCTGCCTATGATGGATCAGATGAAGGTGCGTCCAGATCATAGAATCGTAGAGTTAGCAGGGTCCCAAGGGTCATCTAGTCTAATTCCCTGCAATGCAGGAATCTCAACTAAAACATCCATGACAGATGACCATCCAACCTCACCTTAAAAACCTCCATTGAAGGAAAGTCCACAACCTTCTGAGGGAGTCTTTTCCACTATTAAATAGCTCTTACTGTCAAAAAGTTATTCCTGCTTAGTTGTAATCTCCTTTCTTGTAACTCGAAGACATTGATGCCTCTGAGAAACTTGCAAATAAACCAACAAGGAGATAGTCCTTCCTTGTCACTTGCCCGTAGCACCTGGGGACCAAAAGTAGAGAAAGCTGCTGAAGATGGAGATTGCATTTCGATGACTAACAGTTTAGGTGACTAATAGTTATGCATAGACACATCGCCCCAATATATGAAGGCAGGCCATTGTATCCCAGATATGAGGAGTGGAGGAGGCTTTGGAGGAAAGGGAGAGGAGGGTCCCTATGTTTGAGCAGGAAGGTAGGAGACAGAAGATGCACATGAGAAGTGGAAGAAAGGAAGCCAACACCAGTTGGGAAATCTGGAAAGCTGGGCCTGGGACCATGATATCAACGCAAAGGCATCTTGGGCACAATGTGGCTCCTGTCCAATTGGCCACTGAGAGAACAGGATGCTGTACTGGATGGGCTATTGGCCTCATCCAGCAGGGCACTTCTTATCACAGTGGTGGCCCTACCATTAGGGAGGGTGAAGCAGCCGCTTCAGGTGGCAGATGCTGAGGGTGTGGAGGCAAGATGTTGGGAGGTCAGAACTGGGTGGGCCATGGGCCCTTCCCTGCCCTGTTTCAGCTAACCTGAAGGATTAGCTGAAGGTGGATGGTCAGTGGAGGATGCTGACCAGGGCTCAGCATCAGAGGAAGACTCAGCTGACAGTCTGTTTGGAATGGAAGAGTGGTGCATCACTGTGTCCTTTGCCTTAGTCTGCAAAGCATATTGGATCAGCTCCAGAATGCTGAGTCATGGCTGGGAGTGAGCCAGCTGACATCCTATTCCTCTCCCTCCCTCTCCCTCCACTCACCCAAACCATAGGGCTTGTCATGTGGCCTCTAGCACACAACCCAGGAGGGGCACATCCTGACCCTTGGTGTAATTACATTGATGGTGGCTGCTCCAGAGGACCCTGCTGGCTTGCAAAGGGGAGAGAAAACTCATTGCAATGACATGACGTTTTTGTCAGAAAGCTGAAACTTGATCAATAGCTGATTAATCTGGTGGAGAAATTAATGTATTAAAAGTTGTGATTGATGTCAAATACATTTTCTCTTGCCTATCGATCTTCCCTTACTTTTAGGCTAGACGTGCCAAAATGGTAGAGCCCAGAGATGGCAAGAGCCGCAAGTACATTCATCTCCTTAATTCTTATGGGTATAATTTACTAAGCACTGCAATGGACTGAGTTAAATGTGGTGCCATTGATCTGACTGCTGAATTGTCTGATTTGATTGGCGCTATGTCCAACTCAATAGAAAACACTACTGGGTCAATAAGTAATGCTAGTAATTGGATAGCTGTTTTCTGAAGAAAGATTGCCTGTGTTTAATGAAAGAGAGGCCACTCGCTCGCCTTATTCTCTCTCTACAGGGATTTCATGAATTTATTTTGGATTTGCTTGTGTGTCAGGAGAGATCTTAAAATGCATCAAAAGGCAGCTTGGTCTAACCCCAATGCTGAGTGTCTACCTCCTCCTCCATCACCAGGCCGTCCTCCATACTATATTTCAACAGCCTAAATCATGGTGTGTCACAAGCAGACAGAAGGTTTCTTTGTTTATTGCATTTTTATCCCACCTTCTTTTCCAAGGAGATCAGGATGGTGTACATCCCTCATTTAATCCCCCAAACTGTGTGAGATAGATTTGGCTGAGGGGCCAAAGCTCACCCAGTGAGCTTCATGGGGATTTGAACCCTGGTCTCCCAGGACCTAGTCTAACACTAATCACTACACCCCACTGGTTTATGCTTAATAGCATTTGTCTTAGAACTCTTCAAAGGGTCATAGCAGGACACACTCTGGAGATGGGGTTGTCATCTATTGGCTTTTACTCACCCACTGATATTAATAGACCAACACCATTAATTTAAATGGGTCTACTCTGAGTAAAACGTAGCTGAAAACAATCCCCCCCTTTTTTTTTGTTCTGGCGTGATGGTAGTCATCTGAGCATGGAGGGTCAGTATGTGTATCCTGTTAGCATTTGGAGTTAGAATGCTGACAGAAGATGAACTGAATGCTGAATCGCTATTGGAGGAGCACACTTTACCCTGGATATAATCTGAGTTTATAAAAATAAGAAAGCTATGTTTATTACAGGAAATGATAGAAATGATCCTAGTTCTAGCTACAATGAGCCTTTCTTGCTCTTGAATTGCAGGTGAAGAGAGATCCAAAAACAGGGAGGGAGGCAAGGATGGGAAGTGAGGTCAACTACCCTAAGAGTATCAGTCTAACACTGGAGGAAGTTCAATCAGTCAGCACAGGAAGTACAATCTAGGAAGCCTGGAGGTTCCTCTCTATCTACCCTTACCATGCAGTCAGCCCATCAGCCTACAGTACAAGTTGAGTTGCAACCTAACACTTCTAACCTGTCCTTTGTCAGATCACTTACTTTGGGTGATTTAGACTTGGTCCTTCTTTCCAGCCGAGAATCTACCTTCCTGGAAGCTGATGCAATATCTGTTGTCAGGGGCAGGGCAGCTGGATGTGGTTTGGGGGAAACAGCCTCATTGGTCAAATGTGAGAGGGCTGGTGGGCCAAATTTGGCCTGAGGGCTGGAGGTTCCCCGCTCTTGTTCTGGATTGCTTTTTCTTTCTTTTCTAAAGCAGTCTGCATTTTTAACTAGATAAATGGTTTATAAATGAGTTTGTAAAAGGAAAATGTTTGATATGGAAATGAAAACACTAAACGAGCAGCATTTCATTCCAGATGCTCTATTGAGAGTGAAGAAAGAGAAGCACCACAATAGGAAGGCTATTGATAAGCTAGAAAATGTGCAGAGGAGGGCGACCAAGATGATCAATAGTCTGGAAACCAAGACTTAGGAGGAACAGTTGAGAGAGTTGGGTATGTTTAGCTTGGAGAAAAGAAGACTAAGAACCACCTTCAAATATCTGAAGGGCTATCACATGGAAAGATGGAGCAAGCTTGTTTTCTGATGCTCCAGAGGGTAGGACCTACACCAATGGATTCAAATTCCAACTAAACATCAGGAAGAACTTTCTGATGGTAATAGCTGTGGAACAGTGAAACAGACTCCCTGAGAAGGTTATGGACTCTCCTTCATGGGAGGTTTTTAGCAGAGGCTGGATGGGCATCTGCCAGGAATTCTTTAGCTCCGATTTCTGAATTGCAAGGGGTTGGGCTATATGACTCTTAGGGTCCCTTCCAATTCTACAATTCTGGCCTGTGCATGGGAGCTCTGTGGCCTAGTGCATTGCACATGGTTGATCACACAGAGCATTTGCAAAGTTCCAGAGCCTTTGCACTGAAGCCTCAGCAAGAGAGCCACCCAGGAGATCATGTCCCACAAAAATTGCTGGAAAGAGATGCCCTTTGAGTTCCTCATATGAGGCTCCCAAAGGCCACCACCACTTTTTCTTTTTGCTGCTTTGAAGACCCTCTCCCTTCCCTGCATTTCTGAATGAAGCCCAACAAAGGCATTTGAAAAGACCTTCCATATTAGTGTAATAAAGTGTTTGTTTTTTAAATCATCATCATTATCATCATCATTCTATTTTGTCACTGGATGAAAAACTAGGAGGCTTAAATTTACCATACCAGTCATTCTGGAAGCAGCACATCTGGGAGGTCATTTTTATGCCACTGTACAGTAAAAAGGAAAAAGGCAAGGCATAATGGACATCAAAGCCTGTTTCCATTTGCTGCTGCTGCATAGATGGCCCTATCAACACCACTTTCCAAATTATGATAAATTGGAACACTCTGGTGAGCAGCATGGGGTTGAGAAAACTGTGGGGAAATGGCATATCTGGGAGGTTTCTGCTTTTTAGTGGTGATGATTGTCACCCGCAGGTGAAGTGTGTTAATTATTTATTTCGGCTGATGGCTCTCCTTGCTCTCTAGCTTGAATGTGATGTTTTTAAGAAATCATAATGGACACTGATGGCACCAGTGAACTTTGGAGTGGGGTGGAGGGAAGTGAAGGCTCTTTTTAGCACCCCCCATACCTTCCAACGCACAGACTCAGCTCATAGGCCCTGGTAGTGTTGGTCTGAAGCTGCCTGTCTCAAACAGCCCACAGCAGCGACTTAATTGGTGTTCAGACAATTGTGACAACGTGCCTGGTTGTGACAGCAAGAAAAAGCTCTTAGAGGTGTCACTCCCCTCTCTGGGCTGCCTCTCGCCAAGAGCCGAGGCCTTCATTTACCACCAGCGAGGCAGCCTCCTTGTCCGGGCCTGTGGAAATGTCAACTCTGGTCGAGCCTCTCAAAGGAAGGATTTCCCAAGAAAACACACAGTCTTGAAATCAATTTACTTCTTGGGCTTTTTGCAGTTTCTTCTTAAGCTGTTAGCTGGGTCCAGTTGGGAATTCATCCACCAGGCTTAAAGAACTGTCAGTCTGTAGCTTGTCGGGCTGCAGCAACCTCTCATTCCTTTCCGTCCTTGGCAGTCCAAATGGTGGCGGTGTTCCTGTTAGTGTCAGACAGCGGTGCCTGGACTGAGTGTCACTGCGACGACAACAGCGACAAATATGGTGCCTTAATTGCAAACAGGGAGGGGGATAGGGAGAAGGCTGTTACAAGCAGGCAAGGAAAAGAGCCACTCTCCCATAAAAATTACCTCCTCTGACACACTCATTCAACCAAATGACTGGATTCCTCCTCCACCTCAGTCTGTTAAAAGTTACTTCTTCCTATTAAGACTTACACAGGGTTGAAGAAGTAGAATTACAGAAACTGTTACCTATAATGTGTATTACAGAAATACCTATTTACACCTTACAGCAAGGGAAACTACCAACAACATTCATCTAGTTCTGGGTAAACATACCTAAAATGATTACATTTCCACACACCACCAGAGTGTTCCAGAGGAACATCCCATGAAAATTAACTCTGTTCAGATAGGAGTGTGCATAATCTGTTGATTTTGTTTGCTCTGAGATTCTCAATTCCTCAAGTTTTATTTCTGATTTCCACACTAGTTTGCAAATTATTATTATTATTATTATTTGGGGGGAAAGGCATGGTGAAATTTCATCAGCATTTTCATTCACATTTCTCCTAAGACCACATCTGTACTATGCATTTTTATTGATTTTATACAGTAAAACTCATGGACATCTAGTGAAGGTGAAGGTTGGAAGATTCAGGAAATACTTTTTCATGCAGTGCATAGTTAAACTACGGAACTCATTTCCACAGGCAGTGATGGCAACCAAGTCAGATGCCTTTATGAACAAATTTATGGAGGAGAAGGCTATCAAGGGCTACCAGCCATGATGATTATATATTCCCTCTATTATCAGAGGTACCATTCCTCTGAACACTAGCTTCTACGGAACACAAATGGGTGAGGGGAACTATTGTGCTAATGTCCTGTTTGTGGGCTTTGCAGGAGCACCTGGCTTGCTACTGTGAGAAAAGGACTATGCAGGTTTTGGTCTGGACCAGCAGCCTCTTATGTCTTCTTTATGAGATTGCCTGTCAAGAGGAAAAGCCAGGCTCAAAAGAGTCAAAAGACTCTATTCGAGAGCAACAATGTCAGAAAACATGAATTTGTGAAATGCAGATCAAGCATATTCTCCTCTCTTTTCTCCACAATGCTGCTCACTCACACATGAATACTCATTTTCTGAAGGCTGGTTGTCTCCCATGCACACACTCACTGCTTGACCGCTGCAACATGATGGCTTGCTTGTATGAGGGGCCACAAGGGAGTACTTTCACATCACTTCAAACCCGACACTGTTCAATAAGTCACTTCCCATGCTCAGCAGCTGCTCATAATGTTAGCAAGTACACAGCAATCAAGGGAAGAGATGTCAAGGATTGGACATGCATCATTTATTTATTTATTGCATTTATCTCCCTCATTTTTCTCCAAGGAACTCAAAGTGATATACATGGTCCCCCCCCCCATTTAAACCCCACAACCACCCCTGTGAGGTAGGTTAGGTTGAGAGACAGTGATTGGCCCAAGGCGCGCTTCATGGCCAAGTGGGGATTTGAACCCTGATCTCTCCCAGCTCCTAGTCCAACACTTGGACCACCACACCACAGTGGCTCTGTCTGAAACATGCTCTAACTCTTGTCCCCATCACACCCCTGCTGCTTAAGTAACACGTGGATTGCCAGCAGTAGAAGATTTTTGTATCAGATGATGGTCAGGGGAACAGCTGGCTGGGCCTCATCACCAAGGACCCTCTTCTGCCATAAGCTGCCTGTTATCAGTGGCGTAGCAAGGTCAGGTGGTACCCAGTGCGGAAAATTTATTGTCACTTATTAAAAGAAGGAAAAATAAGATATAGTTGCAAGTGTTATTTTCTGGTTTATTTACTTAACATTGTGAGCATAAGCACTTAAAACATTTCCCCCCTAACTTTGTCCTCTGTGCTTGAGAAGAGCTGTGTGGGTGAGGGTGGGACTGTGGCTGAAGCCTGCACTGGGCAGGTGCCTTGCTCGCCAAGCCTGCCTCACCTTTCCCTCACTAAGAGAGGGGTCTACTGGCGTGCCTTTGCCTGGGCAGGAGCCACCACAGCTGTGTGGCGAATATAGGCAGGGAGGCAAGATAGTGCTCTGAGTGTTCGTCGCTTCCTTCTTGGGCTCCATGGTAGTGAGTGGGGAAGAGGTGGAAAGGGACGGAGGATGGGAGGACGAATGAAGGCAGGCGTGAGCCGCCTTGTGCTGTGCTCCTGAGGGGACTTCCTTGGAGGAAGCCCCGTGGGTGACTGGCAGCTGAGCCCAAGGGGACACTGCATCCCCTCAGCTTGAAACCGGATGCACCAGAACCTCTCTTGCCTCTTTGCCCTGTAGGTATGGAAGGAGGGAGGAGAATCCCAGAGAAAACAGGCTCGTGACACATATTTTTGCCATTTTGTCACCCTCTTCAGTGATGACACCCGGGGTGGCCTGCACCCACCGCAGCCCCCTTCCTATGCCACTGCCTGTCATGGGTCCCATGGCACCAACTGGGATGAGGCAGGGCAGGCAAGATATGGCAGAGAAGTAGAACCCAAAGGCTGGGGGCAAGGAAAGCCCAAGCGGAGAGATGTCCACTGCTTTGTTGCCAGATAGCAGAGAAGGAGAGAGGGGCCTCTCTGAGTCAGCCTCTGTTCTGTCCCTTGAGAGTGATGTTCCCACGGTAGCCAAGGAGGAAGCCGGCCAATCAGCAGGGCTGGCTGAGTCAGAGGTTGGTGGAGAGTTCGAAGGAATGACTCAGGTCCTGTCTCCAAGGATGCACCACTGATTGTCAGTGTTGAGGTAGAAATTCTGCAGACTCATTATCAGTGAGGCCAGTTTCAGCCTGACCACAAAACCTGTTTTGGAGGAACCTAGGCTGACTGTGAAAAACAACTCCAGATAAGGTGCAAGGAGGGCTCTGCATGTATAGTTTTTTTTAAAAAAGAGTAAGTGTTTTCAAGGACTATGGTTGGATGATAAATAGTGAGATGCTAGCTAGGGTGGCAGAAGGTGGTTGACTACAGAACAAACAGTCAAGATGACATATTTTTCCCATATAGGGTGTGTGGTAATGAAAATGCTCTTGCAGGCTCTTTTGGACCCTTTCTTGGAATACATTACTGAATAAAGTCTGAGTAATTGGGGATTTGGTGTGACCCTTAAAGGAAATTTTATCCCATGCTGTGAACAGACCTGCCTGCCCACCCCAAGCAGGGCATGCTAGCAAGCACAGTCTTCTTGCTAGGGGTGAGAATTGTGTGAAGGACTGATCCCACCCTGCTCTTCAAAAGTCAAACAGGAGGGGAGTGTCAAGTGCTGGGAATGTCTTAGCTCCCACCTAGCCATGAATCTGAGAACTTATGAATCTTGTACCCTGTACTTTGAACTCGTGCTCATGCTGAAGTCATGTGCTGATTTCTTGACTAAAGCTTTCAGGTTTTCTCAAG
Source organism: Podarcis liolepis (assembly GCF_965112155.1). Taxonomy (NCBI): domain Eukaryota; kingdom Metazoa; phylum Chordata; class Lepidosauria; order Squamata; family Lacertidae; genus Podarcis; species Podarcis liolepis. The sequence continues at coordinate 59,097,310 of NC_139561.1, read as the reverse complement.
CTGAGAGCAAGAGCTCCATACCTGACAGAGGGAGCCAGGACATCACTTCACACCCTCAGAGGTGCTGCTGTCCCCCATGGATTCATTCTCTCTCCTCCCACATTCTCTCTCCTCCCTCATCTAAAAACATTCCCATTCAGAAGAAACCCACAACCGGCTTTCTAGGCATTTTCACTGGGAAGAAAGCCTTCCCTCCCAGCCCTTGTCTCCTTTGATGGCATTCAGCTCGGAGGCAGAGGTGTCATTCTCATGCAAGAGATTTTTGCTGCTCTTCATAATGTTCTGTATTGCAATTGAAAGGGGAACAAGCCACAGCTTTGGCAGCAGAAAATTGAATTAGCTTGGCAGCACCATGACACAAAATAAGACAGATATTGTACAGAAATATAATTGAAGCCATATTATTCAGCCATCCTGCGAGGTTATTTGTCAGCATACAGGCTGCACGTTACAAATTAAAATGGCTATTGATTCTAAAGTTGTTTTAAAGTATTTTCTACCTCCAGCTCCTTTGAAACAATTATCTTGAACTGTCACCAAAGAGCTGAATCTCGGTTTTAACCAGGCCCTGGGAAGATAATGTATTTTCACTACATCTTGGCGCTTGGCGGACAACTCAGATTATACGCTTTTAATAGGTTGCTTGTTCTGCTCGGGACAATGGGGAGAAATGAAGATGAAATGCCATGATATGGAGGGCGCTGGCTGAGGCTGGGAGGAAGCAGGGTGGAACGCTGCATAGTTTGCACTCAAGGCAACCCCCCACCTCCCGCCAAGCCAGAAACTATTGCTCTCTGCTTGTCTCCCTTTGTTTTGCTGAACAGGAACAGCAGGGAGATGGGGAGCTGCCTTATACTGAGTCAGACCCCTTGATCCATCTATCTCAGTACTGGCAGCAGCATCTCCGTAGGGTTTCAGGCCAGGATTTCTCCCAGCCCAACTTAGAGATGCCTTGGGGGGTTGAACCCGGGACATTCTGCATGCACAACAGGTGCTCTGACACTGAGCAGAGGCCCTTGTCCAAGGTTTGCAGGACTGTGGATTTTGTGGAAGGTTTTGGTCTCTTGATAACCACACAGGGGTGTCTTGGTCTGATAAATCTCCAGGAGGCAGTAAGTTTCTTCAGGGTCTGCCCTAAACATTTTGGTGCCTGAGGTAAAAAACCTAAACTCACCAGGAAGCAGAGGCGGATTATGGGGAGCGCAACCAGGTCAGTCAAACTGGACACAGAGCCTTGAGGGGTGCTACAAGTATTATGTAGAATGGAAGGTGAGAGGCGGGGTGGGGTACTGAATTTTGGTGTCACACAGGGTGCTGCTGAAATTTGAGATCCACCACTGCAGGAAGTTCCCCTATGCAAATTCTCCTATGGCAATGAGTTTGCTCTGCACCTCAGCTGGGCTCTTCCTCTGCTTCTGCCCCTCAAAATTCCCCCACCTCTAATTCACCGTCTACACTTGAGCTGCATTTCTGGGGAGTTTCTTCCCACATGGGCATCTTACTTAAATTATCATTATTTATTACGTTTATACTTCCTTCCTCCCAGAAGGGTGGTTATCCCACTCTTTTAACCTGTAATCAACCCTGTGAGATAGGCTAGGCTGAGAGAAAATGGTGAGGCCTTGCCCAAGTCCAACCAAGGTGCTTTGTGCCTTCAATCCTATCCACTAGGTGGCTACACTGCTACTTTTTCAAAAAGCAAAGGCTGAAAGTCTCACGAGGTCAGCCTTTCCCAACCCAGTGCCCTCCAGATGTTGTTGACTACAACTCCCATCATCCCCTGTCATCTGATGGAAGTTGGAGTCCAACAGCTGGAGGACACCAGATTGGCAAAGGCTGATGTGGATGAAAAGGTCTGTCCTTGTAGTGTTAAGACCATACAGAAGTCTAGTGTCCGGATCAAGGGAAATAATAGCACCACTCTATTCTGTTTTGGTCAGACCCTACCTGGAGTCCAGTGTCCAGTTCTTAAACCATAGTTTAAGAAGGATATTGACAAGTTGGAATGTGTGCAGAGGATGGCAGCCAAGATGATAATGGATATGGAAAAGAAGTCATGAGAAACGGTTGAGGTAACTGGGTATGTTTAGCCTGGAGAAGAGAAGACTGAGAGGTGATATGAGAACCACCTTCAAATATCTGAAGGGCTGTCACATGGAAGATGGAGCAAGCTTGTTCCCTGCTGCTCCAGAGGGTAGGACCAAATGAATGGATTCAAATTACAAGGAATAAGATTCCAATTAAACATTACGAAGAGCTTTATGATGGTAAGAGGAACAGTGGAATGGACTACTTTGAAGGTGGTGGACTCTTCTTCACTGGAAGTCTGGAGAGTTTGAATGACCACCTGCCAGGGATTCTTTAACTGTGATTCCTGTATTGTGGGGGGTTGGACTAGATGACCCTTGGCGTCCCTTCCAACTCTACAATTCTATCATTCTGTCTGTAGGGCACCAGGTTGGCAAAGGCTGATGTAGATGAAAAGGTTTGTCATTGTAGCTATAAGGGGGCTGATAGTGGACAGGTAAAAAAAGAAAGGGGTGGGGGAGAGAACAAATCTTGTCCCCACTTCATGGTAACTGACTTTAATATATGCTCTTTCCATCAGGATTTTGATTAGAGCCCCCCTCCCACTTATTATTCTATAATTTACACACTGGGTTGAAGTAACAAAAGTGCTAACAGACATCATTAAACTTTTACCCACCTAATGGCACCTGAGATTTACCCCCCCCCAACCTGGTGAGATTACCTTGCCCCATAAGAGGAAGAAAAAGGGAGAGAAGAGACAGGCCTTGCAGGATGCCAAATTAGTTTTAAGAAAGTATTAGAGCTGAGGATTCTAAAGGAAGATAAAGCTTGCAGATAGCAGCTGCTGGGTAGAAAATAATGGAGTTCCAGAGGCAGTTTCAGGGTTTGAGTGAGCGCGAGAGAAGCAGGTGGAATGTGTTCGACAGGCACGGGAGGACGGATAAAACAGGGCCCTGACAGGCTCTTTGAAGAAATAAATAGCATTTCAGAAGATGGACAGCAGCAGGCACCACACCGGAATTGTTGGCCCCTGGATCCCTTTACAATCGGAGGAAAGCTACCAAACTGCAGGCATGTGGGGTGTAGGGACCACAGCAGTAGCAAATGGTTAAAGCTGCCCCACATACGCACACTGGGTCCCCATACAACTCATTCCCCAGTGCCACCTATTTCTTTAAAAATAATTAACCAAGGAAGGGGTAAACATTGCAAATAACATCACATTTAGTTTAGGAATGAACAAATCTTGCCATTTTGGGTTTCTCTAAACATTTGAAGCCACCTTCAAATATCTAAAGGGCTGCCACATGGAAGATGGAACAAGATTGCTTTCTGCTGCTCCAGGGGTTAGGACCTGAACCATTGGATTGATTCAAATGACAAGGAAGGGGATTCCAACTCAATATTAGGAAGAACTTTGCTATGGCAAGAGCTGACAGTGGAAGAGAGTCCCTCAGAAGGTGGTGGACTCTCCTTCTTTGGAGGTTTTAAGTAGATCCATAAGCAGGCAATAATGGTCCCAAACAAACATCTGTCCAGCATCCCACCTAAACTGTCACATAGAACCCTACCTTTAGCCCCAATTTCTGTCTCCCTTTCTTGCCAAACATTGCAGAGGGTGGGGCTACAACCTCTGTGCATGTAGAAGGTCATAGGTTCAATCTCTGCCATCTCCAGGTAAGTGCTGCCAATCAGCCTAGATACTGAGCTACCAGTAGTCTGGCCTGGTATAAGGCAGCTATTTGTGTGTTCCTTTCAACACCCAAGCTGTAGGCAGATGTGGCTCCAAGTATCTTCCATGATGGTTTGTTACTAGGTAAATATTAGCCTGGTGGACCACTAGTCTGAGCCAGGCTGTACCAGAACTTGGAAACTGAGAAGACCATGCTTCGACTTGAATCAGGCATGTCCAAAGTCTGTTTCAGGGTCGTAATCCGGCCCATCAATTGGTTTAATCTGGCCCCTGTGGCAGTTTATTTCCTGGGGTAAAATCCTAAAAAACCCTCAACAACTTCAACCCTAATAAAAGCTCATCAAAGCCTTAAAATAGGTCAACAACTTTGGTTGGCCCTTTGGTTGGCCCTCACGGCCCTTCACTTCATCAGATCTGGCCCTCTTTGAAAAAAGTTTGGACACCACTGGGCTAGGCAGAACAATCTACATGTAAGCAAACTGATAATCTTGAAGAAAACAATCCAGTCTCTTCTCCTCCAAGCTGTCGTCATAGTAGTTATAACCAAACCCTTCTCATCTGGAGCTCAGAAAGCCAGGTTGATAGTGATTAACTTTGGGTCTTGTTTCAATTGATGTCTTGCAAACTTTTAGCCAGGAATAAACTCTTGTGATTAGCCAGGACTTAATTGTGCATTAATCCAACTCTCAACGTGCAGAGAACTAATGAAGTAATTAAAGGGACTTCATCACCTCTCACCAAGCCCGATCAATACCTTATCGTGTTTTTCCAGGGCAGGAGAAGAAAAAGGAAATGCTTCGGGAGGGAAGATCACGAAATCCAGAAAGCCCTGGGTGGGTTGCCTTTGAAGTTTGCTTTTTGAAGAAGAGTCTTAAGCATTCTGTGGGAAATGAAGCACCAGGAACAATTTGTAAATAGGAATGCCATATTTCTGGGCATTCAAAAAATAAAATTCACCTGTCTCAATACAATCATTTATTTCTGTTTTAGCAATCACCCTGGAAAACCTGTTGAAGTTTTTCTTTATTTATGAGACAGGTATCAAAGATGTTTTCCTTTAAATGATGGGTGAATGACCCATATTATTCTTAGATACACATTCCGCATCATGGCACACACCTAAAAAACCCATGACGTGTGAAAGCAGCAGACATATATCATGCAGGTGCACTCGCTGATGGATGGGATTGGCTGCTGCTCTCTGCCGACAACATTTTACCAATTTCCAAGCCTTGTTTCAAACATCCTCACCATACTTGTGCCAGCAGTGGGTAGCCTTTCCTTCCTTCCTTCCTTCCTTCCTTCCTTCCTTCCTTCCTTCCTTCCTTCCTTCCTTCCTTCCTTCCTTCCTAGATCCAGTATAAAGCCTGTGATTCTTGTATGTGTCAAGTAAGCCCATAGGGTGTATTTGAGGGTGAGGAGGGCCCCCGTTTTGATTTACAAAATAAACTGGAGAGAGAGAGAGAGAGAAAGAGCCAGCATCCAGACTCTGCCATGTTTCCACCATTCTTCTTGGGGTCCTCTGAGCCTCTTTTCCTTTGAGTTAAAGCTCCTTGCATAAAGTTTACGACTCCGGCTGGGGTATTTCCAGCAGATTACATTCAACCCAGCCAGCGTAGTGTGCACCAAGAGAAGCCAGTAAATCAGCGGCTGGCCTCATAATCGCCTCAATGGGTCTCTGTGCTGAAGCTGAGCCCCTTGTTAACAGCTGGCATCTGGTGAACAAAACAAAGATTTGGCTTTCCAGACACTTTGTACATCCGTAAAGAGGGAATGGTGGGCCCGCTCACTTTTGGAAAACCCTAGAGGGAGTTATCTTCCTAATATCGAAAGGCTCCTATTTTTCCAAGTCCATATTGCAGATATTTTAATATCCTCACATCCCCAAGGGCCTTGAGATTACGGCATTGGCAGAGAAGAACTTTTGTGATGATTTTCAATAGAAATATTGTTATTCACCAGCTTTTGCACTTCCTGGATGTTCCAATGCACCACTCAAAGCTCTTATGTTTAAACCTTTTTAATATATTCATTTTTTCAATTTTATTGTTTTGCTACTTTGGTATTTGCTTCCCTGGGCACCTTTGGGAGGAAGTGTCCGGTAGAAATTTAATAGTCAAATAAGTGTGTACCAAAATGTGCTTGGAAATACATATTTTGTCAGTAAATATGTTTTGAAACATTTTAAATCTGTAGCAGGGTTTTGGGTTTTGTTTTTAGAAAACAGGCAGATTGTGCAACAGGCTAATGGAAAAACACAAGTAGCATGGACCAAGGACAAACTCAACCCTCTTGTCAGCTCATCTGAATTTTATTCTCCTTTAACCTAACCAAGAAGGTCTGTCCTTATTATCCAAGGATGGTGGCTTCACTTTTTCACTGCATATTCATGATTTGTGCTTGTGATGGTACAGGGGCAGTTATGTGTGAGCCTGCTTTCAACACTGTTCTTGCAAAAGTTTTATGGCTGACACTCTGCTTTGTTTCAAATCAGTGCACATCCCATAACTTCTTGCTGAAACCCTGTGCCTTCTTATACCATAAATGTTCTGGTTTATTTTTCGTCCCACTTTTGTTGAGCTCTAGCACATCAGTTCCCTCCAGCTGGCAATAATGCAGCAACTCTGGGGAACCATTACAGAACAACTAATAAAGTAGAACAAAGTGTGAGTGGTCCAGTATAAACCCACCCCCAAGGCAACAATTGCTGCATCAGTGGTGTGTTGCAGAATATACCCACAATAGCCTTGACTGGAATGCTAATCTCTGTGCCCTTTACAGTTCTGTGTGTGATGAAGCTGCCTTCTTTCCCTTTCAGCAAAGATGTCTCCATCTTGAACTTGTCTCAGGAATTAAATACGGGTTGCAGAGATCGCTTTATGTTTAAGCACCCCGCCTCCCATTACACAAGTGCAGAAAGAGAAGGAACCTGGTTCAGCAGCTCCAATTCTATTTAGCTTGAAGACAATGAAATAATTCTCTGGGTTTGTGGTTACAGTTGGCGTATGATTTGCAAAATGTGTCCTCGGTAAATCACCTTTCCACCAACATTTTTATATAAATCAACTGAACTCTGAGTTGTTTGCTGTGCTTTAATTACTGAAGAAAGAGAGCACGGCACTCTGATATTACCCAAATCCTTTGATTTATAATTACCACCGTTTGTGTACTTTGCATTTCAGTCCTGTGCGCCAGAACTCAGCTTTCCAGCCTCTTGAGCTAAGAACTTCAGCCTTAAATTAAATGTAAATAGACTGATATCTTGCTTTCTTTCTCTTTCTCCCCCCTCTGTCTCATTTTCCATTTCAATTCTCACTGCAAAGCCGGCTTAGAAGATGGAAAGGAGGACAATGTAGAACACCTCCTTTGAAAAGATGAAATCCTTTAATACAAAAATTCCTCCCCCCCCCTCTAAGGGTGTTTACTTGCAAACTCAATACTTTTTGAACTTCATGGAGGAGGGAATAATGTCAGATGTTGGAAGCAAATTTCTAAATTGGGACAGAGAGGGTTGCACACTGTTGAAGAGGGATCGGGGAGTTGGTCACAGTGCATCCTTGAAAACTCCAACAGTCCCTACCCCACGGTGTGAGTTAATAATGTCTGCACCATATGCTGGCTGGCTACTAGAGGAGGCAATGCAAACTGTGAAATGATGAGCCTTCTTTGCAGCCTGCACTGCCACAGAGTAGACACAATTAGGTGCACTAGTCAGTGTTAAGTTGGCTTCAGAGCAAGACTTGAATACCTGAAGGGGCATCTCCACCCCCATCATTCAGCCTGGACACTGAGGTCCAGCACCAAGGGTCTTCTGGTGGTTCCCTCACTGCAAGAAGCGAGGTTACAGGGAACCAGGCAGAGGGCCTTCTTTGTAGTGGCACCCACCCTGTGGAATGCCCTCCCAACGGATGTCAAAGAAATAAACAACTATCGGACTTTTAGAAGACAGTCCTTTTTAGGAAAGTTTTAAATGTTTGATGTTCTATCATGTTTTTAATATTCTGTTGTGAGCTGCTGGGTATAAATAAATAAATTATTGTTATCATTATCATCACATGCACTCTAGTCTTCATCCAGCTTGCTTCAGAGTTCATAGCTTCCCAGAATGCCAAGCAGCCACTCAGGCACCACAACGCAGGAGAGGACTCCTGAAGTGACCATGTCAGCCACTTGTTTCATCTTGCTAGATCAGGACAATGACAGGATTATCAGCTTTCTCTGCTGGAAAATCTCCCAGACTTTCAGAAACACTCTGGGTTCCATCAGACTCTGAAGGCAGGCCATCCAAACAGGCCCACCACCCTTACAGGGGAGAATTGCAGCTACAAATTCCAGCATTCTTGCATTGCAAGGCGTTGGACTAGATGACCCCTGGATCCCTTCCAACTCTATGATTCTATGCTTCTATAAAACCAAAACTCTACCAGATAATGGTCTGACCATGATAATTGAGGGCATTGCCTCTGGTCCATGTTTCCTCATGGCAGGCAGAGCTGCAGCCTGTTCTGGCTATCCCTCTCTGTCCCATGCAGTTGGACTAGGTAACCCTTGGTGTCTCATCCCGTTCTACAATTCCATGAAATAAATAAATGTGGGAGCTAGAGGAGTGCGATATAGCGGTCACACCAACACGCTGCCCTTGAGACGGGATCGTCTGCACATCTCAATAGACTTTGAAGTTCTGTCAAATGCTCAGCTGCAATTAGGATTTTTCTCACATCTGCAAGGTATTGGAGCACTTCAGCATCCGGATTTACTAAGACTTTATGGTTCTGACTCTAATCTTTCCCTGCCGATTTTGACAGCGGGGAATTTAGGAGGAGGTGCAGCAGCCGTCCTGCACGTGGCTCTCATTGATGAGGCTGGAGGCAGGTGGCTGGCTTGGCAGCCTTGGGCTGGCTAATCTGGGAGTTCATGACTCTGTGATGGCAGGTTCATTACAGAAGTCTGTATGTGTATAAGAGCAGCACAAAACCTTCAGGATAAGGAAGAATAAAACACATTGGGTTGTAGTCAACTCAGTTTTACTCAGAATAGATCCATGGAAATGAACTAAGGCTGCAATGCTAACCCCTACTTTCCTGGAAATAGGCATCACTAAACTCAGTCTGCTTCTGAGTAGACAAGGCCAGGATTGTGCTATTAGGATTGAGCCAGTGTGGTGTAGTGGTTAAGAGCGGTAGTCTCGTAATCTGGAGAACCGGTTTCGAGTCTCTGCTCCTCCACATGCAGCTGCTGGGTGACCTTGGGCCAGTCACACTTCTTTGAAGTCTCTCAGCCCCACTCACCTCACAGAGTGTTTGTTGTGGGGGAGGAAGGGAAAGGAGAATGTTAGCCGCTTTGAGACTCCTTAAAGGGAGTGAAAGGCGGGATATCAAATCCAAACTCTTCTTCTTCTTCTTCTAGGTGGAAATGCTTCTGCAGACCAGGTTCTGGAAACCACAGAAGTGAAGAATTCTCTTGTGCTCGACTCCTGTTTGCAGGTTTCCCTTGGGGCATATGGTTGACTACTGTGTGAAGAGGATGTTGGAGTACATGAGCCCACTTTGGCCTGATCCAGCAGGCTCTTATGTTCTTAGTCATGTTCATTCATTTCAATGGGCATGTTCTGAGTAGGACTAGCATTTGATACAACCCCATTGCAGTTGAATCTGGTCACTGGCTCAGCTATCTCAGCATAGTCTGATCTGATTGGTGATGGTTCTTCCAGGGTTTATCAAAACTAGAAAGAAATTTTTTTGTATCTGGGAGGGTCTATATGCAGACTGCAGAAACTGTTGCACAAATCATACAGCATGTCTTTGCTGTCAAGATCAGGACATTTGTTCCTAGAGAAGGATTTAGGACATCATCAACATCCTTTCTAACCCTCTGATGTCAAAGGAATGGTTTGCTCATCCTGTGGAAGAAAGTGATGAAGAGAGACGCCACCAAACCCTTGATATTTTACGTTTACTTCAGTGATCAGGCATTCAATTTTATTTATCTGCATATTTTAAAAACCTGTATCCCACTTCCTTCCCAGAAAAAAAGGCTGAAAGTGGCTTACAATAAAATGTACAAACTCTTCAACCCTAAAAGGGCTTCCAGAACTCAAAACTGAAAACAGCAGCCAGCATGTTAAAGCAATAAAGCAATAATACTCTGTGTGGCTCAACTGCCCAAAGGGGAATTTTTTTTATAGAAGTACAAGTCCCCAACAATTCTTATAGCAAAATTAGCGTGGTGCACACTTAGACTGGAATGAAAGCACAGCAAGAGCCTGGTTGCAGGATCAGGCTGGTGGCCCACCCAGCTCAGTGTTCTCACAGTGGCCAGCCAGATGGCAGAAAGGAGTGAATCAACCCTTCCCAGCTTGTGGCAATATGAAGTTAGGGAAAGTATTTGCTTTTTTTTAAACTCCCAAGTGATAAACCCTGCAATTACTTGTAGCCTAATAAATCATCTGTCTTTTTGTGCAAAAAGAAATAACAAACTAATTAAAAAAGTTTCGTCCTCCCAAAATGGGCAATCAATACCTTATCTTAGTTTTGTAGAGAGAAATTGGAAACATTTCACAGTATGGAGAGTTCCCCCCTCTCTGAGATTGTATTGTTATAAGTTAGGGGGGAACTCCCCTAAAACATCTGGATTCAGTGAAGAGTTAGAATTTAAGCAAACCCCTGAGTTTCTGGGTCTAGTGTGGGCTGGTTTAGTTTTTATGTGTTCAGGAATACACCTGGAAAGAACCATCAAGAAGTAATCAGCGGAATGGCTGAGCCATTATCCCATTAGAAAGGCCATTGACAGAGACTCTCTGGGTGGGATGGAAAACAGGGAAAGCCCCTCCCAGAGGTGAGAGATAGCAGAGACAAAAGGCCAGAATTTCAGGAGGGAGGGGCAGAACCGCAGTGGGTTATGAGGTAAGCAAACAGGAAAAAAGTGTCTCTTTTGCAAACAAGGGGGAGGGGGCAGAGCACAATGCGGACAGTCTGTTTTATGCTGCAGAGAGAGTCAGATGTGATGATTGGAGCCTCTTGGAATCAGAAGCTGCAGCAATAGCAGGAGCAGGACCCTCTTGGGATATGAATGCTCTGTACTCTCTCCTCCTAGACGCAGCTCGCATATATGTGTAAATAAACCATATATCATGAAGACACCACAGACTCCACTGTGCCTCATTGTTCCAAAAAGGAACACAGACCCTGGTAAGAGTGTCTTGTACTTTTAGAATCTCATCCTGCTTGGAAATGGGGTGGTGTTTACAGTATTGTGGGGATGGAGGAGCATAGTTTATATGGTGTAGGAAATGCAGAAAATGTAGGAGAAAGGGGGCAGAACAATCTAATGACGTCCCCTTCCACTAATTCATCTGGAGCACAATCCATCCTTCAGATCTCCTAGTGCTGCTTCATAGAAATGAATGGAAATTGTGCTGCTATGGTTGTTGCCGTGTAGGAGAAAGTCCTGGGATGGAGCCTGTGGCAGGGGAATGTGTTCTCTGTCTCCTGGGCTTCCACCCTTCACGGAGCCAAACTTCCCTGCCAAATTCATACGTTGTTCTTTCCTCCTTTGACACACTGGAACCTAATGCATAAGTGCATTCCTTTCTCCAAATTGAGAAAGTTGAGTCTCTTTTCATGTATTTGAAATCCCTTTTGAACCTCACCCAGCTCTTGGCTCCCTCCACCCTTCCCTTCCAGAACATTTTGTTCTCTCGCTCACAAAGATCTCAGGAGCGTTAATATTGTTGTTGCAGTGACTGACAGTTGCTGCGAATATGGCTGATGGAAAGTGAAATGACTGTGCTTTGGAAGCTGTACAAAGCCACGGTGCTCAGTCACATCTGCCAGGGAAAGGGCAGGATTTGAGAGGTGTCCACCAATTTCATGGAGAGCTTCTGATCTGCCCCCACACCAAGGGAGACTATTAAAAGGCAGCCTCTCCACCACCACCCCATTTCTTCTTTGGTGCTGACTGAGACATTTTCAATCCCCATTCTTTGTCCTCTGGCCTCTTCCCCCTCGTTTTCTCTCCAGTGGAGGTGAGTGTTGTAGCTTGGTTATCTTGCAGGAACAGCCATTGGGGAAATAAATGCAGGACACAGACGCCAGTGATGTACATCAGTTTGGTGTGAGGCATCCAGTCTGCAGTTCCTTATCTCATCTCTGCACCTTCTTCTGAAATGATGCTGCCGAAACTTTGTTGGGAAACTGTGATTAGCTTTGCTGGTGATTGGCTGTCACAGAAGAAGAAACAGAAAGGGAGATGGGGAGGCACCGTATTAAGTAAACTAAGGTCACCCCCACACTGTACTTTTATACCGCTTTAACAGTCATGGTTTCCCCCAAAGAAACTCTCTGGAGAGAAGGCTTCAGGCACAAGGCCCACTGGCAGACCAGCTCTGCAGTACAAACTAGCAGTGGTGTGCAGCAAATTTTTTTGTAGGGGGCCAGGGGCACCAGCTTGAAAGGGAGATTGGGGAAAATGTCACATTCGTGACGTCCTGACGTCCTGACATCTCATTCAAAGCCAGGCAGGTTTTGGGAAGGTGGAGGGTGGGCACTTGGACCCTTTAGGGGACTAGCCTAGCCCCCCTAGTTCACTGACCGAACATCACTGCAAACAAGTCTGCAAATGTGACACAAAGGCTGGCAACTAATTTTTTTTGTTAGGAAAAATATCGGCAATTAAAATGTGTTGCCAAAAATACTATTTCTTTTTCAGTCAATACCAGTCATCTTGAAAGATGAATGTTTTTAAAAATAGCAGAAAGAGATTTCAAAATTTTTCCTGGGGGTGGGGCAAAAGGCCAAGGATAAAACATAAAATATTTACAGACGTAAAAGACAGAGGCAGGTTTGCCCTCCCAAACCTTAAATTGTATTATGAATCTGCTTCTTTGGTATGGATCAGGGACTGGATGAGATTGGATAAGCAAGAGGCATTAGAACTAGAAGGACATGACAACAGATTCGGCTGGCACGCATACTTATGGTACGGGAAAGGGAAGGTTCATTGAAGTGAAGGCCCAAGACAGGTGTTGATCATCATGTGAGCTGCGCACAGGTGGTCTGAAGCGAGCTACCATCATTCCTGTGGAGCCTCCTTTTATTGAGACAAATATGCAAGCCAGGCAAATACATTTTGGGCTGTGACCTTTACACATATTCCGTCCCGTGATCGTGGGGTGGTACAAAGCTATTTTGGCACCTGTTCCACAGCGTCATTTCCCCCTTGCACAGTGTATGACGTAGGAGACAAAAGGTCTCAGGAAAAAACTTACAGACAGGACACCGCTGACTTCTGAGACCCCAAAAGGTCAGACATGGGTGGAGCGATGTACAGACAGCTGTGGCTTGTCTTGGGGGGGATTTTCCCTGCACCCCAAGGTCACGCGTGCAGGCAGATTGTGGCTGCCTGCTGGTGGGGAAGTGTGCTCCCTCCGGACCCCACTGCCCCACTCCACGATATCCCTACAGTTCATAGTTTTTACAACCATATAATCAGGAAATCACTAATGAGAGTATGGGAGAGATACAAAGACTTATTGGAACAGAAGACCACCACATGAAGCATTACTGCTCAAACCACTTGGAAAGAAAGGAAAATGGCTCATATATGTTGATTTATTAAAGGACCATGATGGAAAATGGAAATTAAGAGATTACGATGAGATCAAAGACCACTTTCAGAGTTGGTTGCATTATTGACAACAATATGAAACATATAAAGAAGACAGCAAGAAAGGATTCAGTTATACAAGATCTAGGTTTCAAACGGAAGTGATCGAAGGGAAAGGGAAATTACTGAAGGCCGCATACAGCATACTATTAGAATGCCAGACAAAAGATGAAGAGGTAAAATCAGTTATGATTAAATAGGCACAAGATGTACCGTATTTTTCGCCCTATAGGACGCACTATAGGACGCACCTCCAAAAATGAAGGGGAAATCTGTGTGCGTCCTATGGGGCGAATACAGGCTTTCGCTGAAGCTTGGAGAGTGAGAGGGGTCGGTGCGCACCAACCCCTCTCACTCTCCAGGCTTCAGGAAGCTATCAGCAAGCCTGGGGAGCCCGCGGGAGTTCCCGCAGGGCTCCCTAGGCTGCGGATAGCAGCCTGCTGCCCGGTGCCCGGGGCTCCCTGAAGCAGAGCGGCCCGTGCGCTGGGCAGACATCTGCAGCGTGGGGAGCCCTGCGGGAGTTCCTGGTTTGGTTTCCCCTACTTGGTTTTGGGGGGGGGGAAATAAAGGGAAAAAAAATTCCTTTATTTCCCACCCAAAAAACTAGGTGCGTCCTATGGGATGGAGCGTCCTATGGGACGAAAAATACGGTATGTCATAACATTATGATGGAAGATTTTGAAAAATTATGGAAAACTGATTTAAAATTTACAGATTGCTCCCTATTGAAGGAGAATTGCATGAAGATGATGTACAGATGGTACATGACACCAGTGCAGTTAGGGAAAATGTACAAAACTAGTTCAAATACTGGTATATGCTGGAAGTGTAAGGAAAAGGAGGGGACATTTTATCATATGTGGTGGGATTGCAATGTAATTTAAAAAAATTGGGAAATGATATACAACGAATTGAAGAAAATGTTCCATTTAACATTTGTTTAAAAACCTGAAGCATTTTTGTTAGGGATTGTAGGTAAAGATCTGCCAAAAAAGCTGAAAAGCATCTTCATGTATGCGGCAACGGCCGCAAGAATTCTAATAGCACAAGGACGGAAGACTGAAGAAACCCCAACTAAAGAATCATGGCAAGAAAAATTGATGGACTATGTAGAACTGGCAAAACTGATATATAAGCTACGGGACAAGGATAACGGTGACTTTAAAGATGAATGGGAACCCTTTACAATGTATTTGAACATGCAACAAAGTGAACTGGACTCCTTGGCTGGCTTTGAATAAACATTCACAAACTTTTTATTGATAATAATCAGCTAAATAGTTTGAGGATCTGTACAACTTTGTAACATGCAGAAAACAGCACTCTCAGAGAAACCGAAGACTGGAAGTGAGGGAAGCCAGGGGGTGGGGGTGGGTGGGTTTTGTGTGGGAGGGTGGGGGGAGGGAGGAAAAATGGGTTGAGGGAAATAAGGATGATATGTTTTTGGATAATATGTTTTGTTTTAATTTTGAATAAAAATAAATAAAAAACAAAAACAAAGGCTGGCAACTTTTAACCCCTCCATGTGGGAATCCCTTGCAATGCCTGGAGAAGATCAGTCAGGTTGTATATCCACAGCAGTGGCCAGAGGAGGAGGAATGACTTCTGGGAGGAGCACAGAAGAAACCCCATAGTGTTCCTCTCTTCAGTTACAAACTTTAGTGAAAAAAGGAAAACAATTACCAAGCATAAAGTGCTGTTTTTCAGGACAAATACATGTGCAGATGTTAAGTTTCAGATGAGAGGTGACAAATGATATTTTATTTGTTTGCTTGTTAAATTTCTATACCTCCCTTCATCTGAGGATCACAGGGTGGTTTGCAATATAAAAACACAAAAATACAGAACATAGTAACACACAAACACACCCAATTAAAAGCCCATGGATTGTTGGCCAAAGGCCTGTGAGAAGAGGAATATTTTTGCCTGGCACCTAAAGATATATAACAAAGGCACCAGGTGAGCCTCTCTGAGGAGAGCATTGCACAACCCTTCCTTGGGACACATATGAAATCCTGGGAAGATTCCCCCCCCCCGTTTTTATATACATTTCTCTCCATCCTACCCCGATCCTTCAAAATGTCCACAGATTTCATATCTCTAAACAGCCCTGAGAGGGATATGTTTTGCAATATACTTCTAAATCACAATAACTGGCAAATGCCTTTTGGGAAACTGTGTAAGAAGAGGGAGTACAAACAGAGTGGGGGCTGCTGCTGCTGCTGCTGCTGCTGCTAAAAAGTCATATTTTTAATTAAATTGTGGGCATTTTTAACTGATAAGAGGCTCCTTTGGCTGGTGGTTAATGCCATTTAGCTGCATTAATTGGGATGTTTATACTTGGAGTTTTGCAGGAAGAAAAAGATACTGGAGCTGTGGAAATGGATCAGAGAGGCTTAAAAACCTGGCATTGGTCCAGCTCAGTTGTCCGCATTATGAAATAGAAACTATATTATCAGCTTGCATAAAACAGCTTGTTTCGGGAAGATTGCAAGGACCGCATTTAATTAACTGAGCTTTGGGAACAGTAGAGTCTTATTGTTGAGAAATGTGCCTTTGCAGGGAAAATAAAGGCGTTTTCATTTAAGGGAAACAAAAGCGGGGTTTATCAGAACATTGCTTAATTGTCAGGCAAGCTAAAGAGCTTTGCTTTTGCCATAATTTATGAACTCACATTTATCAGTGCACCAACAAACAGGTGCTTCTCTTTGGGCTGAGGAAAGGCAGGGAAGCCTCGCTGCAAATCGCAATAAAAGAGGCCAAAATAAATGAGCGCTATTTTCCCATAAATCGTGTCCTCCCTAAAAGAGGGCACGTGTTGCGGTGAGACCTGGAGACTGACCTCCTGGTTGTGGGTGGGTCTACTGGATAGCCACAACACCCATTGGTAGGTCCCTTGTTGCTGGGTTTAATCTGGCCAATGGGGTGCAGTCTAAATGGATTGAGGGACCTATATAAACCTATGCACATGTCCCAGAGCTTCCTCTTTTGGCTAGTGCATCGGAACACCCACCCACCTCTCCCTAATTTTAGGGCATTTTGCGATTGACCTTGCTATGCCGTCATGTGTTGTCTGTCGTTGGGAGAGGGGCATGGCAGGAATTTTCCCCACTTGGCTGATTGGCTGTAACCATTTGGGTTTCACCTGTCACAACTTATAAGGTTGTGGATAGGCACTGGTTCATGTGATAGGGATGGGAGAACGGTCTTGCCATCCCTATGTGAAGAGTATTCTGTTAAAGGAATCCAGGGACTCAACTTGGTTTGGTCAACCCCCGAAAGGGGGTTGTGCCCATGCCTGAGTCCAGGGGAGCATCTGGAGAATGAACAGAGTCTGTTCCCAGGCTTTTCACCTGCCTCAGGTATTCACCCTTGGCTGACCTATGATAGAGCTCTGGGTCAGAGCTACCTGCAAGGGTGTAGGGAGCTAGTCGAACCAGAGCCTATGTAACCACTCACTTTTCTGTAATCAATAAAGGTGTGACCTAAATTCTGCCAAAAACCAAAACTAAAATTTGAGTCAAATGTGTCTTTATTTAGGGGGGAGGTCTCTGGGTCTGAACATGCAAATGTTCTATGCCTGGCTTCATGCAATACATGGGAAACTGCTTTATTCCTCCAAGTGAGACTGCTGGTCCTTCAGCCTTGCTCCTTTCTCTCCTGTGACTTGCCCTGCACACATTTCTCTTTACTCTCTCCTCTGCACATCTTCCAGCTGGTCAATATCCTTTTTAAACAGTAGTGCCCAGAACTAGACACAGGACTCAAGGCAGGGTCTGACCAAGCCAGCTTCAATGTAACTTGAGCACAGTTTCTTTAATTAAGTTGCATCGAATCCCAGGTGTGTACCGTACATTTGCAAAGCCGTCCTTTCTGCCTGGGTTTCTTGGGGTCGGGGACAGGGTGGGGGAAGCAACCAGGCAATTCTATCACCTCCTGGTCTCTGCCCATTGGCATGGACCCACGGCGGGTGACTTCGATGCACTTCAACCTGCGCTGATGTGTACTGCAGTGGGCAAATTTGCAGCAAGAAATTGTATGTTTGCAACAAACAGTGACAGTGTATGCAGTTGTGAGATGACTAGAACATCACTATCAATGATCCTGATAAATAATTTCATGAGGTGTAAAATGTGGGTGGAAGGGTGTGTGAGAGAGCTATCTCTTGATCTCTCATATCTATAGCCTGGGATGCATGTGCAGCTGCACCCAAGGACAGCAGCACTCTGAGGTAGCAAAACATAATACCTACATTGGCTACCAGTACATTTCCGAGCACAATTCAAAGTTGTGGTGCTGACCTTTAAAGCCCTAAACGGCCTCGGCCCTGTAGACTTGAAGGAGCGTCTCCACCTCCATCATTCAACCCAGACACTGAGGTCCACCTCCGAGGGTCTTCTGGCAGTTCCCTCCCTGTGAGAAGTGAGGTTACAGGGAACCAGGCAGAGGGCCTTCTTGATAGTGGCGCCCGCCCTGTGGAATGCCCTCCCACCAGATGTCAAGGAAATAAACAACTACTGTATCTCACTTTTAGAAGACATCTGAAGGCAGCCCTGTTTAGGGAAGCTTTTTATGTTTGAAATTTTATTCTGTTTTTAGTCCTCTGTTGGGAGCTGTCCAGAGTAGATGGGCGGGGTATAATAATTATAATATAATATAATATAATATAATATAATATAATATAATATAATATAATATATAATAATATATAATAATATATAATAATATAATAGAAGGGGCCCCAATTATTCATGCTTTCCTCTTGCAGGCAGATGTTTATTTGTCTTAAATGTAGGACACTATTACAAAGTTGTGATCCTTCACCAGCAGTCTGAAACAGTACAGTCCACCTCACTTCCATGATGTCACTGTACTCCACAGGGGCGTGCATGCCTTTTGGAACAAGAAAAGCCAATAGGGTCAATTTTCATTTGATCCTAAATTAATGTGCATGGATAGGATTGAGGCTCCCATCTGTTCCCATTCATGTCTCTAGAGGTGGTTGTGGCAGCAGCAGCAGCAGCAGGGCTAATTTCTCTCGCTGTTCCTCCTGCTTGCCATTTTATTTACCCACAATATGCCGGATGTGGTGCGTTGTTCCAGGGTCTACAAGTCGAAAAATCCCCGGCCTCTCAGATGCATACATTGAAAGGCAACCCCGTTGGTATTCATCTTTCGCTGTGTGGTAGCCACCATTCCTCAGAGCAAGGAAATATTTCAGAATAAATAAAAGGATGCTGTCTCTCCCCATGGGACACCTTTTGCTACCACTGCCAAACACAGTCCCCTGTAAACAACTGGGTTAAAAAAAAAATAGAACATGAGCATGGATGTCATAAAACAAATCTAATTTGTGAAAATGACTAATGAAATGATGTGCTGCTTAATAACAAAAATGAACTAAATAAATAACCAATGCAAACACCTCTGCTGTTGTGTGAGTATCCAGCCAACAGTGGCAATCCCCTTTTCCTGAATTCACCCAGACCTGGACTTTGAGATCCTTTTCAGGTGTGACTTTTAGGGCCAAAATTTGAGTTTCAAATGCCCAGGATTTGTACACACTTTGTGATTTTCACCGCATTTTTTCCAGTTTCTGAAGAGCAATACCACCACCTCATTCAAGTCCCTGGAGTGAGATGGGCTGTCCTGAAATTTAACAAGCAAACCAGAGACGAAATAATTGCAAGTTTAAAATAAGCAGTAATAAGCCTTCCTCTTCTTTGCTAAAGGAGGAAAGTGGCATAATGTGCGTGAAGCATTTTGAAGGTTTGAAATGCTCTACATAAATGCTCTGATTATTATTAATTTGCAGAAGCTCATTTCAAGTTGCTACGTTGAAATATATTACTTGAATGCATCCATGTGTTTCTAAAGCGAGGTAGGAGCGGAGGCTGCCTGCCTGATCCTTCGAACAAAAGGCTGTTCATGTTTTCAATGAGTTCATTTTGTTTGGATCTCAAGTGTGATTTGATCAGCAAATTGTCCTTGGCATTTGACATGCCTGTCACCACCACCAAACCCTGTGATTCCTGCCTCTGGGAAATTAATTTCCCAGCCAATCTCCTGAGCAGCCTAGGCTTTTCTCTTTACAATCGCTCCTCTTACTAGCTGCCCACTTCATTCTCCTACAGAAAAATATGTATTCCAGGAGGTTTATTAACCAGCGGCGAAGACTGCCAAGCTTTCACAATCCTCTTGCCGTAAGAAAATACAGGGCTGTAGTGTATCAGAGATCAGCATGAGCTGTTGTGAACAATAACAGTTCGTGGAAAATTCCAGCTGGGAGGAGCATTGAGAAATGTTCAAGGGCAGTTTCCCCCTCATGCGATGATTGTCAAGGAGGAAAGAGACCTGGGATGTGAATGGGAGGTAAAATCTGTTATCAAGGGAGGCCATTATGATACGCCAGGAGGAGAGAGAGAGAGAGAGAGAGAGAGAGAGAGAGAGAGAGAGAGAGAGAGAGAGAGAATTGGATTTCAGAAGAAATAGAGGCAAGCCAGATGTCCCACCGAAGCAAACTTTCTGAAATAGAGGAAATTGCAAATTTTCCCAGAGGGAAAGTTGGCAGGCAAGAAGGAGGGAGCCTGGAGGCACTCTGCAGGCATGAGGAACCAGCTTGCCCCTTTGAGGCAGCTCATTTGGGGGAAATCTTCTCTGGGGCTTAATCTCATCTTAATCTCAGCATACTGAGTTATACTTGTAAAAAACTATGCCTTATTTCTTTAGACAGCTGGGAGTGACCAATAAACATGTCACCAGTGCACCAAGTTTATTTCCTATTGGAAGGAAAGGAAGGCAGGCAGGGAGGGAGGGGAATATATATTGCTCCTTTGGAACTCCCTTCCACTTGAAGTTCAACCACATCCAAGGGTGTGTACACATTACTGCCCTAGGGCACAGTGAAGTTGCGTTTCGTAGCTCTTCCCCACTGGCTGCTCACAACAGCATGGCTTCAATGGTGTCGGGTTCATTTCTGTTTGTATGCATACCCAGGTGCATTGATGGAGCAGGGATGTCTTTACCCTGTGCAAAGGTGTTTGCACCTTGGCTAGAGATGAATTAGGAATGGCTTAAGGGACTCCAGCTGGTCTGAGAAACAATAGCAAGTACAATAGAAAGTATAGGATACACCTACATTTTGGATAAAATGTGAACACAGATTCAAAACCCAGCCCCGGAAAAACACACTGTGAGTGCCCAGTCAGCAGGAATGTGGACACAGAACTTTTTTTAAAAAGTGTTCCCATTGGGGCACAGATTTTGAGGTTGTAGTGTCACTGCCTAGATATAACGGATGCTCCAAGTGTTCCTATTTTCCAGGGATGTTCCTGATTTGGAGAAGCTGTCCTGGTTTCTGATTTGATCCCGGAAAGCCCCAGTTTTCCTTAGCCTGTCCCTATTTTATTGGAGAAATATTGAAGGGTATGGAGTTATCCAACCCCCGAGCCGTCTGAACGTATTTTTATATGTTGGAAGCTTCCCAGAGTGGCTGGCGCGACCCAGTAAGATGTGTGGCATATAAATAGTAAAATTATCATTATGGAATGTTACGTCCCTATTTTCTTCGGACTAATGTTGGAGGGTATTCACATAAGCACATGAAATAAAAAAGTATATAATTAAACCATCTACATCTGTTGGGCTGTTGGTCACTTTGGTCTGTTGGTCACGCTGAACTTCCAGAATGATCAATGTGACCAGGGGATAGACAAAAGGGGCCAATCACTCTCTTGGGGCTCCCATTCTGTGAGGAAGTGCGATTCCAGTGAAGCTGTCAATGGCGCTGGTGCTGCAGCCAGAAGCAGGTGAGCTACCTGCCCCCCTCCTTTGGCTCTAGCTGGAAGGAATGTAATCCATAAAGTTGTGTGATTCATGTTTAAAGATCATTTTGGCTCTAATCTCTTTAGCCACATTGCTTTCTCCCTGAGCTCCACAGTAGGATCAGAGAGCCTTTGCTGCTCCCTTTCATCCTGCCTCTAGATTCCTGTCCCTCTCCTTGTAAGCCTCCCACATCCGTCTGATGCAGCCCCCTCCCCCTCCCTCACTGGTGGGGATTTAACTCCCCTCTGAAGCCTGTGGCTGAGATTGCCACTTCTGCCTCCAGGATGGAAGGTCTGGAGAAGGTTTTTGTTGTAGCTGCTGTTATCGAAGAGAATCCTTGCTTTGTTCATCTGTGTTGGCCCACAAAGGGTTAATAATCTCCCCCACGAAGGAGGGGTGGGTGGGTGGGGGATGTGGAGCAGCTCCATTTATCCACTTTGGTAATTGAAATCAATTCCAGGGCCTTATCTTTAGGAAACCTATAGAGGCAGACACTAATCTGCAGTCTGTGGCATTTTTAAAGGAGAAATCTATTTGAAAGAGAGAGAAGGGGGAAGCATTATCCCCTCTCCCCACCTCCCTCCCAAAACCAATCTCCTGCTTTTCCTTTGCAGGAAAGAATATGACTCCCCTCCCTGCCCCATGCAAGAGAGTTTCTTTTCAAATGTTAACACAAAGTATTGTTCAGGGCTTGGAGCAGCGGAGACAAAAAAATTGCTTAGATTTGCCCTCTCTCGGCCTCCTGCGATCAATTAGCTGATATCTTTGGATTTGCTCAGGCAGGGAAGGTGTGGGGGAAGGCGGGGTGGCAAAAGTTTGGATTTGTGGGTGGAGGAGAAAGGATGTGTCTCAGTTGCTGAACAGTCTGCCCAGAAACCTGGAGTCCAGGTGAAGGAAGACAAGAACAGAGAACATAAGAAGAGCCTTGCAGATGGATCAGGGCAAAGGAGTCCTGTTCTTACAGTGGCCAAATGTCCCTAATAACCCAGGCATCCAAATGGACTGCTTCTGGACCTAGAAGTTCCACAAGAACCTAAGAAGAGCCTGGCTGCTGGATCAGGCCAAAGGGGGACCATCTAGGCCAGCATCCTGTTCTTACAGTGGCCAACCAGATGCCCCAATGGGAAGCTTGACAGCAAAGATGTCAGATATGGAGGACAGGGCTATTGATGACTACTAGCCAGGATTGCTCTGCTCTGCCTCCCCAGTTGGAGGCAGCAATGCTTCTCAATACCAGTTGTTAGAAACCACAGGAGGGAGGAGGGCTCTTGCACTGGAATCCTTTTCTGTGACTCCTCTACACTTAGCACATGTTCCTGAAGGATGGATTTCAAAGAGTCCTAAAAAGTTTCCACCAGTTTGATAGGATGAACCCGTAAATGCTAGACCATGTTCTCCCAAGAAGAGTACAACCTCAATGGTGCACTTGTACAGGCAATGACCATTTCACATGGGGTTGTGTTCCTGACCCCCGCGGGCATTGGTGGAACACATGTAAATCCACTGTACCCCATTGCACACCCGCTCCATCCCCCTTTCCGGACACTTCCGGGGTGCAGAGATGCCCACATGCAAGATCACACATTTTTTGAATCTTGAATGCTTGAATCTTGTGAAACAACACATTTTGCTTGAGAGGCAATCTGCAAAGTACTTTGCAGTAATAGTAGATTCCACACCAGATTCTTCCCATATTGAACAAGCAACATTTCTTTGGAGATACATACTTTTGAAAAAAACGCTGCATGAGAGTCAAGACAGATTTCTCAAGTTTGCAGATCATGGCAATGAAAGCGGGGAAGAAATTGCTCATTTGATAAATGATAGATTGAAAGAACATGCTATTCTTCTCAGTGACTGTAGAGCTCAAGCCTATGATAATGAGGCAAATATGACCGGAAAATGCAATGATCCATAAGCAAAAATGCAAGAACAATACCGAACAGCAATTTTTTCACCTTGCAGTTGTCACACACTCAACTTATGTGGAAATGGTGACGCTGAATCCATTCCTGCTGCAATAACCTTTTTCAGAACAATTCAAACTGTGTACCACCTGTTCAGTTCCAGTCCTAAGCAGTGGGAATTACTACAAAACCATATTGGTTGTTCTCTTCAAGGTATGTCTGAAACAGGATGGTCAGATTGTGTTGAATGTGTACAGCCTCTTGCAGCTCCCTTGCCTGGCATTAAATTAGAATCATAGAATCATAGAGTTGGAAGAGACCACAAGGGCCATCGAGTCCAACCCCCTGCGAAGCAGGAAACACCATCAGAGCACACCTGACATATGGTTGTCAAGCCTCTGCTTAAAGACCTCCAAAGAAGGAGACTCTACCACACTCCTTGGCAGCAAATTCCACTTTCGAACAGCTCTTACTGTCAGGAAGTTCTTCCTAATGTTTAGGTGGAATCTTCTTTCTTGTAGTTTGGATCCATTGCTCCGTGTCCGCTTCTCTGGAGCAGCAGAAAACAACCTTTCTCCCTCCTCTATATGACATTCTTTTATATATTTGAACATGGCTATCATATCACCCCTTAACCTCCTCTTCTCCAGGCTAAACATGCCCAGCTCCCTTAGCCGTTCCTCATAAGGCATCGTTTCCAGGCCTTTGACCATTTTGGTTGCCCTCCTCTGGGCACGTTCCAGTTTGTCAGTGTCCTTCTTGAACTGTGGTGCCCAGAACTGGACACAGTACTCCAGGTGAGGATTAGCACTGGAAGACCTTCTAGAACTAAATGTGATGGTCAAAACGACAAATGAAGTCCATGGAATTTCATTAAATGTGACATCTTTTGTCTCTGTGTTAATGTCAGCCTTGTGGTACAAAATACTAGCTGGCTTAGATATTTGCAACACAGTCATCCAAACTAAAGATGCTACACTGGATATTGAAGTGGCAAACATAGAAACTTCTCATACAGCTGACAAAACGTTGAAACAACTGGAAATGCATGTGGAATAAAGCCAAATTGGTTGCGTCAAACCTAGATATAGAAATAAAACTCTCCCATAGATGTGATGGAGTTAGGTGCAAGAGGGTAAGGCTGCAAGACACCTGATTTGGCTAACTTGGAAGAAGTGAATGATACAGATGATACTCCAGAAGAGGCCTACTTCAGAAATTGTGTGTTTTATGTTTCTGCAGACAATGTTGCAGCAGGATTAACTGTCCACTTCAATGCTACTAAGCAGTAGGCAGAAAAAAATTGATTTCTTGTGGAAAAATCTCTCTATGTACGAAAGTGATGTGGAGAGAAAAGCTTTATCTTAATCAGAGCAGCATTTCTTCTGACCTTAATAGTGATGATTTTGGAAAAGAAATGCAACATCTACCCTCAGTACATAAAGCAAATTTTGTAAATGCACGGTTAAAGCCATGGGATCTGTTGAATTTGTTAACACAGACTTGGTGACCTGTTTTCAAATGTTTGTGTTAGCTTAAGAATACTATTAACAATTCCAGCAACAGTAGCTTCTGGGGAGAGGTCATTTAGCAAACTTCAGCTAATTAAGAATTATTTAAGGTCTACAACGTCTCAGGAGCGTCTTGTGGATTTGGCCAGGCTAATTACTGAATCAAACATTGCCAGAACAATTAATTTTCATGCTGTGAATTGAAGTTTTTCATGAAAAACATTAGAAAAGCTCTTCTTGGAAAGCAAATAGTAAGATTATCTACCTTATTTTTAACTAATGACTATTGTTTTACTAATACTAATGGTGATCTGATCTGTACTGCAGTAGAAAAGTATGTTTTGATATGAATTCTTTCTCATTTTCTGTATTGTAGCAAAAACAAAAATGTTCAAATCAAATGTGCTTTCTTATTACCAATCCTCTTTTATTTCTTTATATTTATTGTGGAGGGAGTATAAGAGCACATGAGGTCTTAAATGCAGAGAATGAACAGAGTGCTGCACTGCACCCCTCTCTTGTCTTCCATACCCTTTTAGACCTTACAGGCTACAGCTCATGGCATAAAACTGTTGTGGTTAAAACCAGAATGATTAATGGAGAAGGGAAAGGGCCCCAAAGAAACTTTGCAACCCATGATAAAATTCCTCGCAGAGGTCCTGTTCCTGAGTTGCTTCCTTCCTACCCCCTACAACTCTGAGGAGGCAAGATGGATTAGCCCCAAAGGTGATCCAATGGCTTCCAGAGAGCAGCAGTGAAGACTGACAAACCTCAGTCTGCTCTTAGTCACCTTTTGCCCTGCTTGCCTGTTTACAACCAGACAAGGCGGATGGACCTGCCAGTCAGCTTCCTTCTCCTTAGCTTCCATGTTGCCCTTGTAGGACTCAGCAGGGAAGGGGATGGGGACAAAAACAAATTTATTTATTTATTTAAGTGTGGAATTACTTGCCTGCCCTTCACCACAAGGTCCCAGGGCGGATTGCAGAAAGAGAAAATGCAATTATGAAAACAGATAAAAGCATTACAATAATAGCATGCAGAAAACCGTTCCGACTGGAGCAGAACAAGATCTAGTCTGAGAAAGAGGTAGGTTCCACAAAACAAAACACACCTTAGCTGTCAAAGGCCAAGGTAAAAAAAGCTGCATCTTAAGGGTAGGAGCTGTACAATGAAAATGCTAGATGTACCTCTGTGAAGAAGGGACACGGGTGGTGCTGTGGGTTAAACCACAGAGCCTAGGGCTTGCTGATCGGAAGGTCGCGGTTCAAATCCCCGTGATGGGGTGAGCTCCTGTTGCTCGGTCCCCGCTCCTGCCAACCTAGCAGTTCGAAAGCACGTCAAAGTGCAAGTAGATAAATAGGCACCGCTCCGGCGGGAAGGTAAACGGCGTTTCCGTGCGCTGCTCTGGTTCTCCAGGAGCAGCTTAGTCATGCTGGCCACATGACCCGGAAGCTGTACGCTTGCTCCCTCGGCCAATAAAGCGAGATGAGCGGCGCAACCCTAGAATCGGTCACGACCGGACCTAATGGTCAGGGGTACCTTTACCTTTACCTTTACCTCTGTGAAGAGGGAATTCCACAAGTGAGGGGCCGTCCCCTCCTGGGCTGCCCTTCCTTGCACTTCTGAGGGTGGGTGGCAGAACTAGCCAGAGATTCCCCAGCTCTGCAAATCTTAATACCTAGCAAGGTCAGCAGGGATGGAGATGTCGTTTCTGCTCACCATTGTTGTCTACAAGCTACTTGGATGTCTTGAAGGCATTGTGTTCCCCTGTATCCCTAGCATGAAGGCCACATGGATGGACTTTGCACATGGATCCACCTTCCTGTCTTTCCCAGGCTCCCCCAAAGCCATGTTCTCTTCAGAGAGCTTGTAAGGCCTTGGAAATCCCGGATGACCTCAGTTGAAATGCCCATGTGACTGATGATTGTTATGTACTGAGTCCAACCAATCATACTGCTGCATTGTTCTAGGACCAATCAGACTGCTGCATTCTGAATCCTATTGTTCTAGGACTAATCAGACTGCTTCGGTTTGGATCCTATTCAACTCAGTACATAACACCGATGATGGGCAAGAGGCATGTGAGCATGTAGGATGGACATCCACATGACTCAGCAAGGGAAGTGGCAGTGCTCAGGATCCGGTCCTGACCCCCTGACACCTACATTCACTCACACTTCTATGGAACTAATTCATCTTCCCAATCACGACCTTCTCTGTCTCTGTCATTGGAAGGGAGTGGGCACCAGCCACCACTGTCAGATGGCCATCCATCAAGGCCGGATTTAGGTTTGATGAGGCCCCAAGCTACTGAAGGTAATGGGGCCCTTTATATGTCCAGCTGTCCTTTGTCAACAACAAATTGTCACTGTTTTTTTGTCTTGAATATATGCTATATGGTAATTTATGGACCTAATAGGTATCTAAAGCCATTTGCACATAACAAACAGGAGCCTACAAAACACTGTTGCTGTATGTAGGTTTTATATTATTTGCTTTTTATCTTATATTTTGTGTCAGGGGGCTGCCATCGGAACAGGGGAGGGAGGCATGGGAATACAGAGAGCCGCCCACGCTTCTGAGGAGCAGTTCCTCGTCCAACAGTGGGGAAAGCCATACCTCCAGTGCAGCAGAGGGCGAATGGGAAAGCCGAGCGAGGGGAGGGCTCAAAGATGTTACTGAGAGCCCAAGCGCCTCACCTAGCCCGGAAACAGGCACACTGTTTCCCTCACCCAGTTTACGCAGAGGGGTGAAATGCAAGGAGGGAAGGTGGAGATTTGGGGTGTCTAAGTTCTTATGCTGGAGGGGGAACCAGAAGAGGCCACTCCCGGAATCTGCAAGTGATTGAGATGGACATGAACTTTCTGGTCCTGCACTGTAAATAGTTTGCACAAATAAAAACCTGCTAAGGACATGTCGTAGTCCTGCCTGGTTATTCGTGAGCAACCACCTCACTGCCTGACATTTTGGAAATGTACATCTAGGTTTTTTCCCCTTTAATTTT
This sequence comes from Podarcis liolepis, assembly GCF_965112155.1. Classification (NCBI taxonomy): domain Eukaryota; kingdom Metazoa; phylum Chordata; class Lepidosauria; order Squamata; family Lacertidae; genus Podarcis; species Podarcis liolepis. The sequence continues at coordinate 59,069,677 of NC_139561.1, read as the reverse complement.
TTTGGGGCCCCCAAGAGAGTGGGGCCCTAAGCTATAGCTTGTTTAGTTTATACGTAAATCCGGCACTGCCATCCATGCAAGATGGTGTAACACTTGTCTGGCATGTTGAGGCACCCCTTTTCAGAGCCCTACTAAGAAAGAGGAATCCTGAAAGACCAGCTTCCCCACCTCCCCCATTAGCCAGGAAAGATGGGGCAGTCAGACTGACTTTATAAACCTTCAGTTGCTGATGCAATGACCTTCTAGCCCAGCACAGAGTTCTAGAAAGTTCCAGGATTTTGCCCTCTAAAATTCCCATAACCTTTGGGAAAACCAATGATATATCAAACCAAACCACCACACCCAACATCTGGGTGCGTAGAAAAATGATTGCTTGGTTTGCAGTTTCCTTCTTTAATCTATGATATTCACTCCTGGAACTGACAACAGCAGCAAGAAGGAGGACATGGATCTAGGCATGTGCTCTGTGGCTCACATGACATCTCACATGTGTCATGCGCAAAGCACATGTATCCAAGATACCACATCCTATGGGCTCATGGGAGGCAGAGCCCTTGGTCTGACTGATCCTTGTAGTTTCTGAAAAAAATAATTGCACCCAAAGGAAAGTAAACAAGAAAACCAGACACAACAATGTTCCCCCATAATCGCTTGAAGTGAGAGTCCAACAAAGGGAATGGATTTCTAATTTGAAGCCAATCAGGCTTGAAATCCCGGCTGTTCTGATTGTAATTACATAGATCAGGTAATCGATAAAGAGTTATAATGCACAGGCCCTATAAATGCAAAGTGAAAAAGGGAGCGAAAGAAAGGAAAAATGGGGAAGAGCCTTTGCATCCTTGCAACCAGATGGAGGGCGGAATGGGAGCTGAGATGGGTTGAAGATGTCAGTCATTCAAGAGGAATTCAGGATGACACAGGGGAGATAAAGGCAAAGGCATGAGGCCAATTCAGCCTCCTTTGATCTGAGGCAAGGTCCTAGGAAAGGTTTGTGCCAGCAATTTTCACGGTATTTGCAAGTAGCTGGTGCAGCTTGTACCTAAGCACTGAATTATAACAGCCTTCCCCGACCTGGTGCCCTCAAGATGTTTTTGACTACAACTTCCACCATTCCTGATCATCAGGCTGTTTGACCTGGGGCTTATTGGATCTGGAGTCCAACAACATTTGGAAGGTACCAGATTTACCTTTCAGGCTGAATTATTTGGAGCCAGATACAAATAACCCAGAGGGTTAGTAGAAACCAGCTCAGGGGTTTCCACTACACACACACACTGGGTGCCCCAAAGGAAAAGGTTGTGGGCAGATCCATAAATGGGGTGAAAACCCTTTTGGGAGTGAAATAGCTCATAAGCAAAGCGTGCAATAAGGAACACGTTCTTCTTAAAGTGATGAACCTGCTTCTCCTCATTTGCACTCATTAGCAGTACTGTACAACAATTACTACCTTGAGGAAATATTCTTAAATTGTGATGGCATCCCTTTGAGCAAGACAGAGTCACTCGAATTTTGCTGCCTTCCTTAACTCAGTTGTTTCCCCCATCATTTCTTCCTCCTGTGGATCAATTTATCTGTCAATTTTGGTCTCTCTCAGTTTCCACATCTTAAATTCAGTTCTCCACATTTCCACATCAGTTTGCATTTTTTTTTAAAAAAAACCCAACCCCCCATTATTATTTTTACAGAATTTGGGTGCAAATTTGTCTTAATATGCACTTTTTAAATGCAGTTTTTCATAATATTGACTTTTGAAAACATTTTCCTGAGCATAATGCATTTTATACACATTATTTGGTTGAAGAAATGCATCACATAAGTCAAAGAAGTGCAAATCCTGAAGGACAAGTGTATTTCGCTTTCCAAATGGTTTGGGGAAATTTGAATTGCAAAAGAAACCAAATTTCTCCCCTATCTCTACTCTCTTCACTTTATCAATCTCCCTTATCTTTTTTTTTTTTAAAAAAAATATTTTGCTCTGCTTGAGCAAGTCTTCACTCCCATCCAAATCTTTGCTAATAGAGATCTCTTGACTGATGGCAGAGTAGGATTTCTCCCTCTCAAATCTCCTATTTTCCTGTAAAAAGTTAACAATTCATAGTTTCCTCCAAACTTCTTCTGCAAGACAATATAATTAAATGAGGCACATTAATAGCATGAGATAAGCCTCACTGGTCACATTTATGACAATATAAAAAAAGAAAGATGGGGGGAGACTAGGAGCAAAGAACAGAACCCTCTTAGACGCGATAAATCAATGCATTTTGATGCATAAAATTTGGAAATACAACTCTATGAATTGTAATAGAGCGTGACGAATTCTCATCAACAGAAGTAAATATTAAAACTGCAATGACAAATCGGCGCCTTGCATCCCGATGTTGGAGTGTTTTCTTGACACACAAACCTCCAGCGTGGCAGCTCCTCGAACTTCATTCCTTTTTAATATAGATAATTTGCTTAAGTGCTCATCACGGCTCACAACTGACAATTGCCCTTTTAATATTCTGCTAATATGAATCTGCATTTCTGGTGCTTGATGAGGCTGGTTCCCTTGTATTTGAGCCTGGCACTTCCACCGCAAGCAGGAAACAGAGACCAAAATGACAAACTGGGGACGGGGGACGGGGGGACGGGGACCAAAGAGTGAGGTGGAGGAAGGCAGGCTCAAGTCCCAGAGTTGCCTATAACTGCATTCACACTATATCTTTAAAGCACAGTTGTGAGGTGGGGGTGGGGGTCTGCATGACGCCCTTGCAATTCTTGGATTCCTGTATCTGTTGGGGTAGAAGGTAATGAGAGCAAGCCTGACAAACCAGTCTCAGTGTCTAGGCCAGTGGTTTTCAACCAGTGTGCTGTAGCACCCTGAGGTACCTTGAATGATAGTCAGGGGTGCCGCATGCAACACTGGCCTCTTGCCTTCTTTCCCTCCCTCCCTTCTCTGATGCCCTCTTGTGTCTCTGCCTCCCAAAGGCTTGCACAGCTGTTTGCTGCAGCAGACCTGGCTACAAGCTTACCAGGTAAATAGGGCCTCTGGGTCTAGCCAGGGCATGCTTTCCAGGCCCCTGTGGGGCAGTGGGAGGAGGTATTTCTCTTTGGGGCATGGGGGGGCAGCTCAGAGACCAGGGGCAGTGGCAGTGACTGCCCAGAGGACTCCCAAGGAGAGAAGAGAGAAGGCTGAGGAAACACTCCACAAGGGAGGGTGTTTGAAAAAGGGTGAGAGGCTTTCAGCTTGGCAGGCAAGGGGTGACATAACTGGGCTCCTGAGCCCCACAGGATGCCACACAAAGAATGTAGTTGGTCAAGGGAGCCATGGACTCAAAAATGTTGCCTCTGGTCTAGGCAATGGTTTTGGCACCATAATCAGCATAACCAAAGAAGCTGCTCTGTGCCATAGAACAAATGGGTGGAGGAACAATAGCTAGAGAGTTGTGTGTGAGTAAACTGGAAAGCAGCCTGGAAGCTGGACACAGAAACATGCTTGTTCTGTGTGGATACAAAGCTGGGACTAATGGAGAAGCAAGATCTGTTGGGGTGTTACACCCAGGTTGTCTAGATGTAACAATAAAACCGATTGGCTTCATTATTATCAGATAATGGAGGCATATAATACGTACAAGAAAGTTGGTTTCCATGTGGAAAAATCAAAATTAGAAACAGAACTGTTAGAACCCAAAACTAAGATTTTGTCAAAGATGTATAACTTGCTGTTGAAATGGAATACTCAGGACGAAACGGTGAAATCTGCTATGATTAAATGGGCACAAGATGTTGGACATAACATAATGATGGCTGACTGCGAACAGTTATGGACCACAGGTATGAAGTTTACGGCATGTAATGCCTTAAGAGAGAATATTATGAAAATGGTATACAGGTGGTACATGACCCCAGTCAAGCTTGCAAAAATCTATCATCTGCCCGATAATAAATGTTGGAAATGTAAAGAAACTGAAGGTACATTCTTTCACCTTTGGTGGACGTGCCCAAGGATTAAGGCTTTCTGGGAGACGATATATAATGAATTGAAAAAGGTATTTAAATATACCTTCTTGAAGAAACCAGAGGCCTTTCTCCTGGGCATAGTCAGCCAATTGGTGCCAAAGAAGGACAGAACTTTTTTTATGTATGCCACAACAATAGCAAGAATACTCATTGCAAAGTATTGGAAGACACAAGACCTACCTACTCTGGAAGAATGGCAGATGAAGGTGATGGACTACATGGAACTGGCGGAAATGACTGGCAGAATCCGAGACCAGGGAGAAGAGTCAGTGGAAGAAGATTGGAAGAAATTTAAAGACTATTTACAGAAATATTGTAAAATTAATGAATGTTAGAATGATGTTGGATAGAAATTAAGGGGTTTTCAGCTGTAATACTATAAAGGAATATGAAAAATGGATTATTAAATAGGTAAAAATTTAATGTTACAATAGCTTAAGATTAAAGACTAGGATAAATAAAGAGGGTAAGGATTTGCTGAACCAACAAATTGAACTGGAATACAAAAAAGGGAGGCGTGAGGAGGTCCGGGAAATAAGCTAATGGAAAATAAGTAATGGAAAGAAGGAGTTGTTTTTAACTATTTTTATTTTGCATTTTCTTACTTTTTTATTTTTATTTTGTAACACTTTGAAAATCTTAATAAATATCTTATAGATGTAACAATAAAACCATATATCCTAAAGGCACCAACATCTTTGTTGAGCTTAATTCCAAGGAAACCATACCTGGGTAAGTGCTAGGACCCCTGGAATTTTTCGCTGCTCAGAGATTGGGGTATCTATAGGATATATGGTTTTATTATACACCCCATTCTTGTTGCGAGTTAGGGGGGTGTAGCAGTTAAAGTGTCAGACTAGGACCTGGGAGAGACCAGGGTTCAAATCCCCATGAAGCTATGAAGCTCACCTGGTGACCTTGAGAGCCAGTTGCTGCCTCTCAGCCTAACTGACCTCACAAGGGTGTTGTGGATCAAACAAGAAAAGGGAGAACTCCCTGCAGAAACTCATTGAGCTCCTTGGAGAAAAAAGTGGGATATAAACACAGAAAGAAAGAAAAGAAAGAAAGAAAGAAAGAAAGAAAGAAAGAAAGAAAGAAAGAAAGAAAGAAGTGAATTGGCTTCAGTTTTCTAGTCTTGAGAAAAAACACAATGTTTGTCAAGAATTGACAGGGTTGATATGTCATGTATATGCAGCTTCAAAAACTAACAATAGGAGGAAATTGGACACAAGATTGGTCATGCAAAGACTAAGTCATTCTTTATAGCTTAGAAAGTGCCTAAAGGAGCTTGGAGAAAGATGCAGAAGATTGTGGACTCCTGCCAGCAGCAGCATCTTGTGCAGGACTGGCCAGCTCCGTCATGCAAGCTCCACCTGCTGAAATCCTGCTTCTGCTCAACTCTTACAGAGCCCATCCTCTTTTGCGTTTGGCTACCCTAAGGTAGCATAAAGATCTGAGCATCTGTGAGGGAGGGTGGATCACCTGATATAACCCAAACCAGACGGGCTCATCTGCTTTCTGACCCTCCCCTCCCGCCCTCCCCAATCATTTTTTGATAAAACAACCACCTCTCTTCCCATTCATGCTGGCCTATTAGCATACCGTCACGCTTCTCTTGGTCCAAGGAAGTGGAGGCTATAATTGGACCCTTTTAACAAGGTACACAAGGCATTTTCAATGCAACTGCTTTCCTCAAATCGTGTTAACCTTTTCAGCGTTGTGCAAAGGAAATTAATTACTCGTATCAGAATACGTGACCTTTTCACGGCAAATGGGATTAGTGGCTGCTCTCTCTCTCTCTCTCTCTCTCTCTCTCTCTCTCTCTCTCTCTCTCTCTCTCTCCTTCCCTTCCCTTCCCTTCCCCTGCCCTTTTTTTGAGAGTTTTCAAGCTTGCATTGTGTCCAAAGCCAAGTTTGGTGTTTGCACACAGGTTTAACTAACTGCAATTATTTTTTTAATCATCTCCTTGAAGGAAACAGCCCTCATTTGTTTCTTTCTCCATCTTTTCTGTTTCTGTTTTGGTGCTTCCATGACAGAGGCAGAAGGGCAAATTGTTTGTTTGTTTATTTCAAGTATTTTAAAACCTGCCCTTCACCAGATGATCCCAGGGCAGGAAATGCTTAGATGTTAAAAACTCAATTAAACAATATTTCAAAACTAAAGCAGACGATAAGGAAACCACAGTTAAAACATTCTGGACAGTGACTTAGAATCATAGAACTGTAAAGTTGGAAGGAACCCAAAGGGGTGTCTAGTCTAAGGTTACCAGACACCCCCGTTTCCCGGGGACAGTCCCCGGATTTACAAATCAGTCCCCATACAAAATCCATTGAAGTTGAAAAATGTCCCCGGATTCATTGAAAAAGATCTGGGAACCTTAGTCTAGTCCATCCCTGCAATGCAGGAAAAGTGACTTGAAAGTGATGTGTTAGTAATGCTCACTTTTGTTGCCCCAGCCACTTTTTTACTCCAACCTTACCTGTTGTGTTGTGGTTGTTGCATTCGCATACTTTTTCTTCCAATGAACTCAAGGTGGTTCTCCATCCCATTTCATCCTCATAGCAACCTTGTGAGGGAGGTTAGGTGTAGAGACGGTGACTAGCCCAACACTTTAAGGCTGAGTGGGGATTCGAACCCTGTCCTCCCAGGTATTAGGTCAACATTCTAACCCTTACACCACACTGGCTCTCTTTTATCCTCTGTGTCTACATACAGCATGAATGCACATTTGGTGTAACTGTTATGTACTGAGTTGAATAGGATCCAAACAGCAGCAGTCTGATTGGTCCTAGAACAATAGGATCCAAATTGCAGCAGTCTGATTGGTCCTAGAACAATAGGATTCAGAATGCAGCAGCCTGATTGGTCCTAGAACAATAGGATCCAAATTGCAGCAGTCTGATTGGTCCTAGAACAATAGGATTCAGAATGCAGCAGTCTGATTGGTCCTAGAACAATAGGATCCAAACTGCAGCAGTCTGATTGGTCCTAGAACAATAGGATTCAGAATGCAGCAGTCTGATTGGTCCTAGAACAATGCAGCAGTATGATTGGTTGGCAGGAACCACCCAATCATGCTCCAGATATAAGTGAATCCACAACCTGATTGGCTTACAGTAGAATTCCAGAATTAGCCAATCATGTGCAGCCCATTGTGTAAATAATGTATATAAAGCAGATACTTTGAGGGGACTTTCATTCATTTCTCCTCACCACTATGAGCTGAATAAAGAGCATGAAATCACTTTGTGACTCTGAGTATATTTCAGTAACCTAAGAACAGACCTTGATTGCCTGGTCTCAAATTGAGCTAATACCCCACTGGAAGGAGTAACCCCATGGATTCTGTTCTTCCTCCCTGCAGGTCTTTGCCTCTCTTTTGGAAGCACGAAGTCCTTCCATTCCATTCATCTGTAGAGCTGCTGAGCTACAGAAAAGGGCGATGATGAATATGCTTTTGGGATGTGGACTGTCCCATCAATCACCTGGGCAAGCTCATTAACAAGAAAGATGCAGAAAACCTCAAAGTCCTTCAGAGAAGATGGCTTAATGTGTTTTCTCTGGTTGAGAAAACTTGCTTAACAGAACACCCAAGAGAACAAATTTTGATTACTAATTTTCTGTGTCCTGGGCACACAGCTCACAGCAACCATCTTTTTTCTTTTATTTGAGGGCAGAGAGAGAAAGATGAAACTCCTATTGCTTTGGCAAACTTAGTGGCTGGTGGCAGAATTAAATTTATAGTGAATCTGGAAATAAATCAGCGGTCTGAGACTGTAGATTACCTTGGACATAGATCAGCATCATTGTAATGGGGAGGGAACTATGGAGAGGCAAGATGGGGCAGAATTAAGGCACCAGAGTTTGCCAATAGCCCAATGAAACCATACCTCGAATGGCTGGATATATGTACATGAATATGGTACCTATGGAATGGCTAATCATGACTCTTTGCAAATATAAAAGTAGTTTAATGACCTGGCTTTGTCTGTTTCCAAGAGGATGCAAGATGTAATCAGGGCAGAACAAGTATAAATACAATACCAAAGAGTTATTTCAGACATTCTACTGATGTCCTATTTATCAGGGCTGTATATTATTCTTTGGATGTATCCCCAATCCAAAAATATTAAGTTCCATTTCTTTGCCTATTAACATCACTAAACCCTTTTAGATACCTCCTAAAAACATCTATATAATTTCATGATTCTGCTGATTTTTTCTGCATATTATTGGTAAATGAATTTCTATTGTTTTGATATTTACTTAATTTTTTAAAAAATCAGGTGGTTCCTAATTTTTCCTAAACAAACAGACCAAAAGCCACAATGCTGCTATTGATGCTCTTTTGTTTTTACTTTGAAGTTGGTGACTTCCTGCCGAGTCAGGTTCTTGCTGAGCTAAGTTAGGGACTGAGATAGCCCAGGCATATCCTGGAAGGCTCTTTCTGTGTTGCCGGAAAGTCCAAACAGGTTTCGACATATCTATGGATTTTGGGACATGCAGGTCATCAAAGTGCATTCTTGAAGTGTGTGTAATATGGTGATTTTCCCCAAATCTACACATCACAGCACCATACATTACAACACACTTTCTCCTGATTGATTGATTCCATGTGAGCTTTGCTTATTTTAGTCAAGTGACATGGAGGCAGAGGCAGCAATTTTAAAGCCTACTGTTTTTTTTTTGTTTAACTAAAGGATTAAAGTGAAATCATTCTGCACTCAAGTTCATTGTAAGTGGGAAGTTTTCATTTTCTTTGGAAAGTGAAATCTTGCAGCAATGAACACTGCAGTTTGGATAATCGGCCCTGAAGACCACACAAGTGCAGAAAATATAAATTAACTCCTAATAATTTTTGTTTTGAATACCAAAAAAAATTAGCTTTCGGTGGAATGTAGCCAGGGCTTGTTTTATATTTACAGTCAAACTATGAGGATTGAATTTTTGGAATCACTATTGCATATTTAAATGCAGATTTTCTTGATAACCAATTAACACTTTACAATTTACAATTTAATGTGGAAATATGACAGAGATGACCTATGGGTGAAAGTGAGATGTGAAAGTGATAAGGACTGGAAAGACGGTGATGATTGGGCCATCCAGGCTTCCTGGCTAGACAAGAAACCACTCCCACTCTTCCCTGTGGGCTGCCTAGGGGTAAGACTCCTGAGCACTACTATGGGACATACTTTCCTTCACTGCTGTTTTGTGAACCAAGAGACGAGGGGGCCATCACACCCTACTACCTGTTCTCTCTGCTGTGTTCAGTCCTTCCCCCCTCCAAATGATTGTTTTTATTATGGCTTACCACCCACCTTATATCTGAGGGAACCCACAGTCTTCCTCCCAACCCATCCAAATAAATCTACTACTTTTTACTGTAGATCGTATATTTCAACTTTTCTTTAATTTCCTTCAATTGCTCCTCGAGTTGCTGAACTCATCACAATCAAAATGCTAGAGTCAGCTCTGTGTCGGGACTACATTTCAAATGGTGCAATATCACTGTGCCTTTCACTTTCTCAAAGAGAGAGAAAGTGGGAACCCTTAAAATGGTTAATTGTCGTTCCTCCTCATCTGCGCCATTTATTTATTTTTGCCCTTGCTTCAGTGATGCAGATATCAAAAGCCTAATGTTAAAAATCCAATTTAAAAAGCATGGAAACAAACAACAGGTACCCAGGTGCTGATTAACTGTGCTTTTTGTTAAGAGAGGAAAACAGCATTAAAAAGAACAGTCTTTGAGAGAGGTCACAGTGATTTATTGCAAAGCAGTCTCATTCATTCAGAATAAAAGAATGTTTCATTCAGAATAAAAGAATGCAGAATGGAGCTCTAAGCAAAAACAGGCTAGACTTTATCCAGGGAGGTGCCCCACACTCATCCTCGGGTGCGAGTGTGCAGGTAGTTTTCCTTGGTGAGCCAGCTCTACAGTGCAAATGCTATGAAGAATGAAAGCACCCACATTGTAATAAACAGGGTCTCAGAACTGTTGGTGGGGCAGTAAAAAAAGAGGCACTTTATCCATCTATGGTGGGACTGCCCAAAGATATTCATGATCTGGATAATGGTTTGTCAATAAATGACAGAAATCTTAAAACATTCCATCCTAGCTTCACCACAGCTTTGTTTACTAAATCTGTGGGATGATCAGCTGAAAGTTTTCAGCTCTCAGGAGCTCTTGAAATAGATGTCGGTGGCTGCCAGAACCTCAGTTGCCTCTGAATGGAAAATACTATGCTTTTGGGTGGGATTTTATCTCGTAAAATACAGGCACACAGGACTGCCTCTCCACAGTACAATGTGAAATTTGCGTTTTCTAAACCCAGAATCATAGCATCGTAGAGTTGGAAGGGGTGGTCTTAAGTACTCTACCAATTGAATGGTCACCCATGCCCCCCTCAAAGTCCCATTTCTCCCCTCTACCACAATTTCTGACTATGGACCAGTCTAATATATGCTGCAGAATCCCAGGGATGAAGCAGATCTCAGTGGCAGAACACTTACTCTGCATGCTGAAGATCAAGCCCTGGCATCATAACTCAGAAAGGGTTTAGATCCACCACCAGCCACAGCAGACACTCCTACAGTAGATGGAGCTCAAACCACTTCATACATTCAACCAAGATCTTTCCTCTCACTTTCATCATGGAAAAAAGCTGGTTGCAGTATCTTGCAGGGAATGTCCATTTTTATAAATTCCTTCTCCATGCATGTTTACCACAGCCATACCTTGGTTCTCGAATGCCTTGTGACTCGAACATTTTCGCTCCCGAACGCCGCAAATCCGGAAATGAGTGTTCTGGTTTGCAAACTTTTTTTGGAAGCCGAACATCCAATGCGGCTTCCGATTGAGTGCAGGAAGCTTCTGCAGCCAATCGGAAGCCGTGCCTTGGTTTTTGAATGTTTTTGTAAGTCTAACGGATGTTCGGAATGGATTCTGTTTGAGAACCAAGGTACGACTGTATTTGAAATGATGTTTCCATCCTGAGAGCAAAATCATGAAGAATCCACTCCAAAGTTAATCCATGAAATATCTCCAGTTCCAAATTGTTCTGTCCAGCTGCCAGGGTTTGTTTGGGAACAGTGGTGCCCGGCTAAACAACATGACACATTGAACAGGTGGAACAATGGAGTCAGGCCCATTACCAGCAGTGAATGTTAAATGAGCTATTTCTTGCAACGAGTAACAGACATGAAACACTGTCATTTTGTGGACAGTTTGAAATGATTGCAAAGAAGAGAAGGCAGAAAGAAGAGAACAGCCAGGGAGAGAGAATGAAACACAAGAAGAAGAATGAGGCAGGTAGAGAGTAGAAAATGTCTGGCCTATTGATTTAAAAATAGCATTTTTGTCAACCTGAAATTGTTTTAAGAATTGATCATGTTCCTTCAGTTTGCCAGCATTCTTACTCAAATGATGAAGTCCCTCTATCTTTTTCCTAAAAGCAAAATAGCTCTCCCATTTATGTGCAGATACTGTTGTCAAAATATGAGATACTGTACAAATATGTTCCTTTTAAAACTGAGAAATAAAGGGAAAATTTCAGCAGAATATTTTATTAGTGGCAAAGTATCCTCCCCTTAACAAGGACGCAGGTGGCGTTGTGAGTTAAACCACAGAGCCTAGGACTTGCCAATCAGAAGGTCGGCAGTTCGAATCCCCGCAATGGGGTGAGCTCCCGTTGCTCGGTCCCTGCTCCTGCCAACCTAGCAGTTCGAAAGCATGTCAAGTGCGAGTAGATAAATAGGTACCGCTCCAGCGGGAAGGTAAACAGCGTTTCCGTGCGCTGCTCTGGTTCACCAGAAGCGACTTAGTCATGCTGGCCACATGACCCGGAAGCTGTACGCTTGCTCCCTCGGCCAATAAAGCGAGATGAGCGCCGCAACCCCAGAGTCGACCATGACTGGACCTAATGGTCAGGGGTCCCTTTACCTTTACCTTATCCTCCCCTTGGTGATTTTTGGTGTGGGGGCACTGTGAAAGAAGGTAAAAGTGTCTACCTGTTCCGATTGAGGGAAATGGCTCCCAAAGCAATGCTTTCACTGTGTTGTCTGTCCAATATTGCCAAGCCAAATCTGTGTAGTGTCATGATGCCAATGCACCACCTGATCTCTAATTGGCTGGGGTTATTCTCCTGGCAGAAGAAGATCCAGTGGCACCACAGCAAAGTCCAGCTGGGAATGAGCAGCCAGAAAGTGGGGTAAGAAAAGAGCAGGGGAGCTGGGGGGGGGGAATATCCCTACCATCACCATGAAAGCACTAAAAGCCTGTTGCCAAAATATAAATGGATCACTGTGTTTGGCACAGTGTGGATCTGTTTCTTTCAACAGATGGGCCTCCCCAATGCATTCAAAAAATATTGGGGGGGGGGACGGACGACCATGGGGTCACATGCACTAACCCTCCCCTCCATCTGTGTGTTCAGCATGTGACAAGGGATTATACCCTTTGGATAAGCAGATACAGGAGAATTGTTATATAAGTCCCCTATCATTAGTACTCTGGTCGGCATCATTGGCTGTTTCCTTTCTGCTCATAGTTCCTCGGATATAACTCCATAGTTTGAATCCAAAGTATTATAATGTTATAGGTATGAAGATAGAATGCATAAGAGGGAACCTGGTTAGCCAGTCAAACCAGCTCCTTTCTGCCCCTAGCTGGCCAGCCAAGCACTGCCATATACAAGTCATAGAGTCTTTTCCTACTTACCCTGGCTGGATGCCACATCCACAGAGAGCAATAGGCAAAGGGAGTCTGTATATGGAAGAATTGTGTGGGTGAGATAAAGATTTTAGCTGTTGCTGGAAGCTAGAGACACAGAGTCATGTCTGCCAGGGCCGTCTTTACCCGGGGGTGCAAGGGGTGTGGTGCACCCGGGTGCCGACTTCTGGGGGGCACCCGCCGCTGAACCTGCCTAAGCTCTTAACTGTGACCCCTGGGTGATTGCAGTTGATGGGTCATTTCTGTTCTCTTTTGCAGAAGAGCTGCAGAATCAACGTATCTGGTGGCACCCCCTACTGGTGTCTTTCATTTTCACATGATTGCAAAAACGGAAAGACCGAGTTATCACTGCTGCTTTTAATTTTTTTTCATGTTAGCGGTTTCCACTGCTCCTCTCCTTAAAAGCTCAACAACTTTGAGCTGCTCCCTTAATACAAGCTCAACAACCTTGACCTGGCCTCCCTAAAAATTTGGGGGGCGCTGGGCGGATCTTTGCACCCTGGTGCCACATAAAGACGGCCCTGATGTCTGCTCTTCACCGAGCCCAAAGCTGTAACTTGGGGATCTTATTGGGAAACCTAATTGAGAAGCAAGGGCAGCTGGAGTGTTAATGGGGTGAGCTTTTAAATCCTATGCTTAGGTTGCATGGATGTGTAAATAAAACCACATACTCTAAACTAAAGACATCTTCCACTGACCTTCATTCCAAGGAAACTGAACCATGGAGGAGCACTGGAACCCCTAAAGTCTCCTGCCGTTTGGAGGTTGGAGTGTGTGTAGAAATACATTATATATCTAATTAGTCACAACAAATACATTTTACTGCTTTGGCTTAAACACTGCTGTTGCTTCTAGCTGACACTGACTGCCAATTAACAACTGGAGGGCAAAATGTCCAAAGGCTTTACTTCATTGGCAAGAGGAGTTGCAGAGCAAATGAGACACACCTTTTCTAGAAGGGTGCCAAGTCACAGCAGGCAAACACTGCAGGGCTGGCTTGCAAGAAGCAGGCTGGTGTTGATAGTGTTGCTATGGTTACAGTGAGCTATAAACAGTTCAACCCAAGAAATGGAGCTTAATATTACGGTTGTGAGTTTTTGGGTTGTGAGTTGTTGGGAATACTGCCAGGGAGATATAGCCCATCACGGCCCCAAGCCGGCTGCCGGACGTCCATCGATCCCTGTAGTCACGCAGTTACGCAGTATCAGCAATTAGGGGCACAAAGCCTTAGAAATAGACTGGCTGCATTCCTAGGCTGGTGCACCCTCTTTCAGCAGAAAAACACAGCCAGAAAGCTTGCACCGCAGAAGAGCATATTCTACAGACTTTATTTAGCGTTGAACAGAAGAAAGGAAAACATGACCGTTCTGAGTCAGCGTCTCTGACCGACTGACAAAATCGAAAGGAATAGCAAACATAAACATCCTGTGAACAGGACATGCGCAGACTCTGTGACTTACAAAGCCTGCTCCCTTTTAAGGTGGAACGGAAATATCCTAACAGGTTGTGTGTATGTGTGTGGAATGTTGCCTTGAGTTCCTTCCAGTTCTTGGGATCCTGTGTCTGTTGGGGTAGAGTGTGTGAGAGCAAGGATGTCAAACTAGTCCCTTTGTCTAGGGATAGGCAATGGTTGTGACTGGCTAGTTTAAGCATCCTCTTTGCATAACCAAAAAAGTTGCTCTGTACCATAGAATGAATAGGTGGGCCTCCTCCCCTCCCCTAGCTGCTAGGTAAGAGAACAACAGCCAGAGTGGTGTGTGAGAGCCCAGCTAGAAGCAGGCTGGGAGCTGGACACTCTGAGACATGCTTGCTCTGTGCTGAATCCAAAGCTGTGACTAATGGAGAAGCAAGATCGGTTAGGGTGTTAGGACTGTGAGCTCTTCCATCATATGCTTGTGGGATGTGTTACACCAGTACTGTCAATTACAACATGCTTTACTTCCTAGAGTGGATGCAACTTCCTGTTCCTGCAGATGAGTGTTACTCTATAAAAGTAGTCACACAGCCATTTTGGTTCTGTTCGATTCAACTCTCAGTTAAGCCTCATCCATTTTGTTGTCTGCTGGCTCTCAGCCAGCAGCGCTTGGGCCCATCCTCACAAAGGATGTAAGCCACGTTATATATTTGTAACCAGAAGCTTAAAGCCTGCCTTCTAGGATGTGTACTGTGAACAACTTGTGAATAAACTTATTGTTATGCTTTTAAAGCCAGACTCATGAGTCTTTATTGTATTTTAAGAGGGAGAAAAGGGGACACCAGAGATCATCCATCTGGGCAAGCCAAATTGGATTAGTCATTTTGTAGAGAGTCAAACGAATCTGTCAACTAGCTTCCGTGAATATAGAGGAGATTTGCTCTGCTACATCACTCACTAGCGTGAGTGAAGGAAGGATAATACTTAACAAATATTTCCTTGCCTGTTATCCTAAACATCCCCACAATGCTCAGGTTGTAGAGATGTGTAATTAAAACCATATAGCCTAAAGATACCGCTGTCTTCATTGACCTTTGTTCCAGGGAAACGGATCCTGGATAAGTTTTTAATGTTTGATGTTTTATTGCTTGATGTTGATGATGATGATGTTGGTGGGGTAATAATAATAATAATAATAATAATTAGTTCCTGGAACTCCAGGAGTCTCTCATCGCTCAAAGCTTGGGGTGGCATCATGTAACTTTACTTTTGCTTCTGTTTGATGAAGTTTATGCCATAATAAAATCTGTTAGTTTTTCAGGCACCCTGCAAAATGCTTCATTGATTTCACTGCAGCAGACTAGAACAGGGCTGCTCACCTGGGATTCTTTTTTTGAAGTGTGATTATAGGCATATTAGGAATTACTTCTCTTTCTCTGTTTCCTCTGCTAAAACTTAAAAGCACATCCTTATTTGGATTCTCCTCCCCCCAGTAAAATGAGTGGCAATTTGCAGTAACCCTGCCCACCTCTTGCTTATTTCAATGGGGCTTGTGTAAGAGAATCTCTCAGGATACCGTGTCCTTCAGTGGTCATCTATCGAATGCAGTAGCTGAAAATGTAGATTGCCGCCAGTGTTGTGCAACCTGAGGAAGGCAAAGATCCTAGCATCTCTTTCTGCCCACCCTGAATCCTGCCAAAGGCAGCAGGAAATAATGGAAATGCTTCAGTCAGAGCCACGGAGAAGATGCACACAAAGACGATGCGATGCCTCAGACGGGCTGGTTTTGTTTGAAGAGTTTCATCTGTCTCAATTCAGTTCTTCCAGATGTCACCCCAATACTTTATTCACTGCTACAAATCACACAAACAAATGAAAAATTAAAACTATTGTTATCCAGATAATCCATCAGGGGGTTGCTTTCCCCCCTCCACATTCCTTGCATATTTATAATGCCTCTGTAGGCAGAATGTCCAATTAGAACAGATGGTTGATGGGTTGCATTGACTTACCTATCCAGAGAAACTGGGCAGGTAGCCACAGAGACTTGATGAATGTATTCCAGAGTTGTATTTTTAAATGTGGATTTTAACCCATATGATGCTATGGTTGCCAACCAACCAACTAGAAACATCCACATCTATCCATTTATATCCCAGTCTGCTTTGCAAGCCCTTGCCAGCAGCGTGAATGGTGAGGCTGTTCAATTGCAAAATAAACAAATCTGTGCACCTCTGGTGAATAGACAGCTTTTGGGCTAGACTTCACCCACTCAAATCCACAAAACTCCTTCTGGGAATCACTCCTGGCTCCAGCCCTGGAAAAGAGGACTCCACCCCAACCCAGATGGTACAAGAGTGCTTTACTGAACTATTTCCCCCAAAGAGCTGCCAACCTTGTCCTAAGCCCAGCAGCTGCAGAAGGACAACATGTAAAAATGGTGATCCATCATTTGAAGGACTTGAATATGAAACAGAATCACAGAATTGTAGAGTTAGAAGGGACTGAAAGGGTCATCTAGTGCAACCTCCTGCAATGCAGGAATCACAACTAGAGAGTCCTGGACAGGTGGCCATGCAACCTCTGTTAGAAAACTTCCAGTGAAGGAGAGTCCACCACTTTCTAATGCTGTGTGTTCCACTTCAAAAAGCTCTTACCATCTGAAAGTTCTTCCTGATGTTCAGTTGGAATCTCCTTTCTTGTAACTTGAATCCATTGGTTCAGGTTCCACCCTCTGGAGCAGAAGAAAACAAGCTTGCTCCCTCTTCCATGTGACAACCCTTTAGACAGTTGAACATGACTCTCATATTATCTCTCACTCTTCTCTTTTCAAGGCTGAACATATCCAGCTCCCTCAAGTGTTCATCATAAGGCTTTGCTTCCTTGATCCTCTTGGTTGCCCACATCTTCACATGTTCCATGCCCCCTATGGGCTCTGGAAGAGAATCCCAGGGCCCTAATCTCAGAGAGGGATAGCTGATATCAGATTTCCCCTCCCTGTTCCCACAGCAGCCCTGATTTTCCCAATGGCAGAGCTCTGATGGTGGAGCAGAAAGGTGTTTATCTCATGGAAAGGCCAGGGAAAGGTCTTGGGTGCAAAGTATCCATCAGGGTTAGTAACCACTGAGCTTCTGTATCTTCCATGAATTTCTCTACTCTTCTTTTTAGATTCATAAGATTGCTCTGTCTGTGCGTTGCCATCCATACTGCGTGGTGGTTTTTTGCTGTTTGTGGTTTGTTTTCTTATTGATTTGTAAAACTTAATTTAAAAACAAAAAAACCAGCTTTGGGTGGGGGCAGTGGAACATGCTGCTCCCTAGTAACAGCCTTGTGTGAACCCTGGCTTTCCCCCTTGTTTTCAATGGGCAGGCATCACTTCTATTCTGGGGGAGAGAAAAAATGCAAGCTGGGCAGATTTTGTGAGGTAAGCCTACAGCTGAAACACAGAATATCCACTGAGATTAAACGGGAAATGGAAATGCAGAGGGAACGGAGTTATTGCTTTACCATGGTATTTTGAAATTATTTTGCAGTGTTGACTTTCAAATACATTCCTGTTTCCTTTGTTGTAAGCTACTTTGAGAATGATTTTTGTGTGTGTGGGAAAGTGGCATACAAATAATGGATGAATGAAACTGGCTAGCTGAAGCCCCTGGGTATTTATAGTATTTCCTGCTATATTCCCCTCCTATTGAGGAAAGGCAGGATCTCATAGTAGTACAACATCTGCACTGCGTGCAGAAGGACCCAGGATCAATCTCCAGGCAGGGCTCAGGTAGACCCCCTTTCTGAAATCCTAAATACTGGTAGCTATTGCTAGTCAGAGTAGACAGTGTTGAACAATGGTCTGACTCAGTATAAGGCAGCTTCTTATGTTCCTGTTGCTACAGTAAAGAACTCTGATTTGGGCTGATAGCTATGCCCTTTAGCACTAAATAATATAGAGGTTTGAGGCTTCAGGATGAGTGTCCTCTGCAAGCTCCAAACAGTCTTACAGGACCCCTATTCCAAGCTGGCTGGAACATGGAATGAGCCCTCGTGGGATGTTTGCACCAATGATATAATAACATAAATGTTTCAAAGTTATTTCAAATATGCAACAGACAAGGCCTGCCATTTGAAAAAGGTCTTGAAGATTCCCAGCTCAAAATAAACCCCTCACCTTGACTTGACATTAGACTTATTTCCAGAAATCTAATGTATTAATTGCTGAAAGTTACCTCCTGCTCTCTGTTTTGTCCCTCGTGATCTCTCAACCCTTCACAATTTTGTGCCAGTTTTGAAATTAAAATGGCACCAGAATTAAATCTATTTGCCTGAAGATAATGAAGCCCTGGTATATGTGTGACTGTATGTGTCCGTTTACGTATGATTTATGGGTTTTTCCTCAAACAAAAACGTCTTTCGAACAATTGAATTTCTCTTTTGTCTTCTGTATTTAATTTTCCTGTTAAACTTAAAAATTTAAATAATAAAATGATTTACAATGTACGACAACAGAGGCCCACATTATTCCGCTCATGGTCCTGTCTAATTTAAATTCTTTCAGCACACTTTGCAAGAGCTGATTTAAAATGAAAGGGCAGAGAAAATAGACCAGCGCTACAATTGACAAAGGGGAATTTGCATTAAGGTTGGAAGTCCCCTGGGTCTGCAAACAAGAAAAGAGAGAAAAAAAGATGATGAACTAAAATGAGAACTAATTTTCTTATTGTAGCTTCGGGGTCTTGGGATGGGGGATATTAGCAAACACATTTCTGCATAGAAATTGGGTATCTGGTCATCTGGCAGCTGAAACAAGCAAGGAAGCCATGGCTTAATTTGACTCAGGGCTTTCCCTGGTACCTATTTCCAGCACTAACGATTAGCTAAAAATATTAAGGAAGACAGTATAGTCATACCTTGGATGTCAAACAGAATCCGTTCCGGAAGTCCGTTCGACTTCCAAAACGTTCGGAAACGTTTCAAAGATAGTTCTCAAACTGTAACAGTCACTTCTGGGTTTGCCGCTTTCTGGAGCCAAAATGTTCTGGAACTAAGCTGTTCGAAAACCAAGGTATGACTGTATATCTCAGAGTGTGTACAAAATAACATGTACTTTGTGGAGAAAAGCCCTGATCTCTTGCCCCCCATTTCACCTGAGTGAGCCACATATGTTCTTCTGCTGAGCTCCAAGAGCCACAAACACAGCTGCATCTGCATCAAGAAGTCCTGGTGATAATTGATACTGAGATCAAGGCCACTGAGTGCTGAATCAGGGCCCCCAGCAAGGGTAGACCGGCTAAAAATCTTTACACAGAATTTATATGGCACTTGATTGTAAAAGTGGTTTACAAAAGATAAAAGAGTGCAGAAGCATCATAGCCAGACACTGCAGAGACCTGTCGGGAGTTAAGCACAGACCAATGGTATCAAATAGTATGGGAAACAGCCTGATTAGAAAAACTGACCAACAGACTGAAACCGACATGGGGACAAATAGAAGAAGATGCCTTCACCTCAATATGGTTACCCTTTATCACATAGTCAAAATAAAAAAATTCCTTCCAGTAGCACCTTAAAGACCAACTAAGTTAGTTCTTGGTATGAGCTTTCGTGTGCATGCACACTTCTTCAGATACACATGTGTCTGTCTGTGTATCTGAAGAAGTGTGCATGCACACGAAAGCTCATACCAAGAACTAACTTAGTTGGTCTTTAAGGTGCTACTGGAAGGAATTTTTTTATTTTGACTATGGCAGACCAACACGGCTACCTATCTACTACTGGAACCTTTATCACATACACAGACCAACAAGAACCCACCAACAGCATTTGAATCAAACTGGCTAACCTGATCCCAAATCTGGCTAACCTGATCCTGTCTCGGTAGCAGAACAGCAACCAGTGCAGATCTATGAGCCCAGGTGTTATATGCTGACAAGGCCTCCTTCTCAGCAGTAATCATGCTGTGGCATTGTGCTTTAACTACAGCTTTCGGATCAAGTATGAGAAAAGCCCAGTTAGAGCGCATCGCAGTACAATGGTACCTTGGGTTACAGACACTTCAGGTTACAGACTCATCAGGTTACAGACTCCGCTAACCCAGAAATAGTACCTCAGGTTAAGAACTTTGCTTTAGGATGAGAACAGAAATTGTGCTCTGGCGGCACGGCGGCAGCAGGAGGCCCCTTTAGCTAAAGTGGTACCTCAGGTTAAGAACAGTTTCAGGTTAAGAACGGACCTTCAGAACGAATTAAGTTCTTAACCCGAGGTACCACTATAATCCAGTCTTGAAGCAAGTAACACATGAATTACTGTTGCAAGGCTTTCCTGTTCCAGGAATGGGCATAGCTGTCGAATCAGTCCCAGTTGGTAAAAGGCAGTTCTAGCCACGGAGGGTACCTGAGTCTCCAGTGATGGAGCTGAATCCAGAAGCATCTGCAAACTGTGAACCTGCTCCTTTGGTGCAACCCTATCCATGGTAAACAACTGACCAATTTCTCAGGCATGGGAACTATTCACCCCCCAGTGCCTCCATCTTGCCAGTATTCAAGCTCAGCTCCCCCCATCCTTTTCACCACTGCATCCAGGCAATGGCCCAGGACTGTGTGTCCGCTTCTGATTTAGATGCTAAGGGAAAACAGAGCTGAGTGCCATCAGCATACTGATGGCACCTTGTCCTGATACTCCTAATGACCACTCCCAATGGCTTCATGTAGATATTAGATAGCACTGGAGATAAACTAGTCCCCTGTGGCACCCTATAATGTAGTCTTCAGGGGAGTGAAAGGAACTCTCCCAATGCTCCTGGAGGAGACTGCTTTTAGACTGGCTGTCACATGAGAGCAGCACCCAATGAGCTAAAGCTGTGGTGGGCGAGAAGAGTGTAGCAGACTTGGAGCCTGCAGCCCATCTTGCTGGCACAAATCTCACTTGAAACATACAAGCCCCCTTCGTGGAAGAGAAAATCTAACCGCAGGCAGGAGCAAAAAAGGTCAATGGGAATATTAATTGGATATTATTTCATAGTAGGATTTATGCTTAAAATATACCTTTAGTTGGAAGATCTCACTCAATGGCCTGCTGTGTGTCCCCCCTCAAGCCCTGTCCCCCCCCAACCAGGCACCAGCATTCTGTCGGTTTTATAGGCATAATTCTTTTCTTTTATGGAGAATCCATTTTAATCTATTTTATTTTTAATGCCACCCCACTGAATGCATAAATCCATTTAAATGTCAGATTAAACAACAGTTGCGCAAACCCTGCAGGATGTTCAGACAGCAACATTATTTTAAAAGAGGAGGCTTGGTGAGATGCGAAGAGGTTGTGCTTCCTATATGGATGGGATCAAAAGGAGATTTTCTTTCCTGATCGTTGAGCAGAGCATGTTGAGTCAGGTGTATTTGGACAGTGTTTGTTGAAGGAGCACTTGGCACTTCATGAGATACCTTATCAGAAAGATAAACACTCTGCAGGAGAAGAGATCACATACAGCCAAGAAAAAAAGAGAAAAGAGAAAGCTGGAAAAAGCAACTTGCATGCAGTGGGTGGACACTTGTACAGCCTTCCTCACTAAGCGAGATCAGCCCTTTCCCAACATGACGTCAAGCCCTTTCCTTCTTCTTCCTCACTAATAAATGTCCTGTCTTGTTAAGAAGATAAGAAGAGTCCTGTTGGACCAGGCCAATCTAGTCTAGTCCAGCATCCCATTCTCACAGTGGCTAACCTCTATTGTATATTGTTTATATAGGACAGTGGCAAAGTGTGAGTTGCCAGTGCCCAGGGTAAGGCAAGTATTGTGTCCCCTAACCTGTGGAGAGAAGCAATCCTGCGTCACAGACAGGATAAAGTCTGGGGAGCCCCCCATGCAAGAGTTGGTCCTTACTCTGCTCTTCAGGGTTTGGGGGCATCTAGGACCAACCATTGACATCACAGTTTATGGTGAGCACAGAGTAATCCTTCAGAAAGGAAAAGTGCTCTGATTATGCTTTCCTTTCATCAGCATGCGCTCTGCACAAGCTCTGTGGCTCCATCCTATTTGCACATGCGAGGAGAGCCCCACACTTGGAGAAAAAGGTAGCAGCAGATTTGGTTTTGGAGAGTGGTGCATGGCAGCGGAGTTCCTTCCTTGGAGGACTCAACTTTCTCCATTTCTCCATTTGGAAAACTGTCCATTTATTCCTACTCTCTGCTTCCTGCTACTTAACCAATTCCTGATCCTAACCAACTTATTCTGTGACTGTTAAGCTTACTCAGGAGTCTTTGGAGAGGTACCCTGTGGAAAGCATTTTGAAAGCCCAAGTACACTATGTCAACCAGATCACCTCAATTTATATATTTGTTGCCACTCTCCAATAACTCCAACAGGTTTGTGAGATAGGACTTACATTTGCAGAAGCCATGCTGGTTCTCCTTTAGCAAAGGCTTGTTTTTCTATATGCTTAGTTATTTTATCTTTAACAATACTTTCCACCAGATTTCTTTGGACAGACCTTAAGATAACCAGCCTGTAATTTCCAGGATCCCTCCTGGATCCCTCTTTTTAAAAAAATGGTGATACATTGGCCACTTTCCAGTCCTTGGGTGCAGTATAATGGCTGATACAGCAGTTTCACATTTGAATGCTATAAAAAATGGACTTGTTGATTTGCCAGTTTTTAATTTGTCTAAGCCACAGAGCCTAGGGCCTGCCAATCAGAAGGTTGGCGGTTCGAATCCCCACGACGGGGTGATCTCCCATTGCTCGGTTCCTGCTCCTGCCAACCTAGCAGTTCGAAAGCACGTCAAGTGCAAGTAGATAAATAGGTACCACTCCGGTGGGTAGGTAAATGGTGTTTCTGCTCTGGTTCACCAGAAGCGGCTTTGTTATAACCCACATGACCTGGAAGCTGTTTGCAGACAAATGCTGGCTCCCTCGGCCAGTAAAGCAAGATGAGCGCTGCAACCCCAGAGTCATCCCGACTGGACCTAATGGTCGGGGGTGCCTTTACCTTTACCTTTACCTTTAAGGCCTAGAACTTTGTCTCTTGCCACCACTCTTGCTTCAGTTCCTTTGTTTCTCCCTTTGCTTCCTCCCAAAGCAAGTTCTGTTCTTGTTCTGCTTGAACCTCCTTTGCTAAGGCCAACCATTTCCCCATTACTAAGTTCAGCTCATTTGTCTCCTTCCCCACTCAGGAAGTTTAGTCCCCCTTTTCTTCAGTTAAGGGTGAAGTAGAAATAGAGGTGATGCTACTTCAAGTGAGTGGGAAGGAGAAAAAAAGACAAAAGCTATTTCTGTTGAGGACTTCTCAGAAAGATGGGCTGAAGCCACTTCTCGTGAGGCCAGAGGAGAAAGACAAGCGTGACTACCTCAACATAAAAGGGATATTATTTTAATGGTGAGTTCGTTGAAAATTTCATATTTTACATAAAAAGTGTTTGATGCAATAGGTGAGCACAAAAAACATTCAATTCAGCCCAACTGGACGTCTGATTGAATGCCAACAAGACTGAAACCGGAATGAATCAGCTGCTCAGCCCATCCCTAAAATACAGGGGAAGCTTCTTCTTGCGAAGGTGAAGCAGAAACACTGGCTGAAGCCAGTTGAGAACAAAAGGCTACCAGGGAAAGAGAGGATATTGTGCCCTGGTGTTCCCAACAAGTGGAGGCAGCCTGTCTGAAGTGCTGCTTTGTGACAGAGTCTGCACACAGGAACAGGCAGCCCCCCCTGAACCAGAAGCTGCAGAAGGTTGGGGCTGGAGATCAAAGCCAATCTCACATTTGCATTGGATCCCTGCAAAAAAGGGAAAGTGGTGACACCACAGCTCTAATTAAAAGGTTCCTCATGCATTCTGTTCTCTCTGCCCAAAGCCAGGTGTCTCCAGGGGAAAGCAGTACCTGGAAGCTTTGGGTAAATTTCAGACAAACATCTGAACCTGCCTCCGTTTGAAATGAACCTTTGAACTACCAGAATTTGCCCGCCAGCAGCTGACAAACCTGCCTTTCCCTAGAAATCCGAGCTACGGGGACCAGCCGATGTCAGCGCAGGAAGAGAATAAAAATGTAAATTTGATTCTTCCGAAATTGCCTTCATGTTCCTCTAAGTGTTTTTCCTGGATAAGGCAATGTATTTAACTAATTGATCCTGAACATGGCTGTGCGCTTCGAAAGCGCTCCCCACCAGCCACAGATGATGCATTATACAAAAGCATCAACGGACTCTTTGGTCTCTCATTGAGAGACTTCATGCATTTTGTTATTTACATGCATATAAATTAACCACTTTGATCTGAGGTTGTTAATAAAACAACTAAGCCTTGAAGTCTCCCGGAAGGAAAGCGAGGCGGGCTTGCGCTAAGATGCTTTTAATTAATAAATCTGCAAGTGTTGAGGAAAATGTACACACTGAGCATTGGGGGTAGGTGGGGGGGACAGCAGAGGCAATCCTGGCCCATTACCATTTAAAAGGCATTGTAATTGCATGCCCTTTGGAATATGGGAGCTCTAAGCTGGTTGGATAACCCAGGCATTTAAGCACAAAGGAGCAGAAAAGAAGGGAATTCTAGGTGAGCCAAATCCCATCAGTGAATTAAAGGATGACTGTCTGGCTTTGGAAAACAGAGCCTGATAGGGGCTAATGAATTGTCATACTGAGATTGCAAGCACAATGTCTGCACAAAGCAGAGCTACCAGGATCTGGACCAATCCCTCCCCTGCAATCAGAGCCACCTCAATACATTTTGCTGCCTGAGGCAAAGAACAATATGGTTCCCTGCTTCCATGTCCAGAAGGTGACTGGACTGAGAGCTGACTCAAACTTCAATGCTGGCAACAGGATAGCAGCAATTCCTGGCACACCTGGGGGCTGCTGGGTAGTTTGAGGAGAATGCAGGGAAGGCCACCCAGCACACCTGCTTCTGCCCTCAACGGAGGGGAACAGTCAAGGAGGTAGTTTTGCTGCCACCTGAGGCAGTTGCCTCCCTCTGCCCAATGGTTGTGCCAGCCTTGCCCCAAATTAAAATCACGAACCTGAAAAAAGGATAGAAAGAACCCAGGTTGCCAGATTAAGATTCAAGCATCACAACTGATGCACCAAAGAAGGCAGAATCAGACCCCCAGAAAGGAAGCTAGAGAATTCTGGTGACCTGCATCTGGGCAAGGTCTAAGAAAGAAGAGAACTTCAGGGCTTGGATGGTTGCACAGCTCAGGCTGTGTTGCTAGTTTAGGCTGCAGACACACCATACTCCTAAAGCACATTTCCCATCCATCAGAGAACCCTGGGAACTGTAATTTGCTAAGGGTGATATGAACTGTTACTCTCTGAGGCATAAGCTTCCCGTTTTTTGGGGAGCGGGGTGGAAAGGAATATGCTTTAAATATATGCTGTGTATGTAGCCTATATAAGGGAGGCATCGTCAGATGATGGTGTAGTTTGCACTGAATCTGCTGGAATCTGCTGACTATTAAAGGTACAGGAGCCCTATCCTCTTTTTCTTCTGCCACCCATGGGAAGGCCTGCTCCCCTCCATTTCTATCATTTCTTGCTTATGTTTGAGGGTTTGATTTAAGCATGAAACTTTAATGGCTAGTATAGCAAAGGCTGTTTCCATGCTAACCCTCTCAGCCCTGGAATTCCTAATTTTTGTTCGTTCATTCTTCAAACTCCAGCTGCTGTTGTCAAAAGAATTGATGCACCCCAGTGTTTTCTGTGTTTTTAAATGCCCTGATATGTGTTAAAGATTTTTGAGATTTCTATGAACTCCTGTGCCTTTAATTAAACACTTCCTGTTTGCTTGTTTCGATACATCTGTGCTCCACCTTGGATAATCCCCTTATAAAGTGGCTTGCAATTTTTTTAAAACAAGGATACATCACATAATCAACAACACACCATAAGCTCACAGTAATGTAAAATAACATAAAACAGCATGGATATCATACCAGCCGATCCAAATGATAAAAGTGTTTACTAATAAAAGCATTTTCAAAGCATATGTGAATGTATAGAGAGAGGAGGCT
The DNA here is from genome assembly GCF_965112155.1 of Podarcis liolepis. Classification (NCBI taxonomy): domain Eukaryota; kingdom Metazoa; phylum Chordata; class Lepidosauria; order Squamata; family Lacertidae; genus Podarcis; species Podarcis liolepis. Next base: position 59,043,550 of record NC_139561.1, on the reverse strand, counting down.
TGCTAAATTTCTCTAGATGTGAGGTTTGCAGGTGCAGTCCAGTTTATTGCTTCCTGATGATTTGAGGAATAAGCAATGTGTGACCTATGTCAGTTTCTGCTGCTGTGGGAGGGGAAGGCTTTAATAATTTATTTCTACTTCTTATTTTTTTATTTTTCACTATAAAAAATGAAGAGGAAAAATAGGCATGTAACCTGTAATTAAAGCTTCACTCAGCTGAAGCAGATGCTGACATCAGGGCAATTAAGAGAGGCTTTTTAAAATCAGTAACCATTCACCAATGCTCATCAGAAAATAAGACTACAGAGAGGAAAGCTTTGAGTAATGCTACTGGAACCTTTGCTGAATGGGAGTGATGTGTGAACAAAAAATATAACAGATTAATAATATTATTTGTTTTTATATTGTTTTAATTCTATTAGTGTTTAATTACTTTTAAACAATTATTACAATATATAATATAAAATAATATATAATATATGTAATAATATACTATAATTGTTTTTTGAATTTGTCAGTCACTTTTTCTTGCCCAGGGCAACCCAAAGCAACTTACAACCTAATAAACAGATAATAAACCTCACATTAAAACCAAGGGGAAAGAAAAATAGATTAAAAACATCCTGCCCAAAAGGTTTTTAGCTTTTTGTATTTTGTCTCTGTTGTTTTTAATTTGTGTAAGCCACCTTGAGTCCCAGTCTAGGGAAAAGGTGGGAAATAAATAAATATAACAACAAGCAACCACCACCATTATGGGGGGATTTCAGTCACAGGGAAGGTATGGAATAATAGCAAAATTATAGAGTATAACTGAATAAATAAGGAATCGTCATCAACCCAGAACCTATAGCACCTTCTTTGGTGTCCCCAGGAGGAACCACAACCCCCAGATTCAAAGCCTTCGTTTGTTTTAATTTAAGAAAGAGTAGGTTTCTAGCAGCCTGGGATATAAGCAATCAACAGCCCCAATGCCAGTTTCTATTCCTGAGAAGCAGGGGTGAGAGGTATTAATTACTCGTTTCCTCTTCTGAATTTTCTTTTCTTTTAATATTTAATGGACATATTTAGATATGAAACTGAAAATACCTTTGCTAAATGGAGCTTGTTGTGGGTATACATTATTGAAGTTTCTAGGCTCTGAGAGTAGGGATGGCCACATAATGCTTTGCAATATTAAGCACTGTTTGGAACTTCCATTATAATGTCACAATTCCAAGTAATTGTGGGGAAGCAATGCCTCAGCCATGTTAAAGAGCTCTAGTTTTGTAGGAAACCAGGTTGAGCAAAGGGGCAACGGTCCATGCAAAAAAGAAGCTCCACAGCTCAAGATAAAGTTTGGGGTGTGTGTGTTGCAATTCAGTGCCATTCTCACTGCAAGCCGCCCCCGAAGAGGGTTATCTGCATGCTGCACAAATGAAGGCTGCTCTTACCACAGGCAGATTGCTGCCTTCCCAACCTGCAACGCAACCCTCTGTGGACACAGAAGATGGAGAGCAATTTCATTGTAAAATATTCATAGACAGCTGCTCTATCGCGTTTCATCTCAGTGTCGGTATAAACCGGAGCTGGTCTATAATTAAATCATTTATGTTTCAGATGCTTAACAGGGTGTTTTAAATGTTTGGGTCTTGTAAATGATGTTTATTTATGGGGAGCTAATTAAGCACTCAGCCAATGGGTCTCCGAGCCAGTCCAAAGGGCCAGTCACGGACTCTTCCTGCTGGCTGCTGCTCCTTCCTTTCAATGAGGAGCAAGGAAAATGGTCTCTTCACTGTGACAAAGTCAAAACAGGGGGAAATGACCCAGGATGAACAAAATGGGGGTGAAGGGACAGATCTGGCGAGCATCACTAAGACCTTGATACATCACCAACCCAGAGGGTCAGGCAGGAGGTGTCACCCTTGCCCATAGGCAGGGCCGTCTTAAGCATATCCGGCTCCGTGGTGCAAAGATCCCTCTGGCGCCCCCTCCCCCATTTCCCAGAGTGGTTGACTTTTTTTTAGGGAGAGAACACCAGCAGCAGTGGAGGAAGCATGTTGGGACGGGACCCAGCTTTGTGGGGCTGGAGGAGGCGGGCAGCGGCTGGAGGGCTGCTCCTCTGGCAGGGAAGAGCCAGAGGCTGGACTCGGCTCCTCCCGGCTCAGCTGGCTGTTTCGCATAGCTGTCAACTTTTCTCTTTTTTAAAAGGGAAATTCCCTTATTCCGAATAGGATTCCTCACAAGAAAAGGGAAAGGTTGACAGCTATGCCGCTTTATGCTGCAGTGGCCACAGCAGGCGGAGGCTCCGGGCAGGCGCTGCTTCAGCGCGGCATGGCGGAGGCAGGCGAGGGCAGCGAGCTGCTGCACCTCAACTTGTTGGACGAGTGAACACACCAAGTGAGTGGACCAGCACTGAGTGAGGGCGTGTGCGCCGCTCCCGCTGAGCATCAGCTCATTTTTTTCCATTTTAGTCTTCTGGCGCCCCACAGAATTAGGTGCCTGCAGGCTAAAAGGGGGGAAAACTGAGCTGACGCTCAGCAGGAGCTCAGTGCGCTCGTTCAGTGTTCCCCAGACTCTTGCCTGGCACCCTCCAGAACTTGGTGCCCTGGTGCCCAGCGCCACTAGCGTCTATGGGTAAGACACCCCTGCCCATAGGAATCCCCTCTCCTCCATGGAGATGCCTCTTAACTTTGGGGCAGGCACAGAGAGCCAAAGAGACAGACTGCAGATACTGCTAGTGTACTAACCCCTCTGCTGCCCAGTGGCTTCCCTGCAGGGCTGGCCCACCTGTGAGGCAAACTGAGGCAACCACCTTGGGCAGCAGGATCCATCGGGGCAGCAGATCCAGCCTGCAAGAAATGCATCACCTGCTGCTGCTGCTGCTGCCACAGTGGCGGCAACAGCTGTGGCACACTCTTGGAGGCTGGCTCTGTTGCCTCCTCAGAAACCCTCCACAATGACACCTTTACTGCGGTCCCTTGGAGAACAGGAGGTGCTGCTGGCCTCCTCCCACACTTGTTCCCAATGTAGATCTTTCCACAAGGGCCGACATTGATGCTGAAATCCAGCATCGCCTGAGCTCTGCAAGAGTGGGTTTCTCCCGATTGAAGTGCAGAGTGTTTGAGGACTGGGACATTCACAGGGAAACCAAAATGCTTGTTTACAAAGCTATTGTACTACCAACCTTACTGTATGCTTGTGAAACATGGACCACTTATAAACACCATCTCCAACTCCTCGGAAGATTCCATCAATGGTGTCTGAAAATTTTTACACATCACTTGGGAAGACAGGTGAACCAATGTACTGGATGAAGCAAAGTTCACCAGTGTCAAAGCAATGATTCTTCAACATCAACTTCGTTGCACTGGTCATGTTGTGTGGATGCCTGATTATCGTCTTCCAAAGCAACTACTCTATTTCGAACTTAAAAATGGAAAGCATAATGCTGGTGGTCAACAACAGAGGTTTAAAGACTATCTCAAGGCAAATTTTTAAAACTAGTAAAAACACCAACAATTGGGAAACACTTGCCTGTGAGCACTCCAGTTGGAGAACAGCCTTTACCAAAGGTATCATCAGCTTTGAAGACACTTTAATGCAGGACGCAAGGGAGAAACGTGCTAAGAAGAAGACACACTTGGCAAATCCACACCATGATCAACTTCCACCCAGAAACCAATGTCCCCACTGTGGAAGGACATGTGGATCCAGAATTGGCCTCCACAGTCACTTACGGACTCATTGTTAAAATTGTGTTTATGGAAGACAATCTTACTTGGCTACGAGTGATGACCAAAGAGAGAGAGAGAGAGAGAGAGAGATAGTAGATCTAAAAACAGTGACCAGAACAGACTGGAGGGGGTTAGCTGTGGTCCACAGACACTCCATCTCATGAAATATCTGCATCTTGGAGTGGGTCTAGACTAGGGAATGGGGAACCTCTGGTCCACAGGTCAATCTTGGCCTACCAGAGGGTCCAATTTGGCCTACAAGTCCATTATTCTCCAACCACACCCACCTGCAAAGTCCCCTCCCCCCTTCTCAAAACCCTGCAATGCGTGAACATCCAATGAAGCTACATGTTGGAAAAGTCAGGACAGATAAAATGAGGTCCTCCTTCATGCAGTGCATAGTTAAACTCTGGGTCTCACTTCTATAGGAGAGGGTGATGACAACCAACCTAGGTGGCTTTAAGGAATGATTGGGCAAATTCATGGAGGGGAAGGCTATCAATGGTTGCTGGCCACAATGACTCCGCCTCCATGGTTGGAGGCAGTAATGCTTCTGAATATCAGCTTCTAGAAGCCACAGGAGGGGGAGAGGAATCTTGTGCTCAGGTCCTGTTTGTGGGTGTCCCTTTGGGGCATCTGGTTGCCCTTTCTGAAAAGAAGATGCTGGACTAGATGATCATTAGCCTGATCCAGCAGGTTCTTCTTATCTTCTATTGTTCTGATAATCAGGTGATGGTGGACTGCAAACTGAATAAAAAAGTAAATTAAGTTCCACGTGCATTTCTGCTAGTGCAAAATAAACTGAATTGCATGGTTTCTGTTCTGCACCCCCCCTGAAAGACAGAGAGTTCTAAAGTGATCTTTCTTCCACTTCCTGAGAAATTGTAAGTAAGACTAGCCTTTACCAACCTGGTGTCGTCCAGTTGTTTTGGAGGACAATTCACATCAGCCTCAGCCACCTGATGGGAGTTGTAGTCCAAAACAGCTGAAGGGCACCTAGTTGGCTAAGGCTGAGTTGGACTCATGAAGGTGCTCTACAGTCACCTGCAAACTGCAGCTCCATGAGCCTCCCATCACTGGAAGAGCCAGGATCCAGATGGCATTGTCCTTTGCCAAATGTGGCTCTTGAATCCATGGCATTATCTGTGCCCCAGGAAGCTTTAAGTCACATCAGTCTAGCGTACAGCTCGGCATTATGTGAACATTTTGCAAATAGGTGCATTTAAAAATCCAATGAATGGAAAAGAACATTTCATGGGCTGGTGCAAGCTGGTGGTCGATTCCCAGAGCTCAGCAACTTCTGATCTCCTCTAGAATGTAACTTTGTTCAGAGTGATTCTGAAAGGGAAGATGCAGCAGAAATGTGACAAATTACCGTACTTTTCTGTGTATAAGATAAGGGTTTTTTTTACTTTAAAATAATGTTAAAAATTGGGGGGGGGGTAGTATTCTGGATATAATTTTTTTCTTTTTTTCACTAAGAACAAAAGAAGATAAGAAGAGCCAATGGCCCATTCGAGCCATTGATAGCCCTCTCCTCCATGAATTTGTCTCATCCTATCCAGGTTGGTGGCCATCACTGCTTCCTGTTGGAGTGAGTTCCATGGTTTAACTACATGCCGCATGAAGGACTTTTTTTTATCTTCCAACATTCATCTTCAGTGGATGGCCATGAGTTCTAGTGTTGTGGGAGAGAGAGGAAAAGCTTTTCTCTATCCACTTTCTGCAGGCCATGTATACTTTTATAAACTTTGACCATGTCAAGTGTGCTAGCTGTCTCAAATAAACACACCTGACTTAAATATCGAGTGAATGCAGCTTAAATTTTCTAGTTGGATTGAAGCTGCTTTGAGAAATGAAACACAACAGTGGTATTTCTGAAGAAACTATAGGATTGATAAATTGCATGGTTGATGTTGTATGTGGAAGTGCACAGAATGTTAAGAAAAAGCTCATGTAGATCCTGAGAATCCTGAGAATGAGATCCTGAGAATCCTTGGTTCAAATCCCAGCGTTGCAAAGAACTTGCTTCCACAAGCCCCTCCTAACCTTCCCTGCAAACTCATGGCCCGATAACTTCAGTTATGGGTACAAAATGTTACAATGAGAGAACGATTTACAGAAAGAGCCTCAGTAAACCATAAGTGGCAGTATAATGACTTATTTGAGGTCCAAATGGTGGAGCAACAGCTATTTAGAAACTGTTGCCCTTAGAAGTGACTCAGAAAAAATCCTGAGTTATTCTTTTTAACACCCCATTTTCACTCTCCTTCTCTTGCTGTCTAGAAACTTTGCCATTGTTGCTCAAAAGGGTAAGTGTAATTCTCAGGTGGGTTTTTATTGTTTTTAGTCTTGACATTTTGATGTTGTTTTTCACTGCCTTGGGCATTATTGAGAGCAGAAAGGCAGGGTAAGCCTTAATAAGCCAATGCATTAAAAATTACTACATCCAATATAATGATTTAATACTGATCTCAGGAAAAGCCTGGATTGGTTAGACGGACATATGTGGGGAGACTTGGCAATCCTGCCCATTCCCCCGCGTCAAGGGATGGGCTGGATGGCCTTCGTTTCCCTTTTGCCTGCTTTCTAACTTTTTGAGCCTCAGGAGGAAAATTGAAACTAACGCAGGCAATTCTGGAATGCTCTTTGCTCCCCTCCCAGTGCCATCGCAAAAGCAGCTTTACAGCAAAGTTAACAATGTGGAAAATATAGGACAGGCACATTCAACAATGAATGGCTTCCATTTGCTTAAAAGGGATTTAGCCCTTTATGGGCTCTAATGCTTCCTTACTGTCCTCTTTAAAAAGTTGCTGTAATCTGTTCCACACATTTCCCCCAAATCACAATTAGGTGCCATGGGTCAGTGGACGACATGGGCCACTTGGTGGTATCATGATTACCCTCTGGTTGGCCCAACCATGTCTTTTAGGGACATATCGCCTGGGGGTTATTTTCTTCTTTTTCAGAAAGATAGTGAAGAGGCAGCTCCAGGAGTCTTCTTTCTTTCCTTCCTTCCTTAATTAATATCCCACCTTTTTCTCCAAAGAGTTCAAGGTGGCATACATAGTTCTCCCCCATCTCATTTAATCCACACAGCAGCCCTGTGAGGAAGGTTAGGCTGAGAGGCAGCAACTGGACCAAGATTGCCCAGTGAATGTCCTGCCCGAGTGGTGAGGATTCGAACTCTGGTCACCTTGGTCCTAGTCTAACTGCTGCTCCATGCTGGCTCTATTCCCTGAGGGCAGCAGCAGCAGCAGCAGCAGCAGCAGCAGCAGCAGCACTTCAGCCATATATCACCCTTCACCCTCCAGTTTTTTTGTATTACAACTCCCATGAGCCCCAAAGGCACCTTCCAACATTTGGCTGACTCAGCTCTTTTCTGGGCAGGAAGGAGTATTAAAGGCTTCTTGTGGCAGTTGAGTCTTGCTTGAGCAATAAGCTCTGACTTGTTCCTCCATCCTTGGTTACTCTTTGGTTCTGACTCCTGGTCCCACCAGAGCTCTGGGTTGAACCCACACTGCTGTCCATGGTCCTGACTAAGCTTGGGCAGCCTGGACACCTCTTTGCTTAGCAGATGCATACTTCCTATGGAAGGCAGCATAGGGGGAAGAGGCAAGTCACCAAAAGCCTCACATGAACATGAAGATTTCATTCTGTTCATTCCCTCAAATGGGGTAGACCTCATGGAATTTATTGGCAAGGAAGAAGGAGACTGAGGCACACAGAGGGGAGGGACAAAAAGATAAAGGCACAATGTCGGGGACTCAAAGAAGCCAAGGGGAAGCCAATAATTTGCTTTCGGGGAAGGGATAGGAAGGAAAAGGGGGAACTTCCACTGCAATTTGCTCTTGAGATTGCAGGTAGGAAATGATCTAGGCACAAATGGCTGCAGGGCTTCTAGGACTGGACCTCTTGATGCCTCCCTGCCCCCTTGGGACATGGTTGTGGACTTCATTGAAGAGAAGAAGATGGCTTCTCTCCAAAAAAAGAAAAGAAAAAAGGGGGCCGTAAAAACGTGTTTTAATTTGGTTTTTATCTTATCGTTTATTTTAATGATTTCTGAATGTTTTAAATAGTCTGTTTTAACTTTTCCCCTCTTACAGTTTCATTGTTTTATGCACTTTGTAAATTGCTTGTAAATATTGGCCCATCTCCAGATGTATCTCTCATAGGATTAACTGCTCCAAAGCTTTGCTCCTTAACATGAAACTGCTGATATTGATTCCTGATCTAGATGGTCATGATCTCCTGGGCCCACATCAAGGGGCTGGCGGGGAAGTGTGCTGTGGCCATCTATCTTCTGGTCATTGCCGAGCTCACCTGTAGGAGAATGGAGAACAAGCTCTCAATTGATATTAATGTGGCAATGCAATGCAGTGGTTCAGAACACTCTATGGGGAATTTGGAAATGTGAGTTGTAATCCTGTTTTAGGGGATTTTCCTCTTTCTAGTTCCAACCCCCTCACAAATTGAATTATATTCAATAAAATGCCATGCATACTACTTGTATGATTTTCGGTTTTGCATTTTGAGGAGGATGCTGGGGAGCAGTGATTCAGAGTCTCCCTGAATGTAAGAACCCCTAAGAAACATAGTTCTGTTCATTAATCCTGCCTCAAGGAGGTTCGGGGGGGGGGAGCAAGCACGTTCCTATGAAGGACTAGCAGTGGGGGCATTAAAGCCTATTTTTCACCTCAGCATAATCACCAGGGGTTGGGAGAAGGAGCTTTAAGGCTGTTGTTGCTGTTGTTATTTATTAAATTTGTATGCTGGCCTTCATCCAAAGTTCCCTGGATGGTTCACAACAGAAAAATACAAAATGTCTGCTGGCCTCCTGCTTCCCTGTAATTTAAAATTGTACCTCTCACTGTAGGGAGGTTAAATATGTTTGCGTTTTGCCGGAACTCAGTGCTCTTTAAGTCATGCCACAGTCCGGGCTGACCTCCTTATTTTAAACTCCGCTGTCCTCCGAATCTTTCCAAAATGATTAAGTTAGGTTACAAACCTGTTCCAACTCAGATTCAGGTTATTTATTAAATTTGTATGCTGCCTTTCATCCAAAGTTCCCCAGATGGTTCACAACAGAAAAATACAAAATGTCTGCTGGCCTCCTGCTTCCCTGCTCTGTCATGAAGTTCACCGGGTGACCTTGGGCCAGTTGCAGTCTCCCAGCCTAATCTATTTTGTTGTGAGGATAAAATGATTTAGAATATGTAGCTCTGCTGATCTTTCAAGCCACATAGGTATTTAAATTTACTAAACAATAGTAATGACAAAGCCCATGCAATGCAAGCTGAGGGGAATCTGCTCACCTCTCCAAGTAAGTGCTGAGGCAAGAGGGAATCCCCCAGCATCCCTTGCACACCCTTGCTCTTGCCAAGGCATCTGCATAGGCAGGAATGGCTGGCCTTAGGCACTTAGAGTTGGGCTGCTTCAGCAACTGATTGAGCCTAGGATCTGTGGCACCAGCCATTTGTGTTGGTGTTAGGTGTGGGAGGACAACATTTTGCAAATGAAAATGCAAGACATGAAGGGCAAGTTTGAAATGCAACTTTTCTTTCCCTGGTGGCAGGCAGAGTGAAGCAAAATAATTAGAAGGGAGGGGGCAGGAACGGAAGGGCGCCAAGGAAACTTTACAGCACTAAAACCACATGGCAATATATGGAAATGTTGTCAATTACTGTAAAGCAAAGAAATCCAGGATTGAATTTTCCATAAAGTGTTTAATACAGTCTTTCTAGTGATCCTCAGAAAGAAGTCTCCGAAATGTCAGTGAACCAGAATTGATTTTGGATGTACCATATCCATTAAAGCAGGAACATTTTCTTTAAACTGCTTATTAATCTAACCTTGCCTTATAGGTTTTCCATGTGAATCCTTCCCTTCAGCCTTTACAAATCAGGGAAGTGTCACCCCTTGATTTACTGACAAAGCCGATGAGTGACATAATTTACCTCGCTTGAGATCAGTTCATCAAACTGAGGAGTGCTTTAGTGGCCATAAAAACCCAGGCATTAGATACAATTGCGCCTGTTTAAAATGCAAAAGGGGTAACCTACATTTTGAAAATGCGGTAAAAGAGAACAAGAAGCGATGCCAGGATGAAAATTTATGAGGCACGGAAAGCCTGCATATGAATTCAGCAATTGCTGTGTGGGGTGGAATTGGCTTGAAAACTCGGCTCCCGCTATCTAGTTTCCACAGGCTCTTTGTTGAAGAGGAGCATTGTTAATGGATACTTCCAAGCAAGAGGGGCTGAGATGTTAGCATTCAGGCTGGCGGTATTATCTAGCCTCATGCTGCATGGGTCTTTTTAAAACACACACATTTTCCCCTTAGCATCACACTGGGGTGTTGCAACAGGGCTGTCTTGTTAGCGATACTGTGTAATAGCGAGGAACAAGCCTCCCGACGTATCAAGTGGCAAAGGTAGGCAGAACACAGAAAAATGTGGATCTCACTGAGAAGAGATACTGAAACTCCTGGCCAGTTGGCTTTGACAGAAAGGGAAAGACTTCCACCATTTCCCTAAGGGTACTGCAGTGCTTCTCAGATGCTCAGAACCTCCAATATCGTATAAAGGTTCAAATTAAAATGCAAAGCTGGCTTTTCTCTAGTTAGTTAGGATTCCTCCATTTAGTCATGGAATACTTTCTGTCTGCAGTTCCATCTTTATGACCAGGACAGCAAGATATGAATGGGAGATCTGGGTGTTGCTTCCATTTCATCTGCTTCCAGTGATGTTCTGCCTTCAGAGGCATATCTATGCCCCCTTACGCTGTTGGCAAGAGGATGTATTGGTACCTCCAAAGCTGGGAAAGATCATGGACCAGAAACTCAAAATGTTTGCTTTTTGTCACCTTTTGTGCTCCATCAGTGACTTCCATCAGCCATCAGGGTTGGATTGGGCCTGTTCTTCTCCTTCTTCTCCTCCTTCTCCTCCTCCTTCTCCTTCTCCTCCATCTGTTGTCTGTCTGCCTGCCTTTCTCCTTCCCTCTGCTCACTGCTTTCCCCTTCCCCTCCCTCCCTCCCTCCCTCCCTCCCTCCCTCCCTCCCTCCCTCCTTTCCTTTTTCCTCCTCTTGCAACTCTCACCTGCTCTCTCCATCTTTCTTCCCTCCAAGCCCTACTGGGCACTCCCACTCCTCTAATAGCACTGCTGGCTGACTGGGCAGCCACCCCTCCAGGGCTGCTGCAATGGCTCAGTGACTGGCCCCCAGTGAGCTTCATGGCAGAGTGAGGATTTGGATACCTTGCAATGTAGCAATGTGTCAAAAGATGCATATACTAGGAAAAATTGCCTAAAGATGCATATATTGTGGAAGATAACCTACAAAAAGAATAGGGGAAATTTGATTGCAAAAACATGTACATTGGGCAAAATCGCATACACTTAAATTGCCGGGGGCTGCAACATCTAGGCCAATCTTTATTTGAACTGTCCTCCTTGCTTGCCACAGAAAAAACTGCCTCAGATGAATCACAGAAGAAATCCTTCCTGTTTGGGTTCAGAAAGTGGTAGAAATGCCCAAGTTCAACCTCAATCAAGTTTCCAAATAATATTTATCAGATGTTCTATGGTGTGCTCAGGGCAGTTCAATTTCCTGTTATCTGTCAAAAGTGTTGCATCTTGGAAGGCAGTGCTTTGATAGCCTCTGTTGGCTGGGATGGGAGGCAGAACTATTCCTAGTGGCTTAGCAGGAAGGACTCCTCTCTAAAAGGCTTCCTTAGAAACACAATGACACCACAGTGTGGCTCCTGTTTGACTACCCGCTTCCTTTTCAGTGGAAAAAGCCAATCTATTTATGTACATATAGAGTGGAGAGTTTCTTCTTCCTCTAATCACAGAAGCTGAAGGCACTGGCATGTGTTTTTCTAAAAACATTTTCTCTCTCTCCCTGAGATGCCCAACCTTCAGACATAGTGGCAGGCTGAGCAGTCAGTGATATGTCACCCTTCACCTGAGTAGACAGGATACATTCTTCACAATTTGCTTCTTCCAGTTCTCAACAAACCTAATATATTGTTGCCAAGGTTCACTTTCATCACCTGTTTCAGCCTCCAGATCTCTGTTTGCAGTGTGAAGGCTTCCAGAGCGTGTAGGAACAAGAGTGCTTCTGAGTACATGCAGACTGCTTCTCCCTTTTCACTGGCAGCTTTCTCCTTGAGTAGTGAGTCTCACTTCCAAGCAGGTTTGAAGAAGAAGAAGTTTGGCTTTGATATCCCACTTTATCACTACCCTAAGGAGTCTCAAAGCGGCTAACATTCTCCTTTCCCTTCCTCCCCCACAACAAACACTCTGTGAGATGAGTGGGGCTGAGAGACTTCAAAGAAGTGTGACTAGCCCAAGGTCACCCAGCAGCTGCATGTGGAGGAGCGGAGACGCGAACCTGGTTCACCAGATTACGAGACTACCGCTCTTAACCACTACACCACACTGGCTTTCAAGAGAGGCTGTATCATCAGAGCTGTGCCATTGGTAAGGAGCTGTATTGGTGCCTCCCCTTGTCCCTTGTGCTCTTCTCGAGGAGAGGTGTCCACCATCCCATCTCCAGAAAAAAATGACATAATTGAGTCATCACAAACAACTCTTAAACTGGGCGTTTAACAACACAATAATAGAATAATAGAATTTTGGAGTTGGAAGAGACCCTGAGAGTCATCTAGTCCAACTCCCTGCGATGCAGGAATCCTTTTGCCCAACATAGGAGTTTGAACCCACAAGCCTGAGATTACTCCTAAGAAAGTGGGTACACAGCGCTGCAGCCTAAATCTGGCAAGCCAGAGGCAGGAACTTCTGGCAATACCACACTTGCCTTTTCGTTACGTCCAACAAGGCGCCAATAGAAAGGCACTAACCTGGAGGTTATGTCCCAGTGCACCCTTTACTTGGAAGTAAGCCTTGCTTAAGTCAATGGTAAACATTCTGTGGCACATAGACTGGAAATTGGTCCTGGCAGGAAAGAAAACAGGGAAAGCAACTTGACTGCACATCCAGCAAAATTAAAATGGGTTGAGTAAGTATCTTCAAGGACTGTGATTGGATGAGCAATGGTGGGGCAAAGGAGGGGCAGAATGTGGTTGGGGAGATTAGTAGAAAGGTTTCTATGAACTGAAAGCAGAGACACTGTATGTACTTTTGTTACCCAAGAAAATCTTCAATAAAAACATTTTTTAATTTTTTTAAAAACAAAACAGCCTATATTACATATATCATAATGGACATGCTCTCACAGAGTCTTTTGGCCTCTGTCCAGTAATGCATTACTGAATAAAAGTCTGACCAGTTAGGAATCTGGTTTGTGCATCCAGACTGAACCCACAAAGGGTGTTTTCTCCCACCGCTGCAACTGACAGAGGGTTGCCAAGTGTGTCCTTTATGGGTGCTGTGCTCTTGCACACAACTAAGGTGCATTTACAGACCTGTGGGCTGCAACAGTACATCCACTTACCTAGGAGTAGGTCCCAATGAACTTACTGGAACTTACTCCTGAGTAGGCACGTGTACTGTTATATACACCAAACATGTCCAGATCTTGTGCTTTCGAAGAAAAAAACAAAGAAGCCTGTTATTTACTTAAGCCCAGAAACTGACCCAGGATGTAATAAGAATTTTTAAAAAACATTTTTTTAAAAAATGCCTGAGGCAAACAAGAGGCACCTCTCAAAGCCATCTAATATTTTAATGCATCACTGCTAATAACTTCTGTTATGCATCATCAAGATATGGGATGCATTAAGAAGAAGATTAGAAAAAGGAGCTAGGAAGTAAGATTCCATTTTAGATGCATGCATGGCGGCAGTGGGAGGCGGGAGGCGGGAGGAGAATTCCAGGAACCAAATCACTGACACATGGCAGCTGTCACTCCAACTTATATGATTAAGGCACAAAAATTACATGTTCTTGCAGTGGAAAATAGGGAGGGTTGATAAGAGGAACAGCTGGAGTTCAGCTTTCTTATCTGTATTTTACACACATCCCCTTGCATTTCACCTTCCTCCTCAGAATCCCAAGGGTTTAGAAATTCTCAGCCTCCACCCCAAGAATGTTTCTGTTTCTTACATGCAGTTGTGTTATTGGTGTGTGTGTGTGTTTGTGTGTGTGTTTGTGTGTGTGTGTGTGTGTGTGTGGAGCACCCTTCACCAACTTTTTGCCCTCCAAATGCTTTTGGACTACAACTCCCATCAGCCCCAGTCCGTGTGGGTTTGCTAGGGCTGTTTAATGGGATTCAGGTGAGGGTCAGATGCCTTGTCAATCCCAGCAGGCATATAAGAGGATGATGCGGCCTGCCCAGGCCGTAGGTTGCACTGACTGGATGTCCCCTGCCTGTGCTCACTCTAGGGAAATAAGGAATGTTGCATTTGACTGTACCCAGCGCCAGATTTAGTTGAAGAGAGGCCCTAGGCTGCTCCACTTCTGAGGCCCCTCCTCATCCCTCACCCTCACAACTAGAAGAAAATGGAAGAGTGTTATAAACAAAATTGAGTAAAGCCAAGAATGATGAAGGGTATTTAAAACTCTCCAATTCACTATTTCTCCTCTAAAGGACATAAGGTATTATTGTTAAATACCATGGTGACAATACCATGGTGATAAGCTGGGTCGTCTTCTTATATACCTGCAGGAATTGACAAGGCATCTGACCCTCCCCTGAATCTCATCGCTCTCCTGTAGCTGCCTCTGATTTGTTGTTTAGTCGTTTAGTCGTGTACGACTCTTCGTGACCCCATGGACCAGAGCACGCCAGGCACTCCTGTCTTCCACTGCCTCCCGCAGTTTGGTCAAACTCATGTTAGTAGCTTCGAGAACACTGTCCAACCATCTCGTCCTCTGTCGTCCCCTTCTCCTTCTGCCCCTTCTCCTTGTGCCCTCAATCTTTCCCAACATCAGGGTCTTTTCCAGGGAGTCTTCTCTTCTCATGAGGTGGCCAAAGTATTGGAGCCTCAGCTTCACGATCTGTCCTTCCAGTGAGCACTCAGGGCTGATTTCCTTAAGAATGGATACGTTTGATCTTCTTGCAGTCCATGGGACTCTCAAGAGTCTCCTCCAGCACCATAATTCAAAAGCATCAATTCTTCGGCGATCAGCCTTCTTTATGGTCCAGCTCTCACTTCCATACATCACTACTGGGAAAACCATGGCTTTAACTATACGGACCTTTGTTGGCAAGGTGATGTCTCTGCTTTTTAAGATGCTGTCTAGGTTTGTCTCTGATTAGTTATCATTTAACTCTTGGGGGAAAGAATTAGCATCATTAGTGCCACTTTGTTTTGTACGATTCCTTGCAAATGAAGGAAAACAACTTTTCTGCTAGACTATGTTGATAATATAATTTTGGTTACTGAGGACAAACAAGATTGTACAAAAACAAAATTGGGTGCAGGCCTGGCCAG
Organism: Podarcis liolepis; assembly: GCF_965112155.1. NCBI lineage: Eukaryota > Metazoa > Chordata > Lepidosauria > Squamata > Lacertidae > Podarcis > Podarcis liolepis. The sequence goes on along the minus strand of NC_139561.1, from coordinate 59,028,442 downwards.
GACATAGGTGTCCTGACTGTGACAAAGATGACCTGTTTGCTTGATTAACAGCTTTTGGGAACTTCGAGGTCCCTGCTCTCCCTTCTTATGGTCTTTGTACTGGACCTGGAGACTCTAATAGAGAGCATTCCATTTCAAGAAGGAGGGCAAGTGGGCACTCTATCAAATGACAGGACAGGAGTTACATGGAGCAGGGCCTTTTCACTGGTGGTGCCCATTGTATACCTCGCACTTCCAGACCGGCTCTCTTTTGGCTTGTATTTTGGAGCTTTATAATTTAGGAAGACTTTGGAAGAACTGGTTGACAAGTCTTATCGGTTGCTGACGTATGAGAGGATTTTATTTGCTGCTATTCTGTGCTTCTGGTGTGCCAGGGTTTACACCAGCATAACAGAGTTGGCCAGGATGCCAGAAGGGATGCAATTTACGAGCTTGCTCCATTATCTGCACAGCAGGGGGTGTTCAGTCAACAGTGCAAAGGCTGAGCTTAAGCATTCCCTGCTGGTTACCTGCTTTCAGCAATAGGGGGTCGCTGTTTGGTAGTACCCAATTGGTTAGCTGTCAGATTCTAGAACTCCCTATGGTGCCTCTTAGGTAATTCACAAAATACAGAGTCCATTAATAAAAACACAGTGTTCATTCATAAAGCAGTAACATAAATCTCCATTGCTACATATTGGGTGTATATTTCAGCGGTTGAAGTTTATGGCCATGCTGTAGACTTATGCGACTGAATAAAAGGTGGCTGGGCTTATTGTCTTGGGGTTTGGGGGGGAAGAGGTGACAAAACTGATTTCCAATAAATGCCCCCTTTATTTCCTAAGGGGGTCCCTGCTCCAGAGCAATCTAGATGGATTTTACTTATATCTATAAGATTTCGCAGACTTTGGCTGTGAACTGGGGCCCTACCAAAAAAATAATAATCAAGTTGCGCCCCACTGCTTCAAATTGGGGCCCACTGGCTAGCCCAGAGTCTAATAGTTGCTGGGCCTGAGTTGTCCTGCCCTTGTATGAAGTCTTGGGTTTGCTGTTTTGGGAGAGGGGAGACTGCGGCACTGAGGAGCGGGCAGGCTGGCAAGGCCCCCTAGATTTAGAGGCCTGAGTTGCCCTGCCCTCACATGAAGTCTTGGGTTTGCAATTTTGGGAGAGGGGAGACTGCCCGCTGGGGAGCGGGAGGGCTGGCGAGGCCCCCTAGATTTAGAGGCCCTAGGCTTCAGCCTACTTAGCCTATAAATAAATCCAGCACTGACTGTACCATTAGGTCCAGTTGCGGATGACTCTGGGGTTGCGGCGCTCATCTCGCTTTACTGGCCGAGGGAGCCGGCGTACAGCTTCCGGGTCATGTGGCCAGCATGACTAAGCCACTTCTGGTGAACCAGAGCAGTACACGGAAGCGCCATTTACCTTCCCACTGGAGCGGTACCTATTTATCTACTTGCACTTTGACGTGCTTTTGAACTGCTAGATTGGCAGGAGACCAGTGGATTACATCCCACATATAGTTAGCAGCAGAGTGGAGAAATACCAGGGAAATCTGCTGGTTGAAAACTTAAGGTATACTACTGCTGAGGAGCAAAGTCATTCTGAGTACAGGCTTTACTGTGGCCATTATGGAGGTATCAGGTTAACACTAACACAAGTTCACTGGAGAAAAAAAAAAGAGGAAGGAGGTAAAGCCTTAGAAACAACCCGTATGTCAACAGTTGCTTAAGAAGGAATAGGCAAGGGAGTATCGGTTGCCTTTCTGTCTATCGCCCCCACAGTTTAGGTAAGGTATTACAAGCATTGCTGCTTTACACCCAACACCAGTTTGAGAAAGGGTTAGGGATTCCTGCTTCTGCTTCCAGATAGCTCTATCTTGGCCTGCGCATTTTACTACTCTTCTCCCGCAAACCCTATTCTCCAATTGCAAAGCACAACTGGTTTCTGGGACTGTTACTTTTCTGGAAAAATTCAGATAGACTTTGCACCAAGTGAAGATATGGAAAACAATTTCCTCCAGAGAGATCCCTGTTTGGGATTAGTGCATAATTTTAACTCAGTATGTATTGCTTTCACAGACATCTCTAGAAACAAAGGGGAAAAAATCAACTCTATAAACCCATTATTTTTAAAAAGCTGCATGACCTGTCATCTCTATAACGGAATCAACAATGGGCAGAACTGTGAGCTTAGTATCCAAGGTAGGAGGACACTGCAGTCCAGCATTATCCATCTCCCTTGGCTATATAACAGAACCTTATCTGGTGGAACTCACACAAGCCCAGCCTGGAGCATCCATCAGTTTATTTCAGCCCTTTGATAAATAGTTCTTTCAAAGTTTAGGCAGAACCCTTTGCTTCTGCTTTGCCAAGTCCTTTATTTTTAAAAATCAGTTGGCCAGGATGCATTGATTAGGCCCAGGCTCTGCCCTGGGGATAAAGAGCCAGGACACCCTTGTTTTCCCCCTTTATTCAGCCTTTGGGCTCATTCTGTTAGTCACATGCAGACAAAGATACAGATGGGAGAATTAATCCAAGCCAGTGCCCAAAGATTGAATGAACAGGGCATGGCATCCAGAAACAGGGCTCAGGAACTGTCCCTCGGGGCAAACGGCAAGCCTAATATCAAGACACGGGGGGGGGGGATTATGGTAACTTGTAGATCAGGGATGGGGAGACCTGTGTTTTTGGACTACAGCTTTCATCATTCCTCACCGTTGGCCATGCTAGCTGCATGGGCTGATGGGAGCTGGAGTATTACTATGTCTGAAGAACTGCCACAGGTACCAATTCTCTGTTGGAAACCATGCTTGAGGCTGACTATGCAACATTATTTTCTGTGTCTATGGCCTGGTCTGCATGTCACACTAAGCCAAGCCATGGCTTAGCATGAACATAAGAACCTAAGGAGAGCTTGTTGGATCATGCACCAAGTTGGCTGAGCACATCATCTGAAACCTGGACTTGCGGTTTGGCTCTCTCCTGACTACCCATGAGCTTGAACCAAGGTTTTAGGCTCATGGTTCATTAAGGAGGGCTAGAGCATGAGCCAAGGCTTGGAAATGGCTTAACTCAGCATGGTAGCAGAGTGGCTGAGAAGAGGCAGAGCAGACACCGTTTCTTTTCACAGAGCCTGTCCACTTCTGCATCTAGCATGATGTGCAAACCAGGTCACAGAAAGGAGATTTTCTGGAGCCAGTTAGAAGTAGCATTAGGCTGGAATGAGCAACATTTCAAATGGGATACTGCTGGCCCAGGCCACCTTCTAGAATAGAAAGAGTGGGAGAGAATAACTCCTTGGTACCTGCTGGCACTTCCTATGCACAGGCAGACAGGAAGAAGCAACATGGTTTGGCAATTGACTGGCAGCAGGCGGGACGGACAGGATGAGTCATAATCATCAGGCCCACAGAGAAGCCAAGCAGAGTGGAGCAACTGCTGCTTATAGCATTGATGGGTCCCAGAACATCTGGGAGGAAACGAGTCAGACCTCTGGTTCTCAGCATGCATAAGAGAACTGACATGATGAGATCCCAGGGACAAGGAACAGCACCAAAATGGGATTTGTGCCCTATCTGGTTATAATTCCAAATCAGACAGCTAGAAACACCAAAGGAGAAAGCAAAGGGGAATAAAACACCAATCCAGTCTTCACCTTTTCAAAACAGGCAAGGGATCATTGCGGGGGGGGGGGGGCAGATTTACACACTGCCAAGGAAAAGCTGTTGATCCCATGAGCTTGGTTTAGATCCCAGATGTACATATGTGCAATCAAGGTTTGCTTTTGCCCTAACAACCATCACTTTACAGTTCCTTACAATGAATTGCAATTGCTATTTTACAACCCATTCATTCAGTTTGGAGACGTCCTTCTGGAGCTCATCACGATCTCTTTTTGTCTGACTTATGTCATAAAAAGAGTCACTAGGGCCACGCTGCATATACTCCAGGATTGTGGTGGGCTATTCTTAAAAGAAACTGTGCAAATATTCCCTTGGTTGATGTCATATTTCTGTCTGGCTTGTGCTCTTTTTGCCTTTTGGAAGTACTCCCATAACAGATCCTAGCCAATAAGGGATCAAAAAGCAAACAGGGTGATGCCACATTGCTACATAGATTTGGCTCTGCTATGTAAATGAATACATAATGTACATGAATGTCACTGAGGAAAACAAAATCAGTTGAGAATGAATTCCAGAAAGGCCAATATAAATGAACTGATGAGTATTTCGGCAAGTGGCGCTGCAAAAAATCACCAACCGTACTGAAAATGTTCATGAAGTCGATTTGGAGTCGATTTGGCTCAGCCCCAGTAAGCATTTATTTCTCCACCAGTTCTGTTTTGTTGCTAGGGAAAGTTTCTTTTTAGAGGACAGAGAGAAGCTGTTCTATCAGAGTGTCCCTGCGCATGCACGCACACACACACAACACACCCTTTCTCCTGGGGAACACTGTGATTGAAATGGGTCACAGTGCCTTCCCAGAGCAGGTAACCAGAACCCATTTCCTCTCCTCTCCCTCCCCTCCTGGGATCTGTCCCAGCTCCTCTTCACATGCTTGGCAAACCCGGCATTAAATGTCCTGAAGCTGTGAATTAAGTGGCAAGATGCTGGTGCTGATGCATCTAACGATGCTCTTATCTGGAGACATCAGCCGAGAGCCAGCTTTGCCGGAGAGTTTCAAGCCATTAAACTCAGGCTTCCTTCCATTATCAGGTTAGCATTGTTGATTAGAAACAGCCTCTTCTTTTCCTCCTGACTAGCTGAGCTGTTTAATGATAGGCCTGCTTTCTCTGCTTCATTTAGCCGTGGGGACAGGAGCAGGGGATGTGTTCCAGTAACCCTTGCCTGACTGGCTCTGTTTGCCAAAAGAACTCCAGGATGTTTTTCTCACAGCCTGGGGCTGAATGGGAATTTCTGGCCTTGATCACGGACCCTGCCTGGTGGTCCCACAGGAAGCAATGAACACCTTTTCCAATGCCCAGGAACACCCTTCCCTCTGATGAAGCTAATATCTCTTGGCTGTGCTTTTGGTTTAAGTTTGTTGTGTGGATAAGTGACCACCCTGTAGATTTTGTAACACGGCAGGGGGGGAAATAAAGGTAGAGAATTTGGGAAGATGAAGCTTTTCCATTGGAATTTTTGCTCTACACACACCTCAGGCTGGTTTCATTAATAAACCAACTGTAAGGCCCAGCATGGTGTGTATACCTGAGGAAACTTTGCAGAATTTTCTGGAAGGTTTGGCTAGAAAGTGTGAAAAACAAACACTGTTCAGACACTAACTGGAGCGGCCTGAGAAGTAGTCACCCGAACAGCAGCTGGGCACTCCTAAAATGCAAGCTACCTACAAATATCCTCAGCAATGGCCCAGTTCTCTCAAAGTGGACTGACATAGTTGTGCATCCTCCCTCCCTGCAAAACCACCCACACTGTCTCTTTCCTCCTGCCCCTCTCCGAATGCTGGATTTAGCATCCAACTTCTTCAGGTCAAGTTCTGTCACTGGGAAAAAACACCCAGCATTACTTACGGCTGTGAGCAAAGTGTAGAAGCCACACCCTGGGCCCCCGCCTCCATCCCAGCTGCTGCCAGGAGGCTGCCCCTCCCTGAGGAATCAATTCTGCGTTTGTGGACTAGAAGGGAAGCATCAGTGCTGCTCAGGTATTTAATGCAAGTGGTCCCCCCCCCTTCTTCTTCAGTGTAAGAGCCCTGGGAAGATTTTGTGTGCAGTGACCTGTAATCTTGTTACTTTCTGCCAACTTGCTAGGAGCAGGAGTTCTTGTTTTCACACACGGGAGCGTAATAGAAAAGCGGCACTGGTGGGGCCGAGATTTTGCTAAACTCTTTTTCATTTTTGTAACGCTCGACTGAGCTCTTTTTATCTTGTTGAAGTGGGTGGATTGTTGAAATCCTGAGTGTCTCCCCCCCCCCTTCACCCACAATTTTGCCTGCTCACAAAGACATCTCAGCACAGAAAGTTCCACATCCGCTAACAAAAAACCCCCTGAGATATTGTTTTGAAGTTTGCTTTCCAGTGGAACTTGATTGAACATAAGAAAAGAATGCTGGATCAGGCCGGTGACCCATCTAGTACAGCATCCTCTTCTCGCAGTGGCCAATCAAACGCCGGGTATTACAAACCCACAAATAGGATTCGAGCACATGCAGAGAGCACAGCCATCACGGCTAGTAGTAATTAGTAGCCCTCTCCTCCATGAATTGGACCAATCCTCTTTTAAATCCATCTAAGCTGGTGACCTTCACTGCCTTCTGTGGGAGCGACTTCCATAGTTTAGCTAGGAGTGTGTGAAGAAGTCTTTTCTTTTACCTCTGCTGAATCTTCCAAAATTCAGCCCACAAGTTCTACTGTTATGAAAGAGGAAGGAAAACTTTTCTCTAGCCACAGTTTTCTTCTATCCCCCCTTCCCTCTAACCTCTGCTGTTCCTTAAACCACCATTTCCCTCTGTGTCCCTCCTTTCCTAAGTGGCCTTTGCCCCCCACCCTGACTTCAGGCAAGTCAAGGATTTTTATGTGGCACTACAAATGCTCCAGTTGGGCTGCGTGATGATAGCCTTACATTTTCATGTATATAGGAGGATATATTTTTACATGAATGTTATTTTGTATTTGTTTTTCACTATTTTATATTGATTTTGCACTATGCTGTCATTTTCTTAACTTTATCATTGGTCCCTGCCTTGAATACTTCGTAGAATGGTGGGACATCCATAGCAGCCTCTGACTAACCAGAAATAGCAAATAAGCTCTCTTTCTTTCTGCAGTTTGAATGTTGTTCTCATTCCAGCTCATTCCCAGTTCTCCTGGTCAGATGAGTTCCTTTGCTTATTGCAGCAGCAATGGTGGACCACAGCCCTGACTCTGCTTGCGTCCAGCTCTGATTGGCTATCTTTTTGGGTGTTTGTTTTGCAAAGCTTGGTGATGGCAGTGGGGGGGGGGGGAGGGTCCAGCCTGCCAGTCACTCTGCTAAATCACACGCTGTGAATTCCCGTCTTTCCAGTTGCCGTACCAGGCTAATTCAAAATCTTTTCATACAGACTACACATTTGGCATGGTAATTTCCTGTTGCTGTTGAGAGCCAAACTGTACACAAAAAGGGAGAAAAGGTTTTTATTTATTTTAAAAAACAGCATTTTATACAGCCTGACTATGATTTTATGAGGCTTCATTGAAGCATATCAAAGGGCCTCTTCTAGGAAAATATATCTACCTCTATTGATACATGTTTTTTAAAGTCTTGTGCAGCTTTATTTTTCTCTTCACAAAAGAGACAGGTTGCCGTTGGCATCATGCCAGCACTCAGCCAGCTGTAAAGTTGGCAAGTGAATTAATTTTTAGTGCTTCCATGTGTTTTCCACTGTGTCCACTCACTGCCCATGGCAACCTCCCAAGAATTGTAAAACATATTTACCTACCCTGCCACTGCAAAATACTTCTGACTGACCACCACAGAGTAGGATCATGCCAGGAAGGTCAAGTGGCCCTCTCCTGTCGTGAAACGTTGTTTGACCTACTGGCTATATGTGTGGGGTTAGAATGCATTGCATGAGAATAAGACAGAACCAGGTTCAAATCCCGATGGAGCCACGAAGCTCACTGGGTGACCTTGGGCCAGTCATTCTCTGTCAGCTTACTTTGCAGGACTGTTGTGTAGAGAAAGCAGGTGGGGTGGTAAACTGCTGTGAGCCCCTTGGAGGTGTGGGGCAGGGCTCAAATTGAAATACATAAATAAAAGGTACATGCAGGCTTTTATTCAGCTGGAGCTCACTGGAGTTCAGCTCTGGCACCTCTTAGGTGGGCACCATTGCCATTCTAAGAGAAGAAGGGAGAAGTTCATGGTGAGCTATGGCACCTCTTTTTCTAGAAAAATAACACTGGGCACATGTAAACGTTACATGTTATGTGTTGCCTGCATGTATTCTGATTCACATCTTCACTTCTTTAATTAGATTGGGAACTTGTCTGTTCTAGTTTTTATTTTGGAAAAGCACCTCATGGTTTGGAGTATTTTAAATAATTGCCCCCTTATTCATTTATTTTATTTAGTTCTCCCAGAGTGACCCAAAGCAATTTACATGAAAGCCAACTAGAACATCCAATAAAAAAATCTAAAAGCACAGTTAAAAGAGCTAAAACAGACCAGGATTTACTGACCCCATCTCACCAAAAGAAGCCACATGCCACCCTTCAAATTAAAGGCCAAAAGTCTGGGTAAAGAGAAAAGTCTTTGCTTTATTGAAAAATGGATAAAGGCGTGCCTCCCTGGAGAGAGCATTCCACACATTGGGAGCCATCGCTGAAAAGACCTGATCTCATGTTGCCACCCTCTGAACCTCACAGGGAGGGGACACATGAGGAAGGGTCTCAGGTGATGATTGCAGGATCTGGGTTGGTTCATGTGAGGAGAGGCGGTATTGGGGTCCTGAGCTGCATAAGGCTTTATAGGTCAAAACAAGCCCTCTGGATTGAGCCTAGAAGCAAATTGGTATGGAGTGCAGTCCTGCCAGAATTGGTGTTATATGTTCAGACCCTATTGCCATGATAAAAATCTGGCCACCAGATTCTGCACCAGCTGTAGTTTCTAAACCATCTTCAAAGGCAGCATGACATATAACTCATTGCAGTAGTCCAACCTAGAGGTTACCTAAGTTGTGGTTATTTCATTCACATAACATCTCCATGAGGTTGAGTGAGCATCCCTCACCCAGCAAGCTTCATAGCTCTGAGGACTTTTCATCTTGGGCCTCCCTGCTCCAAGTTCTCGACTGCTATGCTGGATTTGTTTGCAAGGCACTTGGATGGAGGTCTAAGAGTCATGGTATTGATAGTACATGCATTATCTTAAAGCACCTGGGAGAGGCGGCAGCTTGGGATTCAACTGGCTCTTCCCATGCTCTTGAAGAGACCACTACAAGGTAATGGTAATGTCAGGCATGAGCCAGCTCCCAGTGAAGGTTTCCAGCCAACGGAAGAAAGCAGCCAGGAACAGAGAGAGTTAACTTTCATGCAGGATGAACAGCAGCTTGTGGGGTGTGAAACACAGAGCAGTCAGATACAACATTCCTAAGAGTTGACATGTTTAGCCATGAAGATTGATGTTTGTCCAGCCAGTAGATAAACTTCCTCTTTGCTCCTGGGCTGGGACAAACTTCCTCTGCATGTAACCAGAGGTGGGCATGACCTCACCTGTGCAGGTAACAAAAGCACAGGGCTGGCCACCACATATCTCTCTTCTCCGTTTTGCTTTCATTGTAGAAGCATCAGCCTGAGATGCTCTCTTGGCTTCCAGCCAAGAGAGGACAAAGGAACTATCTCCTTATGGGATAGATTCCAAGTGTATATATTTTGTAACTGAAGCCTGCCTTCTGGGATCCATCTGTGAACAGAATGTGTGAGTAAACTATTTTATACATTTTATACAAGATTGTGTCGTGTCTATTCCTTTTAGGAGGGAATAAAGGTGAATTACCAGGAAACTTATTTTAGAGGCTTAAGCAAGCCTGGCAAACCTATCTGCTGTGTAAATTTATTCCCCCCCCCCAAAAAAAATATTATTATTATTTTATTAAAGATTTTCTTGTTTTACAGAAGTATGTGTAATGTCTCTCGTATTTTTTCCATGTAACATTTTTACAAATCAGTTTCATTTGTTGAGACATTAGGAAGAAAAGGGGTGGAGGGGGGGAAGATGGGTGGGGTCGGTGGCGATGTTTCTATTTTGCTTAATGTATGTAGGGTTTGGTGTTAGCGTTACTCATGCCGGTTCTCTGCTGTTCACTTGTGTTCCTTTGGTGGTGAGAGAGGTTGGGGTTGGCCTACGGTATGGTTGTTTGTTTGTGATTGGCTGTGGTGATCTTTGTTTTTGTGTGTGAGTGGGGTGGGTGGGTGTTTTGGATCAGGTTAGCCATATTAAAAGGGGAATGTTACTCTGCTAAATTATAGAACTTGTTAATGCACGTTGGAAAGGATATAATTAAACAATATATCCTCACCAGCCTCCCTGAACATTCCCACACAGGTAATGCCAACTCACCCAACCCCTTGGAATGCTGGGGGATAAGGGAACAGCTGAGAGCAGGCTGGAACCCAGCCAAAGCTCTTGGGAAGTTCAAACAGGAGTGAATGGAGAAATAAGTAGTTTGTCAGAAAGGGAGGAGGGGCAACCTGATCCAATCCCTCCTCAGAGTTGGCTAAGGAGAGGGCTGTTAGACCAGAAACAAAGCAAGAGATGTAAGACGCAAAAGTTCTCTATCTTCTGTAAAAACCGGAAGGCATCTTCAGAAGGGTCATCTTGATTGATGATGTCAGAGGCTGTGTTAGAGCCGTCCGGAGCTATCTGTTTGTTTTGACAATAAACCATCCTTTTTAATTAGGTACGCTTACTGTGTTGCTGGGAACCTGGACTCCTGACAGGTAATCCCATACCCCTTGCTCTAGCTGACACGCAGACAAGGGATGGCAGGAGGGAACAAGACTAGGACAGATCCCACAGGGCTACTAGGTTGGTGATGGAGCAGAGGACCACCCTACTGTTAGAAAGGCTCTGTAGTTTCTGATGATATTACAAAGAATGAGAACATAATTAATTTATTAATTCATTGGTGCTGACCTTTAAAGCCCTAAACAGCCTGTATACCCTAAGGAGCATCTCCACCCCCATCGTTCAGCCCAGACACTGAGGTCCAGCACCGAGGGCCTTCTGGCAGTTCCCTTGCTGTGAGAAGTGAGGTTACAGGGAACCAGGCAGAGGGTCTTCTTGGTGGTGCCCTCACAGCGGAATGCCCTCCCATCAGATGTCAAGGAAATAAACAACTACAGTGGTACCTCAGGTTAAGAACTTCATTCATTCTGGAGATCTGTTCTTAACCTGAAACTGTTCTTAACCTGAAGCACCACTTTAGCTAATGGGGCCTCCTGCTGCCGCTGCGCTGCCGCTGCACGATTTCTGTTCTCATCCTGAAGCAAAGTTCTTAACCCGAGGTAATATTTCTGGGTTAGCAAACCCGAGGTACCACTGTATCTGACTTTTAGAAGACACCTGAAGGCAGCCCTGTTTAGGGAAGTTTTTAATGTTTGGTCTTTTATTGCATTTTTAATCTTCTGTTGGAAGCCGCCCAGAGTGGCTGGGGTATAAATAATAATAATAATAATAATAATAATAATAATAATAATAATAATTCTCCTGGAAGTATCAATAGGCTGGCTAATGGTGCAATATAGAGAGATAGATATTATACCCATTATTGTCTTTATAGAGCTTCAAGCAAATAGAGGGTATTTTTTTGGGGGGGGTGTCTTTGAGCACCTTGTGGCTCAATATGTATCAGGGTTTGTGAGAGGTGAATGAACTGCCTCCATGTTGTGGGTGGCCTGCTTTAAAACAACTATTGTGACTTCCTGCTTTTCTTCCAGCAATGGGAAAGTATCTTCACATAATCTGTTTCTGTGCGTATCTTGCAGGACTGTCGATTATTCTTAAGCAATGTACAGACTAGGAAACTTGGGAGAAGGCATGGGTTGCAAATGATAGCTTGTTTTGTTCCAAGCAATTTAGACAAATATGATAGATCACTTAACAGATGGATTACAAGCATCTCTCTCAGTGGAGATGACAAAACTTCAGTATGTTTGATGAATAAATAGAGCTGGGTTCTTCTTCTTTTTTTGTCTTCTCTGTTGACTTGCGAAATGAGGTGTGCTTAAGTGGAATGTTCCATCAATACATAGACATGATTTGTTTAATGGACGTCTCATCCAACATTCCTTCTGCAGGTCTTTGCTGTACACCTACAACAGCCTTCCCCAACCTGGTGCTCTCCAGATGCTACAACTCCCTCCAGACTCAGTAGGCATGGCCATCACTCCTCCTCCTGGCCCTCATGCATGATGCTACCAGTGTCCTAAAGAAACTGATTGGCCCAGCAAGGCAGGCAGTGGCTGTTCAGCCTGAATATGAGATTTCATGCTGTTTCCTGAGGCCTTGTGAATAAGCAAAGGTCTGCCTGCCTTCTGAGGAGGGGCCATGAAGTGGATAGAACAAAACTTCTAAATTTAGCAAATGAAACTATAAATGTCTCCAGGCCTTTATAATCTCCACATCAGCAGGACAAGATGCTTACTCAATAAAAGAGTTGAGCTAAGTGTTCGCAGCGTGTAATTCCATAAGGATTTTTTTTTCCAGAGGAAAATGCTATCATTTTCCATCTCTGTTTAATGAATCATGTGAATTATAGGAACATTTACAAATGACTTTCTCTGCAGCCTATTAGTTTGTTTCTGTAGGGTTCTAATGGAAGACATGCCTCATTTAGAGCTCGCCTTGCCCCGGAGCCATAAAGAATAAATTGTATTATTATAAGCAGTTACCTTTGAAAATGATCTTGTAAAAAAAAAAAAAAGTACATTGCATTATTGGCAAAATGGGTCGGGTGGAGGGGGGTGGGTGAAGTACTGTCATTTTAGACCAAACGCTGCAGGCGGTGGCTTGAGTGAGGTTTTATTTTTGTGGCTGTTACCAGGCACTAAAGGAAGGCAGCTGGAAGAGGAATGGAAAATGCAATCTGAAGAAGGTCATTTGGCCCAATAATGACCCAGGGGCTGGCAGGGATAGGTGCCAACTCCTGCAGGCCCAGCTCTTTTGCCTGCCCCCAATATTTTTGAGGGGGCAGTCACCCAATGTTCAAAACAATCAGGGGGCAGAGAAGGCTGAGCATGGAGCTGAGAGAAGCACAACTTCAGCGGCTGGCTCCTCCTTCTCTTGCCATGGGGCAGGATGGGGGGGCGGGAACAGTCCTTGGCTGAGAATCCTCCAGAAAAACAATCTCTTAAAGGACCTGTTGATGGCATTTTACCATTGTACTGTTGAGAGTGTATTAACTTATGGTTTGTGTGTGTGGTTTAGGAGCTGCATGGTCAGGGAAAAAACAATGCTGCCCAGGGTTGTAAAGACTGTGGAGAGAATAAATCTATGCTTCCAGGTGCAGAGATAGTGCAGGATAGTACGCAGGATAGAACTCTTTCAGCTTCTGCCTTCTGGAAGAAGGTACAGGGTTATAAAGACTAGGACTAGCCGCCCGAGAAACAGTTTCTATTCAAATGCAATTTTGGTTTTAAACGCAGTGTAAGGAGTCTCTTTGGCCACCTCATGAGAAGAGAAGACTCCCTGGAATGTGGCGGAGCTAACCACTTGTCACAGGTCAAAATTTCCTCCAAGCACATCTGCACCTTCATGGTAGATCTGATGCTGATGGCAGATGGAGAAATCTCTCTCCCTTTGGAAGCCCTGTGCAGAAATAAATTCTCTCTCCTACTCTAAGAGATAGAATCACAAAATTTCAGAGTTGGAAGGTACCCAAGGGTCATCTAGTCCAAGCCACTGCAATGCGAGAACCACAGCTAAGGAATCCCTGACAGATGGCCATCCAAGTTCTGTTTAAAAACCTCCAATGAATCACAGAATTGTAGAGCTGGGAGGGATCCCAAAAGGGGCATCTAATCCAACCCTTCACGATGCAGCAATCCCAATGAAAGAATCCCTGACAGATGGTCATCTGACCTATGTTGAAAAATCTCCAATGAAGGAGAGTCCACCGCCTTCTGAAGCAGTCTGCTCCACTGTCGAACAGCTCTTACAATCATGAAGTTCTTCCTATTCTTTAGTCAGAGTCTCCTTCCTTGTAATTTGAATCCATTGGTTTAGGTCCTACCATTTGGAGCATCAGAAAACAAGCTAGCTCCACCTTCCATGTGACAGCCCTTTAGAGTCCTTGTAACCCACTCTGGCAGCTTGTTCCATGAGCTGCTCTTCACAGGGCTTCTCAGGATACAAGACAGATCTACCTTAGACACTGAAAGGCTGCAGGAATTCAGAAAGCTATTGATTATAATAATTAGGTAGTGGAGGGACATTGACCTGTGTGTCTGAGCTGCTGGAAGTGAGAAAGGAGGCAAAATTTCATGGTGGATTATGCTATTTGACTATTTCTCCCCCATTATGCCACACAATGAGCAATTTCCCAGCTTTTGAGTGGCTGTATGTCAGGATAATTTGCACTTAATAGCTCTTCTCCCCCTCCCCCATTGAGATGAAGGGGAGCAGTGTTACCTTTTCAGTGCAATTGCTTGGAATGGCCGGCCTCATTCAACACCGGGAATGAGAACGATGAACAGGCTCTCATTGACAGAGGCAGTGAGATGTAATTTGAAAGAAGGTGGAATGGTCACATTGGATGTAAGATGGGTGACGAATGTGTGCAGGTGGGATGTACCAATTGCTCTGCAATCCTCTGGAATGGCCCAATCTGTCAGAGGATCCCAGATCTGGTAGCAAGACTCATTAATCCAACTAAATCCAGTTTAAATGCAGAGTGCAAGCATCACACATTAAGCCAATTTAGTCACGGGGTTGATGCTACTGCTGTTATCTAATCATCTTCTTAAAATGTTAAGATGCAAATGTGGTCAGTGACTCCCAAACCTGCCCCGCCCCCAAATACCACAGACTGCTTGAAAATTGAAAAATTAGCCTGATATGATAGCTACCTTGCAATATCTGAAGGGCTGTCTCATGAAGGATGGAGCAAGCATGTTTTCTTCTGCTCCAGAGGACAGGATCCAAACCAATGGATTCAAATAATAAGGAAGGAGATTCCAACTAAACATCAGGAAGAACTTCCTGTTTCTAAGAGCTGTTTGAAAGTGGAATGGACTCCCTTGGAAGGTGGTAGACTCTCCTTCACTGTTGGTTTTTTAGCAGAAGTTGGATGGCCATTTGCCAGGGATTCTTTAGCTATGAGTCCTACAATGAAGGGGATTGGACCAGATGGCTTCCTGGATGGATCCCTTCTAATAAATTACAATTCTATGATCCTATGCTGATGGTCTTGGCGGACCATTTAATGATTTTTCAGCCTATTGTAACAACTGTAAGTACTAGATGCTATACAATTTTCAATGTTATTTTTATTGCTTACTTTCATTTCTTATATTGTATTTTATTTCAATGTGTAATCCATAAAATTCAAATTTCAATACAATAAAAGATGACATAAGAAACAGAATAAGCAATAAGAAGCAATTAAAAATCAATAGGAATATTTCATGCAGAAATGGATGACATTCGCAAACCGCTGGTGGTCCATGGACCACAGCTTGGGAGTGAGCTCAGCATTACAGGATGAGGCCTATTTTAGAAAATATCCAAAAGGATCAGCATAAAAGAAGGCAGCAACAACCTTGTGCAGGCACAATGGCACTCCACTTTTCTATGCAAACTCCTAAGTGTAAAGGACAGTGATACACTCAGCAACATCTCCCCTTCTGAATAACAAAAGCCTCAATGAATGCAAGCCTGAAGTAGCCTTTTAACTGAAGTGTGTGGGGATAATTGCTTGCTGGGGAGAAAGGATTTTTCAACATGTTGTTGAAACCATTTCTTCATTGTTGCTATCAAGCAACTTCTTGAACATCTGGTGTGGGCCTTGCTTTTCTTCTGCAGTCCCCTCCCCGTGCCTGTCACTCATTTTCCAAGAATTGTTTGAAAGGCAGGATGTAGGAATATACCAAGTCAGAACACTGAGTGCTGTGGGTGGTGGTGACTCTTTGGGTTCTGGAGCTCTTTTCCATCACTTGATGCCTGATCCTTTACTTGCAGAGCAATAGTTCCCAA
Source organism: Podarcis liolepis (assembly GCF_965112155.1). Classification (NCBI taxonomy): domain Eukaryota; kingdom Metazoa; phylum Chordata; class Lepidosauria; order Squamata; family Lacertidae; genus Podarcis; species Podarcis liolepis. Next base: position 59,012,775 of record NC_139561.1, on the reverse strand, counting down.
AGTGGGTGGTTCAACACCCCCCCGGGGGGGGCAGTGGAATTATGGTGTGTGTGTGTTAAGAGGCAACAGGGCAGAAGGACGGCAATGGAGGTGTAAATGACTACCAGACTTTGAAAAGCTAATATCCCTGGATCAAGTTCATCAATTTATTCATTCATTGCATTTATACCCCACTCTTTCCTCTCCATGGAGCTTGAGGTGGTTCTCCCACTCGTGATTTAATCGCCACAAAAATCCTGTGAGGTTGGTTAGGCTGCAAGGCAGTGATTGGCCTGCAAGGTCAGCTAGTGAGATTTGTGGCCAAGTGGGGAATTGAACCCTAACCTCCCAGGTCCTAGTTCAGTACTCTATCCACTATATGACATTGGGAGGGAACATGGGTCCTGGGGCAAACCCTAATCTTCACAGCCTCCAAAGGCTCTCGGCAGGTCACATAGCTGAGAATACAGAATACAGAGACAGCAAATGCATTACAAAGTTTAGTATGTAGTATTTAATGACGACAAGCTGTGTTAGGGGCTATGAATAATGGTTCACTAAACAGGCAAAAGAAAAAATGCCTGCCTGCCTAGAGTATCAGTGTTCATAGTTACTAATAAATGCGTCTGCTTTACTGGAACGCAAAAGCAACATCTTACAATTTCAGGAAATTAGAAACCATCATATCTATGACCATTATTTACCGTTACTAAAAGCAGAAATGATCAAACAGAAATGTGCCAAGAGTACAGTTATGTCCTGTGGTAAATTTTACATCTTTCCCATCATTTGTGTGTGTGGTGTGGGTGGGTGTGCCTGGCCTACAGGTTGGACCCAGCCCATAATGGTATAAGAGGCTGCTAGGGGGCCACCAACCTAAATGGCTTTTAAAGTGGATTAGACAAATTCAGGGAGGAAAGGGCTATTGATGGCTACTAGCCAAGGTTGGAGGCAGCCATGCTTCTGAATACCAGTTGCTGGAAACCACAGGAGAAGCAGGAGCCCCGTATCTTGGAATGCCATGAAAATTGCACCCATTTACTGTTGTGCTCCAAATTCCAGTAGTATGTTATGCATAAAGAAATTGGTCCAGTTGTGGTGGAAAAATTCTGAGATATATAATGCACACGGTCTCCAGCACTGCCTTTTGTCTTCTAGTGCAGGGCTGGGGCAACACTGGTCCTACTGTGGGATCCAGTCTCTCCTATTTTGGGGCCATCAATTATTGCAAAGAATTCAACAAAGGGAATAAATACGGCACAATCTCTTTTGCATGAGCCTGCTATAAGCCTTTATAGGGCCTTTATCTACCCAATATAACAAGGTGCTGATAACACGGCTGCTTTTAAACTTATCTTGTAGGTTTAACTGTTCGGCTATTCAGCGCTTGTAACTTGTTGCTAAGTAACTATCTGTTAAAAGCGAAACAAAGCCTTCTGAAAGTGGGAGAGGAATGATAATGCTGGTGTGCTTGTTGGCGCAATTCTGTCCGATGGAAGAGGTAAATGTGGGCAGCTCAGCCCAGCCGCCTCTGATGGAAAATGGCTGACAGGTCTCCTTGGCCCCCAAGACAAGCAATTCATGCTGTTATAATGATTTTAAGCTCCACTTCATCTTGCCCATAGTATTGGGAGTCTGCTCATGCCACCCTAGTTATGTTGCTTGCAGGCAGGTATGCATGTGTTCCTTCTTGTTATTAGATAACAAAAGCATCATTGCGTGAGGGGGGAAAAATCAATATTGTGATATCCACAATCTGGATCAGCAGAACATAGATGGCTTCCAGGAGTAAGCCTGAGGTTGTTGAGTGTGTGCTTGTGAGCTGTGAGACTCAGAATTTAACAGACATACCGTATTTTTCGCCCTATAGGACGCACCGGCCCATAGGACGCACCTAGTTTTCAGGGGGGGGGGGAAATCAAGGAAAAAAATATGATCCCCCCCCTGCAGCTCTGGGAGCAGTGGACAGGCTGCACGCAAGACCTTCTCCCTGCTTTTGTGGGAGGTGGTGGAATTCCCCCACCTCCCGCAAAAGCCCACAGGAGCCCCACGTGACTCCTGCGGGCTTTTCGACCAGGAGGGAGAAGGGACTGAAACGGCCAGTCAGTCCCTTCTCCCTCCTCGGGGAAAAGCCCCCAAGAGCGGTGCACTCTTTAAAGGGTGCACGGCTCCTGCGGGCTTTTCTAGGAGGTGGGGGAATTCCCCCCCCCTCGTAGAAAAGCCAGCAGAAGACGCGGAGCCCCTTTAAAGAGCGCGCGGCTTTTGCCTGCTTTTGCAGGAGGTGGGGGAATTTCCCCATCTCCCGCAAAAGCCCGCAGGAGGGAGAAGGGACTGACTCGGCCAGTCAGTCCCTTCTCCCTCCTTGGGGAAAAGCCCCCAAGAGCCGCTTGCTCTTTAAAGGGTGCGCGGCTCCTGCGGGCTTTTCTAGGAGGTGGGGGAATCCCCCCCCCCTTGTAGAAAAGCCAGCAGAAGCCGCGGAGCCCTTTAAAGAGCGCGGCTTTTGCCTGCTTTTGCGGCAGGTGGAGGAATTCCTCCATCTCCCACAAAAGCCCAAAGGAGGGTTGGAGAGTAGCGGGAAGGCGTCACGCACCTTCGTGCTGCCCCCCATCCTCTGGGGCTGGCGATGGGGGAAGCGCTGCTTTCCCCCACCACCAGCCTCAAAGAGCAGACTCTCCTGGCTTCAGCGGAAGCAACGCGAAGCCTCCGGAGCGCAGGCTTCGGAGGCTTCACGTTGCTATCGCTGAAGCCAAGGAGTCTGCATTAGCCCCATAAGACGCACACACATTTCCCCTTCATTTTTGGAGGGGAAAAAGTGTGTCTTATACGGCGAAAAATACGGTACATATAATCTGGACACATAGAAAGAAAGAATGGGGTAAGGGAGTTATATGTTAATCCAATCTGGTTCTGTACTTAATTTGTTTTCTTTGCTGCAACATAGAAATTTCTAATCTCAGGTGAAGGGGTAAAATATATTATGATGGTTAACTTTTGAAGTGTGAATTATCTGTTCACCTCTATGGGATTCAAGTTCTACATCTGATAATGCAATTATATATGCACATCTATTCAGAAGTAAGGTCCAATGAGTTTCTCCCAGATAAGGGTATAGATGTTACCTTTACAGATGACCGAAAATAAAAGGGCAACTAGTGAAATAGTAAAGTTTGTGTTTTTCTTTGACAATAAGGCATTACCATATAGATCAAAATGTATTTTAATTGGTGGGTTTAAGAGGAAGGGGATGGCTTGAAGAAGAAAAGCAGAACCCATGGGCTTACTGATACATGCGGCCACAAGCAGCCCACGGGGGTCGTTTAACTGGCCCACGAGCTGCCCCTGAACCAAGCCACCAGCTCAGTGAGTCCCCATGCACTGTGCTAAACTGGCACAGTGCGGGGCAGGGACTTGCTTCTGTGGCACTGGAAATCTCATCTGTGCATGCACAGATGCTAGAAATCACGTCTGTGGAGACGCAGCTGCTGGAAATCACGTCTGTGTGCAAGATCCGGCCCACGGAGGGATCTCCGCTGGAGTGAACCAGCCCAGACGAGATAAACCTTGCCAACCCCTGCCTTAAGTGAAGAAGACCCCACCACCTTCCAAGGGAGCCCATTCCACTCTTACTGCCAGAAAGTTCTTCCTATTGTTTAGATGAATCTCCTTTCTGGTTATTTGGATCCATTGGTTCAGGTCCCACCCTCTGAAGCAGCAAAAAACATAGCGAGGAACAGGACGGAAAAGACTGAAAGAAGCTCACCCAAAATGAATTAGAAGCTCCTCTTCGTCATGATCAAAGACAATGCATGGAGGTTCTAGTCTCACTTCACTAGAGGCTAAATTCAAAATGCAGACACTTGATTATCTGAAGTTCTCCCTCCACATCCTGCTGTCCCAACCCCAAAACTCCCCCTTCTCTTCCTAAACTGAAGACCACCCTTTCCAGGCCCTCAAATCTCTTTAAAAGATCACTTAACTAGATTCAGCAATAGAGGGGCTGTGAAAAATATGCATTGGAGTGACCCCTCCCAAGAGATTCTGTGGTAAACAAAAGTTCAGTTCAGCCTGAAGAGCACTCAGGGCCCCTGAGCACTCATGTGTTCTTGAGATGTCTTTAGAAGGAAACTTTGGTGGCCTTTGACAGCCATCAAACCAACCACTGTCTGTTTGGAGAAACATAATAATTATCTAGGAATGAATAGACCCCCTCCCGCTACTTTCACACATGCTCTATTTGCAGGTGGCAATTTTGGGGTGGTGGTGGTGTTGGTCAGTGGGTGTTTTAGAGAGTGTGGAACAGAAAGGTGTGTGTGACTCATTGGCATTCCTCCTAACAGAGGCTGACTGGCAGTCATCATGTTTACATCTTGGAACCCCCTTGGTGCACCTTGTGGCAGCCTTTGGAGGAGCACAGGAAAATGGCAGCCCTCACAAATTTTGCAATGGTGGCAAACAATGATGTGGGGGGAAAGTGCAGTCATTTTGCCTACCCCTTTGCCTCTGAAACTACCCCATATTTTTAAAGGCCCCCACAACTCCAGACTCCCCCTGGCGCAAAACCAGATCCCAGAAGCCAGAACAGCCCTGCATAGGGGGATCTATCCAATTTCCCATCTCCAATCCAAACGAGACTCCATCTCTCCAAATCTGACTTTCTCCAGGTTCGGTCATCAAAAACAACAGCTTATGTTCCTGCAAAGCCTCGGCTCTCTCCACTTGTATTACTTGAGGTTCAACAGCAACCTCCTCCTTTGTCTTCTGCACAACTTGCCCTGTCAAAGCAGATTCCTAGGCTGTTCCTGAGTGGTTTCTATATAGATATTCACTGTTTGTCCAAAATTATTAACTGCAACAGTCATCAAATCCATCTTCTCATGTAGCTGTTCCAATAAAGCGCTTGTCTTGCAAAAAGCAATCACTAAGGCTTCTTCTGGGCACATTCTTGTTCAAGGTCTTGTTCTGGTTCTCACGATCTTTAATCTCTACAGCTGGAGAATTCCCCAGATCGACTCCAACAACAGTTTTCAAAGCTCCCTCTAGGGGAAACAATTTCTGTTTGTATCCGTCCTTTTAAAAGCAGATCCAGCAACAAAATTACTTTCGTTTTTCAAATATTTTGTTCCTTTTAGATGCAAAAGGAAACATTGGAATCAATATGTTTCTCTTTTTTAACTATCTATCAGCAAACATTTTATTCACAGTCAATGGACTTTCCCAAAACGTCTGCCTTCCTAGCAACCCGTTCCCAGGTTCAAGGCGGTGGAAATTTACCTTTCTTTACTCTCTCTCCTGCAGGCTTGAACAATCTAAGATTTCCCCCCTCTTCTCCTGCTTCCGAGGGGGGTTTAGTAGTTTCAGCCGATGGAAATTTAGTTCTTTACAAAAGTCTTTCCAGACTTTAGCTTGCAATGTCTTTGCTTCAATCTATTTACAAAAGCGGAAGGCGGACTTCCTGTTTAGAGCCTTCCCACTTCGGTGCCAAATTAAGATATTTCATAGTCCAATTTTCCGTTCTACTCACGGGTAGTTGTTTAAAGTCCAATTGTCCACAGGAAAAAGTCAGCGCTCTCCGGCAGCAGCAATGCGGCTTCACTCTGTGAAAAGAGCAGTCGATTCGAAGCACCGCACCGCTCACCCCACGTCGCTCCGGATCCCCGAAACCGGGTTTCCCCGCGAGTAGGGGAGGCGCAAAAGGTGCCTGCTGAATCCCACATCCACAGGCTTTTCCCGCCTGTGGTTTTTGATGGGTCTCCGCCTCGCCGTGGCGGTCCAGACCCTAATTTCCATGAAGCGGATTCCTCCCGATCAAAGGAAATCTGCCATTGCCGGAGGCGCTAACCTGGAAGTCTCAAAATAATCTGGGTTCAGCACCTGGAGGCACATGACCAATGTCATGGATAACTCTTCCCCTTCCCCCTAATAATAAATCTGTCCTTTTCAGAAATCTAGGAATTTCAGACATGTCAGAGCTTGTCAGCCAAATGAAATGATGCAGATCAGACCATCATTTCCACAACCCTGCAAAATAATTCCCTGGGATTACAGTCCCTGGCGTCTCACCAGCATGGAGCTTGAGGGAAAGGCCAGAAACATGGTCAAGGTTTGTAGGTCAAGGGGAAAGCCACTGTTTTGTCTCTCCTAAGGGAAGAAAAACATTTTTAAAAGCAGTGCTGGAGAAAAAGAGGATAGATTCACAATGACACTAAGATATAGGAGGAAGTTTAACAATAATGTCTCCTGCCTGAAGCATTTGGTGGAAAACTTCTGCAGGAGCACTGAAAGGATAACATGTTTTCTTTCTTTCTGTTATTATTTATGTTACATCCCAGAATAACAGAGAAAACATGGGTATTAACACAACATAAGCAACCATCAACAGAGGCCCAGAACAATTGCTAGATTCTGGCAGCATTTTACAAATTCCCTTGGAATTGCTGATCCATTTCCTTTATGTTCTTACATCTTAACATTTGAAAACAATTTGCCAGAAGTAACAGAATATGTTCAACTGAGAGAGAATAAGGAGCACACAGGCTCATTTAGAACAAAAACAGGTTGTTGTTTTTGCATCAAATGCACGAAAGATATAATTTGGATTCTGATAGATTTAGGAGTTTTGCAGTGACTTAAAGCTATATGAATAGGTTGCAATAGACAACAAGAAGTTGAGTTACTTAAGAGAATAAGCTACAGCGATTTTGTGCTGTTTGTTATATTGTTGTGGGGTTGGGGGGGGTGTCAGTCTGCATGAAGTCCTGAGTCCCTTCCAGTTTCTGGGAAGATATGAATTCCTGTAGAAAGTATGAAAACAAACTTGCCAAAACCAGCTCCATTGTCCAGGCAATGGTTGTGACTAACTAGCTAAGCACCCTGATGAGATGTCAGGGAGTGGCAGGGCACTGATGAGTGTGTGATGGATACAGGGGGGCTGGAGGCTCACCCAGGAGAGGGGACCAGTGATTTTTGGAGTTTGGTGCCACCCATGAGGCAGGAGCCAGGGTGGGAGGAAAGGGAATGGTCTGAGAAGTCAAAGATGGAAGAGGGACAGCATGACATATCAGAAGCAGAGGAAGAGGTTGTTCAGGTGAAGGGCAGGCCAGTTGGATCCCCATCATTCCCTGCCCCACCACCTCCTAGAACGAGGAGGGGCTTGAAGAGGGAAGCACAGTGACATCTTCAGAGCAGGAGAAGTCTCAGGTTGCATGTGCACACTCCAGCAAATGAAGGTGCATAGTCCTAGGGGGTAGGTGTGACCCCACTGTTGGTTCAACTGCTCCGCTGGGCACAAATGTGGAAAAGTTAATGCCAGGTAACCAGATGCCAGAAGCATGTGTGCATGTGCATCTGGTGCTCCTTCGGAGCTGCTGTAAGCGTGTGCTTTGGGCAATAAAGAATTAATTATCTGCTGTTTGTCTTCTTTGGCTGGGTGTGAGCAGGACAGATCAAGGCAACCTCAACCTCTTCCAGCCATCAATCATATAACATGAGGAGCCAACTCCTCGTGGCTCATCGAGTCCAGGATCCTCTTCTCACATTGGCCAGATAGATGTCTCTGGGAAGCCTGCAAGCAGGACCTGAGCATAAGAGCACTGTGCCCCTCCTGCATTTTCTAACAACCGGTATGAAGAAGCACTGCTGTCTCCAGAAGCAGCAGCCGAGCATAGCCTCCATCATGGCTGATAGTCACTGATAGCCTTCTCCTCCTTGAATTTGTCTAATCCTCTTTTTTAAGCCATCTAGGTTGGTGGCCATCAATACCTCTTGTGGGACTGACTTCCATAATATGCGCTGTCTGAAGAAGCACTTCCTTTTATCTGCCCTGAATCTATCAACACTTGGCTTCACTGGATGTCAATGAGTTCTAGTATTATGAGAGAAGGAGAATAAACTTTTCTCTATCCACTTCCTACCACGTGAAGTTCACATCTAAGGAAATAGCCTCAGACCCAACACCAGTTCCTTGGACTGTAGTATTCCCACAGGATCAGCCCAACTGATGGCTGTAGACTTGGATCTTCACATGTCAGTGAGTTTGAGTTCACCAACAGCTGGCCAGGTTTAATGAGGGCTGGGTGAGAGGAGTGTGATCAGTGTAATGCAGGAGAGAAAGTGTTAATTTCACTTGCCACAGGCCAGGATGCTATACTGGCTGGTAATCCTTCTTCACCACCTTCATTTCTTTTAAGTCTATAGCTCGCTTTCTAGCCCTCTTGGGAATTTCATGTTTTGAAATGTAAAATGATTTAGCATCACAATGGATATGGTTGCATTAGTAACAGAAGAACTGCTACTTAGACACATTCTGCAAACTTCATTTCTTGAAGAGGGAGTGGTTAGAGGGGGTGAGGTGGAGGGGATCCTAGGACCCTTTAGAAGCATGCACACACAGAAAAAGCAAAACTGGGGCCAGCTTTTATCAGGACCAGAAAGAAGGGACAATTGACATGTCTGGCTTTAGAGGGAGGAATGGAGCCAAAGGTCCAGCCATATGTAGGATGACAGGAATTGGAAAAACTGCCACAGAGCCAACCCTCTGAAGAGCAGCTGATGAATGTTGCAAGCCCCACCATTAGAGGCGAGATTTGTGAGGGTTGCCTTGGTCCAGGGCAGAGCGCAGTAAGTGACTTGAAACAAATTATTTAAAGCTTGAGAGAGACAGAGCAAAGCCTTTCTGGGGTTTCTGACGGCATGTCAAAGTTCTGAGGCTTGCATTTAGAATCCCCTCCTGAGTGCTCGCATGTGTGAAAGAGAGGGGGGCAGTCACTCTTCCCTGCAATTTGTTCATCAGCTGATGCTTCTAAGTATTCTTGCCCATTTCCTCTGGTCCCGGCACGCTCTTCTCTCCCCAAAGTTTTTCCGACACTCCTTGTCATGTCAAATCCCATCTTAAAACCACTCTATTTCCATAATCCTCCTTCCAGGGCCTTCAAAGGCCCTCTTAGCCTCCCTCCTTCTCTCTGTTCCACCTCCCCCATGTGTCCTCCGTGTAGGTGAAACCAACATTAAATGCAGGAATTACGTTGTCACTCTGTGATAACTTTTCTACCATTCTGTAGCATCTTGAAGATGAAAGGCAAGAGTGAGTCAGAACCCTGATTCAAATCTGCCATCTTGCTCATTTTTCCACTGAGACACCTGCTTCACCCTGGTTCACTTTAGAGGTGGCCCTGGTGCAGTGTCCCTATCTTCCCAACCTTGCAGAAGTAAAAAACTACATTGCAGGGGTTGGACTAGGTGACTCTTTGGGTCCCTTCCAACTCTACAGTTCTATGAAATAAGGCAAAGGCCCTTTATCTAGTTAGCCATATCTTCCAGAAAAGTGGATCGCACCCTACTCCATGACTGGCCCGCCTACTACATAAGACTTTAGTTGGCTATACAGTAGCTACCTCCAGAGACTACCGCTTCTATGGCTAGATTAGATGGGCTTGTTGGAGCTGTCTAAGGTCCTGAATGCTCTTGCTCTCGTGAGCCTTAAGCACCCACTGAACTGTTATGTTCTTGGGCAAATCTTGGGCAAGATACAGTCCCCTGGTGAGTCCACCACTTCTTCGTCATTATCACCAGATGCTCTTGCTCCTCCTCCTCCACCACCACCATTTGCTTGTTTGCTAAGCAGAGAACCGGTGAGCAAGCATGTCTACGGTTCCTCCTTTGCCTCCTGCTCCACCATTGTCTGGGCTAGAGTGAGAGATGGGAGAAGACTTTTGGAGAGCCACCTCTAATCAGAGTAGGCCAGACTTCCCCAGCCTACTGCTCTCCAAACTTTGGTGGATGACATCTCTCACCATCCTCGATGGCCATGCTGGCTGGGGCTGATGGGGGTTGGAATCCAACAAACAACAAAAGCTCTAAGCCGTAGGAAAGGAAAAAAGAGTTGAGCCACAAATTTGGCTCTTCATTTCCTGGCAGCCAAATACAGAAACAAGCAAGGAAATGTACTTCTCCCCACATAAAGCAACACACAGACCCATTTGATGTAACAGCCCCCCCCTCCCCCGGAAGCTTAACTCAGACAGAATCCTATGTAAGAAAATAAGAAAAGCCTGCTGGTTCAGAACAGTGGGCCATCTAGTTCAGCATCCTGTTCTCACATTGGCCAGCCAGATGCCCCAGTAGGAAACCCACAAGCAGGACCTGAGCACAAGAGTACCACCCCCTCTTGTGGTTTCAATGGGAGGGCACCAGATTAGGAAGGGCTGACGTATTCAATTTTGGGATGGATGGGCAAGTGCTCTGGTTCATTTTTGTTGTACATTTCCACTGCAACCTATACTGCCCCTGAGCAGCTCTGGGATTTGCATGCTTTTGAGACCACTCCTTTGTTCCAGACAGATCCCTACAATAACCTATAAGTAGCCTCTAGGCAGCAAAGGCATTTTAAAACCCAACCTCGACACCACCGAGGTGATTTTGCTCGTTGAAATCACCCCATGCTCGATTATGCTTGCAACTGCTGACTCTAAGGCATCTTTGCGGTTCAGAACATCTGTCTGCAAAGCCACGCAATAAGAAGCGACGTCGCTAAGCCGTTTGATGGAAAACGGCCATTTTTCATCCTTGGCATTAGCGTTCTTAATGTGACACCTCTTCTGTCGAGAAGCCCCCCTTGAGCTCCCACAAACAGCTCCCTGGCTGAGCAATCTTGCTCTCTAATTTAGAGTTTAAGTGTATTTACTAGGAGATCACCCCTAAAGAATACCATTTACCAAGCTGACAACCCCCAAATTGAATTTCAGCTTCTGCTACTGTACGTCAGTGACAGAAGTAGCAATCAGAATAAAGACTGCTGAGGCTGCATTTAACACACACACACACACACACACACACACACTCATCAGCCATGGCTGGGTTAAAATTTCTTTTCTCTTTAGTTCAAAAAGTTTAAATTTGCAACTGGTTTTGCCCTACCCTCCGGCCCTGGGACTCCTCATAAGGAAGCTGTGCCTCAAGGGAGAACTGAGAGGGGAGAGACTCCATCAGGGAAGGCCTCCTTCCACCTGCCTTCTCCCACCCTCTTGTCTCTGCTTCTCAATTTGTCTTGTATTATTTTATGTACTTTGGCTTGCCATTGTTTTATTGATTATAGTTTAGAAATTATTTATTGTAACTGTTGAGTGGATTTCTGCTTAACTTTTATATGTTATTATTATTATTTAATACTATTCTAATGATTGTTGAATGTTACTTTTTGATGTAGGTTGCCTATTTTAAAGTTATGTTTTATTATCACATTTTTGTATTGCATTAGATTGTTATAAGATGTACATTTTTTGTTTCTTCAGCTTTTAAACCGCCTTGAGTATTGTAAGATAGAAAGACGGTATACAAATTAAAAATGATGATGATGAAAAAATTGTTTTTCAATTTGTTGCTGCTAACATGGCATATTTTTAGGACATATGACATACATGTTGTGATTGTCATTTGTTTTAAACTGCTTTTAATATTGTGTTTTAATGTTGTAGCGTGCCCTGGGACCTTAGGGTAAAGGGCTGGCTATTGATTGATTGATTGCATTTATAACCCACCTTTTTCTCCAAGAAGCTCAAGCTGGCTGTCAGGAGTCCAGGTTCCCAGCTTGATAACACAGTAAAGGTAAAGGTAAAGGTAAAGGTAAAGGGACCCCTGACCATTAGGTCCAGTCGTGGCCGACTCTGGGGTTGCGGCGCTCATCTCACTTTATTGGCCAAGGGAGCTGGCGTACAGCTTCTGGGTCATGTGGCCAGCATGACTAAGCTGCTTCTGGTGAACCAGAGCAGTGCACGGAAACGCTGTTTATCTTCCTGCTGGAGCAGTACCTATTTATCTACTTGCCCTTTGACGTGCTTTCGAACTGCTAGGTTGGCAGGAGCTGGGACCGAGCAACGGGAGCTCACCCCGTCGCGGGGATTTGAACAGCCGACCTTCTGATTGGCAAGCCCTAGGCTCTGTGGTTTAACCCACAGCGCCACCCGCATCCCTTGATGACACAGTAAGCGTAGCTAATTAAAAGAGGAGATTTTATTGCAAAAACAAACAGATAGCTCTGGACGGCTCTGACAAAGCCACCATCATCATTACTCAAGATGACCCTTCTGAAGATCCATTCCAGGTTTTGTGGAATATATTGAACTTGCGTAGCTTACATGTCTTGTTTTGCTTCCTGTCTAACAGCCGTCCCCTTAGCTGACTCTTAGGAGGGATTGGATCAGCTCCAATCTCTTCCCGTTTGGACAGACTACTTCCTTCTCTGTCCCCGCCTGTTGGAACTTCCTGAGAGCTTTGACTGGGTTCCCGCCCGCTCTCAGTCATTCCCTTATCAATCAGCATTCCAATGGGTAGGGGAGTTGGCAATAGCCAATGTTCATCCTGCATGACAGTTAACTCTCTCTGTTTCTGGCTGCTTTCTTCAGTTGGCTGCAAACCTTCACTGGGAGCTGTCTCATTCATGACACTGGCTCACATGGTTCTTCTCTGCCTCCTCATTTACAATCCCCACAACAATCCTGTGAGGCAGGTTAGACTGAGAGGCAGTGACTGGCCCAAAGTCACACCCAGTAAGCTTCATATGGTGGAGTGGAGATTTCAACCCTGGTCTCCCGGGTCCTAGTCTGACACCCTCACCACTGTGCCACACTGGCTCTCTCTATAGAATATAAATGAATAATTCAATTTAGGTACATAATGCTGCAAATATTCTTCCTCGGTGTTTCAAGCGACCTTCTCCTCTTGAGCTTTTGGTTTAGTTTAGCTCTTAATGGGCAGCAATAAATGGTTCTCATTTATGGCCATGGATTGATCTTGCCACAATGCTTCATTAAAACTAAAAATGTAAAAATTATCTACCTGCCCCTCAGCCACCTCATCTAATCCTGTCCTCAGACACTTAGATAGGCCACCACCAGGAAAAACAACCTTCAGAAAAATGTCACCACCTCCCTCCATTTGTCTGCCTTTCCCTCCACTATTGTCCCAACACAAGGTCCTCTAGACCAGTGTTTCCCAACCGGTGTTCCGCGGCACACGAGTGTGCCGTGAGATGTTGCCTCGTGTGCCGCGAGATGCCTGGAAGGAGGCGGGCGAGTCGGGCGGCGAGAGGCGGGGCGGCGGCGGCGAGGAGAGGCCGCGCCTCCTGCTGCTGCCTGGCGCTCCTCCTCGCAGCCGGCAGCGCTGCCTGGGCGCCTCCGCGCGACTCTGCCTCGCTGGGTTTGGTCTCCCAGCAGAGACGGGTCACACGCGCCCCTCCCTCCCTCCCTCAGCCTGCGCGGAGGGAGAGCCAGAGAGAGGCATCGCTCCTGCGCTCCGAGGCGGATTGAGCGCAGCTGAGAGGAGCTGCCGAGGGAAAAAACTTTCACTTTTGTGCGTCCCTCCCGGCGTGACGCTGCGCGCTGACGTCACGGGGCGGGGCTTTAATGGTGGTGTGCCGCGAGATTTTTTTTCAGTAAACAGGTGTGCCGTTGCCCAAAAACGTTTGGGAAACACTGCTCTAGACCTAATGTGCCCTTGCAGGTGTGTCAGGGCAGGTGTGTGGGTTTGTTGTTGTTATTTTGCAATCTTGAATTTGGCTAGAGAAGGGGAAATCATTTGAGTAGCTCTGGTTGGAGAAGGTGCTTTAACTGGTTTCTGGCTAACTGACTAAACTTGCTGGACTCTTCAGGCACTGAAAGGCAAATGAGGAAGAGAAATCAATCATATCAAAGGTAGAAGATGGATTGAAAAGAAGAAGAATGGGCAAGAGGCTGTATGTGATTTAGCCAGGAGATCATTAGTGGGGACAGGCACAGTCAGGAGAATGGAAAGAACAGAAGCCAGGATGAAAAGGAGCAAGACAAGAAAATTAATAGACTGGAATAAGCAATATGCAATCAAGGAGCTTCGAAAAGGAAAGTGATGGGGTGGTAATTACTCAGAGCCTTGCATCTGGGGAAGTTGCATTTTACATAAAGGGGAGAGAATTGCCTGCTTTGAAATGAGAAGGAACAAGAGGAGAGAAAAGGGAGGCGGGCAGGGGAATCCTATTGCCATGTATACAGAAGCAAGACCCATTGGGGTCAATAGGACTTACAAGCATAACATTGCAGCTGGAGAATACAAACTAAAAGGAACAACAGAAAGGAGGGTGGAATAAAGGGATAAACTAGGAGGGCGAACGGGTGGTTAGATTTTGAATTCATATTATTACACACCACCCAAGCGCCAACCTGTGAGAGATTCTAGCGGTTCCAGAATCAGTTTCTTTGGAATGAAGGTCAGCAGAGACTGTGGTGACTTTAGGATATGTGGTTTATTTACACATATATAAAGCCTGAACCTAAGATGGAGGGGGTCTCAGCATTAGCACCACAGCAGAATTTGCTTCTCCCTTCATCACAGCCTTAGATTCCAGCACAAATCAAGCCTGCATCTGTATCCAGTTTCTCAGTTTGCTTTCTTGCTGCTTAGCTCACGCACAACAACCCTGGCTATCACTGTTCTAACTACCAGCCCGGTGAGGGTACCCACCCACCCACTTCCCCTTTGGCATAGGGCAACTTCTCTGGCGATGTTAATCCTGGTGCCGAAGTGGCCAGCTAATCTTGCAATTGCCTAGATGAAGAGACTGGTTTTGGCAAGCTTGCTATCCTACTTTTTACCCCTGAAGTCTGTGGGCACTGGTAACTTCCCATTTATGACCGTTTTTATACAGCAGATCTTGCAAACAAAGCATTTTAGAGCTAGTTATCTGACCAAACTCTCACCAGCTTCCTTAAGAAATGCATTTATTAAGCCACATTTCCAAGTGAAGCCTACAGCAGTCTTAGATGGACACTACAATAAGGTCCTGTATGCAGACAGACTCTGTATTTGTGGTCAGCCTCAGGTGGAAGACGTTGCTCATTTTCTGTTAGCCTGCCCCTTATATAGAGATCCAAGAGATCGCTTTCTGAAACCCATGTTCACACAAGCAAACAGGTCCCCCTGGCAGACATGGTCCAGTTTCTTTTGAGTGACAGTTAATAGCTTTGTAACACACAGAGTGGCCCACTATGCACTGACTGCAAATAAATAAACAAATAAAAAAATCAAGAAAAAACAAGCTAGAGTAAATTGCTAATCAATTGTTGTGGTGATTCAGATGTTTAATTTGAAATCAAGATGGATTTGAGTTTGTTGGTGTCTCTGGTAGCCTCTCTCCAACATCATGGAATTTGGTTTATATTCTGGATGCATGATCTGTATTATTTTATTGGTACAGTGGTACCTTGGTTCTCAAACTTCATCCATTTCAGAAGTCCATTCCAAAACCAAAGCATTCCAAAACCAAGGCGCACTTTCCCACAGAAAGTAATGCAAAATGGATTAATCCGTTCCAGACTTTTAAAAACAACCCCTAAAAAAAGCAATTTAACATGAATTTTACTCTCTAACGAGACCATTGATCCATAAGATGAAAGCAATAATCAATGTACTGTACTATAAAATAAATAAGACAGCATTGTAGATGATGAAAATTAAAAAATAAATAAATTCTTACTTGCTCTGATGATAGTCATTTTTGAAGGGGGGACTTTTATCCATTTCTGCAGTCACACAATCAATCAGTCAGCTGAACTGGGTTCCACACAGTCATAAAAACAAATTAACCGAAAAAGCCTCAAAAACAAAAACGCTAAATAAATAGCAAAACCAAAAGCGCCAAATACAGTGGTACCTTGCTTCTTGAACTTAATCTGTTCCAGAAGTCCATTTGACTTCCGAAATGCTTGAAAACGAAGGAGCAGCTTCTGATTGGTGCAGGCACCCCGGAAGCAATAGCCAACAGCTGCATCAGACGTTTGGCTTCTGAAAATGTTTGAAAACTGGAACACTTACTTCCGGGTTTTCACTGTTTGGGAACCAAGGCGTTTGAGAACCAAGGTACCACTGTACTGTAGTTGTGGGTTTGTCATGGCTTTGGCTAGAACAATAAATATATATTGAAACTTAGTTTTTGGTGAGGCTGTGGGAGTCAGAACTAATTTCCCCATTAACTGCCCTTTATTTAGTCAGCCTTTGTCATCCCCAGGGCCAAAAATATTGCTAGAATGGGTAGGAAGGAGCAAAAAAACCCCAACAAAATAAGTGAGTAATTTTGTACCTCTTCCCTGCAGGGGACAAAAACAGACTAAGTGAGGGGCAATTCTGCACTAATCCCACAGCCCAAATTACCAGGAGTGAAAGTGCCTGAAGCTTTATGCAGTAAGCTTTCTGCTTAAAAGGAAGCATTTCCTCTTGAAAGCCCTAATGGTACACCGTGAACAAGCTGTTGCTACAACTGAGTTTCATTGCAGGTATGGTAATCATGATAACACCAGAAAATTGTGGAAGGATGGCATTGAAAACACTGGAGTGCTGCACCTTAACAATGCTGCCATGTGGGCTGACTTCCTGTTAAAAGGTGCAAGGACAAAGGAAGTTGTCTTCTGCTGAGTCAGTCTTAAATAATGTCTACACACTGACTGGCAACAGCCCTCCAGGAGATGAACTTGGGAGCTTTGACATGCAAAGCAAGTGCTTTGTACCTTGAGAAGAGGGGCTGTACGGAAGCAACCCCAGTTTAAGCCAACAGTTGTGGCTCATGTCTTTATTCTGGGTGAAGGCAACCAAAATGTCAGAAGCAAAAAGAAAGAGAGAGACGAGAAGCCAGGTGTACCACCTTGCCCTCATGACAGTAGGTGCCCAGGGCATGCAGACGTCACAGCAGCGTGTGCGTATGCTTGTCATGTTGGTACACCCCGCGGCATGCTGACATCACTTGCACATGCCACGGGGACCTAAGCCGATGGATTCAAAAGACAAGAAAGGGATTCTGACTATACATTAGGAAGAATTTTCTGGTGCTGAGCGTTGTTCGACAGTGGAATGCATTGCATCAGAAGGTGGTGGGCTTTCCTTCATTGGAGGTTTTTAAACAGAGGTTAAAAACCCCTGTCAGGAGTGGAATCCACACACATATAAAAAAACCGCTGTGAAAATGCTTTTTAAAAAGTTATGAAAAATACATTGAATTTGGCATAGCTCACTCTCGCCATCTAGTGTCACATTTGTATATTGCACTTAACAACATATTTAAAACGTTTTATTTGCAGCTGTGTAGCTGAGTTCGGGGTTTCCTTAGCTGTGATTCCCTGGTTTGGACTAGATTACCCTTGGTTGTCCCTTCCAACTCTACCATTCTATGAATTATACACCCACACTCCTAACTGTTCATTTCCCCCCAGAGGTGTATTTCCTTTGACCAGAGGGGAAGGAATGCAGCCCAGTGGTGGAGCATCTGCCTTGGATGCAGAAGGTCCCACATTAAATCCTTGGCATCTACCAGAGAGGACTAGAAGACACTCTTGCCTGAAATGCTGGAGAGCCGCTGTCAGTGTAGACAATACTGAGCTAGATGGACCAATGTATAAAGCATCTTCCTATGCTGCTTTGCCGAGAGCCCCTGAACACTGCCCCCTCCCCAGTCTCCAATGCATCATGTGCTGCCTTGCATGGACCAGCTTCTCATCTCCTCCCCACCAGACAGTTCACCCTTCTGGAGAGCTGCCTGTCCTTGCCATGGTTCCAGTTACAGAAAGGTAGCCGTGTTGGTCTGCCATAGTCAAAATAAAAAAAATCCTTCCAGTAGCACCTTAAAGACCAAATAAGTTAGTTCTTGGTATGAGCTTTCGTGTGCATGCACACTGTGTATCTGAAGAAGTGTGCATGCACACGAAAGCTCATACCAAGAACTAACTTAGTTGGTCTTTAAGGTGCTACTGGAAGGAATTTTTTTATTTTGTCCTTGCCATGTTCTTCCTTGTGGCTTCTGCTGTCTCTGGCTGCCCTTTACCTGCTCCAACCTAACTGTGATAAATTTCAAGCCCAGACGTTCAAGACTGTTTCTTAAACAGCACCAGATGGTTTCGCAGCCACCTAGGCGTACTCCAGAAGGCAGCCAGATCAGTTTGGAAGCCGGACATAAGAAGCATGACCGACTAGGTGAGGGAAAGGAGCAGAATCAGGACCTCAGAGAAGCAGGAGGCATTTGACACAGATCAAGAGGTCTGGTGGGGCTGATCTCCCTGATGGGGATTTACTGGAGTCTGGGGCAAAGATGCCTGCCTGAAACACACAGCTACCCCATGTTCTGTTTCTTGCAAACCAACCCTTCAGGGTTAAATATGTGCATGCAAAACAGTGTTCCAATAGCTAAGAAATTGCAGCATTGGATTTTATGTTTGTTTATTCATTAGGTGCGTCTCTTTCTTACCTGTTCTGCACGTGTGGGTCTCAGAGCAGGGTATAATAGTTCTATTATCATTTCAGGATGTTCTTAGAGGAAGCAATTAATAACTGAAATAAATAAATAAAACAGTAAAATAACAATTATAATTTCAATTAGACAATAAACGAGATAGATGATGATGGGTTGTAGTCAGTGCTAGTCTTAATTGAGAGTAGACACGCTGAAATTAACGAACCTAAGTTAGCCATGTTTGTTAGCCGTAATGGGTCTACTCTGAGTAAGACCAGTGTTGGATGCCAACAAATGACACCATAAATCGAAATAACTATACCATCATACATTAAGTGAAGATGTCTGTAAAAGTTCACCTCCTTCTTGGCTCCATATTATTGGGCCATCTGTAATTCACCTAAATAAATACTACAGTATCCTTGAACCTGGTCTGAATAGAGACATTGGGTTCTTATCTCATTATACGTGAAAAAGCTATTTTTAGCCATCTCACCCCTTGCTTTTTCCTGTAAGACCAATTGCAGTCGTTAACAGTTGTCAACAGGTTTACCACACCTATCAGCCAATCACCCATTTCCATCGCCCTTCTGAGTAATACCCCTCCCCACCCTCTCACTATATATAAGGGTCTGGTGAATTCTGCTTCAGTGTATCTGAAGAAGTGTGCATACACACAAAGGCTCATACTAATAACAAACTTAGTTGGTCTCTAAGGTGCTATTGGAAGGATTTTTTTTAAATTTATGTTTTTACTATGGCAGACCAACACGGCTACTGTAACTATCCTTGAACTATTAGGGCTATAAGTTGTCTCCCCCCGCCCCCCTTTTTTTTACATTGTGGTTCTTTTTTCTTCACCATTCCCATGTTTTTTAAAAAGTGTAATTTTAAAATATCAGATTACGTTTACGGTCTTTAAGCCACTTTGTTGGAAGGTAAAGTTTATATTGGCACCAATCTGATATACATCCTGTGGTCTTACTGATGAGTGCATATATAATACTGTTAATTGCCTTTTGGCAAATTCTGCTAAGCTTCATGAATGGAAATTAATAACAATCTATTCTCCTCTCTGCAGCTCAGCACTTTGCAACAACCAACGCTACAACATGGCTTAATTATATATTTTTTAATGTAATCTTTGCCATAAATTGATTTCTTGTTTTCTCGTGTAGGACCAAAGGCTTTAAACAACTCCTCCCCTGCATGAGATTCTGGGTCACATTTGAGATTCAAAGAGGTCTTGAGATTCAAAGAGGTCCTTAAAGAAATCAATGGCTGCTAGTTCCATGCCAAAAATATCTCCTTCACATTATTATTTTTATTTATTTTACCATCCACTATCCATTAGTGAGAAAAGAAAAGTCACTGAAAAAAGTCAGTCAAATTATTGGAGTCTCTCTGTGGTGCAGCTGTTGTTGCTGGGCTCACTTTACTTTTGAAGTGGCCGAGGGGTGTTTCTGAAATTCTGCAAATCATCTCTTAAGCAGTCTATGCTCTGCAGCTTTCCATTGTGCCCCAATGTTTCCTAAAAACCCCCACAATATTCATGGGAAACTGGAGAGGCTACCTACCATACACATGACAACTGTCTATTGTTAGTGGTTTTTAAAGTTATGATGGTGGTGGTGGTGGTGGTGATTGTTTTGCATAGGGGTAAAAGGAAAAAATTCAGCAAACAGGCTGGTTTTGGGTGCTCACTATTAAGCCTTCCTAACTTTTTATTTTTAAAAATTTTTTATACCACCCTTCATCCATAGACCTCTGGGAAGTTCAGAGCATAAAAAGCATCAGTCAGGGGCAGATGTAATGAGATTTATTTATTTGGTTAATAAAAGTAATATACTGCTTGTTTGCAGGTAAAAAAGCAAACACCTCGGAGCAGTTTACAAGATAAAACAATAACATTATCGCAAAAAAATAATAATATTACAGCTGTAATTTAAACATGCAGGAGATTTAAACTGCAATAAAACAGACTAAAACAAATGAAAACTCCTACAAACTTTCTAAACATTGGAGTAGGCTTATCTAAACAAGAATTGTGGTATGTAATCCACTGGGAGCAGTCAAATACAACATTCCTTGCTTTGCTAGAGTGGACATGCAAGGGAATGTTTGGTCCAGCCAGTCGAAACTTCCTGTTCCTCCTGGCCTGGAGCATCCTTCCTTGAATGTGACTAGTGGGTGGGCGTGATCTTTCCAGACCTGGTAAAAGGCCAAGGTATGCTGCCATGCTCTCTTTTCCATCTTCCTTTCATCCTGCGAACTTCCTGGAATGAACTGCTGGTTGCCAGCCAAGCAGTCCCCCAGGTCATCTCTCTTATGGGGTAAACCTGTCTGTACATGTTTGTAACTTTAAGCCTAAAGCCTGCTTTCAGGCATCACACTGTGCTCTGCATTGGTCATGAGTAAACTTTCTTTTTATTGCTTATGAATAAGACTGTGGTGTCTTTATTCTTTTAGGAGGGATTCAAGGGGTCTTACCAGGAAAATGTTAGAACACATTTCGATCTGGACAAGCCAGATTGACTTGTGTATTGTCTTAAGAAACTCACAAGAGTTTGCAACTAGTTTTCTGCTGTGTAAAGGGGAATGCACTCTGCTAAGTAAAGGAACTTCCTAGCGCAGGTTAGGAAAGATATTAATAAACAATATATCCTCTTCTGCCACCCTGAACATCCCCACAAGAATGTCTTCAGGAGGCACAAAAACAACAACTACAAAAAACAACCAGTGGAGGTGCCTGCCTCGTATCATTATGCAGGGAGTTCCAAATTGTTTGTGCTGACACATTAAATGATTGAGTCCTCTGCTAGGGCTTCTCCAGCTCAGGAAGCCCAGGCAGCTGGGGAGAGTGCAGGAGACTGAAGAAAAGTTTAATAGGAAGAAAGCAGCACGCTTCAAAGGCCTCCAGCCCCCTTACAAGATAAGCTCAACCCCCACAGCTACTGAAATTATGATGTGCCCTATGGATTTCAACAAAGCAATCATTTCTACTAATCGTGAACAAATTCCTGTTTTCTGTTTTACAATTCAGAATACTCATTTAAACACCCTTAAAATATCAATGACTTCCTTTCTTCACTTTCCATGGTTCATTTTCCATATCATAAATCCTTGCATATTTTACATAAGCTAAACCATTCAATGTTCCATTATTACAGCCATCAAAACTTATTTACACTGTTGAATTTATCTTAATGCTGACAACATTTTCAAGTGTACACAATTCTCCCCATGTATTCAATAAACATTTCCCAATCTTCTCTAAACGTATGTTCTTCTTGTTCCTTTAAAATGGCACTCCAAAACAACCCACCAGTTTTTCAGAGCTCTTGTGCTCAAATCCCACTTGCAAGTTTCCCACAGGAACCTGGTTGGGCACTGAGAGAACAGGATGCTGAACTCGTTGGCCACTGGCTTGACCCACCAGCAGGCTCTTCTGATGTTCTTATGGCTGTCACATGATGAAAGGCATCTTAGTCAATCACATCAGTTTTAGTGCATCAATCAATTAATCAAGCAATGAAACCTCTAGGATCATTTTTCATTTCTGGATGACACATAAATGTTGCGTATCCTGCACTTGAGCTTGCAATTGGGTGTATTACAACTAAATACAATATTCACCGTGTGCAATCTGATTTAGTTAATCCCAATGTTTTTAAAAGTAATACTGTGATTGATGAAGGAAACGCTGCAGATCTACTGGGGTGGCTTAGGCACACAAGTGGCTCTGGGTATTGGGCACTTGTCACCAAGAAGGTGCCAAGGAGAACATCATTGGCATTAGTGTCCCTGCTCATCACAAAGGCATCCTGGTGGTGGGCTACCTGGGCAGCTGGATTGAGCACAATTGATACCTCTCCATGGCTAAACTGTGCTGAAATAGAAGCTGAAATGGGTTTTCTGCTTCAGGTAGCTTCCTTGGTTATATGTATGCTCTCTGGGTTCCATTCACGGAGGATAAAGCCCAGGACTGCCAAAAATCAGGGAAAGTATTCATCTTATACCCAAATCATAACTTTTCTCAATGAAGTTCCAACAAAAGATGATGATGTTGGGAATTACGAAGGGTTGCAGAACAAATCCAGATCCTTAGTTATATGGGTATGCAAACAAATCTCCACTGAACTATAGAGATAGGCTGTCAAAAGTGGTACTGGTTTTTTGTTTTAAATTCAACCTGGGACTTTCTTGATGGTTTGTGTCTTTATTAGCATTTAAAGGAAAAGAAAATTAAAGGGTTGTAGAGGTTTGAAAGCATCTCTTTATTTGAAAATGGCAGAGGAGTTGGGTTTAGGCCAAGTAATTAGGCACCAAACTTGAAATGAAATGTCTCTCTTGAAATGAGAATTTAAATGAATTAGCTGTATCTATCGCTGGGCTTTGAAAGAGCTGCTTAATTTGAGGGAGGGGGAGAGGAGCTAGGTATAATCCCAGTTTGGCATTGTACAACTTAATTATAGGCAGGCTTGACAACAAACAAAAACGCCGAGCCATGCATGTGGGTTCTGGCCTGCTCGACTTGGGGGCTCCGTTAATTATTTTACAAGTATTGGAATTGCTTCCTAATTAATTTTCTGTGTTCGACCCGATTGTAGGTCTGAGGAAATGAGGTTAGTTGGCTTGATCCTTTTCATCGAATTATGCAATTTCAAGTTTAAACTGCTTAGCCATTAAGGTTACGTTAGGATTTATCGCTGTTGACAAGTTCCTGCCACCTCGGCTGGATATGAACAAGCTCTGAGCCAGATGGAAAACTTTTGGCCTTCTCAGCCATAAGGGGGAGCAAAAGCATTTGCACAGAAGAAATGGTGCCAATGACTTTAGAAAGGAGAGTAAACTTTTTTTTTTATTTGAATATTTAGCCCTTTTCTTCAAAGGCAATAAATACATTTAGAAACAGAAGCATGGTATTATTTTTGTTTTATAAAAAAAAATTAACATATTTTTTTTTAAAGCTCTCTTTGGCCAAGTTTGAACACCATACCAAACCATAGCTAAAAACAAGACTATGGTTTCATCTGAACAAGCAGCATGCTTAAAAGTTTCTTTAATGCTACACACTGGCACCAGCTGCCCTGCTCAGAAACAAGAGCAATGTAGTTGCAAATAAAGCTAATGCAATTCTATGCTGCATAAATGGAAGTATAGTGTTCAGAAAGGGAAGTAAAAGTACACTCTATTCTGCCTTGATCAGACCCCAACTGCAGTCCAGTATCCAGTTCTGGGCACCACAGTTTAAGAAGGATATAGACCAGCGAGAAGGTGTGCAGAGTAGGGTGACCAAGATGATCAAGGGCCTGGAAACCAAGCCATATGAAGAATGGTTGAGTGAGATGGGTATGTTTAGCATAGAGAAGAGAAGCTGTGATGTGATAACTAAGGTTACCAGACGTCCCCATTTCCTGGGGTCAGTCATTTACAAATCAGTCCCCTGGCAAAATCCATCTATTTAGTAGGAAGTTGAAAAGTGTCCCTGGATTCATTGAAAAAAATCTGGTAACCTTAGTGATAACCGTCTTCAGTATCTAAAGGGCTGTCACGTGGAAAATGGAGTAAGCTTGTTTTCTGCTGCTCCAGAGGGGAGGACCTGATCTAATGGATTCAATGACAGGAAATGAGATTCCAGCTAAACACTGGGAAGAACTTCCTGATGGTAAGAACTGTTCAACTGTAGAACAAACTGCCTCAGAAGATGGTGGACTCTCCTCCACTGGAGGTCTTTAAACAGGGCTTCTGTCAGGGCTTCTTTAGCTGTGATTTCTGCATAGTAGGAAGTTGCACTAAATGACCTTTGGGGATCTCTTCCAGCTCTGCAGTTCTGTGCTTCTATGAAAGCAGGGTATAACAACAACAAAGCCATTTCCGACCCTTTGGGAAGGAGAGGGGGTTGCGGTCGGGCCCTCCTCCCTCACGCGCGGGGGCCGAGCGTTGCCCCCGCGAGATCTGGGGGAATCCCTGGGCGTGCTCCCCACCCGGCCCGCCAATCGGCGGGCTAGGGAGGTGTGGCCTAGGGTATTTAAGGCCAGGCACGCCCAGGGACCGCCCTCTTCACTCCTGGCCAGCCGAGAAGTTTTGTTCTCCGAGCCTTCACTGCGAGAGAAGCTGTTTTCTTGGCAAGGACGGTAATGAGCGACCTGACCCTGTCCGGAACCGACCTCATCGTCCAGGTACGGAGCTCAAAGACGGACCAGCAGGGCAAAGGGGCCCTGCTTCGGCTGCCAGCAGCCAATAATAAGGGACCCTGTCCGGTTAGGGACACTAGGCATTTCCTTTACCTAAGACCTAACGGGCCCGGTCCGCTTCTGATCCACGCGGATGGATCCCGCCTAACTAGACACCAATTCACAAGGGTAATGCGCTTGGCTCTGTCGGAAAGCGGCCTGCCGGCGTCGGAATTTGCTGCGCACTCTTTCCGTATTGGGGCGGCCACCACTGCCGTGCACCTAGGGCTCTCCACTGACAGGATAAAGGAATTGGGGAGGTGGAGATCTAATGCGTATAAATCTTACGTTAGGGACAATTTGTGACTAGATGATGCACCCCTGACGTTGGCTCCTCTGTCTCTTTCCCTTTCAGAACCCAAGAGGGTGCGCATTTGGTTGGTGGGCCACAGCATCGTACATTGGGCCCGGAGTCGTGCCATGAACGTTGGACTGGGGTGCAACCTGAGATTACCATCTAATGTGGAGCTGGCTTGGATAGCTAGAGGGATGCGCTGGTGTGAATTCAAACCAGCAGTGATGGCAAGGGCGGTGGCAGAAGAGCCACCCGATGCCCTGGTGATTCAATTGGGGGAAAACGATTTAGCATATCGCAAAGCCATTGATTTAAGATGGAACATTTTTGATGATCTGGCCGAGTTGGTAATGGTGTACCCGCGCATCACAATATTATGGTCCTCGTTGCTTGAGAGGAGGACGTGGAGGGATTGTGTGAGCCCGGTGGGAGTCAATAAGGCAAGGAAGGTGTTAGAGCGGGCAGTTGAACGTAGAGTGGCGGCTCTGGGCGGGTACGTCATTGGACACCCAAGCATCCAGTTCAGCAACGAGGCCCTCTACCGAAGGGATGGCGTGCATTTGTCTGATGCGGGGAACGACATATGGCTGGGGGACATGATAGCAGGGATTAGGGATTGGTTACAGGTTTGAAGGTATTGGCGGCGAGCTTCGCTCGAGTGGCGGTTAGGCATTGGCTGGGGTTCAAGTGGTATGAAAATGGTGGGGGGGAAGGAACGCCATCACCTTCCCCCAAGGTAAGGGGTAGTCCGGTAGAGGACTCCGGGGGGCGTTGTCTTGTCCGAAACCGTGGAAGGTAAGGGCCTCCGGCATGCCCCCAAGCGGTGACACCCGTGGGATCCTAGTTGGCGTACTTCAACAGGACTCCCCCACGGTTTGTGTTAACCCTTCCCGGTCACCATGCCGGGTAGTTGATAGGAGCCAATGCCTAAGGCCAATACCTTCAATTCTTTAATCAATAAAGTTGTGGCCTTTTCATGCCCATTAAACTTAAACAAATGTGTCCAGTGTCTTTATTTCATAAGGGGCATTGACACGCAACAACAACAACAATGCTGCACCTGGTGTGTCCTGACATCCAAATTTGGGGTCCTGGATGTTTTTCTTCCAAACAAGCCATGAATGTAAAAGGAGAGAGGAAGGAGTGTGAATATCAGCTGATGGGAAAGGGCTGCCCAAATCTCTGAGCAAATGTCTCCTTTGAACAAAGGATATTCAACATGCATAATTATGATATTTATCAGGATTGGGCTCAACTGGATGTCCTCGACAAGCCTTTCTCTTGGTCTCATTTTGCCACTTGTAAAATGGGAGGACAACAATTCATTTGCTGCAAGTTTAGTATTTCCCAAACTTAAAATGACCATGTACACCATGGTTCCCTCATCTCAACATCAAGTTATCTGAAGAAGCAGAAATGAACAAGATACATTCTGGCCTAGCAAAACAAAGCTCCCATAAAAACGCCCTGGCAAAAGTGTTCAAATGTGTAAAATATTATTAGAAAGGGTATGCAGATTGGCTTTTCCGCATGAGGAAAAGGACAAGAGGGAACTGGCCTGTACTTCAAAAAGGTAAATTTAAATGTCAGTAGGAAGCCATATGCTTAATTGGGTTGGAGAACTGATTCCCACAAGGGATGTGCAGGCATCCCCAGCCTGGATGTAAATCTATTTTTTAGTATAATTAATCCTGGCTTCTGTGTCAGGAGATGTAAATGGCATTTAAGATCTCTTTTAGAACTTTTCATCTATGTTACTAAATTGATGCCAAGGTTGGGGTGTGTGTGTGGGGGGGAGCATGTATGCCTCCAGTTTTAATGTGTGCATTATCCCAACTGGTTTTTCCCCAAAATTATTTTTATTTTTATTAAATATTTTCTTGGTTTACAAAAGTACATGTGTTGTCTCTTATTTTCAGGTTGTACAGGCTTTCTTGCAAATCAGTTACATTTGTTGTGAGACATTAGTGTTGAGTACAGTATAAGGTTGGGGAAGAAGAGGGGTGGGGTAGTGAGGTTTATATTCTCTTGTATAGTGTATGTGTGGGGTTTTATGTACCTGTCAGCTGGGTAGGTTCTCTTTCTATTCATTTATTATATTTTCTTAGTAGTGAGAGGTATTGGGGGGGCAGGGTGTTGGTTGTCTGTGGTTGGCTTCATTGGGGTTTGTTTGCATTTGTGAGGGAGGGACGGCTTGTTGGGTTAGGTAAGCCAGGTTGATTTGTATGCTGTTGGTAGATTCTTATTGTCTTATTGGGCTGTGTATGTGATAAAGGGGAGCCATACTGGGGTGAAGGCGTTCTCTTCTATTTGTCCCTGGGTAAGTTCCAGTTTATTGGTTAGCTTTTCTAGTAAGGCCGTTTCCCATACAATTTGATACCATTAGTCCATGTTTACTCCTGACCGGTCTCTCCAGTGTCTGGCCATGAGGCTTCTGGCTGCTGAGAGTAGGTGGGTTATAAGCTCTGTATAATGTGAATGGTCATTATGATCTTGAAAGATGTTCAGTAGGGCCAGTTTGGGGGTGAGTTCTAATATCTGATTAGTTATTTTGCATATCTCTAGTAGGACTGCTGTCCAGAAGGGTTGGATTTTAGGACATTCCCACCACATGTGGAGATATGGGCCTGTGGAGGTGAAGAATCTCCAACATCTTGGTGAGGTTCTTGGGTGTATCAGTGCCAATTTCTGTGGTGTTAAGTACCACCTGTAGGTGAGTTTCAGAGTGAGTTCCCTTCTTTGGGCTGATATGGACTTAATGTGAGGTTTAGACCACCTTCTAGTCCATTGGGTGGGGTTAATTTCATAGTCTACATCATGCTCCCATTGTTCTTTGATTGTGTCAAGGGGGTTTGTGGGATTTTGGAGCAGTATTTTGTATATTGTGGATACCATCTGTTTGCCATGTCCCTCTGCTGTCAGGAGAAGGTTTTTGAAGTTGTTCAAGGGCCTAGCGGCTGCTGATTTTACTGCTAGATTGTTTAAGAAGGCATGTAGTTGATGGTGTGTTAGCGAAGGTATTTGGGTGTCCCTTAGTTTGCCATGTATTTCTTGTGTTGGTATGGGTTTGTTGTTGTTGTTGTAGAAGTCTTTTAGAGAGTGTAGGCCTTTGGCTTGCCAGGTTTTTATCTGGAGGTTTCCTTCTGCGTGTTGGAATAGTGGGTGATAGGCCAGGGGCTTAGTGGGGATGGGGCTAGTTTGCCTACTTTCTCCATTCATGCTTTAAGCATGGACTGTGTGAACCTGTTCAGTGTTGTTGGAATTTTCTTTTGCAAAATAATGAAGAGTAGGCTTTGTATCTGTATCTGAGATGCCATTCAGCCTCTATGAAAGCAGCAGCAAAGGTTAGTGTAAAATCCAATACCTTTCCCAACTGCTGAGGTGTTCAGAAGGAGAATTTCTGTGGTGCGATGCTAAGCCAGAAAGCAAAAGTCGCATCTTGTTAGCCTTGTAATTTTGCATGCAATATTTACTTAACAATCAAAAGTGTTATTGTCACATTTGGAAAAACACATCATTAACTCCCTTATTTGTGCCATTACTACAGCCCTTCATGCATACAAGCCCACCAGAACTCAGCTTGCAGACCAAACTGGACCAAACTCAATGCTCTCAGCCCTGATTATAAACCAGAGCTGGCAAAACAGAGAGTGATTTAATGAAGTTTTGATACAGCTCATCAAATACTGAAATGGGAAGTTGCAATATTAATTTAGAAACTCATTATCATTTCAATTCCACTCATTCTAAACTGCATTAATAACGGGGCAGATCGTGGCATTTCTGAAGGATGATGTATCATTCAAAGGGCAAAAATATCATTCAAAATTACATTTCATTTGACACCCAAACATCAAGCATATTCTTCTTATAACCATGTAATCATTATTTTTCTTTTGCCATGTGCTTCTTCCCACCTAAGAGTGGGGGAGAGCATGGAGATGTCTTTCTGGAGGCTGTGACGATCTTTCGGATGAAGCCACACAGAAAGCTTCTGTGGTTGGAGAGAAAGAAGTGGAGAGGAAGTGACCAGCTGTGGCTTGTCATGGTTCTCCAGCCTTTCAGGAAGCAGGAAGAGCTTTTTTTAATAGAATAATAGAATTGTAGACTTGAAAGGGATCCGCAAAGTGACCTAGTTCAAGCTCTCTGTTCTTGTTCTGCTTCCTGGAGATACACTGGACTAGACCCAGAACCTTCCCTGTGCAAAGCATTTGCTCTGCCACTTGGTGGGAGACTTAGAGCTCTTATGAAACAATTTCTAAACTAGAATCATGGCTAGCTTGGTAGGCAGGTTCAGAATTATTGGAGCAGGAGGTGTTGTGCAAAAGAGGCCAGAGAAACCAACCAACTGATGAAAATGAACAAGAAACAAATTGTTATTACAGAGACCACAATGGTTAAAAACAGCAATGGAATGAACGCTGCTACTTTGATCAGTAATGAGGTACAGGAATTAAAATTATGAATTGCAATCTGGATGTAATGGCCACCCTCTCCAGTGTCGAACAACTGTAAGACTTGCTGCCATCAACAGGTAAGTTATGAAGTCCTTCAAAGAATTCAAAGAATCATAGAATTGTAGCATTGGGTAGGATCCCCAAAAGGTAACTGAGTTCAGTGGCGTAGCGTGGGTTGTCAGGCAAGGCAATAATTTGCACCCCCTAACCCGTGGATTTGCGCCCCCTAACCCATGGATTTGCGCCCCCTAACCCTTGGATTTGCGCCCCTAACCCTAACCCCCAGATGTTGCGCCCGGTGCGGCCGGCCCCCCTGCACCCCCCACGCTACGCCACTGACTGAGTTTAACCCCCTGAAATGCAGGAATCACAGCTAAAGAATCCCTGACAGGTGGCTATCCAACCTCTGCTTAAAATTCTCCAGTGAAGAGATCTCCTGGTCCATCACCTTCTGAGGTAGTCAGTTCTATAGCTGAGCAGCTCTTACCACCAGTAAGTTTTTCCAAATGTTTAGTCAGAATTTATTTTCTTGTCAGTTGAATCCATTGGTTCAGGTCATATCTTCTGGAGCAGCAGAGAAATATGCTTGCTCCTTCTTTCATGTGACAGTCCTTTAGATATTAGTGAGGTCCTGGCAGGGCCGGCCCACCCATGAGGCAAGGTTAGGTGACTGCCTCAGGTGGCAGAATCCACAGGGGCAGCATATCCCAATGTAGATCTTTATCCTGCCCCCTTGTTTCTGATGTAGATCTTCACTTACCCCTTCTTCCATGGTGAGGAGGGAGACACCATTCTGTGGTTTGCCTCAGGAGCCAAAATATCTTGGACATTTATAGAGTAGATGGAAAAAGGCCAATCTTATGGTTTATATCAATTGTCTGAGCCATGGTCACTTCAAACATTAACCCTAAAGGGGTGTACTCATGGGCAGGACCACCACATATGAACAAAAGACCCCAAGTTGCCACAATTTGTCCAGCATTGTGACAATACACTTTTAATAACTTTACTAAGCAAAGAGGGCTATAAATACAATCTATGTCTTATTTTGAGTGCATTTCATCTTTCACCAAGGATGATCAGAAAGGATGCTTATCCCAAATCTGACTCCAACAGATATAACCAATGAGCTCACCCAGGTCTCTCTCCTAAAGGTGCTTTAATGTTATCAAGGTCTCTGAGGATTTGCTCACCTATGTATTCTGCTGGATGTAACTATTCATTCAGGGAGACCCTTCTAATGTTGCTTGAAGGCAACACCCAGGTCAGGGAACTGACATTGGAGCAAGAGGCGAAGGGGAGGCTCCCAGAGGATGCTGGCAAAGGACCCAGCAGCAGGGGGAGAAACAGCTAAGTAGAGGGGGATGCCAATCAGCGCAACACCAGGGATAAAGGGGGGCAGACGGGGGAATTGGAGAGAGGGCTCCAGGACTCTTCACTGGACATCAGTGAGGAGAGCCCAGGTCCTCCGCTACCCACGCCTTCCCTGTGCAGAAGACTCCCGCGCAGTGAGAGGAGGAGGAGACTGGGTGTCAAACAACTTTTATGTTGGAAGAGGTTCAAGAAACGCCCACTGACGGATTCTGCCAGTGACTGAGGCAGCCACGATGAGAAGGGGCTGTGCAGTCAGAAAGGTTTAACAAGGCAAATTAACCGAGAAAGGCACCAGTTTATGCACAAGTAACTCATACCTATTACAACCCAGGAAGCAGAAAGGCTTCAAAGTACAGTCACAAGCAGCAGGATTAAACCCTGGGCTGATGTTGTGCATCCCAACATTTCTTCCAAGTCTTACACTTTGTCTTTTTATTCAGATGCCAAGGGGCATTTCACAGTCAACATTCTGACCATGTTTTAAGTGTATTTGTCAATCAAGTAATTCCCAGGCAAGTCTACTCAGAGTCCAAAGCAGGTGGTGTTTGCTTCTAGCATCATCAAGAACACACACACACAAAAACAGTTAACACCCTGGGAAGCTTTTGCACATGCTCCATTCGTCATCTTTGACTTGTTGCATTTTAATCTAATTATTCTCTCATGGCTTTTTAATAAACCTACCGCTGGCACCTGGCTTGATGCTGACAGGTTCCCTGGGACTGCAGCTGTTTGGCTCTGAAGCCGTTTCTGTCAAGCAATGGGGCAGGCAGCAGAGCATCCACCCAAAGGCTCTGCCTCGCTCTGTCTTTCTGTCACTCCTCAAGAAGGTTCCCAGAACCCATTTCCTTCTCCTTCAGAAAGGGGGACCGAGTGATTGATGGCCATTCACAGCCTCCAAGGAAAGGGAATTGGTTCCAGCAATGCGTTGATGTGGACTTTGTAATGCCAGATTCAACTTTCTCTCTCTTTAGAGAGACTCCACTTACTTTACACCATGGAAATAAAAAAACGCAGCCACACAATCTATGTGTTTATGTGAGTTTTGTTTTTTTCAGGGTATGAAGGAGCGTCTCCACCCCCATTGTTCTGCCTGGACACTGAGGTCCAGTTCTGAGGGCCTTCTGGCGGTTCCCTCACTGCGAGAAGCCAAGTTACAGGGAACCAGGCAGAGGGCCTTCTCGGTAGTGGCACCCACCCTGTGGAATGCCCTCCCACCAGATCTCAAAGAGAAAAACAACTACCAGACTTTTAGAAGACATCTGAAGGCAGCCCTGTTTAGGGAAGCTTTTAATGTTTAACAGACTATTGTATTTAAATATTTTGTTGGAAGCCACCCAGAGTGGCTAGGGAAACCCAGCCAGATGGGCGGGGTATAAATAATAAATGATGATGATGATGATGATGATGGCTGCTAGGGCTGTGTCCCAGATTTGGCCCATTCCCAGACCAAATTGGGCCAATTCAGGACCTGGGCTGAATTAGATTAGCCCTGGAGTAGCCCTGGATTGCCCTGGGTCAGCCCACCTGGAGCAACCCAGAGCTGTCAAAAGGTGTGACTGTGACTGTTAGGTGGAAATGGTAGGATAGAAGGAGAGAAGGTAGACATTCTTACTAGAAAGTAAGCCCCCTTTATCTCGCTGGGACTTCCTTTCAAGTAAGTGGCTGGTGGGGTGGCATGGGAATGGTGTTGTTGCTTAGCTGGCTTCCCAATACCATGAATTTCTGCCCATTACTGAGAGGGGGAGGCAGTAGGCAGTGGAAATCTCTGATGCTCCTGTCACTGTGCCCATGCCATATGGATCTCCCCACCGCTTCACTGATGTGCAGTGCTGGAAGGCCAGGTGAGCAACACCACACTCCCTGCACTGCCCTACCAGCCACTACTGCTCCCTACACCCCAACCACATGAGCTAATGCAATTCTAGGTTACATCCTCAGAAGTATTGTGTCCAGATCAAGGGAAGTAATAGTGCCACTCTATTCTGCCTTGGTCAGACTCCACCTGGAATCCCATGTCCAGTTCTGGGCACCACAGTTTAATAAGAATATTGACAGGCTGGAATGTGTGCAGTAAAGATTGACTAAGATGATCAAGCGTCTGGAAACCAAGCCTTATGAGGAGCAGTTGAGGGAGTTGGGTATGGTTAGTCATCTTCAAGTATCTGAAGTGCTGTCCCATCGAAGATGAAGCTTGTTCTCTGCTGCATTACAGGGAATTGGAATAAATGACCCTTTGGGTCCCTTCCAACTCTACAATCCTATGATTCTGTAATGAAGAGGGAAATGGAATTGAAAGGTAAAGTTACAGCGGGAGATGGATGAATGTGCCAGTCTGAGTTTCTCTGAGTTTCTCATTTTTACCACCTTAAATCCAGTTCTTCACATTTCCACATCAATTATCTATTTTTTTTAAAAAAAAAAACCTTACGAAAATTCATCAGCATTTTGATGCAAATTTCCCCTGATATACATGTTGTTGTATGCAGTTTTGACTAATATACACATTTTTGCATGCACTTTCCCCAAACAGAATGCATTTTTGTATGTTCTTTTAACCAATGGATACATTCCAATGCACTTCCCCAAAATATATGCAATTTTAAAAACATGTTGGTTGGCTGAAGAACTGAATTGCAAAATTCAGAGAATTGCACATTTCTTAGAAGAATCATATTTTGGTTTCTGTATTGGGTGGAAAAGTATGACTTGGGTTATTTCTCATTAAAAAGCAAACAAAACTGAATTTCTCTTCCACCCCTCACTGCAGCACTAAGACCTGTCAAAGATACCAGGTTTGTGTCTTGTGGTGGAGAGAACAGGGTCTTTAGGTATTTTTTGAGATGCCGAGGGGGAGACAAGGATGCAAAACCAGCAGGACCGAGTTCCTGCCAAAGCAAAGGCAGGGTGACAGCTGCCTTCTTGGACAGAAAGATCCCAACGGCAGTCCTCCAATCCAAGCGGGTCTAATTATGGGCCACCAGCTCATGCATTCCTCTTTGAAGGAGATCTGCCTAGAAATCCCCTCCTGTTTGCAAGGTGAGCACAGCAATTTGCAGGCTGAGCAGCACCAGCAGGTTTGAGAAAAGGTCGAGGGCCTGGGAATCCACACCCCTTGCCTTCTGGGATTCATGACATGAAACAGTGGAAGACGCTGCTGACGCAGGAACTGCCCTTTCGCAAAGGTCATGCCTCCTCCTCCTGATTTTACTACAGAGCCCCCAGAGAAAATGGAGAGGAGGCAGGCTAGTGTGGAAGTCAGAGAGCTCATGCTCTGCTCTTACCCAAATAGCATCAGAGAAAGACATAGGCAAGAGAGGAATCTGCATGCTTCAGGAGGTGATTTCTTCCCCCTTTTCCCCTCTCCCCTTCTGAGAAAGGTCTGTGAACAGCTTTGCTTAGAAACATGTGTGGAATAGTGGTAAGCAGTGCTTTCCCCCCAGAGAAATAGGTGCCGGTATTCACCATGAAGTTGTTACAATAATTGCCACACTTTTTAACCACAAAAATTGCCTGTACTGCATACCCCTGAGTACCCCCTGGGGGGGAAAGCACTGGTGTTAAGAGTGTCACACTGGGATCTGAGAGACCAGGGTTTAAATCCCCATGAAACTCACTCAGGTGAGCCTGCACCAGTCACAGTCTCTACTACTAACTTACCTCACAGTGCCGGATTTACGTATAAGCTAAACAAGCTATAGTTTAGGGCCCCACTCTCTTGGAGGCCCCCAAAAAATTTAATGGAAAAAACCCTGGATGTACATTTCAAAAATATAAGATAAAAAAACAAATAAATACATGCAGCAACTGTGTTTTGTGTTGTGTAGGCTCCTATGATGTAAATAATGGGCCCTGTCTGCTAGGCTTTTGTTATGTACAGATGGCTTTAGATACCTATTAGGTCCATAAATTACCATATAGCATACATTCAACACAAAAAACAGTGGCAATTTATTGTTGACAAAGGACAGCTGGACATATAAAGGGCCCCATTACCTTCAGTAGCTTAGGGCCTCATCAGACCTAAATCTGGCCCCGCTCACAGGTTTTTGTGAGGATAAAATGCATACCACCCTGAGCTCCTTGGAGGTAGAGGGTGGGGTATAAATGCAATTTTAAAAATTTGGCTTTCCCTGAGCTCATTCTTATCAATCTGATTTGCACAGGACACTTAGGAAACTATTTACATCTAGCAAGGAAACAGAAGAGGTGTGAGAGCTGTCACTGCTCAGTGGCAGAGCCTAAGCTCAGCCTGCAGAAGGAGTCCAGGTTCGTTGCTTGACTTCTCCAGTTCAAAGCTCTCAAATGGCAAGTGCTCCACCTTAGAGAGCCAACACCTATCCAAGCGGGTAATGCAAGCCTAGATCGACCATTTCATGTGTTTCAATCGGCTAGAGATGGAGAAACTCACACCACTAGAGGGTAGCAGAGCACATGTGTGGGATTGCTAACTTCAGAAGACAAGGCCTCAGGGTCCACCATGTTTTTCTGCAGCAATGGACATGCACCAGTCTCTGCTAGGGGAACAATATACTGTGCCAAAACTGTTTGCATGCAGATCTCATTTCATTATATTTCATTTCCAGTTCCATTAATCTCATTTTATTGTATTTTATTTTTATACCCAACTCCATTAAACAGCACAGCTGCTCAAGCAGCTAAGTGAATATAGCTAATGAACAGGCATGGCAAAAGCTAGATGGTTCAAGAACTAAATTGCTTTTGGAGTGAGCAAAGCAGAATGAGGAAAGGAACTTGTTTTGCAAATGATTTAAAAACTTGCATAAATCGTGGGAGTCTCTTTTTTTAAGTGTACAATACGTAGTGTTAAGTGGGTACACTTGTTGCAATTAAGTTAGCAAGGGAGGGTGGAAGTCCATGGTCAATAATGTACTTTAAGCACATTTTCTATATGGATATTGATACAGACCACTTGTGACAAGAAACTGATATACTATAGCACAAACAGGAACAGAGCAGAGGAGCTTAACTAAGGGGACTAGCAAGGAGGGGGCCAAGTAAGCAATGGATTCTGGCTATGCTCATGAAGTGATTGGGAAATGTAAGTATGGGTGTATGAAAGAGCCATCAATAGCCCTCTCCTCTATGAATTTGTCTAATCCTCGTTCAAAGTCATCTAGGTTGGTGGCCAACCTGGAGAGATCGGCTAGAGAGAAGATCCTTGGTGTGGCCCAGTATGGCAGGTCTGAGGTCACTCTGTGCTGTCAGCCTTAAGCTGACAGGATGGATCCACCAAAAAGAACCAGCTCTCTTGAGTGGAAATGTGCATGACTTGACTCCCTGACCCCATTTTCTTCCATATGGTGCCCTATAAGAGAGAAATGTCCCGTCCAGATCTTTTGGATCTTTTTTTTTTGCTGTCAATTTAATCTGACTGCCTTGCCTGGGACTGTCTATTTCAGCTCAGTGCAGCTCTGAAGGAACAGCAAATTCATGAAGGAAAAAATAAACCCACACAAGTTACAATAATTTAAATAATTGGGTGTTTTTGTGTGTGTATGTGACAGCATCAGGAATACACAATGCTCATCCACTGTAAAATCCTGAGGGACTGCAGAAAACAGGAGCAGATGAATCCTTGTGAAAGAAAAATGCTATTTTCATGCAAATATCCCTCCATAATAAAATACCCAGGGAATATAAAATGGCAAGGAAATGCATGAGATACATACTGCCTGGTTTTCAAAACACAAGTGTGCCTCTCCTTAAAAAAATAGCACTGATTGTATTAACAGTAATGAATGAAGGAGCATTTTAACAACAGAGCAACAAGGAGGGCAAAGAAGGCAGGGGTGTGTGGAGGACAATGATGACACACTGTCTGGTTTTTATTGTGAAAGGCAAAGAGAGGCCAGGTCTTTGGGAATAAGAGAAGCCAGGGAGATTTGTAGAACCAGAGGAAGCATTCTTTAAGAACATGCCACACCAGGCAGTCTCCTGCCCCCATTATATACTACACAGTTCCACAAAAGCATTGGGGAAGGGGGCAGCCAGAATTCAGCTGCAGAGGAGACTAGTTCATCTGTCTGTGGTTCTCATGAGTCCTCTCCAATTCCCATACATTTGGGCCCACCACAGTCTTCCCGTCAGATATTCTGCAGCAGACTTCCCAGTGCAATATCTTGCAAGCTATTAACAAGCTCTTAACCTGTTTGGGGGGCAGGGGGTGGAATCCAGTGAACTGCTTTTTGGAGCTTTCCAAATTAGGTTTATTAATGTCAGATTATAGGAACGGTTTGAAAACAAACGATGGGCTGGGAGATTTCTCAGCACTAAAACCAAGCAAAACAAAAGCACCCCAGGCCCTATTAATCTTGCCGCTAATAAAAATGAAATAGACCCATGGCCCTTTTCTGGAGATGAAGTTCACTGTGATTATTTCTCTGCACCAGCCGTGAAGTGCTCGACTCCAACCCTCCAGAATACATCGGCTGTTTGGAGAGAGATCATTAGCTCGGACAGCGGGGGAGGTGTCACAGTACGGTAATTTATCAGTTGCCTATGGAGAAGTGAACAGCTTTCTCTGGATCATCTGAAAACGCCAAGAACATTTTCTCTCTCGAGACCAGCAGCGAGGGGAGATCTTAAAGCTGGGATTTTTATCTGCTAAAATAGAGTTTCGTCTTCTACAACTGGGCGTATTATGCAGTGCATTTAAAACAGCAACAGCAACCATTTTTTAAAAACCTCCACGCTCTGAAACAGCAGTTGAAGCCGTGCATTTTAGAAACACCATTAGTCTGTTTTATAACTGATGCTGGAGAAGGGGAGGCACTTCAAACCTGGATAAGAAAATGTCCAATTTACCTGTTGCTTTTCAGAGATGCAAATATATTGGTGCATCATCCTTAAGCTGGATCGTGCAACCATTATAGTAACCACAGAATCCTTTTAAGCCCCAGCACTCAGCTGAGCAGAAGCAGGTGATGAAATCCATGCCGCCGTGCTGGCACTCTTCCCGGGTGGTGGTGCAGCCCACCCACTTGAATACTTTCCACCTATCCCATAACCCCCTTCTTCTAAGCTAGTGCCCCTTCTGCCCTCAGATCCCCGAGTGCTTTTGAAGCGTTGTTTTCCTCAGTCATCAGGGAGAAGAATAAAAATAGCATTTCCTATAGAGTTATGTTTAATGGTGATTCCCTTCTCCATGGATAAGATTCTTCTATAAAGCTTAAAGGTAAAGGTAAAGGGACTCCTGACCGTTAGGTCCAGTCATGGGTGACTCTGGGGTTGCGGCGCTCATCTCACTTTATTGGCCGAGGGAGCCGGCGCACAGCTTCCGGGTCATGTGGCCAGCATGACTAAGCCGCTTCTGGCGAGCCAGAGCAACGCCTGGAAACGCCGTTTACCTTCCTACCAGAGCAGTACCTATTTACCTACTTGCACTTTGACGTGCTTTCGAACTGCTAGGTCTATAAAGCTTACTTGGAGGCAAGTCTCTGTCAGCAGAGGTGTCCTGAAGCTTTAATTAGATGCTTCCTTCTTGCAGTTTTTGCCCCTGCCATTGCTTCCTGTTCAGCATAGCCTTTATGGATGCATAGACTCTTAATTGGCCCTTAATTAAACCATTCTTGTTCCTGGGGCACTGAGGCAGGGGCTACTGCTTTCCTCTCTTTGCTGTAATTATGAAATAGCCTTATTTAATTACAAAGGGGAACATGCTATTTGTCTATGCAGTGCTTCTCCTGATTGGCTCAGGTGTGTTTGGCAGGGACTCCTTCCTATCACAGTGTGGCGTTTTGCCCTCCTTTCATACCATGGACCCTCAGCTGGTAAAAACATGAGCTGTTGCACCACACCAGAGCCCCTGTAATCCTGAGATGGGATGTCCCATGGCGTCTATGACTGATGCATGCAGTTCTCACTGAGAGTTCAGGGGCTATTCTGAAATATTTGCAGTGTGGATTTACATCTCAGAAGCTCCTCCTCTTCCCCCCCCATGACATTCCTTTTCTGGTCTGGGCATGCAAAAGGGGACTGGAGTTTCCCCCTCCTGCAGGGGTGGCTCCAACTGCTGTCTTCAGCTTCCTAGCACCATGCCCTGTAGAGGGCATCACTGTGACTGTTGGAGTGAGGAGGTTGTGGTGGTGCGATGTCCTGGCAAAGGCAAATGTAGGGGACCACAAGCATTTCAGTCGCACCAGATGCAAAGCTTCTGGGGGGCCACAGTAGGCACCTCAAATGACATCTGACAGAAGGTGAGAGGCTGGGTAGATTTTGGTGTTGCATGGGGTGCCACTGAAATTTGAGACTGGTCCTGGATCATCACAACAGAGGGGAGGACCTGAACCAAAGGATTCAGATGACAATAAAGGAGATTGCAACCAAACAGTAGGAAGAACTTTCAGGAGGTAAGAGTTGTGGAGTGGACTACTTCAGAACGTGGTGGACTCTTCTTCCTTGAAGGTTTCTCAGCTGAGGTTGGAGGTCCATTTGTAAGGAGTCTTTAGCTGTGATTCCTGTGTTGCAGGGGGCCATACTTGATGACCTTTGGATTCCCTTCCATCTCTGCAGTTCTATGAGTCTAACATCACTGGCTGCCTCCATTTCCAGGTGACATGTCGGTATCATTGCCAGCTCTGTTCCTGACTGCTTGCTCTGGTGCACCAGGTAAGGGGAGGTCAGTTGCATCTAGTCAGTTGCACCAGGTAGGTGGGTGTCTGTCAATTACCCCCTCTCTCTGTGCGTATGTATATATCTCCTTTTCTGGGCTGAGCAGGCATAGCATACAACATACCTTCTGGTGATGTGGTGGCAGCATAACTTTAATGTAGTGTAAATTTGAACCTAGGATCTCTCTATCCTGCTCCATACTATTGCATTTTATTGTGAAGTGTTGCTCAGTGGTAGAGCATTAACTCTGAAAGCAGAAGGTCCCAGGTTAAATTTCCAGCATTTCCTGGTAGGGTTGGGAAGTATTTATGCTTAAAACCCTGGAGAGCTGCTGCCAGTCAGTGCCAGCAATACTAGACTCGATGGAATCAATGACTTGGGTTCCTGAGTTGTTGTTGATGATTCCATTGTTATTTTATTCTTAACTTTTGTAAGCCTTTTAGGACATTCTGTAAATATCCACAACTTTTATATTGATTCTATGCCTGCTTAACTATGATGGTTCCTAGGAGTTGTAATTTTGAGGAGGCTGCCAAATATTCTTCACTAAAGATCCCAACGCCTGCCTTCTTCCTTCACATAACTGCAGTTCTCAAAGTGAGAAGAATAAGACGGATTTTATTGAGCCTGTTTAAGAGGAGTCCAGTTCATCACCACCCCTGAATTCTACGAGACTTCTTCTTGCAACTAAAACTTGACAAATGTCATGTCCCCTTCTTTAGGAAATTTGAGGCTGGCAGCTTTCTCCCTTTTCAGAATGTTCCAAAACAGTTGCAAAACTGTCAGGTGGAAATTGCCACAACAGAAATCATATCAAGCAACATTTTGACAAAACCTCTTTTTTATTTTGCTCTAAATTTTCTCTGCTGATAGGATTTCAACCCAGCTCACGTGAATCAAGGTTTACTCGGAGCATCGTCCGGGAGCCTCAACACTCACTCTTGTTTTGTGTGTCAGCATAAAGATAGATATAATTTTGAAAATTGCAGCGGAAAAAGAAAGACACAGAAAATTACCTCTTTCAACAACGTTAAGCCATTCTGTTCCATTAATATATTTCTGAACCTGAATATTGCAAAGGGAAAAGTACATTATCTCAGACGACGAAGCAACCTGGTAATGTATTCTGGCCATAATGTGGTCTCATTCAGGATGCAAAATGCAGGGTGTTGGAAAATGTAAAAAAACCACAGAGACTTGCTTAATGTGGGGTTTGAAAAACAACTAAATCAGATGGATGCATTATCCGTAAACTTCCCAACCTGCCACTGGCTTATGTTAATTTCTTTTTTCTTTCTTTTATTTTGAGGAAGGGTTTGCAATGTTTATTCTTCCTGTAATTGAAAGCCCTTTCGGTCACAAGTCATATCACAGCCATTAGTCACTGCATTTCCTCATTGGAGGAATATGTAAGCAATGAGAATGGCGGGTGGAGGGACCCCAGTGAGCAAGATCCTGCACCACATTGCCTTGCCCAATATATGTCCACTCAAATGTTCCGATCTGCAGAACACACACTGCTACAGATGCCACACAATACCCTTTTTGCATTTGTAAGGACTAGATATTTTAGTGTGCCAGCCTACACTTTGGAACTTCCTGCCTATCGATACCAGGCAAAGCACCCTCAATGTACTCTTGTTCAGTGCCTGCTAAAAACATTTTTGTTTAGAGAAGCCTCCTCAAATGTTTAGAAAGCCGATGATGTGAGTTTTAATCTGTTTTTAAGTCTATTGCTATTTTAGCTTTTTGAAAGTATTGATAATTTTTCTTATTGATTATAGTATTATTTAACCTTTTTGGTAAACTGCATCGAGTGTTGGCTTGTCTTTCCTTTCATTTTTACGATCAAGTAGCGTATAAATTTTAAGGGGTAAACAAACAAACACCCTGCCCTCTGCCCTGAACCATCTCTGAGGAAGGGAAGAAAGCAAATGGCATTGGAGGGAGAGGCTGGGATCAATTCACTTTGTCATTCTTCTGAGTCACTGCAGAATGGGGGGAGGGAGCAACAGTATCTAGAGTTCCCTCCCCCAAAAGGAGAGTTGCTTCCTTCTCCTTAACAAGCCCCTTCTTCCAATTTATCCCAAACATGGGAGAGGGTTGAAGGGAAGCCAAAAGAGTTTCCCCAAGGTTGGGTATATTTCTCAAGGGCTACACACCCCTGGGCAGCTCCAAATCATGTCAGTAGGGCTTTCAGTGGGGATGGATAAGCACCTAAGAAGAGCTTGCTGGGTCAGGCCAATGGGGCGTCAAGTCCAGTATCCTGTTCTCACAGTGGCTCTGGGAAACCAGCAAGCAGGATCTGAGGGCAAAAGCCCTCTCCTCTCCCGTGGTTTCCAACAACTGGTATTCAGAAGCATTGCATTCTCCAACTGTGGATGCACAGCGTAGCCATCGTGGCTACTAGCCACCGACTGCCCTTTCCTCCATGAATGTGTCTAATCTTATTTTAAAGCCATCTAGGTTGGTAGGATTGTGCCCCATGGCTATCCCTCTCTCTGCTGCAGCAGTCAACACCTGCCACCTCTCAGGGGCCACCTAATGGTCAGTTTGCCTGTACTTGAAAGGGTGTGGTATTTAATGAGAGGGGGAAGGGGGCAACGCAAAGCATCTCAACCTGTTGAGGGTCACAGGATCTGTGTGGCCTTGAGTCCTGGTTGCATTT
The DNA here is from genome assembly GCF_965112155.1 of Podarcis liolepis. Classification (NCBI taxonomy): domain Eukaryota; kingdom Metazoa; phylum Chordata; class Lepidosauria; order Squamata; family Lacertidae; genus Podarcis; species Podarcis liolepis. Next base: position 58,970,897 of record NC_139561.1, on the reverse strand, counting down.
CTGCATACATATAATTCTCGCCGCCTAGGAGAGGTTTGTTGCAGTGGCTGGAGGCAGCAACTGCAAGCTGCCTCGCTGTTAATCAATGCTTTCTCTGCTGTTATCTTGAGCATTCCGAGCCCAGATCTTAAGTTTCAATGAAATTAAATTAAATTAATGTATACATTAATTACCCTCAAACATCCTCCTCCCTGTCTTACACTTTGCCTCAGAGGCCACATTGGCAAGGGAGAAATGAGCGGCGCCCCCCGCCCCAAATGAAAAACCTCAATTATATTTTGCAAATAATAGGATGATTACAGTTTTTATGTTTGCATTAAATTGAGGGGAATTATGAGATATTTAACTGACATTTTATCCCGATAGCCCACAGCAAGCTAGGTAGCAGTTACATGCTGTAATAAATGTCACCATTTAAAAATTAATTGCTACACTATCTAACTTGCTGTGGGCTGTCTTGTTAAATATTAATGGGATGTCTTGGGAAAAAAAGTGTTGTGACTTGAAAGAATTATTTAGATGCAGACGGAGTGGCTGAGGAAAAGCCACCAGCTTGTCGAGTTGAAAGCGTGGCGCTAATGACATGGGGACTTTCCTTTCTTAATGCTGCCTCATCCCCACACCTATCAGCCAGGATTATCTTTGGCAAGGCCTTGCAGGTAGCGTAAGGCACCTCCTGAACTCCTGAGGAAAGGGGTTTCTGGCTCATTGCCACAGAAATCCCTCATGCCCAAAATGAACATTTCAAGTCAAAACAGAAGCTGGCCAGCGAGTGCGAGTCTACACCTTTTTTTTTTTTTTTTTTAGATCTATGACTCCACCTATCTCCTAGCTGCTCCTAGCCGCATTTGGTCAAGCTACGGGGTGGGAACAATCCATATTTCCTTTTCTTCAATCTGTCCCATGTAGCAGCGGTGGGCTTTAAGCTTTCCAGCCAGGCCTCTACTGTTGTGCGCACACACACGTATGTGCAAGGGCCCTTCTGAGCAGCCCTAGCCATCCGCCTCAATCTATGAGAATGAGGGAGTTGGGGCACATTCACTTGATCTGCTCCAGAACCAGGGGTGACCCCCAAACCAGGTAGGGAGACAGCTTGCCATAATTTTTAACATCTCTGCAGGGGATGAACATTCGTTATTGTTATTTAGTCGTTTAGTCGTATCCAACTCTTTGTGACCCCATGGACCAGAGCACACCAGGCACTCCTGTCTTCTACTGCCTCCCGCAGTTTGGTCAGACTCATGCTGGTAGCTTCGAGAACACTGTCCAACCATCCTGTCCTCTGTCGTCCCCTTCTCCTTGTGGCCTCCATCTGTCCCAACATCAGGGTCTTTTCCAGGGAGTCTTCTCTTCTCATGAAGTGGCCAAAGTATTGGAGTCTCAGCTTCAGGATCTGTCCTTCCAGTGAGCACTCAGGGCTGTCAAACCAGCATCGGTTCAGGGCTGTCCCAAGTCGACCAACAACTTACTGTTAACAACTTCATGGTGAGTTCCTGCACCTATTTTTCTTGGGGAAAGGCATTGCAGATGCTGGTTATGGGAAACCCACAAACAGGATTCTAGCCCAAGAGTCCTCTTCCCTCCTGTGGTTTCCAGTAACTGGTATTCAAGAGCATTGCTGCCTCCAACTATGGGGGCAGAGTATAGCCATCATGGCTAGTAGCCATTGCTAGCCCTCTCCTCCATGAATATCTTCATTTAAAGTCTTTGCTGCCTCCTGTGGGAGCGGGTTTCCTAGTTTAGCGATGTGCTGCTTTCAGGAGGGCTTTATTTTCTCTGTCCTGTGTCTTCCCACATTGGATGTTCACAAGTCCTAGTGTTTTGGGAGAAGGAGAAAAAACTTTTCTCTGTCCACTTTCTCCATGCCTCACATAATTTCATAAACTTCTGTCTACATCATCATTGTGCAAGACAGATGTGCCAGGAACCTGTGGTCAATTGTGGATGCCCAGTGTGGGTCCTTCTCCTCCTTGTCCCTGAACCATTCAAACACCAGAGGCCTCTGTGTGTCTGGATGTCATTACCACAGCAAATACCAATGTTTCTGCAGCAAGTACAGTTGTTACGTAACGTGTAAGGCTCAGGTGTGATTTCTTCAAAAGCTTTTCACAAGTTGCAAAAAAGCATCTGCTTTGGGGCAATTTGTCTTTTTGTGGGAGCACAGTGAAGAAGGGTAGAAACATTCAGAATGAGGACAATAAGTTTTTACCTCATAGAATCCTAGAATTGTAGGGTTTGAAGGGACTCTCCCCTCCACCACAAGGCTCACCGAGTCCAGGCAGGAATCATAGCTAAAGGATCCCTGACAGATGGTCATTAGACCTCTGTGAAGGAGAGTCAACCACCTTCTAAGGTAGTCTGTTATGCTGTCAAGCAGCTCTTATAATTCTTTCTAATGCAGCTGTTTTAACAGTGGTCTCCAGTGGTATAGCGACAGTTGCCAGCACCCGGGGGAAGGAAAGTATTGTGCCTCCTAATTGGCACTATGTGCTGCTGCTAGGTGGAGCTTGGGAGCAGCGACAGGACATGCATGTGCGCCTCCTTGGACTGGGGTGCTGCCACCACTGAAATCTCGCTTTCCGCCCACCTCCCTCACTGGCAGGGGACGCCACAAGGGCTGCAAGGACCTATCCTCTCCCAGGTCCTGCTTGATGTGCTGTTAAGGTGAGGCCGGTGGGTGGAATGGGGTGCAGCTCCAATCAGGGCAGCAGCTGCAGAGATGCGCCCCTAAAAATATTTGTGCCTGGAGCAATCGCCCTGGTAGCTCCCCCTCCCACTATGCCTCTGATGGTGTCCTATGTTATTGACCAGATACCCTCACCAGCAATCTGGCTGCCCTATTCTGCACCAGCTGGAGCTTCTAAACCAGACCCAAGGTCAGCCCCACATAGAGCGCATTGCAGTAATCCAGACTCAAGGATACCAACCCATAAGAGGTGAGTAGCTAGCTCTGCCTTCAGTGACAGGAGGACCCTCCTTGCTTCAGGAAACAGCCTACTTTAAACGTCAATCACCTCCAATTGAATAGGGGAGGCTCTACTCCCTTGGGGGCTTCTGAGCTGGGGTCCTTGGGGGAGGGAAGTGCAAGGTCCAATGCAACTGGAGAGGTGCTGGACATACAGGGTTCACTCACGGTAGTGTACCTGGGTTGTTAGAAACCTCTGGGGCTGGCTCTAAGGTTAACTCCTGTTCTCAGCTCCCGGCCTCATATCTTGAAGATATGGAATCCAACCCCAGGGCCATGATAAGATGATTCTGTTGTGGCATTGTGGAAACATAATGTTATCCATATTACATTATCTATAACTGTTATGGATTAAGAGACCCTGATTCCCCCCTCAAATAATGTAGTGAAAGTACTACCAAGTAGGAAAAGAACAGCTTTCAAGCAGGGTGAAATAAGTAAATGGGGGTTTGTGAGAGTAAAGGTCTCCAAAAGCACATTTTTTTTTTGTCAGAAATGTTTCCCTGTGTAAAGCATTGCTGCTGCCAACACGCAAAATTACTTGGTTCATAAATTGAATCGAGTAGGTTTGCAATTCCCGAATGTATTAGCAAACTCCAGCTTTGTTGCAATGAAATTTAATATTTTTGTAATTCAAACTGAGATTGATGTGCATTAATTCATGTTTTCTCTACTTGTGCGGTCTGTATACCTGATTGTCGAACCCCACATCATGTTTGTCTATGCTCATATCCTGGTTGTTGTAATATTTTCACAGAGCCAGTGTTGTGTAGTGGTTAGAGTTCCAGACTAAGGACTTGGGAGGCCTGGGTTCAAATCTCCACCAAGGCATGAAGCTCACTGGATGTGACCCTGGGCCAGTCACTACCTCTCAGCCTAAACAGGCGGGGGGGGGGATTATGAACACCACCTAGGGCTCCTTGAAGGAAAGGTGGGATATAAATATAAAACATGTAATACAGGTAGCACATACATACCTAATTCTGAAAGGAATGGAAACTTTCTCACCTCATATTTGAGAGGAACAGCAATCATTCTTCTTGCACCATTGACTCTGCCTCAAGCTGCTCAACTAAACAAAGCATCCTGAAAGCAGTCAGTCAGAGAAGCCTGTCATTCTGAGGAATTATTATTATTATTTATTGAATTTATATACCGCCCTATACCCAGGGTGGTTCATAGAATAAAATCAAGATATAAAACCACAAAACACCTAATAAAAATAAAAACAGCAACCCAATACCCCCTCCCCCACAAAAAAACACATTTTAAATGAGCATAGAATGTCAGTCAGTTCAACCAAAGGCCTGGTTAAAAAGGAACGTTTTTGCCTGGTGCCTAAAGGTGTATAATGAAGGTGCCAGGCCAATTTCCTTGGGGAGAGCATTCCACAGATGGGAGCCACTGCAGAGAAGGCCCGTTCTCTCTCTCTCTCTTTTAAATAAGATATTTATTGAAATTTTCAGAAAGTAAAAACAGACAAAAAAGAAAAAATACAAGAAAAAAAGATACAAAAAAGAAAAGAAAACAGATAAAAATAGTTAAAAAAAACTATTCCAATCATCACATATATTTCATTAACTTATTTCCCGGACCTCCTCACGCCTCCCTCCTCTGTATTCCAATTCATTATTATTCCAGCAAATCCTTCCCCTCTTTCAAATCCTATCCCTAATTCATAAAATTCTATCATCCCATTACCGTTCTCATGTTGCCACCCTCCGAACCTCTCAAGGAGGGGGCACACAAAGGAGGGCCTCAGAAGATGATCTCAGGGTCCGGGGAGGTTCATATGGAAAGAGGAGGTCCTTGAGGTATTGCAGTCTGACCCGTTAAAGGCTTTATAGGTCAAAACCAGCACTTTGAAGTGGGCCTGGAAACTAATTGGTAGCCAGTGCAGTTGGACGAAGATCAGTGTAATATGCTCAAACCGTCTTGCTCCAGGGAGCATCCTGGTCGCTGAATTCTGCACCAGCTAAAGTTTCCGAACCATCTTCAGAGGCAGCCTTACTTATAACACATTGCAGTAATCTAAACTTGAGGCATAGCTAACTACATTGGCAACAGTAGTTAGGCTATCCCTGTCCAGATAGGAGTGTAGCTGGGCCACCAGCCAAAGCTGGCACGGCTCTTAGGGAAAGCTAGATGTGATGGTGGAAGCACTTTGTGGGCTTCGAGCATGGCATTGTTCCATGGAATTTGGAGCAAGCTTGTTTTCTGCTGCTCCAAAGGTTAAAGACTGAACTGATGGATTCAAACTACCAGAAAGGAGGTTCCTACTAAACATGAGGAAGAACCTTCTGATGGTAAGAGCCGTTCGACAGTGGAACAGACTCCCTCGGCAGATTCTCGTTTGTTGGCGATTTTTTAAAGCAGAGGTCAGATGGCCATCTGATTTAGCTGCTATTTCTGCATTGCAGTGGCTTGGACTAGATGACCCTTGGAGTTCCCTTTGAACTATTCAGTTCTATGATTGTGTTGAGAGCTTGGGTGCCCTGCCAAGAGATGGAATTGTGTTCCTCACAAAATATGCTGCACTAAATTTTCTACTCCACCACCAATGTGTGCATGTGTGTGTGTGTTGGGGGGTGAAAAGCCTTGTGGTACAGGAAGCCCCAGATGGTCTTGGAAGGGGGAGCAAACCAGACTTATTTCAAGCCAGCTAAAGAATTGCCCAGTAAAAGAAAGAGGCATTGAACCCCTGCCTTCGAGCTCCCAAGCCGGTAATTGACGACCGGATCATCTTTCCTCTTTCTCCAACAAAGAGCCTCCAGAGGCCTCTAAAACACAGCAAAAACTCAAGTTGTTGGCTCTGAGCCGCCCCACAGCCCTATGGCACTTGCTCCTTCCTGCATGCAAATTACTTCATTCATCTCTCTCCTCCCCCCCTCCGCCTAAAAGCTTTATTAGCGTTAGGGGAATAGCAAGCCTCATGTGTAAAGTATCGAGCCGGCTGAGAAAATGCATAGCTCTAAATAGCGGCAACAGCGGCAGCAACATCATCAGTGTGCAAGGTCTTTAGCCTCCATTATGGGCAGTGTAACACATTTTCTGCTCTGTCTTGGAGGCAGAGAATTTCTGCTTACCCCGTGCACTCCCAGAGGAAGCTGGTGCATTATTCATGCCAGTTTATTGAATCGCACGTGTGCCAACAGAAAGCCTTAACCCCATTATTTCCCCTTGCTCCTTCTCCACCCACTTCTTAGTGACACCCTGGAGAGAATCACGTAAGAACATGACATAAGAAAGCCGGAAGAGCCTGCTGGATCTCGTCCAGCAACTGTTCTCACACCAACCAACCAGATGCACTTGTGGGTGCTTGTGCACGAGTAGTTTTGCACTGGCAGCCTTGTACCTGGTGTTCTTAGAAACCCCCACCAAAAAACCCCCACCCAAATCAGTGCAGTTTTGAAAGGTTCAGTCCACCCACCCTGGTTCAAAATGGCATATATGGGTGCAGAAAAGTCTATTTATGTATGCGACCACAGCTGTGCGATTGCTACTAGCCCAGAGGTGGAAAGAAGAAAAAGTCCCTACCAGAGAAGAATGGCAGATCAAGTTGATGGACTATGCCAAAATGGCAAAAATGACCGGAAGACTCGGAAATCAGGAAGACCAAAATTTAAATAAGGTATGGGGAAAATTTATAATCTACCTTATAAACCACTGTAAACAGCTAAAATCCTTAGTGGGATTGGAATAACACGTGTAGTTTAATGGTGAATTTTGGACATAATGGAGATGCAAAAGATTTGGATTATTATAAAAGATGCTGGAGGAAAAGACTAACGATTGGACCCACAAAGGGGAGGAGGGAAGTCCAAGAGATTATGTGGAATCTTGTTTCTATATTGTATGTTGATAGGTTATTGTGAAATTTTAATTTGAAAAACCCAAATAAATAAATTTACCAACTCCCCCCCCCAAAAAAAATGGCATGCAGACATAGATGAAAACCTGCTCCTTGATATCAGGAACCATCATGCAAAAGTTAGTTGTGACGTTATATTAAGAAGTGTCTAGCTGCTCAGAGAGCAAACAAACAACTTTCTAAAACATTTAATCAATTAGTTGGCATGTTTTGCTTTATATTAAAAATAGAATCATAGAGTTGGAAGGGACTCAAAAGATAATTTGGTCTAAACCTCTGAAATGCAGATGTGGAATACAAATTATGTCTATATGTAAGGAACAGTATGGTACAAGAGGTTGAACCATGTGGCATCCCTGGAGGTGAGAACTCTGTCCAGGGTGGAAGGAAGGACTTCTGGCATGGCCTAACGCTTCCACCTCTGACATCTCCATCAGGGCATACCCAACATGACTCTTGAAGGTGAACACGCACCATTTGCCTAGCTGCAAACCTCCTGCCACAGACCCTTTCTGGAGAAAGAGAAAGTATAATCCTGGCTGAAATTTGCCCCATCCAAATATATGCTTTCCCAAGGTGGGGGGAGAAAGATTGCTCAGTTGTTCAGAGCCGGATATCAAAATTGGTCTATTAGAGCTGATTCTTTCAAGTCAAATATATGCTTACCTGCTCCTTGCCGAGAGATTCAGATCTTCGCCATGGGAAGGGAAGAGGGAGGCTTTTAGCAATTACACCTGACTGAGCCTGTCTTGTTCCAAAGCCTCAATATTGGAACGCTGGCTTCTTAAGGGATGTGGTTTTAAAAGAGCAAAGTCTTAAGGCAAATTAACTCCCGTTAGGAACTAATGAAAACTACAGCCGGTGAAGTATCAATTGGCTCTCCACAGTGTGCACAAAACCATTCAGTGGTGCCAAAAGTCCTCTTGAGAATTGCCTTAGACTCATCACAATGGGAGTTGTAGATTGATGTACTGATTGAGCCAGTTGCGTCTTCTAAAACTTATTTGGGACAGAGGAGATGGTTGGCGACAGTGCTGCAAATTTAATTTTATGTATAAATCTGAATTCTGGCTGGGGCAATTTGAGCACCTCTCTTGCACTCTAGCAGTGAGAGGGGGCGGAGAGAGAAATGTGTTATGCTGACATTTTAATCCTTCAATATTTGCACATCCTCAAATGTTGTGATGTATTCCTCCAAGCAAAAGATACATGCAAAAAAATGGCATTTTGGAGAAAAGTGTGCATTAACAGTCATATATTTGTGAAAATAACACATATAATGTATTAAATTAGGAGAAAGGTCTTGTAAAATAGGTATATTGGGCAGAATTACATGCCACCTGCTGACGTAATTTTCACAATGACTTCTTTAAAGAACTGCAAACTGGTGAAGAAAGATGTATAAGAATGGGGAAATGTGCAACAGAAATTGACAGCTCTGTCCATCCCTGTCTGCTCTGATCAAAAAGAAAGGTACCCTTGGTTACAACCCTTTGTCAACTGCTGTGAGAATCACAGAACTGTAACACTGGAAGTGAACCCAAGGTTCATCTAGTCCAACCCCCTGGAATGTAATTCACAAGTAAAGAATCCCTGACAGATGGCCATCCAAGCTCTGCTTAAAAACATCCAAGGAAGAAGTCATTGTTGCTGTTGTTTCTTGCTGTTGTGAGTGGAAAATAATCATTTTTAAAAAACCAGTAGCCTCTTTTCACTGCCTGTGTGTGCAGGGATGAGTGAGGGGGCACAGGAAGGCGTCTCTACCAAGCAACAAAAAGAGAGTGGGGAGCTGTACAGCTGTGGCAGATTCAGCTGGGGAGAAAGGTGGCAAGCAGGTTGTTGATCACCTGCCAATTACTGCAGCTCCCAAAGTACTTCCACTTTGTCGTAACACAATGCTAACACATTAACTACTGGGAGAAAATGGGTCTCTTCCGATTTAGGACTCCAGTGTTTCTTTTGAGGAGTATTCCAATGTGCATTTGTTCACCTGGTGGCTTGGCAGAGGTGAGACTGCCACCTGCTCCTTTTGGAGCAGCAATGACTGGCATGGTGACATGCAGTCGGTGGGCTTGCTTGCTCATTCCTCTTGCTGAGGGGAGCAGTAGGAGACTGATTTGTAGGCAGAAGTTCCTGGGTTCAATTTACCTATTTATTTATTTATTTGTTAAATTCCTGTGATGCTCTTCATCTGAGGATCCCAGAGTGGTTTACAATATAAAAACACAAAAATATGTAACATAATAATAAGCAAAATGGAAACCCCACCCCCAGTTTAAAGGGTCAAAGGTCTGAGATAAGAGAAATGTTTTTGCCTGGTGCCTAAATATATTAACAAAGGCACCAGGCAAGCCTCTCTGGGGAGAGAGCATTCCACAAATGGGGAGCCACCACAGGAAAGGCCCGTTCTTGTGTTGCCATCATATCTTATTATATCCCAGTAAAGCTGGGACTGACTCTAGTCTGAAACCTGAGAGCACTGGTACCAGTCATTTTAGGTGATACCACGCTAGATAGCATCAGGATCTGGAGTTCTGGATATGGTATTAAAACAGACTGCATTCCTGGAGCCTTTGCTGTTTGGATTGTCTCTGAGGAGACACACAGAACAGGCCACTGTCTCCATTGGCAGTTTGTTGAGTGAAGCATCCCCACCACTGCATGGCTGAGACAGATGACGAAGCATTCAGAACTACAAAGCCTTCAGCAAATGCATAAAAAAAGAGACCATTTGGTTTGACTCATTGCTCTGTGACCATTAATGGAAATGCTTTGCAGCCATTGTTAACATAGAACTTCAAATTTCCGAAGGATTGTCACATGGAAGACGGAGCAAGCCTGTTTCCTGCTGCCCCAGAGAGAAGGATCCAAACCAATGGATTCAATCTGCAAGAATGGAGATTCTGACTAACGTTTAGGAAGAACTTTACAGTGGTAAGAACTGCTTGGATGGATGACCTCAGAAGGTTGGAGGTATTTAAACAGAGGTTGGATGGCCATGTGTCAGGGATTATTTAGTTGTGATTTCTACACTGCAAGGGGTTGGACTAAAGGATTCTTTGTGTCCCATCCTGCTCTACAATTCTATGATGAAGGTGGAAATAGAACTGAAAGGCACAGTTACAGCTGGAGACGGATGAATGTGCCAGTTTGGATTTATTTCTCATTTTTGCAATCTTAAATCCAATTCTCCACATTTTGACACAGTTCAACATTGGAACAGATTGGTGGACTCTTCTTCATTGGAGCTTTTTAAACAGATGCTGGTCTGCCAGTGATTTTTTTTGGCTGTTATTGCTGCATTGCAGGGAGTTGGACTAGATTTACCCTTGGGGTCCCTTGCAGCTCTATAATTTTTTGTTTCTATGATACCTTGTATGTTCTTGCAGTATGACTTCTACAGCCCCTGAAGCCAAGCCATGGTTTGCAATGGCCAGATGTGACCCCTGTGAGATGGATGGGGCTTCAGAACCATCTCTTCCTCAGAGCCGCAGTTTCTGGAGGACTCTGTCTCCCAGATCCAGGCCCATTACAGTCTTTACATATGCTGGACCTGCTTTTTTCCGCATTACAGTGGTACCTCAGGTTACATATGCTTCAGGTTACATACACTTCAGGTTACAGACTTCGCTAACCCAGAAATAGTACCTCGGTTTAAGAACTTTGCTTCAGGATGAGAACAGAAATCGTGCGGTAGCAGCGCGGCAGCAGCGGGAGGCCCCATTAGCTACAGTGGTGCTTCAGGTTAAGAACAGTTTCAGGTCAAGAACAGACCTCCGGAACGAATTAAGTACTTAACCTGAGGTACCACTGTATTGTTATCAACATACTAAGGAAAAAAGAGAGCAGCAGAACAGTGAAAGTTAAAATGATGTTCTAGAGAAATCTATTAAATAGGACATTGCCGTATATTTCTTATGTAGAATAAACCTATTAATATGTAATTATTCAATAAATATTAATAAGAGCTCATTTCTGGTGAAATAGGAGTTTACATGTCCTTAGAGTTTAATTAACACAAAGACTATATTAGTTCTGCGTTTGCTCTTAGCCTAAAACAACACCTCAGGAAATGCTGATGAATTTTGGTGAATTTTGTAAATATATTCTCTCTTTCCTCCTGAACCCCTCAAGCCTCCCTCATACCAGAACAGTTTTCTGTTTTGTTTTTTTTTTAAAGATATTCCACTGCAACCCTCCTCCCCAGAAAATATAAATTCCTTTTATCTGGATTTTGTTTTTCTAATTTCCTGGCATTTTTTATTTCTAAAGAGAGAACTTCAAACCTTATCTCAACAATCTTGACAAAACTTTGAAATGTTGTGATATTTCCAGGATTTTTGACAAGCTGGAATGTCAGTGAAATGTCATGATCAATTTGTGTTCTTTCTACGGCAGAATTCAAAGCTTCGGCTTTTCCTGCTTTCATTCATTTAATTTTTAAACGACTGGATGTTATTCTCCCACTCTGAAGGAGAAAACACATCTACTCCTCTGAGCGTACAAATATTATTTTCTTTAATATGCCACCTGACTACTCTGTGTTGTTTTGGTTGTACCTCCGAGGTCTAAGAATAATGGCTTTTCACGTCTGCACAGTTCCTACAGATGGAGACTGTTTTGCAAGGGAGGGGGCTCTTGCAAGGGAGGGATGTCAGATGTTGGGGTTTGATAAGAATCTGGAACATTCTGTGCCTTCTAAGAGCTGTGTGTAAGACATCAGAAGGCAGGTAGTTTAAGATTGCCAGGCTTGTTTTGGTGGAAAAGTCTCCCCAGGAAGACCTGAAAGAACAAACTAGCAAATAACACTTAAAAGAATAGGGATGGGAGTGAAATTTCCTCAGTTCACCTACTTCATTTCCCCTTTCCCAAAAGTAACGCACTGACACCTCAGAATTTGCAGTTTTCCAAAATATTTGTGTTGCACTTCTGTGATGTCATGCAATAACTGTGCACAAAACAATGAATCTGTTATTAAAAACAAATGCAATATATTCTGGGAAATAGCTTGTAGAATAAAGCAGAATTATGTGCAAAAATATAAATCAGGAGAAATGTGCATAACAGTGCATTCAATTTTTGTAAGAAATGTCGTGGAAAAGGTGAGGGGAACTGAACCTAAGACTGAGAAAAGTGAGGGACTGAATGAAACCAAAATCAGAAAATTCATCAAACCCTAGATTTTATTAATATTATTATTAATTAATTAAATTTGTATACCATCAACAACTGATTGAGGTGACGATTCATGCCTTATCTGAGGCAAATGCACATGCCTTATAGCTAAACCTTAGCTTTTAGGCTGTGCTTCTCATGTTCTCAAATATTCTCCAATAATGGTACTTTCAGATGGGTGTTTATTGTGGGGTTGGCATTCTCCATGCATGCTTTAAAAAAACCACAACGCCTTCCATATGATGTCATCAGCTCAAAATGCTAGGCTGTATCTTCACCATCCTATTTAATTCAGATTTCCCCTTTCTGGGGGAAGCCCACCAAGTAAGAAACCTGTTGCCAATTACCTCCTTTGTGCTATCTCAGTGAGTTCTCTGCAATATTAAACTCCTCTCTGGAGGCACCGTGAGCAGTCCTTCCCTTTCCACAGCCCTCTAAAGCAGGTCAGTTGTGTTATGGGGTAGGAGTGGAGCTGGAGGGCTATGGCTTGGCTGCAATAGATCCCACTGTGGAGACAAGAATTGAACTGTCGCCATCCTGCCTCAAAGACTTCATTGGTCCAATCACTGCAGCAACATCCTGAAAAAAACTGATGTTGGGATCCCCCTCCAGGACCCAGGAGTCATTACTTGTGCAAAATATTAAAAACAGTGCTTCCCAAAAGTTCATATCCCATGCTCAAAATTGAATATGGAACATTCTCCCTAAATTGAAAAAAAAAGTTTGAGAAACTTTGGTATTGCTCTTTTAAAATTAAACTTTCACCTTGTTTCCATGGACAACTTTACCTTGTTAGCTACCAGTGACCTACTTTAACTATTCCTTCTCTCTTGGGGAGCCATTGATCAGAATCTCAGAGGCCTTCCGCCTGGGTTCACATTTTCAAACCCTTCAGATTTCCAGCAGGTTATTCTAAGAAGCACTATTCTCTGCCGGCGCAGGAACTTTTAGAGACCTATTGCAAGAGCATTGATGGATTCTCACTTCCCTTAGACTTTCTGCCTATTATCCCTAATAGACGTCCAAGCCTTTTAAAGAGCACTTCCCACTGCAAGCTTATTATTTTGTTAACTTTTTTAAAAAAACAAAACCTCTGCCATGCATTGCTGGCGCACAAATTACCTTCTGCTTTCTTTACTCATTTCTAGGAAAAGGTGGAAAATAATGTTACATGCTCTGAGCAGTGAGAGATTTCAGGGATTCCAGGCACTTAGCCAGGGTTCGGTTTCCTTGGAATGAAGGTCAGCAGAGACTGTGGTGTCTATAGGCTATATAGAATCATAGAAGTTTAGAATTGGATGGGACCCCAAGAGTCATCTAGTCCAACCCCCTCAATGCAGGAATCCCAGCGAAAGCATCCCTGACAGATGGTCCTACTTTCTAATGTATATGAGCATTAAGGTGGAGGTGCTCACAGCACTCACACCCCAACGGATCTCGCTTCTCCTTTAGTCACAGCATTGGACTCCAGCACAGATCAAGCATGTATTTCTGTCTTCAGCTTCTAGCCTGCTTTCTGCCCAGCTCACCCGCAGCTACATTCCTAGCCTTCTCTCCGCCTAGTAGCTAGGTGAGGGATGGGGATACCCACCAATTTGCCCAGAGGACACCATCACTTGGTTGTAGCTCTTATAGCCTAGCCCATTCTTTTGGGATGCTGACAGAGATACCTAAGTTTCCAGCTAAGGCCATTTTCTTACGTTCGCCTCATTATTATTTGTTTATTTAATAAAACTTGTACACAGCCTGATTGCAAAACAACAACAACCTCAAAGTGGTTTATGAAGATAATTAAACAATGAAATTACCAGTAAAAAACAACATTCAAAAGATAAAATTAGTAATCAACTAAAAACAATAATCAACTAAAAAAAACAACAACAGATGCAGGTGGCGCTGTGGGTTAAACCACAGAGCCTAGGGCTTGCAGATCAGAAGGTCGGCGGTTCGAATCCCTGTGACGGGGTGAGCTCCCGTTGCTCGGTCCCTGCTCCTGCCAACCTAGCAGTTCGAAAGCATGTCAAAGTGCAAGTAGATAAATAGGTACCACTCCTGCGGTGGTAAACGGCGTTTCCGTGCGCTGCTCTGGTTCGCCAGAAGTGGCTTAGTCATGCTGGCCACATGACCCAGAAGCTGTATGCCGGCTCCCTTGGCCAATAAAGCAAGATGAGCACCGCAACCCCAGAGTCGGCACGACTGGACCTAATGGTCAGGGGTCTCTTTACCTTTACAACTAAAAACAGATTAAAACATACATCAACATTCTACATGTCGGGACAGGTTTGTCTAAACTAGAATTTTTTTTGCAGGTTCCAAAAAGAGTACAGTGAAGGCACCTGCCTGGTGTCAATAGGCAGGGAGTTCCAGCGTGTAGGTGCTGCAACACTGAATTATCAGTTCCTTGCAAATGTGTAATGGGCTTTTTTTGGCACTCGTAACAGTGCCAGTTCCACAGATCAAAGTGGTTGAGTGGGCATCCATGGGGCAAAGCAGGTAAACTGGTTCCAATTTGTTAAGGGCTTTATATACTAAGAGTATATGCAAGAACCTGATTCAATCACACGAGGATCGCAGTCACAGCTTGTGCTCCTGAGCTTTGAAACGCCTTCAAATCTAAAAACAAAATCCGAGCCTGTGATGAAAAACTATTGTACTAGCTCCTCTATAGCTACCACAGAATTCAGCAGAGATTGTTTTGGTTTTGGCTGATAAAAGGCCTCCTGAGGAATGAGGCAAAACATACTCTGTCACTAAGGAGCAGCATGGGCTTGCTTACAGAGGTCTATGCCCACGTAGTTGGCACATGTACAAAGCCCTTTCTCACATGCATTGATGTGTGGACAGCAGGTAGGGGCAGATTCCGAGCAGAATAGCAGATCTGCTTCCAAAAGAAGTAGCAGGAGTTAAGGTTTCCTCTCAGTTTCTCAGTTGCCAATCTTCAGCTCAGTTCTCCAAATTTCCATATCAGTTTGGAATACATTTCCTTTCCTTTCTTTTCTTGTCTTTTCTTAAGTCCTCATGGAAATTCACAAGCATTTCAGCACAATTTTCTCCATATGCACACTTTTGCATGCATGTAAACATATTTCATATGCAATTTTGCCTAACAGACACATTTTTACCCAGCAATTTTCTCTCTAATATTTTTGTTTGATATTTTCACCAACATAATCATTTTCATGTGCACTTTACCCTGGTATATGGATTGTTTTTCTTTTTTTTTTGCATGGTGCTTTGCTGGAGAACTGCATTGCAAAATTCAAAGACATACACATTTTGAAGGACGGGTGTTTTTTGGTCCATGTATTATTTCAGGAAGTGCAAATTAGGTAGTTTTGCTTTTAAGTGCAAACTCAATCAAATACACCCCCACTCCCAAAACCCCTATTAGGACCTTCTGCATCTGTAATGTAAGTTGGGAGAGAGGAAGGATGTGGTGCTCTCTTCATCTCTTTAGACAGGACAGATTGATGCATTGCTGCTAGTCCATCTTAATTTGTAGCACCACAAGGCAGAAAGTGTAAGCAACAGTTCCCAGGAGTGATCCATGAGTTGACTCTGTTGTTTTACACCCTTGCTTTCAGGAGAGTCACACTGAAATGTCCTAAACAGCCATAATTTGTGCCGCTAGGAATCTACAGCCAGTGGCTGCCATTTTTGTCTGAGGTTATAAACACATTATGTAGGCAGTTTTGCATCGGACAGATCTAAGTTGATGACTTGCTATTATCTCGGATCAGTCTAGAAATGCACACTCTTTCCCCAGACTTCAGCTGAATTGCTGTGATGTCATAGAACATTCATAAACATTATTTCTGGGGGCAGAGAGCAGAATGTCAACTTAGCTGAAGCCAAGAAATAAACAAACAAATCTTCTCATGGAGACTAGGGAAGAAAGAGGCTGAGGAAAAGGGGTGGGAAGACGCAGGGGTGGAGCAAGAGGTCAGGAGAAGGACTGGGCAGTGGGGGGGGGGGAGAGTTGGCATAGGCCATACACATAGGTCATAAAGTGTGCAGAAGAAGGCAACCAAGATGATCAAGGCTCTGGAAACCAAGCCTTATGATGTGATGGTCTTAGTAAGAGGATATGTTAATTATATTTAATCCTCTACAGACCCACATGTGTGGGTTAATGGAGAAAGGAGAAAACAGCTGCTGCCTGTTTTTAAAACTGTGGGGTGAGCACATAAGGAGCCCCAGTAGCGAAGTATTAAATCCCATTATTAGGCAGATGAATGAAGCATAGGAATAGGTTACTAAACATTCTTTTATTCTGCTCAACTGACTCCCATTTTGCCTCCTTTTCAATGAAACATACCACAAAGTAAGTTTAAAACACTTTACTTACAGTTTCTAGTTCTCAGACATGCATCTTTCCTTTCACAAGAGCAATAAAATAATGCAGATAAAAATATTCTTAGAAATACAGCAAAGCAGCCTCAAACATGTGTCTGAGGCTGGGAACTAAGTTGAGGCATGCCTGCCTTTGTTGTTCGCAGCATGAAGAGAGGGGGAGACAGGAAACAGGCATTACTTCCTCTCAGGAGAAGAGGATGTGTCACCTCATTGAGTCTAGTCATTAGAACTCTGTGGTCTTTAACCCCTTGTCCTTGTTTTCTGATGCTCTAGAGGGGAGGACTCAAGCCAATGGATTCAAATGACAAGAAAGGAGATTGGAAGTCACTTTGGAATGCCCTGGGCAAGATAAAGCGACTAACAAGTTCAATAAATAATCAGAACAGGCTAAACATTAGGAAGAACTTTCTGACAGAGCTCTTCAACAGTGGAAAGAACTCCCTCAGAAGGTGGTGCTCTCTCTTTCTTTGAAGCACAGCTTGTATGGCCACCTGGCAGGGATTCTTTAGCTGTGATTCTTGCATTCCTGCAATTCCATGATTTTACATCCTGAAATTAGTCCCACCAAGCACTTTCGTTGTAAGCCTGTGGACACCAGAAGTTCAGTCTGCTCTCTGTGCCTGCACCAGGTACCTTAAATAAGCCAAATGGAGATACAGAGGATACTTGCAAGTTGTCTTCCTTAAAAAAAAATGTTCTCCAAATTTGCTGCCATAGGAAATGCAATCTGTCTTGCTTTCCCTCTTCTGCTGACACAGTGTTGGACTAAGGCTGGCTCCTTCAAAATTAGGCCAGCAGATGCCACTTTCCTTGGTTTTTATGGAACATTTTTTTTAAGGCAGTCTGTAAATGCTTTGCCATCTTGGTAAAAAGCTCAATATGAGGGCCTGAGATCCACAATGGCTTGCCTTGCTTTCCATTTGTTAAAAGCCACTTTGACTGACCTTTTCCTTCTTCTTCCCCTCCCCCCTCCCTGATAATTTGAGAGGAGCTCCAGAGTCCCCTGGGAGAAGAACAAATTGAATACTTCCACTGTGGCACTTGAGAAACGTGGATTCAGAAAGCCAAACCCTTTCCACCTTCAGAGATATAACTAAATGTCGCCGAGGAATTTCTCATCTCTTGAGGCAAATTAAAGAGATATTGGTCTCCTTTGCACGTCTGACAGCTGCAATTCAAGCTCCCGAGGTACCCTCTCCACACCATCGCCACTCCAGTTTCCTTCTAGAAATTCATGTCAAACTGTCTGCACATTGGAGCCACTTTTTAATAGCTGTGCTGAACTTAAAATGAAATAGAGATATGCTTGCCCACAATTAAATTTTCATGCCAATCATATTCAGAAAAAGAGGGCGCTGGTATGAACTCCGGAGGACCTTAGCCCCATTACGACTGACGTTTGAATGTACCCTTTGCACACAGACTGTGGTATTTTAAAGGTTAACCTCATTCACACTTGAAAGTAAGATGGAGAATTCTTTCATTATTGCTGCCGCAGAGGTTTGCACGGCAGCAAAACACCGCAGGATTAGGAGACTAGCACAGATCCCCCAGAAAGATTCTAGGGCAGCAGGTATGCCCTCTGCCCCAATGTTCTTGGTTATTTGCAGTATCTTTAGAGGCAACTCAGGAAGCAACTGGGCAGGGTGGCTCCCAATGGCCTGGTGTCAATTTTATTTATTAAGAACATAACAAGAGCTTGCATGATTTGGCCAATGGCCCATCTAGTTTAGTATAGACATTAGGATAAATACCTGCCTGCACTTTACAGATTGAGCAGGCCTTCCTTTAACTGGGTTGTATTTACCGTATTTTTCGCTCTATAAGTCGCACCAGACCACAAGATGCACCAAGTTTTTGGAGGAGGAAAACAAGAAAAAAATATTCTGCGCAGTGAAAGCAGCAACCCCTCTTGCTGTTCTGGCTTCTGGGATAGCTGCACAGCCTGCATTCACTCCATAAGACGCACACACATTTCCCCTTACTTTTTAGGAGGGAAAAAGTGAGTCTTATAGAGTAAAAAATATGGTAATTCACAAAGGAATTCACAACATGAAGGGAGTTCCAAAGTCTGGGAGCAGCCACCCAGGCTGAATCTAGACGTATATAAAAAACCCCTGTGAAAATGTTTTTTAAAAAACAAAAACAAACACATTTTAAAATATATTGAATTTGCCATTAGTTCACCATCACCATCTAGTGTCACATTTGTATAATGCATTTAAAACACACTTAAAACATTATATTTGCAACTGTATAGCTGAATCTCAGTAATGCCTATGACGGTGGCGGGACTGCTAAAAGATGGAACAGAATGTCTCAGAGGAAAAACCAGACTGCATACTTTGATGTAATGTGTGCCTTGCTGGGTATCAACAAAGAAGTAAGGGAAACATAAGGGATAGGGTAAACAAAGAGTTACCAAATGTTATTTTGTCAGGATAGAGAAAACACTTGCTGTGAAATGTATTGCCCTCTGACATTAACTGCAGCTGTGGTTACAAATGCAAACTGAGATGCTATCAGGGCAGGTGTCAGAAGCAGGGCAGCAATAACTGTCAGGGTGTCAGTGAAGTTAACTCTTTATTCAAAGAATCAAAACAGCTCAGGAAGCCAGGCCTAGTTAGTACAGCAACTTTCCCCCATAGAGCTTGCCCCAATGAGGCAGTTGTGAGGACTTCCCACAGCTCCCTGTCTCCTCCTCCCCTAGGTCCTTCACAAGCAATCTGAAACACCAACACCTTGTCATTCTTTGCTCCACCCTCTTCATATCTCTTTGGATCTGGAGAGACCAGGGGGAGGGGAGCTGGGCATCACAGGAGGGGGAGACAGCCTGACTTCCTCACCAGCCTGACTCATTGCTGCCTTTTGCCCTCCTCTTCTCCAGCCTCCTCTTCTGCCTCTGGTTCTGGACTACTTTCTGCCACAGACTCTTCCAGATCACTAATCCTTGTCAGCCCTTCAGCTTCTGGCACCTCCTCCCTGTCTGCTTCCTCTTCTCCCTATGACCACTCATCATCATTCCACCACCAGGCCCTGGCTCTGAGCCTTCATCCCTTGGGGATTCCTCAGCTGGTGCCTTCCATCACTCCTCTGCATCCAGTCAGTGCATGACAGATGCTATCACCGGAAAAATTAAATTTTGCTGAGATTTCTGCATGCTGCTGATTCGGCTATTTGTTTTTCCTGCTATGCAGTGAACCTGGAGTTTCCGGAAACAAAATATCAGCTAAGAAATATAGCCAACTCTTATGCAACAGAACAGAGAACTAATTACAGTGGTACCTCGGGTTACATAGAATCATAGAATCATAGAGTTGGAAGAGACCACAAGGGCCATCGAGTCCAACCCCCTGCCAAGCAGGAAACACCATCAGCGCACTCCTGACATATGGTTGTCAAGCCTCTGCTTAAAGACCTCCAAAGTAGGAGACTCCACCACACTCCTTGGCAGCAAATTCCACTGTCGAACAGCTCTTAATGTCAGGAAGTTCTTCCTAATGTTTAGGTGGAATCTTCTTTCTTGTAGTTTGGATCCATTGCTCCGTGTCCGCTTCTCTGGAGCAGCAGAAAACAACCTTTCTCCCTCCTCTATGTGACAGGCTATCATATCACCCCTTAACCTCCTCTTCTCCAGGCTAAACATGCCCAGCTCCCTTAGCCGTTCCTCATAAGGCATCATTTCCAGGCCTTTGACCATTTTGGTTGCCCTCCTCTGGACACGTTCCAGTTTGTCAGTGTCCTTCTTGAACTGTAGTGCCCAGAACGGGACACAATACTCCAGGTGAGGTCTGATCAGAGCAGAATACAGTGGCACTATTGCTTCCCTTATGCTTCAGGTTACAGACGCTTCAGGTTACAGACTCCGCTAACAAAGAAATAGTACCGCGGGTTAAGAACTTTGCTTCAGGATGAGAACAGAAATCGTGCTCCGGTGGCGCGGCAGCAGCGGGAGGCCACATTACCTAATGTGGTGCTTCAGGTTAAGAACAGTTTCAGGTTAAGAACGGACCTCCGGAACGAATTAAGTACTTAACCCGAGGTACTACTGTATATCGTAAACCACCCCATGATCGTTGGATGAAGGGCAGTATAAAAATTTAATAATGAATAAAAAAAATAAGAAGACCAGGTTCACATAAGAGAATATGGTCTTTCAGATAACCTAGGCCTAAGCTCTATAGGGCTTTATAGGTCAAGACCAGCACTACTAGTACCACTCACAAACTTTACTTCATCTCCCAGACAAGTTGAGAGTGTATGATGCCTATGGACAGACTCACAAAAATGGACCAGGGGCAACCAAGACAAAACTGCTGTGGTGCCACATGGAAGGTGGCCCAGGAATAGGAAAATTAAAATGCAGTCTTAGAAACAGTCTCATGTTTTCCAGATGGCTGCACATTTGAAACTGCTTTGCCAGGGCCAGGAAAAGGTTCTCTCCATCATTTTTCTTTTTATGGTGAGAATCAAATCTCTCCCCTCTCCCCTACCCCCTCAAAAACAGTTTCTGGGCATGTTAGAAAATAGCCTCTGCTGGGCTCTGAAAAAGAGCCTGGGTTCCGCACAAAAGGGCTTGCCTCCGAGCCTCCGTTTGAAATGCAGGCTGTTCCTCTGCCTTTAAACGGCGGGCAGGCTTTTCAATAAAATATATAACCCACAGACTGCAAAATGATTAATGCGATAGCATTTCAGAATTTTCCAACCTGCAGGGTATCCCCAGCGCTCGCTCCACATCTCGGAGCAAAGCTGATTAGAAATTCTAATGGGCCATCTCATCTCACCTGGTAATGAGATGCCTGCCTACCTCGCTGCCTCTTTGCACAAGGCTGGCGTGCCAGTGATGGAGCCGCACGTTTGCCTGGTCACGGGTTACTCTGCAAGGTTGATGGGGAGGGAGACTTCCATTAACCCGAGGAAGGGAGGGGAGAATTAACTCCATGGGTGTGGTGTGGCCGTCCATCTTTCCCTGAAGGCTAATGGCACAAGGAGGGGATGGGTTGAGGCCTCAATCACAATTTAGACTTCACGTCTCTCGGAGAGACTTTGACACATACAAGGTCTCCTACTTCCTTTGTGAAGGGCACAAGGCGGTGGGTGGGATGGCAATAATTGACTTGGTGCCCTAATACAGAGGTCGGTCTAGTTGGCGCCAGTAACTGGCAATACCACCAGCAGCAAAATGAATCTTGTCTTCCGCTTCCCTTCTCTCACAGAATTGACTGATGAATCACAGAATTGTAGATTTGAACGGGATCCCCAAGGATCATATAGTCCGACCCCTTTCAATGCAGGAAGCACTGCTAAAGAACCCCTGGCAGATGGCCATCCAACCTCTGTTGTTTATTTTTTTAAATACATACAATTTTTATAGTTCTTAACAACAAATATAACAAGGAAAGAGAAATAAAGACCAGAAGAGCCCACCACCTTCTGAGGGGGTCCATTCCACTGTCAAACAGCTCTTACTGTCAGAAAGTTCTTCCTAAGTTTTAGCTGGAATCTCTGTTCTTGCCATTTGAATCTACCTGTTCTGGTCCTCCCCTCTGGGGCAGCAGAAAAGAAGCTTGTTCCACCTTCCATGTGACAGCTCTTCAACTATTGGAAGATGGATATAATATCATATCTACCTCAGTCTGCTCTTCTCCAGACTAAACTTACCCAGTTCTCTCAACATTGGGCATAGCCGGGGGAGGGGCAGCTGCCCCCCATCAAATAGATAAATAAATAAAAATACTCAGTGCTTTTTCTATAAAAAATGTTTAGGGTATTCCTGTGTCCCCCCCAGAAAAAATCACGGAAATACTTAACTAACTGACCAATCGTGTCACAGATAACTCAGTTCTGCCCCCCACCAACATAAAACCTTCCTCCCCTAAAATAAATCCTGGCTACACCCATGTTCTCAACCATTCCTAATGAGGCTTGGTTTCCAGGCCCTTTATCATCTTGGTCACCCTCTTCTGCACACGTTCCAGCTTGTCAATATTCTTCTAATGTACCTCACAGGGTTGTTGTGAAGATAAAATGGAAAGAGGAAGACCTCCAGCTTTTTAATACTAATACGAACACTAATACTAAAACTAATACTATTGCCAGCAGCATCCCCCACACCCAAGATCTGCATGGGACAATATTAGAATATTATAGAATATTATACAACCGATACAAATAAAATAGCATTTTATACAGCTGATACAAATTTGAAACACCACATCTCAGCAGATGCATTTAAAAGGCAAAGGTTTACTAAAAATCAGACCTCTTGGTTCCCTCCTGGCCTGACCTTGGCATGCCACGTTTCAGAAACTCTGAATATGCTGTGGGCTTCAAGCTGAGGGCGCTAAATTGTTTACCTGTTGAAGGATGAATGAACAAGAGAAGGTGGAAACAGCGCAATTCAATGAATAGGAAAAAAATCTGGCATTGTTTACATGGCCCAATATCCAGCCCAACAGGAATTGTCTGCATCCCTTCAATAAGAGGATTGAGCTGGCTCTGTCCATTAAAAGTGAATGAAATAGATTCATACACCACAGAGGTTTAAAATTTAGGCTGCATGTTATGAGCGTTCACGTTTACTATGCTCTTCCAGTTTGATATCTCTGTTTTCATCATCTGTAGTGGAAATATAATAATCCTGTCAATATTACCCTTGCATTCTTGAAAAGTATTTCTGTGGGAGTCAACCTGTCGTGTTATCTTAAATTACAAAATTGTGTATCCAGCTGATTAGATAACCATAAAATTGTAGAATTGGAATGGAATCCAAGGGTCATATAGACCAACTCCCTGCAATGTGGGAATCACAGCTCAAGAATCCCAGACAGATGACCATCCAGCCTCTGCTTAAAAGCCTCCAAGGAAGGAGAGTCCACCACCACCTTCTGAGGGCATCTGCTCCACTGTCAAACAGCTCTTACCACCAGAAAGTTCTTCCTAACTTTTAGTTGGAACCTCCTTTCTTGTCATTTGAATCCGTTGGTGTGGGTCCAACCCTCTGGAGCTGTAGACAAGCTTGCTCCATCTTCCATGTGACAGCTCTTTAGATATTTGAAGATGGATCTAATATCACCTGTTCGTCTTCTCTTCTCCAGGCTAAATATACCCCCCAAACCCCATAGTCTTTAAAGGCTGCACCTCAGAATAGAACTTCTGAGAAAAATTCTAAAGCAATTATAAAGAGGGGTGGGATTTCTGGTGAAAAGCAGATGGTTACTTTGAGTTTGACAAATAGGTCCTCCATTCCCACAATGTTTTGATTTTTTCATAACTTTGGGGTTACTACTGGCATATTAAACTCTTCTGCTTTTCCTTATTTATAAAAAGCAGAGACTGGTTAAAATGCCGTAGAAGTTTCATTCCTGAAAAATTTGAGTTTAGTGCCCGCATTTCCCACCTTGTGTTTTGCAATGTAATCTTACTGTGGCTCCCTTTTTCGCTGTCCTTGTGGTCATAACCTCCTGGGATAAGAATGTTCTCTAGCATTTGGAACTTCTTTGCATTCTCATGGCACAGTGTTGGTATAATCCGCCCATGTAAGGTAATTATAGAGGCTGCAAATCTTATTTAAGAATCCAGCAGGGCACATTTGCGGCTTTTAAGGCTACTGTTTTCCCTATGCCACTCAGCGAATGACAGCGTTGTCTACTTCCCTCACCCTCCTGCAAATTTGTATGAAAGTGTTTGCTCTTTCCATTATGTGTTTCTTCTTATAATTGTAACGGATGCGCACAAGGTGCTCCAGGGATACAGCAAGTCATAATGTGGCGTTGAAATGGGGTTCCGTGCCACCAGCTGGGTTTGAAATTAAGGGGAATAATACACAAACAATATACCTTGATGGGTAATTTTAGAAAACTACTGGACCAAATAAAATTAGATTTTTAAAACCTGAAACATACAGCAGGAAGTTGGCTTTCTAGCAGGATGTTTGGTTAGTTCACAGCTTTAATCAGCCATCAGTGCTCACATCAGCCTCTCAGAGTTGCTGTTAAGCATCGATTTCCACACCCCTGCAGCACCCAAGGATGTGTTTTAAACTAGGACCAAATTGAATTCTAACCAACTTGAGCTTTCCGCAGCCTGATCTGTCCAAAATGCTCTCTTTCATGTTGGGAGGTTAGATGCCACAGTTAAATTGTGTGATGTACTTTCATTTTTGCCCATGCTCACAACAACCTCATCACTTGTTCCATGGAAGTCAGTCTTCAATCAGATCGCATGATGACCTCTTGCCACTCATGTGTCGATGCTCCCTTTTCTTCCTTTCCCTGCACTTCTTCCTGCCCCTTTGCCAAACGTAATAGAATCATAGATTTGTAGAGTTGGAAGGGATACCAAGGGTCATCTAGTCCAACCCTCTGCAATGAAGCAAAAAAATTCCTGACAGATGACCATCCAGCCTCTGTTTAGAAAGCTCCAGGGAAGGAGAGGCCACCACCTTCCAAGGCAGGCTGTTCCAACATCAAACAGCTCAAATGCCAATGGAAGAGCTGGTCATTTGCTTCCTTATTAACATTAATTTCATGTCTCAGTTTATTATTAGGTGTTCATTTTGATTAAAAAAATGTATATTGAAAAAAAGAAAAGAGTCCATAAAAATTAAAACATACAGCCATTAAAAAATAAATAACCCCCCCCCTATAATAGTGAATGTGGAGGCACAGATCTGGATCCAAACTGAATCAGGCAATCTCAAGATTGGTTTGGGCAATTTTCCAAAGTTCCAAACTGGGGTCTGAACTGAATCTTGTGGTTGATGCACACTGCTAATTAAGACTGCTGTAACATCAGCCTATGAAGAGGAATCACAACAGATTAAAGTTGAGAGGTTCATGCTGATAAGAATATAAAAATCTGTTGGATGTTAACAGGCTCCCCAGCGCTCTGTTCACTATATGCTGTCTGGCACCTGGTGAAGGCCTGGATCTTTAAGGGGGCCTTTGAGGGAAGCCGAACTGACAAGCCCCTCTGTGAGCTGATTCTATAACGGCAATAATATTGATATTGGTTATTGTTTACTTATTTGTGTAGCCAAAGCCATTAGAAAGCCAGATACATAAAAATAACGCACATTCCATTCTGACAAATAAAAATTTGCTCCACTGATGAATTTAATGGATCACCCCCACAAACTTCCTGTCCTGTAAAATTGTCACTCTAAAGGCAAAACATGCTGCCTTTTCAGAAATGTAAAGGAACCTGTCCCCTAATAAAAGGCTATTCAAGTACAGTCATACCTTGGTTTTCGAACACCTTAGTTCTTGAATGTTTTGACTCCCGAACGCCACAAACCCGGAAGTGACTGATCCAGTTTGCGAACTATTTTTGGAAGCCGAACATCCGACGGGGCTTCCATTGCTTCCAATTGACTGCAGGAGCTTCCTGCAGCCAATCAGAAGCCGTGCTTTGGTTTCTGAATGTTTTGGAAGTCAAACAGACTTCTGGAACGGATTCCGTTCGACTTCCAAGGTACAACTGTACTCAATCGATCTGTTAGCTGAGAGATTTAAATCTTTGCACAAGGCCTCTTAAATTGGGCAAACAAGTAGGTAGCGGGGATATTGATATTTATGTCTGATTGGCTATTTATCAGGTTGTAGAGAATTACGGCTCACTTATCCCTCCCTCTTTGTTCTGTGGTCAGTTTGTATGAAAATATAATGAAAATCTATCTCTATCACAGAGCTGCCTGAAAGATATGAAACCTGCCCAGTGCCAGAAGGGTTAGAGAGGAATGCTGAGTGTTTGGGTGCCTATTCAGTGCAGAGAGGATTTGACCAGAGTGGCTGGACCAGGGAAGAAGGGGTGAATTAAGATCTACATCAGGAAAAGGGGGAATAAGAATCTACAAGGGGATCTGCTGGGACATGGCACCTGAGGTTGTCACCTCACCTTGCCTCATGGGAGGGCAGAAGAACCCGATGGAATGGCCCAGCATTTTCCAAGCAAACACGGCTAGCAAAGTGGACACAACAGGCAAGCACAAGATGATGAATGACTCCCATGTCTCTTTGCTAAAGCACTCTGATAAAATCACAGCTAAAAATAATTCCCTCTGATTAGGAGCTAGGCCTGCTTATCACAAAAGAGCTCTCCCGTTTCCCTCTCCCCAGCCTAGTTTTTAAACTTCTTTGATAGTCTTGGAGAGAAATGTTTTCACTTTTGCGGACAAACTGTCCGTTTGCAGTTGTCTTTTTTTTAAGAGCGCCTAGTCAAATGATGGAACTTGCTTCCACGGGAGGCAGTGGCCACCAGCATAAATGGCTTTAAAAGAAGATTGGACAGATTCGTGAAGGAGAAGGCTGTCAATGGCTGCTGAACACAATAGCGGTGCTTTGCCTCCACTGTCATCAATGCTTCTGAATGCCAATTGCTAGAAACCACAGGAAGGGAGAGGCCGCTTGTGCTTGGGTCCTGTTTGTGGGATCTGGTTGGCTACAGTGAATATGCTGGACTTGATGGGCCATTTCATACCCTCCAATATTTGTCCGATGAAAATAGCGACATTTCTCACTCCCTTACAACTGTCCCTCCTTGACCCCCCCCCCATTTTTTTGGTCATGCCCTCCCTGCAGAGCATTTCCTATCGGAAGAAGAGTGAGTATGGTGTAGTGGTTAAGAGAGGTGGACTCGTAATCTGGTGAACTGAGTTCGATTCAATGCTCCTCCACATGCAGCTGCTGGGTGACCTTGGGCTAGTCACACTTCTCTGAAGTCTCTCAGCCTCACTCACCTCACAGAGTTTGTTGTGGGGGAGGAAGGGAAAGGAGATTGTTAGCCACTATGAGACTCCTTCGGGTAGTGATAAAGCGGGATATCAAGTCCAAACTTCTTCTGAGTGCCACCCCCACTCCACCAACACGACACAGCACACACACCCTCCACAGCCCTGAGGAAGCCCTTTAACCCCAATATTTTATTTTATTTTATTTTTTCTTTGGCAGATTTACAAAAAGAAAAATGCACTGCAACAAATAAATTTTAGAAAGGAACAAAATTAGACTTGGACACAGAAAACTCTGCTCGCTCCCCCTTTCTTCTCACCCAGGGTGGCCCAGAGGCGAAGCAAGGGGGTGCGGTGGGGGCGATTCTCCCCTGGTGCCATCCTGAGGGGGGTGTTGACATTGCCACGCTGCCCCCTGGGCCGGTCGCCATGTGCGGTACCCCCTGAGTCTGTTGCCACATGTTGCACCCCCCTGGGACGCTTGCCCTGCTTCCTGGGTACATGCCACTCCGGGTGCTGGCACCTAGCTCTGCCTCTAGGGTGGCCCTGCCCTCTGCTTACCCCTCAGAGCCAGAGGGCTGGGCCTCGGCACCCTCTCCTCCTCTGCACCCACTCTCCAGCATCTGCCACAAGCTGCCCAAGAGGAGGCCAGCAGTGGTGGCCTTGGAGAGGCAACAACATGTTGCCTCACAGCCATCACTGAGGCCATCCATCAAGACAAGCGCCAGCTCATCCTCCACCCTGAGCTCATGGCAGGCAGCACTGGCAGGGAAAATAGGGACATTCCAGGATCAGATAAGAAACCAGGATGGTTTTTGTGGTTCCAGGACTGTTTCTGGAAAATCAGGATGCTTGGAGGGTGTGCCATTGGTCTGATCCAGCAGACCCTTCTTTTGCTGTTATGCTCATCTGGTTGATCCTGTGAAAACAGGATGCTGTAGACTTGTCATTGGTCTGACCCAGCAGGCTCTTCCCTAAAATCTCTAAGCAGTGTGGAACATGCAACGATAAACCAATAAATATTAAACCGTAAATATAAACAACAATTTCTGGATCTAGAACACTGTATGTGGATTGGTTCCTCAGCATCCTTCCCCACTTCAATCTATTGACAATAACTGCCGCTTATGTACATATATTAACTTAACCTATCCTACCTCACAGGGCTGTTGTGAAGATCAAATGGGAAGGGGAAGACAAAGTACACAGCCTTGAGCTTCTGGGAGAAAAATCAAGATACAAAAATACAAGTAACTCTCAGCAACACGCATACACACGCACACAAGATTTTGTCAACCTTGACACACAAACAAATATATGTTGTGTTAAACAGCAGTCTATAGGAATTTAAACTTGCTGTAGCTGTAAAGTGTTCCATTATTTTGTGGTTGTACTTGCTTATTCATTTTCTATTTTTGGTTTAAGGATAGTTTATATTGATATACTTTATGTTAAGAAATAACAGTCCAGTGATGATGAGCAGACCAACAGCAGCTGTGTGGGGAACTGAAATATCATTTTGTTTCTCAGTAGGAAGAGAACCTCATTTATTTCAAGAGAGTTACTACTGTTTTATTTTCCAAAGGCAGCACACTTGTGTTTTATTTTCTAAAAGCAGCACACTTGGGGAGTGAATGAAATAATGTGGACCCAAGGAAAATGCTTTAACATACCTACTGCAGCATACTCCTCCATCCATCTTTTCCTGCTTTTCCTGCTGCTCTGGGAGGACCCCGTCCTGAGTCCCAGGTGGGGGTGGTCAACATGCCTTCCTCTGATGGCTTCACACCAGTGATTAAAGGTAAAAAGGTAAAGGACCACTCAAATTTCAGTCAAAGGTGACTATGGAGTTGCGGCACTCATCTTGCTTTCAGGCTGAGGGAGCCAGCATTTGTCCACAGACAGCTTTCCAGATCATGTGTCCAGCATGACTAAACCACTTCTGGTGCAACAGAACACCGTGACGGAAACATGAGCACATGGAAATGCCATTTACCTTCCTGCTGGAGCGATAACTATTTATCTACTTGCATTGGTGTGCTTTCAAACTGCTAGGTTGACAGGAGCTGGGACAGAGCAACGGGAGCTCATCCCGTCACTGGGATTCGAACCACCAACCTTCTGATCGGCAAGCCCAAGAGGCTCAGTGGTTTAGACCACAGTGCCACCAGCATCCAACACCAGTGATTAAGCGTTCTTAGCAATGGTGCTGCCTGCTGATCACCAAAGCTTTCAAATTGTCTCCACATTTTCTTTTATAATTTTCTGTAGAAATGTCATGGATTTAATTTTATTAAAGTAAAGCCTAAGAAAAATTCCTGAGTCTTTTTTTTTAAAAAATGAAAGCAAAGAGCCTGGGATCCCTGTACACCCCTGTTGGTGGCCCTGCTGCCATCTTTCATTTCATTTCCCTGTTTTCTATGTTCTATCCTAGCTGCATGAGGAAAAAACTATGATTGTGAGAGAAAATGCAACATACAGGAGAAATTCTGATAACGTGCTTTGGCTAATGGCAAATAATGGGGTGTGGAAGAAGAACCAAGAGCAACTGACGTATGACACAGTGACAATGGCTTGTCTGCATGGACACACGCCGACTCCCGTTCTCTGCTTCCACCAGCCAGCTAAGCAAACAGAATTCTCCATGGCTTTAAGAAATATATGATAGGTGATAACTGTGAGGGCATCAATCTTCATGAATTGGTGGGTGGGGAGAGAAAGGAGCAATCAAATGAGAGTTGCTTTGTCTCTTCTGACAAATGAAGATAAATGCGGGGTAATGCTGTTGACAGGCTATTTAGTTAGTTAGATCTGCAGAACATACATTTGGGGACTGGAGACACAGGTGTCAGGCACAGCTATAACGTGATTGCCTTCACATATGGAATGCATAGTGGTGTGTCAAAGAGATCCATATAGATATGTTCTCCATCAGATAATTTAAATGTGCTGATCAAAAGCTCAAGCCCGTATGAAATGCCACCTTTAGTTGTGAAAAATGATTGCCAGCCAGGAGAAAGTGCCTTAAATAAAAATGATGTGGTGAATATTGATACCTTGAAGCCTTGCATCCAATTGTGATTCAGCCCAACAGCCCAAGTGCATCACCCCAATTTCTCTAAAATTAGGGATGGGTGAACTTGTCTCAGTAGAAATAATTTTTCTCACTATTGACTGAATCCTGTGGTATAATCTCCGACAAAACTTTGCCATTGTTACATGCCACCCCCAAACTTCACAGCAGTGTGAGATTCCAGTGGTTCCAGTTGCACTTACCCAGGGTCTGGGCTTCCTTTTGGAGATGAGGCACGACACAGACCGTGGTGTCTTATGGGAGTTCAAAGCATTCACATTCCAAGAGGGTCTCTTGCTTCTCCCAAGGAGCCTGGATAGACCCAGTTGGTAAGAGCATGGTGATGATAATGCCAAAGTTGCAGGTTCGATCCCCATAGGGACAGCTGCATGGGGGGTTGGAATAGATGATCCTCAGGGTCCCTTCCAACTTTATGATTTTATGATTCTGTGATAGACATAGCAGGCTTGGGTCTCAGAACAGAGAAATCAGCCATGCTCTCTATCTCTTTGTTACAGCCTGTCACAGCCAGTCCACATGGTACCCCTGGCCCCACTTCTTCCTTGTTGCTGCTAACAGATGGACAAGGATTTTCCTTCAGCCTACATCATCCAAACTGAAATGCTAAACCCTTCTTGCCTCTGTCCAACTAACACACACTAGGAGGAACTCCATCCTCTTGCTTTCTGGCACGGAATGTCCTGACGGCTCATCTTTTGATGGCTCATCACCAGGCTTTGTCTCCCTAACGACCCACATTGGCTTGGCTTATTAACATAAATTTAATCCAAGGGTTCAGTGTTTGACACCGTTTAACTCCCCAAACCTTGATTAATTCTAACTTTTATTGGACCCAGGAATTTAGGGTGTATTGCACCCTACAAACTCATAACACTATTTCCCAAGATCCTGGAAGCATATTCAGTGTTTGAACATGCTCATTATAAAGTGTGCCTTCCGAATGTGTTATGTGTGGTTTGACGTCATGGCACATGGCTTAATGTCCTATGTCAATACACTCCGTTCTCAGATTTAGCAAGGTTTTTTCTGCCCCTGTGACGAAACTGAAGGGAGGAGGTGCAGCTGGAGCTGCTGCTGGTGGCAATGATGGATGGGCAGAAATGTGGTGGATACAGCAGCAAAGAGCAGCTATTGGTTACAGCAATCAGCATCTGAGCATGTGCAAATATTGTGACAGTTTATGCACTGTCATGCTGATTGTGCACTCACAGAAACTAGCTTCTAATCAATCTCGGCTTGAGTTGTGTAAATATTTCAGTTTGCATGACAGAGGACCAGGTATTTCCAAATCTATCAGATTTGACCTTGAAGCTGAGCAAATTCAACTTTGAGTGGCATCGCTGCCCATAATCAATTCCTGAGGCACTTCTAATCCCAGGTATTTCTGCCTATAACATGCCATTCTACAGTCCTAACTTTAAGCACTTTGCTCCATCAGAACTGAATAAGGCATCAGTTTCTCAGAGCGAGATGACCCTTCTCCATGCAGCAGAGGCTGGTAATGTTGGTGCATCAATCACATTTTTAGGGTTTGAGGGGGGAAATGTTATGGATGTTGGATGTAGTCCTGCTTTTCATATATAGCTCACTGGCTACTACCATCTCGCTGAAAGGAAGGCAGTATTTTCCCCATGATGAATACAGAATGTTTATTCCCCAGCATTTGATATTAGGGGATTCTTCCTGCAGAGAAAAAGCCCTGTGCCAAGCTGACCAGAGACAGGGGAGAACTAGAGGGCTGAGGGTGGGACGGGTCATCCTCCTCCTTATTTGTACACCACAAAACCAGGCCCTCACCCCCACAGACCTCTCTCCACAAAAGGGTGGCCAGTGGAGCGTGGCTGGAGACAGAGCCACAAGACAGAGACAGATGCAGGCAGAATAAAAAGGCTGGAATAGATATGCAGCTTCTGTCTGCAGAGAAGCAAGCCCTTCCTTCTCCCTTACATGCCACCCTTACTGTTGTTGCTGGAGCCAATCATTCCATTGCTGTCCATGAAGGCGCAGGTCAATTCTGTGTCCAGGGCAGCTGTCTACCAGCTCCATCTGGTACGCAGGTTGAGACCCCACCTGCCTGTGGACTGTCTTGCCAGAGTGGTGCATGCTCTGATTATCTCCTGCTTGGACTACTGCAGTGTGCTCTATGTGAGGCTACCTTTGAAGGTGACCTGGAAACTGCAACTAATTCAGAATGTGGCAGCTAGTCTGCTGATTGGTTGTGGCCACTGAGACCATATAACACCGGTCCTCTAAGATCTACATTGGCTCCCAGTACATTTCTGAGCACAATTCAAAGTGTTGGTACTGACCTTTAAAGTCCTAAATGGCCTCGGTCCAGCATACCTGAAGGAGTGTCTCCACCCACATCGTTCTGCCCAGACACTGTGGTCCAGCTCCGAGGGCCTGCTGGCAGTTCCCTCACTGCGAGAAGTGAAGTTACAGGGAACCAGGCAGAGGGCCTTCTCAGTAGTGGCACCCACCCTGTGGAACACCCTCCCATCAGATGTCAAAGAAATAAACAACTATCTGACTTTTAGAAGACATCTGAAGGCTGCCTTGTTTAGGGAAGCTTTTAATATTTGATGAATTATTGTATTTTAATATTTTGTTGGAAGCCGCCCAGCATGGCTGGGGAAACCCATCCAGTTGGGTGGGGTATGAATGAATGAATGAATGAATACTGCTTCTAGAAACAGGCAGAAGCTGCGGGTCAATTCCAGCCTTTTTATTCTGCCTGTGTCTCTTTCTGTTTGCTTCCCTTGAGTCACATTTTTCTGAAGCATTAGGGGGTCCCTGGACACACTCCCTGCACATGCCTATGTTCTTGATGCTCCAACTCTGGAATTTTTTCATGACACTTCAGCTGCCTTGATAATTAACTAGCCAAGCACATTTGAAATCCTTACCTAATTGATCCAGGATCTCAAGTGGTGGCAGAGTATTAAGACTGCCTTTCCATCACTCAAGATAAAATAACATTTTGGAATATCTGGGAACCATACTTGACTTGAAGATATTTTTCTGTGTTAGGACCCTCCAATCTGACCCAGCACAATCCAGTGTATGAGGCATGTAGACATACTTAGTGCTGTGTTCTCTCTGCTGCATAGTGGTCTCAGTCTCTCAAAGAAACCAGATACCACTCTCTGGGAAAGAGCAGGTTCAGCTGTTGTAAATATGATACACAATCCTTTTGTGGTAGTCATTTGGAGTCCTGGGAAGACAGATAAAAATGTATATATGTCAAAGCAAGCAGAAATATCTCACCCTTAACATCTATTCAGAAAACCCCGACTCAGAACTATTCAGGAACTTGGAATTGTGAGACCAACACTCCTGTTTAAGAATGAGAATCTGCTTTCTTTTCAGAAATTGTCTGGAAATAAACATTTCTTGAAAATGTCTGGTAAGAGACATGCTTTTTCAATATTTACAATGTTCACAAATGTGACATTTGTTATATATTATAACTAGAGATTAGAGAGGGATAAGGAAAGATCATAATATGAAAATCTGTTAGTCCAGGAAATGGAAATGGGGAAGAGATCTGAACATCACTTATGTGGGAATGCATTTAGTTCAATGCATGTTCAGAGTTAATTTGGGTAAATCTGAAACATTCGACATAAAGCATGTATCCCGCCTCTGCACTGTAAAACTGTCTTGGCTAACATGATGGTCCACCATGTGATTTGCTTCCTAATTAGTGGTAATGCCAAGACATAAAAAATGTTTGTGCAAACTGCATTTCAGATTACTGAAGACCATTGCAGACTATCAGTGAATCTGTTAACTATTCTCCTTGTAAAAGTTCGAGTCTTTTTTGTCTTCTCCTCTTCCTCCTCCTCCTTCAGTGTATTTAAATCCTGCTTTTCTTTCAAGTTGGGATTCAAGGCAGCTGACAAGATTTAAAATTAGTTAAAAACAATAGTTAAAGTACACCAGAACATATTTAGAACCAGTAATTAAATTACAAGTTTGCTCTTACAGCAGCCCAGTAATCAGAATCATCTGCATAAGTTTATTAATAACCTGTTATGTGCTTCTAAAATTGTTAGCAATAAAAGAATTACCCAAAGCTTAAAGGCTGTCTGGAAAGGATGTAGCAGAAAGCTGACATGGGGGTAGGAGGAGTCATGCACAAAATGGCAAAATTATATTAGAATGCAATTAAATTAGGGTTGCCATGTTTCAAAAAGTGAAAATCCAGACAGAAAAGTTTAAGTTGATGAGCCTTTTTTTGTTTTGGCTGTTTTTTTAGAAATTGGACGTTTCCGAGCTATTTCTGAGGCAAATCAGCAAAAATGACACTGCCAAAATGGACTGCCATAAGTCCAGATTTTCCTGGACATCTAACTGATTTCCGCCCAGACACTTCTTGCGGCTGCTGTATTCCGTATATGTCTAGGGAATTCCAGATGTATGGCAACCCTAAAATAGGCTGGGTCCTGCTCAGTCATTATGGACGACAATAAACAATAACAGGTTTCAATTGCTGCATTTAAAAAAGACTTCGTTTTGTTCATCATAGCTATCACTACATATAATTCATATTGTGTGTGTTTATGTATGGGTGTATATAGACAGACATAATGTCCAATTGTGGATATAATATCCAATTTCTATAGTACCATATGCATTTTTTAAAATACTAAAAATAGCAATTTTTTAAAATGGCCATCTTTGATTATTTAAGAAAGCAGCTGAACTTATTTCTAGCCAACCTCATTGTCTTGGGGTCGATGCAATCGCTTTATTTGGTAGGCAACTGTCACCAATTTATTTACCATCTAAGCATTATGAAATGGAGACGTCATGTTATTTACGCTAATAAAAAGTAATAGGTAATGAATTTCCAATTAGCAAAACAGATGGCAGCCAGTGGTATTTTAATGACACTTGTCAGGGGGGTGGGGTACTCTGCCTTCTGCTCCAGCTCTTGGAGAAGAAATGCTTTGATTATATGGAACGTTTTAGAAATAGTTTTTGGCAATGTGAGGTCTACTCCCCGTTGTACAGATCGGGTCATGCATCATTTCTAAGGGAAATTGGGACTGTTAATTTATTTCTCAGGCTGCTGTGCGGCCAGGGGGTTTAGATATCTCAAAGCTTGGTAGTGCCTGCATCCTGTGTAGCCATCTTCTAAAGGAAGCAGAAGTTTTTTGGATTCACGGGAAAGGGGAGGCAGCAGAGACAGTTGCTTTGCTGCAACACTTTTGCAAGAATTCCAGCTGAACACTTGCAAAAGCCTCAAGCTAGCAGTTTGAAAGCACGTCAAAGTGCAAGTAGATAAATACTTCCGGCGGGAAGGTAAACGGTGTTTCCGTGTGCTGCTCTGGTTCGCCAGAAGCGGCTTACTCATGCTGGCCACATGACCTGGAAGCTGTACGCTGGCTCCCTCGGCCAATAAAGCGAGATGAGCGCCACAACCCCAGAGTTGTCTGTGACTGGACCTAATGGTCAGGGGTCCCTTTACCTTTACCTTTACTGCTTAAATGTTTACTGCTTCATTTTAAAGGGAGGAAGACAAGGACCTATTTGATTGGGTCAAATCAGCATATTATCTTACTTTTGTCCTGGGAAGGAGGGCTGGATGGCTAGTTAGGCGAAGTGATCTGGATTCAAAGGCACCATCCTGGAGTGACCCCATCAGACCCACACAGCATTTCTAGGCACACTTAGATAATTGACTCCACCAAGAGGTTGGCAGGACTAGCAGACCATGGGGAATATCAGACACACTAAAACATATTCTGCATCTCCAAATTAAAATTAAGCCCCAGCTCAGTCAGATCCCCTTCTGCTAATCCTTTCACAAAGGCCCAGCTTTCCAATCACATCCCAGACACGAACTAACTGCTGTTAGAATAGCTACCTAGATTAGTTCCATATTTACAAATAAAATCCCTTCTCCAAAGGCAATTTGACTTCTGGCCATCCTTGAGAGGCAGCCACTTCAACCAGGATTGTGCTGAAGAGGGAAATCTGTTTGCCAGGCAGAAGGGGATACCCATGTCCAAAAGGGGAATGGAACACCAGGGGATTTTGAAAATTTAATCCCAGGGGTATCCTCACTCCCAGTGGTGGCTGGTGCCCCTTAGGAATGGTGGGGCAGAAGTCAGTGAGCCCAACAGTGGGTGGAGCCAAAGCTGGTGTCAGGCAGGGCCAGAAAAATCCAATTCTGCCCCCATCATTCTCCTCCTTGCTGTGTTCTATGGAGGCAACCCTGAGCCTGGAGAAGAGAAGGAAGTGGCTTGTCTTTTACTCTTGTTGTAAGGAAGGAGATAGGAACATGGAGGCTAGCTGAGGGTAGATTGCATTGGTATGTCAGGGAGCTCTTTGCCCTAATGGAGCAGTCTCCTGGTCCTTACGCCAATCTCTGACTTTGATCAGGGCTGCACAATGTTTGGTGAAGAAGTTCAACTTTGTCCCAGCCTTGATTCTGAAGAAAATGGCCCCTCCCCTGTAATGCACTTAGTGGTTATTTGCGCCATTAGCATCCCCCTGCCAACAAGGCTAATTGCAGCACAGCAGGCCATTTTTCCACCTCTATGTGCTGCATAGGGTGGAACAGAGGGCAGGACCTCTCCCACCTGCACCTTTGATAGTTTCACAGAGCACAAATAGAGAGACCAGTTCATTTCTTTGGTCCCTTTCAGTTTTTGCATGCCATTGTAACTTTTTGCTCATTCATAAGTCAGCTCTGTCCTGCTTATGCCTCAGTTGCTAATAAAGATAATAATCAGGGCTTTTTTTCATCCAGAACTCAGTTCCGGCACCTCTCAGGTGGGCACCATTGTCATTATAAGAGAACAAGGGTGAGTTCTGGTACCTCTTTCTTTAGAAAAAAAGCACTAATCACCACCATCATCATCTACAGAAGATCGTGAAATATACATTTAAATATAATTTTTAATCTCAACATATGCATTTCTAAATATATTTTGGTATGGTATGTTTTTTTTAGCTGAGAGCTGTATTGTAAACTTTGGTGAAATCCAAAGACTAGTTCCCTTCCATTCCCTGTATTTCTAGCCTGGGAAGTGCCAGTTAGGCAGGATGCAGGATGCATTTTAAAGGAAACAATCTTCTCTCCCAACCCCAAATTTCATATTGGGAAGAGCACCTGCTTTGCATACAGAAGGCTCCAGGTTCAATCCCTGGGATCTCCAGGTAGGGCTGGGAGAGATGGTCTGATTTGGTATAAGGCATCTTCCTACTAGTGTTTTCTTAATTATATGCTCCCCAGGTAGTTTTGCTGACCCACTGAATAAGTGTTTTAAGAAACAAAATTGTGACTATTGAGCATACACATGTAAGTGGGCACACATGGAGATGAATGGACCGGGGCACAGACCCCCTTCCTTTCCTCTCCAGAAGTAGAGAATGTGATCCATTGTGAGATTAGATGCTCCTGTGCTTTTTGAACATAGGGAGCTGCCTTACACAGTCAGATCTTTGGTCTACCTGGCTCAGTACTGTCAGCACAGACCAGTAGTGAGCCTCCAGGGATTTAGAGAGGGGGCATTCCCAGGCCTTCCTGGAGATGCCATGGGGACTGAACCTAGAACCTTCTGCTTGCAGGGCAGATGCTGTACTACTGAGCTACAGCCTTGGGAAGTCAAGCAGAGTGGACAGTTCAATGTATGGCAAGTAAGCTAGGAAAGCCTTCAGCAGCATGTTGGGGTCTGTGTCGGACAGCGCTCCTTGCCACGCTCACGGCTGTTTGGAGGGATTTTCAGCTTTGCTTCCAATTTTGTCGAGCTGCTTTCATATACCTGTGATATTTGCAAGGCAAACAAGGACGTAGTTCTACACCTCTGCCAGGCTTCATTTCCAATGCTAATTGGCTGAACTAAGCCAAGCTTTCAGTTTCACAGAGCACACTATAATTTGTGATTTCAATATATATAAAGCAATAAAAACTGGTGTGCACATTCAGAACATATTTCTCTACTTCATGTTGAGGAGTCACCAGTTTTTGAGCAGCGGTGGCTCATGCCTACTGTGACTGGCAGGGCAGAAGGCATGGAGCTCAAACAAGAAATTGTGCTACTTCACGCAAAGGTGAATAGGGCATCCCCACCCCCCACCCCAATTCCATCTACTGAAACGAATTGGACTGGTAGTTGAGTCTTGCTTCACTTGTGGCCACTCTGCATCTTCCATTACACCGGGGGTAGTATAGGAGGTGTAGAATATGTTCTGTTTTCCCCCTGCTCTGTTCTCCGCCCCCTTGCCACTGCTGCCTGCCTCCCTAGAATCTGCCACCTGAGGCAGCTGCTTCACACTGCCTGATGGTAAGACTGGCTCTTTCTCAAGTTCATTCTCTGGCATCTACAGGTAGGGCTGGGGAAATCCCTTTTCTGAAACCCTGGAGAGTAGCTAGATGAACTACTGTTCTATCTCAGTATAAGGCAACTTCTGATATTCGAACAATGCTCTGCTTCAGGAGTGCTGAAACATCAGGAGATCCTGTTTTAGCATGTTAGACTAGAGCATTCATTGCATTTAGTTAACAAATGGCACTTGGGGGAATGCAGTATCACATGTGGCGGTGATTACCTGCTATCTTGCATCAACAGGCTGATAAACTGTTATCATTAAATTATGCTCTCTTGGATTCAAGGCCATACATCAAGCTGGTATAAAATCCATTGCAAGCCTATCAGAGTGCTCGGCTAATGGGGGGAAAGCCTTGTTATCTTTTGCTAGAACTTGGCCAGGGCATCTATCTGTCAATTATCTCCAATTCCCTTGTAATGGAATTGGCCTAATATGAAATGGCAAAGATTCACAGAAGGTAATGGCAAAGTTCCTGATCCTCTTTTACACCCCATGTGTTCCAGGGGTGGGAGTA
The DNA here is from genome assembly GCF_965112155.1 of Podarcis liolepis. Lineage (NCBI taxonomy): Eukaryota > Metazoa > Chordata > Lepidosauria > Squamata > Lacertidae > Podarcis > Podarcis liolepis. The sequence continues at coordinate 58,931,847 of NC_139561.1, read as the reverse complement.
GAATTTAAGAAATGGGTACATGACACTGTTATGTGTGAGGGTAAACAAAAGTTTAGATATGTTTGTGCTTCTAAAAATCTGTTTCAACAAGTTCAGCTGAAATAATAAAATCATAGAATTGTAGAGTTGAAAGAAATCTCCAAGGCAAGGGTCATCTACCATAATCCAACCACCTGCAATGCAGGAATCTCAGCTAAAGAGACCCTGATGGATGGCCATATAGCCTTTGTGGAAAAACCTCTAGTGAGTCCACTAGTTTCTGAGGTAGTCAGTTAGACTGTTGAACAACTCTTACCATCAGAAAGTTTTTCCTACTGTTAGATCAGAATTTCCCTTCTTGTCATTTGAGCCCCTTGCTTTAGGTCTTACCCTCTGGAGCAGCAGAAAAGAAGCCTGCTCCATCTTCCATGTGACGGTCTTCCAGATATTTGATAATGGCTCTCATATCACCTCTCCATCTTCTCTTCTCCAGTCTAAGATTCACCAAGATTCAGTAGCTAAACGCTGCTCACTCTGCATACTAGAGGGTTTTAATAGTTAATTGGACTCTGCTATCCCAACATGCCAACTAGAAGGATGTTTCTTCCATAGCAGAGGAAAGTGGACCCCAGGTAAGGAGAGGACCATCATACTCTCTCTGTCCTTTGTGTTCCCCCGATTCCCCTAACTGCCATTGATAATCCTCCTTTCTCAAAGGTAAGGAGGGGTGTGTGTGTGTGTGTGTGTGTGTGTGTGTGTGTGTGTGTATGTAACACCCCCTTTTTATAGCTCCAAAAGACTCTAGGTTTTCTCTGAGCATTAGGATAAAACGTTTGCTGGAATCAAGTGAAGGCAAGTCAAGGAGAGTTTGCACATCACTAACCAAATCATTTGCTGGAATTTTGGAGGCAAAACTAGAGGTGTGAATGGGTACCTAGCTAAACACCAGTGCTGCTGCCCCTTTGAGCCATTCCAAGTTTGACAGGATAGGGACGGGAGTGATTGCTCATCTGCCCATGATCTAGGCTCTTTGTTAAATCTTTAGACAAACTTTGCATCTTGGATTATGCTTAAAAGACAGAACAGAAAGCCCCTTGATGTTTTTTATCTTATCATGCTATTCAGTAAGAAGCATTTACACTGGTTTCATCACACCCGCCCTGTCCTCCTGCAAACTATCATCTATAGCAAATCTTTAACTCTGACAATGCTACTTAGCAGATAACCTTTCTTTTCCTGCATTTTGTTTCCAAAAAAAATCAATGAACAAAAATATCAAATGTTGTGCCGTTTCCATCCTCTTAAATGCCTTATTTTCAGATGCCTTGTTTGTGCTATGATAGACCCCTAATGTGCAAGTGTTGTTTTTTGAAAATCCATCTTATGCAGGTCCTACAATATTGTCGCGTCTGTAACTAGTTCTCTGCTCACCTCTCCTTTTGCAGATATTAATTTTTTGTTTATAGGAAAATCTATAGAGTTTGAATTATCAAAAGCCCGCTTCCCTGGTGGGGAAAGGCACAAAATCAATACTGAGATATTGCCTTATTTAATGGTTGTTGTGAATAGCTCTGTTGTGATGCTTTCAGAGAAGTGAATTAGGAAAGCTTTACGGAGTTTAGTTAACAGCGCCGGTCAGTACCTGCCTTGTGTTCTAGCTGCAGACATCTCTGGCCTGTCTTGTCGGAGATTAGATGAGAACATGTTACAGGTGTCCCAATTTACCAATATGTCAGGTAGCTCTCCTGGATTTTGGAGGTGGCAGGGTGAGCAGATCATGTTTGCACACAAGTTTTGCACGATGTGCAAAACTATAGTTCTGATGAGGAAATAAACGATTCCCCCTGCAGCCTTGTGGCCAAGATTGACTGACGTGCAAGACCTGAGCTGAATGTAGACCTCACTTTTCACTGACAAAGAAGATATGCATCCAGAAGAATCATGTGGTGGCTAATTTTTTCCTGACTGGCTTCACTTCAGGCTTTAGTTTGGGCCGAGGAGCTTGAATGCTCCCCACCACCAACCCTCCACTTCCCTGCACAGAGGAAATGAATATGACAGAAGATGGGTTCAGTGTCTTGGCCCTTTTCATGAGAGGCTACATCTCTATGTTCAGGAAATAGTAGTGGTGGTAGTAGGTCCCAGAGTGGGTTACAACAATTTAAAATTCAGTATTAAAAGCAATTAAGACAAGCTAAAGGGCTGTCACACAGAAGAGGGGGCAAGCTCGTTTTCAGCTGCTCCCAAGGGGAGGTCTCAAATCAATGGGTTCAAATTGCAAGAAAAGAGAGCCTGATTAACATTAGAAAGAAATTTCTGATGGTAAGAGCTGTTTGACAGTGGAATGGACTACCTGGGAAGATGGTGGGCTGCCCTTCGTAGGATGGTTGGAGGGAAGGAGGCGGTCTCTTAAATATTTGAACAAGCCATAGGTGGAAATAGACACTCCTAGTTACAGGAGCCACTTAGGCCTCAACTGACAATGTTGGATCCAGGTGTAATCCTGGGGCCTTAGCTATGATCCTGCTCCTGGCAGGGGAGGCAATCTTCCCACCATCTGGACTTCTCATGATTGTGATGGCCTGGGATTCAGACTCAGAGGCTGAACCTGGGGAATCCCAGCCTGCACAGGATTCCCCGCCTCCAGAACCAGCTGAGCCGGGGCTGGGGCTTTTGCCTGAAGGGTCCTAACCTGTGCTGGATCCTCAGGTACAGGCACCAGCTGAGTCTGCTCTGGCCCCTGAAGCGATGGAGGACCCATTGCCTGCAGGTGCTGCACTCTCAGCCCCGTCAGGGGAAGCTGAGGTTGCCTCTGGGTCCAGTAACCCTCCAGCCTCTCCCAAGCTGCAGAGGCTCAGTGCAGAAAGGCAGAGGGAACTAAGTTCCCGCAGGAGGAGTGCTCACCTCCAGGCCAGGAGAGGCGAGTCACCTGTGGACCGGGGCCGCCCTATGCCTCGGGGCAGATAAAAGCCAGCCAGCCCCAGTCCCAAGTTGCGGGAGCAACATTGTTGGTAGCATGTTCCTACCTACATCCTGTCCTGCCTCTCTGCCTGAGCTCATGACCTCACCCGACTCACTTCCTTGGACCCAGCTACAGCTTTGATGGACTGCCTCCCTACAGCACCCTCGACCTCGGACTTGACTCGGACCTCGCCTCACCGTTTACCTTCAGGACCAGCACAATGATTCTGTTTGCATTTGTTTAGACCAGGCTTCCTCAACCTCGGCCCTCCAGATGTTTTGAGACTACAATTCCCAGCATCCCTGACCACTGGTCCTGCTAGCTAGGGATCATGGGAGTTGTAGGCCAAAAACATCTGGAGGGCCAAGGTTGAGGAAGCCTGGTTTAGACATCTGTATTCAGGGATATTGTAGTGAGTGACACACACATATATATAATGAGAGAGGACCATGCAATATAAAAGCAAGAGAAGAAAGAAAACACTTGCTGAGCACTAGTCCACACTACTCCATAGTCCACATGGAGAGTCAGTTTCGTGTAGTGGTTGGAGTGTTGGACTAGGACCTGAAAGACCAGGGTTTAAATCCTCACTTGGCCATGAAGTTCACTGGGTGACCTTGGGTCAGTTACTGCCACTTAGTCTAGCTTACCTCACAGGGTGGTTGCGAGGATAAAATTAAGAGGAAGAAGGATCAAATACACAGCCTTGAATTTTTCAAAGGCAGTGTGGTATAGTGATTAGAGTGGCAGACTAGGACCTGGATGCCCAGGGTTAAAATCCCTACTTGGCCATGAAAGTCACCAAATGATCATGGCCAGTTCTCAGCCTAACCTACAGGGGTGTTGTGGGGATGAGATGAGCAGTGGGAGAAACTTGCATGCTGCCTTGAGCTCCATGGAGAAAAATGTGGGCTATAAATGCAAAAAATAGTAGTAGTAATAATGATGACTACATCAATAACCAATTAGAGTTACTGGTTTAGTGAAGATGACATTCTGACTCCCCACTCCCATCATCAGAATTTGAGTATCCTTTCTAATTCCTATCCTAGCACATATGATTGATATACGGAAGAGTACCGTCCAAGGCATTTGTTGTTGTTTAGTCATGTCCGACTCTTCGTGACCCCATGGACCAGAGCACACCAGGCACTCCTGTCTTCCACTGCCTCCCGCAGTTTGGTCAAACTCATGTTGGTAGCTTCGAGAACACTGTCCAACCATCTCATCCTCTGTCGTCCCCTTCTCCTTGTGTCCTCAATCTTTCCAAACATCAGGGTCTTTTCCAGGGAGTCTTCTCTTCTCATGAGGTGGCCAAAGTATTGGAGCCTCAGCTTCACGATCTGTCCTTCCAGTGAGCACTCAGGGCTGATTTCCTTCAGAATGGATAGATTTCATCTTCTTGCAGTCCATGGGACTCTCAAGAGTCTCCTCCAGTACCATAATTCAAAAGCATCAATTCTTCGGCGATCAGCCTTCTTTATGGTCCAGCTCTCACTTCCGTACATCACTACTGGGAAAACCATAGCTTTAATTATATGGACCTTTGTTGGCAAGATGAGGTCTCTGCTTTTTAAGATGCTGTCCAAGGCATAAAAATCCCCAAACAATGAAATGTTCCATTTGTTGTCATGGCAGGAGTTTAGATGGGAGTCACCCAGGGAACAAAAGCCTCCAACTCCCAGACAATTAGGCACCAATTGTTTGGGAAAGTTTTGAAACGCTGCTCCCTGCCAATTTGTCAGGTGGGCAAAACATCTTTGCCAACCAAGAACTGCCTAGCTGTCGGGGCACAGCAAGGGCTGCTTGATTGCTGCAGCCCATTGTGGTGCTTGCTAGAGATGGCTTCAGTCCTGGCTGGGAAAGAGCCGTCCTCCATAACAGCTGCTCTCTTCACCAAAATGGCCCTTTTCAGGAGCCAAGATCATCAAGTTAGTTGCCCTGACAAAAATACTTGCCTCTCTCACACCACACACCGCGTCCCAAATGACATCCAGAATAACCCAGACACACCAAGAAGTATTGTACTGCATCCTGCCATTATCATATTGTTGTTTTATTTCTGTGCTTTGAAAATAAATAAGAAGAGAGAGGTAAAAGAGAAACCCAACTACAACCTGCCCAGCGTGGAGGCTACATTGACATTGGGTGGCTAACTTTTGTGGGCCTGAGGGTTAGGGTATCATAGAGCTCAGGACAAGGATGATCGCTTTCTTCTCACTCATCAAATGATGGGTTAGATGTCCAAGGATGGGGCAATTTGCATTTTCTCATGGCCAGGGTTAACCAGCCAAGCCCGTTCTGTGATCGGTTGTGATTCCTGCATTACAAGGGATTGTACACTTTGGTTTCTGGTTCTGCAACCCAGTATTCAAATTAGAAGAAAAGAGATTCTGACTAAACAATAGGAAGAACTTTCTGACAGTAAGAGCTGTTTGACAATGGAATTGACTACATTGGAAGGTAGTGGACTCTCCTTCCTTAGTGGTTTTTAAACAGAATTTGGAAGGCCACCTGTCAGGGATTCTTGAGCTGTGATTTCTGCATTGCAGGAAGTTGGATGAGATGACCCTTTGAATCCCTTTCAATGCTACAGTTCCATGATTCTCCATTTTCAGTTCTTGAATTTTTTTGGGGGGAAAACCCTATCATGATCGTGCAAATATTCATCATTTTCCAAAGCACTGGATTAGGTCAAGGGTGATGAGCACAATTCAGCAGCCTGCCACAGACCCATCTCAGCCCTTCCACCACAAAGCCCGTGCTTTGCTCTCTTGCCTTGTTCCCTTATCACATGATGAATTTTCCAACCCAAGTACTAGCAATTAGGAATTCCACTCTCGTCAAGGAAAGTGATTAGCAAGAATGTACGTCGCTAACAAAAGCCAGCTCAATTAAAGAGAATAACAAGCTTTTTACAGCAACAAAGGACGTTCTAAGTAGGCCTGGGTGAGTAAATAAAGCAGTAATCAGGGTGATTAATTTAAAAATTCTCAGAAAGGTCTGCAATGGATTGATATTCTAAAAGTCTAATGGATCCCCCGAGAAAAGCGAAGGAATCATTTGGCTAAAGAGTGAAGGAAGCCTCATTAATTGCCAGCAACAAGGGGGAAGCAGCCACATGCTGTCAAACATCCTTTCCTCAAGCAGAGGAGAGCAGCTTGCTTAGGGAGACTCCATGCTGTGGTGTTGGGAGACAGGCACCTTGAGTGTTCCTAAGAACCTGGAGTCTTCCTCTTTGACCCCAGTTGACTTCCTGATTCTGGGCTAGCAGGAAGCATACCTGCCAACTCCCTTAAACCGGGGCACGTGTCTCCCCAGCCATGCTCCTGTGGGATTCACGTGACCCACATGAGATCATGGAGCCCAAAAGACACACTTGAGGCGGGCATGTTCTCACACAAGAGGTGGGCATGTTATCACGCAAGAGCACAGTGCCTTTAAAATGTACATTTTGGGGCACTGCAATAGATCATGACCCCCAAAAAAACACTTTATTGGGGGGAAATCTCAGTGGGATATTATGTGAGATTACAGTGCCCAAAATGGCCGCCGTGCTCTAACGAGAGAGAGAGAGAGAGAGAGAGAGAGAGAGAGAGAGAGAGATCCCTTTCCCTCCCGACCCTTGTGGAGTATGCAGGCAGACCTCTAGTTGACTTCCCACCTCCTAGTTAATAGGCAGACCCCCAATTTATGTCCCACCTCTGAGCTAACAAGCAAAGCCCTGGTCAACTTCCTGCCTGTATCCTTCCTGCCTGTATTCCCCTAGTATCTAGGAGGTCCCCAAAGAGCTGCTTGAAAGGACACCCTTCAAATTGGCCTTGAATGTCACATAACCACTACCCCAGATTACATAGCCAAGTGTTGCTTCTGGTGGCTACACACTAATGTAGATCCCATGGCTCTGGCTTCCAGCGAGGCATCTGCACCCTTCCACTCATCCCCTGGCATGTGGCTGCTGGTTGTGGCTCATGCTCAAAAAAATCATTCTGTCTTCAAGTGAGGAGGGAGGATGCCAGCTGTATCTCTTACCCCCATGAAGTGGCACCATGCCACACATGAAGGCTTTCATTGGTGCCCCTGGGCAGGAGCCTTAGATTCTGAGCTGCTTTTTAAAAATGTAAGTCTCAGTGGAGGAGAGGGCTATTGATGGCTGCTAGCCATGATCGCGGTGCTCTGCCTCCACAGCTGGAGCCAGCAGTGCTTCTGAATACCAGTTGCTGAAAGCCACAGGAGGAGAAAGGGCTCTTGTGCTCAAGTCCCAATTGCATGTTTCCCACAGGCATCTGGTTGGCCACTGTGAGAAGAGGATGCTGGCCTAGATGGACCATTGGCCTGGTGCAGCAGGCTCTACTGATGTTTGTATTTTCTTTCAAAATGTGCTGCTACTTTCTAAGTCATTTCTGTGGAATGAGAGTGAGAGTGGTGTAGACCCCATGCACATTTTTCCTGCACTGAGGAATTTCCCCTATTTTTATTAGACAGCAATAGCATCGATGTGTGTCTCTGTGTGCACCCACATGATCAATACTGTGTGATCTCAATAACCAGAACCAGCAGGACATCACTGGCTTCCCATGGTAAGCATAAAGCTCTTGCGAGCGATTGACCCTCTAATTTTGTGTTATTCCACACTCGCCATGGCAGTCCTTTCTGAGTGGTGGCAAGAGCACACATCAAAATTTGTAATGTGCCAACTGGTCCGAAAAGCTTGGCAACCCCTGCCATAAATGAAGTCCTAAATCTCAGCAGGAGTTTTGAATGGAAGATGCTGGAGGGAGCATGTGAGTAGCAGGGAGGAAACCAGACCTTGGATATAATGCTGCCAGTGGCTTCACAGCTGGAGAGTTTTGTCCTGGGGCCCCACAAATCTCCGCCCCCCCCGAGTGTGAGAACTATCCTCTGGTAAGGGTGGTGGCAGGGAATATTGAAAGACAGGGATTTCAATTGCAGCTCCAGTTTGGAAGAACATGCACCCGACCCTACACACTTCCTCTGTATCAGCAGGAAATTCAAAATAAAAGGTATTTTTGTTGTAAGGAGGGAGGCAAAATAAAGGCCCCTCTTTGCTGAACACTAAATGCAGGCGATAATTTTAGATGCCTTCTGGTGTTGCGTGGGAGATATCTCATCCCCTGGCAGTAAACAAAGGGGGAGGCAGCCACTGAAGTGAAAAGGAATTCGGAGTGAAGTGAATGCCACCCAAACAGCAGGGAGCTGCAGCTCTGAATGGACGGACCGCCTTGCTACTTAGCTTTCATCACAACAGCATCTTAGTGTGCCGAGTATGTCTTTTGCACCTGGTACTTGGAATTCAATTGCCTGATGTTTGGAATAACAACAGAACCAAATGGAGAAGAAAAAGAAAGGATGCTGAGTTCAGAAAAGAACCAATTCTTGGTCCCCATAGAGACAGGGAGGGGGAGGAAACAAGTCTCAGATTCTCATTTAGATTCTTCATCATGGCTACCTCAGCTGCCATAGAAGCCAGGTGGATGAGGTCCTCAGTGCCCTCCCCAGAGCAAAAAGCTTCCTCTCTTTATGGGTGCAACATACTCCATCTATGTGCCAATTAAGGAATGCCAGGGAGTGCAAAGAGGCACCCTTGGTGCCCTGCTCCCCACAAGACTCACCCAGACCTGAGCCTGAACATTTTTCAGAAATGGCATAAGATTTTCTTCTGCTTCCGGGGTGGTGGTGGCTGGTATTTAGTGACTTGGATAGGACAGAGTAATGGCATATTTTTATCTTGCTGCCAGCGCTTGGGATGGGCTTCAATTAAACAAACAAGGGTTTGCATACCACAGATTAGGAAAGGTACCAACAAGTCCAAGAAAATACCAGTGTGGCTCATGAGCAGAGTCCCCTAAAAGGGACACAAAGCTGGGGAGTCTTTCCCAGAGGAGAAAAAAACAAAAAGGAGCACAATTTCTAGTAAAACAAATGTCCATTGATGACAAGTCCAGTGAACAGGAAGTTATAGGAGGCTTCCATCTTCTGCAAAAGCAAATAGGACAAAGCAAAGCAAATGCACACACCCCACTTCCCCATTTTTAGGGAGATCATTTGAAGGAGTAGGTATCCCATGTCATTTTTAGTGAACCAATGGCCAAAAGCTTGATTTGTGTTTTGCAGTTGGTTGACCTTTGAAGACTGTTCAGAAGCATCTGTTCAGAAGATTGTTCTCAGCTGTTGCCCACAGTAGGTCCCACCTCCTGAGGGGACAAGATCCTTGCTTTGAACAAGATACCATCTATTAGCCCTGCAGGTTCACCCCTTCTTCACTCTGGGTTGAGCTCAGAGGTCTCCTTGTGGCTCATGAAGACCAGCAAATGGCTGTCCCTTCTCATACAAAATGCCCTGCTCAATGAGATCTTTGAAGAAGGTTCTGCAAAGAAGGTTCTGTTCTTTTGGATTTATTACTGTGACAAATTACCTGTGTCACTTAGTCATGTAGCATTTTTCTTTCTTTTCTAAAGAATATGTATCCAGCGATGGTGCAGTGTACAGAAGACTGATGAAAAATTGGAGACAGCTTCTGAGCCCTTTCCTCCTGCTGGTTTTCCCTCCAAACACCATCTTCCACTGGAGGTGTCTGTGGATTTTGAGAAGAAAACAGCTGGAGGGTTAAGAAGACAGTAAGAACTGTTCAACAAGGAACTAATGGACTCTCCTTCACTGGAGGTTTTAACAGCTTGGGTGGCCATCTGTCAGGGATTCTTTAGCTGCGATTCCTGCATTGCTGGGGATGGGAATAGATGACCCTTGTTGGTCCCTTCCAACTCAACAATTCTATGATTCTAAGTCCTTCCCTTCTTGCCAGTCTTTTACTGGTCTCTGTGTTATATAGACAGCGTTGTTTGACATAGGAACTTTTTTTTTATTTGATAAATATTGATGTGCTGTGAACCATATCACTTTAATGTATTTGATTCTTTTTTTCAGTTTGATGCCCTAGCTTTTCTGCATACATGGCACTAGCCTGTTCTCTCCTCACAACAACCTTGTGAGGTAGTTTAAGCTGAGAGATGTAAAAGGCGAAAGATTTATACGATCTGAGGAGAAGCCAGAGTATGAGAGATGTAGATTGGATACCACCCTGGTAATCTTTCTGGGTGAGTACTGGCTTGAATTTGGATTCTCTGCAGAGAGTGCCTTTCTTCCATCTTCTTCTAGCCCATGTACTGCACTGGTTGTCTAAAGCCCATTAGAAATGAGAAATAAAATAGCAAATACAGTAGTCTTCATGGAGGTTTTGCACATCTGTTTTTGACAACAATGTATACAAGACCAGGAAGAGCATTCACCATTAAATTATGCCTGTGTGTTGCCAAGTGTGTGTGTGTGTGTGTGTGTGTGTACAGCACCTGGTGGATTGCTCCCAATATCTCTGTCCCTGATCTTTTATCCCCAGCAAAACAATCTGTCCCTTTGGGATTGCAAAGAGCCAAGCAAATGAGAGCGGCAGCGTGAAGGCTTGGAAGGCTTCCAGAGGATTAGTTAAGGAAGACCTCCCTCTTGCAAATACAAGTTGGCCGCCACTAATCAAATTATGCTCCTCAAGGTCTTTCCCTTGCTAAGCGCTGCAAAATTGTTTCTTGACTAAGCAAAACAAACAGCCTGACACTTTGCTTTTCACGGGGGGTGCCCCCCACAGGTGCCCCAGAGAGCTGTGTGGTATCAAAACATGAGTGTAAACAGGTAAGAAAGTAAACAAACCATGATTAAAAATGCAGCTGGATAAATGGAATGCTAATGAGTTTCTGTAATGCACAGCGCAGGTCTTGTGGCAGGGAGATTCCTATGTCAAGAGCCCACATGGCACAGGTGGCACTAGGTGGCACTCTTTCCACAAGAGCCTTTGCATGCAACTCCCAGGCTGTTTGGGCATGTCTGTGAGATGCTGCATTCGCAGGCAGCTTTTCCTGCTTGTATCCAAATGGAGGTTATCTTAGGGAGCAACCTCAGGAAGGGAAAACAAGCAACTTATTCCCCATGTTTAGTCAGATTCTCCCTTCTTGTAATGGAATCAAATGACAATAAAATTCCAACTAAACATTAGGAATACTGTTTCTAACACTAGGAGCTGTTTGACAGTAGAATAGACTCCCTCAGAAGGTAGTGAACTCCTCTTCATCAGAGGTTTTTAAAGCAGAGGTTGGATGGATATCTGTCATGGATGAAATTGAAGAAGGCATATAGCTATTTTAAATAAAATCCAGTCATCACTAGCAAGCATGGGGGGGCAGGGAACATGAACTCTATTTCTAATGTGTACTGATAATAACATACAGAGAAACTGAGGCATCATTTACATCCAAGAAAAAAATATTTTCCATCACGCTTGCCGAACATCTGCCTCCACCCCCTACCACTCCACACACAGCAAGCTAACCCTCCAGTATCGTCTTCTTCTGATGCAGATTCCATTTGCTGGAGATCAATGTTTTACCATCACATTAGTGTTTTTCAAATTGCATTCCCCCCAGTTTTAGCCTAATAAGAATTTGCAGCACCCCTCATGCAAGAAAATGGGGGTCTTTCAATACAAATGAAATATCTTTAGTTCCCTGATTAATCTGGCTGATAAGTTATAAAAAGTGATTACTGCAAATGCACAAATAATTATTGATGTGTTGAAGCAGCTAGCCAGTAGCTCCTGTGCTCTCTGCTGGTCCTGACTCTTTCATAAATGGAGCATCTGGGTTTTTTGGAGGGGTGCTGTACTTCACAGAGGAGACAGTCTTTTATTTGAAGGAGTCCTTAACTTGAAGGACTATCCTACCCAGGTATGGTTTACAGCAGGGGTCAAAAAGCTTTTTCAGCAGACTTTTTTCAGACTTGTGGGGAGCCGGACTATATTTTGGAAAATAATAATAATGAATGAATTCCTATGCCCCACAAATAACCCAGAGATGCATTTTAAATGAAAGGACACATTCTACTCATGTAAAAACATGCTGAATCCCGGACCGTCTGCGGGTCAGATTTAGAAGGCAATTGGGCCGGATCCGGCCCCTGGGCCTTAGTTTGCCTACCCATGGTTTACAGATAGAAAGGAGAACGGGGCAGGTGTGTGTATGCGGCAGTAGGAGTAAGAGTGGCAGTGAAGTTGCTCATCCACAGCTACCACCTAAGAACACCTGAACATCAGAAGAGGCTGCAAGCAGAATTCAAGCACTAGAGTATTGATCCCTCTTGTGGCTTCCAGTATATGGTATTCAGAAGCATTTCTTCCTCCAGCTGTGGAGGCAAAGCACAGCCAGCATGGCAAGTAGCCATCGATAGCCCTCTTCTCCATGAGGGAAAAGTTCAGTTTGCCCTCAGCCAGCTGCCACCTGCCTGCTGCCTTACTAACAACCAGATAAGGAGTGTCTGCTTCTTGTTGGTTTCAGCTCCACTCAAGATCTAGGAGATCTAGGATCTTAGTCCACCAACCTCCACTGCCTTCCACCCCTTCAGTCCCAGCAGGCTCCAGCCACCACTGCTTCTCCACCATGGGGAGATTATTGTATCTGTTGGTAGTTTGGATGCAACTCAGTTTGCCAAAGACAGGTTAGGGACCTCAAAGCTTCAGGCTCTCACCTGTACCTTTTCCCTCTAAGCCAGTTTTGTCCAAACTTTTTTCAAAGAGGGCTAGATTTGATGAAGTGAAGGGCCATGAGGGCCAACCAAAGGGCTGACCAAAGTTGTTCAGCTTTTTTTAGGGTTGAAGTTTGTTGAGGGTTTTTTTTAGGATTTTACCCCAGGAAATAAACTGCCACAGGGGCTGGATTAAACCAACAGGCGGGGCGGATTAGGCCCTCAAAACGGACTTTGGACATGCCTGCTCTAAGCTAATGTCTCTCTTTGTTGTTTAGACTGATACCACTCAGGTTGCATCCTGGTTATAACTTCCTCCTGCTTCACACACACCTCTCTCAGACCTCAAGATGAGAAGTCATCTTTAACTAGCCTCTGAGAGAACAAAGGAGCAAGCATGTCTGCCTTGTTCTTCTCTAAACTAGTTAGACCAGAACTAGAAAATTTCCTCTCCAAGTTACACCTCCCAGATTCAAAATAGAACAAAACTTCTGAATGAGCTTTGGGAAGTGCCATTCCCTACTTGCTTGCCACTGGTCCCATCAGCAAAGCTCTGCTCCATGTTGCCCCTTCCCTTGTGCACTGAATTCTGCTTGGGATCTTTGGTGCAGAAAGCTGTGATTTATTTGTGCTGAGTTCAGTGTCTATTGCTAGAGTGTCCAATGTAATTAAAGTGGCATATTGGAATCCCAGAAAGTATATGAGTTTAATTTCTGCAGGATTAATATGGAGACTCACAACAGCTGCTAATCATTGCTAATTAATAACATGTGGCTTCAGTCATGTTTATTAGCAGGCAAAAGTGTAGCTCTATGTACCTTTGTAAAGCCAGTTGTGTATGCGGTGTGGGTCAAGGATAGTGTGTGGCTTGCTTTTACTATCATATTTTAAAACCTCATCCGGCACATACTGTTGCCACTTTGCACAGTGATGTGCTTCCAGGTCCCAGCCTTTCCAACTGCAATGGGCCAGCAGTGGGCAGTTTGGCCATGGTCCTCCCTGGGGCTGGCTTGTCTCTCATCTGTGTTTGTCTGTTCTGGCTCTCAGTTGCTGAAGAACAAAGTTAAGAACATGAAGCCTTTCCAAAGGCTTTAATGCTTAGACTACTGTGGAACATAGGCAGATTACTGTCTTAAGGAAAATTGGGCAATAGACACAGTTAGTCCTATACACAGCTACACAAAGATGAGTGCTCCAACTGACAAAAGCTTTAGAAGTTGATTCGATGCTGGCACACCCCTTGCCCATTCATTATAGAGGAACAGAGTGGGCTTTTCTTAAGGAGGTAAGTGTTTCTGCAACCTCTTGCTATCCCTTGTGGGTGGATCCCTCTGTTCCCTTCTCTTTTGGCTCCTCCTGGATGCAGGTGATGGGGGAGGTGTCTCCACCTCCTGAGAAGTTGCTGGGACCAGGGAAACATGCCCTTCTGGGAAGGCAGAGCTACTCCCAGTATCTGACGTCACCAGAGTGGGCTTGTCAGAGAGATGTTCTAGCAAGCGTGGAGAGAGAGGCAGGGGTGGGGATGGAGATGACACTCACGGTTCCCACCTTGGAAGGGAGGAGATGAGAGAGCAGGTTGAGGAAGCCCTCTTCCAGGTTCCTTACTAGCAGATTCTCCTGCTCCTGGCAGGATCCCCCCAAATTCCACTGGAGCCCTCCCCCAGATCCTCAGCCAATCCTCCATCTGCAGCACCTGGACTTGACCAGCCCATGGCATTGCACAAGAGGAGCTATGGTACAATACATGTGATTCAAAGCTCTGTGGGTTGCTTTCCCAAAGTCCTCCTCTCATCAGGACTCATCATCTGCATGGACAGAATTTTTGTGCTTTGCAGTTTCTTCAGGGACTTGTAATTTGAGGAGGGGGGAACAAAAGTTTGTCCCTGGAGCTGGGATGGTGGGGGGGGGGTCAATACATGCCTGAATCAAGAACTTCCTTTGGTGTAAAATTCGCAGCCAGCTGATAAGCTAGCAATGCTCAATTTCTTTTCTTTTACCCAAATTTCCAGAGGCAGGCCAGGTTTAAGTAACTGCCTTTGTTCAGTTTAATGATCCCATTGATTTTAATAGCCGACCTGCATTTCCATTGACTTTAATGGGAGTTTTGTACAGCTAATAAAACACACACAGAGAGAACAGCAACACGTTTGCAACTCTGCGAGGAACTACGTTTAAAAGCATTTTAAGTGGGCCTATATTTTACCTATTATAGTATTGACCCGTTTGCCTCCCTGCGAAAGTGCAGCCCTTGTGAATTCATTGCCTAGTAAAATCTTGCAAGGCGAAAGCATAAAATAAACACTGGACATTTATTTCTTTGGAGTTACATTAGCATTGTGCTTATGAGACAGGCACCCCCACTTCCCCAACTTATCACAAAACCCAGTTCAATAGGAAATCTTCAATCTAGCCAAGCAATGCTCATGAACCTAAACCCTAGCATCACAAGAAATCCACTGCAAGATTAACTAGGGGGTCACCAAAATTAAGGAAAAGCTGAAAGGATTGAATCTGGGACATTAAAGATGATTTCAAGACCCTTCCCCATTTTTAAAAGAGAGAGAAATGACTCCTCCAGCCTCCTTTTCCCCATCCTTTCTCAAAGCAAACACCATTCGGCAAAAGAGAAGCCCCCTCCCCAGAATGGCAGCCCTCCCCTCCTGAGTAGGGATGGAGAAAGAACCTGCCCATTTCAGTTATCCCAGTTTCTTAAATTCAGTTTTCCACATTTCTTCAACAATTTGCAGATTCCTTTTTCTTAAAAACAAACACACCCTATTGAACATTTTTCAGCATTTGAGTGCAAATTTCGCCTAATGAATGTGTGTGCGTGTGTGCATGTGTGCGCGCACATGCAGTTTTGACAAATGTACACATTTGTGCAAGCAATTTCGCTGAATATAATTGCATTTTGGTATGTTGCTTTCACCATTCAATTGGCTTTGATGCAGACTTCCCCCTAACATATGCATTTTTGTAAATGATCTGTGATTGCAGAACTACATTGCAAAATTCAGATAGGTGTGTATTTCGAAGGATGGCTACCTTTCAGTTCTCGCATTGTTTTGGCAAGCATGAATTTGAAAGATTTGGCTTGAAATGTGAACTGCATCAATTTTCCCCCACATCCCTCTTTCTGAGTGTCAATAGAAAACCCCCACTCTAGAGCTGGGCTTATGCAAGGCTGTACATGTGTATCTGAAGAAGTGTGCATGCACACGAAAGCTTATACCAAGAACTAACTTAGTTGGTCTTTAAGGTGCTACAGGAATGAATTTTTTTATTTGTACATGGAAGAGTTATGCTTTCCTTAGTTTGCTGATAAATGCCTATGGCAATAATAATAATAATTCCTGAGTTTTGAGGGCAAGCTATGTAAGGTTGGTGAGGATTATTGCCCCAAATTGAAGAGAATGGGTCTGAGGCTGCATGAGAGAAAGGGACTTGCTTGCTTGAGGCACCTCTTGATGGAGTTGCGCTGATTTGGGATGAGGTTTTTCCTGACTCACTTTTCTCAATAAGATGTGTGGATCTTGTCTGAAAATCATACTTGGACCAAAAGTTTTCAAAAGTTTTAATGGAATCTTATCTAAACCAGCAAAACATAGAAAAACCAGAGGTGTGTTGTGGATCCACAAAACAGGTAAAAACTCCATTTCAAGGAGAAATTGTTAAACTGCTTTATATCAGCCATTCTTATCTTTTTGACCAAATATAGCTCTCAAACAGGAGACTCTGTAAGCAGAATGTCAAGAATGTGGGACAAATAGTCTTGATTTCATGATCTTTGTTTTTAAAAAAATATTTAAAAACATCACAATAGCCATTCATCATTTAATGCTCAGTATCTGACACAGAGCCTGGTTTGCACTGAACCACAGTATGAAACAAGCTGCAGTTTACTGTGACTGAGCAAGATGCTGGGGAATCCTACTCCAGAATCCCCACAGTGCTGCGCTTTTTATCCAGGCTGCTACAGATGAAACAGGCCTGACTCTAACCTGCTGTGCTGTCCCAACTAGGGCTTTTGAAGTGTTTCCCTTACAGCAGCCTTTCAGCTGCATGTACCCACACTCTGCTGCTTCACACGAAACCATGGCTTGCTTTAAATAATGGTTTGGCGTGATGGATAAACTGTGCCACAGTCGGTTTCAAAATCCATCTTGAAGTCATCCATAGTATCTGAAGGACCATATTCTCCATATGAACTTGCCTGGGCTCTGAGATCTTCAGGGGAGGCGCTCCTTTCAGTGCTACCACCCTCACAGGCAAGCTTGGTGGGGGTGCAGGAAAGAGCCTTCTTGGTAGCTGCTCTCGGCCTTTGAAACACCCTTCCTAGAGCAAGCTAGACTGATTCCCTCCTTGCTGTCCTTCTGCTGGCTGGTGAAGACTATTTTATCTGACAGGCCTTTGGGAACTGGCTGTTATTTTAATAATGGTTTTATTGTTTTTATTATCTGTATTTTTAATACATTTGTTTTTTATATTGTTTTAGTTTTATTAAAGTTGGATTACTTGTTAATGATTATCTTTCGTGTTTTTAGCTTTTTGTACTTTATCTGTGTTGTTTTTAAGCTGTGCAAGTTGTCCTGAGTCTGGGGAAAAGGCAGTATTATTATTATTATTATTATTATTATTATTATTATTATTAGTGCTTTACCTTATTACATGATGATCTACAAAATCTCTATCAGCCAAAATCAAGATGCAGCAGCCAAAGGAACCCTTTCTTCAGAGCCCCCCGATTATCTTTCCTTCTAACCAGCCTCTCTCTGATTTTGGAGACACTGCTTTGAACCCAGAGGAGCTCCAGCCGCCGGGGAGCGTGAACTCCGTCGTCCAAGCCTGCCTGTGTAACGAATCTGCCCATATAACGAGTCATTTAAAAGGCTGCCAAAACGACAAGGATTCTGAGCGGTAGAATTTCTAAGTCGGAATGGGAGAGGCCTCCGTTTGGGAAATGTGCGATCATTGCCGTGCCAGCTCAAGCGTGACTCTCTGACATCAAGCGCTGTGCAGCAGCCTGCAATTAAAAGGCTGTTATTAAGTGTCATTTATTAGGAGGGGCTCTTGCGTACGACTTTTCAACAAGCCATGTGCCAGCTTCGCTCAGCTACAGGTTTTATGGGGGATATTCCCCCCCCCTGCCACACACACTCTTTTTGCTCTGTTGCTTCTTGGCTGCTCTGGAGAGCGCTTTCTCTTCCTCCTCTTCTTTCACGTGTCCTCACTGAGAGTGGAATTTGCCTTTTGCCCAGGTTTTCTCCTCCTCCTCCTCCTCCTCCTCCTCCTCCTCCTCCTCTTCTTCTTCTTCTTCTTCTTCTTCTTCTTCGATCAGTCGTAGTTGAGTAAGATTGTCTTCCAACTTCGTTGAACAAAAAGAAAGGCTACGATGCAAGGTCTCTGTACAAAGGCCATAGAACTCTGTCACCTTCCTTGTCTTGGCCAGAGGATTCATGAGTTCCCAGAGCCAGACACCCCATAATGGTGAGATGCTGCAAAGGACATTCTGAGCTGGTTATGCAACAATCCCACAAGACCCTTTTCCAGCCTGACTGGAACTCTTTTAGCTTTCCTCAGAATCTCTCAGATGTTTCGCCTGAGGAAGGACTACTAAATTGATTGTTAATTTTGTTCTTTTCTTTTTAAAAATTGGATATTCTAAGTTGAACTATGAGGTTCTTCCCTCAGACTGTCTTGGAAGTAGTTCCAGAGATGATGAATAATTATCATCATCATTACTATTAATATTATATTATATTTATATCTCTCCTTTTTCCTAGACAAGGGCTCAAGGTGGCTTACACAAATTAAAACAACACAGAGAACATACAAAAAGCTAAAAACATATAGAAGAGAATCATTAAAAAGCAATTAACTCTAGTAGAATTAAAACAATATAAAAAACCAAATCCATTAAAATACAGATAATAAAAACAGCACAACACTATTTAAAAGTGCTTTCCTTAAATAAATTTAAAAGTTTCCAAAGGCCTGTTGGAATAAAACAGTCTTCACCTGCCACTAGAAGGACAATGAGAAAGGAGCCAGCCTAGCTTCTCTTGGGAGGGAGTTTGAAAGTCTGGCACCAACCACTGAAAAGGCCCTTTGCTACATCCCTACCAAGTGTGTCTCTGAAGGACTGAGGGAAGGCCCTACCCCAAAGATCTCAGAGCCTAGGCAGGTTCGGATGGGAGAATATGGTCCTACATGGGGTTAGTATCACAAACAAATATTTCTCTGGACCTCCACCAAGTTCCTTCACTAGGAGCTATGGCCTTAAATTCGGAGGGTGGGGCTCCATTTGTTAAGAATTCCTACCAGCTGAGATTTTTCTTCATTTTATACTGTCTGAGGACCTTTCAGAATTTTTGTTTTGTTTTGTTTTGCTTCTTAGCTGTAGAACAGAAGCATCTGTGTTGACTGCCCGAAACTACTCAGAGATGCCCCATCTGCTGCAAGGTTTCCTGGCAAAAAAGAACATGAAAATCTAACGTCCGTATTGACTAACCTCTCTCTTTCACTTTATTTCCCACAATGGTTAAGTAGCACAAATGACCCCTTTTCATAATTAGGAGAATTAAACTATGGTTAGCCAGGAACATTTTCCTCCTTAAACAGAAGAGCACTTAAAGGCACCAGATGTCTGCTGGGTCTGAGATGAAGCTAACAATAGGGGAATGCACAAATTCAACAACAACCTGAAATATTTAGGAAAAGCAGGATCCCTCCACCTCCTCCCCTGTCCCCCACAAGTAGAGAAGGAACCTGCTGTGCTTCTCAGATCTACTATCTGGAAACAGTAGTACAGAGTTGGGCCTCTCTTCAACATCATCCACAGTGAAGCTGGTCTGCAGTGAGCAAGGGGCAGAAGTACAGGGCTCAGCAGAGGACCCCAGAATGGGCTGGCACACTCCATTTCGAAGGAAGTGAAGCCATGCACATCACCATCTGAAGAAAGGGCCCCTGTAAGACCGTGAATGCCTTGAATCAGCCAGCTCCCAGGGCAGGTTTACAGCCAGCTCAACTGAAGAAAGCAGCCAGGAACAGAGAGGGTTAACTGCCATGCAGGATGAGCATTGGCTAGTGCCAGTTCCCCCGCCCCTTGGAATGCCAGCTGATAAGGGAATGTCTGAGAGCAAGCTAGAACACAGTCAAAGCTCACTGGAAGCACAAAAAGGCAGGAAAGAGTTAAGAGACAGCCTCTCAGAGAATGGGGAAGGGGTGGGAGCTGACGAGGTCTCGACGAATGGGAGGGCTGCAAGATAGGAAGCAAAACAAAAGGCATATGAAGCAAAAGTCCAATTGCTTCTGGTCCCACCGGAAGCAGTCTTCAGAAGGGTCATCTTGATTGATGATGGCGGAAGCTGCATTAAAGCTGTCTGGAGCTATCTGTTTGTTTTGACACTGGACACCTGACAATGAAGTCCAGAGGCTAATGGTTCATCGTGCCGCTGTCTGCAATGTCTCTCAATGCTCTTTTTTTACATTGCAATATTCTAAAACTCCTACCATCTCCCTTGCTGCTTTTCTGCTCCTGATGTATTAAGATAAATGTTTGTTGGTTGACGTTCTGCCTTTAGCAATTTTCTCCTCAAATTCCTTCTCTGCTCACCTTATCATCAAAACGACGTGTGTTTTGGCAACTATAGCACAACTATTCCAAACAGACAGGCAAAGTGTACCTCAGGGGCCCAAGCCAGTGAACTGAAAGGCTGCAGCCTATGATCATGCCATAATTGCACAGGCCGATGTTGCTTCCAGATTAGATTACCGCAATGTTGCACTGTATGTGGGGCTGCCCCTGAAAAGCGTCCAGAAACTTCTGTTGTCACAAAGCACAACAATTAAGGCTGGTAACAAGAGCTTGGTCTTTCAACCACATCACCACAATGTGCATGGGCTCACAATTTGTTGCTGGGTCCAATTAAAGGGATTGGCTCCTACCTTTAACGACCTTGGTGGTTCATGAGCTGGATCCCAGAAGGACTCTGTCCTGCCCATGGACCTGTTTGCAGCGTGCTGCACTGCAGTTGTTGGGAGAGGAGCAGCTGCCCATGTCCCACTGCTCAGAGGATGTGTGGAGGCTGATGGGATGGGGTGGCCTCAAGGCCTTGTGAAAAGTGGTCCTCGCCAGTGGTACTGTCTGCTCTGGAAGATGCAGCTGATCACCTCCTTGGACTCAGGTTATTGCAGGCCTTCTGAGAAAATGCTCCAGCTGGCTTCAGTTTTCCCTTGATCTGTCTGCCTGCTTCTGTTTTCTGGGATGTTGGTTTGGGTTCTCTCCCCCCCCCCCCTTGCTAATGACTGCCTGCTGTCTTGGCTCTTGTAATGTTCTAGTGTTTCATATCTGGATTGTTTGCTGCCATAAGAATCCCACCGGAAATGGAAGCTGCAGGGGATAAGCATTTTTATAAACACAATAAATTAACACATAAAGCACCATTTAATCACCCCAGTGAAGTGTGAGGGAATGCCCTTTCAATTGTTTCATATCTGTATTAATAATCGTGGAGAGACTCAGGTTGGGAGGAGAATCTTAATCCCCCTCTGTTTGTTCTTGTGATGAATTCCTGGAGGGGGAAAAACCAATCTAATTTTGCCTCTCTCTCTTTTTTTAAAAAAAATATATGTGATTTTTTTTTACTTTTTGATAAATTATTCATGCCTGGCACCCTGACCCAGGCTGGGAGGCAAAGGGGGATTCTTTGATGGATGAGAATGATGGGACCACTTTTGCAGGGGGCTTCCCCACTCCGACACTAACAAGCTCTGTTGACGACCCTCCATGTTGCGATTCCATGACAAACGAATTCTCCCTGACCTGAGTTGATCCGCTGCTAGCAAAGGAGTCACCACCATTTCAGAAACAGACGCTTCATGCAGAGGCCTAATTACCGCGCATGGGGGTAAGCATGTTGGGGGGAACGGCATCAAGACATCAGTGGGTTCCTGCTGCCTTTGACAGCTTGGCTGCATATTGATCAGGGCTCAGAACTTGAAAGCCTCTCCTTTGGGTGGGGATTTCAGGCTCATCATTAGAAGAGGAATGAGGGAGATTTGAGGGTGACACCATCAAGGACCAGAGAAGGGCACCGCATTGAATATCTCTGTAGAACAAGCGCAGGCTGTTTTGCCTCCTAAACATGCACAATGTCAGATTCTGCCAGAGGATTTCAAAGTGGCTGAAGTCATTCAGCGTTCACAGAATTGGATTTTGGCAATCAGGTTTCTCTTTTTCTACTGCCTTCCCTCAACGACCTGGGTGGCCTCCGAACAGTATTGTTCCATACCACCCCACTCTCTGGGCAGTGAGAGTTTCCATTGGTTCCAAGTGCATACTCAGGATTTGGTTTCCTTGGAAGGAAGGTCAGCAGAGACTGTAGTGTCTTTAGGACATATGCTATTATTTTACACATTTATACAACCTGAGCATAAGGTAGAGGGGCTCACAGCATCAACATCCCCCACAGGTCTTGCTTTTCCATTAGTCACAGCTTTGAATCCAGCACAGGGCAATCATATTTCTGTGTCTTCACCTTCCAGCCTGTTTACAGCTCAGCTAACACACACACACACACACACACACACACACACACACACACACACACACTTGCTGGCTTTTGTTCTCCTATTTAGCAGTTAGAGCAACTTCTTTGGTTTTGCTAATTGAGGGTCTTAACTGGTCAGCTAAATCCATTGAGTAGACAAAGGGACTGGTCTGACAAGCTTGCTCTCGTACCTTCTACCCCTAAAGATACAGGACCCCAGGAACTGGGAGGGACTCGGAGCATCATCCAGACTGAACCCCCCCCCCCCGCAAACCTACAACATTGTAAATACAAATGTCATATGGGTTAGCTCCATTTTTGCAAAGTAGCAGGAGCCTAAGAGAGGATGCGGTTGTAGTGGCCACACTCGCTCCAGGAACTCTGAGTGCATGAAAGAAGGAGAAAAACATACACAAGAGCTACTATATTATGCAATCAGAACTGATAAACTTGAAAGGAGAGAGGAGTCTACCCTGAGGTGATTCAGTCTCTGCCCTTCTCAACAGTTGCAGGAGAAGCCAGTGTTTTTAATTGGCTCCCATGTGATCATTTTCATAGGAACATTGATACCTGCCTTACAGTGAGTCAGACCATTTCAGTCTTGCCTACACTGGCTGGCAGCAGTTCTCAAGGTTTTTAGACAGGGATCTCTCCCCATCCTTACCTGGAGATCTCAAATATTCTACCTGGGACCTTCTGCATGCAAGACAGATGCTCTAGCCTTCCCCATCCATCCTTTCAGTGGACGATCACTTTGTAACTCTAGAACTCTATGTGGTGAGCATAACAACTCATGGTTTTGCTAGGCCTGGGGCCACATTTCCATGCAAAAACTGAAGAAGGAATATTACTTTGTGGTGACTTTTCTGCCACCCCAGGTAGCGTCTTTATTTCCTTGTGATGATATTTCTGGCCCCTTCCATTCCCTTCAGAAGGTTAGAATTAAGATCTCTTCACCACCTCAAATTGCATTAAGCTCTGGCACTAATTAAAAAATGGCATTTTGGAGTTCGCTTGGCTTTCATCACACTGATGAGAGATTTTAATTGCATTTATACACATCAAATAGATGGAGGGATATAAACAGGTTTTTCCAGGGCTTTGAGCTAGCAGGGAGGCTGGAATGAGGTGCATTTGATATCAAAAACACCTCCGCTTAATAAAAGGCAAAGTCTTCGATAAGAAGATGGTGAGGGAAGAGCAGCAGGGAGGAGAGGCCTCTCCAACTCCAGCTTCAACCAGAATAGTGCTCAAGCTTTTATCTCACGACACTGAGGAATTACAGACAAATTACAATATTTTTAAAAATAAAATTCTCTTCTCCTTGCCTGAACACAAAGGGCTGATCCACACACGCATGTATGCCACTAGCTAATCCCTGGATGACTTGCAGCTGAACACAGAATCATAAAATAATCTATTCCAATTCCCCACAATGCAAGAATCACAGCTAAAGAATCCCTAACAGATGGCCCTCCAAACTCTCCTTAAAAACCTCTGACGAAGGAGAGTCCACCACCTTTCAATGTAGTCCATTTTGCTGTTGGTCAGCTCTTACAATCAGAGAGTTTTTCAAAATGTGGAGGTGGAATCTCCTCTCTTGTCATTTGAATCCATTGGTTTGGGTCCCACCATCTGGAGCAGCAAAAAACAGGAGACCTGTTTATCCAGCATTCCCTCCGAATTGCTTGCATGAAGCTTATGTGGCAGTTCAACCTGTCATGGCTGGGGCTGATTGTGGCTGGCGGGCTGGAAGGCAGGGAGCCCAAGCAGTAGGTGGAGTCAGAACCAATGACAGTCAGAGTTAGCAAATTCTAGTTTTGTCCCCATCTTCTTCCTTGCTTGATTCTACTAAGGTAACTGTGAGGTGGACAAGGAGGAAACTGACAGGTGGACTGGACTGCTTCTAAACCAGAAGGCAGGCACATGAGGGCTGGCTGAGACTTGACAGAGGTTGGTTGGGCAGTGCCCCATTTGCCTTAATGGACCAGCCACCATTGGGTTTAGACTATGCCTCGTATTTATTGAGTATTCATTCTGATTTGCTTAAGGAGTGATTATATGACAATGAGCATTCACCCTGATTTGCTTCCAGGGTATTTAAACATCTTCCCACTAGTCCTTCATTTTCAAACTTTTCAATGCATTTCCCTGTTAATTTCCAAACCTCAAAAAGGATCTGTGTAGAGCGACAGAGAGCTTTCATCCATTTCATTTGCAGAAATCTAAAGCTGTAGCATGCCGTTACCTCCCTCCTGCAAAATACTGATAGTCTACAGGCCCCTCAATCAATCTGAATCCTCGTTGCATATTCTGTCATGGAAAGTGGCAAGATAGGCTGACAAGTTTATTGACCCTGAATTTGGATCTGACATGCAGGCATTTGATTTATTCTGTCTTGAAGAATCTCAGCTGGACATTAATGCTGCTCATCGGCAAGGTTTCAAAATGCTGGCTTTCCCAGATTTTCAAGACGGTTAATTGGGTTATGAGAATGGAGCCTTGGAAGTTCCCATTTCAAGAGACACACAAGAATAATAGAAGGGACCACGAGGGTCATCTAGTCCAACTCCCTGGAATCCAGGCCCATCGGGTAGGCTGGAATCCATAACCCTGAGTTTAAGAGTCTCATGCTCTACTGATGGAGCAACCCTTCATGGTTGGATATAATAATATTAATAAATTTGTATTTATATACCGCCCTCACCAGCCAAAGCCGGGCTCAGAGCAGCTAAGAACAAGTAAAAATAGCACATAAAATCACACAGTCAATTAATTAAAATACATTCTAAAATCAATTCAGAATCAAATTAATGGCAACCATTGGGCTAGAGTTCTATGAGGATTACAGAAGGAGAGAGGGGGTCAGACTGTGCCTTGGCCAAAGGCCTGGTGGAACAGCTCCGTCTTGCAGCCCCTGCGGAAAGATGTCAAATCCCACAGGGCCTAGTCTCTTGTGACAGAGCGTTCCACCAGATTGGGGCCATGGCCAAAAAACCCCTGGCTCCAGTCGAGGCCAGCCTAACCTCCCTGTGGCCCAGGATCTCCAAGATGTTTTTATTTGAAGACCGTAAGGTCCTCCGTGGGACATACCAGGAGAGGTGGTCCTGTAGGTATGAGGGTCCTAGGCCGTAAAGGGCTTTAAAGGATGTTAAAGACTTGAAATTAATAAACAATGGGTTGTTCAAACTTGGATACTGAAACACTTCTAGAATTACCTCTGTTTTCTGTTGACAGCTATGGGATTCCTGGCCTGGCCTGGCCTCAGTTGTCTACACTCCAGTGACCTCCCACTTGATTACTTTAATGTGATTTATGTGGGGCTGCCCTTGAATACAGTCTGCAGACTGCAGCTTGTGCAGAATGCAGCTGCTAGGTTGGCAACTGGGCAGCCCAATGGAACCATGCACTACTGGTCCTGAATGCACTGCACTGGCTGCCAGTGATCTATCAGGCCAAATTCAAGGTGTTAGTATGCACATATGACATCCTAAATGGATTGGGAACCAAGTACCTAAAAGAGCGCCTTCCCCAGTATCAACTATATTGAATCCTATGATTGGTAAGTGAGGCCTTGTTAGTGGTGTCACTACTGGGGGCTGCCTAGTTGGCGCTGACCCATAGTAGGACCTTGTTAGTGGTGGCTCCCTGCTTGTGGAATGACCTCCCTGGGAGGCATTCATTAATTTTCAGGAGGAATTTGAAAACATTCCTGTTTATTAAGGCATTTGATGGCTGAAGAATATTGTTCCCGACTACCCTGAAATTACTGGATGGAAAAACTCTAAATCTAACTGCCTTTAAATCTGTTTAACTGTAATTGTTGTTAGAATGTTTTTACTGTTTTAGGATGCTTTAAACAAATTATGTATCTTTTTGTTACCCTGGGCTCCTTCAGGAGGAAGGACAGGACATAAATTCAAATAATAATAATAATAATAATAATAATAATAATAATAATAATATAACAGATATGACTTGCTTTAATTGCATGTTCGCTTTTTGGGAACACAAATGCGGGAGGAAAGAATTTTTGGGTGTTTCTTTTGTATAAATTCTTTTTTATTATTATTTAAAATTTAAAACAATGTTACCTCATACAGCAAACTGTGCACTTTGATATATCACAGTGTCTTAAAAAGGAAAATAATCAGATTTTTCTTTTTCTTTTAAAACGTTAAACTCAATTTTTTGTTTTGTTTTTTTGGAAATTTTATTTACATCTGCCTAGAATGATCTGCAAGTAACACAGTTACTATGAAACCAAAATTATTACAAAATGTTTACAAAAAACTATATTCATAGAAATTTCTGCATGTCCACAAAGGAGTATTTCCCCTGAATGTCACAGAGACCAGTCCTGTCAGTTGTTGTTGTTGTCAAGAGGGAAGTTTGGAATAGACAGCAAAAGGGCAGTTTTGACAATGATGGTCCACAGTCCTTATTCTGGTACAGCTGTTGGCTGGGTCACCTTCCTAGAGCCAAACAGGTATTCGTGATCAAGCAATGTGAGTTTGTGTGGTTGTGAGAACGTGTGCGTGGTTGGGCTGGCACTGCAGCTCCACATCTTGGTGACAGTTCAAGATCAGAAGGTACCTCCAGAAGTCACCTAGGCTGTCCTGTTGCAGAGCCACATGGATAGAGGTGCTGGGCCCACCACAACCAGGCTGAGTATCAGTCAGTATTTGCTGGCCATCAGGGGAGTGGAGAGGACATCTTTGCTGGAGCTTCCAGGGCACTGCCCTGGCCAAAGGTTCAAGGGCTGCATTTTCTCCTTTGCAAGGCCTTTGGCAGAGTAGTGACAACCTTTACCATTTCCCTTCCCTGTGTTACCTCTTATAACTTGAGCAAAAGCAAACTATATCCCCACCCCCACCCCAAATCACTCCCGACATTCTCTCCAAGTCATCATAAAATCATGGTTGGTTGGCTAGCCAAGACACTCCCGCTATTGAGTTCAGTATCTTGTCTCCATCAGTGGCTGGTCATCAGCAGCCAGGGCAAAAAGTGGTGAGCTGTTCCACACATACACTCATGATACAGGTGAACCTCCGATTCAGTCTGGGTAGCAGGAAAGCTCTCAATCATTTTTATGCACACACTGAAAACATTTGCCTAAAGAGGCCTGGCGTAGAAGACAAACATATGAAAAAGAACAGGAATAAAGACTTACAGCAACATTAAAAGCGCACAGCCCTCCCCACTGTTTTACATGAAATTCAGAGACTGGCTTTAGTAGGTTTTGGACAAATTCACCTGCGATGACAAAACTGATGTTGCAAAGAATTCCGAGATAGCTGAATGGTTGCTGATCTAATCTGCTGAAATAAATTGATGATTTATTCAACTGGAGATGAATAAACAAAACCAGCAGCAACTTCAAGTGCCACTATGAATTTAAAAAGTTTTGAAGCCTGTCTGAGCTAATGGATTTGAGAATGATTGAACTCTTTTGTCTTCTTGGCAAAATGGCCTCCTGCTTCCCAGTAGGGATGGAACAGTGACCCCAGCCTCCTTTTCCTAGGTGGCAGGGAGGAGTTGTGTGAAATTGGTTAGAGGTCACTGGCAGATGTTTCAGTGGGTTACAGTGGCCTTGTTCACACAAAACAGTAAGCCAAACGAATGTGCACAAATCTTGGCTATGGCTTGTAGTTAGTGCAGAGAGAGCTGGGTTCAGAAAACAGGCAAAGCCAAACTTTGCCTTTGCTTAGTGCAGGGGTCTGCAACCCGCGGCTCCGGAGCCGCATGTGGCTCTTTTACACCTTTGCTGCGGCTCCGGGGCGGATACTGGCGAGGGGAGGAGGCGCATTGTGTGCCCTGACACTCCCCACTGTGGCGGGCGCTGTACTGGCTGTGATGTCGCATGGGGGCGGTGCGTGCATTAGTCACGCACCGTCCCGACGTCACCTTCCCGCCCGCTGTCAGATCGCGGCTTCGGAGATATATTTGTTTTAAATGTCGCAATGGTTTTGCGGCTCCCAGTTGTTGTTTTTTCTTTGGAAACGGGTCCAAGTGGCTCTTTTTGTCTTAAAGGTTACAGACCCCTGGCTTAGTGGGTTGTGGAAATCAAAAAAGACCCAGCTCCTCTCTGGGAGCCCTCCCCAGTAAGCCATATTTTGGGCGAATACCCTTAAGAACATAAGAGCTTTCTGGATTGGGCAAATGGCCCATCTAGTCCAGCATCCTGTTCTCTCAGTGGCTGACCAGGTGCCTGTGGAAAACCAGCAAGCAGGAATCAAGAGCACCCTCCCCTCCTGCAACTGGTATTCAAAAGCAACCCTACCTCCAATTGTGGAGGCAGAGAACAGCTATCACGGCTAGTAGCAACCGCTAGCCCTTTCCTTCCAGCTAAATTCCCCTCTAATTAACTAGCTTGAGGGCTGTTCTTTAATGCTTTGTGCTAATTGTTTCTTCAAATTTTGCTAAGAAGGTCAATTTCTGTCCTATTTGGTGGGGCAGCTCAATGGCAGAAAGTAGCAGGTTGGGCAACAAGGGTAACAAATGGGGGGAATGGGGGTGGGGGGGTAGAGAAAAACCTTTGCTTGTGGTTAGAGCCCAGAACTACTGGAGGAAAGCAAGGGGGCCACTGGGCGGGAGGCAAAGGAGCTTCAATGATGGGTGTGAATGGCCAAGCCCAAGACTCTGGCCTCCTATGTGTTATATGCCAGGGACACCCATTGTTTTTGTCAGTGAGATGCCTCTCGCCTCTTAATGTTTTGGTGCTCTTCTCCCTACTGGGTTTCCTATACCTGTGAAGTCAGGCAGCTCTGAATGGCTTTGGAGCTGTGCCAGGATCTGTATCTCTTTGAGGACCCCTTGGCCAGCAGAACCTCTCCCTTCTCTCCTTTGGACAGTCTCAGCTGTTTTTGAAGGCTGCAGGAACTCTGGTCCAACCTGCCATGGGTCTTTAAGAAATTGCACTTTGCATGAACTTGGCTTTATATGAATGCTAGCAGAAAGAGGCAAGACTTCATGAAAGGAGGGTTAGAAGGTGGACTAGGGAATCCGCTCCCATCTTATCAACCGTTACCAGGATTCAGAATCACCCAATTAGACCAGGGTCTGATTCTGAGTCTCTCTCTGGCCTAGAACTGGTGGCAACAGTGTTGTGGGATGCCTTTCCTGCTGCGATATGAGAGGCCTTCCACCACTACTGGCATTCTGCCAGCTCTGGAAAACACGGCCATCTAGGCCAGCATTCTCCTGAACTTGCACTTCTTGATCCAACTGTTTAATTGTTCTGCTTTTCTATTGGCTTGTTTTAGTATATGGGAGTTCTAAATGTTTTGATGAAATTCTTTTATTGTGCATTTCAATTATGTATGGGTTTTATAATTGATTTTATGCTTGTAAGCCACTTAGAAGCTATTGTGGTATGCAAGCAATATATAAACTGATCAATGAATGATAATAACTTTCCCCAGCTGTGGACTGAGATGAATTAGACTTGGCAGGTAATTGACTACTGAAATTTTGAAATTAGGAGACTGTTTGGAAACTTGTCTTGCAAATGTGCCTTAAGTCAAGTCAAAACAAACCATTGCATCAGTCTTAAAGCTGACTGGATGTGGAAAGAGGCAGCTTTGCATGCAGTTGCACAACCTGTCAGTCTCCTGCTAGGTTTTCAGGGAAAAGACAGTCAGTATTTGGCAATACCACAGAGTCGCCCATTCATTGTGTTCTTTTGAATGGCAGGCAAAGGGCAGTCTTTGGTCATTTGGAGAGAGAAAAAAATCTGTCTGGAAGGAAAAAGACAATTCATGGTACCCAGGGGAGAGGCTCTTCTGCCTGAAGAACACTTTGATGACTTCTAATGGTAGTGATTTGTGCAATGAGCCTATGCACACAAAATTGGGAATAAGCCCCATTGAATGCAGTGGGACTTATTTTTGAGTAATGCACCCAGAAATGTACAGACTTCAACTCACCCAGAATCCAGATTGACCACCAACAAAATGCCTAGAGTCTTGCCAAATCTTTCCCAACCCCAATTAAATGCTGAATTATAATCCACTTTTCTTGTGCCCCTCTTCTATCAGTGAAGTCATCATGGCCATCATTACCCATTTGCGGATTATATTAGCCTTCCTGAGGGCAACCTCTTTCACCCCAAGGATGGTGGCTTTGCTTGGTCTCACATAACTGACTTGGAGCAGACAGCACCAAAGTGTTGCAGGAGCCACTGTCTGAAGGATACAATTCCTTCTCCTCCTCCAAGTGCCAGGAATCCACACCTCCAAGTAGAGGCAATGCTTGATTGTGTCACTGTGGACATACCCTCTCTCCCCTTAACGGTTCCTGCCAGACAAATGGAAACCCAATCTCCCTCCCCCTCCCCCTGAATAAAAGAGGCTTCCCCTGCTGTCTCCTCTCCCCAGGTAGGAGCCCACAACACACCCATGCAAGACAGCTGTGCTGGTGGCCCACCGGGGGCTTCCTGGTGCACAAGAGTCCAGCACAGTGCTGAGGCCACCATTGGGTTCCTTCAAGGGAAAGGCTCGTGACTTTGACCAGGAGTCTCCTCCCCTGCTCTCCACCCCACAACTCTCTCCCACACTGTCTCTGGCACATGCTGCGCAAGCCAATCCAGATTCCACCCCCCCACCCCCAATGTGGTTGCTTTGTTTATTGCCATACTGAAATGGAAGCGTCAGATTCGCAGGCTTTGCGGCGGCTCTCCTCTGCCCCAGATCAGTCCATGCCCTGGCTTTATTTATGTCTTCCATCCATTTGATATGTAAACATGAAGACTCCTCCTGGGTGTGTCTTGGGGAAGGGCAGGGCTTGGGTGCCGAGGAGTCCATGGTGCTGCTTAAACCTTGATCTGGAAAAATAATAATAATCAAACAACGACTCCCAACTGAAGGCGTTGCGATCCATGCTTCGGGTTCTTGTATCCAAGTTGGATGATGGCTGAAGTTACATTGAAGGCCTTGTTCTCAAAAACTGGGGGTTTGTTCTCCCTCCTTCTCTCTGCTTCTGCAGTCCTGATGCGCCTTTCTCCCCACACATCTCCAGCAAGCCCCTCCCTGGTGTTTGACCCTCCACACCCCATCACGGGAACACGGGGGTCAGTCCCGTGTTGCAGGCCATGTTGTCCTTGCCGGGAAGCCGCCTGTCATTGAACGTGTGCATGTTGATGACGGCGTCTGTCTTCACCATGACGGGGGGCTGGGGCTTGTGTTTCACCCGGCGGTGGCAGGTGAGAGAGAGCCTGATCTCGTCGGCCATGGCGCTGCAGAAGGAACGCTGGAAGAAAGGAGGAGGCACAGGAAGGAGGCTTGCATTAGACTTGGGGTGAAATAACCTTGAGGCAGAAATCAGCACGTGACCTGGGAATGTCGCAAGCACAATGAACCTGCAGTGGCTCTTGCTTGCTGAAATGGGAAGCATGCAGGAAACAGACTTGTCAAGGACCAAGGGACCATTACAGGCCGGTGTGCTGTGTGTGCATATGAGCATGCTGCCAGGGCAGAATTGGAGCCAAGAGGACAAGTTTCTAGATCTCATGGTTGTTGTACTGTTACTGGTGCATTCTCACGAGGAAAGGATTTATAAAACACTTTTGTATGTTCATTGTTGGCAGCTCTGGGGGCGAAGTCAAACTGCTGCATTAGCAACACTGAAGGTTATTTTATTCATTCATTCATTCAGACTAGAGTATTATTCTCAGTATTAAGGTATTATTATTACTAAAGTCCCAGGGCGGGTTGCTGTGTTAAAACACAATGCAAAAACAAATTAGAGCTATAAAAATAAGAGGGCGAGGTCCTGAAAATATGCACCTCAAATGTCAAAAGCCAGAGTAAGGACGTACATCTTCAACATTCTCTGGAAGCTATTCAGTGTGTATGTGCCAAATACCACCTCTGTGGGGAGGGAGCTTTACAGCTTAAGGGCCACCACATATTGTTTTTTATATTGTGTTTTAATGCTGTAATCTAACCTAGAACATTATTGTGAAGGGCAGGTAAAAATTATTCAAACATAATAATTGTAACAATAATTAATAATAATAATACAACCCCATTTCAAATGTCACACTGAATCTGCACAAGCACATTCCCGAAAAGTGGAGGGGCTGCTTTTGGACAGAAAGTTCCTTTAAGGAGCTCATAGGGGTTCAGGTATATCCCTTTCTTGTTCAGATTGTGGGTTTTTTGTGGGGGTCAGATTGGTGGTCCCTGTGTGCTCCTGCCACAGCCCATACCTGCTCCCGTTCTGCTGTTTTGCGCAGCTTGTAGATGAACTCCAGGGTGGCCACAAAGACGGAGAGGACCAGGCCAGCCGCCAGGACGATGAAGAGCCCCCCGATGTTCTGGATCCCAAGGGCACTGGCTTCTTTGTTCTCCTCCTCAGGGCAGCCATTGCTTCTCCACCACTTGTCCTTCAAGGCATGCAGCTTGGCCTCTTCCTGGAGCTGGAGGATCGCAATGGTGATCTTGTCCCTGTAGGGTGAACCTGAAAGTAGGAGGCACAGAGAAGGTGGGCATGCCATTATATGCAAAGCAAAGAAAGCCAAACGCTCTGCACCCCAACAAGCTGGATCCCTCTCCCACAACCCAACCTGGAAGCACTGCAGGAGCCAGTGAGTCCCCAGCCCAGCATTTGGAGCAGCTACTACGAGCATGCCCTTAGCAAACCCAGTTCTTTCATTCTCCTGGCCAGGCACTGCTTTTCCTCACCCATAGGAGTGCCGATCCCATAGCCCTTGGAGTCTATAAGACCCCCAATCTGAGTCAGGTTGCAGTTTCTTTGGGTGATGTACTCAATGGTGGTGGATTCCATCAGCAAGGCATAGTCGGAGGTGAGGGCACGCTGGATCCCTTCTTCGTTGTTCTTAACGAGAGCTGAGGGCTTGCTGCTCATGAAGGCCCACATCTTTTCAAAAGTGGAGATCCTGGATTTCTAAAATGGCAGACCCATGGAAAACAGAAAACAATGACCAAACTGTTTCCAAAATCCAAAATAATGGCAGGAAGCCGAAGGCTGCAAAAAAGCCTCTCTGCCACACAGACACTCTTCCCTTCTCTGCCCAATCTGAAAGCATCACAGCGCTTCCTCCTTCCACTGATCTGTCAAAGGTGTTTCATGTCCCAGGAGATGCTTATGGAATAAGGCATGCCAACCCTGGAACTCAATTTCAGCACTGCAAGAAAGCAGTTGGTCTACAAAATGCTGGTGATGGACTATGGCTTGTACTATGGCTGCACAGGAAAAGCTTACTTAACTGTACTCTGCAGTTGCCCAGATTGTTTGTTTAATTGTTTGTTGGTCTGTCTGTCTGTCTCACTCTCTCACTCTCACTGTCACTGTCACTCTCACACAATCATTCTGGGAGCAACCAACTGTTCTCCTATTGCTTCTCATGATGGATGGTGTCTCAATTCTGGTTTCTAAGTTACTTGATAGTACTTTGTGTCAGTACACAGAACAGCCTTTGCCAACCTGACAGCCTGGCTATACAAAGGAGCTAAAGGACTGATGAGAGTTGTAGTCCAAAACATCTAGAGAACTGGCTTGTGTTGTGTATTTACATGCACACACATTCTTGGCTCATCTTTTTTCTGAATGTAACACCCCTGTAACATTTCCCAGTAGTGATGTATGGAAGTGAGAGCTGGACCATAAAGAAGGCTGATTGCCGAAGAATTGATGCTTTTGAATTATGGTGCTGGAGGAGACTCTTGAGAGTCCCGTGGACTGAAAGAAGATCAAACCTATCCATTCTGAAGGAAATCAGCCCTGAGTGCTCACTGGAAGGACAGATCGTGAAGCTGAGGCTCCAATACTTTGGCCACCTCATGAGAAAAGAAGACTCCCTGGAAAAGACCCTGATGTTGGGAAAGATGGAGGGCACAAGGAGAAGGGGACGACAGAGGATGAGATGGTTGGATAGTGTTCTCGAAGCTACTAGCATGAGTTTGACCAAACTGTGGGAGGCAGTGGAAGGCAGAAGTGCCTGGCGTGCTCTGGTCCATGGGGTCACGAAGAGTCAGGCACAACTAGACAACTAAACAACAACAACACCCCTAGATTACCAGTGGAAAGGGAACAAATGGATGATATTCTTCTCCCTCTCTCTTAATGCTGGAATTCTGGGTTGCCCAATGCAGTTGTTCGGCACAAGGTTCAGGCATGGGCATAGCCAGGATTTTTGTTAAACGGGGAGACTTTTGATAAGGGGGCGGGGACAGAACCTCAGTTATTTTTATTGATTTGGGGGGCAGCTGCCCTCTTGCCCCACCCCAGCTATGCCCATAGGTTTAGGACAGGCCAAAGGAGATATAGAATGAATGAATGAATGAATGAATGAATGAATGAATGAATGAATGAGTAGAATTCATTGATGCAATGCAATTCATAGAATTCAAGATGCAATGATAGCCACTGCTTTTGGTGGCTTAAAATAAATAAATGAATACACGGAGAGGGATGTGTCTATCAACATCTGTTACCTAACCAGAACTTTAAGATACAAAAACAGTGTGCCTCCGAATATCAGAAATGGGGGAGAAACAGGCAGCTGACATCACTTCCATGCTGGGGGGCCTGAGCTAGAAGCAGAATGAAGGACCTTTCCTTCCTTCCAGCAGGGAGTATTCTTTTGTTCCTCCAAAACAGGGGTTGTTAACCTGGTCCCTACTACCCACTAGTGGGCATTTCAGGATTCTAGGTAGGGCGGTAGGTAGCACAAGCTGAATCCTCCTTTCATTGAGCACTGGTGGGCGGTAAGGAAATTTTACCATCAAGAAAGATGCATTAGTGGGCGGTAGGTATAAAAAGGTTGACTACCCCTGCTCTAAAACAATCTAAGTTACAATTGGGTAGTCCCTACTCAAATGTTACTTAGTCTTTCCTACGCCGGAAAGCTATTGTGAAGTTAAATTAGGGAAGAGCTGCAAAGTATTTTGCACACTGAAGATAACTACAAAAATACAATCTCAGCTGGCAGCAGCCAAGTTGGCAGGATGCAGGGAGGGGCGGCAGCGCTGTTATTGACTTTCACCTAAATCATGCAATGAAGACGATATGGCTCAGAAGTGCTTCAGGGTATGATATACTACTTCTTATTACCATCAAGTTCTCTCAACCCAGTTGTGGGAGTCTTCCGCCTTGGAGGAGGGAGGCCTGCCTCACATCACTGAAGCCATTCGGTGAGCTATGGGGCCCCTCCTGTAGGAGCCATTATCTTGTCTTTAAATGCACTCTGGACTGTTTGTTGTTATTGCTTTTGTATGGGAGGGAGGTGCAGCTCATTTCATTTGCTGTTTTAAAAGTGAGAGTCATAAACGGTAGCTAAGGAGTCATATACCAACCATTAGGCAAAGAACATTTGAATTCCAGCACTTTCCACAACAAATTACACACCGAACAGAACAGAATCTGGCCACATTTGGGCATAACCCTGAACCGTAACACATTTATCTCTTTATTTCACTTATATCCCACCTTTTTCTCCACGGAGCTCAAGGTGGCTTACAGAGTTCTTCCCCGCATTAATCCCCACAACAACCCTGTGAGGTAGGTTGGGATGAGAGGCAGTGGCTGAACTCAAGGTCACCCAATGAGCTTCATGGCCAAGTGAGGATTTGAGCCCTGGTCTCCCAGGTCCTAGTCCAACACCCAACCCACTACACCACACTAGCTCCCCACCACACATGCTTTTATAAGGAGGGGCAACCCACTTTGGATCTAGCATGACTACCTGTTCCCCTGACTCAGTGCAATAGCCAGATGTCCACTAAAGATCTCTTTTGGGTGGATCACTCAAATGGCCTTG
This sequence comes from Podarcis liolepis, assembly GCF_965112155.1. Taxonomy (NCBI): domain Eukaryota; kingdom Metazoa; phylum Chordata; class Lepidosauria; order Squamata; family Lacertidae; genus Podarcis; species Podarcis liolepis. The sequence continues at coordinate 58,895,990 of NC_139561.1, read as the reverse complement.
GGGAATTACATTTTCTGCCTGCTCCATAGTGTTCTGGCATTGGGGTTTAGAAGGCTTTTCTGCATATTGTACAATGGGACACAAAATGTGCCATTGGGAACAAAGGTCCTTGCACCAGTGGGAGTGTCACTGATTTGGGATTTGCAATGATGCAGGGGCCATTGGACTGTCCTGTATAGTAAATAAAAACTATTGACTCCTACAGAGAAACTGCCCCTGTCACAGTGTGTAAGCAAATCGGTAGTGGGGAGAGCACATTCATGTTCATTTGGCCTTTTTCTCTTTTAGTGTGGGGTGCCTGGTAGGGAATTTGTGCCATTGAAAATCTGCTTTTAAAAAACCTTGAGAGTGTCATGTTTAGATTTGATTTATTGGTGACTTTGTATATTTGGTCATACCTGGAAGGTCATGAGGGCTGGTAAGGAGGTCAGGTGGGCTGCCCTGTGTCCATTTCTGTGGGAGTTGGTGAGGCTTGCAGGAAAACCAGGCCATGGTCAGCCAGAAAACCTAACCAAGCAGAGGGCCTTCTGGACCTTGGACAGGTCCACTCCACTTTACCGTGGGGAGGAGTTGCCGTGGACCATGTGGCCACCCACTCTCCTCAGGGGGTGGAGGACAAAGTCCTGTGTTCCCCTGGGGGATCCCGGCCATGTCAGCGACCAGCATAGGCGCCGACTCCATGGGGCCTGAGGGGGCCCGAGCCCCCTCAAAAATTCGTTTGGGGGGGCTCTGCCCCCCAATAATCTCAGGCGCCCCTCCAGCAGAGCGCCACCGCCGCCCCTCCCCCAGCCCAAAATGCACAGGGTCGGGCTGCATGCCTCCTGCCCTCCCTCCCGAGCAAAAGCTCCACCCAATTTCCTTCGGAGCTGATTAATAGGCGCAGCACGCTCTCCCCTATTCGCTCACGAGGAGGAGGCGCCACTTTATCTGCATATTCATGAGCTTATTTATTATTCATGAGCTTTCCCGGGCCCCTCCAATATTTTTTATAAGTCCGCGCCCCTGGCGACCAGCCAGCCAATCCGCTGGCTGGAGGGTGTGTGGCTGGGACCATTTAAGCGGAGGGGTGAGCCGGAGGGCTTCCTCTTGGCTCGCTTCCTCAATCTCCCTCCCTCCCTATTTTGCAGGTTTTCTTCATTGGCCTTGCTATGGACCTTGGTTGGTCACCGTTGAGGGGCCTGGTAGGAATTTTTCCACTTGGCAAATTGGCACGGACCATTTGGTTTTCGCCTACCTCGTAGCAATCGTCACAACTTTGTTAGGTTTGCGGTTAGGCATTGTTTGACCTTATGAGGGGGGAGGGGAGCTGTGGCCATCACCTGCCCCTCCAAGCTTAAGGGTATTCCCTTAAAGGAATCCGGGGGTGTGGATCTTGTCCAAAGCCCGGGGCGGGGCTAGGGCCATGACCCAACCCCGACGGGAACCCCTGGGGGAGCTCGAATTGGTCTGCATCGACGGGGCTCCCCTTTCTGGTGGTTTACCCTTACCGGACTCCCTGCACAATGGGCAGCAGTCAGATATAGTCGGGTCCATTCAATGCCTAAGCCAATACCGCTCACATTCTGTAATCAATAAAGTTGTCCTTGTGTGTGTTATTCTTCAACGAGGGGGTGGTTTCGGGGTCTCAACACGCAACTACCTGAGAGCTTGTCCCTGCAGAGAGCAACAGCCAAGAGGTCATGAGAGGCGTAGCCACTTCCAGATTCTGAGCCATAATAATAATTTAAAAAGGAAACACATGAAAACAAAATATGGCACCAAAAAGAATGAGACATAATTGGGCTTAAAAACAAACTTTCCAAGCAGATCACATATTGATTTGATGCCCCAAAAACAAGTTGTTAATTTTTTTGGCATTTGATAAGTTGAACAAGTGTCTAAATCTGAGGTCCCCTTTTGAGCTTGAGCTTTGGGAACAGCCAAAGATGGTCCCTTCAAACCGGATCATTATCGATACTGAGCAGCTAGTAAGGCCCCAAAGATCAAGAAAACAGAAATATTATTTGGATAGAAATATTCCAAAGTAGCTAGCCCTCCCAGCCCTCCCTCTGATTGTCACTGGATATAGCCAACAAACCAGCTGGGGTCGGACCCAAGCAGAATAGTGATATTATTGCTTTCCTAGATCTGGACACTATACATTGTTGATGCAGCCTGTAATTTTGAGAAACAGCCCCCAAACCCCTAAACCTATTTGCCTGCAAATTGACATGCCTAGGGGCACCTATCTTGTTTTTAAAAATCACATAAACAATCATTCTGAAATTTTGTAGAATCCATGCCTTCAGGAGTGAACTAGCCTGCAAATTTCATCCAATTCTGCCCCATAATAAAAAGTCATAGTTGTTCTGCTTTTTAAAAATAATCAAACTTAAAAGTAACTGAGCATATTATCCCTCCAACTAACTTTTGAAATGGGATGGGGTGGAAGGAACAGACTTGGATAGGACCCTCCCCCCCCCAAAAAACCCCCCACACCAAACTGACCAGCTGATGAAGGGCTTTGGACTGAGGCTATTTTCCATACTGCCAAAACTAGGTCTGTCCTGAATCATGTGGTCTGTGCTCCCCGTTACAACAAAACATATAGGAAACTGTTTTGATTCAACTCTTTTTAAAAACTATAGCTTGTCTCTAGTCTACGGTCTCCAGCAAGCTTGATTTCCACTAAAAAATCTTGGGGTGCATCTATAAAAATATAAAGCTATACCTCCACTGACCCCCCCCGTTTAAAGGCCTAAAAGCTATGGTGGGGGGTGGGGGTATGCATGCCATGTTCTTTTTTAATGCTGTAAATGTCAGTCATGCTCCAATAGAAAGCATCTTCAATTAGGGCTAGGCTTTGATTACATGCAAATTAACTCCCACTTTCTATTGCTGCATCACCTCGGAGAGAGTATATTCTTTTTTTAATAACCATATTAGTTGTCAAATGTCCACTGTAATTGCTTGCCATTAAAAGCTAACAGTCAATACAGCAGGCAATTAACAACATCAGCTTTTGAAGTTAATCAGGTATCTGTCATCTATTGATTTAAGCGCCATGCAGAGATTTAAAAAAAAAAAAAACCCCACACACCCAACAACAACGGAAGATTTATTGAGATGCTACACCCTTTGTTACATCATGATTGGATGTTATAAACATACTCTAGTCTCTAGCAAGTGAATTTCGGTTTAAATGGGTTGTTTTGTTCAAATTAATAGAAGCGCTTTGCAATAGCAGCTGTTTGATGGGCAGCCCATCTGCTAATTTTGGCATCCATTCTTCTTTCATGGCAAGCACACCCTCTGTGCAGGTTGCCAGGAAACCCTGTTGCAAATCTCTCACACACACACTCTCACACACCCTGCCAGAATCATCCCTGGACTGAGGAGGCCAAAAGACTTTGGGTGCTGCATCCACCATCCTTTGCGGGGCTAATTTAAATGTTTAACGTTTTACTGTGTTTTTATATGCACTGTAAGATGCCCAGAGTGGCTGGGGAAACCCAGCCAGATGGAAAGGGTATAATTTATTATTATTATTATTATTATTATTATTATTATTATTATTATTATTAGAACAAGAAATGCAGAGGTCAGATGGGGGCACCAGTGAGAGACTTTGAGGTCAATCCCTCCTCTTTGCCTGAGCTAGTCCTGAATGAAAGATGTTGCTATTCATGGAATGACAGCATCATTTAAAGAGACAGGACACCAAGGGAATGCAAGTAAGCTCCATGGTTAGGACCCATGTGAGCAGCAGGAAGCCACTCTCTGAAGGAAACTTATAGAATTGTAGGGTTGGAAGTCCAACCCCTTGCAGTGCATGAATCACAGCTAACAACCTGAGGCTTTTGCTTTGAGTGTTTGAAGGGGTCTTTATTCCTCTCCTTCTTTCTCCTGCCACCCATCTCCTCCCTATCCCCTTTGCCCACTGGGACTGCTACCAGGTTTCTGCCTGTGCTCAGAAGAGTCCACCACCCATCAGGACTTAAAGAAGGCAGCCCACCTCTCAGGCAAAGCAATTCCTGAACCATAACATTTATATACTCCTTGAATGTAAAAAAACCTTCCAAGCAGAATCATCCCACACACATTTCAAATGCTTTTCATTTCTAAGAGGAACGTCTGCTTTGTCCAGACACATGTCAAAGCACTGTTCACACATGCATGCTCCTCACTCGCTGATGCCTTACCTGTGTGAAGCTGCACGAACAGAATTTTGCTATTAACCTCAGTTTAGATCAAAAAGAAAAAGCCTTTCAGTAACTGGTTTACAGTGCAGTCATAATTGCTGGGCAATTATGTATATGCACGTGTGAACGCCCTGATCCACAAACTAATAAACTGCCCCTCACTTGCAGTAGAAGGCAAAAGCTTTGTGTTTCCATCTGTCAAGAGGCTGGAACAAGAGGATGCAAGGTGGCTGTCAAACAGAGCACATCCTGCTCCCTCCTTCTCTCTCACCCCTACAACATCATCATGCTTCAGGGTTTCCTCACCCTTACTTGTGAAGGAAGCTGTATTTTTAAGGTTTGGTCAGCTGCAAACACATATTAAACACCAGTGTGAACAAGCACTAACTCTTCAACATATGTTTTTCAGTTCCAACTGGCATCAGCAGTTAAGTGAAGCTTAACTGTTTTCTTTCAACAACTGGCCTGGGGTGGGGAGCAAATGCAGCTCTCCAAACATCTCTGTTTAGGACTCTTCCCAGGACACTCCTTTACATTTCCCCAATTTGTACACCAAATTTAATTCCCACTTTAATTCATATATTATGTTGTTTTTGGAACAAGAGAGTTACATGCCCATGCTAAAAGGAGTCCCAAATCCGGGGACCAGTTCAAATTTCATGCAGCTAATTACAAAACACAAATTTGGCTTGACCATTGGTCGCTTTCCCAAGAGTTACATCTCATCCAGAGCCAGCGTGGTGTAGTGGTTAAGAGTGGTAGACTCGTTATCTGAGGAACTGGGTTCATGTCTCCGCTCCTCTACATGCAGCTGCTGGGTGACCTTGGGCTGGTCACACTTCTCTGAAGTCTCTCAGCCCCATTCACCTCACAGAGTGTTTGTTGTGGGGGAGGAAGGGAAAGGAGAATGTTAGCCGCTTTGAGACTCCTTAAAGGGAGTGAAAGGCGGGATATCAAATCCAAACTCTTCTTCTTCATCATCATCCATGCCATACATTGAAAACACATGGCTTCCCCCCAAAGAAACCCGGGAACTATAGTTTGCTAACTGTGCTGGGGTTAGCTCTGTGAGGGGAAACAACAGTTCCCAGGTTCTTTGGGGGGAGCCATGTGCTCTAAATGGATAGTGGGTGGATGTGACCTGTCCAGATTCCACCCCACAGCAAACAGAATTTCACAGAGTGGGGGGCGCAATGAGCAAAGGGTTCTGGCGTCAGACAGGAGTTCAAATCCCAGTTTCTCCTTGAAGCTCACCTGTCTTAGCAACCGTGTTGTCATGAGCCTAAAATTGAGAGGCCTCTTTTTGAAGAAAGGATGGGATAAGAATGCAACATTTGCAATGGTCTGCTTTGAAAACAATGCCTGCCTTTCCAGGGACAGCATTCATCACAGGAACATAAGACGAGTCTGATGGATCAGACCAATGGCCATCTAGGGCAGCATCTTATTCTCACAGTGGCCAACCAGTTGCTTCAGTGGGAAACCCACAAGCGGGACCTGAGTGCAAGAGCCCTCTCCCTTCCTGTGGCTTCCAGCAGCTGGTATTCAGAAACAGCGCTGCCTCAAACTATAGCCCTCTCCTCCTCCATGAATTTGTCTCATCCTCTTTTTAAGCCATCAGCTTGGTGGACATCACCATCTCCTGTGAGGGTCATTTCCATAGGAGGTGATGACTGCGGCAGAGTGTGTCTTCATGGCGCCTGGGGTGGGGTGCAGAGGGTGACGTGAGGAGGATGCTGCAGGGCAAGCACACATCCTTCCAATTAGTCTAATCGGACTGATTTGAAGGGTGCATGCCTGTTGCATCCTTCTCATGCTGCCCTGCCAGTGCTCCCCAGAAATACAGTGGGACCTCGGGTTACAGACACTTCAGGTTACAGATGCTTCAGGTTACAGACTCCACTAACCCAGAAATAGTACCTTGGGTTAAGAACTTTGCTTCAGGATGAGAACAGAAATCACAGCGTGGCGGCAGCGGGAGGCCCCATTAGCTAAAGTGGTCTTCAGGTTAAGAACAGTTTCAGGTTAAGAACAGACCTCCAGAATGAATTAAGTTATTGACCTGAGGTACCACTGTATGTGCCTGAGGCCATCGCTCTGGCAGCCCCCCCCCAACACTACGCCCCTTTGCCCAGGGGTGCCAAAACTTTTTTCAAAGAGGTTCAGATTTGATCAAGTGAACATGTGTGTTGGCTGACCACAGTTGTTGAGCTTTTTCTTTTTCTTTACAAGTTTACCTCAAAGTTGTTGGGCTTTTTTTAGGATTTCACCCCAGGACATATACTGCCACCAGGGGTGGATTAGATTGACCAGCCCCCAAAATGGACTTTGAACATGTCTGCCTTTGCCTGACTCTTATCGCAAGCCCACAACTTCCCTTCCCACCCTCACTGGCTGTCATTTGCCTTTGCACCTATCCCCTCTCCTCTAAAAGGTTAAATTGGCAAAGAAGGAAATTAACTTTGCAACAGGGATAATCCGCCTGCAAGGCACTTCCCCCTAGCTCAGGCTTCCCTTCTTCACACGCACATTACAACTGAAAGACACTTTCAAAGCCCCTTTAAATCTCTTAATTAATTTCCGTCTTAAGCAGCATTGTGTTAAAAAAAGAAAGAAAGAAAAGAAAGTGTGATATCGTAGTCTGCTGCCTCTCTCAATTAATTTCTTTTCAAATTGTGGAAATAAATGCAAGTCTCTTTTCATGCCTTGATGTGCTGAGTTGCTGAGAGGGATGACAGCAAAAAAACTGTCCCACTGATGGCAAAGAAAACTGTAGAGACCCCAACCAGACCAGATAGGTAGACTCCTCTTCTTCCCTCACACTCCATTCATGGCCGTGGGAGTGTTTTCTGAACTTCCTTTCACTTCAGGGCCTTTTTGCTTGAACAGGACCAGAACCTGATGAAAAGTTTACAAGGGTTGAGCCCAAACTCTCATCCTAGTGAATGACTGAAACCAGAAGAGCTATCCTGTTGGGTGGGGGCAATGAGGGCCTGTCCCGCCCAGTTTCCTGTTTGTGCCTTTGGAGGGGGGCCTTGCAGGCAGATCAGGAATCTGGGAAAGCAAAGAGTTTCACAGCAAACTATGAAGTAAGAGCTATTCGACAGTGGAATGGTCTCCCTTGGGAGGCTGGGGTCTCTCCTTCCTTGGAGGTTTTTCAGCAGAGGTTGCATGGCCATCCATCATGGATGCTTTAGCTGTGATACCTGGATTACAGGGGCTTGGACTAGATGACCCTTGGGGTCCCTTCCAACTCTACGATTCTATGAAATCTGGTTTAAGCCAGTTGTGCTTCACCCTGTTGTGGGTCCTGCCTCTTCAGAAGTGAGCTGGATATCGTCTTGATGGAAGAGGCGGCGGTGGAGGGATGGAAGTTTATAAAATTATGCATAGCATGGAGAAAGCAGCTAGAGAAAATGTTTTCTCCCTCCCTCATAACACTTGTGGACATCCAATGAAGATGCTTGTTGGAAGATTCAAGAAGTTCTCCTTCACACAACACATATCTGAACTTTGGAACTGCCTCCCTCAAGAGGCAGTGAGATCATTCCTGCCTGAGATCATTACACCATCTTGGATTGATTTACAAGAGGATTGGACAAATTCATGGAGATGAGGGATATTGATGGCTACCAACCATAAAGGCTATGCTCTGCTTTCACAGTTGGAGGCAGCATTGCTTCTGAATACCAGTTGCCAGAAACCACAAGAAGGGAGAGTGCTGCTCTTTTGTGCTTGGGTCCTGCTTACAGGTTTTCCCCAACTGTTCAGCCCCTGCAAGGAGGCTGGACTAGATGGGCCATTAGCCTTATCCAGCAGGCTCTCCTGATGTTCTCATAGTCTCATGATGGGCGAGGGTCAGGTAAAGCAGTTCTGGCCAACGACAGCACTGTCATGTGAGACGCCAGGAAAGAGTGACTGCGAACAGGCCGCATGATCACAAAGGCAATTGCTTGAATCCTGGGTCTGAGAAATGACAGCACCAAGCCTCTTGCAGAGAACCAACAGATGTTGGTGCAGAATCTGAGCACACGCCTTCGAGCTGCTGCCTTTGCTGTGGCCTCACAAAACCTCCTGTGTGGCCTATTTATACCCTTTTGCTATCAGCATGGCAGAGCAGGCCAATTGGTTGAAACTAAACACCTGCAGGGCACAAGAAACTCCTGCCCTCCCACATCCTAGCTCCGGAGACATTTCCCATGGCAAGAGGAGATGCGGAGAGATGCTCATTCGGCTGTGCGAGGACCACCAAGGCATGTGCACGATTGTGCATTAGCACATCCAGGCAGCAGCAGCAGCTGACATCTATTCAGCTTTTATCCCTGGATCCCTTACTGGATTTGGGTGAATTTCCAGTGCTGCTGTGTTGCTACTGCTGTGGTGGTTTTTCCACACCAGTTCATCATTAGAAAACCACGCCTTGCATGGGGGACATCTCTAGCTACGAAAAAGGCAAATTGCATGCTAGGGATCATAAAGACAATTTTTAAAATGCCAGTATTATAATGCTGTTAATACAAATCTATGGCGCAACGACTTTTACATTACTTTGCACATTTTTGGTCACCTCACCTCAAAAAGGATGCTGTAGAGTTGCAAAAGGGCAAGCAACATGATCAAGTGGACCTATGAAGAAAGGCTGCAGAGTTTGGGACTTCTTAGTTTAGAGAAAAGAAGAGGAAGATACGACATGGTAGACGCTTATAAATTTATGCATGGAGAAAGTGGGTAGAAGAGAGTATTTCTCCGTCGCTCATAGCACTAGAACTTGTAGTCATCCCATGAAGCTGCATGGTGGAAGATTCAGGACAGATAAAGGAAATGACTTCTTCATGCCACACATAGTTAAACTATGGAACTCACTGCCAGAGGAGGCAGTGATGGCCACTAACTATGAAACTTAGGAACTCTGTTTTCTTGAGAGAACAGGATACCTTGTGGGCCTAAAAATATCCAAACTTTTCTTTTTGGATGGGGGTAAAGTCTGCTCCCTCTCTCCTGCCCACCACCCAGAGGAGGGCTTGGGCAGGGAGCACCCCTTCCAGAATGTCTCTTGTTCTGTTCAAACCTAGTTTCTCACTGGCAGCATGAAACCTCATCACAAGGCTACCTAGACTGGAGATGATTTGAGCAAACTTCCTCAAGCATCGTCTACAATTAAGCTTCACAGGTCAGTTCCCACCTCCACACTGGCCTCTGGGCCTGGTATATTGCCTTCCCTTCTGCCTCTGGGTCCTGCCTCCCCACTCATTGCAGCAGGTCTGGGTTTAGACACAGAGTCCTGCTGCTGCTGCCATGCCTCGTTACAGCCATGTTCCCTGTTGCTTTACAAGACGTGGACACACTTTTTGTTGCCATTGACAACTCTGAATATATCCAGGAAGGATGCCTCCTAAACAGAACAACTTTACAAACACATTAATAGAAAGAATAACCGTGCAATCCTTGTCCTCACCTGTCGGTCACAGCTAAAGAAAAATGCATCCCATCATTTATTTACACCCCACAGTTAAGCTGCCTCTCAGTGTACCCCTAGAGAGGTCATTATCCAATATTATAGCCTAGGAGCTTGAAAACGGCCCTGGGCTGTGCCAGGGGTCTTCTGCAACACTCACTTTCCCACTCGCCAGCCTGCTATTCTCTTGGTACAGTGTGCTGGCAAGACCTGCCCCTGTGCTAGATTTAAGTTGATAAGCATTTCCTGCATTGATAGGTCGGAATGATTTCCTGCTGCTTTCCGTACTTTCCGCACAGGTCAAAATCGCACACACACACACCTGGCAAGACCAATCTGCCATAACCAGTAACCAGCAGTGCAAGACTCATTGCATTAATTGAAATCAATGTGTGAACTCCAGGCCTCTGGCCTCAATTCCCCCTTGGATCCTGATCTTCCAGATGCGAAAGCTCCCTTCCTCGTTTGCTCCTTTTTTGCTAATTATTAGTAGCTATACAGCATGTAGCCATTGTGTGTGTCTAGTGCTGCATGATGAGCTCTCTCTCTCTCTCTCTCACATACACGCACGCACACACACACACTGCAAACTCCCTCCCAAGTTTCTGCTTCTCAGCCTGGCTTGACAGTTGCTCTCTGGGCACACAACTTGCTAGTCAACCTTTTTTTCCTGGGAGCACTCAAGGGTACGCAATACCAGCGCCTATTTTTCTAGAAGAAAAGCACCGAGTCAACCCACATTGGCAGTGACCTTGGAAAGCCAAAAGAGGGTAGGTGGGTATTGTTCAAGGAAGGCGGGTGGTGCTACCAGCCGTCACGTAACCCCCTCCACCACAAGCACATTGCTCTGAACCAACCCGCCTCCCAGTGCATTTTTGGGTAGAGGAGAAGTGAGGAAAGGCCAGCCCTGACCATTCCCAGTGAGAAGCAGGGGAGAGAAGGGGCCTGCATTCCTCTTCAGATGCTCCTCGCTGCCTTTGTCATGATTGATGCTCCAATCCCACAGCCTGGCTGTGCATTTCCACGTCTGCCTGGAAGTGAGGATAGAACACACTCAAATCTCACCTTGAAGAAAGTCATGGTGGCGCCATCCTTCACCGCCCCATATTCGATTTTGGTTTGCTTGGCCAGGTCGTCCGCCGAGTCGATGGGTGACTCCATCCTTTCCACGGTCAGGAAGGCAGCCAGGTTGGCCGTGTAGGAGGAGATGATGATGAGGGTGAAGAACCACCAGATGCCCCCAATGATGCGGGTGGAAAGGGCTTTGGGCATCAGCTCAGAGCCTGGGAGGAAGGAGAATAGGGTGAGAGTGGAACAGACTGGAAGGAAGTGCAGGAAACACACCACCTTTTACACACACACACACACACACACACACACACACACACACCTCAAACCTTATTCATTAACACATAGAACTGTAGAATTTAAAGTGGCCCCAAGCAACCCCCTGCAAAGCAGGAAGCACGCTAAAGAATCCAACCTCTGTTTAAAGACCTCCAATGAGGGGGATTCTGCCACCTTCCAGGGGAGTCTGTTCCACTGTCAAACAGCTCTTAATGCCAGAAAGTTATTCCTAAGATTTAGTCAGAATCTCCCTTCTTGTCATTTGAATCCACTGGTTCAGGCCCTACCCTCTGGGGCAGCAGAAAGCAAGCTTGCTCCATCTTCTATGGGGTGGCCCTTCAGGTATTTGAAGATGGCTATCCTGTCGCCTATTTGTTGCTGAATTGTAACTGTTGCACAAATTAATCCATTTTAAAAATGGAAATGAGCCAGACTGCTGTGCTCAAAGAAATAGTCGTTTACCTTGTAATGCTTCCAGACCCTGCCGCCACCGCCTGCTCCCCCCCCCTCCCACCAGCTCCTGCTCCTGACCTTGGGCACAGCCAGCAGTTGATGAGGAATTTTCAAACCAAAGTAATTAACGGAACAGCTTTCATGTGATTTAAATAGAAAGCCGCTTGTGAACTTTTATGGGTGTTTTGTTCTACCGTTTAAAATAATAATAAAAAGAGGCGCTTCTTTTATACAGAATGGTTTTTCAGAAGGGATCACTCTAGGGAGAGGCTTCAAATGCACAGGCATTTTTTAAAAAGTATCCAATTTGGGGGTGGTGGGGAGAGAAACGATCAAGGGTCTAAATAGCAGTTGGAGGTAGGAAAATATGGTTTTTTTAAAAGGGTATAACGGCCCTGTAATGACTTTGAGTGAGGAGGGATGAAGGACATTAAGGGCTCCTCTATTTTGGTACTGGCCTCTCCTGGTGCCTATTAAAAGCAGAGAAGCTTTCTTTTTTTGGGGGGGGGGGAGCTGCTGCTGCTGCTACCGCCCTCCAAGGACATTTCTGGTCTGGAATTGGGGGATCAAAAAGTCAGCTGAATCAGGGCAGGATTAATTTTTTTTGGGGGGGGGGCAGTACCACCCTGGCTATGCAGACAGTCCAGAGACCCCAGACTTATATTAATACTAAAATTTATTAGTCAGTTTTTTTGCCATGGCAACTCAAAGTGGCTCGCAAAACAACCTACAACCTTCCCCATACATATGTTAAAACCGGGGGAGGGCATTAAAACATCCCACCCACTCCAAAAGGCCATAGATAGCTAAAACCAAAGTCTTGGTTTAAAAGGAATGTTTCTGCATGACACCTGAAGATGTATCATGACAGCACCAGGTGAATCTCCCTGGGGAGAGCATTCCATGAATGGGGAGCCACCACTGAAAAGGTCCTTTCTTATGTTGCCACCCTCCAGACCTCCTGTGGGAGGGACACATGAAGAAGGACCTCAGATGATGATTGCAGGGTATAAGCCTGTTCATATGGGACGAGGGCGTCCTGAGCCATATAAAGTCAAAACCAGCACTTTGAATTGGGCCCCAGAAACTATTGCAGCAAGACCAGGCTTGGTGCTATGTGCTCAGACTGTCTTGCTCCACAGGAAGCAACCTGGCCACAGAATTCTGCACTAGTTTCCAAACCGTCTTCAAAGCTGGAGAACACAGAGAATTGGAGGGCCAGGACATCAGAGACTCAGGTTCTGAGCTTCAGGAAGTGACTTCAGCTTGTTTTTATTTTATTTTAAGGTTTTTATTTCACAACAAGGCTGGCTTGTTGAGCCCACAGAAGCATCCTGTAGATGCTGGGCTAGTCAGAGCCACGTTCTGCCCCATGCCACACCCTTGCTGGGTTGGTGCGGGTGGGAAAACAGATGGGCTTGACCACGTGGCATTTGATGCCAGTGTGCATCTAGTCACTTGATAATCTAATTGCTAATCTCTATCCTCTGGCCAAATTCTTATATGTGACCCTCAAGTTGTTAAAATCTCCTGATTTCACCATCATTGGCAATTGGCAAAAATGGGAGAGATTTCAAGGTTTTCAGGAGGAAGTGAAAGAGAAGTGACTGGAGACCACCACCACCATTATTATTATTATTATTATTATTATTATTATTATTATTATTACTACTACTACTACTACTACTACTACTACTACTACTACTACTGCTTAGCCTTTGTCCCAAGGTCCAAGGTAGGCCAAAGATCTGGCCCACTAGCAGGCAGCTCCTCCCTCTCTCCTTGGGAGGAGGGAGGCCTGCAGGGATAGGGAATCATTGTAGGGTAGCCAGAAGATAGAGAAGAGCTGCCTCCTAGGTTTAGCGTGGTTCAGATACCAATAAAATAAAAGGTCATGTTATAAACCTTTTAAAATGAGTGCCTAGTGCGTCTACTTTTTCCTGAGGCTTTTGTACTCAGTGGACTTGCAAGTATGAGAGAGCGAGGCAGACCCACGAGGCTACAATCCTAGCATTGAAGAAGCGATTCTGAATCTAAGGGCTGCATGCAACCCCAGAACCCCATTTGGTGAACCAAAACAAAAACAAGTGTGGAGATGCAGCTTGTTTTACAAAGCAAGTTGTGCAAGACACCTGGATTTTTGCCTCTGGAGAGATATTCCCCATCCTTTCTCGGAGTTTCCTGACTAGCCCACAGTGCTGATTTGCTTCTGGGAACTGCCTTAGACTGAGTCAGACCCATTTGCCCATACAGCTCAGCATTGCCTACACTGGCTGGCAGCAGCTCACTCATCAAAGTTTCAGGAGGGGACTCTCCCAGTCCTACTTGGAGATGCCGTCAGGGATTGAACCTGAGCAACCTCACTATCATAGGAAGGTGTCTTATACTCAGCCAGACCACTGGTCCATATAGATTAATATTGCTTACTCTGACTGGCAGCAGATCTCCAAGAAGGGTTATTTCCCAGTCATACCTGATGCTGATGGGAACTGAACTTGGGAGCTTCTGTATGTAAAACAGATGCTCTACCACTGAGCTATGAAGTGAGTGGCCCTGGCAGCAGAGGCAGATCCCAAGGGCAGTAAACCTGCCCTGAGCTGGTACAGCTCAATTAATGGCCAGAGCCACCAGTGAGGTGATGGATTTCAGCCCCTGGCTTCCACAAGGCACTCAGGGGAGAAGGAGCAAGAGCGAGTTGGCTCCGTCATGGCAGCACCCGAGAGCCTCCTCAGCGGAGGAGAGACAGAAGCTGGTCTTGACAAGCACTCCTGTAATTGTTAAGAAACAGACTCCACCATTTCAAAACCAATGTCTTTGCTTGTCATCGTCTGATGACAGAAACTCCCCGGCTGCCTCGCGACAAAAAGGGAGAGGAGGCGCAACATTATTTCTCTTGCTCCAGAGGCAATTTTCTCTCTCTTTTGACAAGCGCAACTACGTTTATCTTGCACCTGTCAACACACAAACACACACACAGGTACACACCAAACAAGAGTGGTTTGCGGGAGGGGGGTGTTTGCTCTGGGGAGGGGGGCCTACCTTGCTGCATCAGCGCTCCCATGCCGAACCAGAAGCTGTTGAGGAGGGTGAAGTTGTTCTCCACGATGTCCGAGCCTGGATTGCAGGGGTGGGCGTCATACCATTCGTAAGGGCTAAACCTGCAGGGAGAAAGAAGGCAGGCATCGAGGGAGGACTCCTAACAGACAGGGCAGAAGAGGCTGGTGCAAAGAACAAAGGCAGCTGGCACTAATCCAGCTGGTCAAGGGCTATCTGGGGCTCATACATTTTTGTCTGTTACAGGGGAGTGCAGTGGGGTCAGGGACCTTTGTGTGAGAGAAGGGGGAGGGACACAGAAGTGCCTCTTTCAGCAGCATGTGTTTACACCCTCCTTGCCCTTTCTTGTTCAGTTGACGTCTGCCATGCAGGACTGACTTTTCTTAGGATACCATTGCTATGCATGGGACTGGATAGAGTTGCAGGAGCAAATGAAGGCAAATCCCTGTCCTTTACATTTTAGAAATCCCTTTCTTTTTGAGTAGCCATATCATCCCTATTTAATGATGATGATGATGATCATGATGATGATGATGAATGTGTCATTAGTGGACTGGTGCTTTCCTGAGGACTGGTCTCTGTCTGCCCTGACCAGCTGACAGTCTAAGATATGACACTGAGAAGGCAGTGGGGAAGCCTGTGAGTGGGGTGGAGTCAGGGATAAAAAGGGGGTGATGACAATAACCTCTCCTAGCCGTGGATCAGGTCCTATAACAGCTGCCCCAAGCTTGCCACTTTTGTTTTACTGATAGTTTCCAACAGAAGGGCAGAACAGGTGACCTGCTTCCCCTATCTCCCAAATTTGGGTTACAGAGCTACATACAGCCGTACTTTGGAAGTCGAACAGAAGCCATTCCAGAAGTCCGTTCGGCTTCCAACATGTTCGGAAACCAAAGCTCCTGCAGCCAATCGGAAGCCCCGTCAGACATTCGGCTTCCAAAAATAGTTTGCCAAAATGTTCGCCTTGCAAGGCATTCAGGATCTAAGGTACGACTGTAATTGACTCCCCCTTCGAGCATCTCATAGGCCTTTTCCAGGAAGCCTTGGCTGGTGTTGTCATGTAACAGTCTCATCTCTGCTCCTTCCTCTTGCTGCAAAGATCCAATCAAAGCCAGACCAGTTAAAGGTGGATTTGAGGAAGAATGCAGGACCTTTGGAGCTCCTTACTCACATTTTCCAAAGGTCCTGCATTTTGCAAGATAATTAATTTAAAATCTGCATAATTGACATAATTGCTTCGGAACCAAACAAATTAATTAGCATCGCAATTTCTCCCTCTGTGATTCCCCCTGGCTTTACAACAGCCTCATCTCCTCCAAACGCTCAGCTGAAATGGAAATGGAGAGATCTGCAAAGAGGAGGAGGAAGAGGAAGAGGAAGGAGGAGGAGGAGGAGGAGAAACTTTGGCACATTTTATTATTTTGCCTCATTCATTTCCTGCTGTGTAAGCAGATACCACATTCTTGAATGACGGGGGGGGGGGCGCTTTGGCATTCCCAGACAATAAGGAGCCAAATCCAAAACCCGCCCAAGCTCCTCCAAATACAGAACTTCACGCCTCTGGTGTGTGGCAGCAGCAGCAGCAGTAGCAGCGGGGCTGTCCTGAAACCCCAGGCGTCAACGCACAGCCAGCCACAATTAAACATTGTCATTCATGTTGCTGCCTTGACTACACTACAAAGCAACACCAGGCAAAAGTGGCCACCTAGAATGTATCATTCTACATCTCTAACCTCAGCGACATTTGGTGGATTCAGGCTGCAGCTCCATCAATAAGCTTCAAAGCCTTATTAAAAGCTCTGATGGATCAAAACACTGCCATTTTGGGTCTCCAAGCAGCCACAGAGCTGGTTTTAAGCAGCAGTGACCTATGGTGGAACTGATGGAGGCCTTTATATGGTGGGGAGGCAGGGGGAGGCCGGTTTATTTCAAGAGAGGCTCATGCCTTTGAATTAAGGTGTGCCAATTTTGGCAACATTTTCCCCCTGCAGGCTAGAATTCTGGAGCTGGGCAAGGGTCAAGAGTGAAAATGTTCCCTATTATTGCTGGGGGCGAAAGATCCAATTTCCTCCTTGCCATGTCCTGGGACCCTTTCTCTGCACCCTCTTCTGCCCAGAACCATCTGTGCACAGCCTTAATTATGCAGAAGACCAGGTGCTGCTCAAAGAGATAGATAAAAGCCAGGAAGGTTTAGAGGGGAAAGTTACAGTCACGGGAACTTTAATTGAAACCAAGCCAAGGGGAGAAATTGCGCTTTGCTCTGAAATACACTCAGACACTCATGTGACTTGGGGTTTATTTTGCCTGGAAATCTGTGCAGATGAAATCATCAAAGAGCAAATGTGGATGGAAAGACAGAGAGGCAAAACTAAGCGGAAGAATGAAAAGCAGAAAGCAATTCTCTCCCATTGTGGCCTGGCACAATGCAAAAATGGAGTGGAATTAATTCATTCTTTATAAGAATTTTAACTGTTGCCCCAAGGCCAGACAGGGAGTGTGTAGCTAAATCAGGTTTTGAATCTATTTCCCAGATTATAGTCTATCCCCCAGAAAACTTATCCTTTTCATCTGCTCTTTCCCCCTTTCGAGCTGCTCTCTTGCACCGGGACACTCCCTTGAGGACTAGCCACTCCACAAATACCAGGTTCTTTGGAGAAGACTCTTCTCAAAATTAGTGGCTAACCCTCCTGCATTTCCCCCAACCCCTTTTTAAAAGCAGACCTCTTTGCCAATCCAGATGTGCCAGAGCAAACAAAGAGTCAGCCTTCCTCCCTGCGGAGCTGATTTTGACAAGTGCATTACATGAAATTAGAGTATTAGGCACTAAGCTCAGGTAATCGCCTCCAAATGCTGTAATGGCCCCAGGGAGCCAGCAAAGCATCATAAAAGCCGGAACACCGGGGCTAATGGAGATAATGATGCTGCCACCGCTGTGGTTCCATTCTGCCTCTCTCTCTCCTCTCAGATCCCAGCCTGGACAGGCTATTTTCCTGAAGGCAGGAACAGAGCTGACCCAGAGGGGATGGCCAGGGCCCCCAGCACCCACCATGTCCCCCCCACTTCTCCCAATTATATCCTATTAACCCAACACAGGGAAGGAGGCCAGCAACCTCCTTACCTGCTACCAGCAAGAGACAGACAATTGTCTTTAACTGTGGGATGTGCTTTTCCCCGCTAAAGGTGGCTCTCTCCTGCACAGGGCTTGCAGCACGGAGTTTCCCATTGCATCAAATGCCTGCCATTAGCAACCGGGTCAGTGTCATCCTCCACTTATTTTTCAGGATGTGCTGGACTATTGCCATTGTCCACTGCATGTGCGTTTTTCTCATTGGGAATGGGGCAGGAGGTGATGGGGACTGGAGCCAGGACTGGCTGCCATGGACAGAGGAGGGGAGACCCTTTGTAGGGCTGCTCTTTCCTCAAGTGCCATAAAAAAGGTAAAGGACCCCTGACAGTTAAGTACAGTCACAGACGACTCTGGGGTTGCAGCGCTCATCTATATTTACCGGCCGAGGGAGACGGCGTTTGTCCGCAGACAGTTTTTCCAGGTCATGTGGGCAGCATGACTAAGCTGCTTCTGGCAAAATCAGAGCAGTGCACTGAAACACCATTTACCTTCCCGCCAGAGTGCTACCTATTTATCTACTTGAACTTTTTGCCGTGCTTTAGAACTGTGTGGTTGGCAGGAGCAGGGACTGAGCAACGGGAGCTCACCCTGTCGCAGGGATTTGAACCGCCAACCTTCTGATCGGCAAGCCCAAGAGGCTCAGTGGTTTAGACCACAGTGCTAAGTGCCATAGTGGGAGTCAAATTAGCACTGCTACACACAGACACCCTATCCCTCAAAAATGAAGGGACTTAGCATACAGGGGAGAGGAAGGGATTTCCCCAAAGTTCTCTTAAGGGGTTGGCTTGTTCTTTAAGACAAGATGACTGGCACATGTGTATGCAGGCTACCTGAAAGGCCGTCTTCTCCCATACCAACTTGCCTGGGCTCTGAGATCTTTAAGGGAGACATTTCTCTCAGTCCTGCCACCCTCACAGGAGTGCTTGGTGGAGACACAGGAGAGGGCCTTCTCAGTGGCTGCTCCAAGGCTTTGGATCTCGCTCCCTAGCATAGAGCCAAATCCTAGGGACAGAGTTCCTTTTGGCGCCCCTTGTAGCTGGTGAGCTCCTTACCTGGCTATCACAAACAGCACGCAGCTCACTCCCAGGTAAGCAAGGAGGATGTACATCCAAATGTCAGGAGACAGAGGGTTCAGGAAAGAGAAGACACTGGGGTTGGTTCCATTGGCCTTCCGGTAGAGAATGCTGATCCCCAGAGTCATGAAGGGCTTGGAGAAATCAATCGCTTTCTCCCGGACATGGGTGATGGTGAGCGGAGCGACAGCCAGGTCAGCTTTCTGTGGAGCAGGGGAGAGAGAGGGAGCAGTTGTTAGAAATGGAGGAGGAAAAGTGTGGTGGGCAAGGCTCTTGGGTCTCTCGAGTCACAATCTTGTTTCCCCAAGGGCTGCTATGAAGATTGATGTCTTGGGAACTTCTGGCCCACAGGTCAAATCAGGCCTTACAGTTGGGCCTGCAATGCCATTTCCTCCCGGCCACACCCATCTGATGCCATGTGATGTCCAATATGAGTCAGGTAAACCTGCAGCTGCAAAGGAGCCATTGGCAGCTTCAGAGGGCTGCCCTGGGGTTCCTTTGCAAACTCTGCATGCATTCTGGGTTGCTTAAAATTTAGCCCTGAATGGAAGCCGTGCTATTGGGATTGGATCCACTTGGGAGCTTCTGAATCAGAGCTCCCAAACGTCCTAGCACACCCTTCCCCAAGCCAGTGCCCTCTGGGTGTTCTGGACCACAATGGCAAGCTAGCTGGGGCTGATAGGAGTTATAGTCCAGAACATCAGGAGGGTAGCAGAGTTGCCCTAGGAACTCAAGGGTTGAAATCACATCCCTGTTCTTATCCCTTTTGGTTTTTTTGGGGGGTCTATAAAGTGTCTCAAAGGAAAGTTAAGAGAAAATTATAGTTTGGTCTGATT
The DNA here is from genome assembly GCF_965112155.1 of Podarcis liolepis. NCBI lineage: Eukaryota > Metazoa > Chordata > Lepidosauria > Squamata > Lacertidae > Podarcis > Podarcis liolepis. The sequence continues at coordinate 58,876,464 of NC_139561.1, read as the reverse complement.
GGCACAAATGCTTTTGATAAGGAAGACAGACACAGCAGGACCATCCCTGTTCTTTCCATAGCAGACCCAAACTACTGGTTCTCCATTCATGCCAGGGACTGTGGCCACTCGAGCCTTTTAGTGGCCATTAGCGTTCATTGATGCCAAGGTGGATGGATGAGAATAAGGTTATCTATGGCTACTAGCCAAGATGGCAATATTCTGTTTCCACTGTTGGAGGTAGTAATGTTTCTGAGTACCAGTTGCTGGAAACCACAGGAGAGGAGAGGGCTGTTGTGCTGGGATCCAGCATCTAGTTGGCCACTGTGATAACAGGATGATGAACTAGATTGGTTATTGGCCTGATCCAGCTGGCTCTTCTTGTGTTCTTAAGAATGCATTGCATTTGGGGAAATTGCTGCAAAAATGCATATATCAGGAGAAGTGTGCACAAAGAAGCAGTTGTTTCATGCATACTTTATAAAAGTTTGCAAATGGGGTGAAAAGAACTTAAGATAGGAAAACAATGATAAACTGAGAGAAATAGGAACTGACCAGTTGACTCATTCCTAGGCTACTACAGGAACAGCAAAAGTATACCAAGTTGGAAAAGGAGGGAACAACACATGTATACTTTAGATATTAGATAAACTAATTGTCTGCACCACTGGGAGACAAGGTAAATAATGCATATTTTATTGATTTTACTGGAGAACACAAGAGACCATGGAGAAGAGGATACTCGGTTGTTAGTTCCAGCAGATTTCAGCAGATGACTGGCAAAAGATTCATAATGGCTGATTCCAACATTATGTTTCTTCCTGGTGGGAGAGCGGGACAGTCTTCTCACCACACAGGGACATGGAAGGTCATCCAAGAAGTAACATGGACAATCTGATCACAGCATGTCTCAAAATGGTCAGCTGGACAACTGCTTTCCATTCCAGCTTTTTATTCTGCCCCACGTACATCACCATTGACAACAAAATTTGATCATGCCCATGTCTGTCTAGTTACCAGCCTTCACCAAAACAATGGCTTGTTTGAACTCCATTCTCTCCTGCCCTCATGGTTTGCAGCTGCAAGTGTCTGTTAAAGGATCCAATCCCCCAAATTCAGAATTGAATAAAAGGGATATACAGCAGTGCAAAAATTGGCATGCAAGTCAAGACTGCTAAAGCCACATCTCCAAAGTCATTTTTTCAAAAGGCTATCAAGAGATGCACAAACATAGCAAGATAAAAAAGCCTAGGTCAGACCACATTTAAAGACATCTAGGTTGGAGGCACAAAGCCAGCCTGAGAATTTCCACCAATCCTACCAGAACTCTTTTCGCTCTGAGAAATTCATTCCAAGTGTAACACAGCAATGTCTGACAATGCGTCTTGTCTTCCCTAAGAGAGTTTGTGAAGATCTCTACATATGTTTTGCCTTCAAATTTACCTTCCTTTCGGGTCAGCTTAATCAAAATATTTAGTGGACTCAGGCAAACATAAAGAGGCAAAGATAAACTGTGTGTTTCAGGAGTTCCTTCCCATCCTCTGGCCCTTGTTTTCTCCATGCCAAATTCCTGCAGCTCAGAACATACAGGGCATAGAATCAGCTTGCCCCTTTCCATCTGAGGGCAGTGATTTTACCCGCATCTGCACTAAACAATCTCTCAGCATCAGGTGCAAAAACATTCCCAAGCCAGGTAGCTGTAAGGACATAAATTGCTGGAATTTACTGTCAATAAATGCTCTGTTTATGGTGAAAGCATTAAATCAACTGTCAAATCATCCCCCAGGGACAGAGATTAGGACTGAGCTGCAGTTATCAGTGGGGAGGCATTTCTGTTCAAGAAAAACCCTCTGTTATTTCTGTGTTCTTCATGCCAAGTAGAAATCACAGAGAACAGCTTATATTGGTGCAAAATGTCCAATAAGGACAAAAAGACGTAGCTGCTTTTGATACAAGCCTCTTCTGCGGTAGGAGTGTCAGAACAAGGCTACCTTGGAGCTATAAGGAACAGAAGGCAGAAGGAATTATGTGTCATGAAGAGTTTCTTTTGAATAAGTTTTACTGATGCAGTTCACTGTCCTGGGGTGTTACGATGGACAGGAGCTGTGGTGGCTTTTAGAAACAGCAAAAGATTAATTCATGGATAGAAGATTAACCAAGCTACCATCCCTGATAGGTACATGAAGAACCACGCCCAGGATAGCAAATTTCTGAGTACAGTCGTACCTTGGACATCAAACGGAATCCATTCCAGAAGTCTGTTTGACTTCCAAAATGTTTGGAAACCAAAGTGCAGTTTCTGATTGGCTGCAGGAAGCTCCTTCAGCCAATTGGAAGCCACGGAAGCCCTGTCGGATGTTCAGGTTCCAAAGATTGTTCACAAACCGGAACACTCACTTCTGGGTTTGTGGCGTTCGGGAGCCAAAACGTCCGAGTACCAAGGCATTTGGGATCCAAGGTATGACTGTACTAGATACCAGGGGAGGGAGGGCAAAGAAGAGAGGGCACTGGTTACCTTTATGCCTTTCCTATGAAAATCCCAGGAGGTATCTAGCTGGAATCAAAATGCTGGTCTAAGTGGATCTTTAAGACCAAAGACCACAACTTTATAACCTTCTGCTATTTGATATGATCATCTATGGAGATACCGTTCATTAACCACAAGCAAAAGTGAGTTTTGCACAACACCAATGAATCCTATATACCCAAACCTATAATGAATATGAAGAAAGCCAATTCCCACATGACCACATAATTTAAGAATGTAAGAAGAGCCTGCTGCATATAGCTAATGGCTCGTTAAGTTCAGAATCCGGTTCCTCCAGAGATTTCCAACAGCATCCCAAGGTGTCAATGCTCAGGCATGAAGGTCTGTGGAGAGGGTCTCCTTCAACTGCAAGTTGTTTGGGGATGCAACAGAGGAGGGGGTGGAGCTGTGTCCCTGATCTCCTCCTCCTCCTCCCTGCATTTGCAGGATCTCGCTGTCTTCAAAGGTTAGCATCTACATTTTTCAAAATTGTGTGTGAAATGAATGGCCATGGTGTGGGATGGTCCTCTGAGCCAGCAGGGGATTTCCCCAGCTGCAGGAGGAAAATGGTCATTTTGCAGGGTGGGGGGAACTGAACACATAAACCTTCCAAGGCACGAGATGCTCTTGCTTTCGTTGCTTCAGGCCAGCCTCAAAACAAAGGACTTTCTAAAAAGCTGTTTTTTCCCTTAAGGCTGCACTGCCTGTGGCCAGACCTGCCAGGATCACACAGCGGGGGGCAAAGTAGAGTCCCTGCAATCCCAAAATGCAAGTGCTGACAAATAAAGGGCAGCACCACTGGTTGTCCTCATCTTCACATCACAGGCCACCTGTGGTGGGAAACAGTGTGCCTTGGGCGAGTCACGAGTTACGTGACTCATTGACTTTCTGCACAGGGGGGAAAGTTGTGCGTCAAAGGATGTGCTGACCAAGTCAGGTCTCTTGACAGAGAACAAGCATCACAGCTTTCTGCAAGGTTCCACATATCTCAGGCATTTGGCCTGAAGTTACAGTGTACTCCCCTCAGCACACACTGCAAAAGGATATCTATAGGATACATCTATAGTTTGTTCAGACACTCACCTAAACACACTGACATTCATACTGTGGATGGCAGCGTGCACACAGCAGCAGTCCCCACACCAAGCCCCAACTATTGGAGGAAGGCTTTGCTTTATTATTACATTTATATGACAACTTTTCCTCCAAGGAGCTCAGGGTTCTCCTCCTCTTCCTTTAATCCCTGCAACAATCCTGCAAGGCAGGCTACACTGGGAGGCAGTGACTGGCCTGAGATTACCCAGTGAACTTCATGGCTGAATGGGGATTTGAACCTTGGTCTCCCAGGTCTCAATCCACCACCGTAATCACTACAGTTGCGCTGGCTTTTTAGAGTAGTCTGACTTGGAAGAAATGAATGCTGCTTCCTGGCTGGGCTGATGCAGTGCTGTGTATGTACATGTTTCTCCCACTCTTAAACCCAACAAATCAATTGCTAAGGGAGACATTCCGTGGGGGTCGGTGGATGTAAAAGAGAGAGCCTCCCCCCACTTTGATGCCTCCAAACTGCATTCAGAGGGTAATTATGCCATTAATTATTTTGTTCTGTTTTACAGGTTCAGTCTGAGGAGGCCTCTGAATTGAAATTTGCATGGAAGACACTTCAGTGGGCTGGGAAATTAGAAGTCCCTCAGATTGCATTATTTTCTTCATGGTATTATTAGAGCATCAAGAAATTGATGCCGTTCTGGAGCCTCATGTGACTTCCTGCACACAGCAGCCCAGATTAATCACCAAATGGTTAAAATAAATGGTGAAAGGTGGATCTCCTATTAATAAAATGATTATTAAAAAGACATCTTTCCCATAGGGAAGCAAGGCCCCTTTGCTCTCGTGTTATTGTACTACACCAACTGATTATCTGCGTAAAATGGTGCAAGCTGTCAGAACCATGGTTGCTGTAAAACAACAGTAGCCAGGCCAGCCGCAGCCATGGCAGCCAGGTTTTAGGATCTGTGGCTCCTGCCTCCCTTCTGCCCCGATACGGTGCACAGCTCTGAGCAAAGTCATTTACAGTTTCAATTAAAACGGAACCCACTTAGCATTGCAGGGGGGTAATTAATGTTTGTGGAGTGCTTTGAGGGACTCCGATAAAAAGATGCTCTCAACAGGCAGGTGGTAATTACTGTTTGAAAGTGCTCTTACGAGCGTGGTTGCTTTTTTTAAAATTGCTGTTTCAAAGCGTTTCTTCTTTTGCAAAGTGACTTTGTACCTGTTGCTTGTGCAAAAGCACGTTGGCGTGTGCTCGTCCACAAGTGCCAGTGTGGTGTAGTGGTTAAAGTGTCAGACTAGGACCTGAGAGATCAGGGTTCAGATCCCCCATTCAAGCTCACCGGGTGATCCTGGGCCAGTCGTTCACTCTCAGCCTAACCTACATCACAGGGTTATTGTGAGGATAACATGGGGCAGGGCAGAACTAGTCCAACCCTCTGCTTGCACCCTGGCATGCTGTAATATTATTCTTATTCACACCTCCTCTTGTCCCACTGGTTTCCCCTGGGAAAAATTGCTCTTTAGTGCTCAGTTGGAGCAAACAGCAATTCAGGTTTTCCCCAGATGGACATTTGCTCCGATTTAGCATTGAAGAGTGGTTTTCACTAGGAAAGGAGTGGGGGCAAGAAGGAAACTGCTCAGACCTAAGCCTAGAAAGCTCAGGTCAAGCGGAAAATTGATTGGACCCATGCTTTCAAGGCAGGGGTGCCACCTTTCTCTCAGGATTGTGGGTGCCCACCACCGCAACATGGACATGCGACATTGCTTGAACGTAGTGCATGTGATCTCACTCACACTAGGTGCAGGTGTGGGCGAGTGATGTTGCAAGTCCACATTGCGGCAGCCAGCAGCAATGACTCCTCTTCCTCCTCCTCCTATCTGCAGCCAGCGAGGCACCCTTCTCCATGGGGAAGGGCTTGGAGGCAGAGAGACTACCTCCATGTCTGAGCCCCACCCCCCAGAAAAGGGTGCCTCACTCGTTGGCCGAGGAGGGCAGATCTGAACTGCTTCTCTTTTGGAGGCAGTGCTGCTGCCACCTGCCAGCCTTCTTCATTGACTTTGTGGGTGCCCAGCCCCCACAATTATGTTATTGTGGGTGCCCAAGCACCCAAGGGCCCCTGCAGTTGGCTCCTATGTTTCTAGGCATGGGGCAAGCAGAAGCGTGGACAAGCCCTCAGACCCAGGAGAACAGAAACAAAAGGCTTCTCTCTGCTTGCCACTTGAGTGCCAGAGAACCAGGAATGGCTCAGAAATGGGCCAAGCTATTTTCCTGCTTTTTTATTTTATTAAAGATTCCAGTCCAACCAAACCTGAGTGAGGAGAAGCTTGCCCAATAATGCTATCCACGGAGGCTATCCAGCTTAGCGTTTTCAGAGAAGGGTGTATTACTGCTAGGCGGAGGAGAACTGCCTCTGTCGCCTGCAAAAGATTTCCGCCTCTACTCAGCTGGAAGGAAGAATCTGCTTTTGAAAATAAAACTGCATTTCCAAATAAATGAAATTGTTCCTCACACACCTGGTCCTGCTTTTTTTTTTTTTTTTTTTTTTAGCAGCTTGTCCTCTGCTTTGCAGCAGGGTCAGGCTATAAAAGTGCAAGCATGGATCATCAAGCGGAGATATTGCCTCTGGGATTCTGGACCGCAGGCCACAGCTTAACTCCTTGAGAGACAGATTGCTTAGGGCTGGATGTGACTCCAGCCCATGCCTCTCAGAAACACTCTGCTTTTGAGTTTGCCTCTGATTCTCTGCCTCTTCCTTAGCAAGTCCTTCTAGTTGTTTGGGAGCTAAAAGGTATGTTTCACCAGACACCTTTTCTAGGGACTACAACAACTACCTCAGAGCATATACACAGAGCAATCTCTCCAAAGAAGCACAATATATGGTTCTGTTTCTTGGTCACACTCAAGAGGAACATGTGGAAATGGATGATGGATGGACAGACAGATGATGCACAGCATAGTCTTAAGAAGATTGTAGATCTAAGTAACTACTAATAAACAAATGTATGAAAATTCAGATTCTCTCTCTCCACCAATACTCCAGTTTCAGTCCAAGCTGTTAGTTTCTGTGTGTTGCCACTGTGCAGTACTCTTGGAGTCACAAGACTCTGCTTTGCATTCCACAGCTTCCAGGCTATTGGAAGTCTCACGGAAGACAGGAGACGGATGTGCTGTTACTGGTTTCCTGTTCCTTTGTTTTTCAGTTGCTCTCTGCTCTCACAGAGAGAGGATGCATTTTCTTTTCTGTCTGTGTAGTTAGGAATAAAACTCTTTTTGCCATGTAGCTCATACTATCTCGTCCTTCCCTGTGCTGGATACTCTGCGTAATGGGGGAACGTGCTTGGAACCTCATCAAGGCTCAGGTTGTTAATCACGTCGGAGGAGCTCGGAGGAGCTCGGTCGAACACAAGTCTGACACAAGCCAGTTTCAAGTGGATAGTATCCATGTCTCTTTCTCCTTCCTTCAATTTTCCTTCAATTTTTCCTTCAGTTTTTAATTTGATCATGGATGAGTTGGGGACAAACAAGCTGAGGCTTAATCCAGACAAGACAGAAATGGGGCAGAATCCCTCCCTTGGAAACTCAAGTGCACAGCTTAGGGGATGTTCCTGGACCCAGCCTTGGGCACAGATGCTCAACTATTGACTGTGGTCAGGACTGCATTTACCCAACTTAGGTTGGTGCACCAGCTGTGCCCATTCCATGAGTCACCAGAGATGGGCATGGTGACACATACCTTAGCCACTTCTCAAATAGACTACTGCAATGTGTTCTCTGTGGGGCTGCCTTTGAGAAGTCTTCAGAAATTCCAGCTGCTCCAGAACGTTGTGGCCAGTCTGCTGAACAGAGCTGGGTACTGGGAGTATGTTACTTCTTTATGACAGCTCATTCGTGGGCTTCTGGTTAATTTTTTGAGCCCAATTCAAAGTTCTAATCATGACCCCAAATTGGGATTTCTGAAGTCTGTCTTCTGTCCTCCACACCTGTCCAGTTATTAAGATCTTCTGGAGAGGCTCTCCTCCCTATCAGAGTTGTGTTTGGCTGAGGTGCAGACAAAGGCCTTCTCTGTGGCTGCACACAGGTTTTTTAACTCCTTATCCAGGGGGGGGTGTGTGCCCTCTCCTTAAGGGCCTTCTCCTGCCATATGGAAACTTTTCTTTTTTTGATGAGCATCTGACCTGTGAAGCGGTTAAGTTTTAACTGTCCTGTTTTTATCTGCTTTTCAAACCAATATCCTTACATGTTTTCTGGTTGCATTTATTGATGTTATTTTTTGCTGCTACCCAGGTTGAGCCTCGTGGGTTCCTTCTGGAAAGTCAGGATAGAAGTATTTTAAGCAAACAGACAGACAAATGAAGGTGGGAAAGAAGGATGATGCAGCATATAGAATCATAGAGCTGTAGAGTTGGAAGGGATCCCGAGGAACATCTATAGATAACATCAAGGTACTTACATGATCAATCAGCTCCCTGATCATGCCGTTCCACTGCCCCTTCTCATCCTGGGCTCCGTACTTCCCATCTTCCACCACACGGATCTCATAGCTGAAGCCAAGGATTCGGGAGACTTCCCTTAGGAGATCAACGCAGTAGCCTTCAAAGCGGTCATTCCCAGAGAGCACGGTGTCTGACTTGATGAACATGACAAAGGGTTCCTCCTACACAGAAAGGAAGGAAAGAGACAGAGAGTAGCTAAACAACCACATGCAAGCTAAACCCACCAGCCACAGAAGCCACTTTGAGCAGCCACAGGACGGATCTGGGTGTCTCTCTTTGCTTTCTGGCACTGCAGCCAGTTTGGTCGTTATCCTGCCTGCTACCATTATAACACAAATGACAGCCAGTGTGCTGTAGTGGTTAGATGGTCTGACTAGGACCTGGGATCTCCTTGGAGAAAACAGAAGGTTATAAATGCAGCAAATAACTGAATATCATATTCCATCCTTAGAACCTGTTTCATTTTCAATGTGCTTCAAAACTTCAGTGGCCACAATTCAAGACAGAAGTAAACACCCTGAAAGAAGTCATTGAACTCTATTGATTTTAATGGTTGCTCATCTCTGCTTTGGATTGTGGCCCCTCGTGCTCAGCTGTTTGGAATGTTCCCATTTTACAGATCAGGCCATCATGCATTATTTTCCTAAGGATGTGGTAGAAGGCCAGAGTGGTTCATGGCTACCTGTCTTACTGTTGGATCTTACCACTCTTTGGAACTCAGCCTGACTGCCCCACATAAAGATTGTCTTCCATGAAAGACCCATAAAAAGAGGCTCTCTCCATGTTTGGAACCTGCTAGGCAGGGTGAAGGAGCTACTTCAATAGTACTGATATTTTTTCGGGCCAGCACCCCTTTGGTTCTATAAACTCTTCCCCAGTTCCCCCTCCCCTCCCCTTTAAAAAGCACTCTTCAGAATAGCAGTTTGCATGACCCCCTAAGGACTGCAAGAACACAATAAAATTTGAAACAATGACAATTAATTGCCCACTTAATCAAAATCCAATTAAAATTATTTATTTAATTGATTCAACAAAACCGATGAACTTGCTCCAGGGATTCTAGCATTTCAAAGTCTCATAGTCATTTGCACCTCTGGTATCCACCCCTCCCCCCCATGGCACCACCATCTTGCCTCTTAATGCCCACCCTTGGTAACCCCGCTGCCCCCCAACGAGGCGATACCACCCACTTGGGAAACCACTGGATTACCCAGTCTTTAAAATAGGACAAACAACTTGCAGCACCCAAAACTGGTACAGCTGGTGGACAAGGAACAGCTGAAAGCAAGGCAGCAGGCAGGATGCCCATCCAGGAAGCTGGTCCTTGTGCCTTTTGCATTCGTACTCAAGTCTAGAGGCCAGCAGGGGAAGCCATAAAGCCCCATTAATCTCGGGAGGCACAAAACAGAGTGGAGGGGGGCGTGTTCCTCCATATTTAACAGCTGAAGAAGCAGCATCGTGTAGGAGCTCTGCTCGCCTCTGCGCCGCTCCTGGAGGTCTCAGACATTTCCTAGGGGGTAATTCTTGAACTCTGCAAGGCACTTATTCACGGGCTGTTTCACAATTTATTACTGGAAACGGTCAGACATTCAATTCGCAGGCTTTCAGGGCTCGCTAATCGATTTCTCAGCGAAGGTGCCCTCAATTTCAGGATCTTCACAGCTCTCCCGTGGCTCGAGGAGGAGAGAGTGGAACGGTCTGTTGGAGAAACATCATCGGCCAGCTGCCACCGACAAGGCACTGCAGGATGAGCAGGAGGGTGTGAAAGGGGGAGGCAGGGAGGAATCCCAGCACCACGTCTTGGTGGTGGCAGCATCAGCAACAGTAAACGGGCCATCAAGTGGCAGAGCGGGAGGGAGCTGTGGGTGATTCCCTGCTTGAAAAGGGAACTGTTGCAGAACTCAGGCAAAGCAGAAGCGCTTGTCTCCACCTGCGTCATCAGCAGAGAATCACAGAACACTTGGAAGGGACCCCAAGGGACATCTAATCCAATCCCCTGCAACCCAGGAATCACAGCTAATAAATCTGAACTCTACAATTCTATGATTATATGACTTTATAAGGCAGTCTAGGGCCCCATCTGCACTATACACTGAAAGCAGCATCGCATCACTTTAAACCTGGGAAGTGTATTGTGGATTCATAGAATTCTAGAGTTGGAAGGAACCCCAAGGGTCATGAAATCCAACCCTCTGCAATGTGGGAATCACAGCGAAAGGATCACTGACAGATGACCATGCATCTGTAGTTTGTTACAGATGCTGAGAGTAGTTAAAGGTAAAGGGACCCCTGACCATCATGTCCAGTCGCGGACAATTCTGGGGTTGCAGCGCTCATCTCGCTTTATTGGCCGAGGGAGCCGGCATACAGCTTCCGGGTCATGTGGCCAGCATGACTAAGCCACTTCTGGTGAACCAGAGCAGCTCACAGAAACGCCGTTTACCTTCCCACTGGAGTGGTACCTATTTATCTACTTGCACTTTGTGCTTTCGAGTTGCTAGGTTGGCAGGAGCTGGGACCGAGCAATGGGAGCTCACCCCGTTGCAGGGATTTGAACCGCCAACCTTCTGATCGGCAAGCCCTAGGCTCTGTGGTTTAACCCACAGCACCACCCGCATCCCTTCTGAGAGTAGTTAGGACATCCCAATTCTCCTCACAGAGCTACAGCTCCCTGAGGTCCCTGGGAAGAGGTATTTGTAGCTCTGTGAGGGAAAGAGGGGTCTTCTAAGAACTCTCAGCACCCTTAACAAACTACAGTTTCCGGATGACTGTTTCAAATGGTATGATTCTGCTTTAAATCTATAATAGTGATCAGTGGCATAGCGTGGGGGGTGCAGGGGGGCCCGGCCGCACCGGGTGCAACATCTGGGGGTTAGGGTTAGGGGGCGCAACTCCACGGGTTAGGGGTTGCAAATTACTTGCCTTGCCCCGGGTGCTGACAACCCACGTTACGCCACTGATAGTGATGGGGCCGAGGTTTAGTGGCTAAACTGTTCAAGGTGACCAAGGCCTCCCCCTGCAGGCCAAAATGATGCTGTGATTGCTGCATTGTGAGTGGTTGGACTATCAGGCATGTCCAACTCCCAAGAGACTGGGATCTACTCCCAGTATAAAAAAACTGGCAGTGATCTACCCATTGTCATTGGAGGGAGGAGAAACATGGGGTGGGGGGAGTGGATGAGTTGTTGAGCTTTTTTTTTGGGGGGGGAGGATTGCACAGAGTTTTTAAGCTTTTCTCCCATAACTTTTTGTACACAATAACAGTGGCGTAGCGTGGGGGGTGCAGGGGGGGCCAGCCGCACCGGGCGCAACATCTGGGGGTTAGGGGGCGCAAATCCATGGGTTAGGGGGCGCAAATTACTTGCCTTGCCCCGGGTGCTGACAACCCACGCTACGCCACTGCACAATAATAATAAATTTTATTTATATCCCGCTAACAGTAAACAGATAATAATCCCACGACCTAGCAGGATCAGCTGGGGATCTACCAGTAGATTGTGATCTACTGGTTGGACATCCCTAGACTAGATGATCCTTTGAGTCCCTTCCAACTCTACAATTCCATGATACTATGGCAGCTGATCTAGACCCACAAGGACAAGCTGCTGATGCTGTAGCAAAGGCTTAGAGAAACTATCAAAATGGGGGGATGATTTGGAATTGGGAGAGAGGAGCCTGTGTGTGTGGTTTCAAAGAGAGAAACTCTTCAATCTCGCTGCAGCATCCTCTCCAAGGGATTCGCCTGCCCCCGCCCTCCCCCTATCTACCTCCTGAAGTAACAAAGCTCGGCACTCTGTCTAACACATCTGAATCTAAACCAGTGGGCCTCATCATAATTCATTAGAGACTGGATGGAAATTCACCCTGAACTGATGCCTGCCTTCAAATCCAATAGAAGGCCCGTGTGCTAAATGTGCTGTGACAGTTAGTGGCCAAGGAGACCGGCTGAGTATCCAAGCGTCGCTGGCTAAGTGAATTACTTTGGGGTAGTTTGTCACTTGGGTGCCTAAGTGTGGGGGGGGGGGAGGGGGAGCCCCAAGGGATGCTGAGAAATGTCAATAAGAGCTCCTGAGAGATGACAAGGACTTGGTTGCAGTTTCAGAGTGGGTGGTTTGTGGGCTGTGGGAAGTTGCTCCCTAGCACAGGGCTGAGCAGAAGACAGATTGGAATCCACTGGTGAGAGGAAGTGTGAACATGTATTTGTTAGAGTTTCAAATCTCCCACTCGACCTTGAAGTCCACTGGGTGACCTCAGACCACTCAGTGCTTCTCAGTTTAACCTACCTTACAGAGTTGTTGTGGGGATTATTTAAGGAGGAGGAGAACCATATACGCCACATTGAGCTCCAATGGCTTCACTGAACCCCAGTCTGGATGCTGCCAAAGAGAACATTGTTTTGGACAGTTCCCTGCTATGCCCAAATAGTTCAGCCCTTTTGCTATCAGGATAATCTGTCCATACACAATGTAATGTATGAAAACACAGCTCAAGCTCCATGTTGGTTTCTCCTTAGAAGGTTACGATCTAGAAATGGAAACCAAATCTAGGAGGTGTTAGATAGAACCCTGCAACCACTTACCAGGACTGTGGTGACAATCAAGGATCTGTTGGTGAGGGAATCTGTCACATTGGGGCCTTGCCTTCGGGAGATTTCAGTGATATTCAGTCCATCAGATGGGCTCCACACACCAACCTGTGATGGAGGCAAAGACAAGAAATGAGCAAAAATTCAACCAAACCATCAGGCCAGACCTGTCAGGCCAGTGAAGAGAGAGAGAACGGTCAAGGGAGTTGAGTGGAGGTCAGATATTGTGAAATCAGTCTCTAGTTCAGGGGTGGGGAACCTGATGCCCTCCAGATGTGGCTGGACTACAACTCCCATCATCCATGACCACTGGGTCATGTTGGCTTTTGGGGTTGATGGGAGTTGGAAGTCCTACAGCATCTGGAGGGGAACTGCAAATGATCCCCATCCCTGCTCAAGTGAAAACAGGCAAATAAATGAGAAAAAGGGCTGGGCAGTGCTTGTACAAACTGTTACTTTGATGTAACACAATCTTAACATGATTTAAAAACATAAGAAGAGCTTGCTGGATCAGGCCAGAGTGACCCATCTAGTCTAGGCTGCTGTTCTCACAATGGCCAACCAGATGCCCCAACAGGAAACTTGCAGGCAGGATTTGAACACAAGAGCACTCTTTCCACCTCTGGTTTCCAGCAACTGGCATTCAGTATCATTGCTGTCTCTGACAACGGAGGTAGAGCATGGCCATCATGGTGAATTTATCCAGGCCTCTTTTAACACCATCCAAGTGTGAGCAAGTTCCATAGTTAAAGTATATGCCAAATGTATTGCTTTACTTCAGTGAGGCTGAAAGGGGAGAGGTCTCATCATCTGGGCAGTCCAGGACCTCCATACACACTACCCAAGCTCATGCCCTGGGGAGGTCACTTCAGTGCTGCTAATACAGTGGTTTAACTTTTCCCCCCAAGCATAGTTCATTGTCCCTTGAGGCAGACAGATGGCGAAAACAACAACATAAACAAGATGTTTATGTGTCTGCATGTGCGTATAATGACTAAGTGATGTTTCAAGCTGTCTGAGGAGAAGATTCAAAAGACTTTGTAAAAACTAACACAGGAGGAAGCTGGCATATTTCACGGTTTCACCTGTGGATTATCTGAGAAACCCTGAGTCTTAAATGACACAGTCTGCAAGGCAAGAAGCTCTGTATTACATTTTACAAGGACCCCCCCCCCCAAATCTGCACAACCACACAAAGTAACCACACAACCACATAATGTTTTACTGATATGAAGTAAAACTTCATTGCATTGCAGCGGGTTGGACCAAACAATCCTTCCAACTCCATAATTCTATGATTCTATTAAAACACCAACTAGCCCCCTTTCAAAAGAGTTGATTGTTTTTATGCAAAAGACAGTTCCCTCCCTTGGTCCTCTCCTTCATCCTGCAATAATCCATGTGTGGAAAGATTATTAATGGGTATGATGACGTGGGTGGTGCTGTGGGCTAAACCACAGAGCCTAGGGCTTGCCGATCAGAAGGTTGGCGGTTCGAATCCCCACGGCGGGGTGAGCTCCCGTTGCTTGGTCCCTGCTCCTGCCAACCTAGCAGTTCGAAAGCACGTCAAAGTGCAAGTAGATAAATAGGTAAAGTAGATAAATAGGAAAATTACATTTCCAGCGGGAAGGTAAATGGCGGTTCTGTGCACTGCTCTGGTTCACCAGAAGTGGCTTAGTCATGCTGGCCACATGACCCGGAAGCTGTATGCCGGCTCCCTTGGCCAATAAAGCGAGATGAGTGCCGCAACCCCAGAGTCGGTCACGACTGGACCTAATGGTCAGGGGTCCCTTTACCTTTACCTTTACCTTTACCTTTATGATGACATGCAAATGGCAAGCAAGAACCCCCACTGCAGTTTGTGAAGATGACTTGGCAAAAGAAAGAAAAATACCCTATATGGGGGACCCAAGCCTGTTTAAATAAAAATAAAAATCCCTCAACAACACAGTCCCACTATCCCACCACTGCCAGCACTGCCACCATGCTAGCTGGATACAGGATTTGTAATTACACATGTTTAATGCCTCCATAATCCGTTAACTTGCAGGAGGCAAGGAAGATCAGAAGCTCACCGCTAAACCTCAGGCAAATGTAAACTATTAAACATAATGCAAAAGTACATATCAGGATTTGCTCCCGGTTTGGGCACACAATTAATTCAGATTACCTATTGACTGGAATTTAATGTCCTGACTCCACAGAGATTTGACACAGACACTCTAAAGCCTTTCTTGAGCTAAGAGAGAGCTTAAGCACACACACTCGAGAGAAAGAGGGAGAGAGAAAGAGAGCGTGAAAATGTGATAAGAACTCGCTGGAAATGACGGAAATTAACTGAGTCCCAGCATCCTTGCAGAGCATACAAGAAGCTGTTAGGGAATTTTAATGCCACATGCTGGCCTTAAGTAACAGTGTCCAGAAATTATCTTGAATAAGCACCAGTGCTGGAAGAAATACTAACACCAACACCTTGAGAAAGTCTTGCAGAAGGTAAAAAAGTCTGGAGATATTTTTAGACTGGGATATATTTTTTCTCCCTTGGATGACCCAATTAAATGGATGTGAACATGGCAAGAGCCAATGTGGTACAGTGGTTAGAGTGGTGGACTAGGACCCAGGAGAGCAGGGTTCAAATCCCCACTTGGCCATGAAGCTGACTGGGTGACCTTGAGCCAGTCACTGCTTCTCAGCCTAACCTACCTTACTGGGTTGTTATGGGGCTTAAATGAGGAGGGGGACAGACCATGTATGACACATCAAGCTCCTTGGAGAAAAAGGTGGGATATAAATGCAATAAATAAAATAAGACATCTTCACAAGAACACCTCCCATTTCCCTGAAAGCAAAGTTTACTTGTAGAATCCACAGAATTAGACACATTCCTGGAGGACAGCTATTGGCTAGGAGAGCTAAAATAAAACCTCCATGTACAAAAGAAGTCCACTTGCGATGATCAGATGATGATTTGCTGATCTCACGGCAACCATGCAAAGGCAGTTAGGCTGAAAGATGGTGAGCTGGCCAATGAGATTAGGGAATGAGTAAGGGATGAGCAGGACTCACCAGTGCAATGCCAACCCTTCAGCTCCTATATGGTTCTCAGGGTCAATGGATAGTCTGGGGGAGCCCAGGAGAACTGCTCTGATCTTTGAAAAGAGGAAAGGAGGCTGAGAGGCAACCCAACTGACCTTTTCAAGCCCGTCTTCCTTGAGGCTGATGATGTCCAAGTCGAAATCCGTCCTCAAGCCGCTGGTTTTGTTGAAGACGATGCGTCCAGTGAGACCTTCCCACTGAGCCTGGGGAAAGAAAGGGGGGACATTGGAGGTTGGGGGATGTTGACGAATAGTGGGGTGGGAGTGGGGAGAGACAAAGGAGGCATTTGTCAAGCTCATAAATCACAATCTGCTCCAGAGAAGCACAGTGCTTTATTTTAATTACTCCTTCCACCATGACTCTGCCCCTGAAGAGCTTGATTAATTAATAATCACCCCCCGATTGCTCATGGGACTGCAGAGGCTGGGGAACCCCATAAATCCCACTGTAGTCTCAGCCCTGATTTACGCTCACCCCTTCCAGGTTGCTCACCATGGAGGGGAAATAACTCACTGGTCTGTTGAGATTTTGGCCAGTCACAGTCCTGGGGAGAAAGACACACACACACACACACACACACACACACACAGACACCACTTGCCTGGAAGAAACCACAAAGAGGTTTACACAAAAACAGTAAAATAAAGAAAAAATCCAAACCATACTTTAAACCATACAAAAGTTAAAACACAAAAACAGATTAAAATAGCCTCAACTTCCTAAGCACTTTGTCTAACCAATAATGTTTTTATGGCAGGCACCAAAAAGACTACAGTGAAGGAGCCTGCTTGATCTCAATAAGCAGGGAGTTCCAAAGTGTAGGTGCTGGCACACTAAATGATTGAGTTCTTTTAAATGCAGAATAGATATTATGTGGCACCTGTAGTACTGAAATTTTGCCAATTGAAGTGGTCATGTGGGTATGTGTGGAACAGGGGTTAGCAAAGTTTTTGTGGCTTGGGCCAGTTCATGATTCCGCCATAGTGCACGAGTGTGTGCATGCACGCATGTGCAAACACTATTTTTGGTGCTCCTTCCGGCGTGGATGAGGCATGCACAGCTTCCCAATGGCTGCAGAAACTTCATGCAGCCAATGGGAATCTGGACAGCGTCGCGGAAGGCGGTCCCTGCTCTGCTCCGCATTGGTTTAGCATGGTGAGAGCTGACCAAGTGGGCGTTGTGGGTCCCCGAGTGGCCAGCGGGGGTCCATGGGCCGCTTAAACAACCCCCATGGGTTGCTTCTGGTCCATGGGCCTTAGGCTGCCAACCCCTGGCGTGGGATGAGGAGATCTCATCAATAAACTGGTTCCAAATCATTAAGGGCTTTATATACTAACAGTTTGTGACAGCAGTCACAAAATTAAAAGACACCTGCTTCTTGGGAGAAAAGCAATGACAAACCTAGACAGCATCTTAAAAAGCAGAGACATCACCTTGCCAACAAAGGTCCATATAGTTAAAGCTATGGTTTTCCCAATGGTGATGTGCAGAAGTGAGAGCTAGACCATAAAGAAGGCTGATCACCAAAGAATTGATGCTTTTGAATTATGGTGCTGGAGGAGACTCTTGAGAGTCCCATGGACTGCAAGAAGATCAAACCTCTCCATTCTTAAGGAAATCAGCCCTGAATGCTCACTGGAAGGACAGATCCTGAAGCTGAGGCTCCAATACTTTGGCCACCTCATGAGAAGAGAAGACTCCCTGGAAAAGACCCTGATGTACCACTCAGAGGTGTTTTGTGCACACTTGGGGACCAGCACCCTTCAACACAGCACCTATCAATCAGCAATGGTTTAACTGCGATTCCTTGATTGTAGGGGGGTTGGACTAGATGGCCCTTGGGGTCCCTTTCAACTCTACAATTCTATGATTCCATGAATCATTCTCCACTTTCAGCACCTCAGCAAACCTGAAATCACTGTTATTCTCAGCTTCCAGAGCCACCAGAACAATTAAACTCGATGTCATAAGGGAGTCTCTCCCCCATCTCTCTATCTCACACACAGAGTGCCAATGGAGCAGGAGGCCAATGGGGCTGGGGAGGGAGGAGGTCCACCCTATCAACTTCTGTGCCAGCTTGTGACATTTGAGCTTTCGCGTGGCCAGTCCTCGCCTGCACTTAATGAAAGCCGTTTTACATGCCGTGAACTTTAGGCCTGGTATTTCCCTGCTCCCGTCCATGAAATGCCAAGCCGTTAACAGGGTTTAGTGTTTTCCTGTCATATCGCAGTGAAGGAGAGATAATCTTTCATGAGGCTCCTTACGTCATCGTCGTTCGCACCACATGTCCTGGGGAAACCAAGCTTGAAATAACCCCAGTGAGCATGCTGCCCCACATCCCACGTTATGATTTCATACATAATGAAAATAAAGGTACTGTTAAGAAAAAGGAGACATATGTCAATATTTGCATTCCCCCCCGCAAGCCTATCCCTAAGTATTTGAAGATGATGATCCTATAATATTTGAAGCTGGCTATCATATATAACCTTTTAGCCTGGTGAAGTGGAGACTGAGAGATGATATGGTAGCCATCTTCAAATATCTGGTGGGCTGTCACATTAGGGCAGTTCATAAAAATCTTTTTTTAAAAAAATTACTACACTAGGGATTATAAAGCTATATGTGAAATTTCATGCATATCAGTTAATATCTTGACCCTCCTCCACAAAAATAGCTGTTTACTTGGCCGTTTTCCTATGTCGTGAAGGCTGAAATTTCAGTTCATTGGAGCAGGGTCAAGATATTAACTACAGTTTTATGATTCTACTTATTACCATAACCAAGACTAAATAAATAAATAATAAATAAATATAATACTATTTGGTGTTTATAACTGAGCAGAATGAAGTTACAATTCTACATATTGCAAAGACAATCCTAGGTTCCCCCAGTTTACTGTAGCTTGCTAGTAAGGGAACTATAAACTTTGCTAAACCTGAGACCCTAAGAGACTGCGAGGCTAAGGTCCTATGGTCTCCCAAGATCTCCTGATTAAGTTGCAAACCCTGCAAATGATCAATCCATATGCCAATAAAGGCTTGAGAATCTGAGCATATGATCGAGCTATTCTTCAAAGGGCTTGTTTTGATCCAGCAGACAAAAAGCTCAATGGAGGTTTAGTGGATCAGAATAAATTCTGAAGAACAGTTTGCAAAGCAGGGGTAGATTTGGAGGCAGGGACAGAATGGCTATAAAAAGTCTAGGCACTTTCCTGTTTGTGACAGAAGCTTTGGAAGGTCTGGCGCACACTGGCAAAAGCAGCGCAAGTTGCTACCTCTGCAGTGGGAATTGTCAGCTTCTTTAGCAGAGAAATGCCTTCTGTTTGGGGCCTCCCAAAGGACAAATGTTGCCTCTTTATGGTCTCTGCTTCTGGCAGCAGATTTTGCAAATGTGCAACTGGTTGAAAACACAGGGAAGCAACAGCCCTGGGCATAAAATAGAGCTCAGAGGAAAGAGGAAGGTGAATCTAAGGAACTGAAGACAGAAGCACATTGTCAGCATTGTCACCTCCTCACTTGCTAAGAACACAAAAACAGCCTGTTGGATGAGGCCAATGGCCCATCTAGTCTAGCCTCCTGTTCTCCCGCTTGGACTACTGCAATGCGCTCTACGTGGGGCTACCTTTGAAGGTGACCCGGAAACTGCAATTAATCCAGAATGCGGCAGCTAGACTGGTGACTGGGAGTGGCCGCCGGGACCACATAACACCAGTTCTGAGAGATCTGCATTGGCTCCCAGTACGTTTCCAAGCACAATTCAAAGTGTTGGTGCTGACCTTTAAAGCCCTAAACGGCCTCCGTCCTGTATACCTGAAGGAGCGTCTCCACCCCCATCGTTCAGCCCGGACACTGAGATCCAGCGCCAAGGGCCTTCTGGCGGTTCCCTCATTGCGAGAAGTAAGGTTACAGGGAACCAGGCAGAGGGCCTTCTCGGTAGTGGCGCCTGCCCTGTGGAACGCCCTCCCAGCAGATGTCAAAGCAATAAACAACTATTTTACTTTTAAAAGACAACTGAAGGCAGCCCTCTTTAGGGAAGTTTTTAATGTCTAATGCTGTATTGTTTTTAATATTCAGTTGGAAGCCGCCCAGAGTGGCTGGGGAAACCCAGCCAGATGGGCGAGGTATAAATAATAAATTATTATTATTATTATTATTATTCTCACAGTGGCTGAACAGTTGCCTGGGGGAAATCTGCAAGCACAAGAGCCATCACCCCTCCAGTTGTGGTTTTCAGCAACTGGTATTTAGAAGCATTGCTGCCTCCAGCTGTCAAGGCAGAGCATAACCATCATGGTTAGTAGCCACTGATAGCCCTTGTTGTGTTTGCCTAGTTCAAGGAGCCAAAGGACCAAACTGATCCATAAGGAATTGTGCTTTCAGGGAAGAGGGAGAGCAGAAGAGTGCTCAGGCCCTTTGCTCATTTTATGGCTTCCTGTTGCTAATGGATTGGCAATGACTAGCCTGTGAATTGCCCCCTTACTAGCTTCTCTGAATTGCCCCAATGTCCGTTTCTATTTCAATAGTGGATGTGGGGTGGGGTGAGGGAAGGCACTTCAATTACTCATTACTTGCATTGTTTTTTTCCTTTCGAAAAAAAACCCAATATTAATTAAATTTGTATACCACCCTTCATCTGAAGATCACAGGGTGGTTCAGAACATAATACAAAATGAGAACACAAAATACACAAAACCAAACCAATAGCCCCTCCTCCCACAAACACATTTAAAAGGCCATAGAATGTTAATCAACCAAAGGCCTATTTAATATTTTTTGCCTGGCACTTAAAAGTATATAATGAAGGGGCCAGGCAAGCCTCCCTGGGAAGAGCATTACACACATGGGGAGCCACCACAGAAAAGGCCATTCTAATGGTGCCCCCCAACCTCTCATGGAGGAGACACACAAAGAATGGCCTCATATGATGATCTCAGGGTCTATATTGGTTCATATGGAGAGAGGCGGTCCTTGAGATATTTTGGTCCTGAGTTTTAAGGGTCAAAACCAGCATTTTGAATTGGGCCCAGAAGCCGTGCAATTGGACCAGAATCACTGTCATATGCTCAAATTGTCTTGCCCTGGTGAGCAATCTGGCTGCTGAATTCTGCACTAGCTGAAGTATCCAAACCATATTCAGAGGCAGTCCTACATATAACATGTTGCAGTAAACTAAACTAGAGGTTACCAGAGCATAGACAACAAAAGTTAGGTTATTCGTCTCCTGTTAGGGGTGCAGCTGGGCCACCAGCCAAAGCTGATGGAAGGCACTCCATGTCACTGAGGCCACCTGAGCCTCAAGTGACAGCAAATGATGCAGAAATACCCCCAGCTAAGTACCTGCTCCTTCAGAGAGAGTTTAATCCCATCAAGAGCATTAAAAGTTTACTGAACAGTGAAGTAGTTAACTAAATGTGGTATATAAAACTCTTGCTAAATTACTACCAGACTTTGAAAAGCTGGCATCACTGGATCAAGTTCACCAGTTTTGTTGAATTAATTAAGCTAAATAGTTTTAATTAGGCTTTGAATAAATGTGCAATTACTTGTTACTGTTTTGAATTTTACTGTGTTACTATATTCCTTAGAGAGCCATGCAAACTGCTATTCTGAATAATGCTTTTTATAGGGTAGGGGGCTCTGGGGATGAGTTTATGGAAGCAAGGTGGCTGTGGCCTGAAAATGATTGGGATCCACTGGTGTAGATATTCCATAAAACTTGAGTGAAGTGAGAGAAAAGGGCAAGCAGAGCAGCAGTCTGCCGTGGTTGGTTGCACTATTAGGAAGGAAGGAGACTTTAATTTGAGGCCAACATGTTTACACAGATTAACTCCTGGGCTTCTGTTCTTCTTGTGTCTTTGTCTGCAAGGCTCAAAAGAAACACTGCCATGGAGTGCCTCTAATTTCCACATGCATAATAGCAAGGTCAACCCTCAACCTCTTCCTTGGCAACCTGAATAGCACTCCAGAGCTTCTCTGTGTCTCTGTTGTTCTCATGGTAATTGCTAACACTTGAGCTGTGAATCTCTCATTTCTAGTCACAGGAGATCACTCAGAGCGATGCACCTTGAGAGAGAGGGTGACAGGTGAAGTGGAACTGAGAGCTGGGACCAGAGGTCAGCTGGCCTCCCCTCATTCAGTGGTGCTTGGCTGCTCTCCAAAAGGTCTTTGCTGAGCATCACTTGAATGAGGCACCAGCCTCTTCCTCAGTGAGATGGAAGCTCCTCAGCTTCCTTGGTGATTTAGGAGGTTGATGACCTGCCCAGTCTCACCCACTCTTACCTAAAGCTTCAGGCTAGTATCAGTCGCTCTAGTTGCCCCCTCTTGAGATGTGACCACCAGCTTTTCATAGCACATCTAGGAGCATTCCCACTCAGCCCCATGCCATTTATGCCACCTAGGGGAATGTTTGTACAAGACACACTTACAAAAGCGCACCTGTGCATATACACACAACCTGTAAATCAACTCTCTGCCCTGGAAACTGAAGGCATGACCCAGGCAAGATGTTCAGTGGATTGGACACTTTCAGGCCCCCTTGCCAATCAAAAAGTCAAGTTGAGATGGTGATGTTGGAGGGTAATGGAGAGGCCATCCAACAGCACAGGATCTCCATTGCAACAGTATAATTTGATTCCACAGTTTGACAGGCTCCAAGTAAGTCAACAAGGCTTCCCAATGTTCCCATCTCTGTTGACAACCAGTGATGGGGGGCCTGTCTGCTTGAATCATGCCAGAATCCATAGTCAGGTAGCCAGGTTGGCAACTCTGAGAACTCTGCACAAAACCATTCAAAATTGGTGATTGGAGTCTTTCAGAGGTCCTACGGCTATGATGCCTTTTGATGATTTCTTCCAGGAGTGCACATTTTTAAGGGAGTGGCAGTCTACCATTAAAAAAATAAAAATTCTTTGCATGGTTTATTTTCCAAGAGAACATCTCCCCGAAGTGTGTACTGGGAAGTTCAAACATCCCTGCTTTGGCCTCTTGCAATGGGGAGACTCAGTTGGCTTCTCTGCCTCTTGGATCCAAGTGACACTCCCTGCATGCCAAATGCAGTCAGGAAAGCTGTTTAGGCTGCAGGCGAGGGAGATGGTAATTACCCAAAACACAGAGAAAAATGAAGTCCCCACTTCATTCCCCTGACATTCAGCTCACTCAAGTCTGTGGCTCTGCCAAAACAGAGGCGTGCCTGCTGCCAATTTCCCCACGAGAGTTTTTGAGCTGTTCACTAAGTGGTTGACAGATGCACCAAGTAAACACTCCTCAACAAGAGAGAAAGGTGGGAAGGAAAGGCAGCAGATGGTGTTCCTATTTGACAGAGAAAAATACCGGGGGTGGAGGGGAGGCTGGTAGTTTGGCGGAAGTACCCCTGTGCTGCGTGCCAAAGGTCCCAAGTTCAATCACCAGCAACTCCCTTGGAAAACATCTCAGGTGGAAGGAGTGGGAAAGGAGTCTCCAGGAGACTCTGGAGACCTGCTGCTGCCAGTTGGAATAAAGCATTATGGGTAAGATAAACCAAGAGTCTGTTTCAGTACAGATAAGTTTTGTAAGTTTATGTGACAATAGGCCACCATTCTTTGTGACAGAGCTCAGTAGCAGAGCATCTGCCTTACATGCAGAAGGTCCCAGGTGTCTCCAGGTAGGACTAGGAGAGGCTATTGTCTTATGCTCTGGAAAGCAGCTGCCAGTCAGTGTAGACAATACTGAGCTAGTTGGATCAAAGCTCTGACTCAGGATAAGGCAGCTTCCTACATTTCTATTAAAAGGATTTGGCAGAGAGATCTTCAGTGAAGCCATCTATGGCATTGTCAAAGTTTTGGAAGGGAAGAACGTGGTGTGTCTAGGGGCTGGAAGGGGAAGTGAACAGCCCTAATCTGTACATTTATATAGGTAG
The DNA here is from genome assembly GCF_965112155.1 of Podarcis liolepis. Taxonomy (NCBI): domain Eukaryota; kingdom Metazoa; phylum Chordata; class Lepidosauria; order Squamata; family Lacertidae; genus Podarcis; species Podarcis liolepis. Next base: position 58,852,834 of record NC_139561.1, on the reverse strand, counting down.
GTAGAGAGATAGAGAAATTGGGGGCTCAGCACAAGCCATGGCTGAGGGTTGCAGAGACTGAAGCTTGTTCTACTCTTGTTTCACCTCTGTCCCTAAGATAAATCATGTTCCTTTGGTTGTGATCCAGCCTAGAGGACTGGTATTTTACATATGTATGCTTAGTCCTGGGTTCTCCTGAAGAATATGGGCAGCTGTCTCTCAAAATAAAGGTGCCAGATGGGATTAGAAGCGACACTGGCACAAATGCATTCAGAGTCAGACCCATTGAGCACAGTATTGTCTAGACTAATTACACTGTCTATTCAAACTGGCAGTGGCATTCCTGAATGTCAGGGTGTGTGTCCGTACCCCCAACCCACTCTATCTGGGGATGGCTGAGATTGAATTCAGGCTGTTCTGCAAGCTAAGTACGTGCACCTGGAGCTAATTACGACTTGTTACTGGGCTTAGGCTCATCTCCACCCCCTGCCTAATTCAAAGCAATCTTTGCCTCCAAAAAGAAGCAATGGCCCAAGCAAAGATACAGGCTCAGAATCACCAGAGCTGGCTTTCTGATAGAGTGAGATCAGGACCATGGACAGCAACAATGAAGACTGCCCAGGATGCAAATGCAAGAGTTTCAGGACCATAGACAGCAATCTTGCAGCATTGAGCACACATCCCTTAACTCAAGATGCAAAAGCAGGTTCCATCCGGATGCATTGTACTTCTTACCTCTTTGATGAAATTCATGAAGCGTCCACCAAACCGCCAGGCTTTATGCCGATGGCACTGGAGGGAATTGACAGTCATCTGTGGAGCCCGTTGGTAGCACACGGAGACAATGTGGACAGCATCGTACAACAGGGCAGCATCTGTCTAAAATGAAGGGGAACAGGATTTGCTTTGATAACAGCTCTAGGAGCAAGGAAGCCTTTCACCTCCCAAGTGATGATGATGATCATGCCACCCCCACTATAGGAAATCCATTTTGGCCAAGATAGTCTTTGGTTCCAGCCTCCTTAGGTCAACTGAGCCATCTGCATCATGCTGCTACTTCCATCTTGGTAGTCTCTGGTCCAGTTTACATGGACATCATTGAATGGCCTTCTGTCAAGATCATGCATCTGGAATCCTACAGAGGCAGGAGTAGCAGCAGCAAAGGGAAGGCAGTGAGCAGGGGAAGGATGAAACACTGTATCCCATTGCAGTTTCTTTACTCTAAATTGCCTCCTCCCAAAACACCTATTCCATAGTAGCTGCTGTCAACATTTTGTGACATGCATTCATGTGTAAGGTGTAGTTCTGCTGATGATTCACAGCCGATTGCGTTAACTGCCCCCCACAGAGAAGCAACTGCTTTGTCTTCCCAACACGTTGTCCAAAACAGAACCAGACAAAAATAGAGTTTGCAACAGTTTGACATGCAAACTCCCTTGCCTCTTGCCCTCATCAACACAGGTTTGCACCACACACTAAAAGGCAGGAGTAGTTTAAATGGGCCATCGTACCATCATCACCCCTGTGATCAACCCTGGCTCAGGCTTGGGGGCTGCCTGCAACCTCTCCATAGACCATTTATCAATGATGGCAGAGACATGGGGATTCTCCACGTTCAAGATGCGGAAGCCAGTCAGGTTCACTCCAGAGTAGCGATATTGCTCTAGATCCAATGCATAAAGATCCTTTAAAAAGAAAGAGGGAGACTTCATTTCAGCGCTTTATCTACTTCCCCCTTGAACCATTTAGTTCTTTTTTGGGAGGGAGGGGCAGTCTTCAAAGGTGGGCCAAGTCCTCTGAGACACTTCACCACTCGTATTGAAACTTGGCTCCCCTTGAAATTCAACAGCTGCTCTGCCTGAGCAAATTCCCACTGAAGTTGGTCCTCCAATGTTGCTTTAGGAAAAGATTCAATGGTGTTTCCAGCTGGGAGGCATTTCCCTGTCTTGCATCAGTTAATTATGGTGCTGATTAATTATGCATTAATTCCAATAAGAGAATATTGAAAATGTTTGAAAGGGGGGGAAAGAAATAATTTGGAAAGTATGGCATTAAATCTTGTTATAGTTGCCACTTCCAAGCATCAAAACCCATCATTCTGGAATACTAGTATTGCTAATATTTTCACCATCTTGTAATTTTTCAAGTGGGGGGAGAGGTAGAGTAAGCATACAATTAAATTTTCTCAAAACCACAAGCAGCCAAAATAAACCTTGGCAATGATGATGCTTCAGTCTAATATGGCAGTCTATTCTATTCATGAGAGAAACACAAAGCCCACGGGAAAATGACTGTTTCAGATTTGTGCCATCACTGGTCTTTTAGACTGCCCACCCCCCTAAGAGTAGGTAGGATCTGCATGCGCAGTGGGACACAGGAGTAATTTGCCCACTGCAAATTTACCATTCATTGCATGTAGAACATCACACAGAACACCACATCTCCACCAGATATTATCATTTTGGAATATCATTAACCATTGTACAATAACAGACTGAGTGATTTGTTCCAGTTCTCAGGCTGTGGGTTTTACTGGTTAATCCTTACTCTATGTCCCACTGGACAGCTGATGAGCAAATCTGAACCTTGTTTGGGGGAACCCAGTTAGCATCACTGCATTGGCCAGGATCTGGCAGGAGAAGTGCAAGCATTGACTGGATCACCAAATTTTCACCCACTTCCCACATATACAACCCAGAGTTTCTCATCTTACATTCATTAAACTGGATGGAGAGAGAGAAATGTGGTATTTTTTCTCTTGACCATCTCAGACTTCTACAAACAGGCCTGGTCCCCTGACCCAGAATCCTCCATTTCTGCCTGACAGGAGCCTCTTGTAGTCGGAAGATGTGCTCTTGGGCATCTTCCAGTTTGAGACCAACACACATTACAATGTTAGGAAGAATTTCCTTCAAGTCCTCAAAAGACTTTTCTTTATTTTTATTTAATTGCAGGGCCAGCCCAAATACATTTTGGCACCAGAGGGCCCCAAAATGGCACTCTCTCCCCGCTAGGGAAGAAGGGGTGAGAGAAGATATACATCAGCAACAAGGAGGGAAGAAAGATCAAAATTGGGATCTGCTGCCCCTGTGGATTCTGCTGCCTGAGGTGGTCACCACACCTTGCCTCATGGGTGGGCTGGCCCTGTTTAATTGGCAGCCTGTTGGCTGTCAGTGCCAACAGCTAGAGTGCTCAGTATTTGAAGACCACCATCAAAGAGGAGCTAAGATGTTTCTTGACTTTATGATCCACCTCCACTGTCTGCAAGTGAGAGAGCAATAAGTGGAGGAGAGGTGGAATGGAAACCATTCAGGCAAAGTGCTGGCAGGGAGCCCAGGCCTGCCTCTTGGCAGTCAGTGTGCACAGGGGGCATTTGCAAGTCCCACTCCAGTGCACTTCCTTAATACTTCCCAGGGCTTTGCAGAGTAGAGCTGGAATATTAATTCCTGCCGTCAAAGCGAGGTCTGCACTTCAGGAGGTCTGCAGTTGAAACCTACCACAAACTCATCTAAATGGGGCTTGAAAGAGGGGTGAGTGAGGCGGTTGCTCTGCTTCGCAGGAAGGAGCAGGAACAGCTGACCTCAATGGAAGGGAAAGGAAATGGCACTCAGCAGCATCCCAGTTAACATTTGGCTGGGAGGACACAACAACACTAGAAACATCTGTAAAGAGAAGTTCTTTTAAACCTGTATCTCATGCTAGTGAATGGTGATCCAATCTAAGGCAGAGCCCAGAGAATAAGGAAGGAATCACACACACACAATTTCCTACCTTCAACAAAAGCCATAGCTACTGATGGTGCCAAGGTTAGAATTAACCTGGTTTGGCTTGCTGGCTGGCTGGCTTGCTTGTTTGATTAATATAACACCTTTTCCTCTACGGAGTTCAAGGTGGCACACATGGTTCTTTCCCTCCTCATTTAATCATTCCACCAGACATTTCCCAAATGCAGTGATCAGGAATCACAGCTGGGGGCTATAGTCTTCACTTGTTGGTGGCTAACTCGTACCCTGCCCCCACCCCCGGCTCAGACCAGAACTTTTGCCACTTGGTCAAAGAAACAACTTGGAAACTCTTGCATTAAAATCAGCTGCACTATTCTTTTTCACTTTGACTTCGCCCTCACTGGTTTCACTCCTCATTTCAACCGTCCTCATTTAATTTCCACAACTACCACATTTAGACCAGGCTTCCTCAACCTCAGCCCTCCAGATGTTTTTGGCCTACAACTCCCATGATCCTTAGCTAGCAGGACCAGTGGCCAGGGATGCTGGGAACTGTAGTCTCAAAACATCTGGAGGGCTGAAATTAAGGACACCTGGTTTAGACTGAGAGGCAGTGCCTAGCACAGCTTTGCGGCAATGTGGGGATCCAAACCCTGGTCTCCTGGGCCTAGTCTGACATTCTAACCACTATCCCACATCGGCTTTCAAATATGAATTTGTCTGGAACTTGTCACAATCAGCTGTATTGCAACTTGAGTGCCATTCCCCTCAAAAGTTCTCATCTGGCTTGGAATGTTAAATGAGATTCTGCATATGCTCAGCCAGCAGTCAATGGACCAGGCACTTAAAGCTAGCTTGTATTGATTGCTGTGGAACTACATGAGCTAGTTAAATGGCATGTGATTTATAAAACAAGGCTCTGCTGCATGAATAAGCAAACTGGGTATGCGTGTCTAGGGCAGGGTGCTGAACCATCCACATTCACTGCATGATCAACCATACATGTGGCCCCAAACCACAATTCCCTGGAAGCAACTTGATGGTACACGTGGACCCAGCACCATCACCACACATGATCAGTTAGGAAAGAGCTCCAGGAAAGCTGGTGAGCTTTTTCTGAATGTAAATGGAGAATGATTGAAAACGCTGAGCCATCTCTAATCACAGCCAATGCTGATACCAGCTGCAACATTTCTTTAAGGCACACATACAGATGTGCACTATCAGAAGGAAATTACAGAGGCTGAAACATTGGGGCTTCCAGGCAGGTCTATATCCAAAGCTGTTTGCATTTTGTGGCTAGTCATTGGCTGTTGCTTACATTTTTGTATTGCCTTCTGTTGGATCACAATCCATTTTCTCATTCTACAAAGCATGAATCAAAAATCTTAATAGGGTCACATAAATATTTTGATTAAAAACTGCACATTTCAAAAGTTCACAAACAGCATATTCTAGTTCTTTTATTTCCTAATTTTTTATTTCCTTCTGTTCTCACGATTTCACCTAATGCTTCTTCCATCCTAACAGCTATTAATAAATTAATTACTATTTCATGATACTCTGCTGTCAAGAGTACCTCTTGCACATCCCCAAAGGATTGCATTTATTTATTTTTTTGTCTCCGACTATGGGACATAAATAGTCACAACAATGAGCAGTTGCTTGAGGCAGGTCCCATCTGCGCTGTACATTTAAAGCAGTACAATACCACTTCAAACAGTCAGACTCAGGATGATCCTCTGCAAGGCTACACACCAGCATCCCCCAAACTGGTGCCCTCTAGACATTTTGGACTACAGCTCCCATCAGCCCCAGTATCCTATGGCTGTACTGGCTGAGGCTGATGGCTTACAGTCCAAAACAGCTAAAGGGCCCCAGCTTAGTGAAGGCTGCTTTACACTTTCAACGTTTCTGTTTGGTAGGAACAGTTGCTCCCTTACCTTTGTCTAATGCCGACCTGTATTGCTTGCAGGGTCCACTGGGGACCTTTTAGAGAAACACAACAGACTAATTCCATCCCCCCTCCCAGGGGCCTCTTATGGCAGAAATGGCAGCTCCAAAGAGAACAGAGCCTGGAGCAGCAGCTGCTTAAAATATCTGTCCCACGATACAGCTGTTATTTCAGGGAAGTGGCACTAATTGTAATTGCTTATCTATTAATTTATTATAATTCTTTCTTGCTCTCTCCCCCTCCCACACACTCCTTCTTCATCTTCACCTCCAGGCTTGTACTTGTGTGCAAAAAAAAAGTTCACAAGACTCAGCTGGGCCTGATTAATAGGAGGTTATCAGGGAGTTGCGAGAAGCTGTTGCAAATAGATAACGGTGGCAGCAGTAATTAAAATGTCTTTTCATTTTGGTGGAAGGATGGAATGTTAAAAAAAATTAATGTGGATGTTTCCAGGGATGTGATTTTTTTTTGGGGGGGGGGGTTGCTATCTGGTTCTGTGACATGGTCTGAGAATGTGTGGAGCATCATTCTTGCTAAAACTAAGCAGGTCTGGGGGTCTGTCCAGGACCTGGAGGGAGGCAATCCAGGAAGGAATTCCAGGTGTGTGGCCTTGAGTTCCATGACATCAGGGCAGGAGTTTATTAAAGAAATGAAGAGGGGAGAGAGCAAGATGGCAAGCAGAGGCCAGGATTTCCCACCTGCTCTACAGTGGGCTTGCTCTGCACACTTCAAAACACACACACACCCTCACTGCTACTCATCTGTGCTATCAGAAGGGACACTAGCTTGGAGGTCTCCAAGGTCTTCCCCAAGTTGGTGAGGCTCGTTTGACAGCAGCACAAAACTGAGCCTTCTGTGTTATTTGCCCACTCCTATGGAAGGGAGCTGGGTACGTTTAGCTTGGAGAAGAGACGAGTGAGAGGTAATACCTGAAGGTCTGCCTATGAAGGATTAAGCAAGCTTGTTTTCTGTTGCTCCAGGGGGTAGTACCTGAACCAATGGATGCAAGTTATGATAAAGAAGATTCCAACCCAACATTAGGAATAATTTTCTGATGGTAAGAGCTAGTCACCCTCCTGCATTCCTCATAAGGCTTTGTTTCCTGACCTTTGGTCATCTTGGTAGCCTGCCTCTACACACCTTCCAGTTTGCCAATATCCTTCTTAAATTGTGGTGCTCAGAACTGCACACAGGACTCCAGGTGGGGTCTGACCAAGGCAGAAAAGAGCAGTGCTATTAATTCCTTTGATCTGGACACTACTGTTCTTTTCTCTCTTTTTAAAAAATGGTTCTTCTTAACTCTAACTTAGCTGATGCAGTTTGAGCCAGAGATCAGGTGACCCCCTGCTCCTCCTTTGTGGATACCAATAAAGGGCAGTAAGGCAGGTGTGTGGTTGAGATACTTTACCAGTGTGGTGAAGATAAAGTGGTAGTATTCCGTCATCATTCCCATTGCCATGGCCTGAGAAGAAAGCAAATGAAAGGTGAATTAAAAATACAGCATGTGAATTTGTAACAGAAAGAATGAGCCCACAGAGCCTTGCGGGAAATAGGTTTAGCAGCTTCAGTGGCTGACTTGGGTACTTTGGCACCCTGTGCGAGGCCAAAATTTGACACACACACACACACTCAGGCTACCTTCCCAAAGGCAGGTAAGAAGGTGCCAAGCTTTTGGTAGGAGGTGCTGCCTTACCAAAGGAGGGTAAGGAGGCACTGGGCTTTGTGAAGGAGGCTGGGAAAGCATTGACTAGGCTTTGGGAAGAAGGCAGGAGGATTCTAGGACCTATCAGAGTCTCATGCCTCCATCCCAAAGCCCAGTGCCTCACTTACTGAGCTTTGAGGTAGTGCCCCCTGGCGCATTGCCCAGTGCATGCGCGCTGCTTGCACAGCCCAAAGTCTGCCTCTGGAAGCTTTAACATTTTGGTGTCTGGGAATGCAATGTCTCAAGGCCCAAGGCAACCAATGAGTCCCCCTTTGTCACAGGGCATTCAATGCTGGGACTCACAGCAACAGAACCCTAAAAACCTTGACCCCCACTTGTTGGCAATCCAGCCTCCCAGGTTTGACTACTGACTCACTCACAAGAACATAAGAAGAGCCTGATGGATCAGGCCAATGGCCCATCCAGCCCAGCATCGTATTCTCACAGTGGCCAACCAGGTGTCCCAAAGGGAAACCCACAAGCAGGATTCAAGCACAAGAGCACTTTCCCAGCAACTGGTATTCAGAAGCACTGCTGCCTCCAGCTGTGGAGGCAAAGCACAGCCATTGTGGCTAGTAGCTGTTGATAGCTCTCTCCTCTATGAATTTGTCTAATTATCTTTTAAAGCCACCCAAGCTGGTGGCCATCATGGCCTCCTGTGGGAGCAAATTCTATACTTTATGCACTGTGCAAAATCTTCCAGCCTTCAGCTTCATTGGATGTCCACGAGTTCAGACTGAACTTAGTTGTCAGCTCCTCTGTCAGGCCTGCCTATATCCTAGAATTGTGAACAAGTCTGGTCCTCCTGGGTGCTAGATTCCACTTTCCTGAGAATTTCAACTTCCTTTTAAAATGCTTCTAGCAGAAAGTGTTTCACCTCTGGGCATGAGTCAGTGCCTTGATGAGTCATTTGCCCCAGCAGTGCACTCTGTGGATTCACTGTTCAGAATTCAGTGTTCAATTAAAATAGATGCTTTGCTAGGTTTATTTAAAGATTCCCAGGAACAGTTTTATATATTATGTTTCAATAGCAGCTGCCAGAATGGAGAGAGCTAAACAATGGAAAACCCTAAATCACCTTTGCCAACCTGGCACCCTCCAGATGTCTTGGACATCAACTCCCATCAACTCCAGCCAGCATTGGCATATGATGCCAGGGCTTATGGGAGTTGTAGTTCAACACATCTTGGGGGGGGGGATTGGCAAAGTCTGCCCTAGATGAATGTTGCAATTCAATTTGCAAAGATCTGGAAAATAGCTTGGGCGGGAAGCAATGAGCAGATCAGAGTCAGCTCACAGGAAAATTATTAAGTGCTTTCTGGAAACGTGGTTACCGTTTGTCACATAGGTCAATAAAAGAGGGTCCCAAACCCAGCCCCCATTCCCCCACATGTCTGTTGGGAGTGATGTCCTCACCTGATTTATAACACAACTATTCTGTTAAATGCTTCCTGGACAAGCTATTATCTTTGAGGCAGACATGAAGAATGAAAATTGAACTCTTCACTATTTGTTTAACATTTGTTGTTGATGCTGTAATGTACCTTTACAGACTATCTATCTATCTATCTTACTGGATCCTCTGGTTTGTCCTGCCAGCTGTGGTCTTGCTCAAGGGCTACAGTTCTGGCACAAGGTCAGTTTGAAATAAATATCCCCCAAGAGGTGCTGCCTGATAGACCCACCTGAATTAGCCTAGCTGCTTAAAGATGTGCTATGGAGACCAGCTCACGGATTTTGTTTTATACTCTCTCCCTTTCCAACACATTTTTTCTGATCTAAGATGACTGCAAAGGTACAAAGTCTATATATACATATATACATCCCCCAATAAATCCCAAGCTTCATAGAAAGTGTGATGAAAGGAAAGGAGCTTTCAACTTGTTAGATCTGAATTAGCTTTGATTCCCTCTGTTTTGTGTGGGCCTTTAACATGCACCCTCACACACACAGCTGATTAAGTAATAAACAACCAGGAGTGGACCCCTCAGTCGTCAGAAGGAGGATTGCATTCAGTGCTTGGAAACTCTAATTAGAAATATTTCAATGGTCAAATTAAATTGCAGAGGTAAGTGTGTGGTAGGGAGTTGGAGAGGGTGACCAGGGATGGGAATAAAAGCTGTTCTCCTGTATTTGTCAATGACATCAAATCAATTAGTACAAATTGAAAGTGCCTGGCAGGTTGCAGAAAATGCTGCCTATATAGCCTGGGAAGGAACATTGCTGCTGGCGCCCACAAGAAGATTCAGCGTTTCCAAGGAGGAGAGGGATGGAGCTTAATGGGTGGATTGGAATCAAGAGCCATCACTGCAGTGGCTAGCAAGAAAAGGTCACTGCAGAAAAGCCCCCACATGCAGCACATCTACGGCACTGCTGATGATTTGTACAGCAGAGGATGGACAACCCACCATCTGACAATGGTGCTGCTGACAGACTCGTTTTAAAGAAACCTCAGTGACTGCTTGTGAAATCATGCAGTTTTATTCTGAAAGAAGCTGCAACAGAATTTAGATGGATCAGCACACCCTGGATCTGGTCGGAACTAGGGGCAGGGGGAGGCGTGTGCAGGAAGGGGGCCAGGACAGAAGAGGGTGGCTGAGGGTTGCCAAGAGGCTTGGGAGGAGTTCCCATAAGAATGTAACATGATAATAGTCTACTGGGTCCGGCCAAAGGCCCATTTAGTCCAGTATCCTCTTCTCATAATGCCCAACCAAATACCTCTGATAAACCTGCAAATCGGACCTGAGCTCAAAAGCACTCAGGTCTTTCCTGTGGTTTCCAGCAACTGGTATTCAGATGCATTGCTGCCTTCGACCATGAAGGCAGTGCATAGCGTCTATCATGGCTAGTAGTCACTGATAGCCTTTTCCTCTATGAATTTACCAAATCCTCTTTTAAAGCAACCCAAGTTGGCGACTTCCGGGTCGGCGCCGTTGGACTTCCGGGTCGGCGCCATCGTTTAATGGCGGATTCCCTCCGAGCTCCGGAGGGAATCGGCTCTGCAGAGCTGGGTCTTGCCGCGGCGACGACGCGGGGACCCTTAAAATCACAGGCGCAGAAGCCTGTGAGCATAGCGACTCGGCGGGCACCATTTGCGCCCCCCAAATCCGTGAAGGAGCCTTTCTAAGGGCTCCGGAACGGGGACGGGGTGCGGCGCGATGCTGAGAGTACTTCTTCATCTGCAGAGTGAAGCCGCAAGCCATTATCGGAGAGCGCTGACTTTTTCCTTGGGACATTTGGACTTTAAAACATCAACCCGCAAGTAATACGGAAATTGGAAGCTTAAAGAAAAATTTTACTGGAATCAGGAGCGAGCGGGGAAGGGTTAAAAAGGAAGTCCGCCCCCCCCCCTTTGTAAACAATTTAAAGCAAAGGACCTGCTAGCTAAGGTTGAGAGAATTTTCCCTTTCTTTGCTGTAAAAGACTTTAATTTCACGGATTGATATTACAAGAATTTTTACTGGAGGATAAAAGATCAATTTTGAGAGCTGAAGTTCTACCCCCCCCCCCCGGAAGGAGGAACTGAAATTCTGCAGATGTCAAAGGAGAGCTGTATTTTGAGGCCTGACAGGATGGCAACAAAGGAAAATAAAAATCTGATGTGGAAAGCTCGGCCTGAACTGGAGATTGAGAAATGGAGAAATCTTCTTATGTGGAGATCAGAAGACCTAAGGATTACAAATGTGATTAAGGTGGAAGTGAGAGCTTTGGGGACTTTTGGACTTGCAAGGAACAAGAAACAAGAATTGGAACACCCCATAGGCTCTACTCTTAAGTATGGAGGCCTAGCTGGAAGAAACATGGTTCCTGTTGGGCCGGGAGTTTCATATTAAGGACTATCAAAAAGACCGGCAGAGAGGAACTGAGAGAGAATTAAGAGCCTCGGACGTGAGGTCTCCAGGCTGATAGTAGACTAAAACTGATGGATACTTGTGGGGGCTGAAGCCGGGAAAGGGGGGGTGGAGTTTGGGAATCCAAAGGGTTCATAATTACAATTTATTTGGTTTTTATTTTGTTTGTTATTGGTATGTAAAATGGGAAATTCGTGGAAGGGAACCTTGGTCGATCTTAGGAAAAAACGTTTTAAGAATAAGAATCGATGTATAAGTTCGAGGTTTAAGTTTGGATAAGGTAAAATTGGATTTCTAAAATGAATTAAATTAAATGAAAATAAGGTTAGCAAAAATAAATCTAAGATATACTATTAAGTTAAAGTTGAGAAATAAGTAATAAGGATTTGCTGAGCTAATAATTAGAATTGGAATACAAGAAGGGGAGGTGTGAGGAGGTCTGAGAAATAAGTTAAATGAAAATAAGCAATTGAAATTTTACGTGTTTGTAATTGTGTTTTAAGTTTGGAAGTAAGTGATAAGAAAATAAGGGATTGAATTTATACCTGTTTTCTTTGTTTGTGTTTTGTTTGTATTACTGTGTACTACTGTTCTTTTTATATAATTTTTGAAACCTTAATAAATATCTTTTTTAAAAAAAATAAAGCAACCCAAGTTGGCAACCATTATGACCTCCTGTGGGAGTGAGTTCCATAGTTTAACTCAGTGCTGTGTGAAGAAGTCCTTTCTTTTATCTGTCCTGAATCTTCCCACATTCAGCTTCATTGGAATGTCCATGAGTTCTAGTATTATGAGAGAGGGAGGAAAACTTTTCTCTATCCACTTTCTTCATGCCATGCATAATTTTATAAACTTACTTTATGAGAAGCTGCTAAAATGTGGGCTGGATGAGGTAACTGTTAGGTGGATTTGCAGCTGGTTGACTGACCGAACCCAAAGAGTACACATTAATGGTTCCCCATCATCCTGGGGGAAAAGTGACAAGTGGGGTGCCACAGGGTTCTGTCTGTCCTGGACCCGTTATTGTTTAATGACTTGGATGAAGGAATTGAGGGGATGCTCATGAGATTTGCAGATGGCACCAAACTGGGAGGGATAGCTAATGCCACAGAAGACAGAAACAGAATTCAAGATGACCTTAACAGATTGGAGGACTTTTGCCCAAACCAGTAAAATGAATGTCAAAAGGGACAAATGCAGGGCTCTACATTTATGCAGGAAGAACCAGCTGCACAAATATAAGATGTGGGGCATCTAGATTGCCAGTAGTATGTGTGAAAAGGATCTATCTTAACAGGAATCAGTTGTGATGAGTCAACAGTGTGATGCAGCAGCAAAAGGAGCTAATGCTATTCCTGGCTGCATCAACAGAGGTATAGTGTCTCAGTCAAGGGAACTAATAGTACTGCTCTATTCTATCTTGGTTAGACCACACCTGGAATACTATGTTCAGTTCTGGGCACCAACATTTTAGAAGAATATTGACAGGCTGGGACATGTGCAGATGGTGGCCAAGATGGTCAAGGATCTGGAAACCAAGCCTTATGATGAATGGTTGAGGGAGTTGGGTATGTTTAGCTTGGAGAAGAGGAGACTAAGAGGTGATAAGATAGCCACCTTCAAATATCTGAAGGGCTTTCACATGAAAGATGGGAGGAAGCTTGCTTTCTGCTGCTTCAGAAGGCAGGAGCTGAGCCAATGGATTCAACTTATAAGAAGGAAGTCTCCAACTAAGCATGAGAAAGACCTTTCTGGCGGTAAGAGCTGTTTTAGAGTGGAGTGGGCTCCCTCAGAAGGTGGTCGAAGGATGTTTTTAAGCAGGGGTTGGATTGCCATCTGTCAGGGATGCTTTCGTTGTGATTCCTGCATTGCAAAGAGTTGGACTAGATGACCCTGGATATCCTTTTCAGCTCTACAATTTTATGATTCTATGAGTGGTAAAGGACAAGGCTGTTGGCTGGAACCTGACAGAACCTGATGGACTGAAGGGGGAAAGTCTGGAGATGGAAAGAATTGGTGGAGGGGGATAAAGAGAGGCATAAAGATTGTTAGAAGAGCGGAAACACTCTTGCTTAGCCTTGCTGGGCTGAGAGTTCCAGCTGAGAGGCTGAAAATGGTGCACAGAGGCCCAAGAGGCAGCAGCAGCAGCAGCAGCATTGATGCTGGCACTCCAGGCATTGATTCAGCCAACCCCCACCCTCTCCTGATGCAGGTTTATTGTAAACCCATTCCCAGATTGCTTCTGCTAAGTGGAAAGGCAGGAGACAGGGTGTTAGCCTGACGAAGGGTCCCTCCACAACCGCACAGTCCTCTCTCCTTTTGCCATACCTCTGAACTGCTGTCACTGAAAGCAGGTGTTGGAGGATGCTATGATTTCCAGCCTGACTGACAGCACCCTCCCCCTCCCGTCCTGCCACTCTCTAGCCAGAGGGCCTCCTGGTTTTGTGCTGCTTCTGCTGAAATTACTAGGGCAGAATTTTGCTTGGAGGGACAATGGAGCAGTTTGCAGAGAAGTAGGAAACTGGGGACACTGGGAGGGAGGGAGAGGGAGGGAAACCACAAAGCACAGCAGAGAGTCTGCTATACCTCTGTTTTCCTTTCCATCCTTTATCTGACCAGGATGTCACTGCTGGTGGGGGCAAAACCCAAGAGGTCAGATTTCTGAATCAGTGATGCAGAGGGAAGGGACCAGCCATATGACTCTAACATGCGCTGAAGTGTCAGCTGACTACACTGAGGCTAATCTGGGCATGGGGTGAGCTGGTCATGCACGGTTAGACTTGTTCAGCATGCATCTCTCTTTAAAGAGGCCACTCACGGCCAGCTCCAGAGAGCCTTCATGAAGGTGCAGTCCTGTAACATCTGTGCACATCACTGAATTGGGACTCAGGAGTAAGAGATGGGGTTTGATGCCTCTGATGTTACTCCTCAGTATATCAATAAGGTGAGCTAGGACAGGAACAGAAAGACCAAAACTCTGGTGGTGGGGATTCCAAATGTCACCTTGGCTGAATTGGTGGCTATTATTACTATTACTATTATTTTTTTATTGCATTTATATCCCACCTTTTTCTCCAAGAAGCTCAAGGTATCCTATATGGTTCTCCCCCTGCTCATCTAATCCACACAACAACCCTGTGAGGTAGGTGAGGCTGAGAGTCAGTGACTGGCCCAAGGTCACCCAAGGAGCTTCAGGGCGAAGTGGGAATTTGAACCCTGGTCTCGAGCTCCCTGGAGAAAAAAGGTGGGATATAAATGCAATAAATTAATAAAATGTCAAACTGAGGAAGTAGTTCCCTCCCTCCTGTAAAATAGCTCACAGTTCCAAATGAATGCTACATTTGGGGGATTTCCCCAAGCCGTCTGCACATGCTCAAGAGCACCCTAGCTATCCTATGAGTAAAAAATAATAATAATCCATGCACTATCAGCCTGTTCTGCGAAGAAGAGGCAGAAGGAGCCACTGCCTTGAAAAGACATAAACTAACAGCCGCTGCAGGATATATCAATGCAAACACATTAAAGTGCCACTTTGCAGTATCTTCCAATTTGTGTGGAGCCACAGGCAAGCTCTGCACATTCCCCAACTGCCTGTGTCCTGGAAGGACCACACAGGATTTTCCCAGGCTGTGCTGCGCCTCCCCCTGCTCCCTCTCCCCACCCCTCAGATTCCTTCCATCATGAATGGAGCAGACGGGCACAATGAACGATAATAGAACTGCCTAATAAAGGAAGAGTGCCCAGCACAGACGGCACATGAATATCAGAGGAGGCAGGAGATGTCAGTTCTGCTCACCCATTTGCAGAATGATCCCTCCCGGGCCCAAATCTCACAGTAATTTTGGAGCAGCAGCACAGAGTTGCAGAAGAAGGGATGTCACCAAAGGCCCAGCCAGGCCATTCGGGAGACAGCCGACCTCAAGCATTATGCTCTCTTTTGTGTGGCAAGACCCTGAAAAATTCTGCCCTGTACATTAATAGTTTTAATAGAGTAACAGCAAGCAAACAATTTCCCTCCCCGGGGTCTTTGCCCACCCTCCAGACACAATTCAGATGTTTGAATTAAAGTATATCTTAGCTGAGCCTTGCATCCAAAGATTTGGCTGGTTGTTTTGAACCCAGCTCCCTGCATGACTGAGGCCTTATCCACACTTACCTTTTGCCTCTCTCTTTCCAGGCACAGGTCCACATTTTAAAGCTGTGTGCCAAGCACTCTTTAAAGCTGAATTGGAGCAAACAGCAATTTGGGTTTTCTGCAGGTTACCATTTCTCTGATTGAGCTTTAAAGAGCGCGTTTTCTCAGGGAAAACTGGTGCAAAAAAGAGAGACCATCTCATTTTCATTGTATGTAAAGTTAAAGGTGTTTGTCTGCAGACAGCTTTCCGAGTCATGTGGTCAGCATGACTAAACTGCTTCTGGTGCAACAGAACACCATAATGGAAACCAGCACCCATGGAAATGCCGTTTACCTTCCTGCCGCAGCGGTACCTATTTATCTATGTGTACTGGCATGCTTTCAAACTGCTAGGTTGGCAGGAGCTGGGACAGAGCAACAGGAGCTCACCCTGTTGCGGGGATTTGAACTGTTGACCTTCTGATCAGCAAGTCCAAGAGGCTCAGTGGTTTAGACCACAGCGCCACCTGCATCCCTTAATTGTATGTAAGCCACTTTGGGAGCCATTCTGGTTGAAAAGTGGGGTACTAAGGCTTGAAAGAAAGAAAGTAATCTGTTTGGCCACTGCAAGAACAGGATACTGGTCCAGATGGTCTGACCCAGCAGGGCTCTTCTTAGGGTTGTTGTGTGTGTTTTTAACTGTTTCTCACTCATGTTCACCCCTGTTCTTTTATACCGCCCTCCTCCTTTGTATTGGCCCATGTAGTGAACTGGCTTGTCCTAGCCCCACCCACCCAGGCTCTGGACACCACATAATACTGGCATTCTCTAAGGCAGCAGATCTCAAACTCTGGCCCCACTCAACAAAAAACGCTTGAAATTTTCTGAGGGTCTTAGCAGACCACTGAATAGTGTCGCATTTGCAATGCACAGTGCAAGATGCTTCATGGTTTTTAATTGCAGATGGTCTGCCTGGATGGAACTCTTAGATCACAGCCTGGGAGCACCTGCCCAGAAGCACCCCCACCCACCCGATGGACCCACCTGCTTGAGGATGTGGACAGCCATGGTGTGGGTGCAATCAAAGATGATCCGGAACTCCCGGCCCCGCTTCATTTCCTTGAGCAAGGGGCGTGTGTCATCTGTGTCGAGGGGCAGCTGGCGGATTTTCAAGCGGATGTTGTATCTTGACGGGGCCATGATCAGCTCTTGCAGCCGGATGAGGCCTTGGAGAGAGCATGGACAACCACAAAACACCAGACACAGCTGAAGACAGGTTTCAAGCCCAGGCAGCAACCCATTTCCTGAAAGCAAAGCTAATGGCTGCACCATCTTGGGTGATGGTGAAGGACCTGTAGAAGCTCCAAAGGAGAGGAACTTCTCCCCATTATGGTGCTACTTTTAACAAGAAACCCACTTGTGAGGGGATCCTTTCCCTTGTCCCCCCACACCTTAACAGTATTTTACAGATCAGTCAATAGAAGGCCCCAAATCTTCTCCTGCCCACTCCACCCCCTTGCCAAGACCACAGAGGTAAGACCACTTTGTGGTGGTGGTGGCTGAATCAGTAGCTCCCTCTGCTAGTCCACTTGTAGGGAATATTGGATGGGGTTCAACCTCATGTGGGAATCAGCTGAAAAGGGGGTGCCACAAATACACAAGTGCTCAGAGCATTCCCCCCCCAAAATGGTCATAAGCTGAGGCCACCTCCCCCTGGAATGTGAGGTGTTTACACAGAAGTATCCAAGGGGTCCAGGTGGTAAGCAAACTTGTATGCCACCCCACCTGTGGAGTCTCCCCTGACATGAAGGCCTGCTTTTTGGTGTTTTCACATTGCTGGCATACAGAGTATACTCTTCCTAGTGGCTTCAACAACTCAACCATTTGAATTATCTCTTTGGAGTTTAAAATCCCTTTAGGTAACCTTGAAACATCTCAAGCTCATAGCAGCATCCTCTGGATTCGGCATCAGCACCACACATCTCATGGTGGAAAACCTCCCTGTGCACAGAGCCACAGTCAGCCACCTTCTCAAGGTCAAGTGGAATTGAAACTTTTGACAAATTGACTTCTTAGGGGTAATTAATTCCATTATGGAAAAGCATTGGCCTGCTGCTCGCAATTATGATATTGCAGGAGCCAGAAACTCTCTGCCTTAAAAAACAACAAGACAAACCAACAAAATACTTTCCAACTGACGCAACACGTCACTCTGGATGGGGAGACTGAATTGAAACACATACATATTCAGAGCTGTGTGCTTGTGTCTCTAACACAAGGAAGGGAGGATGTCCTTGTGAGTGTGAATGAGCAGCATATACGGTAACTTAGGAGGCAGCCATTCTGAGTTGTAAGGGTGCCCTGATTATACTCTTCCCAGAGATATCTGTGTTGTGTTCATTGAGCAGGTATTCACTGAGGGTAACACTAGATGCTTTGCACACATAATTTATGAATTTATTTTAGTATATTTCTGGGCCGCCTTTCCAGATAATACCCATCCAAGGTGGATTGCAACAATAAAGACTATAAAAAGAGGAAATTGACAAGGCAAAAGCTGAAGCCATTAGATGCCACCAAAAAATAAGAGCCAAGAAAGTATACTTAGACAGCCAATAAAACAAGCTACAGTAACCACAGGTTCCAGCCCAGTTGAGGTATCTAGTTCAATCCAAGCACACCCATCTAAAAGATTTCAGCTCCTGGGAATGGAAAACTATGTTGCCTGGGACCTTGGAAAGTGACCGTCAGGCAGCCCAGACAAAAGGGGGGCTAGAAAGACTAGCAGCCTGGCTTTGATTAGGACTTCTTCATATACACATTTGGAAAGATGGCGTATGATAAGCCATTTCCCCAAGAGAGACAGGCTGCAGGAAGAGTGTCGGGTGTGGGGCATTTTTTTTACCAGAGAATGACAGAGTGCATGCAAAAAATAAAATAAAATAAAAATGGATAGTCCTATCAAGAGCCAAACAACTCATTTGTGATAGTCAAGACTTCACAGGCTAGACTGCACATCCTTTGGTGAGATTCTGTATCAGCCTCTTCCCAAACATGGTGTCCTCTCAAGATGCTTTGGACTGTAGCATGGCGATGCTGGATGGAGCTGATGGGGGCTGTAGTCCAACAGATCTGGAGGGCATCAGGTTGGGGAAGGCTGGTCTATATTCTGCAGCAAACAGCAGATTGTGAAGACTCGGCTTTATGAAGGAAGTTTTTGGTGGAAGATTTTTCTTTGTTGACTTGGCTTCAAATTTTTGATGCCTGCTTTGGAATTTTATTTTTATGCTTTGGTTGTTGTGACTGGGTTCAGTTAGGTGGTTCTTTGTTTTTATATGATTTGCTATCTGATAGGTTAGCTGTGGTGAGCAAGCTGAGAGAAATAAAATAACATTCTGGCCACTATGAAGTGACTTAGAAAATGTCTGAAGATGAATAACTGGGTCAATTTTCCATTTTCATGTCAATGCCTCCCATCGTATGATGACTCCCATGTTTCTTGAAGGCCACTGTGTGGTCCAGAGGCTTCTGCAACATAACAAGGGCCCTTTGTCCCCATCAGAGCCAATCTAATGGTCTCCCACTAACCCTGCTTACCTGTACTGTCATCATACACCACAGTGGCTGACCTCCATTTCAGGTACTGTACAAGGTCCAAGATAGCATGGCTGAGAGAGGCATAGTCCGGGTAAAGGTTGACATAGAAAGTGTCTTTGTTATCCAAAGGGTGATGCTTCCACCGCAGCTGGATGTGGGGGACCTCCAGTGCGTTGCAAATGGACTGGACGGCATTGGTGCAGGAACCCTGGGAAGGCCCGAATATTGCTACAACACCAAGCGCCAGCTGGTCACAGGCTGGAATGGAAAGGGATCGAGTCCATCAGTCACACCAAGGCAGAAAGGAAGAAACAACCAGAGGAGATCAAGAAAGACGCTGGCCCGAGTCAAAGGCCAATTTGCACGATTAGGCAGCTTGCAAGATTAAGAATCTGGGCTTTCAGCATGAAAGGCAGTGTCAGAAGATTGCCTCCCTAATTCACTGAACCAGTAAATCAGCCCACCTGAGGATCTTATTATTCATACCACCACAGACCATGATGCTTATGTCAAAGGCCATGCCTCTCTCCCACATGCTAATGGGGTGAGCTACAGAAAGGCACACATCTCACTTGTAATGTATTGTATTGTAATGTTTGGAGCAGCCCTGACCAGTCATATTTAATCAGTCACACCAAAATGTGTGCTCTAGGATAATTTTTGGGGAAACAGCATGCACAACCCTCCCACTTAGCCTGTTTTTATGGAGGGCTCATCCTCAAGGCCAGACGAAGCCCTTCATTTAGCAGATTAGGAGAATATTTTGTTTAATCATCCTTTCACCAGGGAAAAGATGCTTGCTTATGGCTGGTGGGGGAAGGAAGCCAACAGAATATATTTCATCTCTTGTTAGACAGAGAATTTTACTGACAAGACAAAACAAAACTGAGTTATTCAACTGGTGATGGATTTAGCAGCCCATGTAGTGTGTGGGATTTCCACCCTGCATGAGCCGTTTCAGGCTTTTGCCTGAAAACATAAGGGTTAAAAGCGTGTAGAGGAGCAGGAGGGTTTATGCAAGCCCCATGACCTGTATGTGGGAGGTTTATGAGAGTTACTGATTGCATGAAGGCTTGTATGCACTTTCAGTCAAGCATGCATTGAAGTCCCCTTTGGACTTTCAGGCAAACACCTGACAGTGGCTATTAAGAAAGGCAGAACTGAAGACCTGAACCTCTCCATTTTGCATTTGCATTGCCTTTGTTGCATTTATATCTTACTTTTTTCATCTAGGAGCTCACAGTGCTGCACATGGTTCTCCCCCTCTTCATTTAATCCTCACCACAACCCTGTGAGGCAGGCTGAGCTGAGAGTGTGTGACTGGCCCAAGGCCACACCCAGTGAGTTTCATGACTGAGCCAAGGTTTGAAGGCTGGCCTGACACTCTAAGCACTTCCCAACACAGACTCTCTGATGCAGACAACCAGTTCAAACCTTGAACATACAAATCCCCCCTCATCTTTCCAGTGATTTGACATACTGTGCATGAATCTTCAGAAAAGCTGCACATGATGCTCACATGTCAGTCCCAAGATAACATGAAGAAGGGAGAGTCTAAGGAAACTTCAGTGGCAAAAAGTATAGAAGACACCTGCCTCTTGTTGAGCAATGTTGTTCTCTTGTCCCAGAAGGGCTTGTATTACCTTCAGCAGAGATCCAAACAGAGAGCCATGATCATAGGGTCACAAATTCTCTTTGGAATCCCACCCTCAGAGCCTAGATCTACATGGGGCTGTGCATGAAGACAATGCAGAAACTTCAGTTGGTTAAAAATGTAGCAGCCAGATTTGTGGCTGGTGTTCCATTTAGATCTCCTATAACCTCTGTTTTAAAATTGGTGCCAGTTTGTTTCCAGGCCCAATTCAAGTTGCCCCAAATGACTCAGGCCCCAAATATCCAAAAGACCACCTCCTTCTCTTCAGATCCTCTCAGGTGCTGAGATCAACAGAGGGGGCCCTCTTGCCCTCTTGGTAGTTTTTCTACCTTCAGGGGCTCGGGGTGGGGTGGCCCAGGAGAGGGCCTTCTCTGTGGTGGCCCCTAAGCTGTGGAACTCCCTCCACACAGAGGTGTCTGCCACCCTCATTGTACAGCTTTTGGAGAATCCACCTTTTTAGCCTGGCTTATGACACACCAGATACATCTTGTAGGACCCACCTTATTTTTATGGTTGTAAGTTGTTTCAATTTGTTTTTAATAGTGTGTTGTAATGTTGTGACCCACCCTGGGACCTTAGGGTGAAGAGCAGGCAATAAATAAATAAAAGTAGTAGTAGTAACAACAACAACAACAACAGATCCCCACTTCCTCATTAGAAAACCACAGTTGTTACTAGATAATCAGTTGCCCCACTGGATCTCCTAGGACATGCAGCTGGGAGCCCCTGAATAAAGGAGGAGCAGAATGATGCACTTCTGCTCTTGTAAGGACACAGCAGATGCATCCTAAGGGTCTCCCCACTCCATTCACAGTTCTCACTGGCATAGTAAACTATGGTATTTACAACGAGCTCTACTGGAAGAGCATCACATATTTTCAGCTAGGTCCATAAATTTTCAGGCTGCCATGTGCAAAATTAATTTTAAGGCACTGAAACACAAAGGAGCAGCTAGAAGATGCTCTTTTTCTCATGAGAGAATTTAGGGTGAGTGCTTTTGTTCAGGGAGGTCCAGTTTGTAACTGGGGGAAGAAAACAAGCCAGGTTGAAATGTTGACTCAGCCCTGGTCTAACTGGAGAGACTTGGCAAAGCCCCTATTCTCCAGCCTCAGTTTCTCAAGCCTGGAAAACAGAAACAAAGTTGACAAGAAAGACACATTTGAAAATGTGGTGACCCTTTAAAGTAAACTCCAGTATAAACTTTTTTCTTTTTTTTTTAACATGGACGTGTCAACACAAGATTACAAATCCCCATCATTCCTCAAGGTCACTTGTTCTTAGCCACATCACATTGTGGGGGGAAAAATTAGGAACAAGCTAACAAAACAAAACAAAAAGTGTAACCATGGAAATGTTACAGGGATTTCTAAGCTGGAAATTAAATTTCCCCATTTGAAATGTGAGTAATGTAGCCTGGCAAATAAGCCAATTAAAGTGTGGGAGATACAGGCAGACCCGTGGGCTCAAGAATTGCTTTCTTTTTCCTACTTTCCATGAAAGGCATTTGTTTGTCTATTATTTCATTATATTTATATACCGCTCAATTATTTTTTTAAAAAAACTATTCAAAGAGGTTTACAAAAAAAGATCAAGCAATAAAATTATTGTCAAAAAAAATTAACAATAATTTCAGACTTTTGAAAAGTTAACAGGAGATTTAGAACAAAATAAAACATGTATCAACTTTCTAACCATCTGGGTAGGTTTGCTGAAACAAAACTGTTTTTGTCAGGTGCCAAAAAGAGTACAAACAGTGAAGGCGCCTGCTTGATATCAATAGATAGGGATTTCCGAAGTGTAGCTGCTGCCATGCTAAAAGTTCACGTTCTTACAAATGTGGAGCAGGTATTATGTGGCAGCAGTAGCAGTGCCATGGGCAAATTCAATGATATTTGGAATCCATTCTTACAAATACTGTAATGGGTTAAGATCTGGTGAAGTACAATAACAACCTTGTAAAATATATAGTTTTGGGGGTTTCCCCCTCCCCTCCTTTGTTTTCTCTTCTGCACAGGTTCTGTTTCTCTCTCTCTCTCTCTTTTCATTTGTGTCTCACCACGTTTGGTGCACGTATGGTTATGTACTTTTTGAACTTTCAATAAAGATGTTGCCCCCAAAAAGAAAAACAGTACCGTTCTACCAATCGAAGCCATATTCAATCGAAGCTATGTGTGCATGGTTTTTGTTTGTTTGTTTGTTTTTAAAAAACCTAATCCTTATTTACTTGTCACATTCCATTAGCTTCAGCTCTAGATGGAATCACATAAGATTTTATTTTTATTTTTTAAAAAAGCTTTAATTAGGTTTGGGTTATTGGATGTTTAGTCGCCTGGACAGAGGATAGCAAGCAAGGCTTTCTGTGGCACCAGGACTTCTTGGCACCAGGCTCAATTCCTGTGGAGATCTGATTCAGCAATAATGCAGAACTAATGCAAAGAAGTGTGGCACTTTGGTGACCACTTTTGCTCGAAATTGATGATGGCAGCAATCATTGACAGAGTTTCTCTCTTTCTGTACAACCCTTCAACGGTGCCTGGCGCTCTTACAAGGGCAGAGCCCAGCCCCTCTACCTACAAAAGGCTCAGTTTTCTAGCTTTTTTCTGGCCTGCCCACTTCCCTCCTGTCAACAGGCCAAATCATAGAGTTGTAGAGTCGGAAGGGACACAAGGGGTCATCTAGTCAATCCCGCCTCCCATCTCTAGACCTGCATTCAACTTCCTCTTTGGTTTTCTCCATTCTTCAACACCATGTTCCCATCATCTATTCTTCTGCCTGTGGTGTAGTTGTTAGAGTGTTAGACTAGGACATGGGAGAACAGGGTTCAAATCCCCACTCGACCCATGAAGATCACTGGGTGTGATATTGAGCCAGTCACTGCCGACCTCACTCTCTGCTAACATGACTTCAAAAAATGATTGCCCCAAGGGTGGCATCCATGTATCTCCCACAGAAAGCTAAACCCTGTATGTTCTTCATGGGTTTCATAACACACCAGGCCCACTGAGGAAGGGCAGCAGAAATGGGGTTAGATCATGAGCCCAATAACTCCCAAGTTCAGCCACAACAACCAAGCACATTAACCTGTAAAGTTCTTGTCCGTGAAGTCCTTCACTGGACAGGACCCAAAAACTATGGAGGAAGAGGGACTTGTTCCATACTCACCTTTCTTCGTGGCTTCAAAGCTATCATGGAAGCTTATCCTCTGGATATCATAGGTTAAGGTTGTGTTGGGTAGCAGTGTTCTATTCCTATTGATAATGTTTGCTGAGAATCGGAAGGCTTGCTCCTCCGCATTCATTATCTGGGCATTTGGGCCGTCTGTATATTCAAAGATTCCTCCTGCAAGGAAAGAACAGAATGTCATCACTGTCCAGGTCAAGGCTGCTCAATATCAAGACTCCAGTTGCAACTCTCAGCACTGCTTCACCTGTTTGGGGTCCCCAGAGGCACACTAGGGTTTGAGGCATTAAACACACCTGTGTGCCAAGGAGGCACAACCAGCCATTTGCATTATCTGCCCCAGATAAATGCCTATTACATATCTGGCGTTGTGCATCTTTGCTTTGCTTGTTCCATGTTGACCATGGAAAACATCAATGTGCCTTTAGTGTAGCCATATTGTCACAGGGAGTGTGAAATGACTCTGTGAAGGTACAACTTTCTGTCTTGCCTTGCCTTCCTAGAGTCAGATGGCACATCTTTGCAAGAGCATAGTAGCTTCTTCCCTCAATCTGAATGTAGTAAATGTTTGTGAATTGTGGGTGTCAGTGTCGGGTGGAAGGGAGATAGGTGAGACACATGACTGGGTACAGATTGGGAATTCTGATTGGTCAATCAAGCCAAGGCTCACCCTAAAATATAGCTCTCTTTGGGCATTGACTGGATGGAAACAAGGCACTATTTGATGTGGCATTTAAGCTGCATATAGGCTGCCAACAGTGAAGTATGGTTGGCTATTTTAATTGTGTGAAATTCAGTTTTGCATCCCTCCCACCAAGTCCTGCAAGGTTTTCTATTTGAGGGCAACTGAGGTTCTGGCCAGCATCCATGTCAAGAATTCCTGAGATGAAACTTTTCAATTGATTGTTCCATAGATTTAGTAAACCAAGTTGTGGCGAAGTTAGAATGGGATGTTTGAAGTGTGCAGCATCATCTATGTAGGATTCTACTTCATTAGCACTCCTCCCCCTCCACACATTAAAGGCAAGTCTCTACTCTCCCCGTTTAGCATACAAATCCCTTATGTGTTTGGTTCATCATGAGGTTTAAACACCAACGTTCCTCATGTCTCACAAGAGTATAAGAGTATAAGAGCAAGCTCCCAGTTCCACTGGATCAGACAAAAGGCTGCTCATGGAAATGACTAGAAGGGATGGGAATTTTGGACTTTATCCTGAGTGGTGTCCACAACCAGCTGCAAGATACTAGTCCAACTGGGACAATAGCTGCAGTGTTTTCAAATTCAGTAAACTGTATCCATTGTTCCTGACTGCACTAATACCTTGCAGCAGATTGTGGACATCACTCAGGGTTAACTTTAGGGTAGTGCCCCTTCTACTCAGCGCAACTGCTCCATCTAGAAATTTAAGATTTTACAACTATCCAACTTTTCAAAACAAACATATTTCTTCTGAAATAGAATGTTCATGAAGATTCTGTAGCGCCCAACAGTTCAGCAAATGGCTTGGGCTGTTGATGAGTAAGTTGGCCAATATAAATCAATTTTTCTTTCCTCCCAGAGTCCTCAAGTTCTTCCCTAGTTTTAGACATCAGGTTCTCTTTGCCCCCCTCTTTTCTGCCTGCTCTCCTCAGATTTGCCTCTGAGTTCAGACAAGCAGAAACTTCATTCTGAGCCAACTTAGAGGAACAGTCTGGGTTGCTGCAATGCACACACCATAGAAGGCCTGCTTTTTGCTGTTCAGAAGTTGTTAATGCCATTATCTCTCCCCAAAGGCAGAGCAGTTCATGTCACAGCATTGCAAAGCTTTTTCTTTCTTTCTTGGCTCTGCATTTTCAAGGCTTGTCCTCTATTCCCCACTGACAACCTCTCCAACTGAAGCACCAGAACCCAGGCGGAAATCATGTAATTGTATCTCCTTGTTTCAGAGACGTGGAGAGGGGGAATCTCATGCCTTCCTTCCTTTCCTCCTTTCCCCCTCCTTGCTCTCCTGTGAAACAGTGTTGAGGGACCTCAACCAGGCACTCTCTGATTAACAAGCAACTCAAAATAATTAATGGATGAATGAAATACGCAGATGCAGCCAGTAACAGATGGATCTCCCGATTCATTAGCGGAAAGCCAGCTTCCCTTTCCAGTGTCAGGAGAGCTTGTCTGTTGCTGTTTCTTAACACGGCTGGATCCTTTGCAGTTCTCCAGGCACTTAATTATATTTTATTGATTTGAATGCTAGCCTGCCTTCTGCCAAGATAATCCACGGGAGCGTTATCTCCTTTTTTTATCTTCACAACAGCCCTGCGAGGAAAAGGAGGCTGAGGAAGCAGGGCTGCCCAACTTCATCCTCGGTGCTTGATGGCTGAGTGGGGATTGGGATGAAAGCCCTCCCAGTGGGAGTCTAAAGGAAGTTGCACCCAGCAATTAAATCTCCATTCTTGCCATAAAGGTGCCCGAATTCTACCTCAAGGAGAATCTCTAAAATCTCCAATTTCAGAGCAATTTTGTATCTGTTTATTTTGCTTTTGCCTACGGCCAGGTGGGAGGGAGACACACAAGAAAATCCACAGGGAATACAGAAGCACCATTATGCATTTATCATAATTGAAGGTCCCCCCCCACCCCCACCCCCAAGAGCTTCCCAAATGTCACCTGGCGCTAGTTATGCATTTTTCAAGCTGATCGCTGCAGCTATAAAAGCTGGGAAATGTACTTTTAAGAATGCAGGCAGAGGATTTGTTTATTTATCTCAGTACTGTACTTTAAAAAGTCAGAGAACAGTCAATCAGAAGACTCACAAAGATGTGTCCATAATAAAACTATCAATAAAAGCACAGGTAAAATCAGCAAAACCTTTAAGACAAATATTGGTAACTAAACTATATCTTTGGGTAGGATTGCTAAAATAAATAGGTTTTCAGCAGTTGTCCCATGAGAACCTAAGAACAGCCTGCTGGATCTGGCCAATGGCCCATCAAGTCAAGCATCCCATTCTCACAGTGGCCACCCAGATGCCCCAAAGGGAAGCCAGTAAGCAGGATGCGAGCACAAGAGCCCTCTCCTCTCCTTTTACAATTTCCAGCAAGTGGAATTGAGAGAATTTGCTGCCTCCAAACATGGAAGCAGAGCATAGCCTCCACCATAGCCAGTGGCCACCAAAGCCTTTCCCTCCATGAATCTGTCTGATCCTCTTTTAAAGCCATCTAGCTTGAGGGCCATCACTACCTCCTATGGGCGCAAGTGCCATAGTTCAACTCTGCATTAGGAAAGGACATTCTTTTATCCATCCTGAATCTTCCAACATTCAGCTTCATTGGATGTCTGCAATTTTGAGAGCCAGAGAAAAACTGTTATCCTCCCACTCTCTCCATGTGATGCATAATTTTATAAACTTCTATTATGTTGCCTCTTACTCGCTCTTTCTCTAAACTAACCCCTCCCCAAAGCAATATTTCAAGGGAGGGGCCTGCCAGAACCTGACCAGCAATTCTAAGTGTCAGCAGAGGCGCCCTGCCCCCACCCTGTGAGTCCCATGTCAACCTGCTTCAAACATGTGACTGGCTGGCTCTTATCAGCCAAAGGGGAAGTCTTGCCCATACCCTGACCACTCCCCATCACCAGCTCCCATCACTCGAGCCTGTCGTGAAACAGTCAAACAAACTGCAAAGAGTCTGATAAAAACACTCTTACCAGCTAGAACACTCAAAGGGAGCATTCTCCTCCTCCTCCTCCTCCTCCTCCTCCTCCTCAATTAATTGCACTTCAATGAGAGCAGATCAAGCAAAATGGCACAGGATGGTGTCAATAGCCTCTACCAGCTCAGTCGTTCTTGATGTTCTCAAGAATGGAGGATAAAAGAGTATTACAACCCTGTGAGATAGCTGGGAGTTGCAGTTGCCTAAGTTCACTCAGCTTGCTTTATGGTCCAGCACTCTAACTACTGCATCACACTGGCCCATTTGTTTTCAAACAAGGAGGGAAGTGGCTCCGGTGTCCCTCAACATCCAGAAAGCCCTCAAGTTCCTTAGGAGTTCTTTCTTGCATGTTTTGCTGCAACTCTGAGATAGTTTGTTATATTCTTTTAATATGTGGATGGCTGCCAGCTGCTGTTGGTTGTCCTTGGGCAAGAATGGTGGCATAGATTTAAAACAAATAAATAGATACTGCAATGCTCTGAATCCCACATCTGAGGGGAGGGTCCTTCTGGGGCCAATCTAAGGTAGCACTCAGCTCTGCTAGCAATGAGCTCTGCTAGCTTTTCCCCACCCCCAGTACCATCCGAGATGACTCCCATCATCTTCCCCATGAAGTATTTATGAGATGACAACCCTTTTCCATCACAGCAGCACTCTGACTCCAACTTGAAGGGATCAATTATTCAAAATAATACAGTCAAAGAGGACCTTCTCGTTTGAGCGCTACATTAGGAAGAGACCCGAGCCCTTGCCAAGCATCCTCCAGCAACAGAAACACTTAATGTGGAGAGACAGGGGAGCATCTGCTCCTTCTGCCCAGCATGAGCTGAGACGGGGAAGGTGGCAGCTCCAACTGGCAGACAGAGCAGGGAGCTGCTCCCCCGCAGTTAAATGGGGTTGTGGGGCGGATATCTGGGCTGCCCCACTCCCTTGCCATCCTTCATGGAGCACCTGGGACCAGCTGAAGCAGCCTAGCTATAAGCGCCACCCTTTCCCCACCAAATGCCACGCAGAGATTTGTGCTGCCTTTCGTATCACATTGAAGTGACAGCCGGCTTTATGTCGCTTTGGTTAATAAACGGAGGATATTGTGTCCCTCTCAGGCTGCTCCCTTTCAAGAGAAGATTTTCTGTTTCCTGCCCTGCCTTCTTATACGATACAATACAGCAGCTTTGGGATTGGGATTACATTTGCACTTGATCCGAAATAAATTAGCACTCCAGGCATCCATTTGGACATAATAAGCTTTTCTTCCAAGGAAGGCAATACAACTGGGATTGGGGGGCTGGACAAGACAGCAGCTGAGAGCCCCAGATTAGGCAGAAAGGGCTTTGCTGCAAACACAAGGCGACAAAGCAAATCTCCCCTGCTGCATCCAGGGGGGCTGCAGAAAACCTGGAAAGCGACACCATTGCATTCAAGCAGCCCATTCTGAGGGTGGCTTTGAAAGGGATTTAGACAAATCCATAGAGAGGGCTAGTCACTGGCTACTCGCCATGATGGCTATGTGCTGCCTCCACTGTCAGAGGCAGTGGGCCCTTCTGAACACCAGCTGGTGGAAGCCATAAATGGGAAGAATGCTCTTGCGCTCATGTCCTGCTTGCAGGCTTCCCAGAGGCATCTGGTTGGCCACTGTGAGAACAGGATGCTGGCCTAGATGGGCCTCTGATCTGATCCAGCAGGGCTTTTCTCAACTCTGAGCATCTCCTGAGCTCAGTGGCAGAGGTTCTGCCTTGCAAGTCCCAGATTCCATCCGCAGCAGCTCCAAGTAGGCTTGGGAGAGTATACCCTCCAATATTTCTCTGATGGAAATAGGGACATCCTATTCAATGGTGATGATGATTGCTATGTATACCCTGCCCATCAGACCAGGTTGCCCCAGCCACTCTGGGCAGCTTCCAACATATATAAAAACATAATAAAACATTAAACACTAAAACACTTCCCTATACAGGGCTGCCTTCAGGTGGCTTAGGGGTCAGATAACTCCATACCCTCCAACATTTCTCCAATGAAAGTAGGAATGTCCTACCAAATCTTCCAACATTGCCTTGAGGAAAATAGGGACATCTTAAGGAAAAGTGGGACATTCCAGGATCAAATCAGAAACTGGGATAGCTTCTGTAAATCCAGGACTGTCCCTGGAAAATAGGGACCCTTAGAGGGTCTGAAAGAGACTCCTTTCTGAAATCCTGGAGACCTGCCACCAGTCATTATACACAATATTGAGCGAGGTGGGACAATGGTCTGACTCGGTATAAGACTCGCCATAGCTCAGCAGACAATCTGAATGCCTGATCTACTCATGAAATTTATCAATAAGGGAGTCACCTCTGTTCCATGACTTGTCAAGGGTCAGCTACAGTTCTGTACGGCATGCTATAGAAGGGCAGACTGCAAGAACTCTAGAATGATGAATTGAAAAACCCATCCTTGCCTCTATGCTATATTAGGAGACCTTTCTTGTCCCATTTCGTTCAGCTCTGTTGCTACAGTTCCTTTGTGCTAGAATCCAGATGCGCATTGCCTGCCATGGTCCATGCGCTCATCCTCTGCTCACAGGATGGAGCAACTCAGTGGCACCTGCGTGCAAATTCCAGGGTTGCTGCCACTGCAGCTCCCGACTCCTTCTGGGTGACAGCTGCGCACACCCACCCACACCTCCATGCAAGTTCTTTGCAGTCATTAAAGAGCCTAATCACTAACTTGGAGCAGTTGATTAATGCATAATCTTAATCATGATTACACAGTGTAATTGGCGTTAATTTGGAGAGTCAGTTAATTATGAAAATAATTGTCGCAGCTTCTCTGTTTTAATAAAATGGAAGAACTTCGCCTGAGTTATAAATTAAACAAGGGATGTAGCCACTCCAAGGTTTTGGGAAATCTCCTTCCAGATTCTTGTTGTTTCTAAGGAAGGCACATTTTCAAAAGAGCACCAGCACCTAAGAAACTTAGCAGGAGCAGGAGACAAGCCCTTGATATCACACACACACACACACACACACACACACACACACACACACATATTTGTGTGGCCATTTGCAGTTTTTGGAGCTGACATCACGATGGGCCAGAAAGTGAGAGACTACAGGCCTGACCTCTGTGGCATATACTACATAGTGCTGTTCTGCAATTCTCATCCATTCCAATCAGGTTTTATTTTTTAGGGTTGTGTTCCGTGGGTAACACATCCCTGAGATCATATGTAGGAACATTGTTGGTCATTCCATGAGCTGGCAAGGCTCATTTGACAGTAACAAGAAACTGAGCCTTTAGTGTCATTGCCCAATCCTGTGGAACTCTCTGCCAATGGATTCATTGGGTGCCTTCTGTACCAACTTTTAAATGCCTGCTGAAAGCTTTTCAATTCAGCCAAGCCTATGCAGGCATTTAAGGGTGCAGGCATTAAGGATACATCTTTCCACAGTGGTCAAGTGATGTCACTTTTCAACTTTTTGGTATTGTTTTATTGTACGGTTTTATGTATTTATTGCTGTACACCAACAGAGATTGGGCAGGTGGGATGGTAGGAGGGGTGTTCCACTTTGCCCTCCCGAAATGTTGGCAGGTATGTAAAATGTGATGACTGTTTCAAATGTGGTGTTAATTATCAATAAGGATCAGGGCAGAGTATTATAAAACAAAGAACTTTCTTTAAACAAGCTTCCTTTAACTCCTAACTCTCTCTGACCCTCCTGCTTTCGCTCTCTCTACTTTGTGTGCTGAATCCCTTCCTGGTACCTGAAGGAGCGTCTCCACCCCCATTGTTCAGCCCGGACACAGAGATCCAGCGCCGAGGGCCTTCTGGCGGTTCCCTCATTGCGAGAAGTAAGGTTACAGGGAACGAGGCAGAGGGCCTTCTCGGTAGTGGCGCCTGCCCTGTGGAATGCCCTCCCAGCAGATGTCAAAGCAATAAACAACTATTTTACTTTTAAAAGTCATCTGAAGGCAGCCCACTTTAGGGAAGTTTTTAATGTTTGATGCTGTACTGTTTTTAATATTCAGTTGGAAGCCGCCCAGAGTGGTGGGGGGAACCCAGCCAGATGGGCGGGGTATAAATAATAAATTGTTGTTGTTGTTGTTGTTGTTATAGCTTTCCTCTTAACCTGTGCCTTCCTTCTGTGTCACTAAGATTTTCTCTCCTTACTGCTGTTCTAACCTTCCTACTTAGTTCCACATCCATTGCTACAATGGCCAGCACTTTGAACTGCACTTGGAAGCAGACTGAAATAGAAGAGAAGTAATACACTCCAGTGTCACCACCCTCAGCTCTAGATATATGTCTGACAGCTCCATGTTGAACAACTAAAGTTTCCCAATGTTCTTTGAAGGCAACCAGAGATCAGAGGAACCCAGTCTTCCTTTGTTACAGGAAGACTTGCTTGACAAAGGCCACATCTATGTCCTACTGCAGGGGTGGTGAGCCACTGGTCCTGGTCCCATTCCAGTGTATAACCCCCTTCTGGCCCATCAGTGCCTCAGCCAAGGGCCTTGCCACTGGGACTGGAAAGGTGACAAACTGAAGGAGAGTGGCTCCCTCAGGCCAATGTTCTTTTTGCTGCTTAGTCTTCTGAGCTCCCTGCTGAATTTTTCCAGCCAGGGAGCTGCTAAAAGTTTCCTCCCAGTGAGGAAGGTGACTCCATCAGAGTACCTGGAAACAGAGGTCCCTGAAGGCTTTCCACATGCCTCATCTTGGAAAAGTGAATGTTCCAGAACAGCCAAGATCTGCCAGAATAAGGCTCTGAGTAGCTAGCTCCCTGTTGAAAAGACCCAAAAACTTCACCAAGGAGCTCATGGAAAATTGGAGAGACTTAGCTCTATGGGTGATGGCATCTGCCCAGATAAACTGTGGGGGTCTACAAAAGGAGTGGAGGCTCCTCCTCTTGCTGCTGTCAAAACCTCCCCACCCACAAAAGCCGTAAAAAACAAAACAGATGTTGGGAAAGGTCCCAAGAACAAACTACATTCCTGACAGTAACAACCACATTATGATCAGCAGCAGCAGCAGCTTGCAAAGTAGCGAAAGCTGGCAGACAACCCAACGTGCATTGTGTTAATATTTTAAAGTCAAGATTCCCTTTGGTTCATGTTGTGTGAAAAGATTCTTCACACATACAAGGAGAGGGAGGGAGAGAGGGAGGAGGCATCGGAAGGAACTCTGTTCTTGCAAGTTCACAGCAAAGGCAAACATCACAGCATTCACCTTGATTTACTGCTAAAGGCCACCAAAGTGCCCTTAATTTTTTATATATATAAAAGGGAGAAATATTGCTGGGAAGATGCTTTGAGTGTCATGCAGAGCCACAGGGAACGCCTGCACTGCCATCTTCTAACCCCCTCGCTGCTTTATCTCTCCCTCCCTCTTCCCCAGCTTCATTCACCAAGTGTTCAGTCACACCAACCTTCCTACAGAGCTGCCCCACACAACAAACAGAAGCTGGGCGTTTGCACGCCATGTGAACCACGCACATCCTTCAAAGCTTCAGTGACAAATTGGCCATGGAAACAATGGGGAAAGTTGCTTTGAAAGAGAAATCTAATATGACCGAGCAGATCTGCCTTCTCTTTCAGCATCCCCACAGAGGAAACACAATGGCCTTCATCAACTGGAACATTCATACTGGATGTCCCTCCAAAGGGCACTTTTGTCCCTCTCAGTGGCAGTGTGGGTTAAACTGACCTAAGCCAGAGCCCCCACAAAAGCTGTCATTCCTGCCTTACAGCTTCCCTGACTCAGAATCAGCGGTCAGAGCAGAGCAGAGCAGAGCAGAGCAGAAAAGACAGCCTATACTCTTCCTTCCCTCTGCAGGCACTTTTGCCTCAGGGTATTCATTGTGGGTCATATTGCCCCATGTTTCTGTGAGGGAATATGTGGCAGTGCCCCAAGGTGAGAAGAGCTAGGTTAGGGTGACAGGACCAGATCCACAGTAGAGACACATAAAAAACCACTGGGTATGGGAAGGACCCAATGAGTCCTAGTATTGCCTCAAGGCACCAATTCATAAGTTCAGCAACGGAACTTGAGTGAATAGACAGGGAAGTGAAGCAGAAAACAAGCAAGCTTGCTCCATCTTCCATGTGACAGCCCTTCAGATATTTGAAGTTGACAGTCTTCTCTTCTCCAGGCTAAACATACCCAACTCCCTCAACTGTTCCTCATAAGGCTTGGTTTCCAGGCCCTTGGTCATCTTGGTCCCTCTCCTCTGCACATGTTCAAGTGTGGCTGTATCCTTCTGAAACTGTAGTCCCCAGAGCTGGACACAGGACTCCAGGTGGGGTCTGACCAATGCAGGTTGGAGCAGTACTATTACTTCCTTTGATCTAGACACTATACTTCTATCTTCCACACATTGATGACACTTCAGCCTGAATTCCCATGAGACTTCTCCAAGCAATTTCATAGATGTTAAACAGTCAATGAGTGGTCCCTCTGTGACCAATCACCCAGTAAGAACCAAAGCCACTGTAACACCATGCCTACTAAGCTCAGCCAGGATATCTGGTCCTGAAGGATGTCTGTGCTGGTCCCGGGGGGAAGGTTACCGTTGGCGTGGTCAAAGTCCGGTCCTGGGTCACGAGTCTGGAAACAGTTCACAAAGAGCGAGGCGGGGTCCGAAGCTGGAAGCCGGGCGGGGATGGGAACTCTGGAAGGACAGGTCTGGGTCCGGGCAGAAGCAGGTAATCAACAACGTTGCTCCCGCAACCTGGGACCGGGCTGACTGGCCTTT
Source organism: Podarcis liolepis (assembly GCF_965112155.1). Taxonomy (NCBI): domain Eukaryota; kingdom Metazoa; phylum Chordata; class Lepidosauria; order Squamata; family Lacertidae; genus Podarcis; species Podarcis liolepis. Next base: position 58,818,660 of record NC_139561.1, on the reverse strand, counting down.
ATCTTCTCTGAGGCCAGGGGCAGTCCTGGCCCCCAGGAGACCCGCCTCTCCTGGCCTTAAGGCGAGCACTCCTCCTGGGAGAAACCAGTTCCCTCCGCCTCTCTGCCCTGAGCCTCTGCAGCTCAGGAGAGGCTGGAGGGTTACTGGACCCAGGGGGAGACTCACCTTCCCCTAACAGGGCTGGGAGAGGCGCACCTGTAGGCACTGTGTCCTCAATCACCTCCGGAGCCAGAGTGGAATCACCTGGTGCCTGCTCCTGAGGATCCAGCACAGGTGCAGGCGCTTCAGATCCAAGGCCCTGCCCCAGCTCAGCCAGCCCTGGAGGCGGGGACTCCTGTGCAGGCTGGGGTTCCTCCGATTCAGCCTCTCCTGAGCTGCAGAGGCTCAGGGCAGAGAGGCGGAGGGAATTCCAAGGCCATCACACTGTCATGGTCAATGGCATCAAAAGTCCCTGAGGGGTCCAAGGAAACTAAATGGTTGCACTCTCCTCCTCACACCCATTCCCTGGTGCAACTGATCCTCCAGGGTATAATTTGGGCTTGATACCAGGCTGGAACAGATCCTAATCATGTATTATCCAGTACTGCATGGAGATCTTCTGGTCATCACTTGCTCTAACACATTGTCCCAAAATTGAGTATTGGAGAATGGGCAGTTTTCTCACACCATAGGATCTAAATTTGGATTTTTAACATGAGACTGATAACTGACTATTTAGGACAGTAGGAACTACTTTTCAAAGAAGCATTAAACACTTCTAATGTGCAACACAGCCAACCCCGCTCTGGCAGATTTCAACAGCCAGGAAGAAAGACCAAGGAGAGAAGTAGGTGGTAGAGTCTTGGCCCTCCAAGATAGGTCAGTGTGGGGAAGTTCCCTGAAGGTATGAGGGTTTAAAACTATGACCTCACAACAATAGAGCACATTTGCCACACAGCAAAATGTACACCTGGAAATGTCCAGTCACAAGGTCCTTAGATCCCGGACATTCTTTTCAAAAGGCAGCATTTCCTAGGTTAAAGTCCACATTGCCTAGTCATGGGACATGATCCTGTTGGCATGCTCCAAAACGAGAAAAACTTGTAAAATGGGGAGTTGATCCAAATTCTGCCCTCAACATACACAATTCCCAAATTAAGCTTTCTCAGCCGTGATTATGCAGAAGACATCAAAAGAAGGATCAAACATAGCAATCAGCCCTTTCATTTCTGTCCTGAAGATTGCATTAAACCTCTGGCATCTCTGTTTCTCAGAGCATTTAATATTGTGGTTGTTGTTGATGATGATGATGATCTTCTTTCTGGCCACTGGATGAAAACTCATGGCAACACTGCCCAAGTATAGCAATATAATCACATACGAACACACCATCAACTGGCTGTATGGAAGAAACATTTCTTTTGAAAATCGCCCCTTGTACAGATTGATTGTAAACAAGGTGGCTAAATTTAGCACACTCTGCCAAAGACCAAGCTACAAAAAGCAGCTCAACAGCACAAATGCTACCCCGGCCAGCTCCTTTCATACAAACTTGGCTCAGCAGATGCCAAAAGCAGAGAAGGAACTGGTTTTCGCAAAACTCAGCTGTCCCAGGCATGAGTCACCCTGCACAGGATCAAATGAATGGGAACCAGCTCTTCCTGCTGTTCATTGGTTACTTGGCACAGAGCTGGCATGGCATTAATGGCTGAGCAGGAACCAGAATTCAAATCCCCACCTCTGCTATGGAATCTCAATGTGGCCCTCACACCTGCCATTCTTCTCCCCCACCCCACCTGTATCATCCCTTCTTCTGCAATGTGTGTCCTCCCTCACAGGGCTGCTCTAAGAAAACCAGGTATTACTATTCAGTTGGAAAATGCTTTATTTAGTTTATTTCCATTGCTCCCATTTTGCAGATGTGGAATGGCAAGGAAGATCAACAAGGCCTTGCTCAGGGCCACATGAATAGACCTAGGAGAAAGACCACAAAGACGAGGTTGCCCTGCTCTTAAACAGAATAATCAGTGCTGCAATGCAAACATCATAACTGACTTGGGGAAGGGCCAATCGCTTGATTTATTGTGGCCTGAGGTTCTGAAGGCTACAGCTTTCATCTTTGTCAAAGAAGGCACAGGAGGCAGCAGGGATATAACACATCTGGCTGGAGATGGAAAGGAGAAATAAGTCAAGTTAATGAGGCGAAGACTAAAGAAAACAAGGAGGCTTCTGAGCTGGATGAATGAGCACAATCTATGTCCAAAACGTTCACTGGAGAATGTTGTGTGGATCCTAACAAATGGCTGGGATACTGAATATTAATAAATATATAATCAAGTAAACTGATCATTTAGAACAGTGATGTTGTTGATCTTTGTTTTGCTTTGTGACATGTCCAACCTGTTCTTCCTCCAAAGAGCTTGGAGAAGCTTATGTTGACCCAGTTCTCAGCTTCCAGGACCATAACCATTTAGCATCATGGATGGATGGCCATCTGTCAAGGGTCATTTACACGGGGTGGACTAGATGAGCCTTGCAGTCCCTTCCAACTCTACAATTCTATGATCATCAGTATAATCTCAGGTCATTTTCTGGGTCAAGTGACCCTGAGATTGGTAGCCAATAAATGCTCTCAGACTGTTGGAGGCAGATCCTACCACCACAAGCGGCTGACTTTTGCCTTCTGTTTTCTAAATGCACGTGGCATAATAATATGCCCACTGGTGCGACAGTCTACTTTCCACCAGACAGGAGAGAGGGAAGAAGTCAATTTACAGCCTCCAAAGCAGGACCCATAATCGCAGCTGAATCAGAGGCAGCTGGAAGAGCAAGTAGCCAGCAGATCAAATACCATCCTCAATGAAGACGTCAAGTGGTGAGAGGCAGGAATGGCCCTGGAGAGATTCCAGAGAATCTGCATTTGCTGCTGCGCTGAACAAGGTCCAGGGAGCATTTATTTCCTCACCAAGTAAGTTCATTTTAGTGAGAGGCATCATGAAGGGTGGGGAGTTTGACAAATTCACACAATGTACCTCCTGGCGAGGCACCCAGAGGGTAAGTCACAAGGCTGTTATCTAGGGTGGGAAAACCTGGAATGCCTGCTCATTAGCAAACATAAAATTAATAAGCTTATTTGATGAATAATTAAGTCAAGAGCAGCTCTACCTCTCCATCCCAGCCAGAGGGTTGAATCCTCCCCAATCTTTTGTCTTCCTCCTCCAAGGAATTGTCATATCATGAAAGAGACTGGTTATTTGTCAAAATATGTAAAGCGCTATGGAGGGGCGGGGTAGAGGAGCCCACTCATCAAATATTAACTGTACGCTCCATTTTATTATGCCTGCCTCCTTGTATTTTAAATATCAATTGGCAGGCAGGTTAAGCACTTATTCACATCCTCTGTTGGATTTCAAAAGCGGGCTAATTGCTCCCTGGAGTGCCTCAATCAGCAAATGAGAGAAGGCACTGATTAGAACCAGCTCCCCTCTGGAAGGGATTGACCCCCAAAACTGTGGCAAGCACTTTGGAAAGTTGTATGGGGGGAGGGGTTGTGGGTAGATGGTCCCTACACCCATTTTTCCACCCCTATCTATAGCTTCACATCTCAAGCTGATTCCCAGTGTTAGGAAGGGATCATAATTATCCTCCCCAACACACAAACACGAGATAACTGCTCTGCATTAATTAACCTGAATGAATCTTCTGGCTCCACATTTACAAACATTCACTTGCTGTCAATAACCTTAGCCATAAACAGGACCTGAAAGTGTGTCCGTGTGGTGTTGGAAGTGGGATCCACACCTGCTATCTCACAGTGAACAGATCAGGCTTGGATTTGACACTGATCTGTGTTACATACGTAAATGTCCCAATACATATTTCACTACAACCCAAACTCACCCACTTTGGGGGGGGGGGACAAACCATGGATTTGGTTCCATCAAGATCACAAAACCACCACCACCACCGAATTTAGCCATTCTTGGCCTGAATGAGGGCTGCAGGCCAGTGGATGAGGATTTATGGCAAACAGTAGCTAGCTAGCACACATACGTATAACTGCACATCCTAAAGTTTAGTTGGGATAATGCAGATGTCCAAGCAGCGGAGAGACCCTTCCTCATCCTAGTACCCACTTGATGTTTCAGACTCCAACTCTCATCAACCCCAGCCAGCAACCAAGTTGGGGAAGGCTGGTGTAGGTTGTGGCAAAACACCCTGGAGGTCACAGAGATGCAATTCTGTAAGCAGGGGAAGCTATATTCCAGAGCCAGATGACATAGTGAAGAGATGTAAGATAAAAGCATGTGGTACAGACCTCTGTGGCAAGGGATGCCAAGGTGGAATATTTGAATTTTCTGCCACCATTTTTTGCCACCATTTCTGCCACCATTCCCTGTGCCCAGAAACCTAGTATGTCAAGGAGAAGAGCTTCAGCCTAGTCCAGGTGTGGGGAACCTTTGACCCTCCAGATGTTGGTAAATGTTAACTCCCACCACCCCTGGCCATTGATCATGCTTGTGGGAACTGATGGGAGTTGTAGTTCAACAACATCTGGAAGGCCAAAGCTTCCATACACTCCTGGCCTAGCCAAACCTTTTATCTCTGAAACTAAACATTATTTTAAGAAACAATTCCAGACAGAGGAAAAGTTTTGCTGGTCAGTTGTGGCAGAGCATGTAAATATCTGCTGTTGTGTAGCTGCATAGTTTGGTGGGAATGACCATCACATGCAATGTTAGCTGTGAAACGTGTAGGAGCTAGACAAAGCCTGAAGCAGCCAGGACCTCATGCCTTGCCTGAAGGAGGTTTTCCCAGGAAAAGGCACTATACTGAGCAGTGGCAGACCCTAGAACAAGACTCAATTCTCTTTGGAAATGTGGCAAATGCCTACAGACATTTGCAAGTCCCTGTGTCAGGCTTCCAGAATAGCCTTGCCAACTGGGCTGTAAATCAGCAACAGGCACATGACTTGAAGGCAAAGAACTTTATTGCTTCACAACCAGAGACACCTGACACCGACGCTCTCGGGGTATGAAAGCTGTAGAATTTAGAAACCCATCCCCTCCTTCCCTTATTTAAGTGTTTCTCTCTACATTCTTCCAGCATGGTTCAGCTTTTCTTATCCGCTCTTTCCATTTTTCAGCTCTCCTTTCTCACACTGAGACAGGTAAGGGGAGGTAGAAGTGCCCGCAAGAGGACTGTCCTGCAATGCAGAAGATGCAGCCTCTGCTCTCTCCCTATCAGGCCCACATTGTGCCTCTCCCCTTTGCCCCCACTCTCTGGCTCCAAGACTTCCCCGATGGCTCCCTCTGTGGATTGCTCTTCCCTGTCCTACCAGTCTGAGTCAGGCTCAAAATCTCCCTCCTCCCCAGTGTTACTCCCTGGTGCTTTCTGGGCAACTGGCAGCCACACCACTCCTCCTCGTCTAGCCAGTCCCTGACACCCTGGCAGCATGAGAGACATGTTGGGTCTGAAAGCTTCTCCTGAACCTAAACAGTGCTCAGCCCTTTTCAGCACTGACTCCCTCTACTTCTCTTCTTGCCATTTCACAGACAAATTGTCAGCCCAAATGCCACTTATGCAAATTGCTCATTATTGTTGCATTTGCAGCAGCAAATTTGCAAGAAAGAAGATCCTCTGAGGCTCTTGCTTAGAATTAAAAAAAAGTTAACAAACCCAAACCCAAACTAGCTTCTGCTAAAGAGGAGGCATTCAGAAGCTTTTAACTGCAGCACCTACTTCCTTCCAATATAAATCACCAAGTTGTTTCACTTTGGCAAACAGTCCCTTTTGACAACACCACTTGCTTCCCTGCTAACACATCCAGGCAGCCTCTGAAACAGTCAACTTCTCTGCTTCCCATCAAAATAATACTAAAAGGAACACATGAAAAAGTGGGTGCAGGATCCTGCCTCCCCTCCCCTAAATGTCACAGGAAGCAAGAGAAATTGGGCGAGAGAGAGTGATTTATACAAGGCACAAAAGGAACCCTAGGCATTAAACTGCTCGGGGCATCAGACCTCCTGCCTTGGAAATGTGCCACTTTAGACTGTTAATGGTGAAAGAGCAGGAAAAAATGACCAGAACTGAAATGTTTAACCACTACCCCACAAAGAGCCCTCAAATTGATCTATCCTCCCCAGTTTTCAGAGAAGTTCAAAGGGGAGAGGGACTTCTACAGAAAAAAATAAAATAGGCATAGCAAACAGCAGCAAGTTATAGGTCAAAGCTAAAGCAAATGTGGGTCCCCTGGAAATGCCTGCATTTCCCTGTTATTCATTTATTGCATTATTTGTCTCCTCTTAAGTGTGCCTTATAAAAACATAGACAAAGATCACAGAAAGCTTTCAATGAGGTTTCTCCCCTTTCATCCCAAACCTACCATATTTTTCGCTCTATAGGATGCACTTTTCCCCTCCAAAAATTAAGGGGAAATGTATGTGCGTCCTACGGAGCGAATGCAGGCTCCTTGGCTTCAGCGATAGCAACGCGAAGCCTCCGAAGCGCAGAGGGAGCGCAGAGGAGAGTCTTGCTCTCCTGGCTTCAGCAAAAAGAACCTGAAGCCTCCGGAGCACAGTGGGAACTCGCGCTGCGCTCCGAAGGCTTCAGGAAAAGGAACCTGAAGCCTCCGGAGCACAGCAGGAGGTCCCGCTGTGCTCCGGAGGCTTTGGGTTCCTTTTCCTGAAGCCGGGAGAGCAAGACTCTCCCGGCTTCAGCAGAGAGGGAGAGATGCGCAGCGCCCCGTCAGCCAAGCGGGAGGAGAAATGGAAGGGGCTCCATTTCTCTTGCGGCTTCGCTGAAGGGGCGCTGAGCAGAGAGGGGGAGAATTTTTTTTTCTTGTTCTCCCCCTCTAAAACAAGGTGCATCCTATGGTCCTATAGAGCGAAAAATATGGTATTCCTTTTTTATTCAAGGACCAGACAAGAATGATAAATTTCCTTTACAATTACTATGAAATGTGAAAAACAAGAGTGTTGCCATCATAATGTCAGATGTGCTGATACTTCCATAACAGAAAGCTACCATTTGATACACACCTCTTCCAAGGTTCCCAAAGTACAAGATTACAAAGTACTTTGCAAGGTTCCTTATAAGAGAATGGCCAGAAGGGAGTCGGGCAAGGTGCATGTGTAACAATAAAGGCATACAGGTCAGCTTGCCCCTTCACTCATAGAATCATAGAATTGGAGAGTTGGAAGGGAGCCCAAGGGTCATATAGTCCAACCTCCTGCAATGCTCCGTAGATCTGTCCTCAGGTCAAGGAAAGCGGAAGCAAGGAGGACAATTTATAATGGTAGCCAGGAACAGCCATACCTGCTGCTGAATATAGCAGAGCTGTTGTAAGTTATCATGGAAACTTTGAAGTGTCAGGCATAGCCCTACTGGCTTTAGCCCAAACGTAGCAGAGTTTTCCTGCACAGCGAGGAAGCTAGTTGCGGCGGTAATGACTAGTCAGCTAGACTCAGAATAACTATTTACAGGATTTATTAAAAGGAAAAATAAAACCAGCAGAGTTTCTGCATACAAATAAAAGCAAAATAAATCCTCTCTTTCTCTCTCTCAAAACCATACACAGCACTTCTAACTCCTAACACACCTCACATCAAACTGTGCTAGCAATCCCTAGATAACAGAGCAGAGTGCTGCTCGTTAACCAATCAGAGTGAGTAGTTTCTAGGTCAAGCAGACCTGGGCTTTCTGCCAAGAGTAAATTGACACCAGCTTGAGTTAATTGGTGAAGCTAGAATCTGCAAGTTTCCCACGAGAACCAATTAACAGAAACTGAACACCCCCTCACAGATTCTGCTGAACAATTAACTCCAAATACACCTATGTAGGAGATTATTTTTCCAGCAAACCTAAACCCTTGCACATTCGCTTGTTCTTTACCTTTGCCAATGGTTTAGTTAATACATCTGCTATATTTTCTTCACTTGATACATAAGTACAGGTGATTACATTGTCTTGTACACAGCAACGTACATTTTGGTATTTTACAGAGATATGTTTGGAACGCGATTTGAAACCCTCTGTTTTACTTAAGGTTATACAAGCCTGATTATCAATGTAAACTTGTACTGGTTCTCCACAATTTACATTTAAATCTGTTAACAAATGCTTGAAATAAATCACCTCGTTGCACAATTCACTCAATGCGGCGTACTCTGATTCCGTTGATGACACACTTACAACGTCTTGCTTGCGTGACCGCCAGCTGATTAAAGCTCCACCGACCATTATGACTAGTCCTGTGACAGATTTTCTATCTGGCAAATTTCCCCAGTCACTATCACAGTAGCAACTCAACATTTCATCCTCTGAAGAATTTAATTGTAACATATAGCCAATTGTCTGTTTGAGATACCTCAGAACTTGTTTTACCCCTTTCCAGGCATTTAGTGTGGGTTTTGAGACCAATCTACTTAATATGCCTACTGCATAGCTAATATCAGGTCTGGACCACTGTGCTATATACAATAAACTTCCAATTACAGAGTGATATACATCAGGGTGTTCAAATTCAGGACTCTCATCTGTATGAAGTGTTTTTATGAAACCTGGATCCATAGGCACCGCTGCCCCTTTGCAATCCTGCATCCTGTATGTAGTCAGTAGTTGTTTAACTTTGTTCTGCTGACTAATTAGGCAGCTGCCATCTTGGGCCCAGCACACTTCCAACCCTAGATATGTCCTAACCGGGCCTAAGTCTTTCACTTTGAACTTACTGGACAATTGCTTGGCAAACCTTTTAGTTTGTTTATCTGTTTTGCAGGCATACAAAACATCATCTACATAAATCAGACAAAACTCTTGATCACTGCCTGTACCACGTACATAAACACAATTGTCAGCTGTACTCTGCTTGAAACCAAATGACACTAAGGCCTCATGGAAACATTTGTTCCAAGATCTTGCAGCCTGTTTGAGACCGTATAGAGCTTTGTTTAATTTTAACACTCTATTGGAACCTGTCTCATAACCAGGCGGTTCGGCTAGATACAGGTCTTCTGATATTGATGCATGTAAATATGCAGTCTGGATATCAAAATGGTTTAACAGGAGTTTTCTCTTTGCTCCAAGCGTTAAAATCAGCCTTACACTGTCCCCCTTAGCAGTAGGGGAAAAAGTTTCGTCATAATCTTTTCCAGGCCTCTGAGAATATCCTTGAGCCACTAAACGAGCTTTGTATTTGTACTCTCCTGTCACCAGAGGTTTAAGTTTGTACACCCACCTGCAGCCTACAATCTTTGCCCCCTCAGGCGCTGCTACTGGTGTAAAAACCTTGTGCTCATTCAGAGAGGACATCTCTTCCTCCATTGCCTGTTTCCAGAGCTCTGCCTTCTCTTTTGGTAATTTTAACACCTCCTGAAAACTCTTGGGCTCTGCAATTACACTAAACACATTTGCAGTATCTGGAGAAAAACGCGCCGGAGGCACTCCTTTGTTTTGTCTTTTAGATCTTCTGGGAGAAAATTTTTCTTCTGACCCACTTTCCTCCTCAGAACTACGACCTCTCTTTTGTTGCTTAGCAACTGGTCTTTGGCTAACTCCACTTTCTTGAGAGCTCTTATCTGAACTTTCCTCCCCCTCAGACTCTGATTCTCTGTGTCTACCTTCAGAGTCATGAAGCTCCTGGGAAGGTTCAAACCAAACCTCAGTATTGGCATGTAGTCTCTCCCAGCCACTATGTTCACAAAAACTGGCATTCCTGGAGATCACAATGCCATTTGTCCCTTCAGCAAAGCGGAAACCTTTTCCCAGCTCCTGGTAACCCACAAACACTAACTGTTTGGTCTTAGGATCTCCCTTCTTTCTCATTTGTTTCGGAATTAATACCCAGGCCTTTGATCCAAACACATGCAAATGGTCAATTTTGGGTTTTTTCTGAAACAATTTAAAGTATGGGGTTGTACCTATTGTTTGATGAAAGAGCCTATTTTGGAGATAACATGCGGTGAGCATGCTCTCCCCCCAATAAGACATGGGCAAATCAGCATCATCAAGCATGGCAAACATCATATTTTGTAAAGATCTGTTTTTTCGTTCTGCAACACCATTCTCCTCTGGGGAAAAAGCGTTCGTTTTTCTATGCCCAATGCCATGCTTTTGTAACCAATCTTTAAAGGCATTTGACATAAATTCGCCACCTCTGTCCGTCTGAATCCTTTTGAGTTTAACAGACAGAAATCTTTCCACAGATGCCACCCAGCCTTTAAACTTAGTGAACACGTCACCCTTATTCTTCATGGGAAAAACCCAAGAATAACGCGTGGCGTCATCCACAATTGTTAGTGAAAAACGCGATCCACCCCTGCTTACAGCAAATGGACCAATTACGTCCATGTGAACCAACTGTAGCGGTGACTCACTAACTCTGTCACTTCTGGGGTAAGAGACTCTGTGGGTTTTAACCTTTTTACACACATTACAATCAAGGTACTTGTTACAACTCTTTAAATTACCCCCATCAGCCAATTCAGACATTTTTAGTACACTTTTCCAGCAAGCATGCCCCATTTTCCTATGCAATAAGTGCACACAGTTGTCATGTATAGCTTTGTTAGCAGGCTGAGATTTACTGACTACTGCTGCAACTTGAGATCCTGCTTTAAGCCAAAACAAGCCTCCCTCTGACTTAGCAGTGCCTAAAATCTCACCAGCCTTCTTAATAATGCAACTGTCTCCTTCAAAATACACTTTAAACCCAGCTTTTAGCAAACAATCTACAGACATCAGATTGCTCCTTAATGACGGCACACAAAGTACATTTTGCAGGCATTCACGAAGACAAGGAACAAAAACTGCACCCCCCGAAATCACTTCGGAAGTACTTCCGTCTGCTAGAGCCACCTGGCTGCGCTGTGCTGAGTTCTTGGAAACAAACAATTCATCTGAATTCACGATGTGGCGAGAAGCTCCCGAATCGACCACCCAGACCGCTTGTTTCTCATCAGCAATCTTGACCTCGCCGGTCACCAGCTGAGCCGACTGTTTTCGTTTGAAGAATTTCTTTTTACGCTGCTGCTGCTGATCTTGTCTCTGCTCCTGCACCGGCAACTGAGACTTGACCAACTCCGGACATTGTCGTTTTAGATGCGCTGAAGACCCACATCGGAAACAATGCCTAACAGCAAACGCTGACTCCTCACCGGTACGCTGCTTCTGCTTCACCTCTGGCACGGCATAAGAACTCCTTCCAAACCGTCCACCTGTAGAAGCCTCTGCAGCCAACGACCTTTCTTGCCTCTTCTGCCATTCTTCAATCAAACGCCCAGTAACGTAACTGACTGATAAATCATGCTCCTGTATGCCTTCTAGAGACAAAACTAAATTATCCCAGCTTTCCGGGAGAGAACTCAAAATAATAGCCACCTTCTCCTGCTGGTCTAGTGCACAGTCTCTTTCCTGTAGCGCAGAAAACTTTAACTGTAAACTGTGTAGGTGTTCCTGCATTGTAACCCCAGGCTGTAACATTGCCTTGTACAATGCCTTGCGAATGAACAGCTTGGAAACCGCTGTCTCACGCACATGGAGTTCTTTAAGTGCTTGCCACATACCTCTAGCTGTCTTGATTCCCCTCACATACGGCAACTGGGAATCTTCCAGCCCCAAGACAATTGTGGCCCTTGCTCTTTGGTCTTTATCGAGGTCTTCATCATCAGGCTTCGCAGGAAACTTACTCACCACTTGCCAGAGACGATCCCTCTGCAGCACTGCCTGCATGCGTTCCGACCACAGCAAGTAATTGGAGTCATTCAGACGCTCAAAAGCCATCTGAACTGCTTGTGAGGCCATCTTGAGAGCGATGTCCCTGGAACCCGGAACCAGCTACTCACGACCACCGAGAGAGAAAACAGGAACCACAGCACCCAGCACTCACACGCTGCAGCTGTTGTCCTTGCGTCCACTGCGTCACCAGCTCACCACAGTCAGGAACCAGCCAGTGTCCATCTGCTGCACCAACAGGAACAACAACTTCTGGAACTACTGGAACCAACGCCGTTGATGCTGACACCACCACAACTCAGGCTGGCAGCACAATGCCCATAACCTCATGGAAACTTTGAAGTGTCAGGCATAGCCCTACTGGCTTTAGCCCAAACGTAGCAGAGTTTTCCTGCACAGCGAGGAAGCTAGTTGCGGCGGTAATGACTAGTCAGCTAGACTCAGAATAACTATTTACAGGATTTATTAAAAGGAAAAATAAAACCAGCAGAGTTTCTGCATACAAATAAAAGCAAAATAAATCCTCTCTTTCTCTCTCTCAAAACCATACACAGCACTTCTAACTCCTAACACACCTCACATCAAACTGTGCTAGCAATCCCTAGATAACAGAGCAGAGTGCTGCTCGTTAACCAATCAGAGTGAGTAGTTTCTAGGTCAAGCAGACCTGGGCTTTCTGCCAAGAGTAAATTGACACCAGCTTGAGTTAATTGGTGAAGCTAGAATCTGCAAGTTTCCCACGAGAACCAATTAACAGAAACTGAACAAGTTATGGGGGCAAACTGAGCACATTGTGCTGGAGCTGAGTGTAGTGCCCTCTTCCAGCTGTAAGAGGGGCCAGAGAGCCTGTGAGCTTCAGGGGCTAAAAAGAGATTGGTTTGCCAGGCAAGTTCATTAAGTGTGACAATGGGAGAGCAATCTGCTCGACCCCACATGCCAGTTGTGCTCAGCTGCCTTAAACATGCCAGACTAAGTCTCTTACTCTGGTAAGAAAGGAGTCACACTGCTGTCCCTTTAAATATACAGTGAAAGCTCCCCAACCTTGCCACTTCAGTTTGACCTGGCTTAATATGATGGGACACAGTAGCACATCAAAAGCGTTGGGCAAGGACTGAAGGGAGAAAACAGCAGGAAAGTCTCTAAGGCGGCAGAGGGGGAGGGGGCAGAGGTTACTTTGTGCTGGAAGTGCTGTCCATGGTCCTGAAAAGAACCTGGCCAGGATGGGTTTGAAATGCAGGGAGTCTATAGCGGAATCAGGAGTCTTTTTGCCAGATTCTGTGGAAATTCTACACCCCAAGCTTCAGTACTGTTAAATGGCAAATGGCAATTCAGTGTACACAAGTATAACTTGATGCACGTCAGGGTGTGTGCGAGAGAATCTTAGGCATGTGGGGTGGTGACTGAGGAGGAGCAAGACCTTGGGGTCCTAGTACATAGCTTGATGTAGATTTTGACCCAGTGTCAAGCAGCCATGAAAAAGGCAAACTCCACGCTAGGGATTATTAGGAAAGCAATTGGGGAAATTGCCAATACCATAATGTCATTATAAAAATCTACAGTGTGAGCCCATTTGGAATACTGTGCATTGTTCGGGTCAGCTCACCTCAAAAAGGATATTCTAGAGTTGGAAAAGGTTCAGAAAAGAAAAACCAACATTATCAAGGGACTGGAGCAACTGCTGTATGAGGAAAAGTTGTGTCATTTGGGGCTTTTCAGTTTAGAGAGAAGACCAGAAAGGAAAAGCTCTCTCTCTCTCTCTCTCTCTCTCTCTCTCTCTCTCTCTCTCCCCCTAACTCTAGAACTTGTGAACATCAAAAGAAACTGATTGTTGATTCTGGACAGATAAAAGAAAGGGGTAGATGGAGACACGTGGCTCCCCTCCTTAATACACAGGGTTAAGTCCATCACTCACAGCAGAACAGGAGACATCCGGAGTCATAAGAATATAAGAAGAGCCTGACTTCTGTATCAGGAAAATGACCCCCCTAGTCCAGCATCCTGTTCTCACAGTGGCCAAACAGATGCCTGTAGGATTCGAGCACAAGAGCCCACTCCCCTCTTGTGGTTTCCAGCAACTGGTATTGAGAAGCTGCCTCCAACTATAGGGGCAGAGCAGAACCATCATGGCTAGTTGCCATTGAAAGCCCTCTCCTCCATGAATGTGTCTAATCCTCTTTTAAAGCCATCTAGGTGGATGGCAATCACCGCCTCCTGTAGCAGCTGCTTCCACTGACATGTAGGAGGCAGGGACCTGCCACTGCACCCTGGAAGCACAGGTAGGGACAGCTCTCCACCCAACCCAGCAAATCTGCAATGTATTTGGATTTCCAACTGCCACCAGGAAATTAAACTTACAAACCCTTCCACTGGAGAGGCAGCCTGTGTTCAGTGAGTGATGAACTCACTGTGCCTCTTGTGCCTCTTTTGGAGACCCAGACTCTGCTGTGATTGGCTGCAGGAGGCAGAGCAACACAGGAGTTGAGGGATTCTATGAGGACATAGAAAGCTGAGCAGAAATCAAAATGTGTGTCGTCCTCTTTGTCTAGAGGAGGATTCGCTTGGTTAGAGAACAAGAAACCGGGGAAGAACAGTAAGGTTTCCCCCCACCACCAACCTGTAATACATGCTCCCAAGAGACACTCTCTTTTTTTGTTCGTTTTGACATTAAACATTCTGTTTGCATTATATTAGATATTTCCTGTCACTTAGGGTGACAGTATTCTCCTGTGCATAAGCCATTTAACAGATGAGCAGTCAAGTAGCAAAGGAACTACATTATTAATGTTTCTGGTTAAATTAACTGATTAAAAAAACACACACACCCTAGGTAAAATGTACATATCAGCACTTTATGCAGACTAAATGAGAAATTAATGGAATATGGCGGGTGATTTTTATAACGAACAGCAGATAGAAACTGCCTGGAAAGGTAATGGAATTTACATGTTAGGGATATATTAGCTGGGATAGAGGGGCAGAGTGAAGGGCACCAAAAGTGATACTCAAAAGTTCTGAATTCTCCACCAACATTTGGTAGCTGAGGAGGAAACTTGAGTCAGACTTGTCTTCTTTCTGCAGTATAAATCTGGAAGGTGCAGATCTTCTTGCCTCAACTCTGGTCCCAAACAGCCTCCTAGAATGACGTTTAATGGTTCATTCAACAGTGGAATGGACAGCCTTGGAAGGTGGTGAACTTTCCTTCTCTGGAAGTTTTAAGCAGAGCTGGACGGCCATCTTTCAGGGATTCTTGAGATGTGATTCCTGTGTTGCAGGAGGTTAGACTAGATGACCATTGTTGTCCCTTCCAACTCTACATTTATATGAAAACAGAACCTGGAAAGATGCAAGATAAACTCCTCCATGTAAAATGCTCACGCTCCCTTGCTTCAGGAGGCTGTGTGTGTCTGTTCACTTTTGTGTGTTTACTGTAGCTCCACTGGCTCAAATGCTTTCCTTTAGAGATGAGGTGGATCAGGAAAAGCCACCCAGCCAAAAATAAACTCTTGCAGCTTTGCTGGCTGTCAGAGGCTCCCAAATGAGGCTGGTAGCTCCAGATAAATGCTGCACTGGGGATTATAACCAGGTGGTGCTGTAAATCCCAGATGTTTGTGCTGTAACAAATGCCATGGCACGAAAAGCCCTGGGTCTCTGCCATACTGCCATGTAAGCAACCACTGCGAAGGAGGGGAGAGGAGGGAAATGGAGGTGTGATGCTGGCAGCCCACAGTCCCTGCCCACACCTGCTCTTTCATCTCAGCAGCCCCCACATGGGCAAGCTGGCACGGCAGATCTTCTATTTTTAGCAAGACTGACATGTGTTTGGCTTGGCTTAGGCAGGCCGCCCCTCTGCCATTATACTGCAACTGCTTGTCAATCATGGCAAAACTCACTCTGTCACAAAATGCTTCCATTTCCTATGGATGTGAAAAAATGGAACCAGTGGGGTGGGCAGGCACCAACATGGCAGGTAGAATAGCGGAGGCAGAGAAAGAAAAGGGCAAACCAAATGAGCAGAAAGGAGTCGCTAGGTTTTCAAAGATAGAGTGGCAGGGAAAAGATGCTCTGGGTCCAAGAGGGATCATAGAATTGGAAGGGACTCAAACCTCCTCCAACCTCCTGTAATGTCTGAAAACCTGGTCCAACCTCCTGCAATGCAGAAGACAACGTGGTGCATGGCAAGGGGAAGCCAATGGTAGCAAGGAGACCTAACAGAAGAAAAGAGGCTCTTTTGAAAGCTCCACTGAGGCTGGGGCTTTGCATACACACAGTCTTGTCAATTGCCACTCACCTCCCCCCTGGTGTGTGTGTCAAGGACCTCTGGGGAACCAGGTAACGACATTCAGCAGAGCACGGTCCCCATTCTTTCTTGGACTAGGTGAGCCAGTTACATATGAGGACTTCTTTGCAAGGTGAGGCATAGTTCATTTGTTTATTGAATGTTTATCCTACCCTTCCCACCAGAGGCTCAGAGCAACAGGTATCATCCCACCCCCCACCCCAGCCATATGCATATTATCCCAGAGCAACCCTGTGGGCCAGTGTGATGTAGTGCCTGAATAGGACCTGGCAGACAAGGGTTCAAATCCCCACTCAGCCTTGGGTCAGTCCCTGACTCTCAGCCTAACCTACCTCACAGGATTGTTGTGGGGAATTAAATGAGAGGGAAGACCATGTACGACACCTTGAGCTCCTTGGATGGGTATAAATGCAATACAGTGGTACCTCGGGTTAATAACTTAATTAGTTCTGGAGGTCCGTTCTTAACCTGAAACTGTACTTAACCTGAGGTATCACTTTAGCTAATGGGGCTCCCGTGCCACCGTGGTGCCGCCGTGCAATTTCTGTTCTCACCTGAAGCAAAGTTCTTAACCCGAGGTACTATTTCTGGGTTAGTGGAGTATGTAACTTGAAGTGTCTGTAACCTGAAGCGTCTGTAACCCAAGGTACCGCTGTAGATAGATGATAGCTAGCTAGTTAGATATAGGCCTGAGAGATAGTACCAGGTCACCCCACAACTTGGGTATTCCCAGGCCTAATACAACAACCAACCACTACTAGTTCTTGTACAAGCCACAAACTAATCTCCCACGATTCAAAACTCTTCATTCACTGACGAATGTGGACATTTGAGAGGAAAGGAAAGATGACTGCAGGCTTAGCTGTAGATGTCTTGAGGGGCCCTCTTATCTAAAACATTATTCACACTCGCACACCTCCACTCCTTACATCTGGAAGTCCCAGCTGCCTTTGTAGCATGGTGTTTGCTTGTGTGCTTGACTAGAAGCTGCTGTTTTGACATTTCTTTCAATGACCCACTTTGACTCTCAAAAAAATGTGCCGAAGAGCAACCCCTGGTGGTGCACCATGCAAGGTTCCTGATCAAGGAAGCAGATCAAAGCGCTAATCTGAGATCAAAGGCCTTCAGCACTGCTACGGCAGAAACAAATTAAGTTAGCAACAGATTTCTTGAGGATGTTTACATTGCTGATTAGCATGAAACAAGATTAAGCTAAAATAACCCATCCCCAGCTTTTCTGGCATGCTTTATTAATTGGAGAAAACAAAACAAAACCCATACAGCCTTACAAGAATAACTCCAGATCAAGATAAGAGCCAGCCAAAATGCCAAATCAGCTTTTAACTTTGGAAAGGGACATTTCAGAAGGGAGTGACATTTCCATGGAGGCTGGGCCGGCTCAGAGTAAAAGGTCAGTTCACATGGCCATTTTTAACTCTTGAGCTCCATACAGCTTGGCTTTTCCTGTATATCTTTGATGAGTTAACAGCACAGCCTTACACCGAGACAGATCATTTGTCCAACTAGTTCAGTATTGTCAACACTGATTGGACAATGCTCTCTAGAGGATCTTCCCCAGCTTTCTCTAGAGATGCTAGGGATGTCAGGGTCTTCTGTATTCAAAGCAAGGACTCTATCATGGGCGTAGCCAAGGGGGGACAGGGAGGGGCAGCTGCCCCCCTCAAATCAATAAAAATACATAGCTAACTGAGGTTCTGCCACCCCAAAAAAGGCCTGCCCTGCTAAAAAAAGAGGCCTGGCTACACCCATGGACCCTACCACTGAGCTAAATCCCAAAACCAGCCTTGTGATTACATGATTCACTACGCATGCTAACTAACAGGTTCATACAGCAATGGAACAAGCTGCTGCAGGCAGTCATGAGGGAATACTCCTTGGATGCCATACAACCATCTTAGGGACTCCGTTCAGGATTTGTGTAGGGTTTAATCCTTAGCTTTTCTTCTCCCAGAGTTGTCCCACAAGGCAGTGGTTATGGATTTTTTGTCAGTGTTTACTCCTGAAGCCTTTCTCATGAATGAGTACAGCAGCAAGACAGAGGACGTTTGTGGTCAGGGTTTTTTTCCTCCATTAGCATGTCTAGGTGTCCTGTCTCTTGCAAGGCATCAGTCCCTTGTATAGTAATTCCTAGAATTCTGTAGAAAAGCGTGTACCTCAGGTTAAGTATTTAATTCGTTCCGGAGGTCCGTTCTTAACCTGAAACTGTTCTTAACCTGAAGCACCACTTTAGCTAATGGGGCCTCCTGCTGCTGCCGTGCCACCAGAGCATGATTTCTGTTCTCATCCTGAAGCAAAGTTCTTAACCCGAGGTATTATTTCTGGGTTAGCAGAGTCTGTAACCTGTAGCGTATGTAATCTGAAGTGTATGTAACCTGAGGTACCACTGTATATCTTCACAGTCTCAAAGAATCATAGAATTGTTGGGTTGGAAGGGATCCTAAGGGTCATCTAGCCCAACTCCTTGTAATGCAGGAATCACAACCAAAGAATCTGATTATCACCCAACCTCTGTTTAAAAACCTCCAACGAAGGATTATTCACCAGCTTCTGAGGGAGTCTCTACCACCGTCGAACAGCTCCTACTGTCAGAAAGTTCTTCCTAATATTTAGTTGCAATCTCCTTTCTTGCCAATTGGATTCATTGGTTCAGCTTCTACCATCTGGAGCAGCAGAAAACAAGGTTGCTTCATCTTCCATGTGACAGCCCTTTAGATATTTGAAGATTGCTCTCAGTCTGTTCTTCTCCAGGCTAAACATACCCAACTCACTCAACCGTTCCTCATAAGGCTTGGTTTCCAGACCCTTTATCATCTTGGTTGCCCTGCTCTGCAAACCTTCCAGCTTAATTTTCTTTATTTAATTTCATAAAAATTATAGACGTGCGAGTGTAAAAAAACCCCAAAAAACCACCTCAATGTGGTTTACAAACAAAAATGTAAAACAGAAATATTCCCAATAAGAAAAATTAGCAATAAAGCTTTAGAAAAGTAAAAATAACAATAGACCAAGAACAGATTAAAACTCACACCAACTTTCTAAACATCTGGGTAGGCTTGCCTAAACAAAAATCTTTTTAGCAGGTGTCAATAAGAGTATAGTTAAGGTGCCTGCCTGATTCAATAGGCAGGGAGTTCCAAAGTGTAGATGTTGCCACACTAAAAGATTACACACAGCATAATGGATCTGCTCCAGTAGAATAGCTCAAGGACATGGTGTAGGTGGAGATCTCTCTCTTGCCGAACAGGTCAGCATTATTATTTATTTATGTAATGAATATATATATCATTAGCCAACAGTTTGCTCGTTTTGTAACAGAAAGAGATATGAGCACCCTCACTCCTTCCAAAATCTCCTGGCGTTAGCCTGAAATGCAGAAACCAGAAAATGATTTGTGAATGGGTTTTTTTTTTAAAAAAAAAAAAATCAAGCAATGCTCTATGATTCTATCTATACTGAGCTGCTGAGCATCAGCTGGATAGCTCAGTTGGCTAGAGCATGGTGCTGATAATGTATCCTCTTAACAAAATAGATATAAATAAATAAAATAAGCAGAGCTGCCCCCAAAGCACTTGAGGCAGAGTCCACATGGCTCTCCATCCACTTGCCTGGGCCACCGTTTTTAGAATTCTTGCTGCTGCAACATTCAGACACCAGATCCTGCCTTTATCTTTCAGCTCCTCATCACCTAGTAGCTTCATCCTACTGCTAGCCCCCAGGAGTAAATCAGGAGCCCAGAGCTTTGGCATTTACAGTCGACTTTCATCCTACAAGCACCCTTTAAACCTCAACACATGGTGGGAAAACTGGAACGGTCTGAAAGCTAACTGTTATTGGGCATCTGTAAAAGGCAGCAGGGTTTATTCAAGGCAACCAGGCCATAAATAAACTCTCAGCTGTAGTTTTATTATTCTGCCATGTGGCCGTGTTTACACAGGAGCCTTTCGTCCTCCTAAAACTGGAGTCCAAACAGACAAAGAGAAGGGGAGGGAGCAAGCTAGTAAAATAAAGATGGGCCAAAATGGTCAAACAGGCAGCTAGTCAGTGAAAAAAATGTTTTAGGCTGGTTAGAATAAATTCCCATAAACTGAAATTCTCTAGGGGGTCGAGTAAAAAAGACAGAATTTTTCCAGTATGTTGTGATTTCATATCACTTATGAATAAGGGGGGAATATGCATGGTCCCTCCAGCTTATACTGAAGTATGAGTTACGTGAAAATATGGTACAATAAATAAGTTACAACCCACCTATGCGCCTCTCTTATTTTATTTTGTCATATGTTGTGCTTATCAAACCTCTATTCATATGGTGTACACATAAGAAAACAAAAAAAAAAATAAGATTAACATTTTTGTTTCATCCACCTCATGGTTAACATATTGGTAATCACTACAATATTTTATTTTCTAAATATGTAGTAAGCCCAGTGCTTTTTTTCCTGGGGGGATGCAGGAGTACGCATACCTCTAAACATTTTGTGAATCTTTGAACTTTTGTCCATTTACTGTATTTATTTCCCCCAATTTGAACTATAAAATGCTGATTTTCTTGAGTCAAAATGAGAGTACCCTTAAACTTTTTTTTTAGAAAAAAAGCACTGGTTAAGCCTCAAAAATGTTCTGCTGCTCTTGTGTTCCATGTTTGCACTGATGATGCATAATGGTTTTCTTTTGGTATCTTCTCTCTCTCTTCTCTTTTTATTTTCTTTCTGTAAATTTTCCCTTTTCTTATAATTGTAAAACTTCAATAAAAAATGTATGAAAAAAGAAAAAAAGTGTGTTGTGTGTGTCCTTACCAAGATTTAATGGAAGCGGCTGAGTTAGTTTGTGGCCCAATATGTGAATTATGCAAGTTCAGAATCTGCCACCATCTGGAAAGGAATTTCATATTCTGAGAATCTCCATATTCCAATTCCTGGCCCTTATGGCTGTGCAAAAAAAGCCTGGAGGCATCTTCACATTCTTCCTCTCCCTGTGTTACCCCACCACCTTCTGATCCCACTTTATGCCAAGCAATTCTGGATTACTGGAGCACCTGCATCTTTGATACAGAATTACGTGCGCACAGAGAGCAAATGCCTGAGGAGCCATTTTCTGATCAATGCAGGGGCCCATCAGCAGCTTTTTTAACAAGTAGTGGGTAGAAGTATAAAAATAAAATACCCTCTTTACATAAGTTGTTGCAAATTCTGATCCTATATAATATACTGTATAGGACTTTGAAGGACCACCCAGGGCTCTCTGAAAAGGAATCATTCTGTGAATGATTCTATGAATGATAGAATCATAGACCTGGAAAGGGCCCTCCTGCATTGCAGGAAACATAGCTAAAGAAACACTGAGAAACGTCTGTTTAGAACCTTAAGTGAAGAGAGTCCACTGCCTGCCAAAATGGTCCATTCCACTGCTGAACAGCTCTTATCATCAGATAGCGCTTCCAAACATTTAGTCAGAACCTCTTTCTTGTAATTTGACTCCATTAGTTCATGTCCTACCCTATGGAGCTGTAGAAAACAAGCTTGCTCCATCAGCATGTGAAGGCCTTCAGATATATGAAGATGACTATCACCTCTCAGTCTTCTCTTCTCCAGGCTAAATATCCCCAGTGTATGCTGATGACACACAGCTCTACTTCTCCTTTACACCTGCAAATGTGGCAGTGTAATGGACTGGATCATAGAAGAATAGATGACAGCCAATCCTGATAAGTGGTCCTGATGAGGTACTGTTAGTGGGTGATTTCCTAGACTGGATGGAGGGGAGGCTGCCTGTTTTTAATGGGGTTGTACTCTTTCTGAGTGAGCAGGATGAAGCTTGGGGGTACTGCTGGACCCACTGCTGTCACTTGAGGTTCAGCTGGCCTCAGTGACACAGAGTACCGCCCATCAGCTTTGACTGGTGACCCAGCTGTGCCTCTGTCTGGACAGGACTAACCTAATGTCTGTTGTCTATGCTCTGGAAACCTCTGGGCTAGATTAGTGGAACACATTATATGTGGGGCTGCCTCTGAAGACGGTTCAGAAACTTCAGCTGGTGCAGAATTTGGCAGCCAGGTTGGTCACCAGGGCAAGACGGTTTGAGCATATAACACCAGTCCTGGTCTGACTACAGTGGCTGCCAATTATTTTCTGGGTCCAATTCTGTTTTTGACCTATAAATGGCTCAGGACTGCAATACCTCAGGACCACCTCTCCCCATATGAACGGACCCAGACCCTGAAATCAACATCTGACATTCTTCTTCATGTGTCCCCTCCACAAGAGGCTCAGAGAATGGCCACACAAAAAGGTGGTGGCTCCCCATTTGTGGAATGCTCTCCTCAGGGAGGCTCACCTGGCACCTTCAATATATATATTTAGGCATTAGGTGACAGCATTTGTCTTCTCCCAGGCCTTTGGTTAATTAAACAATCTATGGCCTTTTAAACTGTTGGGGGGGAGAGTTATTGTTTTGTTTATATGTTATGTATTTTTGTGCACTCTTTCATTGTCTCCCAAGACAGGCAGGTGTCAACCAACTACAAACTGCCCTGTGATCCTTGGATGAAGGGTGTTACAGAAATCAAATAAATAAATAAACAAACGGAAAACAAACCCCAACCCTTCCTCATAAGGAAGGGTTGGTTTCCCGATTCCTGAGCTCTCGTCTGCGCACCTTCCAGTTGTCAATAACCTTGTGAAGAGCCCTGCACTGTGCTTTGAAGTCCTGACAACCAGCTAATTGGTGACACTTCAGAAGCCAGCATACAGCACTTCTGAAGGGCTGCCAACCAGCTGATTGCCTTCAGAAACACTGCACATGGGGCCTCTGAAGTGTCAACAATCAATTGATTACCAATCCACACCTGATGTCATATATGATGCCAGTGACTAGCAGGTGGACATGGTGGCCAACTGGGGAGACCCCTAACTAGCTCCATAGGTGAGATCCTCCCTACCCCTCCTCTATATAGGAATAGCAACCTCATTTTTTGCATGTGAATTTTGATGTATCCAAAACCACATAAACCATACACAAGAGGGAAATGTGAGCAGGCCTGAGGGAAATTTTATGGTTTGCAAAACTACCCCCCCCCCAAAAAAAAATCTACCAAAAAAACCTATTTGGCCACGGGAGGCATGAAAAACAGTCCGATGAAGACTGTGTATGCTCAGTATATGCAGAGCATTGACTGACTGCCATGGGAGTGGTGCAGAAATTAGGAGGAGGTAGAAAGAAAGCAAAATCCTGGAAGAGAATATGGTTGGTTGGCTGCCAGGCTCCCTGAACAGGAGCACACAACACAGCCACATTTTGTTTCTTTACAACATTCACATACATTTTAGTACAGAATGCACATTGTCCCGCCTTATCCCCACCCTCCCCCCCACCCCGCAAATGTTAGAGCAGCAGTCTTCAAGTGAAAGAGGGGTTAGCTGTGTCCAGTTCTGGGCACCACAGTTTAAGAAGGATATTGACCAGTTGAAATATGTGCATAGGAAGGTGACCAATATGATCAAGGGTTGGGAAATTAACACTAATTAGGAACAGTTCAGGGAGTTGGGTATGTTAGCCTGGAGAAGAGAAGTTCAAGAAGGACTGAAGGGCTGTCCCATGGAAGATGGAGCAAGTTTGTTTGCTGTTGCTCCAGGGGGTGGACCCAAGCCAATGGATTCAAATTACAAGGAAGGAGATTCCAACTAAAAGTCAGGAAGAACTTTCTGGTGGCAAGAGCTGTTCAACAATAGAATGGACTACCGTGGAAGGTGGTGGACTCTCCTACATTGGAGGTTTCTAATCAGAGGTTGGATGGTCATCTGTCAGGGATTCTTTAGCTGTGATTCCTGCACTGCATGGGGTTGTACTAGATGACCCTCGGTGTATCTTTCAACTCTACAGTTCTATGATTCCGTTGTAGCAGCAATCATACCTGACTGATTTATCTCAAGTCTCCTGAAAGACATGAGAACAGAAGAAACCCTAGCCATGTTTGAGCAGGCAACAGGACACATTTTATGAACCCATTCCTTTTTCTTATGCCAAACTAGTTGGTTGGTCCATGTGTTTCTTCCTCATTCCCCTATTGCTAGTAACACAATTACTCTTTATTTCATAATGACCTTATTCCCAGGTCATGGTAAGCCTTGCAAGACAACCAATGACAAGGCAGCTTCCATGCCAGGATCACCAGCTCCTGAGCACAAGTTGAATGGCGCCTGCAACATGTCCTTCAAATCACTAAGAAAGAAAAGGAGGGAGGGGAGAAAGAATGTTGGCAGGGGAAGCTGTTTCTGTTTAATCCCATCCATTCTCCACAGCCAGCTCTTTATGAAGGGGAAGATCAAAGGTCCATAATAGATTTCAACAAGTTTCAAAGGACGCGCACGCTGAGCAGACTTGAAGGTGCAGTGCCAAATGGGTGATTAAATTGCTCTGTCCGGCTCCTGTGCTGAAGATATAATTGTTGAGGGAGAGGGCTGAGATTTAGAGGCCTTATCTTCTGCATCCAGGTAGGAAATGTGTGAGCAGGCAGAGCCTGGGTTCTGGCAAAGTGCCCCAAAGGAGCAGGAGCCCAGAGCTCAAATGAAATGTTGCAAGTCATGCTGATGCAGGAGGGATGGAGATCAGGGACTCTAGGATTAGTCAGAGCTGCTTTCCATCAGGGTTGGAACAGCACCAACCTAACCCCCAGGCCTTTTCAGTTCACGGTTCCTGCATTTCCTAGTTTTCTTTCTATGTATATATATATTTTAATGCAAGTATCGTAGAAGATGTGGGTGGCACTGTGGGTTAAACCACAGAGCCTAGGGCTTGCTGATCAGAAGGTCGGCGGTTCAAATCCCCGTGATGGGGTGAGCTCCTGTTGCTCGGTCCCTGCTCCTGCCAACCTAGCAGTTTGAAAGCACGTCAAAGTGCAAGTAGATAAATAGGTACCGCTCCAGCGGGAAGGTAAATGGCCTTTCCGTGCAATGCTCTGTTTTGCCAGAAGTGGCTTAGTCATGCTGGCCACATGACCCGGAAACTGTATACTGGCTCCCTCAGCCAGTAAAGCGAGATGAGTGCCACAACCCCAGAATCATCCGTGACTGGACCTAGTGGTCAGGGGTCTCTTTTTATTGTAGAAGAACATAATTGTAGAGTTGGAAGGGATCCAAAGTATCATCTAGTCCAACCCCTTGAGAAGGAGGAATCACTGATGGGTGATCATTCAAGCTCTGCTTAAAATCCTCCAATGAAGGAGGGTCCACCATCTTCCAAGGAAGTCCATTCCTTTGTCAAACAGCTCTTACTGTGAGAAAGTTAATCCTAAGGTTTAGTCAGAATCTCCTTACTTTTCATTTAAATCCATTGGTTTGGGTCCTCCCCTCTGGAGCAGCCATAAACAAGCTTGATCCATCTTCCATGTGACAGCCCTTCAGATGGCTGAAGGTGGATATCATATCACCTCTTAGTCTACTTTCAACACATGGAAAAGTTGAAACACACTTCATAAGAAAAACACCTTTCTGTAAGACAAAATATATTTAGAGCAGTCACGGGAGATGTTGGTAGGGTGGGAGCACTTACCCAGTCTCCCAGCAGGTAAGTCGCTGCTGTTTACTGGAGAGGGAGAGGAAATGCACCAGGGGATCCAATTCAGTGGTCCTGCTAGTGTGGTGCAAATGAGAGTGAGAAACATTTGCATCTGCAATTGTTATAACAACTAAGATCACTCCTGGATCATGCAATGGTTGATAAGACTAGATTGCTGTAATGTGCCCTATGTAGGACTTCTCTTGTACCTGATCTGGAAGCTGCAGTTAGTGTAGAATGCTGCAGCCTTGCCTGAACATAGCAGCTGTGCTCCACGATCAGCACTGGTCGCCAATTTGCTACCAGGCCAAGTTGAAGGTGTTACTATTAGGATATACAGGGTGTTTTTTTCCAGCAAGAACCCACCAGAACTGAGTTCTGGCATCTCTTTTGCTTGGGGCTGTGTGGCACAGTGATCGTGTTTGCACGACAATTGTGTTTGTGCGACGATCAGGTTTGCATGTTGATCGTTGCAACAGAGCTGGAGGTCAGCGTCAGCAGAAAGTGGCGGTGAAGAAGAGAAGGTGGGTGCTCCCATTAAAAAAGCTCAGCAAGTTCCACCACCTCTTTTTTTCTAGAAAAAAGGCTCTGAGTATATAAAGCCCTTAACAATTTGCAACAGGTTTGCCTGCATGATCCCCTTACCCCATATATATTTGCCCACTCAACAGCTTTGATCTGTGGAACTGGCACTTTTACAGGCACCACCTAATTCCCATTCTGCATTTGTAGGAAATCAATCTATTAGCATGGCAGGTCCTACATTCTGAAACTCCCTGCCTACAGACATCAGGCAGGTTCCTTCACTGTACTCATTTTGGCACCTGCTGAAAACATATTTGTCTGGGCAGGCCTACCCAGACATGTAGAATGTTTTAATCTATTTGTACTTTATTGCTGATTTTATCTTTTGAATGTTTTAAAGAACTTTCTGACAGTAAGAGCTGTTTGACAGTGGAACAGACTCCCTTGGGAGGTGGGGAGCTCTCCTTCCTTTGAGGTTTTGAAGAAGAGGTTGGATGGCCATCTGTAATGGATGCTTGTTGAGATTCCTGCATTCCTGGACCCTCGGGGTCCCTTCAAACTACAATTCTATGATTCAATAAGTAGATAATTCACCACTGCTCCCCATCCAGATTGCTTGGAAGAGCTGAAGGCACAGAAGGGAGAAAATACCAGAGCATCAGATGAGAATGGCAGACATAAGATTTCAACTGGAGCATTTCTGATCCACAGGTCAATCACTCAGAGCCTAGCCACGTGTGGCACCAATGGAAAAAGCTAGAGCAATTCTAGATGCATAAACAGGAATCTAGTACCTAGATTCAAGTAAGTAATAGTGCCACTCTATTCTGCCTTGGTCAAACCCCTCCTGGAGTCCTGTGTCCAGTTCTGGACACCACAATTTAAAAAGGTTATTGACAAGCTGGGACGTGTGCAGAGGAGGGTGACCAAGATGATAAAGAGCCTGGAAACCAAACCTTATGAGGAACGGTTGAGGGAGTTGGGTATGTTCAGCCTGGTAAATAGGAGGCTGAGTGGTGACATAAGAGTCACATATCTTAAGGGCTGTCCCGTGGAAGACAGAGCAAACTTATTTTCTCCTGCTGTGGCTGCTGGACCGAAACCAATGAGTTGAAATTATTAGAAAGCAGATTCCAACTAAACATTTGGAAGAACTTTCTGAGGGTAAGGGCTGATTGGAAGTGGAATGGATTACATAAGTTAGTCAACTGTCCTTCATTTGAGGTTTTCAAGCAGAGGTTGTCTGGGAACCTTTAGCTGCAATTCCTGCATTCTATTATATTATTGTATTATTCTATTTCATTTGGTCCAAATAAAAGTTACACTTCTGTGATTTTTAGAAGCACTACCATTGTTCTAAAGCCCCAAATAGATGATACAGAGTCAGACGGTGTAAGTCTTTCAGCTGAAGCAACCAGCATCAAGCAACTGGGGTGGATTACTGATTCAAGCAGAAAGTGGGTGTTATGCTCCCCTGGTGGAGCCATGCACACTCCCTCTCCCCACAACTCATGCAAACCAGCTATGAGTCCAGAAATTAAGAGAGTCAATTACGAAGTCTCATAATTGGAACTCTTGTGATTTAACACCAATTACAGGAGAGGCAGAGCAGGGGGAAGCTTATTAATGGACACAAATCCAATTAACGGCAAACTTAAGTCACTCGGCAGAATGAAGAATTATTAAGGGGTGAAATGCAAGAGAGCTGAACAGAAATACAGGCTGATCCTTGAATGGCTAACGAGGGGTTATTGCTGCCACCGCCCCGCCCCAAGTGCCAGGTGTGCCTCAAACTTCTACAGGTGTTGAATTTGGAAGGGACGGGCCACAACAAACCTGGAAAACCAACCTTTGCAAACAAGGACCCCAGAAACCTTGACTGGATTAAATAACTCCTTATTTATATTAGTATTGCCTTTCTATGTCACCTTTCCCTCCAAGGCGATCGAGGTGGCATGCATGGTTCTCCCTTTCCTCATTCAACCCCCACAACAACTCTGTGTGGTAGGTGAGGCTGAGAGACAGTGATTGGCCCAAGGTCACCCAGTGAGCTTCGTGCCAAGCTGGGATTTGAACCCTGGTCTCCCAGGTTCCAAGCTGACACTCCATCCACTACACCAGCCTGGCTTTCCTGGCAGGCTTCCTGTGGGCTGCCTTTCCTTTAGGATTCCCTCCAAGCTAGCATGAATGTGGACTCTCTTAAGGGCTGGGTGGGGGATCCAAGAGGAAGGCTCTGAGGCTCCAGAATGGGCCAGATAGTGGAGCAGGCAAAAGGACTTGGAGGACATGGGAAAATAAGGAAAGGGGTGGCTTTCAAGGCACCTGTATGTAAGGTGCCTTGGGGGGTTGAGGCAGAACAGGGTGGGATGCCTAGACAGAGAGGGGGCATGGCCATTGAGGGCAACCTGGGAGAGTGCTAGCCTGGAGCTCTCAATTTCCCAGCAGGAGAAGGTGGGCTGTAGCAGTGTCCAATCAGAGTCCAGGCACATGGAAAAGGAAGGGACTGTCCCTCAGCTGAAAAGATACATCATTTTCTCACTTTGTGATGATATTTCTCTATGTTTAAAAATGATTTTGTAAACTCACTGTGCACAGTTGATGGACAGGTAGGGTGGCTGAAGTTGTCCATGTCTGTTTGCCTGCTCCTCAACCTGGTAAACTTTGGCGCTCTCTCTCCACCATTTCTTCCCCTGTAATTGAGCTTCTAGTTTACATTGAAGATTTATAGGTTAGAATCCATTCTCTTTTTCTCTATCAAACTGGGGAAAAGATGGTCCCCCCCATTTCCCCCCTTCCAGTTCAACTCCGATTCTGCAGTCAGCCCACAGAGCTGGGTGTAGCTGCCTCAGTGACATAGCCATACGCTACAGAACCAGCAACAGCAACATTGATTCCCCCCCCCCCAAAACAATCAGATCATATATTTTAATTATTATGGCTCTGAAATCCATTTGTATGAGTTACTACTTGTTTTTAATTAAGGGAAGTCATTGCAGCAATACAACATTGCTGGGCAACTTGAAGTGAATTTTGGTGTGTATGTGAGAGAGGGGATTTTGTTTCTGAAGCCAAAGGATATTGCAGAGTTAGAAAATGTTCTGGAAAGGACAACCAGAAGGATCACACGGATGGAATTATTCCTCTACAAGGAAAGGTTGCAGCATTTGGGACTTTTTAGTTTAGAGAAAAGGTGAGTAAGGGGGAAATGACTATGTTCTGTCTCCACCGTCAGAGGCAGCAATGCTTCTGAATACCAGTTGCTGGAAACCCCAGGAGGGGAGAATACTCTTGTGCTCGAATCCTCCTTGCAGGTTTCCCACAGGCATCTGGTTTCCCACTGTGAGAAGAGGGTGCTGGATCAGATGGACCGTTGGCAAGCTGATCCAGCAAGCTCTTCTCATGTTCTTATGCCTCTTTAATGTCCAGGGAATTCCTGGGCATTATGTCCTTAACAATTCCATTTATCTTCCAAAGGAACTGTTTCCCACAGAAAAATGCCTTTGCTCTTTTGCCAACCTGCTTCGACTTCCACTGCCCTTTATTAGGACAATGGCATCAAGGCATGCCTTCAATGGTTGATGGCTCCACCTTCCCCCACTTAAGCACAGCATGGGTGGTCCAATTAGTACTTGGCCTGTCCCTCCCCCGTGCTGGAGAGACATGAAAGCTCCCTGTTGGGGAAAGCTGCAATTGTTCTACTCTCCATCTGGAGGATGAAAAGGACAAAGGCCACTCCCATCCTTTCATGATGAGTTGCTGCTGGTTCCCTGCCCGCCCAGGAACCACCACTCCTCTTTCCTCCTCCTTGTCCTCCTGCTGCTGCTGCTCACATCTCTTGCAGTGGCCACTTAGCTTCTTCTTGCCCTCCGCCCAAATGCATAGCACAGATTTCTACATAGCGCACATAGCTCTGGGAGCTGCAGCAGGTCTATTTGCAGAGACAAATGTGTACGCAGCCTTATATCTGTCTGGGCACCACAGCTGAAGAAGTGTATCAACAAGCTGGCAGGTATGCAAAGGTGGATGGCAAACATGATTACGAGTTTGGAAGCCAAGCCTTACAAGGAACAGGAACAGTTGAGCGAGTTGTGCATGTTTAGCCTAGAGAAGAATGAAAGGTGACAGGACAGCCATCTTCAAAGATCTGAAGGAGGACGGAGCAAGCTTGGTTTCTGCTGCTCCAGAAAGGAGGACCTGGACCAATGGATGCAAATTACAAGGAAGGCAATCCCAAGGAACCATTAGGAAGAACTTTGTGACAGGAAGAGCTGTTTGATGGTGGAAAGGATTCATGTAGAAGGTTATGAACTCTCCTTCATTGCAGGTTTTTAAACAAAGATTGGATGGCCATTTGTCAGGAATTCTTTAGCTGTGGTTCATGCAATGCAAGGGGTTGGACTATAGGACCCTTAGGTTCCCTTCCAGCTCTGCAGTTCTATGATTCTATTTCCGTGATCCTTTTGGGGTTCTCTCATCATGGCAGGCTCCCATCTTGCCCAAACCTCAGGGGGAGGGGGGGAGGGAGAGTCCCAAGCACCAAGTTTCCTTCTGAGGAGACAGCTGGCTGGATGCTCCCATTAGCAAAGAGCTTGCCATGCTTGCTGAATCAGAGGCAGGACACGGCAGTTAAGGCAACACACATATGCCCTCCCACTGCTTCGGCAAAGAAGTGGCTGTAATTGCTTTTCTTAGATAAAAAGAGAGCACACCAGCAGCTGAGGCCCAAATTGGAGCCACTTTCACACATTCAGCAGGAGTGGGAGAGAAATCCCTCCATGGTTATAAACTGTAAGAGATTACAAGGCTGTTCCTCTGGGCCCTGCAAAAAAACATCTTCTGGGGCTATCACCTATGCCCCCCACTTCCACTAAAATATGTGTGTGTGTGTGTGTGTGTGTGTGTGTGTGTGTGTGTGAGAGAGAGAGAGAGAGAGAGAGAGAGAGAGATCCTATTCAAAGAGGGACTTCCTTGACTCAAAACACATTTATTTTTAGATGCTGTGTGCAGCCTCCCCCTCCCCATCCACTGAGCCTGCAGATATTCCTCACACTTGAGGAGCGCATGGGAGGGGTGGGGGTGGGGGCTGCCCCAAATATGCGTCGCCCCAAGGAGATGCCATCCGTCATCTTAGAGAATGGCGTTCGGGAGCACTCAAGTGGAAGAAGGCAAAGCAGAGAAATGGCGTGTGGCTGTTCAAACAGCACCTACGGCCTGGACGGAAAAACAACACGGCTCGCAGCCCAAGGTAGCACGTTAAGTTTCCAAAGCTCTTCATCTCTTTATTGTACCACTTGCCGTTGCATGATTTGAAGAGGCAACGTTATTGCCATCTTGCAGATGGAGGGCGGAGAACGTACATACACACCACCCCGATGGAGAACCAACCTGAACATAAGAATACGAGAACAGCCATTCCTGTTTACTCCTTTTCTGTGTTGCTTATGTAAAAGGGTGTCACATAGGGGGAGCAAGGCAGGGATCATTGCCCTGCCTCCAGTGTGGGTCGCACCACCTGAGTTTGCTGTCTCTAGAAGTCCACTGGTTCAGAACTGCCACCTGCCAAGGAAAAACCCAGGAACAAGCAGCAGCTTATGCACAGCATTCTGTCCAATCAGGGGGTCCTTTACCTAGTAGCCCACCAGCCTAAAGTAAGAACATAAGAAGAGCCTGCTTCATTTTACCCAAGACAAAGGAAATGCTTTTTTTATCCAACAATCCTCTGGTTTTCTCATTCCTTCCACCACAAATGTATTCAGCAATAGGCAAGGAGTTCCAAAGTATAGGTGCCCCCGACATCTTTTGCTGCAAGGGGCTGGAACGGTCTGAAAGCTAACTGTTATTGGGCATCTGTAAAAGGCAGCAGGGTTTATTCAAGGCAACCAGGCCATAAATAAACTCTCAGCTGTAGTTTTATTATTCTGCCATGTGGCCGTGTTTACACAGGAGCCTTTCGTCCTCCTAAAACTGGAGTCCAAACAGACAAAGAGAAGGGGAGGGAGCTATCTCCCCCCAGCCCCTTGCTTTAGAAGAGGTGCGGGGGAAGCGGGAAGCGACATCTTTTGCTGCAAGCGGCTGAAGGGAGATCGCTTCTCCCGGTGCTCCGAAGCCGGGCGGGGGGCATGGGACACCTCCCGCCGCAGTGGGGACACCTTTTGAAGGCAGGCGGGGGGGGGCAAAGACCTCTTCTGAAGGCTGGCGGGGGGCAAAAGTCTTTGTCCCCCCTGCCTGCCTTCCGCTGTCCGGGGCGATTTTAAAATGCCGCCCGCCAGCATTTTAAGATCGCCCCGCACAGCGGAGAAGTCCTCCGCTGTTCCGGGGTTTTTTAAAATGCTGGGGGTGGGAAGAAAAGCCCTTGTCCCCCCCCAGCCTTCAGACTGTCCCCGGACCTGGTCTGAAGTCGGTTTCCCTAGGAACGCATTAATTGATTTTCAATGCATTCCTATGGGAAACCGTGCATCGCAAGATGAAAAAACCGCAAGACGAAGAGAATTGCGGAACGAATTAATTTCGTCTTGCGAGGCACCACTGTACTGCTGCAGCAGAAAGGAAAATGGCATTTCCATGCACTCTGGTTTGGTTTTTGTAACTGTGTTCCATTGTGCCAGAAGCGGTTTAGTCATACTTACCACATGAAAGCTGTATGTGCGAAAATGCCAGCTCCCTCAGCCTGAAAGCAAGATGAGCACCGCAACTCCATAGTCAACTTTGACTGGACTTAACCGTCCAGGGGTCCTTTACTTTTTACCTGTCCCTGGTTGTTCCTGGGGTAGCTTTGAGGGACTTTGGAAGCAGATCCCCTCCACTGAGCAGTAATAACTATCCCCCACAACTCCCCATTAAATGATCCTTATTTGCATTGGGAAGACGATTTTCCAGAGCAAGCGTCTGTGCCTCTGAGATTTGAATTCCTTCCCAAGAAGGCTAATGTGCGTTCAAGCTTGTTCGTTCACCTCCCTTTGTTGCTGTCCTTTCTTGTGATGGTTTCTGAAAAGGGATAAAGGCATTTAAAAGGCTTCAGAAGGGAGCAGCAACCTGTGGTTGCAGACGGGTGATGCTGCCGAGCCGGGGAGGCTGGTGAATTATTTATCAGGACCTAGTCTGCAGTGAGCGAGCGAGAGGAGAAGAGCAGCATCTTCAGTGGAAGGACTCCAGCTGTGCAAAGCAGAGGTATGCCTGGACCCAGGCAGGCATGACCAAGAAGGACGAGCGGGGAGCGAGTGAGCAAGTGAGCACGGGGAGGCTGTCCATGAACTCTGGGCAAGGGGCCAAGGAAAGAGAAAGTCGTGCTATGAGTTGGGAGGGGTGTCAGTCTGGATGATATGGTGTGCCCTAATGTTTAGCAGGAATCTCCTTTCATAAAATCATATGTAGAGTTGGAAGAGACCCCATGGGTCATCTAGTCCAATGCCCTGCAATGAAGAAATCTCAACGAAAGCATCCGTGACAGATGGCCATCCAAGCTCTGCTTAATAATTTTGTTCCGCCCACAAGACAATATCCGCCATCTTCCAAGACGCCCCTAGCAGCCCCCCCTCAAGAGGGAAATGTTGGCCCCTTCCCTAAACATTCATATTGCTAGGTACATTTGCCTAACCCTTTTTTTAAAGAAACACTGAACTAATATTCATAATGACATTAGAAGAGACTGCTGGATCAAGCCATTGACTCATCGAATCCAGCACCCTGTTCTCATGTTGGCCAACCAGATGAGAAGCCCACAAGCAGGAGTTGAACACAAGAGCACTCCCCCCTCACCCCTGTGGTTTCTGGCTACTGTTATTCAGAAGCACTGCTGCCTCCAAATGTGGAAGCAGAGCACAGTTTCACCATAGTGAGAAACTATCAACAGCCTTCTCCTCCATGAATTTGCCTAATCCTACGTTAAAGCCATGTAGGTTGGTGGGCAATCTTCCGACATTCAGCTTCACTGGATGTCAGCAAATTCTAGTGTTATGAGAGAGGGAGAAAACCTTCTTCTCCTCCACTTTCTCTAGACCATGCATGATTTTATAGGCTTCTATCACATCACCTCTTACTCTCCTTTTCTCTAAACAATAAAGGCATAAACACTGCAACCTTTCTCCACAGGGAGTTGCTCTTCCACCCCCTTGAACATTTTGCTCACCCTTTTCTGAGCATTTTCCCAACTCTACAATATCCCTTTTGAGGAGAGGCAACCAGACTTTTGAGGAGAGGCAACCAGACTGTACATAATATTCCAAATGTGGTTTCACCAGTTGATCTTAAAAAAATGTAGTATAAACACCGGCAACTGGGAAACATTGGCCTGCGAGCGCTCCAACTGGAGAACAGCCTTTACCAAAAGTGTCATGTGCTTTGAAGACGCTTGAACTCAGGATGAAACATGCTAAGAGGAAGGCACGCTTGGCAAATCCTCCCCATGATCAACTTCCGCCCAGAAACCTATGTCCCTACTGCGGAAGGACGTGTGGATCCAGAATTGGCCTCCACAGTCACTTACAGACTTTTAAAACCGTGTTTATGGAAGACAATTTTATTCGGCTACGAGTGAAGAAGAAGAAGAAGAAGAAGAAGAAGAAGAAGATTCAGCTGCAAAGGAGGCATTAGAAGGCATCATCTACAAACATGATAACTGTTGAGTGATGGAAGAGAGAGCCTCACCTTCCTTCCTTCCTTCCTTCCTTCCTCATCCCAAACTGCCAGGCTTTCTTCAGCAGCTAAGACAATTCTAGTTTTTCTATCAGGTGCAGCCCAATCCCTGCCATGCCCTGTGATTCCCAGTAACTGCAAGGAGGATCACAGCATAACAATCCTATCCTAACTATGCCCACTTAGAGGTAAGTCCTTCTGAACATGGTGGGGTTTACTCCCAGGTATATGGGGTTAGGAGGACTGATGCTTTAATCAGCAACACTTATTCCCCTCAACCCCTCCCCCCCAAAAACCCCAATTCTGTCACCACTCTTTCTCCAACTGTCATCCTAATGCAGCAGTTAATTTTGCAATGTAGGTATGACAGGGGAAAAACTGAATGCACACTTTGATGGATCTACTGCTGTGCTTTTAACTGCTCAATTAATTTAACAATTAAAAAAGATTATCTCACAACAGGAGTGATATTTTGATTATGTTTCATGAAAAAAGCCATTTTCTCCTAAAAACAACGCTAAAAATCATTTAGGCATTTTGCATTCAGAAGGTGGGGAAGTGGGAATAAACTCCAGTTGTTTGCCTGGATACAAGGTAATCCAGTCTTTCGCACCAGCTGCATTCTTAAACTACCTCATGGTGAAAATGCTGTGGGGACACATATCAGCCACTGAAAATGTCACATTTTGTAAAAAAACAACAGCAGCAGCAGCAACAACAACAAATTTCAATACATCACATACATCAATTTGAAATGCAAAAAAGGGGTGAATGTATAAAAAGTACAATGCACTTCTGTCACATGAGAATTGTAAATTGCAGTTCACTTTCAACTTACACTGGGGTTAGGTTCCGGGGATAGTGCATAAAACACATCGCGTGTAGTTAAAAATATATTGGGTTCAATAGTGGGTAGAATTGCCAAAGTCTTTTCTCCCAGATGTCTGCCCCCTATTCACCTCCGTTTTAATTATTATTAATTAATTGCCAAGCTGAACGTACACAAGTTAAATGCACGTAAGTTGTGAGTTAGCTGTATATTCGTATTTGATAGTTATTCATTTTCATAACTTTACCACTCTTCCTAGCTCCTATTACATTGCGTTTTATTACAACCAAAATGCAAATATCATTTTGTTTGCAGCTTAAGGGTTAAGGCTGTTTTCAGTGTTAGTCAACCACCCAATAGTGTGGGAGGTGAGTGATGTTGCATAGCAACCAGGAAAGCTGGCATAATCTTTACTTAGGTAGCCCTTCCTCTGATAGGCTTTCTAGCTTTGAGGGAATTTTCTTCCGGCTGTTTAGCTGAATGTCTTCCTGCCCTGAACAAGGTGCAACAAAAAGGCAAAACCTCTGTTTCTTTCTGCTCCAGTTAAATACTAATTGGTTAAGTAAACTCTTACCAGGATTTTCTCTTTGAATTCTGCATTTTTAAGTGCCTCTGCTAACATCTAATATAATTCTGATTATTGGAAACATCACTTAATTATTGGTACTTCAGAACATGTAAAAACTATGCGGAACATTAGGGAGTTAAGGATTTCTCTGCCAACATATTACAAAAAGAGGCCTTATTTCCACAGATTTATTCTGTTCACAACTTGTTTCTCTTGACCTTATATAGTACACTAGTTTTGACGTTAAAGCTAATTACCAAAGCCAGGGGTCATGGGGGAGGGAGAATTTCATTTTGAAGCACATCACATTTTTGCTGCCATGATCATATAGGAAGGTAATTCTGTAGGCTCCTTATTTTTTGAGCAAGGGGTAATTTTGCAGCAAAATTAATGAATCCAGTGCTTTAGCATATTGTAACATTTCATATATTAATTTTTCAATCTTTCCCCAGAATTTCTGTCCTGAGGGGCATGACCACCATGTATGAAAACAGTTGTCCACCTCTCTTCTGCACTGCCAGCACATTTCTGAATATTTTTTATTTATAGCATTGACAACAAGCATCATCTACTGCCTTGACATAACTTTGTACCATAACTTGACTTCACAAGACTTTAATGATCACTTTCCTAGATTTCCAACATTATTACCAGTGTCTTTTGCACAAATTTTATCATGTCATCTTGATTTGCAATCATATTTTAATAACAGATGGTAAATTCTAGATAATCTGTGTTTCCTTACTTAAAGTGGCTCCTTCAAATGCTGCTAATTTTCTTAACCTATTTTTATTTAGATGTTTCAGAACAGTGTCTTGGTAGGAAATGCTCAAACCATACTAAATTCAAAAGATATTATTTGTTTCCTAATGTTGCATAATCGATCATTCTTCTATTTTTAAATAAATATTTTTACCTAAATAGATAACTTCTTCTTTGATACTGATATTTGTTTGGAGCTCAGCTAAGAGTGATTGCAAGGGAGGTTTAGGTCTTGGCAACCTTTTGTTGTGGCCCCATTTTTTTAACCAACTATATACTAAAAATTCCTTTTAACTGCCATTGTTCTGTACATTCCCATAATATTTTATGCAACAGCAATTATTTATTTTCAAATTTATTTTGGGGTCTTGATTCACATTTTAAAAACAACAACAGGGAACATACATACAAGTTTTGGTTAATAATTGCACAAAGGTGCTTGCAAAGCAGTTTGAAGGCTTTAGAGTTGATGCAGGGCTGTGGACAGAGACCCTTTGTCTGGTATCCCCTAAAACCAACACTTGAGCTATTGCATGCCATTTACAATTTGCCAGCCCCACTCTGCCAAAGAAAAGAACAAAATAGCATACAATGAGTCAATTAGGCTAATGACTCATCTAGTTCAGCATCCTGTTCTCACCATAGCCAACCAGGTGCCTGTGGGAAATCAGAGAGCAGAATCCATTCACAAGAGCACGATCTCCTCCTGTGATTTCCAGCAACTGGTGTCCAGGAGCATTACTGCCTCTGAACATGGAGGCAGAGCACAGCCATCATGACTAGTGGCCACCCATAGCCCTCTACTCCATGAATTTGTCCAATCTCCCTTTAATTGCATCCAAGTTGGTGGTAATCTCTGCCCACTTTCTTTGGCCTGAATCTTCCAACACTCAGCTTCACTGGCTGTCCACAACTTCTAATGTTACGTTTCTCTATCCCCTTTCTATATGTCATGCATAATTTTATAAGCTTCTTTCTTGTTGCCTCTTGTCATTTCTCTAAACCAAGAGGTCTCAAACACTTCCCCAACCCTGCCCTAGCTAATGGTTGAGTGGGTGAGATGCCAGGTACACAAATTACTCCTTCAGACCAGCAGAGTCCAAATAAAAGCCACCTCCTCCCTTTGATCTCTCAGCAACATGCGGTTAATGCTGGAGATGCACACACGCAAAAATATCTTTACAACTATTTTTGATAAGCAGAGCAAAGCAGGAGTAGGTTGTGGGGGGAGATAACCCTCAGACTCTGAATCAAACTGCAGGAAGCAGGTTGATGCACTGTGATTATCCTGCTTCTAAGAGGGGAGGCTGCCAAAGCAGAGAGAGGGGAAAGCACTGAGGGAAAACACATCAAGGGCAAGAGAGCCCCTTGACACATCTTCAGACAAACTTTGGATGTTCCCCCTCAGGTAGCAGAAATGTAGAGAGACGACTACTCATTTCTACAAAAGAAAGACATCCAGAGTCATAAAACTCTTCAAGGGCTCTGAAGTTCTGCCAATGTAAGGGAGATTCCACTTCTTCTACCTGGGTTGTGGAGAGAGTGTCACTGTAGAGTTTAGTCACTAGGACTGAGACGTATCTCAGTGGAAATATGACTGAGGCAACCAAGATGATACAGGGTCTGGAAACCAAGCCTGATAAGGAATAGTTGAGGGTGTTGGCAATGTTTAGGCTGGAGAAGAGACGACTGAGAGGTAATATGATAGCCATCTTCAAATATCTCAAGCGCTGCCATGTAGAAGATGGAGGAAGCTGCCATGTAGAAGTGGAGGACCCCAAGTGATGGATTCAAATGGATTGCGACTAAACATTAGGAAGCACCTTATGATGGTAAAAGCTGTCCAACTCTGTAATGGACAACCTCAGAGAGTGGTAGACTCTCCTTCCTTGGAGGTTTTTAAGCAGAGGTTGAATGACCATCTGCTGAGGATTCTTTGGTTGCAACTACTGCACCACAGGGGGTTGATCTGGATAACCCTTGGAGTCCTTTCCAACTCTACAATTCTATGATTCTATAAGTGGATAGAGCTTAGGAAAGGAAGTCTGAGGCACTCACTGCATTTCCAGTGCTGGGTTTTTAATCTGTGTTTGTAGGATATTTTCCAAAAAGCAAAGGCATCCTGTACTAGTTGTAAGAGATGTTGTTGTTTCTCCACCCACCATCACACCAATTGGGATCCTTAAACTGTTCCTAATTTGCTCTCTCAGAGAGCTTCATGGTTCTATGTTCTTGCACTGCCCTACTGCCATGCCCTGTGGGCTCCTTTAGCAAGACAGGACAGAACACTAGTTCTCACTATTCTCAAGAAAACAATGACGCAGAAAGGGCAGGACAGGCTGTAAATGAAATCTTGAGACAAAATTACCCATTTATTGTTCTCTTAAGCTACTTTTCAGCACCATGGATAGCTGCTGGCTATAGCCTTGCAGAATTGCTAAAGGGAAGATAAACCAGAATGCCCATTTCAACTTTAGAGAAGCATCGCGTGCCAAACTGGCCTGACCCAGAAAAAAATGCTGCTTCAGATGACCAAGCTAAGAGAAATTGTGGACATTTCTACAACCAGTGCAATTTAGTGTGAGAATTGTCACATTTGGAACCAAGAGACAGAGTTAATATCAAGCTTGAGGGAACAAATACATGACAGCCTCCATCAAGGGACAAATAAACAAGCATCTCTTTGAAATCAAACACTGAATCATAAACAAAAAACTGGTGACACCCTCTTTCGACTCAATTGCCAAAAGTACAAGTTGCATGTACTTGAGATTCTACCTTCTAAGATTGACAGCAATATTACTACTCAGCTCATTACACACTCTGGTCAAGTTATTCAGAAGCCACTGAGATGCAAGACCACTTCAGAAGCTACAAATTTAGGGTGATATAAATCAGATGGGGGGCAGCAGGTTCTAACACACTCAGGGAGCCTCCATAGATACTAAATGCTCCTTATAGGAGGACCATGAGTGGAAAGGTGAAAAGAATAGTGAGGAGGATGCATTTAGACAAATTCATGGAGGAGAGGGCTACTGAGGGCTACTAGCCATGATGGCCATGCCCTGCCTCCACAATTGGAAGCAGCCATGCTTCTAAATATCACTTGCTGGAAACCCCAGGAGGCTAGGGGACTCTTGTGTTCAAATCCTGCTTGCAGGTTTCTCAAAGGCATCTGCTTGGCCACTGTAAGAACAGGATGCTGGACTAGATGGCCCATTGGCCTGATGCAACAGAATTCTTATGTTCTAATGTACATCAGTCTAATTTGTACTGCTTTAAGGAGTTTAGAGAGGAATGGCTTAGATCAACAGTGCTGGCTTACTTTTTGTCTCTTTAAACCAAGGGGGGGGAGAGAGAGATGTGTGGAAAGTGTCCTTGGACAGCTGCATCACTAGATGGTGCTGGATTTAGTTATTTCTAGGTGGGTCAGTCCTTTCCTCTTCTGCTCTTGTTTGAGAGACAAACAAAGATTCTCCTCCTGCTTCCTGATTGGTGTGTCCTCAAAACATCCAATGACATGGGCCTTCCCAAGAGATACAAATGGAAAGGGAAGCCAGAAAGTCACAAGGTTGGAAATACTGAGGGTGGCGGTGCAGAGGTTTGAGAGAGATGGATTCTGAAATAAGGTTTCTGAAAGCAACGTACCACACTTCATCCTGATTTCCGCTGAGCTCTGTTCCATCCTCCCCCCATTTCCCCCCTGCTCTTTGAATACTTAATAGAGCTCCTTTACAGTGAAAGAGCATACACTGATTTCAAGCCTGTTTTACATGTATTATTTATTGCAGACAGTGAAATGTTATATTTTAGGAGAGATCTCTCCAAATCTTATAAATATGCATGGGGTAGGAAAGAAATAGCCAATAGGGGTTATGATTTTTTTCCCTTTTTCTTCCCACTTAAAAAAGACTGAAATATGCTCAGATGCTAATAAGCAGAGACTCTTTTTGGAGTTAATGATGGTTCAGCTTGGGTCACCTCCTGCCTGTGTCAAAAGATGCATTAAGATCCACTTAATGTAGCAAATAACTCTCCAGTACTTGGGTGGTGACCTTTGTTGTCCACATGGAGACACATTGTGTATAAATAGGCAGGGAATGTACGGCTGAAGGACACCGTTCCCTTCAGCTCAATAGCAAAGAGGGCTTTTGGAAAAACAAACATCCAATGTAGGGGCAGGCTGGGGATTTTGAAAGTCAAGTGCCTGACTCTTGGGACTTTGATGGTGTTGAAAATCCAACATGCTTTGGGGGTAAAATGACATTGAGAAGAAAAAGCAGGACCGGACACTAACTAACATTGCAATCCTGAGTTGCCTCTTGCCCCACTAAAATGAAGGCAGTGGTGGTGGAGGTGGGGTATGTGTGTGTTATTCAACCTTCAGATTAGTCTCTCTCTCACACACATGTCCCTTTGGACTAGTTATGAGATCAGCAGTCAGCCAGTCCTCAAAAGTCATGACGCTTAAGGAAAAAGGGACAGAGAGGGAGAAGGAAAAAATGTTACTGCTCTTAATAAATCCAGCTGGTATGGAAATGCTTCATGTAGCCTAATAGGTTTTAACTCTTTTCTATTCTGAATTGTTACTATTCTGAGTTGTTGTTACTAGTTTTCATTTCATCTCTATATCACTTTATATTGTTAGAAAAAAATATCAAAGTAGTTTACAATCTACATTAAAACATCAAAAGAAAAAATCCAAAATAAAACATTACAGAAGAAAATCAAATATAAACTATATATTCAAAGCAAAGTAATGAACAGGAAACTAAAATCTTAACAATTTCAAAATGAGACATAAAGGAGGTCAAGTATAGAATGCACATTTAATACATATAGAAAACATATTTAATTTTATTGTAAATATTTCAAAATAAGAAAATATGACCCACTCTGGTACCTGCTGGTGAGGGGCATGTAATAAAATTATATTATTATTATTATTGTTGTTGTTGTTGTTGTTGTTGTTGAAAATAATGCACCATATTGGCCAACTCTCCCTACTTTATGGGTCTTCTGTTCTGAAATCTGCCTCCAGTAAAACACACAAACCTGTATCTAGTTTGCCTTCTGGGGAAATGTTGGTGTGCCTTTTATAAATTTGTATTACTGTGTACACACATGCAGAAAGATTCCAGTCTCCTCTCATTACTCTTATTTATTATCATCATCATTATCATCTTTCCTCCAAAAAGCTTTTAAGAGGCTGCACATAGTTCTCCAGCGTTCCATTTTATTCTTGCAACAACCCTGTGAGGGTAGGCTAGGTTGACAGGTGGGGCCTGGCCCCTAGTCACCTAGTGAGCTTCATGTCATAGTGGAAATTTGAACATGGGTTTCCCCAGGCCTAGTCCAACACGCCAACACCTGCACCACATGGGCCCTCATGATTCCCATGAGTCTCTAGAAGTCAAACCTTACAATTTGGAGAGAAAATCTGTATTTTAAAAGGTTTATTTAAAAATTCACAATTAGTATGGAAGCAGCCCAAAATCAAGGTGGCACAGACCTTAGATTCATCCATGCTTATCATGTTGCCAGGAAAGTGTTGTGGTTTCCTCTGCTTCAGAAAAACAAAGAAACAACACCCTTTCCTGTTGTTCTCTGCAAACCCCTCGCAAATCTGCCTCCCATTATCATGCAAACATAAAAGCAAGCAGTAATTATAATGAAGTGGTTGGTTTGGGTACTTGTGGAACATGTGCGGATACTGAGATCTTCCCCACTGGCACGGTGCATGGATGCAAACTGATATATTCTAATCCCTAAAGTATTTTTCTTTTCACAGTCTACTGTGTGCCTCACTCTAATTAGGCCTAAGCTTGTGTAACAGGCTTCCACTGCTTACCACAGTCTCCATTCCCTTACAGTTGTCTCCCTTGTGTTCAGTTTAAGATTGTAAACCCCTTTGGGGCAGGGAACCGTCCTCTTGTACTCTGCAAAACACACTGCATATTGATGGCGTGGCATCAGTAACAGCAACAAGAATAAAACTTAAGGCGAGTGAGTTGAGAACCGCATCATTACTGAATCTGCCTAATGATAACAGAAGAAGC
Organism: Podarcis liolepis; assembly: GCF_965112155.1. NCBI lineage: Eukaryota > Metazoa > Chordata > Lepidosauria > Squamata > Lacertidae > Podarcis > Podarcis liolepis. The sequence continues at coordinate 58,775,710 of NC_139561.1, read as the reverse complement.
ACACAGACAAGAAGTCCTCATCTCTCCCCCCCCCCCAGCTGCCTACCATCACCACCGGTGTATCCCTCCCCCCTCCTCCCCCCCCCCCATAGCACCATTCCTGTCCTACTTCTGTCATGGACACAGATGGGCTCCTCTCACAGACGAATGAGAAAGCATTCCAGGGCACAGCCTTTGGGAGTCTGGTTAATTTCCAGGTCACAAGAGGTGTTTGGTCCAAAACGAAATCAATTTCTACACTTTCTTCAGTTGGGCAAGCTTAGAAGCCTGTTGTGGTGCTCAGGAGAGCATCATTTGGCCAGCTCCCATTAGCTGCAAATGCTTGAGCCAGCCATCCAAGGAGACGGAGAAATGGGTCAACATGCCTCAGTCCTAACTGTGTGTGGGTTTGGTGTGTTACAAAAGCAAGCAAGCGTATGGTGTTGTGCACACAGCTCTCTAATCAAGGTGTCATCAGGACAACCCTAGTGTGGCCATTGAGAAGAGTGACCTGAAGGTGTGGAGCTTCAGAGATACCTGAAAGAATCAGCTTAGTTGTGGGAAGGGGGGCAAGAACAGGGGGAGGAGGAAGCCACCCTTGGCTTGTTGTAGAAGAGTATAAAATGAACAGACTCAAACTGAACATAAAATGAAAAGCGGGAAATATAAACCCCTAAAGCCTTAGATTTTTTCAAAAAAGGATTACCGTATTTTTTGCTCTATAAGACGCACCAGACCACAAGACGCACCTAGTTTTTGGAGAAGGAAAACAAGAAAAAAAAATTCTGAATCTCAGAAGCCAGAACAGCAAGAGGGATCGCTGCGCAGTGAAAGCAGCAATCCCTCTTGCTGTTTTGGCTTCTGGGATAGCTGTGCAGCCTGCATTCACTCCATAAGACACACACACACACATTTCCCCTTACTTTTTAGGAGGGAAAAAGTGAGTCTTATAGAGCAAAAAATACGGTAGACAGATTCATGGAGGAGAGGACTGTCAAAGGCTGCTTGCCATGATGCCTATTCTCTGCCTCCACAGCTTGATGCAGTAATGCTTCTGAAGGCTGGAAGGCTGGAAACTATAAGAGGTGAATATGTTATTGAGCTCAACCCCTGCTTGTGGGTTTGCTGTTGAGGCACCTGGTTGGCCACTGTGAGAACATGACGCTGGACTAGATGGGGAGCTGGCGCCCCATATGTTCCTAAAGACAAAGGCAAATCTTGAACACAGTGCATCAAGATCTGTAAGAATAAAAACCAGAAGCCTCCTTTAAGAAGCCAATATAGTTATACAGTGGTACCTCAGGTTAAGTACTTAATTCGTTCCGGAGGTCCGTTCTTAACTTGAAACTGTCCTTAACCTGAAGCACAACTTTAGCTAATGGGGCCTTCCGCTGCTGCCGTGCCGCCAGAGCACAATTTCTGTTCTCATCCTGAAGCAAAGATCTTAACCCGAGGTACTCTTTCTGGGTTAGCAGAGTCTGCAACCTGAAGCATATGTAACCAGAAGCATATGTAACCCGAGGTACCACTGTATAAAGGTTGGAGATAAGATGCGCTGGTCAAGTGCAGGCCAGAGAGAAGCTGGCAATCGGGAATACTCCTAACAAACATAGAGCAAATATTTTTAGACAGTCAACAGTTACAAAATAGGCAGACGGCAAGCAGGAGTCTGCTCACCCCCCCAAAAAAGGTTTGTTGCCCCTCAGGGAATGTTGAAGGAGGATTCTGTGTTCGCAAGAGGACCAGATTCCATCCTCATGGTGCCCAAGAATGAAAAACTCAATTGCTGGTGACACTGGCATCAGCCTCCTATTCTTCTCCTGCACTTATTCCAAAACACAATTTGGCATAGTTAGCATGAATGCAATAGACAGCATCTTCCCCTCCCCCCCCCCCGGCTTTATGGCATTGGAACTTCCATTATTGGCACAAGGTGGGGATGACACTGGCATTTCCCATCCAAGAAGAGGTGCTACCAGATCTGTCATCCTCACTAGAGCCACCTGCTACCCCATCCTTGGGTTTTTAAATCCTAAATTCTTATTATTCATTGGTGGGGGTTTCCGGGTGGAAGCCTAACAAGGAGAACGGAGACTTTACAAAAGACTGTCCTTGAGATCTGTGGATGCCTCCTTCCAGTAGAGATCCCGAGGCTGCTGCACACAGATGACAAACATCCATCATCTAGCAGAAGCTCCCAAGTGGAAGCAGAGCAGAACTCTTCAAATTGCAGGCGACATCTCTTGTCCTTTACAAGCAAAGTGCAGCAGGAGAGAAATGGCTTCCTAGTCATTTGCATTTGGATCATTTACTGCTCTGTGCTCATCGGCACCCTCTCCACTCAAAATCTTAAAGCATCTTTTTACATAGCTGTTGTGAGCAGAAATTAGATGGGATCCTTAGCACCTAGGGATTAAACAGTGTCCTCAGTCTGATGTGGTACCCAGCAGATACTGGACCACTGCCAAATGTGAGACTTTTAATAAAATATGCTGAGCACGCTTCCTAGAGGCAGCTATATTTTCTTACTAAATTTCTTCAGTTGCATGAGTTCCTGTGGCATTGAGCCACTTCGTTCACTTCTCTGCAGGCAACACATGTCTATTAGAAACATTTGAGTTGTTCCCTTGGCAATTATCCATTACATGCTGGGTCAGACATCAGAATGACGACCTATCTCAGTACTTTGCCACATCACTTACTGACCAAGTATCCCTTGGAAGTTCAAAGATGGGAAAAGATGGAGGCAGGCACCCAGCGTTCTCCAGCTGGTGGGAGTTGTAGTGGGAAAAATGGGGGGGGGGAGAATCCCTCCATTTTTTCCAAGTTGCATTTTTCCCAAGTCCACTACAGTGGTACCTCGGGTTACATATGCTTCAGGTTACATACGCTTCAGGTTACAGACTCCGCTAACCCAGAAATAGTGCTTCAGGTTAAGAACTTTGCTTCAGGATGAGAACAGAAATTGTGCTCCGGCGGTGCGGCAGCAGCAGGAGGCCCCATTAGCTAAAGTTAACATTTTCAGGTTAAGTACGGACCTCTGGAATGAATTAAGTACTTAACCTGAGGTACCACTGTACTAGGGAAGTGATGCTATTTATTTATTTAGAGATCACAAAGCTCTCTTGTGGTCTACATAATAAAACTGGAGATAAAACACAGCTAAAATCCAAAAAACTAATACATACATGTACACATTACATAAAATAATTATCAATTGAACACAGATCAAATCAGTGAATTTTACAAAGCAGATGTAAGTCACTAAGTTATATGTCTGAGTAGGCTTGCTGAAATAAAGAAGTTTTCAGCAGGCATCTAAAACAATAGAGGAAGGATACATGCCAGGAATCATGCTGCAGCATTCTGCAATAACAGTAGTTTCTGGATCAATGGCAAGGGAAGCGCTACATTGCAGCAATCCATTACTGAAGTTATCAATGGCTGGACTATTGTGGCCAAGATATTTTTAGTCCAGGGATGACTGCAGCTTTCATATCAGCCAAAGCTGATGTAGTGAGGGTGCCTGCCTAAAGTGAGAAGGAAGAGAGTCCCAAAGCGTAGGCTGCTACCACACTAACGGATGGACTCTGCAAAAACAGGACATTATTTTGCACTTGTAAAAGTGAAAGTTCCACAGATCAAAGCAGCCAAAGGGGCACAAGGTGACCCGTTAAGGAAACTGAACCGAAACAGCTAATATGCCAACTGTGACCTGGTAACAAACTAGCAGCCACTGCAGATCTTTGAGCACAGGTGAAACATGCTGACAGGGTCTCACTCCTCCCAGCAGCCATGTTGCAGCATTCTGTACTAACTGCAGTTTTCAGTTCAGCCACAAGGGAAGCCCCACATTAGAATGTGGGCTCATCCACACTTCCCCCTGCCGCACCGCTTCCCCTTGGGAAAACCCACTGTTTACCACTGAATCAGGGCAAACGTCAACTGGGTTTTCTCCAGATGGCTGTTGGCTCTGATTTAGCACTAAAGAGTAGGTTTTCCAGGGGAGAGTGGCAAGGCAAAGGCAAAACTGCTCAAATCCATCCTTAGAAAGCATGGGACAAGCAGAAAACCACTCAGACTCATGCTTTCTATACACAAGGCAAGTGGTAATGTGGAGAAGCCCTGTGTTGAAGTAATCCAATCTTGAGCTTCCCAGTGACCAGAAGGCTATGGTCAAGCACTCCTGTGGTAGAAATCTGTTGCCTGTGAATTGGGTTCTCAAAAAATTAGTTGAATGGGGGTGTGTGCGGAAATTTCAAGCAAATTATAGTAATTTTCTACTGAGGGGGGGGGGAATCTGTTTGCTTTGGAAAATCGACTGCTGCCCCTAGATTTAACTTGGCATCCTTAGTTTACTTGTATTTAGTAAATAAAGCTAAAAGCTTGGAAACTAACAACCCTGCGTAATATTGGAATTGAAAGTGGCACCCACTCATTGTTCCTAATGGACTTATGAAACAGAAAATACTCCACTGAATAACTTTTTTTCTAGTTTTTATTGGTTATAAATAAGCAAGCTCTTTATTTCCATCCCAGGTCACTGCCTGTGATGATGTTTTGAGGCAA